>NC_054826.1:164546875-165877597 GCF_018345385.1 Vulpes lagopus
ACAGGTAGCCATCTAGTTGGATATAATTTTCTCACAAATATTTTCTATTATTAGTAATTATATAGGGCCTAGAATCCTTCTTCTTGTTGTTAACCTTCCTTTTAACATTATTCCCAGATCCTTCTAACAGTAAATGACATTCCATTTGCTGCCATCCTTGTTTATAAGATTCTTAAAAATATTTCATATTAGCATTGTACAAATTGAAATTCTAAACTTAGTAGAAATGGACTTGCTTAATACCTATGGAGTAGAAAGCTCCAAATTTCTAGTTATACAGAATCTCATCACTTGTTTTTTGTTTTTTCATAAAATTTTACAGTTCTGCTTAGAATTTCATGTCTGTATGCAAGATATATGTGTTAAACATCAATCAAATATTTGTGGCATCAAATAATATGGTATTTACAGGCATGATCTCTCCATGGCCGCCCTATCTGTAAGAAGTACTGCTGAGATTAGTTCGAAGGAGGGAAGTGATTAGTTTACAGTATTTGCCCCATTAAGTGTATTATTAAAGATTTGGTTGCTTTATCAGTTGGTTGTGTATTGGTATTAGGATTTGGCACACTAATCAAATACCTGAGCCAGCTGACTGATTCACAATTCTCAGGACTCAGCCTTAATGCGATTGGATTAAGGACTAACAAACCAAGCTATGTAGTTTTGTGTCTGGTCAACACGTTAATTATAAATTAAACTTGTACAGATTTTCAGACTTCATAAATCTTTTTCTTTCCAATTTAGGAACAATTTTTTAAATTCTTTGCCTGAAGAAATGGAATCGCTGATAAGATTACAAACAATTAACCTTTCCTTTAACAGGTGAGAGAACAGACTAATCTATGACTAAGGATATTTATGTGGAGAATTTATAGGTCTTAGAGAATACACCTCAAAGAGTCCAATCAAAAGGCCTCGTGTGTTTATTTAAATATTCAGGTTTATTTTCACCTTATTCTAGCTAGAATTGAAAGCGATACTGCTTTCTTAGAATTTTCACAGCTGATGTCTAGTAGACTTTTCCTTTTAACAATTTTAAGAAACTTGTAGCCTAGTAGGAAGACAGATGTAAATAAATAATTATAATTGCTATAGTGAAAATGCAGTGCCTAGGAAAAGATGTTTTCTGAGATTGGCCAAAGGTAGAGGAGACAGCATAGAAGCCGAGACCTAAAAATTAGACGTCAGCCAGACACACAGGGATCAGGCTTCCCAGGCGGAGCACATGACAGGCACTAAGGCACAAATGGATGGGAACATGGTGTGTTTGGGACACTTCCAGCAGTTTGATATGGCTCGGACCCTCAAGTGAGGGGGTAGAGGAGTAGAAATAATAAACCAAGGTGGTCACATAAGCGGGAGCGAGTCCTTTCAGAGCTTTATACGCCAACTAATAGATTTCATTCTGCAAACACTAAAGATACTGCTAATAATTAAGAGTAGCTAATACTTATTGGGAGCTTATTATCTGCTGTCACAGGACTAAGGGCATATATTATCTCATTGAGTCCTCACAAAAGGTAGAGGTTTCTCTCACTGTGAATCTGTCCTGTTCATTTAAAAATCAAGGATTAGAAGTTAAGGGAATCCTCCTAAGCTTTTCTATAAAATGTCTCCACATAGGTATTCTTCCTTAGTTCGCTTTTATTTCTAATGAAACAGAATTACTGGCAGTATAATTAAGTAAATATTAGATATTTATGCTTTGCTAAGGTTCACAAAAATAGTAAATTATAGATCCGGGGTTTGAGCTCAGGTGGCTTGCCTCCAGTGCTTGGGCCCTTAACAACTAGGCCGTTTGTTTCCTATGATGTAAGCTGATTCTGGCAATAATCTAAATATTAATAACTAACATGTACTTACTGCATTCCAGCTTAAACATTCAGCCCTTACAACAATAAGTGTAGTACAATTGTTATTATTCCTCATCTGCAGTTGAGGGAGCTAAGGCACAGTGATGTGTCTAAAATACTGCCTATTTAAATTTTTGTTCTGTCTGCTTCATTATTGCTCATGCTTTCTCATGTTGTAGGTTATATCAGTATTTAAAAATATATGTGCTTCTCAGATAATTTGCTAATCTTTGTGACCTGAACTATCAGTTCTCTATTGTCTATTGAGCTGTCAAAAACATTTTCATGTGATGTCTTTGGGAAGATAGCAGAAGCTAACTTCTGTGTTAACAGGTGAGCTACATCTATTTAGATTCCCTTGTTCAGGGATTGCTGAGAAAGAAGAGGGAGGACTGCTTTGGGCAGTTTGGTCCCTCTGTACTCCTAGTTACTAACTCTCCAGTCCCGCTGGAACTTCAGAGCCATCTTGAGTTTATGCTTACCATTGCTTGCTTGCTTGCTTGCTTGCTTTCACATCAAGGCAACAAAATAAAAGGGCAATATGGGGAAGTAAAAAGGCCACAGCTATTAAACTCTCCTTCAGCCCATCCCTTGTCTTTTCTAGTCCATGCCACAGTTTATCTCACACTGAAACCATGCTAGCCACTGTCCCCCAAGAGATCCTTAATATTGTTGCTCGGAGCCTTGCCTTCTTTTTTTGTGACACCTACAGTAGTACTTTAGATGAGCAAGCAGCAGTCAGTGTTAGTTTGTGATCTTTTCAGGAACCAAAGATGCACGTATTTTGGAAGCTTCCATTGGAGTAAAATATAAATCTCTAATATCTACTTAATATATTGGTAGTAATTCCTTTTCATAAGAAGTAAAAGCAAACCAAGGAAGAATACCTACATGAGACCTTTGTAGAGAGGCTCTCGGGAGGATTTTCTTGTTTCATAAATGTGAAAAGAAAAACATAGGGGAATTTACTCTAAACTTTGGTTGGATTTGCACAATAAATACAAAGTGTTACAAAGTCTGTCTACTTAACATATATTTCATGGTTTCCAGAATCCATTCATTTTCTTCAAAATTTGAATAGAGGACTTAAACCAAATAAATTACAAAATAAATTACACTGAAGAAAACTACATCATGGTATCAAACTTAAGATCATTTATTTGAAGGAATGATTTTGCCTTGATTCTGTTCATATTTTAATAGGTTCAAAATACTACCTGACGTTCTGTATCACATTCCCACACTTGAAACAATTTTGATTAGTAACAACCAGGTTGGATCTGTGGACCCTCAGAAAATGAAGGCAATGGAAAATCTGATCACATTGGACCTTCAAAATAATGACCTCCTACAAATTCCACCAGAGCTTGGTAATTGTGTGAACTTAAGGTAACCACACCATTACGCTAAGGTTTACCGTTTATTTGATCAGTTTGTAAGTTGTTTTTGTCTTGTTGAGGTACTCCCAGGAAAGTTGAGGTAAACAATTTAATGTGTTAAAAATAACAGGTAACAAAATCCAGGATCCCAATTTCATTTTTCAAGTTTTACCAAAAATGTGTATTTTTAGCTTTGTTTATTATGGCATAATCTATGTGTAAACATAGGAACTGATTGTTTTCTGATCCTTTTGTCACCACTGTGTGTGTATAACTCGAAACTCCACTGCATAAAAAATGTCAGGGAAATATAAACTCCCCAGTTATGTATATAAGGTTTTTCAAAATCTGATTACAGACTTTGACCATTTATTTCAAGCCCAGCATGGCCTTTCTTATTCTGTGTTAGTTGTTACTTGGGCCTTAAATGCCTCTACCCTGCTTTTATCAGTAATCAACCTAAATATCATCTTTGAAAAACCTTCCCTCTTCTCCAAGCAGAGTTAGTCCCTCCCTCTGATTTTCTATCCTGCCTTTTATGGACTCATTTATACCATTTCTTTTTCCTCCTTTAGAAGAGAGTTGTCCCAGTGCCTAGAACATAGTGAGCACCCAGTAGGTGCTTGTTAGATGAATTAAAGAGAGTTTGACATGTCAACAGAAAGCCAAGTACTTAAGCAGAATGTGTCAGAAGTAGTTTAATTACTGAAAACTGTATATGATGGTTTGGCATATTTTACTTTACTGGGGGGCACTGGCAGCTGTTTCAGTACCTCAATATTCGTGAACAGTAAGAGGCAAATACAGTTGCTTCTTGTTATTTACAGTAGTTGCATTTTATAAAGTGAACACCAAATTAGTGAGTACTGAACCATTACTGCTAGGGGAATTATATACTTAGGCTCTTTGGAGCCTCTAGTCACATTTTCATGAACGAGTCAATATAGAACCTTGTTTTTTGTGTGTGTTTCTGTATTTACTATATTTTAACTATGAGCCAGACCACACTATAATTCACGCCTGTGAAGCTTCTCTGGTATATTTATCTTCTCTGTAAGGCACACGACACCCTTCATGTGTTTAGGAAAAGTAGACAACAGTTGAGCCACCACACTTGTGGGGCATATTAAACAGCAAACTCACCAACACAAAGTACAAAAATGCAAAAAATGTTGCACTCCTAAATAGATCACAGAAAGGACAGTTGATTACAGTATGAGAACTGACACAAGAAGGAACAGCATCACCTTATTTGACCTCAGCTGAGAATGTGCCTATTGATGGACTCAGATTTTTTGGTGCTGTTGTGCATATCCAAAAATGACCTCGAAAGTGCCATGTGTACTGATTTTGGGGTTATTAATAAATTTTAGTGGTAGGCAAATTAGCACAATATGGAGCCTGTGAATAATGAGAAAACTGGCTGTAATTAATTCCTTTTTATAAATTAAGATAATCAGTCTTTAAAAGAATTGTCACACACACACAAAAAAAGAATTGTCACAGCCCATTCAAATTTTGAAGATATAAAAAAAAATATTTTGAAGATGTAATTTAGATCTACTGTATAATGGGGTATGAATCCTTTGGCTTTTGTTTACACAAATACTTAAGTTGCTGAAAATTAAAAGTCTCTTTATCATTTATTTCATTAATTATATAAAAAAAAACAAATCAGCCAGCCCTCAAATCTTAAGTTGAACCTCATTCAGAACATGTAAATAGATTTTGTGTGTGTATCTGGTCAAGGGAGGTAGAGCGCAGGCATGTGTCCTGGTTTCCCAGGGTCAAGGGCGGATATATTGGTTACATTATAGTCCTTGGTATGCTGACGAGTGTGCTCGTTCTAATGTGTGGATAGAATTCAGCCATGTAATTGGTCATCGTAAGATTGAGAAGAGGGTGGATTGTAAAATGGTGATTCATGTCACAGCTCTTCTGTTTAATGGCTGTATGATCTTGGACATAACTGCCTTCTCTGAATTTCTGTTTCCTTACCTATTAAATAGGAGTATTAATGGTGTCTACATATGATGCATTGTGTTGAGTAATTTATGTGTTATAATTGAGAGCCAGCGAACATAAATTACTCAGCACAATACCTTTCATATAATAACTATTCAATTAATGTTGTTTGGGTTATTGTAGTTCTAATTACATCTGTTGAAATGCTTAGATTTGAAAAGGGACAAATAGAAAAAAAAATACACAGATTATATTTATAAAATTGCAAATGAAATTAGAAGAAAAGCCTCCCTAATAGAAAATGTTAAAATTCTTAATTCTGTTTTTCTGTTTAGAACATTACTACTAGATGGAAATCCATTCCGTGTTCCTCGAGCAGCCATATTAATGAAAGGAACAGCTGCTATTCTGGAATATTTGAGAGACCGGATTCCTACTTAAATTGGAGCTATTTTATAATCTTGGTCATGTTAATTCTTAGACTTCTTACATTGATAAATAACATTTTTCTAAGGCATTATGCATTTGTAAAGGTGATAACCACATGCAGTATTCATGCATTTATTCTGAATGTTTTGTATAAGATTTATCTTACTTTCATTCCTTATAAGATAGCAGTTTCTTCAAAAGTGAATTTTTAAGTTAGTTTGATATTTTTATAATGATAAAGCATTTTTGTAAAAGTGGGGATTTCCCCCTATTTCTGTTTGTGTTACATATAATGTGAGCCATTGATTTGAATATGACCATCTAATTTCTACCTTTTTGTTAGATATAAAGTTGAATTTTATTCCAAACTGTTTTTTTGGTGTAAAAAAAATAAGACTTTTCCTTACTCATGATAAGACTTTTGTGATGTGATTGGTCTTGGTATAAGTTTTAAATTAACATTCACTGTCTTGTTTTTGTTTTAATCTAGTTGAAATGTTACTTGTTTAGCCTTTTCCCATTTTATGAAACCATTTTGTCAGAATTTCTAATGTAACAGAAATGCTATATGAAATGTAGTTATTGGTAGAGAAAACAGGGAAGAGTGTTGTTAAAATTGCTCTCACAGTTTTGAATCTAAAATTTGACAAGTCGTTTTTTTTTTTTTAATGACTTCTTAGTATTTAGTTTCCATACAATGATCTAGTACTTCTGGATTCAAGAAATTTGAAGGGATTGGATCTGCATATTTTTCCCTCGAAATATGTTTAGAAATACCTTTTGTTCTTCTTTTTAAAAGTGCTGAAGAGCTTATTTTATTAATTCAGTAGATATCAGCAATAGAAAATAATAACATGTATCACATAGAAATCCTGGAAATTTCTTAAGTACTTATTACTAAGCAGGTATTTGTATACATTATCTATCTGTTGGTGTGTTCTAATCCAACCTTGTGTATCTTTTTTATTTCCAGGGCCTTACTTTTCAAATTTGCATCTTATCTTCATAAGACTAAACTTGTTAGCCATGTGGAAATTTTCTAAAAGGGAATTTGCTATAGGTTAACTTGATTTAGTAAAAATAAAATAGAAATATTTTTACTTACACCAAAAATGTCAGAGGTAAAATGTCAGAGGTAGGCTGATCAGTCATGACGAAACTTGCCATGTGATTCTATTAAGTAACCAATCAGCAGAATGTATATTAATTTATATAGTTAGGTAGGTAGCTAGCTTGCTTTTGGCTCATAGAGGCATGCTTATATTATGAAAAAAAATCATTGCTAGTAAAGATAAATACATGTTCATAATAAAAATTACATTTTTCAAATATGGATTATAATATGGTTATGTTTTTGGTTTAAAAGAAACATTCTCTTTTCATACTACAACTCTGTGGCTGACTAAGCAGTCTGCTTCAGTATTAAACAAAAGACACTTTACAATAAGGTGACATTTTATTTATACAATAAAGAGACTTTTAGGTTATTCAAAACACGTTTTTAAATACTGAAAAAGTTGAGTACACCAAAGCCGAAAAATGGCTCTGCTATACACTGCACAGCATTATTGTAGTCCCTGTATTTTGTATCTGTACAGAAAGCATCTTCAAATGCATTCTAATCACATTGTACACCTTTACCGATTAGTGTCAATACATAAAAGAACCTGGAGAATACAGCTTGCATTTGCAAATTAACTGACAAAGTGATTAATTTCACTGATTCAGTAAATTTAAAATATAGATTCATAGGACTCCTTTGCACATAAAATGAAGCAGCTTTCAAGGTCATTATGGTCTTATACTGCAAAAAAAAAAAAAACACTCCATTAAGTACATTCACAATCTATGTTAATAAAGTAGTAAATATGTCTTCATTCAGTGTTTATTTACATCAATATGTAGTTCAACTAAAAAGTACTGTTAATTGTGGTACATTTTTAGCACATACAAAAATGACAACTTTTTATATATAAGCTCAAAATCACAATTATCTCAAAATATTAATTACAATACAGCCATTTCAATTAAACATGTCATGATTTAATTTTTTTTTTTTTATAAAATGGTAAAATTTTTTACTAAAGTAAGCAATCTGCTTTGAGTTGGCTAGAGTTCACCCATGTAGAAAACCTTAAACGTTAAGAGGTGTTTCTTGCCCCCTCCCACCCGAGTTTGTATACAGCCACCTAGCCTAGCAAAGAGACAGAAAAGGCCCCAATTTATAAAGATTAAGCCTCTTTTGCTATACTCCTGTGGCTTGTTTCTTCCATAAAAGCTTTACAAGGGGAGTATCAATAAACTATGCAATGAAATGCATGCATTAATATACAGTGTGTCTATGTAAAATGTTCCTGTTTACCAGTGCACATTAAAATGTTCACAAAGACCGCAAAAGAAGTCATAAAGTAGCATTTATAAAGATCTAGCAGTTGCGAACTGTGAACTTGGAAACTGCTTGATAACGTAATGAAATTTCTTTGAAAACATATCCCAATTCAAGTTCTTTCTCTGGCTAAAGGAGTTCTTGTTACTTGGCCTTAAGATGTCACTGTTGTGCTGCACATATGGTAGTGAAGTCAGATTTTGAAAAAGAATGAGTCTAGAGACTGTCTTCATCTCAGTAAAATCATGGCCCAATGTTGCATCACTGCATAGGAATTTTTCTTAAAGAAGAGTGAAATATTTCACTAACTGACTTACATGACCTCAAAGGGAAAATGGATAATTTGTGTGTGCATATGAAAAATATTAATATAAATGGGTGGAATTAGAACTTCTTTACACAGTATCCCCCTCCCCCAAGTAAGGAAGATCCGAAGCAACCGGTTGTCGAGTAGCTTAGGAATGGAAGGAGGAATCCTTTTCATGGATACTTAAAATTCTAAAACCTAGTATCTAATATCCGTTTACTTACCATTCTTTACAGACCAATTACAAATCTGTCACTGTCTGTTTAGAATTGCTGCTGTTAATATCTCTTCCTTGAGTATAAAGAGACCATAGTTCATATTATGGTTTACTTATGTACAACTGGGTGGGCGGGGTGCCCCTGGGTGGCTGTTAAGTGGGAAAAATGCAACCTGACTTCTATAAGGTCACCTGAGATGGCCTTTGAAACTGACAAACAATTTAGTAGATTCACTTCTGAGTTTTTAACTCGGAAAAAGTTGCTCCTTTACATGCCATTGTCCTTAAGCTTCATTTAGTCCTTTCTGTACACAGTACGAAGAGCAACTTGCCTGGATTTGAGACAGCTTACCTGCCTATCAGTTATCTTTCTCTTCACTGCCAACAGAAAACAGTAAGGCTTGTGTTTTTAAGGAGAAAAATGCAGCTGAGGATGTTAAAGGGAAATACCTAAACATCACAACGCAGTATAAAACATTTATTGCATTCCATTGACACGAGGCGTCATCAAAGCTAAAATCACATTTCCTGGAGTACAACTTAACATTCAGCATCACTCACTGCCCTGAACGGATGCCTTTCCCACATTCAAGACCAGTAAGAGTGGAAAGACTACAGGTATGGAGTCTGAAGTTTATTTCAGCATTATACTCTGAAACTACATTAACCATCCTAATAAACATGGGAACTGCTTTATGTTCTATCAGCCTGAGACTTGCAACTTGGTTTTCCTGTGGACTTTCCAAAAAATTAGGATTTCCTGACTCAATAAGAGATGTTCTCTGGTAGAGTGCTGGGGAAGGGGAAGAGAGAAAGATACAAAAAAAAAAAAAAAATAGCCTGTGATTTCTCTTGTCCATTCACCAAATGCTTTCCTTAATCCAGCTGCCACAGAAGTCAGTTGACCTGCATACCTGGGCAATATTTAACCTCATTACTTTACCTGTGCAAAACCAAGCGCACAAAGAAAAACACCTACATACGGGTCTCTCTACAGAGACACAAAACCTGAGTTGCAGTAAGTTTTTATATAAGAAAACTTTTCTTCATGTAGGAAAATAACCTTTTAAAGGGCCAAAAATACCTTTGTACAATATAATCCAGTGACTTTAAAACTTCAGTGTGCTTAAGTATCCCATATTTTTATAAGACCCAACAAAAAAGGAATCATTCACATTTGATAATTCTCTTAGAGATACCCACGTTTTTATTTCTAACGTCTATCTTCATTCCCCTGAATTCATTAGCTTTTCAAAAAAACTAAATAAAAAGCATATTCCGCATGGAGACTTTTTTCCTCAAAGCTGAGGCCATAGGAGACTTGGGGGTGCTAGGCTTAAAGCTCGCTGCCAAGCCACGGTGGAATTCTAGGACCCAAGATCAAATACAGAATGTCAGGAAGGGAAAGATCACTTGAGGACTGTTTTGCAGGTGGGGTCGGCCAGTCTGCAGGCGGCCCTTCTCTGGCCGCAGGCTCCCCTTCTGCAGCGGGGGGCTCCCAAGCCCCTTTGTTCCCCAGGCCCCGCGGGTTCCTGCCTCTTCCCTACTGCACCTGATCGCCCCGGCTGCAGCTCGGTCGCCCCCCTTCAGCCCCCGGTCACCAGGTTTCCTTGCTTGTGTCCGTCCTGTCGCCTCTGCCCCGAGCTCAGTTCTCGGGGATGGCTCCTTGGCTTCCCCTCGCCTGGCCCTTAACTCGCTGGGAGGACATCTGTGTAAAGGCCCCCATTGTCCTACAATCAGACACCGACTTAAGGCCCCACTGGAGACACACTTGTTCCCTGGGCTGTGCACGTCTCAGGGGCACGTGGAGGCTATTTGCCTGTGAGCGGCCCTTGCCCTTGGTTACGGTGGGGCCGGGGAGGGGCAGGGAGGGGCAGCCGCGCCACCACGGAGGTTCCGTCCTGGCCTCTACGGGTGCGCAGGAGGGCATCCGGACTCCGGGATCGGGAGGTGCGGGGAGTCGGGGCCGTGGCCGGGCCGGGCCTGGGAGGGGAGGCGGGGGTGTAGGGGAGGGGGGAGACCCGGGGAGGGGGGAGGGGGGAGGGCCCGCGGGGGAGAGGCGGGGGGGAGGGGGGACTGCGGTGTCCCCGCCGCAGGACCGAGGATCGCGCAGGCAGCTCCAAGCGGAGCCACACTTGCCGCCGTAGACTCGTTGCCATGGGAACCGATGCAGAAAAACGGAGGCCTGACGGGAGGCTGCGGACGCGGCGCGGAGAGAAGCGACGGGGAGTCCGTCGGCCTGACGGGCCGTCGGGGCGCCCCTCGCGAGTGCGGGAGGCGAGGCCAAGGGCCCGGGTGCCCGCGGGCCGCTGGCGGGGGCGGGGGCGGGGGCGGGGGCTCCGTGCGCCGCCCTCAGGCCGCCCGAGCAGCGCGCCCCTGACACGTTGGGGCTCCGGACGCTCCCGAGCCCTGGAAACCGTCAAGCCCGAGCCGCGGCTGTGGCGGCGCCGAGCGGGGAGCCCGAGGCGGGAGGACCGCGCGGCCTCGGCTCTGCGGCCTTCGCGCTCGGCCCGCCCGGGGGGCGGCGTGTCGGGCCCCGCGGCCACCGCTCCCCCGCAGACGCGCTCGCGGCCCTGCCGTCCGGGCGGCGTCCGTCTGGCGTCCGCCGCGTCGCGTCGCCGTGGCTCGCCGTCGGGGCCTCCTCGGGGCGTGCGCTCACCGCGGGGCCCCGCCTGGCCCGCCCCTCGCCAGGACCTGGGGACCCACGGCCCGGGGGCGTGGGGGCGGGCCGCGCGCAGCGTGACGGTGGGCGCCCGAGGGCGGCGCGTGGACCGCGACGGGCGAGCGTCCAAAGGCGGCGCGGAGCATGACGGGCGAGCGGCGGGCCGCGTGCAGCACGAGGATCAGCGTCCAAAGGCGGCGCGAGGACCGTGACGGGTGAGCGTCCGGCCGCGTGGAGCATGACGGGAGAGTGTCAGGCCGTGGGGAGCGTGACGGACTAGCGTCGGGCTGCGTGGAGCGTCACGGGTGAGCGTCCCAAGGTGGTGCGTGGAGCGTCACGGGTGCGTCACGGGTGAGCGTCCAAAAGTGGCGCGTGGAGCGTGACGTGTGAGCGTCCGAGGGGGGCGCGTGGAGCGTGACGGGTGGCGTCCGTGGGCGGGCGTCGGGCCGCGCTGAGCGCAGGCAGCACGACGGCCTGAACCCTGCGCGTTCGCGCCGAAGGTCCGTCTCGCACAGGGGCGCACGTGGGCTCCACGCGGTAGAAAGTTCCGCTGCCTGGGCCTCCCGGCCGAGCCCCCGGGGGCCGCACCGCACAGCCGGTAACGCGCGAGGAACGGCGGCTTTCCCAGCGGGCCCCTGCACGTGCGCAGCCCGCCCGCGCCGCCGAGGCCGCCGAGGCCCCGAGGCCCCCGAGCACAGGTCACGGCCGCCGCCGGGCGCTCCCGTTTCCACGTCCGACGCGCCGGGACTCCCCGCGGGGCAGCCGACTTTCCGGAACGTTCTCGGGCGTGCGCGTTCCGAGCCCACTTTTGTCACGGGGATTGCAGCTCCGCTTCTAGGTTGATTCCGACCCGACCTTAAAATAAAATCCTTGATTCTAATCTCAAAGAACGGACGAAACGCGAGGATTTCGTGGGGTGTGAAACCGCAGCGCGGCTTGTCCCGCCGGCGTGGCCCGACGGGCTGGTCCCCGAGGACAATGTCGGGGAAGTGGGGCGGCCTCCCCGGCCTTGGGGCTGGGGTCCCGGGCGCCTCGGCCGCGAGGCTGCGCGCTTCCGGGCACGCTTCCGGGCACGCTTCCGGGCACGCCGGGGCTCCTTCCTGGGGGTGTCACGTGCCCCCGCGGGCACACGCTGGTGACCCCGGCCCGTCCCTCCTCGTCAGGCCGAGCCCTCAGCGGCGCCGCCTCCGTGACTGCGGCAAGGCCCCTCCCCGCAGGCCTCGGCCGGCGACAGGGCGCGTGGAAGCCGCGGCAGCCCCGCCAGTCCGCCTCCCGCGGGGGAGCGTGGGGCCGCCCGGGTCGCGCCACTCCATCCGCGCCGCACGGCGTCCGACACGTGGGGGACGGGAGCCTCAGCCCGCGACCCTTGGCTCAGGTCACGAGCCGGGGTCACGGGCGCTCCGGGCTCCACGCCAGCGGGTCCGCCTGGGATCCTGTCTCCTGCCGCTCCGGTGCTCGGTTCTCGCCTCCGTGTCAGCCCCCGCGGCTCCTGCCGACCGCGTCTCCGCGCCGCCTGCGTTCCCGCGAGGGGCCGCCGTCGCTCGTTTCCGTGTCCCGCGGCCCTCGGCGTCCTT
Source organism: Vulpes lagopus (assembly GCF_018345385.1). Taxonomy (NCBI): domain Eukaryota; kingdom Metazoa; phylum Chordata; class Mammalia; order Carnivora; family Canidae; genus Vulpes; species Vulpes lagopus. The sequence goes on from NC_054826.1 coordinate 164,559,651, forward strand.
TGCTCGTGAACGTTTGCGGGCCCCGCGGAGCGTGCAGCGAGCCAGGGTGTTTCCACTACGGTGACTTCCAGCACGGACAAGCGGCAGGTTGCGGCCGCGGAGCAGCTCCCCGGGCGGCCGCGGACGAGCTGGGAGGGAGGCCCGCGCCGCAGCCCGCACCCGGGCCTGGCGAACCCTGCGTGGGCACGCGTGGGCGCGGAGGCGGCCGAGGAACGTGCAGCGTGAGTCAGGGAGGCCTCAGGGCGGCCCCACAAGGGCTGCGGTGCGCTGCGCCCGGGGCGCCAGGCCCAACTCCTCAGGGACGCGCCCGCCCGCCCGCCCCGCTCTGTCGCCGCGCGGCCTGCGCCCACACGGGGTCGGGGTCGGATCGACAACGCGGCGCCCGGCCGCCGGCCAAGTCCGTCCGGAGACCCGCCGCCGGCGACCGAGGGACGCACGTCCTGAGAGCGAGCGCGCCCTCCGCGCGGCCCTGACGCGGTCCTGACGCGGCCCTGACGGAGGAGCAGAGCCTGGAGGAGCAGCACGTTCTCGCTTCGCTTGGGGCCGAAGAAAAGACGAAGCGGTCGGAAACGAGACTACGTGAACCCACAAACGGCCCCCGAGGAGGTCGGCACCGGGGCGTCTCGGGGAAAGGCGCGGGCCACGCGGCGGGGCTCCGGCCACCAGGCCCCGCAGCCCGAGGACGCGGTCACCCCGACGGCCCCGGCTCGCCCCCGGCGGGCTCCTGCCTGAGACGCGGGAGGAGGCCGGGACCTCCGCCCGCCGCTCGCACCCACGCCCCCCCTCCCCGCCCCCTCCGGGGCTGGGCCTGTCCACGCGGGGGGGGGGCACCCAGGTACCCGGGACGTGGGCACAGCGGGTGTGAGGACGCCCCGTCGGAGCGTGGGCCTGTGTCCGCCGGCGCCTTCCCGGCCCGGGCCTGCCCCCGCTCGACGACGTGCCCTGAAGCCCAGGGACGCAGATGTCGGGTCGCGCTGGACACGAGCCCGGACTTGCGAACACTGCCCGGCGCTGAGGTGACGACCGTCGCCTCCTGAGGTGACTTCTGGTGATTTTCCGGGCTGAGAGGTTGCCTGCCTCAGATCATCCGAGGCCTTGCGAAAGAAGTTTCTGGAAGTAAGTAGCCGTGGAATGAGAGGTGATTTTGCTAGATGCCGTGTTTTTTCATTTCGAGGTCCTGCTACTTGTGGAAGAGTAGGAGGGAGGCCAGAAACCAGGCCGAGCTGACAGACGGTGCTTCCCGCCCGGAGGGAGAGCAGAGGGAGAGAGGAGCGCCCACCCCCAGGCCCTCCTGTGTCTGACCCGAGTCGGGGGTCTGTCAGGCAGCCTCTCTGAGCCTGTCAGTCCCTTCTCCCTCTCCCTTGCCTTTTTCCGTTCATCCCTCATGACTTCCTTATTTCTCTCCTGCGTCCAGCCTTCGAGTCTGTTCTCTCCTATTCTGAAATACTCGTGCGACTCTAAAATGTCTCTCACTCAATGAATCATTTACTTTTCATTTTTCAGCTCCGTTGGTTCACACAGACATTGGCATCCTTTTCCTCTGCAAATACATGAACACGGAGCTGTGAGACCAGCGTGTAGACCTATGGAGAGACTGAGGCACCAAACTCTTAAAGAAAATAATGATGAAAGTTTCCTTCAGTGTATACTTACGGGCTTCTAGAATTTAAAGAAAAAAAAAAATCCCCCAAACGAAGCCATTATCAGCCATCTAGCAAGTTCTCTTTGTGTCAGGAGATAGCAAGTTCCCCTCATACAAAGGAATGGAAAGTAATGGATATTTTTTGTATAAGCAAAATGGCAGATGAGGCGTGGATTTAACACAGAATATTTCGCTAAATTCTGTAGTCAATGTGCTTTCCAACTCAAATGGAAAAATTCGAGAAATATTTCCGAGGGAAGGCTGAGAAAGAAAGGCACAGAAATCAAGGTCCTACCAGGTAATAAAGGAACTGTGGTGAGGAGTGTACCAGCCCAGGCCTTCCCCGTTTCTCCTTTGAGGGGCTGGAGTCCCCGTTTCCCCCTGTAAGGGACGTAGCTAAAGAAGCTAATGCTGGTGGAGCATAAATAGCTTTCTCTCCACTTCGATAGCAACAGGCCAGGTTCTGACCTCTGTAAAAGTGTGGCTGGGGGCAAGCAGTTTCCCCCAGTTAACCAACATTTTCTTGTGACTTATCTAAATAGGTATGTTACAGCTTTTGCAGCAGTTCTTGATAATTTTGGCTGGAGGGTAAGACATTTTCACTTTAGGGATACAGGTGGAAGCCGTCCACGAAATGATGCCAAAACGCAGTGTGTAAGCCTTGTCAGACTTGAACTGTGGCCAAAGGCCTGTGGACGACTCTTCTTTATTGTACAATAGGCAGCATGAGGCAGAAGCTTCATTTACTTCCAGGGCTAAAATAGGGTTGGGGACTCCCTCGGCCCAACCACCTCTCCCTAACCCCATTCCCGACCCAACCCAACTCTCTTAACCATTCTTCGTGCCTCCAAATTTTAAAAATAGCTTTTGCAAAGTAATCTACCAAGTCACAACGTACAGGAAGAAGAGTCTAAAACCAGATCCAGCCACGCAGAGTCACGTTACCTCTCGAGGTCTTGGGCCTCCGAAAAAATGAAGGAACTAGGTTTATTATCCGTAAGATGCCTTTAAGTCAGAACCATGGCCCTGTGAGTTGAAATTCATGCACTCGTTCCTCTGAAACATTCCTGGAGTCTGTATGCATGACTTCTTCCAAGACGAGAAATAAAACCCAAACAAATCAAAACAATAGGTGCTACGTATTCCAAGTCAATGAACAAAAGCCATGTCTTAAATTTTTCGGATGTTGTTAAGGTCCTTACGACACAGAAAAGAGAAGTGAAACACAACTGCTGACACGTGACAGAAGAGCCTAAAGGAGGGCAGGGGAATTAGAGTAAAAGGGAGAATTAAAAAAAACAAAACCTGAACCCCCCCGAGAAACCCTAGGCATGATGAATGAACTGAGAAAGTGAAACGTCTGTGGTGTAAGATTGTGCAAGCTGGACACCAACTTCCCATTTAATTTGATATTTATTGTGTTTGTGTGCCAGGCCTGTCATCCGTGTGATCGCTGTATAAACATTTATTGAGCACCTACTATGCTTCTGAGACTCGGACAGGCCCTAACGATACATGGTGAGCAAAACCGTAAGTGCCTTCTGCAGCTCTTCGGTCTGGAAGCCTCCCAAGTAGTTTCCGATCCCCTCCGGAGTGTACAGTTGATAGGAGAGGACGCGTAAGTAACAAATAGCTATGAGCTTAGGTGGGATGGGATAAGTGCTGTAAATACACCAAAACCGGATATGACTATGATCATAAGAGAAATTTCTCTCAGTTTTATCTTGGTGGTGATGCTTGAGCTGGACTCTGAAGGCTGCATATAATTTTGGTAATTTAGAAAGAGGATGGGGAGAGGATTCGGTGGAGGGACCAGCGTGGGCAGAGGCTGAGGTCACCAAGCACGGGAAATACTCAGGGAAAGCTCAGGATTTCCAGGGGTCTGAAACACGGACGAGGTGCAGGCAGGGTGAAGAAGCAACAAGCAACTCCTAGATTCAGAGGAATCCAACTTCCTTGGAGGAATGAATGGACGTCCGTGGTGTGTAAATACGTGTGATCCCACCTCACGCAAACAGTATTTTCGTGGGACGGGATGAACAAGGTGCAGTGGAAATGTCCTTCTCCCCATCAAAGGACGTGAGGTAAATAAACAGGAAACGCGGCTGGCTGAAGGAACATCCAGCTCATTGCATTTCCGGGTGCCTCCTTCTAGTACTGGATCCCGACGACTCCCACGCTCCCCGTAGTAGTCCGTCAGAGGCGGTAGTCATAGGAGCAACCCTCGGGGGACGTAACACAGAAGAGCCTCCTCATCCAAAAGCCCACGCCTTTTAAAGAACTCATCACTTCCATGTCTTTCCCCAACATGTCGGGGGCAGATAGACACGGTGCTGGGCCAGGCTGAGCAATACATTTTTCATTATATTCTCTCTCTTCTTTGCAACAAACCAACTGACAAAATTCTCCTCCACAGATTCAAGGGACTACGGCCGCTACTCATCCTGTCCAGTAAGTCTCCACTTTGGCCACTCACAGCCTATCAAATACTGCCCGACATCTTGCCGAATATTGATAATGGCCCCCAAAGGCCGCAAGACCCCGTAAGGAGAACTATCTACAGCTCCGAGGGATCAGCCATGCTCAACCCCAGAAGACAGTTGACCAGATAAAGATGCTGCCTCCTTTTGTGATACATGGGCTGAGGGCAGGGACAGAGGGACTCACCACATTGCCTTGTCCTGTCTTTTTTCCTGGGAGCTCTCTCATCTTCCCACTTGACTGTGAGACTGTGCAGAGGAGATCATGTTATATACCCTTTGCAGGGCCTGGTAGATAGCTGAAGCCCAACAAATGCTTATAAGCGTTGCACTTACTGTTCTCATTCTATTCTTCAATAAAATTCCCCCAAATGTTTTGAATTTTGAATGACGGACCTCAGTCATCTGAGATTCAGCTGTAGTAATTGTCTTTCTATGGAGGAAATACGGAGTTTTCTGGCGAAAATAAAAGTCTCAAAAAAAAAAAAAAGTCTCTGTTCTAAGATATTTTACTCCAGGTAGGGAGTGACCCGACCATAGGCTGCTTATGTTATTTTAAAGACACAAAGAAATAAAAAGAAAGCCTGGCACAAATGAGTGTGCAACAGTGATAGTTTCTAGAAAAAGAAATATATGTACTCAAACTAGAGAAAGATGGGATGATTTATTCAACTTTTCTCAACACTCATTCCCACATACATTGAAAAGTATGCCCAGTTTGAATATAATATTTGTAGAAGTTTACTCAGGGCCTTTTCTTCGGGTCGGGCTGACACTGGTTCCAACCCCAGGCTAATGAGTCACAGGCACAGGATTTCAGTGCTTTCTACATAAACCCTGCCTGGATTTCATGATCTCCTACTCTTTGAGGTGCTGCTATTAACAAAATCAGGCCAAAACAAAAAAAGGGTTTTGGAGCATCGTTTGGGGAGATTTCGGGGCAGCTGCAGAGGTAGTCTTCTCTTCTCTGCCTCTCTTACATCTGGTCCCATTTCTTATCTTGCTTAATGCTCAGTGGGTTGTTACAGAGTGTGAGCTGACTGCCCTACAACAAAATCCAACCAGGGAATCTGGCAGGTGGAGTAATGCTTCTAAACCTTCTAAAGCTGGAACCAGTGAATTTTTTCCCTGCCCTAAGATTTTCTCTTTACTTCCCCTAGAACTGCTCTCATGAAGATCAAGATAATCCTATAGTTAAGAGTCCAGGGGATTCAATAGTCCTAGATTTTCATGTATTCTTTTTAATCAAAACGAGTGTATGGTCCCCCCAGCCCCTCCCATATATCAGAAATCTCTGAATTCTCCCAAAGTAGAAGTCATGCAACTTTGACCCTCACAGGAGAGTTTCCAAACCATTCTCTTGTGGATAGTGTCAAATCTGAGGAAGATTGGAACCTCTCCCCATAACAAACCAGCTGGCAGGCTTTGAGTCATTGATACAGTAAAATTTAACATTCTAAGAACAGAAGTGGAAACTTGATTCTACTAAGGCATTATCACCCTCCCCCTAGCACACGAGGCTGGTTTGTTGTTAGAGACAGAAGTGCTCTACCTTGGCACCTCGGTTAATGCTACTACTCCCCTCCCTGTTCCTTGGTCACCCAAGGAAGTTCTTCCCAAACTGGAGGCTGGAACCCTCAGCAGATCCTCAAGGGGTTCCAAACAATGAGAGCTCTAAGGAGGCCTCTTATCCTTGTGCAGCAGGACAGAAGTGGCCATCCACTGCATCTGGAACACCAAAGGGAGTCACAGGGACGAATCTACAGCAGCAATAGCAGCAACGAAGACAGGCCAGTTTTACGTACGAGAAACGGAAATGCCCCCCGAAGGTCCAGAAAGTAGCAGCTACCCAGCTGGACCGCATCTGCTTTGAATTTCACACAGTGAGGTCCTTCAGAAATTACATTCTCGGAAGAGTTTAGATCAAATGAATCCGAATGGATGCAGAGGAGAGCTGGCACCCAAGATCTCCTATGGTATTAACCCACGTGCTTTCTACCATGCACATCTGCTCTTCCACAGCCCGCGTTCTATTTTCTCACTGTCACGTACACTTGGGGAATGGCCTGATGGAGCCATGGGGCAATATTCTGGGCCAAGGCAGGATGCTTTTCTTAGTGGAAAGCAGTTATATTGCTAAGGAAAAAAAGTTCATGCAGGTGATCTCAAATCTGCAGATTTCCCGCCCCCCCCCCCCCCGCCATTCCTACATGATGAGGTCACTACCAACCATAAGAGAGGGCACATCACCAACCCAGTGTTTGAATATTTTATTGAGCTTCAGAAAGATTTTAGCATTCCCGTGAGAGGAGCTTTCCTGGAGACTCAGCCCTGCTTTTCTTGATACTAGAAAAAGGACCCATCTTCTCAACTTATTGGATTTCATTATGTTGCAGAACTTTCTACTGACCTAGTGTTCTAGTAAACCCACTGTTGGTCAGTATATCAACAATCAGGCAAACATAGTGCCTGATTGAATATATCAAAGGCTCGGAGTGATAGTCCTTTACCAATGTGCCTCTCTTCCTGGTTATGTTGTATTCTTGCCTCTTGATAACAACATACACATGATGTGTGTGCCGATGACGGGCCAGAAATCGATGGAGGACAGTATTAAGAGCCAATGAAAAGACAAGTTGACGAACACACTATGTCTTCCAAATTTTTAAATTTTGGTGAAGATATTAAATAAGATTTTATGATTTACAGTAAAGTGTTTTTCTGGCTCCCTTCATCTAATCATTTTGGCAAATTCAAATACTTTTCACTTCATATTTGAATGTATAAATCTAATCTCTTTATTTTCCTCTGTCTAAATAGACTCTTTAGTTCACCTGCTAAAATAGGTCCTACTTTTAAAATAAGGAATCATATTAGTAATATGTGTATAATCGTCTTTAAAATTAAAAACAAATTGATGCTGATTTGCCATCCTCACTAAAACTACTTTTCATTTTACAAGTCGTAATCCAATCTAAGACCCAGAAACAACTGGGATTGTTTGATGTTTACATAATCAACAGTTTTGATTAACCCGGGACGCATGTATTTTATAGGTTTCAGTGAGCAATAAATTAGCATGTTGTAAATATCAGCACATTATACTGATTTTGAGTATTCCTTGTCAAATGTACAGTTATGTTTTAAATTTACTGTATTTGGTGACTTGTCTGGAAGATGGGAAGTATCATAAGAGAGAACCTTTGAGGCAGTGTATTATAAGTCAGGTAAATCGTTTTAAAAATGGTCCACGCATGTCTACTTGGCTTTCAAAATCTGCAGGAACTCTACCAATACTTTTCAGTGCTTGTTCTTTCCACCATCGTGTTTTCCATTCCTCATCATTCTGTCTTATTGATCCGCTAGATATAGACAGCTTCCTCAGTAGAAAAGATCTCAATAAAAATCAAATACCAAGAGGTGAGTCTATTGGAGTCATCATGAATTCACTCCTTCATTCTTCGTTGTTGTCGATTTTCTTTTTTAAAAAGGCATAACTTTAACTTTTTTGTTGTTGTTGTTAACATGCACCAGATTCCAATTTCAGGTAATAGAACACATTTCTCCAAAAGTCAATACTCAGAAATTAATGTATTTTTGGTTTTAGTCATCTGTGGAATAAATTAGATTATTTTTTGACCCCCTTAAGTAATTAGTGATTTTTTTCAATCTAAAAACAAAAAAAAAAAAGCCTTTTTTCATTATTACCTGCCTCTTCTCAGTCTGCAGCATAGCAGTACAATGGACCGTGAAGTGCTTTGGCACATCACATTTCTTTTCCAGTTGGTCAGGAATCCCTTTTCTCTTTCTCTCATTTCCTGTACAACAGGAAGGGTTAAAATACTGGCCCAGGACAACGTTGTCACACCAGGAGTGGCAGCGGTGATTACTATGATCCTTTTAGCTCTGTGCCTCAGAAGCATCTCCTGAAGCCCTGGGTTTGATGTGGAAACCTGACATAAGAGACTTGGGAAGTCCTATATGTGGCTCTTCTTCTGCCTCTCCCATGAAAGATTAAACAAAAGTGATGGGACGGCTTGAGATGCTTCACTGACCACCAAACTACACCCATGAGTTTGTTTTTCCTTTCAGTGATCTGGTGAGGCCAGTGGGGGTCTCTATCTGGATTAATGACGATCATCCTATCATAGCAGCTGGAAGCGGTGGTACCGTGGTTTGGTGTGAGTTTTTGACAAAGAAAATTAGGCTCTGAAAGACATTTCTCATCAGAAACTGTCGGTATATTAAAATGCATTTAAAAGTTACTTCTGGGAAACATATTAAATAGGCCAATCATTTAATCATTTGCTAAATGTCAAACCCTATAAAATCATGGTATAATGTCACCCTGACGTAAAGCAACATCAAAATTAGTGCATCATCTATAAAGTGAAGTATCATTTGCCTTCAAGTGACAAATTCTATTGCCAAAAAATACCACTGTACTTCTAATAAGTGACACTCATTTTAATAGACCCTACAAAAATACAGTATTTTCAATGTCCCCATAAAACAGTTAACTTACAAATATTACTCTCAGAGCTTTGGTGACATCAATACATGATACTATTGTGAAAATCCTAATAGAATACTTTAAACACTAGCATGTAAACTAAATTCATTTTATACATATATATATACACACACATATGTGTATATATATATATGTATATATATGTATATAATGAGCTATGTGGAAATATGAGAGAGCATGCATGCATACACCCAACTCTGGGAAATTATTCTGAAATTCCAAATTAATATTTTAATCAAATTAATGACTAATATATAAAAGAAATATTTTAAAGGATTATAAAATGGATTTTGATCATCTATAGAGGAAAACAATTCTAATGTAAAAATAACGAATTCTGTATCGACTATGCTTGTCTTTCCAGTGAGACAGAACCCAGGATTGTATACTTTGAAACTTTTTTGGAAAAAAAGTATTTTCCCTATTTTAGCCCACAAAAACAGGCACTGACATTAATAAATACAGTGGGACCACAGCTCTGAGAAATTATATTTGAAGTTTCATATTTAAATACCAAAGTTTTTTAATCATCCACCATAACTTTCTAACAGCGGTCTTTCTTAATGATAAATTTTATCAATCTCCAAAACTCATTTTAAATTATTTAAAAGTAGCAAATTAGATAAAGCAACACACAAATAAATTCCACATTTACAAGTAAGGAAAGCACAGGGGCTACAGTTTATAATCAACATAAACTTGAAAGAAATAAAGCAATATCTTTCCTGCCACCCATCATTCACTGCATAAATTTGTGGTGAAAAGGATTTATCTATAATGACCTTTAGTCTGTTTCTTAATTCTGTGTGTATTATAATTAGCTAAAGGCATTGAACAAATTAATTTGTCCTATTTTTATTCCGGTCCCAGAGATAAATGGCTAATTTATGAAATATTTCACTCTGTGTTAATGAGAATTTAGCAAATGAATATGGAACCAAGTATAAACACTTTATACCATATGTACAGTTACTTTCATAAGGCATTATCATGTAATTTTTATTGAAAAAGATTCAATATAGTAAAGTCTTATTTTAAGATATAGTTTCTTTCTCAATCCGAGATGTTTAGTTTATGAAAATATTGTTTTCTCTATATTCTTTTTGTATATATGCCAACATATACCTGTGCTAGAAATATTTTATGGGAATTACAATTCTTTATATTCGTATTTTCTATATAAAGGCATATACAACTTTGAGGCAGTGTTTCTGATGGAGAGCAGAATTCGTAAAGAGCTTGTATGTGCTTCCGTGCTCCGAAATTATATGAAATCCACTTCGAGAAGAAACTTATTTGATTAAAAAAAAACAAAAACGAAAACAAAAACAAAACTGCACCAATGCACAGCCAGAGGCTGACAATTAAAACTAATACATAACCACATGAACATCATATTTATATAGTTAACATTTTTAAGGATGATCAGTGCTAACATATAGTATTATACATTTGGCACTAATGTTTGCCATTGGTCCAGCAATTGGCAAAATTTGTTTCTATGTATAAATTTATTTTTGAACATTAGGTCTGGCTAGACGTATCTTCACTATTTATAAAAAATATTTAGACAGTAAGCTCACGTTGAATAACTAGGTCTACTGTATTCTGGAAACTCTTCAGTAGTAATACAGCTTTTTCATGTTCCATATGTACAAAACTATGTCCATTTGCCTGTGAACACACAAACAAAACAGGGCAATCAATGCAAGATACTTGTTTGTCACCTCACCATTGTTTCTAATCATAAGATTCAAGGGAATATTGAGGAACCAAAAACTATCAGTTTTTAAAATTCACAGTAGAATGGGAACTATGGAAACAATCAATTTCACGCAGCTCTGATTCCGTTTATTGATTCGACAAATATTTATCAAGCATCTAGTATGTCCTATCTAAGGCTGCCCTCGCCACTGTTCTAACCATGGAGACACACTGGTGGATAACAGATGGGTACATTTGAAATACCGTCCTTGTTCTGTGGTTGGTCTTTTGATCTGTTTTGTTTTTGCAGGTACTTAGTTGAGATGTTTGGAAGTGTCCACAGGACCACTGCCTTCTTGCTCTGGAATTACTGATAGGCGAATCCCTTCAGCAAGGTCAGATATTGCACTCATGACACACATAATTACACTCTTACAGTCTTATTAAATCTTATTTTTACTCACTGAAAAGTTCTAAGTTAATACATTTTTATATTAAGGAGATTATTTTATTTCCCCTATTGCTAAATGCAAGTATATTCATTATGTATTCAGGTGGTTCTCAATGGCATCCAATACGCCTAAGAGATCCATCCCTCAGAGGTAAAGCACACAGTGTGACATTAGTAAGAGTGAAAATGCCTGCCATCTTCTAGTCAAGAATGATCAATCTATGCCTTCGATATCCACTTTAGACAAAATTAGCCTAAGATTACAATGTTGGGGTTTCGGCTGGTTATAATTTGACATTTACATGCTTCTCTATTATGAGTGCTCATTTTTTTCTACATTAAATTACAGATTCTCTTGATTGGAATGATTTTTATTATGAATATACAGAGAAGTGGATCCCATAAACCTTCCCTGTCATGAAGGCCAAAAGAAAACCATGATCTTATTGAAACTTGGTAGGAATAATTCTTGGAAACTTAATGACTAACAATTATGTAACTGTTTTCCTGGCATCTGGGAATCAGTTGATTTGGAAGAGTCAGCTAAATTGACTACTTGGCAAAGTACAGACAATAGAGCTGGTTAATCGGTTGACATTTTCAGTTTTCAATTGATGGATACTAATTTCGGGAACTCATTGCCTTTTTTAATTCTTTCTTAAAATATGATTAATATTTAAAATGCTCAAGATATTTCACTGCCTTTGGCTTTTTAGAATTTAAAACAGATCTCCATCAGTACTGTATAGACTTTATAATTTAAGTGAAAGTCATCTTGATACATTATATTTTATCACTAGTTTGTTAAAATTGGTTGGCTAATGGTATGATGAAAAAAGAAGGTCCTAAAATATTGCATTTCTTAAACCACAGTACATCTAACAAGGAAAATCCTAGGACATAGAAAGGTAAATCCATGAAAAGCCATATAGCTAGAAGCATACATTTGTTTGAATTGAAGAATCTCCTTCTCTCTCTCCCTCCTTTCTCTATCTATATATACATATATATGTATGTATATATACATACATATATACCTCCTTTAATATCTATAATAACATTTAATTATTGGAAATGCCTATGAAAGTTGGCATTGGCTGTTTCAGTAGTTGGATAGAACTTCAGCCCCAATTTTTTGCATAAGTTACAATTAAAACCAGACAACTGTGTCCATGTGATGTTATTTCTGGTGGGACGATGATGTGGGATAGAGAACACAGCATATGGTATATTCTTCTTTTTATTCTCAATCTGTATCTGACATCAGGAAAATAGCAAAATAGCAGGTGAAATGTATGCTTATTCCACCGTATTTTTGAGGAATATACTAACTACCTTAATGCCTTCAGTTTGACCAAAAGACATACCTGAATTATGAATTAAATTTAACTTTATTTACTCACTTGTTTTAAGTAAGCTGGATACCCAGTGTTGGGCTGGAACTCACAGCCCTGAGATCACGGGTTGCATATGCTCTACTGACTGAGCCAGCCAGGGGCCCCTGAATCCAACTTTAATAATGGAGTTCTTGAATGTCCTCACTAATCACTCTGTGAGCACCCAGATTGCTCAAAAGACTCAGAAGACTCAAAACCTAGAACTGCATTGCACTCACAACCCACCAGGAATTTTCAGGTTTGAATTTCAGTAGCTTAGTGTTTCAGGGAAAAGGAATGTTCTAGGATTTGGAGGCCACAAATGGTATATTGTCCTTCATTAGACTTCACCATTCCTGGTTTTAGGGACTGTCAGTCTCAAAAATAATATCAATTTTAAGGGCGTAAGTGGCACAGAACCCAGATAGCAAATTAGTCATAGTTGTTAATTTTGAATACTTCTATCAAAAGGTTTTCAAAAAGGTGTGCTCCACTTCCACTATTATTTATTTATTTTTCAATCAAAAATGTCTGCTATGTGTTAATTGTGCCCAAGGCACTGTGCTTGGCACTGGGGATAAGAAATAATAAGAGGAGGCTCCCATCAAAGAGGTGACCATCCAGAAGGGGAAATTAGCCATGGACGTAATTAAAAATAACATAGAAAATGCCTTACCTGTAGTAGGCACTCAGCAATTGCTGAATTGAATTAACGTCAGAAGAGATAAATGAAGTACTAGGGTAGCTCAGTGGAAGGAAAAGGGAAGAGGGAAGCTGTTTCTCTGAAGTGAACAACAAGAGTTTGCCCCATACTCGCACCTCGCAAGAGTGTGATTGGCGGGGGACCACCATCCTTGTCTCACTCAATCCTGGAGTCCCTTCCAGCCCTACACATGTTAACAGTTGGCTCTTTCAAGTAAGTTCTTCAACAATTCATGCAGGGAAAAGAGTTTTAAGATGATCTAGGTATGCAATCATTTTTAGAAGAATTTAAGAGTAAAAATACCAGTGAATTTAGACCCTAGGCCTTAGCATAGGAAACGACCATAAAAGTTAGCTAATGTGGTGGGGCTTGCTAGGAGGTGGGGAGAGTTTGTGGATTCGTTTCTTCAAAATGAAGAGAGATAGCCCAGAAAGTTCCTTCCTCTGACAGAACTTTTCTGGAGACAGAGAAAGAGGTAATAGGAGAGTAAGAGAATAGGAGCGAGTGCAAGTGCGATCCAGGCTAATCCTGTTATTTTGTAAGTGAAAGTGATACACTTCAGAGAGGCCAGGCCGCCTGAGGCTACACAACCAGGGCTGAAAAATCTGATACCAGAAGATTCCTTCTTACTATTTTTTTCATAACTTCACTGAAATAATGGGACCACAATTGCTTCCATTGATTTGAACTGACATTTCATTGATTATGACAAAATAATGAACATTTTCCCCTTAAAACTGTTGCTGTATCATCTCCTGACATAATTTGTTTTTTATGGTGGCTGCAAAACCTTAATTCTCATTCAGATTCCTATCAGGGATTAACTTAAGTCATTCCAAAAATACTGGTAGAAATAACATTTAGTCCTAAATTAGAATCTCCAGAAACGCTGAATCTCTCATTCTTATTATAGTGTTAACTCTGGCTTAATTGGGTTCTTGTAGCCATATGTGAGCTTTCTCTCTCAAAAGTGGAAAGCTTAAGTCAGGCTATCTGCTAGGACAGTGCCAGGAAACTTGAGAGGAAATGGATTAAAAAAGAAAACTTTTAGGGTAGAATCTATAAATGTGGCATTTAATTGAACAAGGGTATAAGAAACAAACAAGAATCAGACTGTGATGCCATTAGGAGAAAATAGAAATGAAGGAACAGCTCAGTTGGGAAGGCATCGAGTCTGAGGCCATGGCAATGGATGCAAAGGGAACTGTTGATCATATATTTAGAAACAAGACACGAGTTCAGGAAGGAGGTCAGGGTGGCAGCGTAAGCGCCAGAGGTTAGGTTTTACTGCAGTTTGGTATTCACCACACAGAATGCGGAGGGATTTGTCAGAAAATACATGTAAAAGGGAGCATTGTAGAAGGAAAGGAAATCTCACCAGGGGATTGGGACGGGGTGGCAACTTGGGACATGCAGAGCAAAGCTGGGAGGTGGTGTTTGCGGTTGGTTGCCCTGCGCAGCTAGGAAAACTCTGACGTAAGGGAGGGGAAGGGGACGGGGAAGAGGAAGCAGAGCTTAACTCTTCCTGCCAGAAGACGGTAGAAGGCTGGCTCCAGTCTAATGGCTGAACAGAAGAGCAGGGATTCTTGTGGGACAAATGCATAGAGAGGAAAGAACAGGACGGCTGGGTTCCGGGGAGAGGCAGGCGGAAGGCTAACTGGGAAGAGTGGTCCTGAAGGGGATCAAGGTACTGTGCTCACAAAAGCAGCAGGAAATCCAAGGGAATTAAGTCTTTTCCAGTGGCCCCAGTGAATCCCAGCTTTCTGCAGCACAGAGGGCAAAAAAGCAGGGAAAGGGCACAGCTGGATGAAGTCGGGCCTTGTATCTGGGGCTGTTTCCAATAAAACAGGCTTCAAGATGTTCTGAACCACAGTCCGGGTTCTGATCCAGGGCTAGAAAGAGCCCTCAAAGAAACGAGCTTTTAACATCACTTTAAACCATCAGCTTCTAGTTTCCATGCTTTGTAAGTGACAAATGAGAGTTATATAGTTGGAAGTTCAGGTACAGAGCTGACTTCCCAGAAGGAAATAAGCAGATTGATGACTTAGATCACTGAGGCAAATAAACAGTAGGACTCTACCTGTAATTTTAGTCTCCAGAAATATTTTGGATCTAAAACCAGAGCTTTGGGGGAACCTCAAGAGGCCTATTTAAGATGCCACCATGAGAGAGGCTGCCTGGGAGTGGCTTCGAAATACCAGAAAGGGGGCCCCTGGGTGGCTCAGCCGTTGAGCATCCACCTTCGGCTCAGAGCGTGATCCAGGGTCCTGGGATCGAGTCCCACATCAGGCTTCCTGCAGGGAGCCTGCTTCTCCCTCTGCCTGTGTCTCTGCCTCTCTCTCTCCCTCTCTCTGTGTGTGTCTCTCATGAATAAATAAATAAAATCTCAAAGAAAAAAAAAAAAAAAAACCTCACCCAAAAACAAAAAACAAAATACCAGGAGAACTCTGAAAGATCAGAAAGCTCATTATTTTAGAGAGTCTATTTAAGATTAAATGGGTTAATATATGTCAAGTGCTTAGGCCTGGCACACTGCAAACCAATCAAATGTTTCCTACTACTATTAATATTACTTTCACTATTGCCTTCTTGAATTTTCATTAGATCACAAGAATAGAAGGACAAAATGTCAGAGGAAGGAACTTTCTTGTCTAGTGAACCCTATTTTTTTTTTTTTTTTTTTGAAGATGAAAATGTGAGGACCGGTCACAGTATAGGAAAGATCCAGGCTCCCAGAGCTAATGACTGGGTAGGAATTTATATTACAGAAGTCAGCTTAGTAACTTGGCACATCATTTGTTTCATTGGATGTTGTGAAGTTGTTAATGAATGTTTTAGGTTCATTAAGAGAATCCAATTTTTTAAAAAAGATTTTATCTTACACAGAGTGAGAGAGCACAAGCAGGGGGAGCAGCAGAGGGAGAGGCAGAGGGAGAAGCAGGCTCCCCACTAAGCAGGGAGCCCGATGCAGGGCTCGACCCCAGGACACTGGGATCATGACCTGGGCTGAAGGCAGACGTGTACCCAACTAAGCCACCCAGATGCCCAAAAGGAATTCAGCTTTTAATATGAATTGAGCCATTTCTTGATATGCAACATTATGTTAGCCCCAATGCCTGGCAAAACCAGGACGGAAGGGGTTGGAAGGAGGTGTTTGAATGAAAGAAGATAGAATCTCAGTTCGAGAGAAGCTTTTCCTTCCACTCTTAGTACTGAAGAGCAAAGGAATTTATATTGTATTTGTTAAAATGAATCTGGCTCTCTGGCTAACATCGTGGGCAGTTCAGACAGGAAATCAGAAAATTATGTGACTACGTTGGTGTCGGGCTTTTCCAATTAAAATGAACCTGAGAAGAATCCTAATATTTCAGCTAGTAATGTTTTGTGGTTGTCTTATGTGTGTGAACAGAAAAAGGGCTGAGAAAGTAAAGTCCCCTACTCCGCGATATTGATTGCAGGGGATTAATCCAATGATGCTTTGAAAAGTAAATGCATATAATCTACATTTGTGCATTTGATATTTTGAATATATGTGTAATATGAGTGCAAGAAATGATTTGAAGAATCAATGCTAAGTTAATGAAATTTTAAAATACATTGTCACAGTTGGTCACATACATGTTTTATATAAACACAGTCTATTGTGGATTATAATAAAATGTGTGCACTTTAGAGGAAACAGTAATTTCATGAAAAATGAGAAATAAATGAAATAGCGTATTAAGTTAAAATGAAGTTAATAAGAAAAAAATTGAGGAAAGAAAAGATATTCTGAAAATCTTATGCTTTAAGAATATATAATTAATGGGTTTCTGGCTTTAGCTCATTTGAAAATATAAAGGAACCTTTTTACTGTATAATCTTGATATTGTTTCTAGAAGATATCCTGCCTTTTTAAAATTGCACTTGACATCAGTGCCATAAGATGCTTTTTAATTGTCCCTTTGCATGATTTAGACTTGGAAAGATGGAGGGTTAATGAATATCATATTTACAATTACAGCGAAAAGTAGAGCTTTGCAATCATGGCTCATCAATTTACTGTAAAGTCTACTTGGTTTCTCGATTTCATCCTCTTGTTCCTTCCAAGATTTATCTTTGATTTCCTTCTCGTAAATGTTTTGTTAAATGCATAAATTTTGGATGTTTATACTACAGAAATTCTACAGAGGATGCTGTAATTCTCCCAGGAATTTTGTTGTATCCTTATTATTCAAAGCTCTAAATTTAAAAACTAATTGCTAAGAAGCCCTGGCCACAAGGCTGGTGGTATTATGCAATAAGAAGGACAGTATTTCAGAATTTAAAAAAAAATGATATTAGGGACTTAGGTGTCTGATTATTGGTTAATTGAAACCCTCAGGGACAAACATTTAAAGCGGGAGTCCACATGTATTTTGTACACTGGATATACGTTAGTACAGTAATATCTCTGAAGGCCTATAGCTCTTGGAATGAGGGAAAACTAAAAAATACAGGAACCGTGTCAGAGCTACAAGGGCAAGCCTTCATGGTGTTTAATCTCAACAGCGAGACATTACGAGGAACAGCAGGAATCTTAAATAATCATAATTATGTTTCACATTGCTACCTGGAATTTGTTCTCACTTCAGAATTTTAATCTGATAGAGCACTCTATCACTAAATATTGGCATATATTTGGAGCTGAATATGCTGCATAATTGATACCACATTGACCTTCTGCCAAGTCATTTGAAAAATTTTCCTTTCTATCAAAAATCTGAGCCACATATCTCAAAATTCTTGGAGAGTTCCCATCTGCATCTCATTTTTTAAATGTGAGAGAATTTGAAGTCTTAATGGCTTTTACTGCAGTATTAAAAAAATCTTCATAGACTCAAACATAGATAAGGATTTCTCTTCTATCTTAAGTGCACACACATATTGCAGCTTGAATGTTTCATGAAGTCTGGCTCAAAAAAGACATGGCTGGCTACCAGAGATGCATCTAAAGACTTTGTCAATTATTTGTTTAGGAATTTGGGCATGGAACTAATAATACCTAGCGATCCTGAAGGCACGTTTACTTATTCAATTGCTTTGATTTTAGAAGCCTGTTTTCTTCTTTTCAAACATGCTGAAGGAACCTCTCTAACAAATGAATTCCCTACGTTCCTTTGCAGAGCAGTTCCCTAACAAGCTATACTTTATTTCTTTTAAAAGAAATAAAAACTACAAAATGGGGCAGCCCCGGTGGCTCAGCGGTTTAGCGCCGTCTTCAGCCCAGGGCCTGATCCTGGAGCCCCAGGATGGAGTCCCACGTCGGGCTCCCTGCATGGAGCCTGCTTCTCCCTCTGCCTGTGTCTCTGCCTCTCTCTCTGTCTCTGTGTCCCTCATGAATAAATAAATAAAATCTTAAAAAAAAAAAACTACAAAATAGGGATGCCTGGGTGGCTCAGTGGTTGGGCGTCTGCCTTTGGCTCAGGGCATGATCCTGGGATCTGAGATAGAGTCCCTCGTTGGGCTCCCTGCATGGAGCCTGCTTCTCCCTCTGCCTGTGTCTCTACCTCGCTCTTTGTGTCTCTCATGAATAAATAAATAAAATCTTAAAAAAAAAACTTGCAAAATGAGCAGAACTGCAAAATTCAATCTCTCATTTTCAGGGGGCTTGTGTAGCCATGTTGGTCTCTGTTGGGTAGAGCATTTGCTCTTAAGACAGGTGAGAAGTTGATTTTATTAAGTGCTTAAAGTCACCTTCTTTCCTCTCTTCCTCTTTCATTTTTTTGCTCAGGTGATTTTGAGCACATCTACTTCCTAGCCTAGGCTGTGTAAAGCCAGGGACTTAGTTACACTCCTTATTACATATTACACCGCTTGGCCCAATACTCTGTACACTGTGGCATTTGATATATATTTTCCAAATATACAAATAGAAAATGTGATGAATATGATGCTTTCAGTAAAGTCTGTTCCAGTAGAATCAGTTTTGTATAAACGGAAGAAGCTCAAATAAGTCATTTAGCCTCTGTCAACAGTAGATACCTTGCAGGGTTGTTGCATGATATAAATGACACCATAGAGGTGTTAATTGTTATTTTTATTTCAGCCAATTTATGGAAGTTAGAGCCAGTCTAAGAAACTTAACTTGCTTTTATTGGTTTTCCAGTTTTTACTTATTATGTAGAATGTTACCTTTTGCTTTGCAATGTGTGTTTACTCAATCTTTTATTAGTTGACTGTACTGAACTTCATAAATTAAATAAGATATGCGGTGAAACTCTGGCATATGAAGCCATACACATTTGTGAAAATTATTGTTGTCTTCTAATTAAACTGTATTAAAAAAATCTCATTCTTTAAATGTCTTATTAAAAACAATAATTTCCCTGAACATTAAGAATTATATGATTACTGACCCCTCTGCCCCACTTTTCCTCCAACCTCTCTGATGTTTTTCATTTTCAGCCACCTCCTAAGATCAGCTAACGTAAAGCATCAACTCATTTGACCAACCTCTCTGATGTTTTTCATTTTCAACCACCTCCTAAGATCAGCTAACGTAAAACTCATTTGACCTTGCTGGGAATGCTTTAGTGAAGTTTCAACAGCTTAAGTTTATTTTTTGAAGGGTCCCAACACTTCATTTTAACCATAATGAGAATTTCTCACTCTACTTTTTTTGGTAGCCTTTTTTGGGATAAATTTTTAAAAATTCAGAGACACGAATATACTCTAACCCATTCTGAATGACTCATGATGATAATTATGAACATGAACACCGTGGGATAAAGCTGTGGGCCCAGTTAGATGCTTCTATAAGAGACATTTCCCACAGTGTGTTCTGTGGAGGTAGTTAATGGATGTTGTTGGTAAAGAGGGCTGTATGGTCAAATATGTTTGGGACATATACATTTGTAAGATTTCTTAGGTTCTGAAATGCTTGATACATTGTGAAATCCTAAAACAAGGGATAGAGTCTGAGGTGGCTCTGAAACTTCTTTGACTAAGGAACTCTTTAAAAAATGACATCATAAGGGATGTTCTTGGGAAACACTATAGAGTCTATACTGAATGACTCTGCTGTGCTCTTTGAATTTTGTTTTTGTTAAAAGAAGTTTTTCTCTTCCCAGACCATGAAGCTGCCAACTGTGACTTCTTGCTTTCGGCTGTGTGCCTGGATCCAGAGGCTTTCCCCTTGGTGGTCTGGAAAGCTAGGTACAAGATTCCAAGTATGAAATAAAGCCTTTCGTATGAGCAAAAGTCATGAAATTTAGTGCATGGACTTTGTGACATTAATTATGACTTCTCAGAGGCACTTTGCTTTGAGGCTATTGAAGAAATAAGCTTTAGCTAAGTAAGATATACTGTTAGCAGTGAACCATGCCTCCCGGTCATTCAAAGACATGTACGGCTTCCATTCAGGCAAGGAGGGTTTGATCTCCCGGTCAGATAAAGACACAGCACTGGGTATCTGTATACGGTAGGTTCAGGCATCCATGGCTATTTCATTTATGCTTTTGGGAAGTCTAAACATTTTTCTTACATTCTGGGCCTTAAAATTATAGTATGGTAGAAGAGACTATGAAATAATCTTCAATTAGGTATCATATTAGTATACTTTATATGAGAAAAATCTGTTTTGACAACTGGTAAAACTTGGATGTGGTTAATAAATATCTATAAATTATTTTCTCTTCTTCTGCCAAAGTGAGGCTCCTATCTGGGGAAGGGGGTGGGAAGGTAAATGAAAAGGATAAGGTTTGACTACAGTGATATAATAGAGTATTATACTTATATATATATAGTATGTAATATTTTATGTAATATACTTAAAAATGAGCCTCAGACTATGACTGTGAACCACATTAACTATCAAGTATGATATATTCTTTTTTTTCAGTCTATTCATCTTTTCAACAGAGTAACTAAAATTAATGGATTTTCTGTATTTTAATATATTTTGAATTTAAAATGTGTAATAAATTAGATTGATTTTTATTTTTAACTGGAAAGAACATTACAAAAAAGAAACTGTGATGTAAAGCCAACGAAATTAATATTCAGAAATGGTCAAATATTGGCAAATTCAGATGGTTCAATCTAATAACATTTAAAAAAAAATAATGCATGTGCTTTCACTTGTTCTCTCTCACTCCTGTATATTTGACTTTATGGAGGAGGAGAAGGAGGGTGAGGTTGGGAAGTATCAGTTCTCCCAGCATGGTGCTAGCTCCTCATCCACAGGGTCCTACAGCTATATAACTCACTAAACACAGTAGGTCACTTGGATATGTTCATTGATTATAGTGTATTTATTCTGGGAAAATGAACAGTAAAATGATAGAAATATTAACATTAATTAAGATAATCTCTTAATGCACACCTCTTTATGTAATTCCAATAACAAGTGCATGATCCCATAACAGAGTAAGAAGAGAGTAATGGATGAAAAGAGTTATAGACAAAGAAAGAGACAGCTCTTCTATAATAAATTTAGGGTTTGGGGGAGATTTGGGAAAGATATGTCTTTTTTGCTATTCAGTGTCTCTTCTGCTATTTGCTTTTGGGTTACATCAAACCCAATAACTGCCATTGCTTAGGCTCATTCATTGTTTTTGTTGTTGTTGTTCATTTGTTTATTTCTTTGTTCCTTTACCTTTATTTTCTAGGCTGTTACATTGTCATAAAGGCTTGTCAATAAATTTGCTCCAGGGAGGACATATTTTAAGGATTTTCTAAATGAGAGATAACTAATTTTTTCCATTATTCTTTAAACAAAGAGCCAGTAGTGTTATAAGGAGACAGAAATATAATCTGCCCTTTTAGCATCTGATGCTGGCAATGATTTCAGTTTAGAATTAGCCATTCTTACCTCTTTCAGAAAGTATATTGCCACTTGTGCTTTTTAACTAGTGTAAGTGAAACTGCGAATATAGTAATTCATTTGCTTAGGTTGTATGTGCATTTTTATTTTGCTGAAAATGGACTTTGATTTTATTGTACTAGATGCAAATGAGTCTAGAGCAAAAATAAAATGTTATGTTTTTCACAGTCATTTGTGAAGAGAAGAGCCAACCCAGGTGCAGCTCTTCTGCAGATTTGTGGCTTTTAGCTGATTCGGTTTATCATTCCTTCCTACTTCTTGCATTCAGAATTGCTGTGTCTGTATATCTCTTAGGGACTAGAAATACTCAACCCTCATGTCCCCACATATAATCCTAGAACGGCCCAGCCAGAAAAGTATTTTAATCCTGCAAATACGCACTAACTGAATTCTCATTTCCTTTCTGAAGGATTATCTGTATTCATCTAAACTGATTGTCTATCTATCTATCTATCTATCTATCTATCTATCTATCTATCTATCATCTATCATCTGTCATCTATCACCTGTCTCCAGATATATAACATTTTAACATGTGTAACAAATATCTATATTTAGATATATTTTTTCTGAATCCAGAGAGAAAAATCTTTCTTTTGCTACCTGTGTCATGGATGAGGGCAACTCCCAACCTTGTCTCAAGCTATGGAAGACTTCTCTAACTGGCATAGAATTCAGATAGATCAGAGATCTTAGATTAGCTGGCTACATTTTTTTTCTAAGACTCAGAAATTCAAAATCATTTCTTTGAAATTCAGTAGAGGAAAAAACTAGCCATTTCCTTTGCTAAACAGCAGCATTTACTGTTAGGGAATTACATTGTTAGTTTACTCTTGGCCTTTTCATGGAAATTTATAAAATTATTGAATAGTTGAATTTTTAAGATGAGGGGATGTCAGATATAATATAAACCACAGTTCATTTTACACATAACACTTATGAGGACCATAGGCATGATATAAAATGCTTAAGATCAAAGGGCTACTTAGGAAATAAAATTATATAGAACTTCCATAACAAATGGTAAAAATAAATTTAGATTATTTTGTGTCTTTCTTGTTTCAATATTTTAACTCTAAAGATTAACTGCTGGCTTGGTCTTCTGCCTGCATGGAGTGGACTCAAACCTGTTGGATGCTATTTCTACTGTGGACATTGTTATGGGTTCCAGCAACCCATGGTCTTCGGAGAATTATCATTTTTGAAAACTCGAGTTTTCAGGATCTTGCTAGTTTTAAGTATTTCTGACAAAAAAATATTAATGCTATATTTGTGATGTATATATAAATATATGTATATACAGTAATCTAGGGTTTCCACTTCTCTAGAACTTTTTGAAGGTGTTCGGTAAATAAAAGATAGAAGATCTCCAGAGCTGAGTGACCCATTTCTGTTATACAGAACTTTAGGTTAGAGAAAGTGTCCTTTCCATCAGACAGCACATTTTAATAAGTTACCTTATATATAGTTAAACTTTTGTTGAAGTATCTGAGAAGGGGGGTGTAGGGAGATATAACCACGCACTTTACAGTAGTCAAACAGTAATAAGCTTACTGTTAAGAAATTAAATACCCTATTTCACAGATGTCCTATTTCAGTACTTCACTGCTCTTACATATACTTGATAGCGATTCATAGATTCTTATACATTTCAATTCTTTTTATATCACCAAATAACACTAGTCACAGAAGCAAAAAGATGCAGAATATCTACCATGTGCCATTTGGCATTCCAGTATTTACTGGAATTTGTAGAATTATATCAGATTGAATTTGTTTCTGACTTTCCTCTCAACCCTTTGCTCCCACATAAACGCAAATAAGAAATGTGAAAAGAACTTATTGCCAGTCATTTAATTCACGTCCCTCGACGTAATAACACGGTTACGTATTTGTTCTAATGTGGCATTTGAAAGCAGTGCTTTTTATCTCTCTTACCTGAAGGATCTTATCACCAGGCTGCAGCAGGTTGGATGCTGGTCCATCAGGCTGAACCCTAGTAACAAAGATACCCTATAAGTCAGAAGTAACAGAGGTTAGGATTGATTGTATTATCAAGAACTAGGCCTAGTCAAAAATTTTTTCATTCACATAGAAAACAATGAAAACAGACTAAAAACATTTTATACATGTAAGGTTCAAAGATTATCAAAGTATTTTAAAAAAAGGCACCATTTTTTAAGTCAAATGTAAGAAAAGCAACATCTTTACCTGCATAACAAAAGCTGATCTTGATTTAAAGGGCACCTATGATTTATAAATTAATCTCATGGCAGAGTCTAATTTCTTTCTGAAATAATTTGAAATATGATGCTAAACCATCTTTCATATAATTCAGAAATCACTCTTAAGTTTTTCTTTATTGAAAACATCTTCTATTTGACAGATTGTAAATTCAGAATACACTTTAAAAACCTTATCAGAATTACAAATAAATACTGGTTT
Organism: Vulpes lagopus; assembly: GCF_018345385.1. Taxonomy (NCBI): domain Eukaryota; kingdom Metazoa; phylum Chordata; class Mammalia; order Carnivora; family Canidae; genus Vulpes; species Vulpes lagopus. The sequence continues at coordinate 164,583,831 of NC_054826.1, forward strand.
ATCTTAATTAGTATTACTTTGTATGTTACTTGAAATTTTAATATAAAATGCACGTGAACAAATTAAACACAAGAAAATTCCCATATGCATTTTAAACACAGAATTTCTGCCAACGTAGTTACAAAATCCCCAAACTGATTTAGTTTATAAAAAAGTCAAATTAATTTTGTTAATCATGTATATAAAGCAAGCATTTATTGAATGCCTTCCATATGCTAGGCCTTGATTGCTAGTGTTATAGAGATATACAGAATGTCATTTTTGGCTTCAGTGAGCTTATAATATATTAGATAAAAGTCAAGAAATCAACCATTATTAAAACATTAAAAATATAAATAATTCATATAAAATAAATGTTAAAAATAAAGACGCTATTTCAATAGCGTTTCAATAACTCAATATTATTTTTTAGTCCCCAAGAAGTATTAATAGAAGGTAATATTGTAATGTCATTGCCTGTAATTTAGGAAGTCCTCTTATTTGTCGATTTAACATTTGTTATTTGTTGATTTGTGGATTTGACTCTCACTTAAATCCACTAACTTTATGTGTGTGTGAATGGTTTAACAAAAAGGCCCTAGTTGAAATACTTCTATGAGTGTTATCATTTAATATTTCAGATCTTTATGAAGGTTATTAATTTAAAACTGTTGAATGATTTTTATCTTTCTGATTTTAATCTGTTTTCCTTTCCATTTAAAGATGAAACTACAGACAGCTATCAGAATCCTTGGAAAGCTGTGTAACTTTTAACCAACAATTCAACTTCTAGAACTTTTCTTAAGGAAGTAACTTGACAAGTTGCAACATTCATCTCCTCACACGTTCATCATAGTATTATTTGTAATGATAAAAGTCATAAACCACATCTAAAAGTCTAAAAACAGAACTGATGAACTACGTTCCAGTAAATTTATACAAAGGTATGATATGTGGTCTGTAAAAGTGAAGTCCTAGATGGCAGCTATGGAAGTACACTAGTCCTTAGGGAAATAAGCGGGGCATAAAACACTATACTGTGGGATGCTGTTATTATGCTATGACATTATTTTTGCTGAAATGTTAATATGCATATTCGTGTGGGAAAACATCTGGAGGGATATATTCCTAAGTGTTAACAGTGGTTGTACTGGGTGATGAGACTTCATATATGTATATATATATGTATGTACATAACCTTTTTCCCCCTTTTTTATTTATCTCTCCTTTCTAATTTTTCTGCAATGATCATGTACTGCTTTTGTAATTAAGAAAATAGTAATAAAAACTTAAAAAATGTTTTAAGTGAACAGTGTCACTATTCAGTAGACTGATGCTCAGCTCGTTACTTTTGTCTGTTCGGTTGTGCAGGTGCTTAACTCCAGCGGGAGGACAGAGCTGGTCGCCTGGAGAGGACGGTCAGGTGAGGCTCGGCGGCCAGTGCTCCCGGCGGCCAGGGCAGGTAGGGCCGTGGCGCTGTCCCGGGTTGCAGGGCGCCCTCGCCACGAGGCCAGGCCCCTGCCCCCGGGGTCATCCTCTGGAATCCCTACAGGACAGCCTGCCCGTTCCAGCTTCTAGCTGAGGTCCACGCTGCTGGCACACAGGCTCCTTTTTCCTTTCCTTCTTTTTTTCTTTTTAAGCACCGTATTTGACAGAGAGCGGGCGAGAGAGCAAGAGCGAGCAGGAGCAGGGGAAGTGGAGGAGAGGGAGGAGCAGACTCCCCACCGAGCAGGGAGCCCAACGTGGGGCTCATCCCAGGACCCCTGAGGTCATGACCTGAGCTGAGGCAGCCACTTTCCCCAGCGGAGTCCCCAGGGGCCTCTAGTCCCCATTTTCCACCTGTGGAGCCACCAAAGGGGCACCTCTTGGACCACTTTTCTGTTGTCACATCTCCCTCCGACCACAGCAAGCGGAGTCTCCGTTTCTAAGGCCCTAGGTGGTTAGACTGGGCCCCCCTGGAGCCAGGAGAACAACCTCCTTACCTCAAAGTGCGTAATTGACACCCCCCTGCCAAGTCCCTTTTGCTGTGTGAGGAGCACATTAACAGGTCCTAGACATTAGGGGGTGGCTATCTTTGGGGGGGCCTTTTCTCCTGCCTTCCCCACAGTGTAAGAAGTAGGAGCACAGCCCTGGGGTTAGCCTGCATCCTATTGAGAACCTGGGCACGCCAAGTAGCTCTGGTGTGGTTAACTTTCCCTCCCCTGCAGCGTGGGCACAGCGCGGCACACACCTCACGGTTATGAGATGGAGCGAATCTACAGACACCTAGACCCGTGCAGGCACGTACCGTAGCCTCCACGAGTGTTATAACAGTGTGACGGCTGAGTGACACCCCAAGGGCTTTATAACCAGTAAATCCCAGATGAGAGTTCCTGAGTCTCCAACAGCACCAGATTTATTGTCCGGAAACTCTTCTTCACCCTGAACCTGGATGATATTGAAAAGCCACCGTCGTTCTCTGGAGTGCCCAGCAGAGTAGAGGGGCCGCGTGTCCTCTAGGGCAGAGGGTGGGAGGAGGGCTGGGAAGTCCTGACTGTCTCACTTGTGGTTTTCTAGTGGCAGCTCTCAGGGACAATGGCTCCGATCGTTGTTCACTGTCAGCTGTGGACACGGGTCCCAACGAGAGGGCCTGCTGATGGTTCTTAGGAACGTTCAGGGCCTACTTGCTTCGGTGGCTCCAAGTCAGGAGCACTAGCTCTTTTTCATAACAGCTGCCCCATCTAGTTCCTGGCTTATGGCATCTCTGAGCATGTTTTTCTAACGTCTGCCATCCCATGCTCAGCGCGACGGTTGTCCCCTCGCACCACCTCCAGAGAGCGTCCCACCACAGAGGGACCCACGCACGTCGGAGCCAAAGCCTATGTGGAGACAGCTGGACAGGAGCTGCTAACAGGCATGACCTGTTGTCATTTTTCTTCCCCATTTTTAAAAAACCAGCCCTTATGCAAGTCATTAATGTCTTTTTTTTTTTTTCTAAAAGTATCCAGAATAGATTTTCTAAAAAAAGTTTAACTTTTCACAAGTGATTTTGAAAAGTGGCGAGTATGGGAGGTTTTTCATAGTGTTAAGATCTGACCTTGTCTTTACAGGTTACCTAGTCTATCCACCTCTGGACATAAACTTTAATGGACTCAGAAAGTCTACAAGGCCAACATTTAACATTCTCACGTTAGAGGAGAAAGGAACTTTATATAGCTTTTTAATGATGAAGGTGAATGGCTCTGACAGACTCAGCTATTGTGAATGTAGGCCCCAAAATAGAACTTGTCTTAAGGGAACTGCGACTTCAACTTCTGAAATATGCTTTTCTTTAAAATTCTGAAAAATCTTGGCTGGAGCTGATGCTAAGAAATTGGTTTCTAGGAAGGCCATATCTCAAACAAAAATTGCATACTCTTATCATTACAATTCAGAACACATTCATTAAATATCATAAAATATAGTACCTTATGCTTTCATATAATTACGAAAGTTCAAAAAGGGTTTCTGGAGGGAAAACTGACTCATAAAAAGCAAACCCAGTTATAAACTCAAGAGATCTTAAAGGTTTTTGTTTTGTTTCTTTTTTCGCCAAAAGCATGCAAATAATTTTTTGTTTTCATGGGTTTGGCAAAATTAATCTGAAGCTGTGTTGTGGCTCGTAGAATTTACTTGACTCCCATGATTAGTGGAAGATTTGACACATCAAGGATAAAGGTATCATCAGTAGTTCCCTTCTCTGGGAATCAGAAGTGTGATCACGAAATTTTTTTTTTTTATCACAAAATATTTTAAGACTAATTACTGAGTGTCAAATCTTTGGCTTTGAACAATTTGCTACCTTAATAACCGAGGAGTCGATATGTGGCAGAAGAAGAGATTTACCACATGGCAGTTAGAAGCTAGCAGAGAGTGGGGAGGGAGAGAGACGGAGGGAAGGGGCCTCGGCAGTGAGCATGAGCTTCTGTGTATTAACGAGTCTTAGCTGACAAAACAATGACGTGTTAAATTCACAGGACAGGAACAGAAAGAATCATTTAGAAGCCTAGGAAATTTGAGCCTCAAATGACAATTGACCAAAGTCCTCTTAAATTGCACAGAAGTCTTGGGCACTTCTGTGCGTAGATGTTTAAAGGAATGTTTAAAGGAATAAACATAAATGTTTAAAGGATGTTTAAAGGTATAAGCATATATAAACATATGTATAGTGTATTTATTTATTCATTAAATTCTCACACATTTTAAAGTAAACATTAACAAAGAAATCACTTGGCTGCATTCCTAAAAAAACGTATTAAAAGCTCATTGGAGCAACAAGGAGACTGGTAAAACCTATAGGAAATACTACACGATTGCAGATACCCCAGTCGCAATATAATGGAGATGGTCCTAGTGGACGAAGTCTACATTGTTTGCCCTTTAGGCTTGCATCCTTCTTTTAGGGCATTTAAAGGTTTGTTTAGTAGCCAAATTTTTGAAAAATATAGATTATGTATACCAATATAGACAATAAATAAATATACACACACTATATATGCTTAATAAGTAAATATATAAATATACCTATATAGCTTTCAAGATACTGCTTTTCTGACTTGCCAAAAGCATCCCAAAAGTAAGCTACTTTCTTCCCTTTTATTTGAGATTCCTGTATGAAATGACACATTGACTACTAGAATATTTTTTATAGTTTCATGCTGATCATGATGCACTACTCTTTTTTTGGGGAAATTTGAGTGTCAGGGATAAAATTATGTCTGACTTACTTTATAATTATAGTTTTCCTGTTATTAATTGCTCCCGGGTCCCATTTACTAACTAACCGTGAAACATCTCCGGGATGTCTGTCCATTGTGACTGAAAGTGCCTTGGCTTCCTGTTCATTTCTTAGTGAAATTCTTGAGACTAAAAAAGAGATGTTTTTCATTTGATTTTCATATTTTCTCTTAAAGGTAAATGATCATACTCCTTCCATATTGTCTTTTCAGATTTTTGGCTCTTTGGAAAAAATTAAAAAAAAAATCTTTTCATTTCTTTTATTTCACGAATTCTTTAGAGCCTATCTTTACTGTGCCACCTTGACTGGGAGTGAATATTTGGATTGCTGAGCTTCATACAGTTTACTGATTGTGTCAGAGCCCCCCGTGGGTTTTCTTTTCAGCTTCAGATATAGCCTAAAATAGTAAAAACTATTAGAAACAGGAGTGGGGGGGACTGTAGGTGGCTGTGGATTCTTCTTTGTAGCAATTCCTAAACTGGTATTGGTAATCAGCTTTCTGATTATCATCACGGCAGGGTTCCTCAAAGCCTCCTCAAAGGCATAATTTTTGACACTATTTCAAAATAATGAACTGAAAAGTGAAGAATTCAGTGAAAACTTTGCCACTTATGCTAAAATAAGGTTTTTGCAGAGAAAAATTATTTTGTTGGAAGCTATATTCAGTCAAACTATGATCCCTTTAGACTTAAGTTGTGGTTTTATTTAGTAGCAAAAACACATCATTGTAGAGTTGGACCACGCTAGACGCTCTGCTCAGAGGTGGCCAGTGTACTCAGGAGGTCGGGAGGCCGTGCTCGATGCCCAAAAGGCACATGGCCTGAATATAAGCTAATCTTTTATTTAAAAATATAACACACTGTAAATTCTGACCTATGAGTCTAATTTTCTGGCATAGTTCTAGGACTTTCAGGTTAACCTGCCTTAGTCTCTCTTGGAAATCTATCCTCATCTGTCTGTGGCTTTCCCCAATCTATTAGAAGAATTCTAAGGGAGAATTTACAAAATTTAAGAATCAACTCTTTGAGTTTTACATGATTTCTTCACACACTCAAAAGAGAAACATGACACGATAAAAGTGTTTAGTAGTTATTTGGTTTTCTTTTTTCACTTGTGTTAGATTCCTATGATCTTATCTCTTGTTACCTGGTTCCCACCTCCCCCTCCCCAGCCCCCCGCCCCGCCCCATCTAAGGGTGTTGACTCAAACTTCCCTCCTCCTTCTGATCTAGTTTTGCAAACCTTTTCTTTTGCTACCAAGGAACACAGATTTGGTTCAATTGGTGATTATTATCTCTTACAGAAACTAGGACTATGTTCTTAGAAGATAGCAGTGCCCCCCACCCTTTTTTTACAAAAAATATTAACCAGAAAAATTACAAGGATTTAAAAGCCTATTTAAAGGGGTCTCACTGCGAAAAGTCTAACGGAGTCGACTTCAGGGTCCATACTGAAGAACCAGGTGCTTTGGCAATTTCTCAGATCCCATGGTTGAAAGCATGCAGGTCCTAGGGCAGTGCAAGCATAGAAGCAAGCATATTGGAATGTCTAGGACTAAAGTGCTTTCAGTCTGAAAGATGGAAAAGAAACCCTATTGTGTTCATAATAATGTGCTGGATGTTTTTGCGGACCTGCCCAGATTCCCTTTATCAAATTGGTGCTCCTATCCTACAGGTATTGCCAATGGCTCACATCAGACACTTCTCTTGAAAATGACCCTCAGCCGGGAGCCTACTTACTATGAAAGGCTTGGAAGGTTATACCCTTCTCCCTGGGGGTGTCCTACAGCCAACATGACACCGGGGTGCAAAGGACTGTTGGCCTCTTCAAGGTGACACCGCCCTGGTACCGTCCATCACCCGAGCACTCTGCACCAGGCCTTCCGCATCTCTGGTCAGTTTCTCCCCTGCCCTACCTTGCACCCATCACTCCTTTCAGGTTTCACCCGAGAGCACTTCTTCAGTTAACTACTTGCACAACAATCCCCAGCTCGAGCTTTGTACCTAGGGGAACTGACTTTATACAAGTACAAACTACAAAAATTAGAGCTCTGCGGTATCTTCTTGCTTGGTAGGGATATGCAGAGTCTATATTTTGCTTACCAGTGATTCTTTGGAGGCCAGAGTCAGTACGGAATAACTTTGGGGGTGGAACGGAGGAAAAGTGGATGATACTGTTATTAAATACAAATTATTGACATATATCTCAAATGTTATGTGGATAAAAAAGAATTTAGAAAATATTGCTACAGGCAGAGACCTCGTAGCTATTCCTTTTTATTTATTTATTTTTTGTCTTATTTCTCATATTTCCAAGAATTCTAGTTGGTTTATAGACTTTGGTTTATACACTTTTCAAGCAAGAAAGTAGGAATACTACGCAGCCCCTGGAATACCACTTAAATCATGTAGTATTAACTTCATAAATGAAAAAAGGTTTCACACTTCCCGAAGATCTTTTTGACCCTCAGTAATGAACTTTCCTTCATTGATGGGCTTGTCAGTTCTTGTTAGTCATTATGTAAGGAACTATTTATGAATTAATTTTAAGCGCTTTCGTATTTTGACTGAGAAGTGACTAGTGCTTTTTCAGTAAATGTCAACAAACTTAAAAGTCTCTAAATCTTTTCCCACATTTTCTCCCTGCTTATTTTACTCACTTTGTTCCATGCCAAATGGCTAAAATGATGCAGCAGATGGAACATAAATAATGTGTAACTCTAGCAGACTAATATAGCTACTAATACAGTAGCTGTGTACTTGGGCTTCAATTTATTGAACAGTATTTTACTGATTGTTATAAAATATCACAAAGTGATAGCAACTTAATTCCAGTGATTTTCTAAATATATTGTTAATTAAAACATGGCAATTGGTGTTCTTATTTCAAATGGTGCTTTTTCATTGCCTTATATTTTTCACATGTATGCCCCAGTGCTTTTTTTTGTGTGTGTGAAGAACCAAGCTTGTGTTGAGTTTTATTATATTCTTTTATAAGCTGAGTCCATGTCTTGTCTTTTTTATATCATAATGTCTGGAAACTGCATTATCCAACTGTCTAAAGCACAGTGCCATGCCTTTTTAAAAAGTCTCATGTAAGTGGAATACCTGTGGGAATCGTGTTTTTTTTCTTTTTTTTTTGTAAAGATTTTATCCATTTATTCATGAGACACACAGAGAGAGGCAGAGACACAGGCAGAGGGAGAAGCAGGCTCCCTGCGGGGGGGCCCGATGCAGGACTCAATCTTGGGGTCACGCCCTGAGCTGAAGGCGGATGCTCAACCGCTGAGCTCCCCAGGTGCCCCCCTGTGGGAATCTTATTGACAGAAGATTATGAGGAGTACATTTCTATCAATATTTCTAAATAGATTCAAGATTTTTTTAACACAAAGAACAGAATATGAAAAAATATACTTTTTATTTTTAAAAAATCACACTTTTAATGTCCTCAAAGTGGCATTCTGAACCTCAAATTACAATTTGACTAAGATGCAGCTGAAATAATCAATTATGCTTTAAAACAATTTATGCTTGGTACTTATTTTTTAAAAATTAGTTTTATGTCTAAGGGCATTTGGGTGGCTCAAAAGGTTAAGCGTCCAACTCTTGGTTTTGGCTCAGGTTATGGTCTCGGGGTTGTGAGATGAAGCCCTGCGTCAGGCTCTGTGCTGGGTGTGGAGCCTGCTTAAGATTCTCTCTCTCTCTCTCTCTCTCCCTCTGCCCCTTTCCTACCCCACCCCCATCCTCTAAAAAAGAAAATCTACAAAAAATTTTTAAAATGTAAATTTATGGGCAGCCTGGGTGGCTCAGCGGTTTAGCGCCACCTTCAGCCTGGGGCATGATCCTGGAGACCCAGGATCTAGTCCCATGTCAGGCTCCCTGCATGGAGCCTGCTTCTCCCTCTGCCTGTCTCTGCCTCTCTCTTTCTGTTTCTCATGAATGAGTAAATAAATAAAATCTTAAAAAAATAAATAAAATGAAAATTTAGTTTTATATCTAAAAAAATTTTTTTAACACCCTTCCTATGTTTAGTCCAAAACGCAGTATGTAAATAAAGAGTATTATCGCTATCCTTTGCTCCTGAATGTTATTTTCACATAATTCATAGATTTTCCAAATTACTTTGCATTACAAAATCACTTGAAGTAGAATTAAGGAGGGAGTAGATATATAAGTTATATTATAAAATTAATTTAGAAATATAGAAAGTAAATCATATGTGTCTAGTAGTTGTACAAAATAAAGGAAATATACGCAGTTTCATATTTATGCAGTGAATGTAAATCGCATGCTGTGCGGAGTTCTAGACATAGGTGTTTGCTATTCTTGATTTTTATATCCATGAAGAATATATGACAAGAAGTAGGCATACAGCATGTGCCTTTCTCATAAGTCAAGAGCAAATCTCCTGCAACTTTTGTTTATGAATCACCCAGCGCCGTGAGGCTGAGCAAACCTGGAAAATCATTTTTGTGCATCTTCTAACTTGCCACTGCCAAGTGTTTTCCTCCAGGTGTTATTATTCCTGAGTAAGATATCAAGTAAATGCTTCAATTCTGCACCTCTAATCCTTCTTCTCTTACGGAATAACATATAACATTTTTTATTTGATGCAATACCCAGCTCCACACAAAGAAAAAAACGTTCCATTGTTTTTCTAGGTGAGGAGGGAAGGGTGTAAAGGTGTTTAGGCCCTGTTGCTGGCTGTTTCGGCATCTGGAGCCAGTCTTTTAGAAGTCAGGATGAAGTATAGTACAATGCTCTAAATTCCAGGATATTTATGTAGGGTTTATTGAAGATTATATTTTATATTTGCCATGATTTTGGGCTTGGGATTTTACCTGTACCACAGGCAAGGTAAGACATTTAAACATTTTAAGAACATGGATTTCTTCCTCCTATCATTTCCGTATCTACATGCAGATTGCCCAAATCAGTGGAAATATGGGTAGGCTCTGTGACATCTGCTGAATGTGGTTATTATGCTAAAACTGCAGAGAATGCGTGATTGCTTGGTTCCAATGCCCCAATATGTATATGTCCTGGTGTCAAGTGTTTTGGGGATACCGGTAACATAGCTTCCGTTTTGATGCTACGACCAGATGCTCTTCATGGGACTCTTCAGTACTATGCTTTCAGAGCATATAGAGAAAGGGGCTATGAGTTTTCTTCAATATCTTTAAACTTTAGGAGCTTAGTCTTTCCTCCTTAAATGAGGCAAGGAGGGATATCAGCCCCTGAACGATGAGCTATGAGAATGCATCATTAAAAACCCACTCATCTTCAGGGTCTTATGACTTATGAAGACACTACAACAACGTGGTATCAGTCATCCATTTCATCCAGTCTCTTCTTTCTAACAACAATTTTCAGTGGAAATTGTATTGGTCAATTATGTGAATTTTGCCAACACGAGTTATTATCCCATGAACATTCAAAAATAGGCCAAGATTATTGTGGTTTGTTCCATTGGCAGAATCACCACTATCATGATACCTTAGTCTAAAAGCTATATATAATTGCTTAGTAATCCACTGTGTACAGTCTGCGTCTAATTATCTAGGTTCAATAGAGAATACATGCTGACTTCCAAGGACTTGTTGAAACAAATATCTAGACTATGACTAATTAGAGGACTTTGTAATACTTTCAATATTAGAATATCATATTAGTTTCATCTCTACAGGGTATAAATTCATCATGTGGCTCTTCTGCTAAGTGGCATTTGCAGATAGAGGCATGCATCATAGTGCTTATTAAGAGAAAAGGATTTAGAGTCAGATCAATTTGTGTTCAAATCTTGTCTGCCACAGATCACCTAAATGACCTTGGACGAGTTAATTAACCCCTCTGGGACTCAGCAAAACGAGGGATAATAATACTCAACTAATACAAGTTGTTATGAAGATCAGATAAGTATATGTATATAAAGAGCCAAATAGAGTGACCAGCACATTACAGGTACTCAATAAAAGGCTGTTATTTTTATTACTTTTACTATTATTATCCTCAGATTTGTTAGATCAAAATCTTTCACCTCTCCGTAGTGTATGGCTCTCCTGACAGCAATGTTTCCCTATGATAATAGACCAGATCATGGCTTCCACCCACTTCACTGGGAGGGCAGGGGCAGGCATTATGTGGGACCATTTTTCATCTGGTTTTCTACACTTTTCCCTTTCCAAGTACGTAAAAGCAGTTGTAACCTGGAGGTGAGCCCCAAATAATGAACTGCATGATGAGTGAACTGGTCTGTTCAATCATTAAACCTTGTTCTGACAATGACGTGAGCTGCGGGACTGACCGTGCTCTGCCCATTTAGCCCCAGGACACCATATTTGATTGGGACAAACTTGAGGTCTTTGAGAGGAGTTAAGTTTGTAAGACCAGGTGCTGTTAGAAGCTCTCAACGTCCAGTACAAAACAGTCCCCATGTCTGGCTCAGTCCTGAATTCCCCCTAAAGCCTCAGTTAACTTTCAGACTGTCTTAAGTATTTTCTGCGTAAACTCATGCTACCTCAGGTTTTAAATGGGAACTTCTGTCAGACTGAACAAGAGAGCTCACTTTTGCCCCATTCCCATATTCCCAGCCCATATTCCCAGGCTTTTGGGGTGACTACTTGACACTGCATGTTTTCTCTGTCCAACTCGATAGCAGGTAATCACTTTGGATTCTATCTCACGATGGTCCTTGGCAGTTGGCTGAAACAACAGCTCTCATCAATCGTAATAAAGAGGATGGAATAAATCTACTGTTTACCTTATATGTGAAATCCTCAGTGTCTCAAAGACATTCAGGTATCTTGGATACTTAGAATTTTGCCTGACACTGCAAAGGATTCAAACATTCATGAGCAGTAAGTAAAATAATATAGTGTGGTTTTTGAGAATATTTCTAATCCATGAGGTGTTTATTGGAAGAGAATACGTATCATATTAAAATTTAGCTTTTGCTTGACTAGGACTCCTCAAAAAGCACCCACCTCTGACTCAGGTAATAGCTGTTGAATGTAAACATCTGTTTAATTTGGTTCTCCTCACTCTCAGCTGTGAATTAGCCAACTTATGAAAAAGCAGCGTGTTTTTCAGTATTGGAGAGAGGGGTATTTTTTAAGTGCCTTTTCACTTTCTTACTGTTTGGCATTTTTGGTTACTTTGGGCACTGAGTTCTACTCTAAATATTATGCTACCACTACAAGAATGGGACACTGGGCTAAAGAAATGCAACTGAATTCCCAAGAGATTAATCCCTTTCCTTGTGAGTGAATTAAGTTCATGTAATAATTGGCAAAGCCAATGTCTTTAGATCCTCTCTATACTTTTAACTAAACATCCACCATATGTTTGGCATGACATCAAAAGCGGTCAATAAATTAAGAGCAGTCTTGAGAGGCTTCTGCAGATCTGGAACTTTTAATTACTCTCATCAATTTTGCAATAATAGAGACTCACTTTTCAGATTGTGAAGTGCTTTAGAGAGTAATCAGGCGAAGAAGAGTGCTTTTGAGGGGGAAATCTTTCAGTGGACACATTATCAATTTGAGCTTTATATCTGTTGCATTTAACCAAAAGAGCAAATTATAATATCATAGAAGTAGTTCAGTGTCATCAAATGTTAGAAATTAGAAGTTAAATTAATAGTTTTAAAATGTTCATATTTGTCATAGTGGAAGAATTACAGGCAATGATCTTAAAGCCTTGCGTTTACTCTCTCCTTCATTTGAAAATAACAGCAGAAAAGCAACAGCATTTCAGACCTCTTGACTATTTAGCAATCTGTCCATCCCTAACTTAAAAATTTATTACCCTGTGCCTGCCAGAAATACAATGAAAGGATTTCATCATAATATTTCATCAAGTATATGCTGGTGAGAAAGGAGAGAAAATATGTCTTTTGGATTCTGACTATCTTAAGAATGATAAGGTCATTAACTTTTCATTGGAAGAACTTGTGGAGATGTGAGACGAGAGACAAAGAGAAGGGTCAAGATGAATAAAACAATGATTTGAGGCTTTTAAAAGTATATGTTTCTGATAATTTTGAACTTTCATACTCTTTGCCTTAAAGTAGATGGATAATTTGTTAACATTAAGTAAACACTTGGTCCTACCAAACTATGAATATTTTAATTTCACTCTATGAATGGTTATTCTCAACATCATTTCCATATAGAAAGGCAGTATTACTGGTGCACAGACATTCTAACTGGCATTCCCCTGATTATATAGGACTGCTTCATATACATTCCTTATATTCCTTGAAGAGATTTTAATCACCTGATCCTGGTGACAAAGCATTATTTAATCATTCTGTTACCATGAGGAAACATTTTCCCAACATAACTGACCTGCAAGCAAACTTTTGGAAAAATTTGTTACAGATTGCCTGTATAGGTTTCTTTAAAAATATATACAATTGTGAACAAAACACAAAGCCAAAAACAAACAACTCTCCTTTCAAAGGGAATGCTTCATTTTTTGCCCTATTCTTAGGATTTGTCAAGCACTGTGGTGCTGGACAAATTTTTTGAAGTCCAGCAATTTTTTCTGACCTTTCTTTTTCTGCAGTAAAATACAGTGTTTTTCTAATTAAAACTGTCAATAAGAAATTCACTTCTTACCTTGTCAGAAGGTTTAAATGGATTTCCTTGTCCGCTAATTCCACCACTGATACTAAATCCAAGGCCAGGATTCTTTTCTATTCTCACACAAAACTATGTAAAAAAGATATAAAAACGTGATCAAATATATATCAAAGCTAAACATCTTCAAATAATTGCATTACAGTAGAAAAAATTTACATTTCAATGAAGTTCTCAGGGTTAGCCTATGTTAGTACACAAAAGACAAAATATTTAGTGCTTCTATAGGCAATAAGTTATGATTGAAACTAGCTTGAAATTACCTGGGCAAGCAGAGATTAGTAAGTATTTATTCATTATTGTGTGTAGAAATACACTCTGATTAGCAGTTTTTGAAAATTAAAAGCTTTATAACAATAACAAGACTGTGCATTATTTCAATTACTTTCTTTAAATGCACATATATTCTGGCCACTTAGAAAGGGCAGTATGAATAAATGGAAGAAAATTTGCAAATATACATTGAGGGAAAATGCGACTATTCAGATAATTTGCTACTGCTTTCTAGGAGGGTAGTACAATTCATCTCATTGGCAGATGATTTTTTTAGGAATAGCAGGGCTTTTATTTTGAGAAAGGGGAGAACTTTTGACTGTAGTTTGAGTGAAGGTGGAACAGAGGAAGAATGTAATACTCAGTAATAGAAGTTTTGGGTTTGGCAGCAGCTCCTGGAGAGGCAGTTAGCCTTGGAAGACAGAGGAGCGCACTGAAAACAGAAAGAGGTCAAGGATATGGAGACTGGGGAATAGTCAATAAATATTTAGGACCGTGAGGGCTAAAATTCTGGTGTTCTGTGCTGTATTATCTTCCCAAACCCTAAACCATCAAGGAAAGCCTGTTAAACACAAGAGCTTTGTGCTTTGAGACCTATGGGGAAATGATGGCACCCCAAGTTAGGTCCACCTCACGTGAAGGCTGGAGTAAAGCTGACAGCGGGTTTTAAGAGTGGATGCAAAATGTAGATCGAGAATTCAGCAGAAGGGAAATCATTGCCAGGAATGACTTTGGGAGGCGGTAACAAAGCTAGGAATTGATGGTGATCCTGAGCTGGGATATGTATGAGGACCACGGCGAAAATGCTAGTTTTCCATGTTAAGTGTGATGAGGTGACCCAAGATCAAAAGACTTGGGACCCCAGAGGGCGCATACATTTTGGTTACAGAAATAAGAGAGAGAGAGAGAGAGAGAGAGAGAAAGAGAAAAAGAAAGAAGAAAGAAAGAAGAAAGAGAAAGAAAGAAAGAAAGAAAGAAAGAAAGAAAGAAAGAAGAAAGAAAGAAAGAAGAAAGAAAGAAAGAAAGAGAAAGAAAGAAAGAAAGAAAGAAAGAGAAAGAAAGAAAGAAAAAGAAAGAAAGAAAGCCACTTTTATAACTTTTAAGGACAGAACAAGTACTGGAATTAGGGGAGCCAAGTATTACCAGAGATTAGCAGGCAAAAGACTCATAAGGAGTTAAGAAAAAAGTCTAAAGAAATACATTGACAGATATCTTGTATTTATATAAATATAAACTGGGAAAGTTCTTAAAGACAATTGGGATGTTTGCTTTATTAAGTAGTTTAATGTTCCCCCCAGCAGTCTTGCTTAGTCAGCCTATTAATTTGCTTGTAGACAAATGTAAATGCCCAAACACTCTCTATATTTTTATTTTCAAGATACTTTTAATCTCTACTTCTTAGTTCAAAGCAAACTTGAGTACTGTTCCTGGCTTAATTAGCATATATTATGAGTCGCTGGGAACTGTATTAATTAGGTTTGGCCGTTTAATGAGACTATCCTTAATTTACTCTCATATTTCATAATAATAAATATAATGTTTAACTATTACATAGTTCACTTGCAATACAAGGGCAAAACACTATCCACTAATGTGATTTTTATGGTAGAGTCTTTAATGAATAGTTTCTAGATTATGAATAACTGCAATTACCATAAGTACTTTCCCATATTTTTATTTAAAAGATATGTTTAATTATAACTTTTCCCCTAATTGAGCTAGATTTGTTAAAACTAGTTATCATAGGGTAATAGCAACTATAGTTTATAATAGTTTTGTATTTATACAGCTCACCATCTGTGGATGTGAACATACAATAGCTTCGATGTAGCTCAAAGGAATAGTTTAACTTTATTCAATATACCTTCAGTTTACCTGGTAATCCTTTTTCGTTATTAGTGGCTAATTAGAAAATGGAAGAAAGGAACTAATATGATTTTCACATTTTACTTTTGTGCTTCCCCATATATCCTGCACATTTCCGATTAAATTATTTGAAATTTGGGTTATATCTTTCTAATGTGAAAACCTCATATTGCACAGAGAAATATATGGAAGGGGCATAGACTGCTGGCGTTCCCCAGGCCACTATAAAACCTGAAAGGAAACATATGCAACAGATTTTATTTACAGAGTAAATCGCCGAGAGTACTTTCTAGTGGTTCTCTTTCAAGGTACTGACTATATCTATTTTATATTACTGTCAATCTGAAGGCACTAAAAATCTAAGGGAAACAAATTTCATATGTGCCAAGTATATGAAGAACTGCCTCAATATATTCTTTAATAATAGAAATAATAAAGATGACACTGTGGTTTTATAAATGTGACAAACAACCATAAATTCTGGTGTGAAGCTAGACCGCCCTTGGGCATGCCGTGGTATGGCTAATGGGTTGTGTTGCGACTGTTGTGTCCCATAAAGCATGTCGGAGAGAGTATTCATCCCACATATAAGGCGTTCCACCTGCCTGGTAACAGGGCCATAAAATGTAAGAAGAGAGAATACCTCACAGCCACGAAGCAGTCGGAAACTAAAGAGGATTGGCAAAGAGGAAACGCAGTTTTCTTAGCAAAAGGTCAGAACTGAGAGGCTACTAAATAGCTTTTTTAGTGAAAATCAGCGTTTCTGTTTTCTATTAAGATATTGGTATCAGTGAATGAAATTTCTGGCCAAAAATATAAATGACAGCCTTGAAGTCAAGGGTGTATTTGCTTCTTTAGAGTCTGCTTCCATCATTTGACTTTACTTCATGCTTCTGGCCTGCGTCCATCCTGCTCTAATTAACATGCTGGGCCTTATTTTAGAGAGGTCTAGGATAAAATGGATTGTAATGTGGCAGTGAGGTCCTGCGAAGTCGTAATATATAATCTCTAGAAGGTAGTTATCTGATTTGGTCTTGCAAGGCTCTGGCAAGAACAAAGGAAATGGTAGCACTTGTGTATACATGTGTACATACAAAAAATGTGTATGTGTGTGTGTGTGTGTTGGGAGGTATAATTCGGGATTAGGGGATTGCATTCCAGAAAAATATTTTGTGATGCTCTAATGAGCTGGTTTATTATGATATGTTCCAATTACGATTCTCTTTCCTGGCAGTATGTAGAAAAGCTTTGAATGGATACCTGTTGCTTTTGCTGCCCACGATCCGCACATCCTAATTCTGGTGGCTGTAACCTCAATCTCTTTTTGAATAACCACCTACTTCTTTATTCTCAGCCTGTATGCTTTGGATGCATCATGTTATCTAGGCCTAAAACAAAGCACTGTATCCTCTAGAAATGGGATTGTTTACAGGATGGGGAGGTGATCCAATCAAAAAGGAGTAATGAGATGCCTACCAGGATTTCCAGGAGAGAGAATCTTCCTTTCTCTCCATCTAGTTTTAAATCTGAGAGTGTCTGGAGCTTTTGACCTATTTTTCTACCATGAGATGGGAACCAACCCACAGAAAGAAGTCATGAACCTAGCTTTCAGCCTCATCTGTAGCTTGCCCATCCCTGAAGTTTCAGCCAACTATATATGAGTTAAAATCTTTTTTTTTTTATTAAGTCTTATTAGGTTGAGTTACTTATAATCAATAGCCCTACTTGATGAAAAATCAAGGGGAAGATTGCTTACTTGTTGTAGAAGAATTGACTTTTCTTATCTTTTACTTAAAAAAAACCCAAAATAGATAGTTTAAAAATCTTTTTGGGAAGTGAAGCAAGCAGAATTTAAAAAAATCGATACTGATGGGAATTCAATATGAGGTTTTGATCTATTGGAAGGTTGCTAATTGTTGAAGGATCCAGAGGAACCTTGTAATCAAGAACATTTCTCCTCTGAGGCCATTTCTAGGCCTGACTCCTGAGGGTATTATCATAGAGTAGCTCTAGTGAGGAGGTGGCCACATCCACATGGATTTTTATGCAAGTAGGATACTTGAATCACTTCTGTGAATCATATCTATTTTATATCTATTATAAAATAGATATTATTATCTATTATCTATTTATCTATTACCTATTTAGATATCTAGATATATCTATATCTATTTATTTCATATCTATGTCTTCATTGACTCTCTAGAACAGTGGCTGGCACTCAATTAACTTTTGTTTGAATAAATATATGCATATGCGACAAAAGATATTTTCAAATATGCATTGTCAAAAGTATATAGTGGCTCCTTCTAAAACATGTGATGAGCTATTAGAAGGTATGCCCGTTGTTCAATGGAATGCTTCAATTATGCAGTTAACTGCTTGGAAAAACCATGATAGCTTTGGAAACGAAAATTGTTATAGTCATCATGATTCATGCCTTTATTCCATGAATACTTTTTGGTTTCCTACTAAGTGCCAGGCACTTTTTCCAGACATATAAAATATCCTTGCCCTCATGGAACTTACATTCTAGTGGGGAAGACATATTAAATACATAATCAATAAATAATTTCAAAGAGTGAGTTGAGCTGTGAAGAAAATAAAGCAGGAAAGGTAAGAGTGATGGGACAGGAATGTGGAGCCATTTTAAGGAGAATAGCCAGGAGATGATATTTCAAATGCTCAAGTGGCATTTTAGCAGAAATATGAATAATGTAAAAGATCATGCAACAGACAAAAAGAAAAATGGGAAAATTATGCCAGCCCCTAGAGTCAGCAATTTTAAATGCCCTAAGGATAAATGGGGCCTTATAAAATCAAGAGACAATAAGATGACATAAGGATAGACACACAGATCAATGAAATAAAATTGAGAGTCCAAAAATAAACCCTAACCTTTTATGGTCAGTTCATTTTCAAGGTAAAAGGTCCAAGGTAATTCAATGAGAAAAGAACAATCTTTTCAACAAATGGTACAGGGACAATTGAGTATCCACATGCAAAATAATGTTTTTTACCCCATCTCACACCAAAATAAAAATGAACTCAAACTAAATCAGAGACTGAAATGTAAGAGCTGAAACTAAAATAACCTAGAAGAAATAAGAGTAAGTCTTTATGATCTTCAGTTAGGCAACGATTTCATAGATATGAAAACAAATGTGGTAAAAGAGATGACTGATTTTATAAAAATTAAAAACTTTAGTGTTTCAAAGGACACTACAAAGAAAGTGAAGACAACCCATGGAGTGGGAAAAATATTTGCAATTTATATATACGATTAGGGTCTTATATTCACAATATATGAACAACCCTTAAAGTTCAGTAATTGAAAATCCAAATAACCTAATTTAAAAATGGGCAGGGCCACCTGAGTGGCTCAGTCAGTTGAGCATTTGACTCTTGGCTTTGGCTCAGGTCATGATCTCGGGATCAATCCGAGCCCTACTGTACTCAGGGTGGGGTCTGCTACAGATTCTCTCTTCCTATCCCTCCTGCTCTCTCTCTCTCTCCACCCTCCCTAAAATAAATGAATAAATAAATTCTTAAAAAAAAAACACCTAAAAACATGGGCAAAGAATCTTAATAGGCTTTATCCAAAGAAGACATATGAATGGCTAATAAATACATGGAAAGACACTCAACATCATTAGTCATTAAAGAAATATATATGAAAATCATTACGGTATACTACTTCATAGGGTGGCTATAGTAAAAAAGACAGACAATGGTGAGAGTGTGAAGAAATTAGAATACTCCTTCATTGCTGGTGGGAATGTAGTATGCGGCAGCCACTTTATTTACTTATTATTTAAATTCAATTAATTGACATATAATGTATTATTAATTTCAGAGGTAGAGTTCAGAGATTCGTCATTTATAGCACCCAGTGCTCATTCCATCATGTGGCCTCCTTAATGCCCATCACCTGTTACCCCATCCCCCCACTACCCTCCCCTCCAGCGACCCTCAGTTTATTCCCTATGATTAAGAGTTTCTTATGGTTTGTCTTCCTGTCTGATTTCATCTTGTTTTATTTTTCCCTCCCTTCCTCTATGCTCCTGTTTTGTTTCTTAAATTCCACATATGAGTGAGATCATATATAATTTTCTCTGACTGACATATTTCACTCAGCCTAATACCTTCTAGTTGCATCTACATCGTTGCAAATGTCAAGATTTCATTTTCTGATGGCTGAGTAATATTCCACTGTGTATAGAGCACCCCTTCTTTATCCATCATCTGTCAGTGGACATCTGGGCTCCTTCCACAGTTTGGCTGTTGTGGACACTGCTGCTCTAAACATTGGGGTGCGGGGGTCCCTTCCAATCACTACATTTGTATCTTTGGAGAAAATACCTAGAACAGTTGCTGGGTCATAGGGCAGATCTGTTTTTAACTTCCTGAGGACCCTCCACACAGTTTTCCAGGCTGCCCCAGTGTGCATTCCTACCAACAGCGCAGGAGGGTTCCCCTTTCCCACATCCACTCCAGCATCTGTTGTTTCCTGTCTTGTTCATTTTGGCCATTCTGAGCGGTGTGAGGTGGTGTCGCATTGTGGTTTTGATTTGTATTTACTGATGTGGCAGCTACTTTAGACAAGAGTTTAGAAGCTTCTCAAAATGACAAACATAATTACCATTTAACCAAGCGATTTGATTCCTCAGTAACCTCCCAGGAAAAATGCAAACATACATCTGTATAGAGACTTATGTATGAGTGTTCATAGCAATATTATTCATAAGGCCCCGAAGTGGAAATAATCCAAAGGTACATAACCTGATGGATAAACAGTTGTGGTGTAGCCATACGATGGAATGTTACTTGGCAATACAAAGGAATGAATTAGCACTATATTCCACGCTTAGCACATTATGCTAATTTCAATTTCAGTCACAGATTTCAATCAGTCAGTCACAAAAAAAACTCACATATTTTATGGTCTTATTTATATTAAACACCCAGGATAGGCAAATGTGTAGAGACATGAAGTATATGAGTGATTGTCTAGGGCTGGGGGCAAATAAAGGAAAGGGGGTATGGAAATGACTATTAATAAGTACAAAGTTCCTTTTTGGAATAATGAAAATGTTTAAAAATCACGTGATGGTAATGGTTGCGTAATTGTATAAATATACAAAACCCACTGAATTGTATACTTCAACAGATGAACTTTAAGATGTGTAGATTTTATCAGTACGGTTAACAACAGTAACAACAGCAACAATGAGTTCAGCATTACTAGAGAAAAATATGTAAAGGAAGAGTAGAAAGAGAGGAGGTGGCGGCCAGATCTGTAGGGACTTTATGCCATAGTAAGGATGTATATGATTTCAGAAATTTCGAAGCCACTAGGGCTTTTTAAACAGAAGAGTGACATGATCTGATTTATATAATGACATGGTATGATAATACATAATATGTAATATATTAAACATATCATTACATATAATAATCATTATATATTATATTATAATTTATTATATAATCATATATTGTTATATAAGGAAGTTATATGTAATATATAACAATATAATAATATAGTAATACCATCAAATACACAAATGTTAATATTCAAGAATAATTAAAGTTTTTACTCTTCTACTTCCATACTTTTTTGTTGTTGTTGTGAATTACAGATGCAAGTCCAACTCAAAGTACTAATTAAATCTTTTGAAAAGACATAACTAATAGAGTGATGAATAAAATCCTCTGATGTACCATTATCTAGATCTTTCAGAAAAAATTAGCCAACTCCGGAACAGAAATTCAAATGCTTTTTTGTCCGTAAATAAATTATAAAGGTGATTCATTTCATTTCCTTCATTTTACACTTACGGAAACCAAGAAGATCATACATATATTTAGTGGGGCACCGAGAGAGTCCTTCTGTTCCTACTACAGTGTTTACCAAATTCTACTATTTGGCTGCACAGAACTTCGAAAGTCAATTCATAGATTTTGTGGTGTTGAGTTACACATTACTTGTTTCAAACTGTGGATTATGACTTCAGAGTTGGAGCATTATTTTGGTTCCCGAACAAAATTCTAAGGGGAAAGTATTTATAAATAGCAACACTCTAAGTGGAGTAGAATGAGGTTATGGGAGTTCCCTGAAATCAATTGAGTAAGAAACATATATTAAAATCATTTTAATATCTATTTTCTAACCATCTTTATCAAATTATTGCCTATTAATTTAAAAATCCATAATTTAAATAAAAGAAATCTCCAAGTTTTTATTCTTCTGTCAAACATTCAGAATAATGTTTTCTTCCCTTGGCCTCAATGGAGGAAAGCCTCACCTTTGTGAGCTCTTGGGGAAGCTCACGAGAGCATCTAATTCAGAGAAATGTCTGAAATCTTGTCTTTTCGCCAACTGTCCTCTGTGTATTATTAAATATGAAAATGATTTCTTCCAAGGTAGATTGGGAAGGTTTTGGAGTTTTGTTTTCCGTCGAATATTATAGATGCAGGTCACTTTGTATGACTCACAAAGACTAATTCTAAGGTAATTCAGGTATAGTCAGTTCTCTTTCAGGGACATACTCAGGAAGAGTCAGAAGACAACCATGGGGCTCCTGCCATTCTGATACGAAGGTTAATTAGTGGGTGTTCTCCTCCGGTCTGGGGCAGACGCAGACTCAGGGTCTATGTTTCCACCGCTTACTACTTCAGCGTGAGCTCGCTGCTGACGTCTGTGCCTGGCTCTAGTGCAGCAGCCTGCAGCGTATGGTGCAGTAGACTCAAGACCCTCGATTCTAAGGCCAGCTCAGCTTCTAGGTGGTTGTGTGACCACAGGCAAGACAGTCCACTTGTATGCAGCTTACTTCTCTACTCAGTAAAACAGACACGGCTCTATCCGTATCACATCCTTATGCATGGGATCAAGTCAATTAATATATGAAAGGGTTTTGAGATGTTTGGAGCATCCTGTTGATGTCTTTCCTTCCTACTTCTGCTTTGGTATCTGTATGTTCCACGTGTATAAACATATGTTGTTATGGAGTATACATTTGCAAAAAAGAAACACCAAGTTGGTGTTAGTTTTTTTTTTAATTTTTAGCAAATTATGAACAAGTTATGAATCAAATCAGTGATAAATAACAATATATTATTCACCTGGTAAATTAAATTGTTGAGTTAGACAGTATATCTATATTGTCTCTTAGCCTTGGCTACACAATGGAATCACTTGGGTAGTTTCGAAAGTTCCCATTAACCAGGTCGCATCCAGACTAATGAAATCAATTTCTCTGGGGTTGAGGCCAAGGCATCAGTGTTTTTTAAAGGCCCTGAGCAGATTCTAATGTATGGTTGAGGTTGAGAACAACTGATACACAGTATTGCATCGTGAAGGGGAGGATAAGGCGCATAAAGATGATTGCTTGGACTGGGAAACCAAGGAAAGAGCTGATAGGAGGAACACGAGGGCTAAGGAATAGGAGGGCTAAGAGGTTTTTGTTTCTTTTTTTATGTGGAGTGGGATCAGGCCTTCACTTTCTGGCTTTCCTCAGTTCACTACTTAATATAACTCTGACTCTCATCCTTTATTATGTTCGCCAATAGTCAAAATGGCTTGTGCATTAAAATCTCTTTTTAAAGCTTAATCCCCTGAAAATGAATTTCAAGTAACATGCACATGGTTTTGTGTTGTAGATGATTTGTTAAAAAGAACATCATTATTAGAAATCAGATTTCTGGGGACACCTGGGTGGCTCAGTGGTTGAGCATCTGCCTTCAGCTCAGGGTTGTGATCCCGGGAGCCTGGGATTGTGTCCCACATGGGGCTCCCTGCAGGGAGCCTGCTTCTCCCGCTGCCTGTGTCCCTGCCTCTCTCTGTCTCTCATGAATAAATAAAATCTTTAAAAAAAATCAGATTTCTAGTATAGAAATTAGTACCTTGAATCTGAGTAGCACTTTATGGCTTAAAAATTACTTCCATATATTTAATTCTAGAGTTGAAAACTGTCTAAATCAAAACTGATTTGATATTTAATGCTGGTGAAAAAATAAACATGTAAACCTAAGTGCATCAAGTTAGAATTGTTAGGCATCTTGCCCTGTTTTATTGTGATGGGTGGTTTGAAAGTTGAGATATCTCATCATTGAGAAGGAACAGCAAAGTTTGCTACGTGCTTCTTTATGGCTAAACAAAGTTAAGAACTCTGGCTAGGCAAAAAATGACATTCATTTTAATTCAATGCCATCAGCGGTGGCACTCATTATATATGTTCATTGGCGTATGGAACTTGTCCTAATCAGGTTAGAAATGCATTAGTTCTTTGGATCACATTAGGAGACACAGAGATTATGCTTTTGTTAACAATAACATTTTTCACTTGTTTAGTACTTTTTGCTTTCCAAAGCACTGGAATTTTTCATGTGAGTTCAAGACCACGCTCTATCTGCATAAGACAGTTCTGGAAGTCTGAATTGTAGCCAAAACAGATTTAGTTAATATTACTTGACAAGAAAAAGACACTGAGGCCACAGCAGGTAAGTGTCTGAGGTCATGTGGTTAATTTAATGGTAAGATTGGGACACAAAACTTTGGTTTTGGGTCAGAGAAACTAGGGCTAAAATTCCAGCTTGACCACTTATAACTTTTACAAGTTACTTATTTTCTCTGTGCCTTGATTTCTTCATTTGTGAAAAAGGAAAAAGAAAAGATTTTTGTGATGACTAAATGGAACATTATGTGTAAACAGGACCAGCTATGTAAGTAGCGGTGCCCAATGAAAAAATGATGCTCCTTGTTCAATGACTGTTACTAATCCCAAGTTGGCAACAGCAGAGCACTAAGCCAAGTGTGGGGTCCTTCTAAACATAGGACCTTGTGCAACTGCACGGTCACACACCCCTGAAGCCACGCCTGTGTCAGTATTTACGGCACATGTACTGTAGTGTCCCCTCTCCTTATCTGCAGTTTTGCTTTCCATGGTTTCCGTCACCCTGGTCAACCGCGGTCTGGAAGCGGATGATCCTCCTTCTAATTAGTCTTCAGAAGGTCACTAGTAGCCTGACGCTGTATCACAATGCTTACGTCATCCACCTCACTTCATCTCATCATGTAGGCGTTTTGTCATCTCCCATCAGCACGAGAAGGGTGAGGACAAGATATTTTGAGAGGCAGAAACCACTTTAACGTAACTTTTATGGCATCATATTGTCATAATAGTTCCATTTTATTATTTAGTATTGTTGTTAATCCTTACTGCACTTAATTTATGAAATAAACTTTATCTTAGGTTTGTATGTATAGGAAAAAACAGCATATGAGAGCTCAATGTTACCCATGGTTCCAGGCATTCACTGGGGGCCTCGGAATATATCCCCTGTGAATAAGGCGGGACTAGGGTACACACTAGAGCATGGCAGCCGCTCAATGTACGGTAACTGTTGTCCTTTCTTCTCCTACTTTCATTCAGACTACTTTTCCCTAAATTCAAAAATGTATAAGTGGATATTTTTTTCAACTACAACATTGTAATAAGTGATAACTTTTTTAAAAAAGTAAAATCTCCGAACTTTAATAGAAATTAGTGTTTCATCATGCTGCGTACCTCCCTGTACCATTTTTATGTTTACTTGCACCTAAAAGTTATGAATGATTTATGTTTTTTTCCATATTGAGCAAATAGGTCTTCCTCAACTTACAATGGGATGGTGGCCCAATAAACCCATCATAAGTTGAAAGTATTATAAGTCAAAAATGCATGTAATGCACCTAACTACTGAAATCACCGCTTAGCCTAGCCTACTTTATATGTGCTCAGAACACTTACATTAGCCTACAGTTGGACAAAATCACCTAGCGCGGGGCCTGTTTTACAATAAAGTGTTGAATATCTCATGAGATTTATTGGCTACTGTACTAAAAGTGAGAAACAGAACAGCTGCAAGGGTACAGGATGTTGGAAGTGCGTTGGTGTTTACCCTATGATTCCACTAGCCCATGAACACGAATTTTGATCTCAAAATCCAAAATTCGAAGTATGGCTTTTACTGAACGTGAATTGCTTTGGCACCATCGTAAAGTTTAAAAATCTTAGTCAAGCCTCTGTAAGCTGGGAAACGTCTGCACTTGACCAAATTAACATCCTTGTGATCATTTAGGAGAACTCTGTTTTTCTCTTTATGGCTCTTTTATTGCAGCACTAGAAATGCCTTATTAAAACAGAGTGTCTTGATTTATAGGACTGAAACCCACATTAGAAAATTTCAGTTACTTCTTTGGGCTTTGCACTTCGATCACTACCCTATAATTTTCATGTGAAACTGTACAGCTACAAAATATTTTAAATATCTCTATTTTTCCCTTTTGCTAACTATGGGATAAAAACCTTTAAAGTGTGCATGCACACACACACATATTGAAGAGGTCTGAGTTTTCAAAAGAAATATAACTTACGAAAATAAAAAAATACATGTAATATTTTCATTATAATGTGACATCCATAACCTTCAGTCTCTCTCTCTCTCTCTCTCCTCTGGTTTTATTTTGCTTTACTTGCTTTTCTGTTTGTAGATTAGGGAGGTTGGGACTGATAATGATAAAGTTCCCTCCAATATTTTAATTCTTAAAATGCTGTATTTCTATTTCTTCTATTTTCTATGTCTGTACTTGCAGTGCCAAACTTACTGTGCATGTCTGTAGAATTGCATTATTTGACTCTTAAGAAAACTTTTTTCTTTTTTAACATTTTATTTATTTATTCATGAGAGACACAGAGAGAGAGGCAGAGACCCAGGCAGAGGGAGAAGCAGGCTCCATGCAAGGAGCCTGATGCGGAAATTGATCCCGGGACCCCAGGGTCATGCCCTGAGCTGAAGGCAGACGCTCAACCACTGAGCATCCAGGGGCCCCTGAATGTTTCAGTTTGTACCTTCCAGTTTGAAAGGCACGTGATGTTGGAGCTGTGGATCAAAACACCTGTCAGGGATGGCAAATACCTTCTCTAAAGAATCATAGTGTTGTAAGTTTAATAAGTATGTAAACTTTGGCCTTTAGTAATCCTCTCATTGGTCAACCTGTACAATTTATGTATTCTTGAGAAATAATGTAAAAAAGGCCTTTAAATTTAGAGTGCTCAGAATAACTGCATGCTAATACTAGGCGTATTGTTCAAAGTAGGTGAAACAGGATATTGATCTCAGTGGATTTTTAAATGTGCTGATTCTGTGCAAAAAAAAAAAATCATGTAGCTACTAATAGGAATAAAGAAATCCAAGAACTGCATTGAGTTTTATGATATTTGTTGGGGGAGGGAATATGAATAATTTTTAACCTTTTAGGTGCCTGTAGTAAAGCATAATTTAGAACTTTATTAACTTTTAAGAATCTCTGGAGACGTTAAAAACCTCATATCATTACTTGATTATGAGCACATGTCTGATTTATTTACCTTAAATCCAACACTTGACCTAGATCACAGCAGGACGGGAAGAAAACTATCTTTAAAAAAAAGCTTATGATTCTGAAGATGATTAATACCTAATCTCAGCCTTAAGAAAGGTATTAAGAAACAGGCAATGTCTAGAGCAGCTGGGATCCAAATAACAAATGGCTTTCACCAGTGTAAAGGAAAAAACTGGAGAATGAAGGTAACGTCTGAGATGTTCAGAAAATAAGGCAGGGTGATATGTGAAGCTTGAAGTAGGCAATAATAAAATGAAATCTTATAAAACATATTAAGGAGTTAGAGAAGTCAGTAGGAGCCATGCCTATTTGTCTGAAGAATGAAATAAGAGAAATTAATTTTGTGAGAGTATGAAGATCTTAATGTCTTACTTTCTAAGCATAATATAATTCAACAGATAAGATCCTATTCAGTTTTCTGGTTCCAAGGAAGAAAAATACATTCTATAATGGAAAAGTAAATCCTAATTTTAGATAGGTCAGAAGAGCAGCAATTTTTTTTTGCTACATGGATTTTATCAGTAGTTTTTGGAGCATTTCAGAAACGTTTCCCTTCTAACTGCTCTTTATCATTTTCTTCGTAGCAAAGCTTTATCTTTGTCTCATTCAACAATCAAAAGATAGGACTTTTCAAAAAGGTTTCCACAAATAGTCTACTTTTCTCATTGTCCAGAGGCCTTCGTAAATATGCCTTGCCCACTGAAGCTCTGTAACATTCAAAAGCCATGCTATAGCACTAAATTAGAGGGGAAAGTGAGCAGGAGAAGGTGTAGGGTCAACCAGAAAAACTTCTAATTCTTCAGTTTTTCCTGATGTGAATGAGCATTTTACCAACTATTAATTTTCGTATGTTGTAGTGTTGAACCACCGAAAATAATGACAAAACCCCTACAAAGAATGCTCTGCTCCGTTCAACATGGTGACAGCAATTATTTGTCCCAGACTCCATGAGTGTGTGTGTGTGTGGGGGGGGGTGGACGTAAACCATGGATTCCCTGGACTTCCTTGAACATTTCCTAAGAATTCATCAATGATAAAAACTTTTCTCACCTGCTCCGGATATCCATCCATACTTCTTTGCCCTTTAGTTTGAATTAAGCACCGTCCAGGCTGAGGTCCCCGGGTGGCCTGTGAAGAGGGGATCTGAATAGGCAATGGTGACTGAAATTGCTGGATGGTCACTTTGTTTATATTTCCCTCATATGGCTGCTGCTCCCGGCTACGATGCTGAAGGCTTTGGGACCCCATCAAAGTCTGGATGTGGCTACCTGCCTGTGGAGAAGATCATTTGTTAGATGCAGATTGGTAGGAATGAAAGATGTCATGAAAGTAGAACACACGTACAGAATACCTCTCCGGTAGAGTGGCATCCTCGGGCTCTCGGCCACTGCTGGAAGGATAATGAAGGCACAGCGAGCGTCTGCCTACTGTGGTTCGTGAAAATGCTAATATTGGAGTAAGGTCGCATGAAATACATGTGTGGTCATCTGGTGTCTTGCTCAAGATTATTTTATCCCCCATTTTAAGAGACCAAATTCCCTCTGAAAAATCTCGAGAACAAAAAGAAGTCGCAACTTTTAAAAATAAAGTGGAGTGCTATCTGGTATTTTAGTTTTAATGACAGCAGGGAGAGATACAAGAAGGGGATATCAGGAGGAGAAGGACACAGCCTGGTTCCTGAATCTGAAGCAGAAGAACCAAAGTGTGTATATTCCCTTACGTCACAGGCGCAGAGTGAGCTTGTCCAGGTCAGGGTGCTATTTACTCAGGTTCTGCGTTATTAAAGCAAGAGTATGGTTGGGGGAATCTTTCAGTCACCTTGAAAATGATCCATGTGGCAAATTCCTGTATCTGTAGCTCATGGAGGGACTAGATGTGAAAAGGTCTTCAACGTGAGCTCTGTCTGTAGATCTTCTCATCGTGCGCTTCGTTAGTACCTCGTTTAAAGCGATAATGATCATTTCTCGATTCTTCAGGGTGGCTCTTGGAGGGAGAGGGCGCGCTCACTTTGGTCTCCTGTCTCCAAATGATATGGTGCCCACCACCGTTCCTTGCTCACTCTGATTTTCTCACCTGTGTTCCAGCCTACTTGATATCTCCCCCACTGAGCAGGCAGTTCTGCTTGTGGGCTGGTAACCCAGAACGTGCCTTTTACGATTATGAATGGTTTAACATGGACCTCCAGGTCTAACATGGGAAGAGAATGCTCACCATTAATACTTTTAAACATGTGTTTTACTGCTATGCTCGGTACTTCATCTATTTCTATGGAAGCACCTGAAGGGTTCCTTCCTGCATTCAGTTTCTTTCTTGTTGATCTTTTAAGGGTAGATAATTTGAAATTCAAAAGTGAATTTCACCTTGGAATTCATTAGCTAGGGAAGCCTGTGAATTTTTCTGTGTAACCAATTTGTGATTCATTAGTGGGGGAAGTCTGACTAATCAAGATTTTTGATTAAAAAGTCAGATTGGAGGAATAAAGGAGGAATTAAATATTCATTCAAGGAAGATATTAGTTTGAATTTTTAAAAGTTCTTAAAAAAAAGTAACATTAAGAGACATAAGGAAATGACAGCGAACACAGAAAATCATTTGGGGAAGATGGGAGGCACATTGCTTGGTTCCAAACAAGAGGTGATTTTAGTGAAGAAAATACTCAAAATTATTAGTTGGCAATACGTATGGCAAAGTAAACAACCATTTGATTATATTTTTAGGTACCCAACTGGTTGTCTTGTTATCATGGACAATTTTTTGCATTTGGAAACAGTAAAAATATTTCAGTCATGAGAAATGGGAGGAAAAGATGCAAAAAAGAGA
This sequence comes from Vulpes lagopus, assembly GCF_018345385.1. Classification (NCBI taxonomy): domain Eukaryota; kingdom Metazoa; phylum Chordata; class Mammalia; order Carnivora; family Canidae; genus Vulpes; species Vulpes lagopus. The sequence continues at coordinate 164,613,590 of NC_054826.1, forward strand.
CTCAGGCTATACTAGCACAATGTGAAAATCATTACCAATCCAACACTATCCAACACAGCTAACCAGAAATGGCAAAGCTATAACATCATAAACACAATGGAGATAACTTCATAAAAGGCAAATGTATCTTTCTTTCTTCCCAGAAATCTAGATGCCCTTCTCAGAAATCTGAATGAAAGGAGACGTTGCACCTTTGAGAGCTATTCTAGGTGATTGAACACCCTCCTGGTCCAGGTTTCCCCCTTAGTTTGATTCTCTCCTACCTCCATGGAATTTTATGTTCTGTTGTTTGGTAGGAGAGGAAAACCGTGATAAAACATATGACATTTTGAGCTGCTATACTCTGAATGAACTCCCTGGCATGCTAGGTTATATAGTTAAAGACAATGATTTCCTGGAGTTTGAAACGCTGATGATGTAGACCTACTAAAGCTGACTAGCCTGGCTATAGAACAATAAATTGATTTACACTTAAATCTGTTTGTCTTCAGTCAGTGCTTGAGCCAGTGGAAAAGAGGAAAACCAGCAGATTAATCAAAAGTCATCATGTAGACAAGCAAAGAATTATAACACCCAGAAAAATTTAGAGGGATCCAGAAATCACTTTAGGTCCATCGATGCATAATCTACATGGGAAAATCAATTAGGACCACATAACAATCCCTCATTGATTAGAATATTCTGGTAATGGTCTATCCAAGGGTGAAAACCTGATTGCATAGAACTATGATAGTGTGTAGACTTATTTTTCTGGTTTATTTTTTCCTTCTGATGGAACCATTGGAGCCCAGGATTATGCTTTGATTTGGAAGTCCTCGAAGACAAGCACCATATCCTACTTACCATCTCTAATGACTGGCATAGTAACTGGTGTTTAATAAATAATGGCTACTATTGAAACACTAGGTGTTACACCTATCTTGCACATATTACCTCCTTTTGTCTTTACAACAGCATTAGAGGTTAACTAGTATGAATTATTACTAACATATTTTACTAATAAGGAAACTAAGGCCTGGAGAAGTTAAGTAGCTTTCCCAAGTAATTTTCACTACTGGTAAACTGACAGGATCAGGATTTGAACCAAGGCAGACTATTAAAGATCATGCTCTCAAACACAAAATTATACTGTAATCCCCCAAATAGACTCTCTCCCCATCATAGTTGAACTGTGAATTGAAGTTTTGTTCCATGAAAAGGAACAAAAGGATCAGATCTTAGGTTATATTAAATTTCTTTAGCAGCTCTTTAATTTGCCAAAGGGCCATCCCAACTTATTGAATCAGGTCTGTGATCTATTTTAGATCCTATGGATGTGACTTAGAGCATTATAGTTAAGCAAATAAGTGCATTTAGTAATCTTTCCATGATTATGAAGTGAAGAAGCTTACGTTCTCAGTTTGGTAAAAAGTGGGCATGGAAGGAATGTGCTGTGAAATGATTCTGTTTGCATCAGTATTGTTCTTTCACTCTCTACTGGGGCTACAGTGAATGGGGATGGGGAGTGACAGCTTTAGAAAGCCAAGAATTAACACTTAATTTTGTGTGAAGTTAAGCAAACATCAATGACAAGATATCTAAAGGGACAATTATGGTGTTGGAGGAACTGTAAAGAGGAAGTTTTTATTGACAGGCACAAAGGCTTAAGAAAGGTAATGAGGATGCTCATGATGAAGTACAAAGGGCTAATGAAAATGTAGCAAATGTCAGAGGCTGCATTTGTTCAAGCAGAGGGTTAGTTCTGAGAACACTGACTCATACTGAAGGGGAATTTGAACATAAAGGTTTTTGTAAAGACTGGGCTACACACGTGGAATAATAAAAAGAAATAGAGAAGATTTGACATTTATTTGAACTTTCAGGGGGAGGTTGGACAAAATAACATGTATTTGAGGGGAATAATGATGAAATATAGTGTTTTCAAGTTGACCCAAAAAATATACTGTCAAAATTTATAGAGGAAAAACTCCAATATCCATAGGACCCAAGAAAACACTAATGTCAACACCACAGAAAAGAAATATTGATTTGATACCAAATGGCACTGTTCATGCAAAATTCAGTCCACAGTTCATCAGGCTTATTATGTAGGAATTTAAAGTGCTTGGGAGGTTTTGTATGATATAAAATAAATTAGTTTCTCTCTGCAACAATGCTTTGGTTCACACTATTCTCTTAGAAAAGTCTTAGAAAAGACTGTTAGACTGAGAAGTGTATTACCCAATTTGGTCATCTATTTTACGAGCCATCTTGGCTCTTGAACCACTTGGGGTTACTTCCAAAAATCAAACACAGCTTCAAAGGATGACAGTTTATGCCACTGAGAATATTCAAATGGACACAATTCATTCTCTCAAATTAAGTCCCATAGAGTTCAAAAAATGTTTGGGAGCAGTGTCAACAATGCAGAATCATCTACAAAGGATAACTCAGGAACTGATTTCAAGAAACCAGTGACACTCATTTAAATGAGTCAGTTTCAGTAATTTTGTAAAACATCATTATCAACAAAATAGTCCAATTACCTTCTATTTATATTATGTGTTCTATAGTGACTTTTTTTTGGTAAGGAGATTAAGTTTTAAAAATCTAGGCAGTTGGACTTCTGCTTCCAGATAGATGGACTAGACATACTGTTCTCTATTCTCTCCAGGAACAACTAAAACCTTGGACATTTTATGTAAATAAATATAAGGAAACTCTGGAAAGAAGGCAGAAGAAAGCAGATCAACTACAGACATGGAGACGACATAACAACATGATGGCAGTGAATTTCTTGAGTTTTATTTTTGTGTCAACTTGGGGTTGAGGAAGTGGGCAGCCTGAAAATGCCAACAGATGCAGAAAAGAAAAGCCCCAACAGAAGCTTTCCCTCCTTAGCCAAAGGACCAGAATATGGGCAGCCCAGCAAGACAGAAGACTTTTAGACCATGATAATTCTACTGTAACTAAACACCATGGAAAAAACTGACCTCACCCTGACAATGGTGACAGCCAAGTGTGGAGCCTAGAGATCTAGCCTTATAAAGATGTAACAAAGCACCACCACTCATGCTGGGGTGATGTTCAAGAAAGCCAAGTGAGATGACACTGCATTCAGCCCCATCTGCCTGTAGCAAGTCTTCCCCCAGCCCAAGGATGCCGATGGAGACCACAGAAGGAGCCTGGGTTTCCACCCACATCCAGCAAGAATGAGGCAACTATCTAGGCAATAGTATGATTAGAGAGGACCTCATAGAGGGTCGGGGCCTTCTTAATAGAGAAGCTATTACTCAGTGAAGCTACCCCCACTGAGTTTTCAGTGGAGACTATCTGGGGAGATAGAAATTTCTTCCTCAGCAGTAACAAGAAGACTTTGCCTTAATTGTCAGTGGAGACTGAATGAGAAAATTGGACTTTTCCCTCCCTGGCCAGAATGAGGCAGTGCCCTGTTCTTCTCCAATTGGAGAGGTGTCAGGGGAAGCCAGCTAAACAGAAGGTTTAAGTAAAAAGCAGATTTTATAACATTATATGAAAATATCCAGGTTTCAATCATACCAAGAACCAGGAAAACATCAAACTGGATGGAAAAAGATAATCAGGAAATACCAACACTGAGAAGACAAAGATGTGAGCATTATTTGACAAAGATTTTAAATAGCCATTAAAAGAAATTCTTCAATGAACAATTATTCATATGCTTAAAACAAATGAGAAAAAAATAGAAACCCTAGAAAAAGTATAAAGTCTTAGCTAAGGAACAGAAGATATTAAGAAGAAACAAATGGCAATTTTAGAGCTTGAAAATACAGTAACTGGAAAGCTCAGTCGATGGGCTTAACAGCAGATTGTAAAAAAACAAAGGAAACAAACAGTAAACTAAAAGATAGGGCAACAGAAATAATCCAGTATGAATAACAGAGAGAAAACACACTGAAACAAAATGAACAAACTATTAGGGACCTTTGAGACCATACAAAACTTCTAACAATCATATTGAAAGGAGAGGAGAAAGAATGCGGCTGAAACCCAAAGAAAGCCATGCATAGACACATAATTAAGCTTCTGAAAACTAAAGACAAAAAAATGTCTTAAAGGCAGCCTGAGAAAAACGACATCTTATGAGTGAAGAAGACAATTCAAATGACAGCAGATATCTCATCAAAAACCATGGAGAAAGGAAAGAGATGGCACAATATTTTTCCAGTGTTGAAGGAAAAGAATGGTCAACCTAAAATTCTATACCAGTGAGAATGTTCTTCAGCAATAAAAGGGAAATTGAGACATTCTCAGATGAAGACAAATGAAGATTTGTTACCACCAGATCTGTCCTAATATAATGGCCAAAGGAAGTTCTCTAAATAAAAAGGAAATAATAAAAGAAGAAGCCTTGGAATATTAGGAAGGAAGAAAGTACATGGCAAATAATATATGCATAAATATAATGTACTTTCTTTCTCTTCTTGAATTTTTAAAGTTATGTGTGTCGATTGAAGTACGACTATGGCACTATCTGTGGTGGTTTTAAATGTACATAGAGGAAATGTCTGACACAATTATAACAGAAGAGGGTAAAGTGAAACAGAGAAGATTTCTACATTCCACTTGAACCATTAAGTGATGACACAAGCAGACTCTTCTAATCTATGTATATACAGTGTAATAGCAGGAGCAACCATTTAGAAAGCTACACAAAGAGATTTACTAGAAACACCATACATAAATAAAAATGAATTCTAAAAAATATACAAATAACACATAGGAAGCAGGTCAGAGAAGATGAGAGAAGAAGAAGAAGAGGAGGAGGAGGAGGAGGAGGAGGAGGGGGAAGAAGAAGAAGAAGAAGAAGAAGAAGAAGAAGAAGAAGAAGAAGAAGAAGAAGAAAGAGGAGGAGGAGGAGGAGGAGGAGGAGGAGGAGAAGAAGAAGAAGAAGAAGAAGAAGAAGAAGAAGAAGAAGAAGAGAGGAGGAGGAGGAGGAGGAGGAGGAGGAGGAGGAAGAAGAAGAAGAAGAAGAAGAAGAAGAAGAAGAAGAAGAAAGAAGAAGAAGAAGAAGGGGAGGAGGAGGAGGAGGGGGAGGAAGAAGAAGAAGAAGAAGAAGAAGAAGAAGAAGAAGAAGAAGAAGAAGAAGAAAGAAGAAGAAGAGGAGGAGGAGGAGGAGGAGGAGGAAGAAGAAGAAGAAGAAGAAGAAGAAGAAGAAGAAGAAGAAGAAAGAAGAAGAAGAAGGGGAGGAGGAGGAGGAGGAGGAGGAGGAGGAAGAAGAAGAAGAAGAAGAAGAAGAAGAAGAAGAAGAAGAAGAAGAAGAAGAAGAAAGAAGAAAGAAGAAGAAGATAGAAGGAGGAGGAGGAGAAGGAGGAGGAGAAGGGAAAAAAAGAGAAAGAAAGAGGGAGAGAGCGAGCAAATGAGCGAGCAAACAGAAAAAAAAAAACATTAAAGTGTAAACCTTAGGGACACCTGGGTGACTCCATCCATTAAGCGTTTGCCTTCAGTGCAGGTCATGATCCCAGGGGCCTGGGAGCAAGCGAGGCATTGGGCTTCCTGCTCAACGGGGAGCCTGCTTCTATCTTTCCCTCCCCCTGCTCATGCCCACTCTCTCAAATAAATAAATAAAATCTTTAAGAAATGTAAACCTTAATGGGTCAATTCTTAAATGCTAGGAGACTAAATGCATAAATTAAAAGATCTCTCCCCCATTTATCACTGCACAGAGGGGATTAAAGAACATTATTCAACTATATGCAGCCATTATTTCAAATATAACAATATTTGGCAGATAAAAATATTGTCCCAAAAGTAAAAGGATTTAAAAATATATGTCATGTCCTAATACTAGATAAAGTGGATTTCAGAGCAGAGAAAATATACTAAAGAGAGGGAGGATTATTACATTATGAAAAAAAGAGTCAATTCACTGAGAGGACATAGCAGTCCTAAATGTGTACACAGCAAACAACAGAGCTGCAAATACATAGAGTAAAATTGATAGAACTTAAAAAGAAATAAACAAACCCACAATTATAGTTGATCACAACACTCGTGTCAACACTTGCTAGACTACACTAAAAATCAGAAGAATATAGAACACAGTGATACCATCAACAAACCAGACCTAAATGTCAGTAGAGACCCCTCTACCTGATAGCAGAAGAATACGCAGTATCTTCAAGTTCCCACAGAATATTTATAAGAATGTATCCTGGACCAGAACACAAATCTCAATAAATTTAAATGAATTGAAATAATAGAGAATGTATTCTTCAACCAAAATAGGATCACACCAATGACAGAGATAAAACTATCTGAATCCTTGGAAACTAAACAATGCAGTTCTAAATAATCTATGGGTCAAAGAGGTCTCGAGGGAAATAAAATCATACATTGAACTGAATGTAAATGAAAATATGGCACAGAAACATTGGTGAACACAGCTAAAGCAGTGCAAAGAGGAAAATTTATGACCCTAAATGGATGTACTAGAAAAGGAGAAGCCTCAAATCAATAAATAAGATCCTATATCAAGAGCTTAGGGAAAGAAGAGCTACAAAAACCCAAAGCAATCAGAAAGATGGATATAATGAAAAGAGCAGAAATTAATGAAATACAAAGTAACAGACAAAACAGATGGAAAGAGCTGCTTCTTTGAAAAGATCAATAAAATGCTACTAGCAAGACTGAAAAAGAAAAAGAAAGAAGATACAAATTACTAAAATTAGGAATGAAGAATGGAATATCGTTACAGATCCTGTAAACATCCTAAGACTAATACGGTAATACTACAAATAACTCTACACTCATAAATTTGACAATGCACGTGAAACGGGCCACTTTCTTGAAAAAACCCAAACTATCATAATTCATCCAATATGAAACAGATAATTTGAATAGCCCGGTAACTATCCAGATCAGAATCTATAATTTAAAAACTTTCGGGGAAAGAAATCTCCGGGTCCAGATGGTTATGCTGGAGAATTCTACGCACGTTTAAATGACAACAATCAGGCGCTTGGGTGGCTCAGTCAGTTAAGCTTCAGACTCTTGGTTTCAGCTCAGGTTACGACCTCATGGGTCATGAGATGGAGCCTTACATTGGGCTCCACCCTCAGTGTGGAGTCTGCTTGAGATTCTCTCTCTTCCTCACCTTCTGGCCCTGCTGCCTGTGTTCTCTCTCTCTCAAATAAATAAGTCAATCTTAAAAAAAAAAAAAAGAATTAACATAAATTCTACATTTTTCACCAGAAAATAGAAGAGGAAGGAACACTGCCCAATTTATTTTATGAAACAAATATTGCCCCAATAACAAAAGCAGACAAGGACAGTACCAAAAAAAAAAAAAAGAAAAAAAAACAACAAAGTAAACTACAAACAATGATAAATGCAAAAACTCTTAAGAAAACACTGGCAAATAGAATTTAGCAACATAAAAAAAGGATACATACACCATGACCAAGTGGGGCATAGTCCAGTGATTCAAAGCTTGCTCTGTATTTCAAAATCAACCAATGCAATGCACCATGTTAATGGGCTACAGAAGTAAAATCGTTATGATCCTATCAATGAAAGCAGAATAAATTTGACAAAATTCAGCACCCATTCATAATAAAAACTCCCAGAGGTATGGAAACGGAGGGCAACTTCCCCAACCTGATAAAAAAACACTTACGAGAAACTTACAGCTAACATAATACTTAAGGGATCCTGGGTGGCGCAGCGGTTTAGCGCCTGCCTTTGGCCCAGGGCACGATCCTGGAGACCCGGGATTGAATCCCACATCGGGCTCCAGGTGCATGGAGCCTGCTTCTCCCTCTACCTGTGTCTCTGCCTTTCTCTCTCTCTCTGTGACTATCATAAATAAATAAATAAATAAAAAATAACATAATACTTAATGTTGCAAAACTGAATACTTCCTCCCTAAGATGAAGACCAGGCACAGATGTCCACACTCGCCACTCTTTTTCAACATAGTGTTGGAAGTTCTAGTCAATAGAATAGGGTGAGAAAAGAAAGAAAAGCCATACAGATTGAAAAGGAAGAAATTAACCGTCCTTATTTGCATATGACATGATTGTCTACATTGAAAATCAAAAGAATTAACAAAAATAAATTCCTAGAACCAACAAGTGGGTTAAGCAAGTTTGTAGGATACAAGTTCAAATGTATTTACATATGTTAGCCACAGACGTGAACATCAAAATTTCAAGCAACAAAAGCGAAATTCTTAGGTGTAAATCAAATGAAGCTTGCACAGCACCTACAGTCTGAAAACTACACAATGCTGATGAAAGACATCAAGAAGATTTAAATAAATGAAGGTATATTTATGGATTGGAAGACTTAGCATAGTAAAGCTGTCATTTTCTCCAAATTGATATGCAGGTTTAACAAATTCCTATAAAAATCCCTGTAAGATTTTTTGTATGGATATAGGTAAGATCATTCAAAAATTTATACCGAAAGGCAATGAAACTAGAATAACTATTATGATTTTTGGAAAAGAAAAAGAAAATAGGAAGAATAAGCCTGATTTCAAGATTATTATAGTTACAGTAATCAGGACTCTGTGGTATTGGCAGGGGGACTGACAGATAGATAAATGGCACAGTGCGGAGAACCCATAAACAGACTGACAAAAATCTGCCCAGATGATTTTTGGCAAAGGTGCAAAAGCAATCTAATGGAGGAAAGATAGCCTTTTCAACCAACGGTGCTGGCACAAGTGGACATTCATAGGCAAAAATAAATGGACCGTGACCTGCATCTCACACCTGATATAAATAAAAATCAGCTCAAAATAGATCACAGGCGTAAAGATAAAACATAGAGAATGGAAAGCAAACCAAAGAGTTTGAGAAAAGATTGGCAAATCACGTAGCTGACAAGAACAGCATCAAGGAGAAAGACCTCAAAACGCATAAGTAAGAAACTAAGTAATGCACCTGGAATGATGTTGAAAGATACGAAGGGGCATTTCGCCAAAGACAATACAGATGGCAGCAAACACGCACCTGGAAGGATGTTCACCATCATCAGCTATCAGAGAACTTAATGCCACAGTGAGACATCACTACAGACGTGTCGGACTGCCTAGATAAAACAGAGTGACCCCAACAAATGCTGAGGACGATGAGGGGAGACCGGATCACTGAGAAGCTGCTGCTGAAAAGAGAAAATGGTAGAGCCATTCTGGAAACGTATTTGGCAGTTTCTTAAAAAAAGAACTAAATAATGCAAGTACCATATATGATTCAGCAGTTCCTTTCCTGGACATTGATCCTAGACGCCAGACTTACAGTCAGACGAGATCCTGGCCATGAATGTTTGGCACAATTTTCTTCATAACAGGCCCAAACCAGAAACAACCCAGGTTTCCTTCAGGGGGTGCACAGGTAAGCAAACGGAGGCATCCATACCATGGCATACTAATCAGCGAGGAAAGGGAAGAAACTATTAACACACATGATGGAGTGAACAAATCTTCAGAAAATTATGCTGAGTAAAAGAGCTAATCCCCAAAGATTACACACTGTAGGGTTCCATTTGTATGGCATTCTTAAAATGACAAAATTATAGAAATGGGGGGGGGGTTGTAGAAATGCCAGGAGTTAACTTAAAAAAATAATAGAGGAAGTACAGAATGCAGAGTCTTTGGAGTCCGAGGACTCTGGGTTTTATCTCTCGTTCTATCACTTTTTGGGTTATGCGGTCATACGCAAGTTACCTAAGCCCTCTGCTTATCATGTGAAAACTGTAGACAACCGCAACCGCCTCACAGAATATTGTGAGGATTGAAGAAGATAATGTAATAAATTGAGCATATTGTTTGGTGCATAGTAAGTACTCCGTAATTGCAATGAGAATACAAAGCTCCCTGCTAAATAAAGGTCTGATTGTTCTTTGGACATGGCAATGAATAATCATCCCAAAGAACTGTTTTTAAAGCTGTTGCGATTAATTAATGACCATTTGCATTAGAAATCGCTCCTAAAAGTTAGCCAATAATTAACAGTCTCACTCAAATAACCATGCTTCGCCAGTTCAAAGTCAATGAACCCCTAAATATTCCAGCTTCTAAAAATCCACCAATCCTTGAACTCCATGCTTTCCCCAGACTCCAGTTTACTCAGAAATCTCTGTGCCTTACAAGTTCTTTGCTAGCAAGCAGTAAATTAGGCATTTTGTTTCAGATGTTGAGAAATGGCCTCTTTTATGGAGAATAGCACATACAAATTTAAAAAACACAGTCTGGGATGCCTGGGTGGCTCAGCGGTTGAGCGTCTGCCTTCAGCCCAGGGTGTGATCCTCTGTCTATGTCTCTGCGTCTCTCTCTCTCTGTATCTCTCATGAATAAATAAATAAAATCTTAAAAAAATAAATAATAATAATAGCTGCCAATAATTAAACACCAACATGACAGACATTGTAATAAGTATTTTACATCATGATCTTAATTTTTAGGACCACCTTACAAGATATGCATCACTGTCCTCTCTTCCCCACTGCAGACACTCAACAGCAAAGCTTAATATGCTCAAGGGCCAATTAAGGTCAAACTTAAAGCTCACAGTTTTTGTTTGTTTGTTTGTTTGTTTGTACTCCTGCTTAAAAGAAAAAAAGAAAAAAAAGCAAGACCTTAAAAGCTAATTAAAAAATTGGGATTCTTTTTTTCCCTCTGCAGGTTAGTGCATAGTTGAGTTTTCATGTTTTGGTGTAATTGTCATTTTACAGGGATTGATTCACTATTTGGTGCAGTTTTATCACTTTTACCAGTGGTTTTTGGTGACAGGATTGAGGTGATTTCTTTTTTTTTTGAAAATGGAGACAGTATTAAACAGGAAGTGGTGGCTGGAATCTTCGACGATATGATCAGGAAGCTGGATATGCTCAATTACTGAGAAACAAAATGAACAAAATGAACAAAATTCAATATGATGCAAGAATCTATAGGTAGGTTTCAATCATGCGTTAGAGCTCCTGATTCTGTTCCTTCTGAGATTCACAAAAGTAAGTAAAGAATTTGTAAATGTGTCAGACTGAACAAAATGAAGTTTGGAAAACAAGTGCTTTTAAGATTATCTAAAATAGGGGCGCCTGGGTGGCTCAGCGGTGAGCGTCTGCCTTCGGCTCAGGTCATGACCCCGGGGTTCCGGGATCGAGTCCCACGTGGGGCTCCCTGCTTGGGGCCTGCTTCTCCCTCTGCCTGGGTCTCTGCCTCTCTCTGTGTCTCTCATGAATAAATGAATACGATCTTTAAAGAAAAGAATATCTACAATACTTGATATGTGTAGGGTCAAGAACAAGTAGAAGAGCACTCAAAAATGATTTTTTAGCACATGACTGGAGCCAGGGTTTCTTTCTCTCTTCGGAGCAGGGAACAGAAGAGACCATACCAAGCTGTGGCAAAACGTACTAGCTAACTCTCTGTCTCCTATATTGCTGACGTTGAGGGTTATTGGCTACTGCAACAGGGCTACGCTATGATGTTTTCTGAATTTCTGTGGTTGAGTCGGGGCCGGGGGGCGGGTCCCTTCCTGGAATAACACCTGGTCAGACCTGGCTGTAGAAACAGCTTCCTGGGCTCCAGTCCTGCGTTCTTCAGCTGCACGCCTAGGGAAGACTTGTCTTCCGTTGACATTTCCACCACCTCCTATCCGCATTATTTTTGAGAACAAACTCCATTACGCGATAGAAATAGGGTAAGTTTAAAACGTCTACGAAGCACATAATACTAAAATAAACTGATTAAAACTACATCATCCTAGCTGTCAGCTTAACAAAACAAGTCTTTGAAATGGATCATTAAATAGAGGAAGTTGCTTCATTGATTTCTTCAAAGTCTTCTTCCTGATCCGGTGACTGTTACTGAGGACACGGATCTGCCTCCGAAGGCTCCTCTTTTCATAAAATTTTTGACTTCCTACAGGTCACGTACTCCTGCTTTGGCAATTAGTTGTTGCTTAACAAGTCTTTATATTTATTCAGGCTTCTCTCTCTTAGATCAATAATCTGCAATTATGGGGGGGGGGCATTGAATCTCATCGGTTATGTTCATTCTTATTTCTCCAGTATAGGGAAAGACATGGCCGCATTGATTTACTGGAAAAGGTAACATGTTGGCCATCAATAAGCTAGGTTTTAAGAGTCCATCTGAATAACAGTTGTGATTCTGGTCACATAAAAGGAATGCGAATTGAAATTCTCAAGACGAGATTGAGCCCTTAGCTCACAACTCCTATTATTGTTCCTTGGACTGTTGTACGTGTTTTAACTTGACCTCTAGCAATGCATTTTCATTCTCTTCTGGATCAATAACATATTTATGCCATAAAGACCATGTTGAGGCTGTTCTAGTAGAGACAAAGGCATATAGGTGTCAGGGGAAGAAGTTAGTGCTTGCTCTTAATACAGTCACTAAAAATTAGCATCAGAAAAAAAAAAAAAAAGCATCAGAAATTTCAAAGAGCCTCCAGTGAGTGGATGCTAACAGTATGATCCATGATTGATACCCAGCCACAAGAGCCATGATTTTCACCTACCTACCTCTCTTACTCCTGACCCTGCCTAACCTGGAGGGGTATTTGTGGGAGGGTGGGTACGCTTGCCTCCCAGGCAACTGGTGTGTTGCTTAAAACCCCTTTTTCAATCTAAGGGTAAGATTTACACGAATAATCAGTTTCAGATTATTTCCGGGTACCCAAACTCCAAGAAAAGTAGGGTTGCATTGTTTTAGGTACAGAGAGTCATTTTCAGAGTCCTGCTCTATCCAGAGAGGTTCATGCGTTTGGTATCTTCCCAATGTCCCCCTCTCCTTTTTAAACTTTGGTCCTTGAAAAAAGTGGCTTTTGGTCAAGAGTAAAACTTTGCGTACATTCGCGTAAGAAACGTCTTTCTGGGGACGACGTATTGTGCGAAGAGGTTTTCTTGTTTTTGTAATTTAAAAATCTGTAATTGTATGACTTCATCAATTTGGCCTTCCACTGACTCAGTTCTTGGGTTTCGGGCAGAGCTCACCGACGGAGGGTGCCTTTGGCTGCTATCGCTTCCTGGAGCTCCGCAGCCCCGTAGATGCCATCACACGGGTATCGGGACAGTCTTTATTTTGCTCAACCCGGAGCCTGACACCACCATGAGTGAGGGCTACAGGAAGAGGATGAAGGAAGCAAGGAGAATCTCAGCCAGCCAAGTGGTTCAGGAAGACCGTTTCCTAACATTTAGAAAAATGTTTGGAGTTACGAATGGCTGTAGGAGGAATTCCAATCTGTTCCTGATTTTCGGTGCTGGCCAGTCTACCAGAAGAATTAAAGAAAAGCCTACTCGGACCAGTGCAAAATTTGCTCCCATCAGACACAACAAATGAGGCCTGGGAAGGAGAAGCAACAAGGCGGGAGCCAGGACCGGGCTGGGCGCTCACGGTGATGGGGAAAGCTGTTCCCACTCGCCTGTGGACTGACCCAGGCCAGGCTCTCCCCCGGGGGCTCCTCTCTGTTACTGGTCTACACTGGGAGGGAAAAATACAAAGTCTCGGGAGAAACCTACACAACCTGACACACCTCTTTCTGTATAAAAAAGGAGAGTTTAGCTACAGAACTGACAATTCCTAAGGGTTCAGAATATTTTTTTTTAATCTCACTTTTATTTTAAACCACAACTGATGTTCCTGATTCTGATGTAGTTGATGGAAACGAGAAACATTTCTATCTCCCTGTATCTCATCTTTTATATGTAAAGTCTCCTGGGATGATTTTCCTATCTGCTTCTTCCACATTTTGACTTGCTCTTTTTATTTTTTAAAAATTTATTTGTTTATTTTAGAGAGACCGAGCAAACGCACAAGTGGGAAGGGCAGAGAGAAAGGGAGAGAGACTCTCAAGCAGACTCCACGCTGAGCACAGAGCCTAACGTAGGGGCTTGATCCCGGACCCTGAGGTCATGACCTGAGTTGAAACTGAGTCGGATGTTTAACCAACTGAGCCACCCAGGTACCCCTGATTCAGTTGTCTTAAAACAAAAATGATGTTTTGACCAGATGGTCACAGCGACACAACATGAGATTTTCAGAAGGTATTTTGGATCTTTTCTTTCTAAATACATGTAGTAAGAAGCAGTAAAATGCATTATACTAAGATATATGAGAAATGCCAAAATTAAAATAAGGAATGAATATTCCTTCCCAGGAACTTAATTAAAAACTTTAAAAATTCTTCATATGATCTGAAAGAGCAAAAATTCCAATTTGGGGGCCTTGGAAAGAAAGGATAAAATGAACATGAAAATGATAAAAAAAAAAAAAAAAGGCCCATATCATTTCTCTTGAATTTCTTTAAGTTTCTCCTAATGAGTTTCTGGGCATGCCTCAGAGATGCCAAGCATCTGGCAATCATGAAGCCCTTCATGGCTGAACTGGCACCAGAGATGTGAGAAAATCATGGGCAAATTCAGCACGAGGGATAAGTTTGTGAGCCAAGACTAAATTAGCTACGCATTTATGCTTTGCTTTTCAACGGTGTCCATCCCGGTGTTGACCCTTGATTATCTATCTTTATTATTCTAGCTGCCAAGCAATTACGTACTTAACCTAGAAAAATAGACACGTGGGAGGGGAAAAGTCATGAATGCTAAAAGAGAGCTTTGAAAGTCTAGTCTTTACATATTAAAATTTTTTCAGATTTAATATCACAAGGATTTTAAAGTTTTTTGGTTATTGCCTTTTCCGGAAAGGAAATGTTTTAAGGTTCATTTGTTTTAATACGCCACTTTAGCCTTTGGGCTGCAATGCTTTTCTGTCCAGCATTGTTCTATCCTTCAATTTTAAATCTTCTCAGGGATATTCAACCTTAAGACTCTCAGTATTTTTTTTTTAAGGCTTAATATCCTTAAAAGAGTTTATCATTTCAGAGTTAGGGAAAAACAGCCTTGTGATTCTTATGGAAGGAGTCGGCCAAATCAGAGTATAATGTCTGATTTTATTTTTTATTCTTTTTAATTTTTTATTATTTTTTATTTTTATTTTATTTTTTTTTAATTTTTATTTATTTATGATAGTCACAGAGAGAGAGAGAGAGGCAGAGACACAGGCAGAGGGAGAAGCAGGCTCCATGCACCGGGAGCCCGATGTGGGATTCGATCCTGGGTCTCCAGGATCGCGCCCTGGGCCAAAGGCAGGCGCCAAACCGCTGCGCCACCCAGGGATCCCCTTTTTAATTTTTTAAAATAATTATTTATTTGAGAGAGAGAGAGAGAGCACATGGAGGGAGGAGCAGAGGGAGAGGGAGAAACAGACTCCCCACTGAGCAGGGTGAGGTTGGGGGCCTCCGTCCCAGGACCCTGAGATCACGACCTGAGCACCATGACTTAACGAAAGGCAGGCGCTTAACCGACTGAACCACCCGGGTGCCCCTAATGTCTGACTTTAAAATGAAAAATTTTCCACTTACATTTTATTCTATGACCTTCCTACTATTTTTTCTATTTCTATTTTACTATTTTTTTCTAAGTACAGGCGAGTAGTCCAAAGTATTTAGTCACCTGTGAAACCTTGGCATGTAATCTAACCTAAACTCTGTGTCTCTGAGAACCTCCGTTTTTTTCTTTTATACAGTGGATAAAAATACTAGTACTTACCTGATATGGTTGTCATGGGGCTTAGATGAAGAAATACGTTAGAACATTCAGCACAATGCCCGCCACAGAGTGATATTTAATATATGGTACATGATAGTTCTTACCAAGGTGACTGCAGCATAATCCAATAGACTACAGCTGTGAACGCAGAGATGTGAAAGGAGTCTAACATACAAATACCCCTGAAAACACTGTTGTTTTCAGCCATTGCAAAATTTTTAATAGCAATCCTTAAAGTGCTGGAGTAGTACCACTCGGAACTCGGGGAGATTTACGTTGGCTGTGACATGTTCTTCTAGCAATGACTCCCATACTTTTTGGATAAATGGACATTTAAAATTTGAGATTTTGGACACTGACGTGGCAAGAGAGAATTAACAAGTCAGTTAAATCCTACTTCTTGCCACTCAGAAAAAAAGAAAAGAGAACAAAGAACAAGTCCAGATTTTACACTCCCCCACATTTTGCCAAGGATGAGCCACTCTCAGGTCCTCAGGACAGAAACAGTAGGTAAAGAACAAAACGCTTTCTGATCGATGAGCAACTTTTGTCTAACTACTTTGCATGTCTAAAATATTTTATGTGTTGGAGGGCACCCAAATTTGTTCTCCTTTGGTGCTTGGGGCACTCATGGGCATCCCCATGAATACTATTGATTTTAGTTCACCAGAGAGCTATGGTTCAGTCACCGTTCAGTCTAAACCCGTGTCTCCCACAGCATCTCTGAAGCAGCACAGTGGTTTCTGGTCACAGTAGTATCACAGCACTGATACCACACAGTTGGAGTATCACAGCAGTAACACAGGAGTACCTCTAGGCATAGCAATAAGATGAAAAAATATCTGATACATACAGAGACCTCAAGAAATACACTCAAATGGAGCTGGCTAAGACTTCACTACTTGTTTTCCTTTGATTCCCCATTCCATTAATAGTTCAATTTTTAATTTTCCATTCTCACTCTATCTGGCCCAATGACTACTCGTTTCAACAAAATGTAGTACTGATTTTTAAAAGCATTCACTGTAGAATGAAATATAAACCCAAGAAATAATCGTATAATTTTCAGAGGTATTTCAGTAAATCCTGCAGCCCGGGCTGATAATTCCATTACCATTTTCATTTCCTTAGGTTGTTTTTCACTAAATAGTAATTGACTTAATATATTCAACTGTTATATATATTACATTCAATTATATATTTTATTATTATACAATAAAAACCTGAATTTGAAAATTTAGAGCATTATTTATGCTCTCCATGTGATAATAGGTAGATGTATCTGTATGTTCTAAAATCTCAGATTTTAGGCAAAAGTGCTATAACTTGGGGTAGTCTGAAAATGCATCTCGTGGGAAGAAGATACCAATGAATTTACACACGAAAGACATCCTACATCATTTCACATTTCACAAGAAGTATAAAAGGTTATGACGTTTTCAGGTACATTAAACAATTGTGTTAGTCTTTCATAAGATCAACAACCTCACAAATGTTTACTCCCTACGGGGTTGCATGAGGTTCTTAAAGCAAGTAGAGAAGCAAGCAAGTGATCATGATTTGTACTGATGATATGATTGAACATAATATTATGGAGTTTGAAAATAATTTCAGGTAAGATGGATATACGGATGGATAATGTAAGCATCTGTTAATTCCAGGTGAATAAATCTTTTTCTTTTATGGAAAAATTAGAGTAGCCCTTTGCAGCTATGTAAGTGGATATGGTTCCCTCCTTTGGTCAGGCCACCTTCCCTCGGCTCTGATAGGTATTCCCTGAACTTCCTGTCATCATATTCATCCTCTTATATTTCCTCATAAAGAAATAGATTCTCTTCCTTTCTTCTTTGCGATTTTCAACTTCCTTTTTACCAGTATCTTCTTATCAGCCTTCCAATGTGGTCAGAGGTCTGCCATCTTTAATATTCCTTTTGTCTTTCTTCTATCCCTCTTCAGAGTCTACCATAATACTCTCATTCCTTTCTTGAATTTTCGAGGTTTCTATGTTTATCTACTCCTTACTGTAGGTTCCAATGGATTCCACTCCATCAGTTAAATAAGCTCCTTTTGCCAAGGCCACCAGTGACCTCTCTGTTTCTAAATCCAAAGAGCCTTTAGTTATACTTACCTTGTTTGATTTTTTTTTTTTTTGGCACCACGTAACACTGTTGGCCACTCCCTACTTAAAACTTTATTTCCTTTTAGTTTTTCCTTCTTGTTTCCTAGTGGTCATTGGAGTTGAAAGCCCTATCTATTCTACTGCAACTGATTAGTCAAAGCCAATCATGATTTTATTAGATGTAAGAAGAGGTTTGTTGAGGGATTTGGGAGGTTTTGCTTATCAGAGATAGCTGTTAGGAACTTGGTTCTCTCCCTTGACTGATTTGAAAGAGGAAGCTTGTATCTCCATTTGTCATTGGCAGCCAACTTAAAATAATGAGAGAAACCAATTTTAGGATAAAGCCAACAGTATGGATAGAAGATCAGAGAGAGAGAGAGAGAGAGAAAAAAAAAAAACCTAAGTATTTAGGTTAAATAACTGGAGGCTAACTCTAGATCTTGATAATTAGCTAAATATTCACCTAACATTCAAGGCTGTTTCCCTTGAATTTTCTATAATGTGTAGCAGAAATAACCCTACTGATAAAATCTTTGATTACTCCTTCTCTGTTCTTCTAAGAACATCCCTTAAATGTTGGCGTTCATGGAGTTCTGTGTCATCCATCTGTCTCACTCACAGCTCAATCGTGACATGTATTTTGATGATTGCTAAGTTTGTATCTTCAGCTAAGATTTCTTTCCTGAACTTCAGATAAATATATCCAAATACCCACTAAGCATTATCACTCCGATACCCTAAACCTCCCTCAAATCAACACATTTAAAACTTAAACTACCCTCCTCTCCTCCACCTCCACTTGCAATCTCAGTGAATGGCACAGCATCAGTCCCTTGTCTAGGTTGGAAACCCTGTGTGTCAGCCACGGAGCTTGTATCTATCTCCTCTATCCCACGTCCAGTCAATCACAATATCATGTTGGCTCGCCTTTGAAGAAGATACTGAATCTATGCATTTCGCTCCCAACCACCGTAGATCACAAAAGAAGCTTTTTACCTGGTTCCAATGCCTTCAGTCTTTCTATTCTACAATTCCTTCTCTGTAAAGCTATCAGAGTGTTCTTTAAATGAAAATTTAATCTTGGCTTTCCCCTGTTTAAAACACTTCAATGCTCCCCTTCTCCTTTCCTTCAGAATAAAGTGCAGTGTGATCAAACTTCTGTTTACCTTCCTGCCTTATTTTACATCACTCCTCTCAACTTCAGTTTCTTTACTAAAAAGGTGCCCTTCCCAGATACTCTCAGAGCCCTATATCCCAGCTTTATAGCATCAATCACACTGTTATGTTTTTCTGCTATGCTTAATACTGCCCAATAGGTAGACTAGTAACATGTGTAACACATACAAATAAGATCATTAACAATAAATAATTTTAGGTAAAATAATTTGATAGTTAATATGCATTTTTTTAAAAAAAGCAGTGGAAAGTAGTCATCAGGAGGAAAATCATCACCTAGATTACAAGTAAAGTATATGATTATACATGTAAGTTATGAAGCACAATTACAAAATAAACACTTGTGTACTTAAGAACTAAATGTAAGAGCCACAATTTGGCCTAAGAAACAAGACAGTAGCAAGAATAATGCAAGTTTCCTCACTGATCCTACCCCAGCCTTCCCTTCAGAAATAACCACAATCATAAATTTTGTTAACCATTCCCTTATAAAAATAGTTTTCTGACTCATGTACTTATGCCTAAACAATATATTTTTAGTTTTGCTTGTTTTTGAGATTTATAAATATGAGTTTTGATGTGTTCCATCTTCTGAAACTTGTTTTTTACTCAAATTATGTTTCTAAAGTTTATACACATTATCATAATTATGATTAACTAATTTTCACTGCTATAAAATACTCTTCTTTGTGAATAACAGAGCTTATTTACATGCTTTCCTGGTGCTGGGCATTTGGGTTTTTCCAGTGTTCTACTGTTGTAAACATTACAAGTGTCTTGAATAATAGCTCACGAGGGTAATTGTTGGAATGTAGGGTATGTCATGTTCAGCTTCGTAAGATAATTTGATACCATAGTGATTGTGCTTTTTATTCCTATAAGAACCATAAAATGGTTTCCATTGCTCCTATACTTGCAAACAACTTACATTTTTCAGACTTGACTTTTGTGATTAATAGGTATAAAATAGCATCTTTATTCTTGCATTTCTGGTTGCCAAAAATATTTAGTTTTTAAAAATATTTATTTACTATTCCAACTCCCTTTGTATTTTACCATTCTTTTGTATTGTGCTGTATGTCTTTTCTTATTGAGTATATGAGTTTAAAAAAATATATTCTGGAATACCCATCCCTTGTTCCTCATATATGTTGCGATCATCTTGTGCTTTTCTTTTCATTCCCTTCACGGCAGTTTAACAGGTGGTATTATAATTACCTACTTACCACTTAGGCTACCTCAGTAGACTAAAAGGTCTTCAAGGTAAGACACCATCTTACTCATTTTTGTTCCCCAGTATCTAGCAAGTGCTCAATACCTAGCTGAGTACATACAGTTGCTCAATAAGGATTTATTGAATGAATGGGTGAATGAGCTGCTGTGACTTTAAAAATGGTCAATCAACCTTTTCTAGTCAAATTTCATTTTACACAAACTGGCTACACACCATACTGCTGAGCTAAAGAGGGTCATTCCTGTACTTGCACTTTGAAGGTGGGAGCCCGGCACTGGTAAGAGGTGATAGTACCTGCAGAGAGGTGGCAGGATATTGTCTACAAAAATTTGTTCCCAACTCTGAACATTTGGGAGTGTTCATTTCTCATTCTTTTCGATGTACCTATAGTTAACTAGACTCCCTATAGTGGGATAATATTTAGCCTAAATTTATTACAAAATTAGAAATGATGCTAAGACACAAGATATGGATTACATATTACAATGGATGCACAGGTTTCATGGGTTGTGTCATTAATTTGAAATTGGTTACCTTTTTAGTAATGGTGTCCGGAGGTACATCCCGCCTCCCAAGAGGATAAGGATTCCATTGGCCACTAGGAGATACATCTTCTTGTCCATTGTCTAAAATGTTGCTTTGCTGGGACGGGGTCTATTGCGAAAATGGTATGGCATTCTTTAGTGATGTAATAGAAGTTTATCATAGTTTTCTGAAAAGAGTCCCTAGTGACTATGATAAGATTAATTTTGCTTAATTGCAGCAAAACAAATATCCTGAACTGGAAGTATTATTATACACTATTTACCCCATAAGAATTCTAAATTGACAGCTTTTGGACGCAGTGAGAAATTCAATTAAAATAACCACCTTAGAGTTATTTACTGAATTTTAAAGAAAAGTTTAGATTATTTACAGTACCTGAATAAAAAAATATAATCAGAATAACATCAACCAATTCTTTAAAATCACAACATTTAAAACCTGCTCAATTCATTTCTTTAGTATGATCTTACCATTTAGAATATAAGCTGAAACCATCTAATGCATAGTATATAACTTTCAATATTCCAACCACAACTTAAACAAATTTTATAAGGCTGTACGGATTCTGGTTGAACATGCCTTGCACACTAATCCAAAACAGTGTTAATAGTAGCATAGTGTAGATTTATGGTTCTATGACATTACCTACAGAATCGCTTTTAGGGAAATATGAGAGGAACATAAAAAAATACTGTGCTATTAGAATCACAGCATAAATAAATGACTGTTTTGATTCTGAATTTATTTATATAGATCATTTGTGCTTTAAAGTTCAAAGTCGTCATATATTTTAGCGGATTTACTGCTTATTACTTTTAATAAATAATAATAATACCCCCCTTTATTGTTATTAATATTAGATACTGGGGTGGGCTCGCTGGTCTGATCTGAGTAATAGCAAGTGATTGATTACACACCATCAGAAAGACAGCTCCAGCGGAGGGATACAGTACTAGTCTGTTTTTCCTGTGGAAGCAGATCAACTTTTCTGGAAGACTTTCTCCTGCCCTAACCTACAGGCTATCCAGGCACTCCTTGATTTCCTGGGGAATTCTTATGTGGGTGAGAAATTACGCTCAGTGTTTCCTACACCATTTTCTGTATATGTCTTGAAGGGTCCCTACGGATAAATAAAGCCTGGTTGGAGGGTGTATGTGCAGCTCTTCTGTGTGAGGAGCTGCCCAACCCCAGGAGGGGAGAACTGGGCCATTCTCGTCACAACGTGGCACAGTTGAGCTGCTTGGCAGCCCTCATCTGGTTACACAGAGTGGTCCTAGTCGTTTTTTCTTTTTTTTCAAAAACAATTATATAACCATCCAATCTGCATTCTGACTGCATGCATTTATAAAAAGGGATTGCTTGGGACTGTTTTAAAATAAGATTATGACCCTAGATGAAGTTCTCCTAAGGTCTCATGGACATAATGAAAAGTAAGGAGGTAACTCAATTTTCTTCTTGTACTTTGGTCATATAAACTCCTTTCTCATGGGTCTATCAGAAGTGTGAAAAAAAGAGAAAAAAAGTAGTGCATCGAAGCATCAAGGTTAGTTAGGAATGAATTCACTTGTGTTTGTTTGAAAAATCCCATGTAGGTAACACATTTAAAGTACATACTACTTGAAAAAAAAAACCAGATAGCTACTTAATGCCTGTCTGTGTTCAAGTATTAATTTCTTAGTCTTTTCCTTTTTCAGATGAACATGTTTGCATATGCCCGCATACAATTTTTCTGGACATTAAAATATGACAAGTCAAATCATTAAAATTAGCAGTTAAAATAGAAGTATTTAGGGTCAGCACTACTGGCAAGTGCTCTTTTGTTTATTTTTGGTTTAAATTGATGGTTTAAACTAATATCCATGTCATTCTGGCTTTATTTCTTTGCCAGTGAAGTAGGATAATGAATGTGTTCATCTGGCTAGGTGTGTGTGCAAAATCTATTTTTGAGATGCGGCCAAAATGTAGTGCAGTTATCTTTTTCTTTTTTTCCCCCTCCATAGCATCCTCCTCTCCTCCCCTATTTCCTGCACTAGTCTTGCTTCTGCTGCCCAGATGTGACTCCCAGTCACAGAGAACAACTGAGAATTGCAGAATTCTTTCTGGTGTTAAAAAAACAAACAAACGTGAAAACCCTTTAGTCAAAAATCCTGATATCATGATGGTGTAGGCTCTTCACTGGTTTAGGAATCAATCTTTCTCTTTCTAAAATTAGAATTAGCAACCACACCGATTCTACATCACAGGGGTCAGAGAAAACATAAACATGCAGACACATGAAAAAAATCCTTTCACTAGACATCAAAATTAAAACAACTTCCTGAAAGCAATTTCCTTTCTTCATTTCAAGAGTGCTGTGGCCTGTTTGTTTTTAACAAGTGAGGCGCCCTGGGGGCTTAAGTTTGGAGAAATAGAAAGACTGTGAAAGCCGTTTATTAATGCTGGGTTGGGGTGGTCCAAAAGAGAATTATACAAATGGGTTCACAGTCTGTCTCAAAAAATGTATAGCTATTTACAAAAAAACTGTACTTTTGATAAAGTGCTACTGAACTGTACATAGATGCAGTTGCTCAGTTGTTAAAATTCTTTAAAGGATTAAAAGGAACAACTGAAAAATATACCCCCCCAAAAAATAAATTCTGTAGGTCTTTAAATAGTTTAAAATCATAGAGAAAATGGTCACTATGATTTATGAAAAATCAGAAATTATATTTGTTAAGAAATACACGAATGCTAGTTTTGCTGAAGGAATACAGTCCTGGAAATGACTGTGGACATTTGTAGATTTAACATTTACGTTTTGGACCACTGGGAATGACCATGAGGGACTACTGGAAGAAGTAATTTCTGATTTTGCTGAGACGTAAAATGTGCATGAATATCTGTGACATATATGCCACGGGTGTGAGTGTGTGCATGCATGTGCTTATGTGTGTCCATATGTGAGTCTGTATAGGTGTAGGAGTCACATCTATGAATAAATGGGCTTAGTGAGTCTGGTAGTTTTGCTTTGGTTAGCTAATTAGTGGGTGCACCGAATGCTTGGCAAATTATACGTAGTACATTAAGCTGGAGAAGTTATACGAGAGGGGTATTAGCATTTGGCGCATTGCAAAGGTCTTGGGATGTATGCCTTAAGAACTCAAGGATCTGTCTCGCTTAGTAATTGGCATATAGTTCACGAAAGGCATTACCACGGATTCAAAAATGTCTGAAAAACAATTTTCCCTGAAGTATTTCTAGTGAAAATTATGGTTATTCATTTTCTGCATATATTTTTTAAAAAAATAGGTATTACGAAGACCAAGGTATGCCAAATTTCATAATAAATGGTTATGATCTCAAGGGTTGTAGTGTAACATTTAGATGGTTTTTAAACCAGCATTTCACTATTTCATCTGTACGAGTCCTAACATTATTATTTTGGTAATTTTAGCCATTGTCCATGAGGACTTATGTGGATTTACAGTTTGGAGGGTTTTTTTCATAATTAGAAGGATAAGTGAATCTTTCTTGAGCGATAGGTAGCCAATAATAAATGCAGCAGAATCAATAGAAACTACAGGCAGAAGTTGCCCCAAGGTGCTGCATAAATCTTGCTTTGCTTTAGGTGGGAAAAAAATGGAATTAAGTAAGTAACCTTTGAGATTAGGGTGAATAAATGCATAGCAAACGTTGCTACCATTTGACCCTGAGTCATCTGCATAGATGCAGTAAGAAAGGGCAGAAGAAATTTTAAGATAATTTAGGTGCACACATTTCTATCCCATTTTCTCTAATCCAAAAAGATAGTGTATCAACTAATAAAACACATAGCAAGGCCATTTTCTTCCAGGCAAAATTCTACGAAAAGATGATTTAATACATATATTTCCATAATTTCAACTCCCCTGCCCCTGGAAGTGTGATTTATATTAGTGTCTGTTGCAATATGCCAATAAGCAGTGGGCGCTGCGCTGTGATACGAGGTGGTGGGAGTTAGAAAGGAAGGAACAAGTAAAACAAGGTGTCAGCTCCTCCAGCATGGGGAGATGGAAGCGACCCCACTCTACTGGGGTTTCTTCCCCAGCCCCACTCGTCTCTGGGTTGCGGGAGCAACAATGACCTAACCTGTGACTTTCTTCTGCTCACGGTCTTTGGCCTTTGGCCTTTGGCCGCCCTCGAGCATGTGTCTCGGTCATACGAGTGCCCAGAGATGCGGGTGGGTGTTGAGGTGCGGGGCTCAGCATGAGCATTCAGTACGCCCTGCCACCCGCCACCTGCCACCTGCGGCACGCGGGGCCTGGTGGGGGTCACGCTAGGTCCTGGATTGGCTAATGTGCCTGCTGTGTTTTCTTCTCTCCATCCCACAGAATCTATTTTTCTGGGTGATTGTGAAGACGATGTGAGAGGGTCAGTATGTGAGAGGGCGCTATCGACTGCGAGGGGTGGTGTTCCCTGAGGGGCCAGGCCTTGTAGCTGGGCGAGAGGGCTGCATGGCACAGGGAAGACAGCGGGGACCTGGGCGCCCCGCAGAGCCCGGCGCAGGCTCTGCCTAGACACGACCCCGGGAGCTGCGGGCTGCGACAACGGAGCAGGACGCAGGCTCCGGGCCCGGACCATGCAGGGACACCTCTCCTCGGGAGGCGGGTGTGAAAAACCGCGTTTAAAGTACCTAATGGTACCAGGTGCACAGTAGGTTCCCAATAAATCCTAGTCTTTATACTTCTGGCAAAATATTTATTCTACCATTAATCTGGTTAATAAAAACGGCAATTTGAACTGACATTTTACGATATTATATTTCCGTCTAATGACATACAACTTCAAGACAATAACTAAGCTCCATTACAACAGAACACATCCGAAGAAGCACACGGAACCATTCATAATGTCATAGAAAGTTGCCTTAGATGCTTTTTGGAGAGGCAGCGAATAAATGATAAATGGATAAATGAATGAATAAATAAATGAATAGGTGGAAAATGCTAATAATGTTATGATTTGATCGTTGACTTCTGTATCTTAAATGTTCTGGTTACAAGTACTATTAAAGTTTTTAGGAAATTAGAATAAACATCAATGAATGAAAACATGAAAGGAAATTAAATGTTAAAAGAATTCTGTTGTATTTCTCGACTTTCTGTGACTATCTTACCAGGCTTCATAAAATCACCATCGCCTACGTGATTTACTGTGTACAGCCCAGGAAGCCTACGTGTGGCCTGTAATCCGTGGGAAGTGTGTGCAGTACTTGACCTGGCGTGTAGTAAACGGGGACAAATCCGAAAGCTTCCAAGCCCGGAAAAGTCTGGGAGGGCCTTTCCTTTCCATCTACGTAAATATTCACTTTGCAAACCGAAGTAGAGATTCTTCCATCTTCGTTCGCAAACGGCTATTTTCTTCATAGGTGGATGATAAATTTGTTCAAAACTTTTGAGAAAAAAAATGACGGGGTACGTTTGGTGACCTACACAGAAACTCAAACCAGAGAA
Source organism: Vulpes lagopus (assembly GCF_018345385.1). Lineage (NCBI taxonomy): Eukaryota > Metazoa > Chordata > Mammalia > Carnivora > Canidae > Vulpes > Vulpes lagopus. The sequence continues at coordinate 164,639,727 of NC_054826.1, forward strand.
ACCAAATGATCCGCCGAGTGAGGCCCGAGCTAGCAGAGACCGCGCAAGCGGAGGTGGAGAGGGGCTCGGAGTCACCGAGGCGCCCTGGCCGGGTTTACACCTGCAGAACGACGGGCTCCGTGGGACGGAAAATACGAAAAAGTGCTCCTTTCCCCTAACCGCCAGAGCGGAGGCTTGACAAGCAGAGCGTGGGGGAAGGAAGGGTGTGGGTTCAGCCCCCCAATGTTCCTGGAGGAGCGGCTGCCCCCCATGTCCAGTGCTGAACTGGTGATGATACGTGAAAATATTTATTTAGATTCCTTGGGACATCCCGGGCTGGGGGTGGCTCGCACCGTCACTTAGGAAATTCATAAATAAAAACAGCTCCCATATTTCTTTGGGAGAATGAACGGTTTCATCAATTTTATTTACTGAAAATGCTTGTTTATCAATTACTCTTATTTTCAACGCAGTTCTCATGGCTGACGAGCATTTAGAGACTGCAAAGAAATCTTAAACTGCTGATGCTAATTTTTATCACCTTAAGTAGCAAGACAAAAATGTTGCAATGGGTTTTGATGCATTTGTAAGCCCAAGGAAAATAATTATTTGCCTCTCTCCTCTCCCGGTGAGACGGGTTCAGGGAAACTGAACCTCAGCCGTAAGGCCTGTTAGGAATGGTCAGTGGAGCCAAGAAAGGAAAAATTTAAAAGCGGTTGCTCTAAGACTTGGCAGAAAAACCAAAGGGATTTTTGAATTAAAGAAGCTCCTGAGAGGAGCTGTGTCTGAGCACGAAGATCAAGGGGCAGAGACTGAGCATGGAAACCATGGGAGTAAGTAGAGTCTGGAACATTCTGGACACATCAGGCCTAGCGCTGAAAGTTTGTAGGGCTTACAGTGATAGTTTGGGGCCATAAAATCCTTTAGGGGTAATGGAGTAATTGTCCTGTCTGTATCCCTTTTCCTCCCTTGCCTTCTCTTTTCTCTCGCTCTCTGTCTCTCTCTCTGGTGTGGACAAGAACATAGTGAGGATAATTCATCTTGAGATGGAATCTTTCAAAACTTGAGTTATATTGGGTTTGCAATTGAAGGTTGCTTCCAAAGAGGATTCCTTTAGGTCATCTCTGTCCAACCGAGGAAGGTTGAAAAGTCTAAATAGTGTAACTCTGTACTATTTTTCTGGCATAGATTATTTTAGAGCTGCGTTAGTAACCGTTCATGAACCCCTTTTCTAGGGCACCCCAAGCAAGACCAGGAAATCAATATGGGAGCACCCTAATTTATATTTGGGGCCTTTGAGGAAGAGTGTTTCAAATATGTTATCACGTTTCCGACTCTGGATGAATCTATATCGTTCTAGAGATGGAGGAGGGAAAAGGGGCCAAACATCATGCGAAATGAGGGGCTCTCCATAGAATGTGGGGGTGCAAGCAACAGCTCCTTCCCCATCAAGATCTCCCTACGCTGCTAACTGAAGTTTGAAACTCAGCCTTCTGGTGTGAGGGTTGGATTTCTATCAATTGCCAAGCCCTCTGGGTGCGGGGCCTCTGAGCCGCGACGTGGGAATCCGTGAGGGCAGAGGTGGGAGCCCGGGGGTGGGGGTCGTGCTGGCCTGTCCTGGCTGCTGGGACCTCCCTGGATTCGTGTCCCAGTCCTGCGCTCGGCGATGGCGAGTGTCTGGCGTTTGGCCACAGGAGCGGTTGTGTCACCGACGCGGGCACCCCCGCGAGCCAGGCCTCTGTTCGTCCCCCACCTCAGGTCCCGCCCCAGGGGACCGGGGACGGGAGAAACAACATTAGAAAGTTCTTGACTTTGTGATTTTTAATTTAGTTAGTTAGTTAGTTAGTTAGCTTGTCCATCGCCCACCCGCCGAGAAGCCGGCGATGGAGCGGCCTGGCCGTAACCGTGGCTTCACTGCTCTCTGGGGCACACGGGCCTGAGGCCTTGGCCTTGCATGTCGCCGGGGCGGGTGTCTGCTCGCTGTGTTCACGGCCCCTCCCTGCTGGCACCACTCCCTGGCCCTCGGCCTGGCCAGGCTCCTGACCGCATTACACGCGTCGTCGTGCTGACACATGGTGGGAAACCGACTCACCGGTGGCCATCAGAATGTCACTAAGACAGAGGCGTCAACCAACCGAAACAGGGAAAATGCACGTGCTCAGCTGTGCCTGAAGAAAAGAGCAGAATGTTCCTTTGGCGGTGGGGGGCCTCTCCCAGTGTGTGTCGTGCGGGCGCAAGGCCTGTGCGCCTCCTCCTGCGGGAGTCCGGGAGCAGGTGCCTGCTGGCCAGGCCGCCAAGCTCTCCTCGTGCTGCCCCCCGGGGGGGCTCCCACCGAGCCAGGGGCTGCAGGGGCACGGGGGGCGCCGGCCACTTCCCTTCCCAGTGGGGCTCGGTCCCTGCGGCCCCGCCGAGGCCGACGCTAATCCTAGCTCTGCGCTCAGAACGCATCAGCGAGGGGGGATGGGGCTATGTCCAAAAGAGTTCAAAAGAACGTATGTTTACAAACCTACACACACACAAAAGAAAGGAGGACAGACGATAAAAGGAAAAGAAATGGGTCCTGAGAAAATGAGCCGTAGAGCAACTCAAAAAGCCATGGATCTGCTCAATCCAAAAAGCAAAGCCGTTAAGCAGGAACCCGAACGTGGTCGCGGCCCGAGCGCTCGCCAGCGGCTGAGAGCTCGGGCTCTGCGGTATTTGCCCTTGTGCTTTTTTGGCCTCGGAGTCTTCCGAGCGGGCTCGTATGTACAGCCTACACACAGTAAGTGAACAAACAACATTAATCGGCTTTGGTATGCTGACACATGTAAGGCAGTCCATACTTACTTTCTGGAGAGGTAGTTCTTGGAGATCAAATTTAGACTTAGTCTGCAAGTTTAAAGTCATGCTTCTGCCTGCATGCATTGCTGAAATACCTCCATAGGGCAGCATGCCAAGGTTAACTGTGTTGTGTTTGTAAGCAGCATTCTGAGTAGAGGAAATAATCATGTGACAGGGTGTGAACACATGCTCAACAAACTGATCATTACATGAACATGTTTAAATTCATAACATTTAACTTTAAGCGGGCAAACGGTAACTTTCCTCTCCACATGCACTTGGTCACACGGAAGCATACAGTCAACAGTGTTAGTTATGCACGTAATGGGCACCATCCAAACTACAGAGAAGACAGAAAGCAAGGGTACAGTCTGCTTTACATCTGCTGCTGCCTCAAAGGCATCCAACCTGTCTCTCGGATGTCACGACAGTCGTGACTCTGGACGGATGCTGTTCACTAGTCTATTAATTAAAAAAAAAAAACAAAAAACGAAAAACAAAAACAAAAAAACAAAAAACAACAACCTCCAGACAGCGAGGTCTTATCAGATTTTGCCAGCTCCGAATCTCACGGTCTCTTTCACACAGTGAGATGAGCGCATACAAAGGACAAACGCCAGCTTCTAATTCTGCCTTAAAACAAAGGCACTCCAAGGTTGGAGCCAAAATCAGCGTCCTTCGTTGCTCGGGCTATAGACATAATTATAGGAGCTCAGAAAGAGAGCTGGTCAGGAAAAAAAAAAAAAAAATCATTCAGCCTAACTATCGGCTAACTGAACTGACTGATTAATCGAACCAGTCAAATAAATTGTAGGTGGATCCAAAGTTTCTGGCTTTTGCTTGTTTGTTTCTTAAAAGTCACATTTTGAACTGGAGGAATTCCGTAATGAAGCTAAAAGAACTGTGATCTGAACTACGGATGCTCCTTATCCAGTGCACCTAAATACCTAGGGAGCACCCTGGTGCTACCCGCATGGTGCCTGCCCTCCCATGGGTGCATCTCAGGGTGTTCCAAGGGGCTGACAGCTAGTCAACCTTTCTTCTACAGAACTTCATACGTATGTCCCGCCATCCAATAGGTTCCGTTAGCACAATCTCCACTTTCCACCTCTCATCAAAAGGCAGTAATTGCCAGTATTTGGCCCTTTTAAATAATTCTCTTATTTGCGGGGGGAGGAATAGAAATCTACCCCAGTTAACTCAGTAAACTTTCTAACCACTCCGCATTACTGAGCAACAGCAGCAGGCGGCTATTCTAGTCGGGGGGCGTCGTGTGCAAAGTCATGACTTTCGCTGAGCTCAACTGAAAGACTATTCTAGGCCTGGTGTGCTTGTTTGTTACGGGTCCTCGGCTGTTTCATCCAGAGGTTTCTCGTTGTCACCATGCCGAAGCTGGAAAGGACCCTGAACGTCTCACTCTGGCACCGGAATGATTAAGGTTTAAAATCACTCCAGCCTAGGCCCCTCTCGGCCCCTGTGGGAGAGTAGCGGTCTGGGGCACGGGGGTTCACGCTGGACACTCCCTCGGTCTCGGTGGGACTGTGTGGTGGAAGCAGGAGGCCTGGGGTGAGGCTGCAGGAGAAAGCAGCATCTTGGGTCCACGGCGGGAGTCGGGGCTGCCTCTCCAAGGCTAACGGCGGCCGAGCCGAGCCCCTGACCCCGCATTAGCTTGGGCCATGAAGCCTACCTGGCGTCCGGGCCTCTCGGCAGTTCTGCCTTACGAGGGGCGGGCAAGATCTGGTAGTTTCCAGTATGACTACTGGGTTTCCGGGTTTAAAGCCTCAACTAAAGGAGACACACCGCATCTCTGGTGCAGCCTGACTTCGGACGGGTGTCAAGTAGCACAGCGACCTCCAAACTACTTTTACGTAAAAAGTCTGTGCTTTGCTACCCTGAATTCATCTTTTTGAGGAGCTGGGAAGTTTTAAGTAAGATTCAGCTTGAATAGCCCCATAATACGATGGGGGGTGGGGGGTAGGGGTAGGAGGGAGAGGGGTTACCGGGGGGGAAAAAAACAAGAGGAAAAACTCTCGGGATCTAGTGACTTGAAGCGATATTCTGGGGTGACCTAACTCCTTGGAATTAAATAAGAAGCTATGGAATATACATTGAAATTGCTCCGGAAGACCAAGGGCCGGTCGGAGGTAACTGCAAACAAGCAGGGGGGAGCGAGCAAACTCATCGAAAAGGAAAGTGTTGTCCCAGCAGCAGGAAACACGCCTGGGTTTAGTTTTAGGGACCTGGATCCGGGACAGCCCGGGTGCAGACTTCCGCGCCCCTGCCCTCCCCCAGGCCTGTTTTCCTCTCTCCCAATTCCTGCTCCAGCTAGAGGAGCAGCTCTGATCAAAGGAGAGCAACCACTGCTCTGAGAAACCGGCAAATAAACGATGGTACCAAATGCTTAGCATCTCGCCTTCTTTTTCGTGCTTTGTTTTCACTCACTCCTCTGTTGCCTCAGTTTACTAGTCAGTGTACACAATGCTCCGAAGAGCTTCTTAGAACCTTTCTTGACTAGTTCATCTTACCCTGTTACGTATGGTCGTGTCTACACGAGGCCAGAGTTCCCAAACTGTACTGTATTATTTGGCCCCAAATATTTTCGCCCTCCAAGTTATCTGTCTACATGGAGGGCATAGGTTGAGGTAAGGCATGGTGACAAGTGACCAGGTGTCTCCCACTGACAGCCAGTCATGAGGCTCTGATGAGGCTCCCTTCAATGGGACTGAGCACACCTATTTGAAACAGACATTCTGATGAAAGATTTTGCAAGGCAGAACCAATTTCCACATTGAAAAACTAACACCCGCCCCCACATTTAGCCGTTCACTTGTCCCTAAAAGTAATTGTTTTCTTGTCATGTAGACACGACCTACAAACAATATAATCATGTAAAAAAAGAGTATACCTGAAAACACAATATTATTCAATATTAAGGAGATATAAGTGCAGTGACCTGTGCTTTTACCAGGACACCCAATAAAATAGTAAAACTATTGAGCGAAACTTTCTAATGATATATTATTACCCAGATCCCCGATTTGCACTAGGTATTTAAACTCTCGAAAACAAGAACAAAAGCCCCCTATTTTCACAGAAAGGACCTTAAGAATCTAAGATCAATGCAGAGCACGCAATTTTGCCCTCTACACCAAAGCCACAAATTACACTCGGTGATAATGGTCAATTGATCATAGCTCTAGAAAATAAAATATCGGATTTCTCTTAAGGAGATATGAACGGGCAACAAAAGTAATTCTAGGCTTTAAAGCATACATATATACAAACTATATATATATATATATATTTTTTTAACTCTCCTCAATCACTATGGATTCCGTGCTGTATTGTGACTCAGTCTGTAACTGAATTGGGATTAATTTCCTTCTTTCGGTTGCACTATCCACACAGAACCTGTACCCTCGCAGTCGTCATAAAGACAGCATCTATTTTTGTTGCCTATCGTACGCTCTGAACGTAGACATCTCTTTTTGTGTAAAAATCAGCGTTCTAAATGGCAGGATTCTTTTTTTTTTTTTAATTAAATACAGTACCGTGTAGGAGGGCATTCGATCTCTGCTTATTTTATTTTTCTGTTTCTTGCTGGGAAGATTATTGCTCATTAGAAGTAATAACTTCAGCAGTCCCATTGCGGTAACCGTACGGCATGTAGTAAACACGTTGGGCCTGCCTTTGCTGTAAGCGAGTCTGTGCAGGAAGGGGCTGAGATACCCACTTCGTATAGATTCAATCGAAATCAGACTCTTTGGGTCACTAGAGAGCAGTTGTGCGTCCTAGGAGGGGCATCCGCCTCAACGGCCGGCAAGCAACTGAAGCGCCAGCCCGCGTAATGGAGTCGGGTTCTCTGTCCCTAGCAATACTTAGGCTCGATTTGCTAAGTCATTCACCTACGGGTCAGGGACTGTGGAAGAGCATGAAACAATACCCACGAGAGACTCTTATGATCAATTGCCCCGCAACAGAGAGAGACAGAAAATGCTCATCATCTATCCGGTCATGTAGTTCATGCTTCACTACATGTGCTTAGAAAGGCCGATCAAGGCAAACTAAAGGCAGGAGGGATATTCTTACAGAGAAATGCCAGACATACCCTGTCTAACCTTCTAGCTTCTATATGTCTAAGCAGCTGTTGTCTCCAGTCTGCAGGCATTTTACCACAGCTCTCCTCTCCTTTCACAGGAGTGGGCCTCGTCTTTATATCACTGTTATCTGATGGCTTGTCACCATAGTTACCCAAGTTATAGTCAGACGGTATTTTTTCCAAAAGAGCTGCCATAGTAGGCCTAGCTGAGACTGGCCTGGTTTGGGAGGCCCCGTAACTCTCTGTACTGTAGCTTCTCGCAGACAACGGCCTCCTCTGGGTAAGGTTTTTAACCGGAAAACTTCCCGCCTGAGCTTTCACTTCTTGGTATGAAGGGTGTTCATCTTCGTACCTGCCATTCCTTTTCAGGAACTGGGACTCAGTCACTGAAACGCTGCTCTGGCGGTCCAGCCCTCCCCTGTACGGGGGCCTGCCGTACCTCTCAGGCGGAGGCAGCTCCTGAGGTTCGCTGACCCTGCGGAACAAGGCCATTTCCGTGGAGCTGGCCAGGGAGTCGGCCCTCCTCAGGAAGCCCGCCCTGGCGCCCTGGCTCGCGAACTGGGCGCTCGCCACAGCGTCCTCGCTGACAGACGGCTGCGAGAAGGAGAACACTTGCTCCGCCGGCGGGTAGCCTCGGTAGGCTCTGGGGCTGACCAGGTCCTTGGCCGCGCTCTTGCCGGGCTGCTGCACGTACTCGGAACTGGGCGGGAAGGGGGGCGGCAGCCTCTTCTCGGCCTTCACCTCCACCGCTCCCTGGGGGTTGAAGCTTTGGTCAAACTGATAGACCTTCTTAGTCATGGAGGCTTTCTGCTGCTGGGGCCCCTTGCTGCTCCCGTACGTGAGCATCTCGTCGTCCAGCATGGGGACCGACTGGCTCCGCGACATGCTGGACATGCCATGCTCCGGCCCCAGCAGCTTGTCCGGCCGCTCGTGGCTGCCCAGGTGGTCGCTCCCGGCAGCGTAGCTTTCCAGGGGGATGTTGTACACCTTGTACGTGCCGATGTCGATCTCGTCGATACTCTGCGACTTCTTGAACTTGTTGGACTTGATGTCCCTCATCAGCGGGGAGAGCCGCTCTGTGCTCTTGCTGATGGAAATGACGCCCTTGGACGCCTCCGGGCGGCAGTGGATCTGGGAGAAGACGCTGCTGAGACTCCTGTTGGGGTTGGGGTCGTGATAGTCCCACGGCCCCCCCGGGGAGAACGGGCCCGGGAGCTCAGCGGGGTCCTTGACGTGCTCTTTCCTGTCGGGCAGCGGGCTGCTGGAGGGGGTGGCCTCCAGCTTGGAGGGGAAAGCGGTCCTGTCCTCGAAGGGGCTCGGGGTCCTGGTCCAGTTCTGCCAAGGGTTGGAAGGAGGCACTTCTGTCTCCGGCGTGTGTCTGTGTGCCGCCTGCTCCAGTTCCAGGGGGACGCCGACGATCCTCTCCTGCCTGATCAGCGGCCTGCGGCCGTGCGACGACGCGCTCCTGGACTTCGAGCCCAAGAGAGGGTTGTTGCCGGCGCTGTCGCCCGCGGCCTCCTCTGCCACGAAGCCCGTGTTGTCATAGTGGGAGCCGTCAGGCCAGTTGTCGGCGAAGGCGTCGCTCATGGGCAGCCGGTCAGGACGCTGTGGTAGGTTCCCCGGGGGCACAGCCTCCCGCTGGCTGAGTAATGGCTTTGAGTCAAGGGGCTGCGGGAAGGACGGTGCAATCCTGTGAAGACAGTGGGAGGGAGACATGAGAACCAGCAAGGGCCGGGGCTCTGCCCGGGAGACGCCAAGCAGCGAGCGCCACGCGGCCTGGCCCAGGGGCCGGCTCGCCCGCAGCCCCTCGGTTGACCGGGCGGCGCCAGTCATGCCCCCGACCCCCGAGCCCACCGCTTTGCCTTCCTCTGATTTTTATTTCCTCCTTGGAATCATCACCTCCCAACAGCGTGTACACACGCTACCACTGTGTATTGTCGGGCGTCCGCTGCCGGACCGGACACTCACGAGGGCCGAGATTTATTTACGTATTTACTTTTTCTCTCCAGGCCTGGCAGAGCGCCTGGCACAGTGTAGGTGTCAAAATACACGTTTGTTGGATGATGCGATGAAAGAGAGAGAGAGAGAGAGAGAGAGAGAGAGAGGTCCTCAGTAGAGGTCCCGAACTCGTCTGATAATCAGAATCACCTGATTCTTGGTCCCCCTCCCTGGAATTTCTGGTTCAGTCTCTTTCCGAATTACCGGTCAAGGGTATGCCTTTCTTATAGATACTCGATCTATCTGATGAACCCAGATTGTCTTCAGATAACATTTACTTGAAGGCCAGGTACTGAAAACACTAAACCCACGGTACAGGGAGCACGTTTTCCTAGGATGTAAGTTATATTATACCAGGACTTTTGGTCATTGGCTTGTTTATACCAGTGCCTCCAGCATTTCTAGAAGATGCTCGTTTTTCTAGGTTTATTCTCACCACTTGCACACTCATAACATTGGATTATATGTTTGCCATCAGCAAGAGAAAGAAACACTTTTCAGCGCTTTGGCTAATTGAAAAGTAGTACATTTAGGAGGAACCTTCCAAAGTACCTCATTAATCTCAGCTTACATGACAAATAATGGACTTATAAACTGAAAGAGTCAAGATTTGTATCATGGGCACCGATAGGTAGAAATAGTCATCCATTCACTACCAGAGAATGCATCGCTGACACCTCTGAGGTTATCAGCAAGCCACGAGGAAGAATCATGGGCGCCCACACCACATGCTGCTGGATTTGCTGTTTGCACTGTAACCCCCAGCAACAAGGCACAAAACAAGAGAATCGGCACTGGGTAATTACTACCTCACTGGATCACTCTTATTGTGCTCTTTGGCTTTTGACTTTTACCTGTGAAATGGAAGTATGGTAGAGTAGGGATCATTTTGGAAAGATTAAATGCTTTTGCTTACATCCTAACTTTTCCAGGTGGTGATAAAACGAGGGTGATGATGACATCGACGGTGATGACAGCAATGAGGATCTTATTGAATGTTTACTCCGTACCGGGCCCACAGGTGCTTCCCACGCATCTTAGTTTATTCCGTAAGCCCATTTTTGGATGGGGAAATGCCCACGTGTGTCATAAATAAGTAGTGGGCAAACAGGATTCTTGGTTTCAGCTTTTCAAGATTTCTGTCCCTATCATCTCAAACGGATGATCTCCTGCCATCTCTCCCTTAAACAACGGGTTGCTGTATAAAATGGATTCCTCCTCTCCTGGAAAGCCCAGGGGGACCGTGTTTGCTTATCTGCCCCTTCCAGCTGTCTTCTACACCACTCATGTGCTGAATGCAATTCAAAAACTAAGATCCCGTTTTTTAAAAAGTTGCTGAAAGTAAGCACTTGGGAACAGAAAGAAAGGGAAATTCTAAACACACCTGTTACCCCATAAAGAATTATGTACTGCATCTTTAGTTGTTGTCTGCAAGGACCCCACTTTAACCCGGGTGTTAGAGGATCCTGAGGAAGCCTGGGAAGGCGAGTAGTCTGAGTAAGTGCCTGAGGAAACACTGTTATTCAGACAGTGAGTTTTGTCAACTTCAGACTCATCAGTTGATTCTGAAACGTAAAGGGGAAAATGTTACAATGCTATGAACACTGACAGTAAGAAACACAGAAAAGCAAGTATGAAAACCCGAGAGCGTAACGATGTTAGGAATATATAGTTGTCAAATATTTCGATAGACTATGGTGTGTCATACGTTACAACTGGTGATTCATCATGCACATGCATTTGTGGCATATTTTCCACATCAGGTTCACAGTGTTACCTTTTTTGTCCTTCCCTAGCAGAACAAGTTTGGGTGGGTACAGAGGGGTCTCAGCTAATGAAGGGTGAAGTTCCCCAATCCTCATTTCATTAGCTGGATGAACAAAAGAATCCTGAGAGATATAATAATATAGGACAAGGAAAGTAAACATTTAAACATTGGTTAACCAAGATGGCAACATCTTTATTTGGCTCAGATTTAAAGATGGGGCTCTAGGATTTAAGTCCCTGTGGAGCACGGGGAGAAACGAATCACGTGTTTCTCTGAAGTCAGTACTAGGATGTTTTGTCTTTCTAATTTAAATGAGTCCATTTTGTTCATCAAACATTTTTTGGATGCCTGTTTATACGCCTGGCACTGTGCAAAGAACTGTGGAGTTTCCAAAGAAAGACAAAATGTCACCCACGGCCCGTGGAGATTTACCATCTAGGTGGGGAGATGAGATACATCTTCTAATTACACAGGACTGAATTAGGATGAGCTGTATGTGAGTCTGTGGTACGTACATACATGTGGGTGATATGTACACGTGCAGCAGTCTAAGGGGGGGTCTCCCGTAAGAGTTCTCAGAGCAAAGTCTATCACGGACCAACTGATTATTTTTTCCTCATCAGCCATGCTCTGCACAAATGGGTCCTCTACATCCTGCTCTTACTGCCAATCCCCCCCTTAACTCCCACTGTTTCCCAAGTGATCTTATCCTCAGTTTCTTTAGTTCTGTCCTAACTTTTCCTAAAGTTTTCTAGTTTCCTCATGATTGATCTAGCTTGCTAAATCTTCATTCTAAATCCATTCACTGAGTGTAATGAGCAACACTGGTATAAGAATAAACTTTATAAAGACAAATGAACATGTTAAGAAGCCTCTGAATTTTAAACTCCTATGATTAAAATTGTTATTTCCAGTTAACCAGACAGTGAGAGCATTGGGGGTGGTAAAATACTAAGTTTTCACTTTCTTTTACGTATAAAAATGTCTTGTCTATGCCCATGGGGAGGTAGTGATATCAACTTACGCGTAACAGTTATCTATATGTCTTTTCTGCCTAAACCTTAGGCTAATTTGAATTCAAAAAGTTATTTTCAGTTTTCTCATTTATTGCTACTTGTCAGGTTTAAAACACTAATGCCACACATTTAGAAATAGTTTGTTAAATCAAAGAAAGAGTATACTTGAGCACAAAAATAGAGTAAGTGCAAAGTATGCCAACTGATAATTAGTGATAGAAACTCTTAAACAATTTTAACGCCCCACGTAGTGAGTGACAGGCTCAAGCCTTTGGGTGTTACCGAGAAACAGCTACTTCTTTCACTCCTGGCTTAAATTCTATTTTTTGGTTCGGTTTTGGTTAGGTTTGTATGAGAATATTTGCCTGTAAAAAACCTGGGTATATGTCTGATACTTGTTAATTACTTAAAAAATATTTCTAGTCAACCCTTTCATTTCCTACAAGTGAATTTTGAGACTCAGCGAGGTCCCTGCTTAAAGGATTAATTAGACCAAGATCCAGCATAGAGGCAGGATTCTCAGGTTCATGTCCAATAATCTTCCCTTATATTGCCTCCTAGTGAGCTCAACTGTGAGCACAGTGTAGACTTACAATCCAGTTCCAGATAGGCAGAGGGATAGGAAAGAGTGTGGGGTTGGTGGAAATTCTGGAGATGAAGAGGGAAATCTGTGTTTTCATGGATTTTGAAGACCATTTCAAAGACTTAGCATAAGAAACCTAATGATAAAGTTTTAAGGTGACGGAAGAGAGTAAAAGTCTTTCCACGTCTTTGTAGAAATTTATAAGTAGAAGCAGACACAAGTTTGAGAAATTGTACCATGAAAAGGCATAAAATATGTTAAGGCTTGTCAAAAATGTTTCAATTATAGGGTGACATATTTCTATTCCATTCCTGCTTTATCATTTATTAATCAGATTATCTTGGGCAAGTCAGTGTACCTCTCTGTACTTTATTCAATTCATCAGTAAAATGAAGGGAATAGATGATAGGAATTAATGCTATTTTCTGTCTAGTACTAACATTCTAGGAATTGAAATATAACTTATTTGTTGAAATAATACTTGAAAAAGGAAATATTTTTATGACACCTGAGACCGAAGTACAGGAATTTGATTTTAGTCAACAAAACAAAGAGTTGTACAAGCATAGAAGTATAAATACAGGGGCGCCTGGGTGACTCAGATGGTTAAGCGTCTACCTTCATCGGGCTCCCTGCTCAGCGAGGAATCGCTTGTTCTTTTCCTTCTGCCCCTCTGAATTATTTGGGGACCATGTGCACATTTTATATTTCTTTTTTCTCACAGTGGTTAGCACAGTGCTAAATAGATAGTTGGTGTTTAATCAATGCAACAAATCGATGCTGTGAAATGCAGATTTGTAAAAGAGTTTCACGAACCCAGATTTTTGAGAAGTAGGTATAGAAACTTCTAGATGTGCTCATACCAGTTATGTTTCTAATGAAGATTAAAGAGTGATAACCAAATTAGCTGAAGAGTGGATGAGAAAGTAGAGGCGGCATAAATGTAGTTGAATTCTTTTCAGACCACACAAACTGATAAATATCTAGTTTATTCTAAAATATAGGAATTAAGTTTTACATGTCTAGATCCAGAAAAGCTAAATTTCAAACTTATCTCCTCTTTGTCATTGTTTATGGTAGTGTTTCCTATAAAGGTTTTAACCCAAAGACAAAAATAAGCAAAAAACAAAACAAACAAAACAAAACAAAACAAAAAAAAAACCTCTCTCAATAAGGATTTTATTGAAATTTGCAGAGAAAGGAAAAAAAAAATCTTTGTTTAGTCTTTTCTAATGACTCATACAATAAAAGTTTGGGGTAGCCAAAAGAGTAGAGGGAAAATGATATCACGCACTTACTGGCAGGGCCTAGCTGAGTGAGCAAGTTTTTCCTTCTGTGTGTATTGGAACTTTTGGAGCTGTATTAATAATTTTAGGCCATGAGGGTGTCATTTACCTGTAATTTATTAAATGCAACCCTCATAGTTTGAAAAAGTAGAGAGACTCATTTATATTTTAAGGGAAAACTGCACTTATCAGAGAAGATCTAATCATTAAAAAAAAAAAAAAACATATAATTTAGTAATTCCAAAAAATCCAAACCACACTGGCAATTACCAATAACCTTGAAATACCTCCACTGTAATCTCCTTTGGGGCTACAGGCCACTTGTGTTCATATTTTTCTTTCACAGTTTGCTCCGTGTTAGCAGTTGGATTTGAATTCTCAACACGCACTCCATGGGTTGGCTTACCCACCAGATTTTGAACAGATTTTACCATATTCTTTAAATCCTCTGGGTAAGGAGTTGGATATCGTTTTAGGTTTATTTCAACCTAGAAGTTTATAAAAAAAAATTTAACATAAAAATACCTTCGGCAAACACGTTCACAAAACTACTCCATTTTATGTGCAGTAGTAAAACCAAATGCAATATAGTGAGTGTTGAGCTGCTGAGAAACTGTACTGTAGAGTAAGAACATAGTGTTCTTTCCACATTCTGCCCTCGTGGGGCTTCCTCCCGCCCTGCCCACCTTCCAGATTAAAAACGATTTTGGGATTATATTCTATCTTCAGACCTACCCTGCAGATCGTTGAAGTAGCAGTAGGTCCAACATATGAGTGACTGGCAATCCGGAGATTTTAAGCATTACTATCAGCTGCTTTTATACTTTAGAGGCTATTCCCTCCCTATCTTAATTATTTATGATTATTTTCATGTTAATAACACCTTTGGAATATCAGTGTAGATGATAAGAGGAGACCCCAAGAGATTTACAAGTAGAGCTTATTATGTATTAAAAAAATGGGGAATTGGCAGTATCTGCTACCAAACATGCATCAGCTCTGTGTTAATCAGCATGTTATATCCAAAGGTCAGGTAGCTAATTCTTAATAATACCTAAAAAAAATATATGCTTCAGGGTGGCTTTTATATTTAGTTTTTACCCAAATAAAGTAATATGCTTTGTAGGTAATGTCTTAGAGTAAAAAGGAACTTTAAAAATTGAGGAGATTTTTCTAAGATAGTCTAGATGAACATGTAAACTTTGGCTTCTATTTACCCAGATATTTATTTTCATTCTTGAATTCATTTTTTTGCTTTATCGATCTGACTTTAGGGAACATATGTATTAACGATTATTCTTCACATTTAATTTAGAGAGAGAAAATATGAGACGCTTCCAGATAGACTATCCCATTATCAGAGTATGTAAGATATGCTTAAATTGGAATAAATACAAATTATCCACGTGATTTAAAGGGAGTGAGAAGAAAAACAAGGAACCGATTTATTTGGCCTGGCTTATTCTAACCATCATGACTTTTTGCATCTGAGTAGAACCAACTTTACAAAATGGAATGGTTTATATGATTGTAGTGAGTATATGTGTGTGGAAAGTGTGTGTGGGGGTAGGTTGGGAGGAGGGGAGGCGAAAACAAAGCTGGAGAAGGAAGGAGTAGGAATGAAAGAGGAAAGGAGAAAGTGTGGGGGCACACACATAGCCACCCACCCACACCCATGTAATCCATGGGATGTAAGAAACTATGATGGTGGTACAGAGCTGAGGATTGTAAATATGAATTCAAACACTTTTGCTCATCTGCAGTTTTAGCAAATCCACCAACTTTGTTATATTTATCTTCCTCGTGGATCATTTTCCATATAAAATACTGGGATTGGACTCACTAGATGACTTCTAAAATTCCTCATAGTATTAAAAATATAAAATTATTTTTCCAGTAAATTTTTGGAAAGCTGATGCAAAACCAGATAATTTTGCTAGTATAAATATTGTTTTAGTCTTTTACACTCAAACAAATAAGAATGAAATTAATAATATATAGACACAAAGCTACAAAAATATAACCCAGGAAAAAGTTAGACTTCTCAGAAAAAAAGTATTAAGTTGTTAGAATGTAATATAAAGATATCTCAGGGTACTTAATTTATAATGCATTCTTAAATAAACATAAAAAGAATGATATCCATGCTAGACAAAGTCCATTGGGATGCATGCATTCTTGGATCTGCTGTTAAGTTGGTATTAAAAATGTTCATCACAAATTAAGTTTTAAGTTATATTGTTGAACTCATTTAACAGTATTTGACAGCAAAGGGCTAGAAGTCAAAAAACTACATTTAAAAATATAGATTGTAGAGTGGTATGGAGATTATGCCAATTATGAACATCTTTAAATTTTTAATAACCAGTGGTATATGAATGAAAAATAATTCTCATGTAGGGCATTAAATTAAAATTCTATGTACCTTAAAAAATCCTCAATGTTAAGATTACACTTCTAAATGGAATCAAAGGCAAAAAAAAAAAAAAGAAAAGATGTGTTCAATTGAATTAAATTCCACATTGAATAATGTAATCTATTTTTTGTAGATGCTATGTCTCATCTGACAATTAGAGGACTATTTACTAAACTAGATGACTATTTACTAATGGCCACAGTGCCAATATTTTCTGGTTATTTTATAAGCAAGTTAATGTGATAGTTTGGTCACATCACCAGAATATGATTGGGTACCTTATCTCTGAAAAATATTTAAATTTAGAAACAGAAGCAGATTTATCAAGTTAATGAAGCTTAAGCTTTAGGGCCTGCCACCTGCACTGGCTCTTTCCAAAGCCTTGTGAGAGGCCATACTTATTTATTTACATGGTTATTTCATATCCTTTTCCTTAAAGAGCCTCCTATCCAAGCTGCGGGAGTTTCAGGTCTTAGAAAACTTGGATTTGTTCCACTTAGACAGTAAGCTCCTTGCTTCCCATTTACTAGTCTACCAACAGAACTTGCTGGACCTGGGGTCGGAAGACCTAAATTTAAGCCACAGATTTACTCCCAACAAGCTATCAGCCACTAATCTTTCTGTCCAGTTTCTGCTCACGTAAAATGGGAACGATAGTATCTTTAGTTAATCTAGAACTAAAATGAGATAACTGTGAAAGTTTCTGAAAATGCATAAATTCTATGCAGAGATTAGATATTATTTTCTAAAATCAGATTCTACGTAGGTATTTTTTAAAATCTGAAGCTTTTGGCAGTTTAGATTCTACTATATATGTATATATAAATACCAATCTACTTGCAACTGTTTGGACTTTTTTTCAGATTGTATACAACAACAGCTATCATTTATTCAGTATCTACCATGTGCCAGGCACATGCAAAATGTTTCATAGGGATATTTAATTTATTAATAGCTATTTATATAACAAACAATTTTTATTTACCATATAGATTTAAATATAAACAATAAATAATTATAATTAACGGTAAATATTTATAATTAATTATAATTAAACGTAGTTTAGATTTTATAACCCATCGTAGGATCTGTTCCTATTCACCTTAGAATAGGGCTCAGACAGTGTAAGTCCCTTGCCCAAAGCCATACAGCTATAGGTAGCAATGTCCAAATTCAAACTCAGGTCTTTGACTCCAAAGATTATGCTACAGGAGTGTTACTTG
This sequence comes from Vulpes lagopus, assembly GCF_018345385.1. Classification (NCBI taxonomy): domain Eukaryota; kingdom Metazoa; phylum Chordata; class Mammalia; order Carnivora; family Canidae; genus Vulpes; species Vulpes lagopus. The sequence goes on from NC_054826.1 coordinate 164,656,915, forward strand.
GCTCAGGGCTATTCTCTGTTATAAGTAAAGCACATATTTGTACAAACTTGTGGAAAGAAATAGTGTGTGCAAATCTAAAATGTAAATTTTATTGAGTTAAATAACAAGATAATTTCAATTTTTTAAAACATAAAGCTAATTTTATAATTTCTTTTAAAATGAAAATATAATAGTTTATAATTATTATGTTTATAAGCTCTGTAAAAGCATATTTTATACCCTTTTACAGATTGTTTTGCCTACACCTCCTACTTTTTAACGCATGTGCAGTGCTTCAGAAATGAGTAAACGTGATCATAAACACAATGTGATCAATAGTTCCGTAATGCCCAAATAAAAAGCTTCTTTATATTTCTAAATACATAGGCTAGAAATACTCCCTCATTCTAATATGAGATGGAGAAATATGTAAATTCATTTATGGTATAAATAGGTGGGAAAAAAATCGTCAATTGTTTTCACCAAAATGTTGTGTATATCACTCACCATAAAGTATTTGTTCATTTTACATATACATTTTATTAAAATGCAAGATTTTCACTGTAATGTTACTTCATTTTAATTTTAGAAAAATAGAAATGTTTCACAACATTCTATATATCTCAGATCTAAAAAAAAGTGCAGTAAATGCAAATAGCAGCTGCAAGATGTTGGAGACTCTCAAAAGTTTAGCAATGGAAGAAAGAATTCATATTAATAGCTAGGGCATTTAGGGATGGTATCTTGAATTCTCAAAGAACTGTGGTTTTCTTATATAATGATAAAATTCTAATTTGGTTTGACTGTAAATTCCAGTAAGAGAAGTAATAGTTAATGATTTGATTACTGATCATTAAATATCTTATTTTGGGAATTAATCAGAACCTTTTACACAGAAAGGAAACTTACAGGAGTTTGTTAGGATTCTCAGCTGGCCTTATATTGCAGAAAGAATATAAGACACGGAATAAGAATCTAGTTCATTACATATGGATGGTAAGGCTTACTGAAACTGTAGTGTTCTTTCACAACCCATTAAGATATATATATATTTTTTTCACTGAACTTTTAAATACCCAACCCACTGAGATAAGGAAGCCCTATTTGCCACAACTCCCAAACCAATCTTCTCTTACAGGAATTCTCATCATCTGTGCCTTCAAATTAGAGGGAAATTGATGCTTTTCAACAGATGCCCATCTTTGTGCTCAAAGTCCACTCTCAACAAATATCAATTCAAATCTCATGCTATTTTAAGAATCAGGTTTTTGTTACTTAATCTCCCTCTGAATTGATATACAAAGATGTGTGTACGTGTGGGGGCAATTTGGATTTTATCAATAGTGTCATCAACATTCTGCCCAACTATTGGTATTCCCACACTTTAAAGAAAAAAATCTTTAAAAATAAAAGCATAAATAAAAATGAAGCACCCAACTCAAAAATCATGCCATATATCCCACCATTAGGCACCTTATTATTGATGTTCCCTCCCCTCTGACTTGGTTCTCTCCACCCCATTGCCAATGTCAAAGAATAAAACCTTAAATTGAGATCAAACACTGGCAATTGGATGGTTTCTATAGGATCAACGTTTCTTACCCCAAATCATGCAGAACATACCCCATAAACCACTGTTCCAAGGTTGCCTCTACATGGGGGATTCTCCTACCCCAAACACCTAGGCCTACCTGTCTGCCACTTAGAGAGGGAAGAGTGGTGGATTGTGCTGCAACTGGCAATGGAGTACACATGCTCCTTTCCTGCTGGAGGCCACTTATACAACCCCATGCCAGCTGTGGGTCATTCTGGGGGACGGGCATATCTTGGATCTGCTGATCACACCTGGCCCATGGTGTGCAGCAATCGCCAGACAGTCTGGCAGGTTGGAGAGTAATCCCACGCTGGCCCCTTTCCCAGGGGGCTTGGCAGGAGTGATCCTGTGGGAGAAGGAATCTCCATTTTCTGGGAGAAAGAGGAGCACTGTAGCAATACTTTCACTTTATCATTTTTCTACTCTTGATTTTTTTTTTTTTCACTCTGGGTAATGCATTTAAAACAACCATCAGAAAATTAGTTTGAACTCTCTAATAAAACAGTACCAATTTCAATATGAAGCTAATGGGTCACAATTTCTTCACACAAGGCAGCATTCGTACTACACTACACACTCTGTAAGTAGGGCATTATACTCTAGTCCATTTGGAAGTTGATGGCATAGGTCAGCGGTTCCTTTCTAAATTTTATGTAAATGAAAGGTAAAGTGGTGCTAAATTTAATGTATATGTAATGAACCAGCAAAGTGTGATTAATTTAGTGTAAGATTGCTGTATATTCCATTCATCATACTTCCATGATGATTTATTTAGAAGTTTGTTTGTGTTCTAATTTGTCCAATAGCCAGTGGCATTGGAGATATTCAAATTAGTCAAAACCAAGTGTTTGAGATTTTTGAAACACATTGTTTCACCAAAATATAAGTAAATCAAATATAAATAAGCATAAAGAAAATGTAATCTAAAGTATAATGGACCTACTCTGATTATAAACAAACCCGACCACATAACACACAAACAGGGCTTCTAAATAATAATTTCCATTTACCATATTTTATGTTTTCATTGACACATATACCAGAGTATATTAAGTGTACTATTTTCTTATTGGATCCTTAGAGTATGGATTTTTAAGAATAAGTATGTAGTTTTTGACATTCAGTGAAGTAAAAGAATGAATCAGAGGTCCAGTATAGAATGCATCATCCATTGGTTCTAGATTTAACATATGAAATCTTAAAAGAAGAACTGAAATGTTGTAAGGGTCTTCATTTTTAGTTTGGCATTGCTTTTCCTAAGAATTCACAAGTTAAAAAAAAAATGTTTCTTTGGTTATTAGGTAGCACTAACCAAGCATCCAGAAACATTTTTTTAAACCCAAATCTTTAACAAAACCATCATTTTGATTTGGGAATTCATTTTGGATTTTCCACAATGATGTGGAGGTAGGCCTTGTCAATTACCTTACTGTCTAAATCTAGTAAGGTTCCAGGGTGTGTTGATTTAAGAAAAAAGTTTAGAAAATGTGGGAATGAGGGGACAGAAAAGAACACATTACACAATCTAGATCTATTAATAGGATGCACATACAATCACTTAGGCAATTAGTCACTCAGAGCGAGAACTGTTAGTATCCATGACGGTAGAAGTACACAAATAATACTAGACAAAATTAGTTGGAGATTCAAGATGTTGACAGGATGATAATAGGAAGATCTGATGTTGATAAAATCTGTTCTGACATTTCACATCTAAATAATGAAAAAAATATAGATTTTTAAAACTCACCTTGTTACTTGACTTAGATTAGTTCCAATAAAGGATTTAAAAAAATATATATTCGAGGTGAAAAAATTGAGGATCACCTGCTATTAGGCACTTGCCTCCTTTAAAACTTGTTTTCTCACTTAAGAAAACTCATAAATTCTTCTTGGATACCCTAGAGACAAAATCTTTCAGAGATTTTAAAGCCAATATAATATATTAATCCACTGGCTCTCCTATGAGTGTACACTTTGGTCTCATAGGGTCTGTCTGGCGCCTTGCTTAGTGATTAAAAGAAAACCGCGTCAGCGTTTCAAGAATATAATCATAAGATGCTTAGATTTGTTTGTCTTGGCTCTCTCTCACCTTGAATCTCCTTCACGTTGTTACTCTGTAAGATGGGGTGGTGGATCAAATTTGCTCAGTCAGAATTGGGACCTGAGTCTCATTCTGAAGCACACAATGCTTCTCAAATTATCATCCTGCTATAATGAAAGGTACCACCAGGAGATGGGAAGAGGTGTTCGACCTTCAAGCACAGGTCACTCAATTTGTCCCAAAGTCTATTTTAATAATAACAATGGACAAACAAAAGTAATGAGAAGAAAGAAGAAACAAAATGAAAAGTTTCACCTTAACTTTCCCAGCATTTTCGTCATCTTCCTTTTTTTCTTCAAATTCAAAGGCAACAGTCATGCGTTGTTGTCTCTGCTCTTCCCACAGTGTAGGGTTAAAGCTGTCACTGTCTGACTGGAAATCTACAGTTAGATTCCAAAGTATTATTGCTTTTTTTTTTTTTACATGAAGTGTTATTAATAGAGCTTAGTACACTATGCAAAAAATGGCAATAGGTACTACAAACAAGCACAAAAACAAAAAAAAAGGGGGGGGAATAAAGAGAAAGAAAGAAGGAAATAAAGAAAAAGAAGAAAAGAAAGAGAGGGAATAAAATTCCCTTGATATTTGTTACATGGTTTTTTACACCTTAAGTCGAATTCAGCTTTCCTAAGTACATATTAATTATATATCAGGATTACAAAGTTTCCTAGTGCGGAGAATGGGCTCTCCAAAGGATGATAATGATATAATAATAATAATAATAATAAAGAGAGCTGACCTATACATTTTAAAATATGATCTTTTTAAATCTTCACACTAGGACACCAGTGGTAGTACTAATACATCTTCAGTTTGTTAGCGAGAAAAATACAGCTGAGTTTTAAGAGATTTGCTCCAAGTTCTCTGGGCCAATGCAGAATTCTATCCCATGTCTGTGTGATTACAGAGCCCATATGCATATTTGTAGCCACTAGACTCTATCGGGATTTTATAAAAGATACTACATAACATTGGTATTTTCAGTATAACGTATAAGATTGCAAGCTTTTCTTTTTGGTGTATGTGGTTGGGGAGTAATGGAGGTGGGCTTGTTTTTAGGTGAACATATCGAAATCTAGTCTTTAATATTACTGTCTTAAAACTAGTCTAAATATGTCTCAAATTAACAGGGAAAATAAGTGGCTTATAAATCTTTAATTTATATTGAAGTGTACACTAATAGTAATATCTTCCTTGCCAATATTAAATGTGAAGATCACATGAAAATGCAAGACAAGTACTTAGTTTGGGCTAAATTCTTTCCCAAAAGATGACCTTTATCATATACCTCCTTGTTTGTTCCAAAGGATTCTGAAAATTCATTTATTACACTTCTGCCTGAAAAGCCAAGGGTGACTTGCTTAAAGTTCAAGAGAATTTTTCTATTACCAACTCTCCTTTCCTCAAAGGAAAACAGAACAAAACAAACCCAGGCTAATTCCTTAATATCACACCTTGCTTAACTAGATTGACTACATTCACTCCCTGCAATAAATGAGGGATTTAATATGCAAGGCCATATTTCAGAAGTGATCAGCAAATCTGAGACTCTTTTCACTTTTCCATGAATTTTTTGGAACGAAATATTTTGACAATCTAAGGATACTAATATGAAAACATAAGTTGCACGAATAAAAACAATTCTTACTCTGTTTTTCTTATAGCATATGTAAACATGGTGACTTTTCTTGCATAAAATCCAAAGATCAATTTTACTTAAGTCTGAAAAAAATGGAAACAATTTTTCCTTTTCCTACTTTTGTAAGTCAAAATTTGAATAAAAATATTCTAAAATATCCCCAAATAATTCACTTATGTTTATAAGTCAAAGACTAAGGACATTTATTATAGTTATCCCTGAATCTATAAACAAATAGTTTCTTTTAAAAGTTGTTCTCATGCAAGTGGATTGGGTGGATTTAATCCATGGGTGGATTAAAGTGGGTTTACTCTTCTAAGAATTGTCAATACTGTAAGACTGTAGAAAATACGTGTGGCAGCCTGTCCTGGGTCGGGCTAAGGAGCTTAGGCAGAGTTCCAAATGGTAAAGGACAAACCTCCTGTAAAAATTTTATGAAATTTGTCATCATAAAGGATAGAAGGTTTAATTTTAAAAAAGGTTTAGGTTTTCAACAAGCATTCCTATCATCGCTACGGACATCACTTACAGAAACTTAACTTGAAAGGGAAAGAATGATCATTATTTTCAAGTCATCTCTTTATGGTTGACTTAACATGAAATAATGTAGGGCCCGGGATCACTGGACTAAATGTTTAAACTGTGTTCATGAAATTGGTGAACACAGAAAATAAAACAGTCCGTTGAAACTTCCTTAAGATCAGACCCTTCTTAGCTCATGTCACTTAGCTGGATCCTATGTTTTACAATCCACCAAGAGAAGTTGTTCCTAAAAATCAACATTTTCATATATGAAGAGGGAGAGTTATGTTTTTGGAATTTTATTTAAAATACTATAGTTTACATTGATTTTGTATCCTGAAATTTTACCGAATTCATTTATCAGTTCTAGCAGGTTTTTTTTTTTTTTTTTTTTTTTGTGGAGTCTTTTCAAGTTTGTCATCTGCAAATAGTCAAAGTTTGACTTGATGATGAGATTCATGCTTAGGGTGAACCCCAGGATGATTCATATGTGTCATGTAATTATCTTTAAAGGCATACCCAATGGGCCAGGATTCCTGGCTGGAGATCAGAATAAAATTAATCCCTTTTATCCATAATCATATAAGCATAGGAGAAATTTTTACTGACAATTTACCTTCATCACCACGAGGTTGCTGGGGAAACATATAGTTAGTCAATACTCTTTGCTTTGTTTCTGGATGGGCTTCAGTTTGTAAAGGGATAAGGGCTTTGGACTAGAAGCAAAGAACATATGAGTTAGATTAATAAGATAGCAAATATGAAGGATGTTACATTTATTTAAGATAATGGTCAATAGTCTCGCCTCATTGAGCTGAATGAACAATTAAAAAAAAGGAAAGGAAAAAAAGTAATGAAATAAAAATAAGAAAGCTAAGAACTAAGGCTATTGCTGAGGAATATTCTCAAATCCTAAGGTCTTCAAGCTGAGAATCTCTTTTTCTCTAGTATATTCTTTTACAAAACCAATTCGTCTTCACTGGCAATGTTAGTTTTAATCTTAAAGAGACCAAGATGTCTTAAATCATTTCAACTAAGTAAGCTTGTGGTGTGCTTCTATATGCTCATTCATTTTCACAAATTGCTGCCCTTTAAAAAGACAGATGGAAATTGCTATCAAATTCACGCTATTACAAGATCATCTATGAGTTTAATTAGGTTGAAACATAAGCATTTTTTTAAGAGATATTCTTGTAACCAAAGACAGAGTCTACCTAAAAATTAACAGCTGTACTTTTTGTATCTGCTAGGTCAACAATACATTTCTTATGGGTGGTAACATTTCATTCTTTATTATTAATTTGATTTTAGAAATCCTATTTCTTAAGGGTGTTTTAGAACTCTGATATTATATACTATACATATAAGTATGCTATATATATATATATATAAGTATACTAGAAATGATGATCTCTAATGTTTAAAAAAATCCTCCTATTTGATGACATTTATTAATAGGAGTGAAGCACAAAGGGGATTTGGGATACCAACCTGTTTCATGAAACTGAGTCAGAAACACACTAAATCACTGTTCTAAATAAAAGTTAAATGATGCAGTTACTGTTCAGTTCATTCTCTCACAAGAATAATAAATCATGATATTAGGGGATGTTTTTTTCCCAATGCAAGACTGCAGGATCGACTGCTCATTAGCATAGCTCATACTGAATCCAGAAATGATTTATTTATAATGATATATTAATGCCTTGAAAAATCTATAGTTCATTGATAAGGTTTGAATTTGAGTGATAATCTAATTTTTTTACTCAGCAGATGGGAGCAAGTGTTCTAACGAATGTCGGAACACAAAAATTCTAGCACATATATTTTACATTTTGTAGAGATTTATTTTATTTATTCACAAAAGTAGTCCAATACCTAGAATTCTGAACAATTCCAGTAATGCTGCTTTTATGCTCAGGAAATCATGATAAGAAGCTAAATTCAAGATGACTTGTTTTCATTTGGCTATTTGTATTTGGGGATAGATATTTCAAAATTTTAGGATTACAAGAGAAAAGTAAAAAAGACTAATAAACTATGTCAAAATAGTTTATGACCATTTTTTTTTCCTTGTGGCAAATCAGATGTCTTCAACTGTTTCTTGTTATTTTCCAGTTATTCAAGTTCTTCGTTAACACTCGATTACTGGTTCAATTACAATCTACTTTTGTGAGTATAAAAAATAATATCAAACCAATTTCACAGAAAGTACTGGTAACAGTTGCAAAACGCATCTGAAAACTTCTTGTATAAAATTTTAGAATTAAGTTGATTATAGGGATCCCTGGGTGGCGCAGCGGTTTGGCGCCTGCCTTTGGCCCAGGGCGCGATCCTGGAGACCCGGGATCGAATCCCACATCAGGCTCCTGGCGCATGGAGCCTGCTTCTCCCTCTGCCTGTGTCTCTGCCTGTGTCTCTGCCTCTCTCTTTCTCTCTGTATGACTATCATAAATAAATAAAATTAAAAAAAAATTTATAAGTTGATTATAATTAAAAGTATGAGAAAAAGAGGAACATGTAGGATAATAATTCTGTGGGGACTGTGGGAATGATTTCTTGTTCTTTAACTTCAGAGATATAATTAAAGAACTCTCCCTAAGGACATATATATGTACTACTTGGAAGTAAAAAGGTGTGAAAACGATCATTTTGTGTGTGAGATCTCTGAGAATGAAACAGATGCTAAATCAAAGTATTTAAAGAGGGTGGGGATTATCCTACTGTATTGTCTGTAGCAATGAAATACGTGCTCGAATTGCTACCTTTACCAAAATCTCTCTTCTGGAAGATAAAGAATCTATATTTTGTAGTAATTGTCAAGGGTATCTTTTGGGAATAGTTAGTAATTCAAAGTTTCAATTACAGTTCATCTTAATACACAAAATAAACCCGGTAATAAAAGTTTTTACCTGATTGTCAGAAAGCCATAAAGCTGCAAGCTCTTTAAGTTTGGTAAATGAGAATGGTAAATTCTTCAATCTGCAAAAACAAGAAAATTCTAATAGCATGGGTGGAGACGGATATAGTTCCTTTTTATTAAGAATTATTTAAAATACTGTAACATTCATTTCATTCTTTTCTCCAATCCTTTCTCTTAAGCAGTATGAATAATCTTTAAAAAGTAAAAAAAGCTCCTCTTTACAACCCTTCAAATGCTTCCCATCATATCTAGGATAAAATCCAAAGTTGTTGACGTGATTTGTCAAGCCTTATAAGATCTGGCCCTCACGCCTCTCTAGAAACTTCTGCAAGTCTTTTCCTAACTCAGCCCCACCAGGGCCACCTGACAGCCCTTCTATCTACCCACTGTGTGGATTAGCCAAACTATTCACTCTGGAATATTCTTTCTTCCCGACTTCACTTCACTAAATCCCACATGTCTTTTGGCTCTCATCTTAAATGCCATTTTCTCAAAGAGGCTTTTCCTGACTCTTCATTTAAATTACTCTCCCCAATAGTCACAAAGCACCTTATATTTTCTTTGATGGAACATACCATAGTTTGTAGTTATATATTTATTTTTATGATTACTTTTCTACTGGCTGATTGCTCCAAAGAACTGTAGGCTCCATGATAGGATGGGGTCATGTTTGTTGTACTCCTAAAGGTATTCACAGCTCCCAATGTTATATTGACTCCCAAATGTGTCCTTGTGTTCTCTCGCCCTTTGCATGTCGTGTAGTATGTGTTCCAAGAGGGAATCTTTAAAACTGCACTTTGAGGTATGTGCTTTGGTATTCAGTCAAAATTATCTATTTATTATTGGCTTCAGCCTTTGGAGGGCCAAGTTGTCAAATGCCTATTTCAACATTCTATCTGATATCCCTGAAATTGTGCATGATGAATGAATTGTGATTATATAGGTTACCATCATAGCTACTCAGCAAAGTGGTGATATAATCAAGGCATGCAGATGGATTTATTGTCAATTTCTGTGTATTCTTTTTTGAAAACAGACACACATTTTAGATAGAACCTGGAATAAAAATTCCCTTAAGTCTTTAATATGTTGGAATTCTTTCAGCCAATTGATGAGTACATAGTTTTTGATAATGGAAATGGGAAATATTATAATAATTAATGATTATGGAAGTTGTTTATTTTATATGTAAAAGCAGTTGAACATTTTCAAAGAACTTAGTAAATACGAAAAGATATTGACAGCCAATACAAATATCAACAGTGTGCATTAGCCAGGTACCTTTAGGAAGACTATAATAACCTCTTTGAGTTCATAAATCTTTATAAAACATAAATAAAAATATAAAGAGTAACAGAATAATTTATATCATAATTCTCTTTTTATAGAATAATTGGTTATGTTAGTATTTATAACATAAACCAAATTACATAAAAACTGTCAGTAGTTTTTACTTATTTAATTTCAGTTAAGCCAGGAATTCTGAAGTAAGTATTGTGGGAAGAGTTTTTCACGTCATATAGAGAATATCAATTTTGCCACATCAAAATTACATGAGGAGGAAATCTCCAGAATCATATATAATACTATATATAATAAGTCATCAATTCAGTTAAAAATGTAGAATATAAAGAGAGGAGCCTTTAGAGAAGGATGACTTACATGCCCTTCTCCTTGCTCCTTCTCTAACCTACATTGAAAGTAAGCCTCTATTTAATATCACACATGTGTAATAAGTTGACCCCAGGAGCAATCTTGCAGTTGACAGTGCAAAGGAATAATGGTTCCTCAATTAGAATACCAAACTTTAAAAAAAAATCTATTATAAATTTGAAATTGTGATAGTAAAAACATTCGGATAACATTTCATATTTAACCTTCCATCCAGGCAGTTCTTTCTCTGATAGCAATGTTCAATTTTGGCCTCAGCTTTGGTGGAATATTGATTTTAACTGCAGTTTAAGATTCATTGATTCATTCATTAATTAAAAAAAAATATTAATTTGGCTCTATACTATGTTCCAGTCACTGGACTAGGAGAAAAATTAAGCTAATATAACTGGCCTGAGCAAATATTTTAAGTTCCTGATATTGTGAGATTCTCAGTGTCTTATATCTTTTGCCCTAGCATCTAGCTATATGTCTGTCCCATGGTAGTTACTGAAGTATCCTTGATTTCCTGAATAAATAACTTTATTAGTAACCCTTCTACTTTCTTACACCAGACACAAAAATAAACTCAAAATGGATCAAAGACTTAAATGTGAGGCCTGAAATCAAACTCCTAGAAGAAAACAAGCAGTAAGTAATTTCCTTGACATTGGCCATATAAATATCTTTCTCAATATGTCTCCTCAGGCCAGGGAAACAAAAGCAAAATTAAACTACTGGGACTACACCAAAATAAAGAACTTCTGCACAGTGAGTGAAATCATCAACAAAACAAAAATGTAACCTACTGAATAGAAGAACATATTTGCAAATCATATATCTCATAAGGAGTTAATACCCAAAATATATAAAGAACTTCTATAACTTAATACGAAAAAATAAGCCAGTTAAAAATGAGCAGAGAATCTGAATAATCATTTTTTTTTCCAAAGAGGACAATACTAAATGGCCAACAGAAACATAAAAAGATGCTCAATATCACTTATCAGGGAAATGCAAGTCAAAACCACAATGAGAAATACCTTATACCTGTCAGATGAGATCTTGCTATTTGCTAGGTCCCACGAGGTTATAGAGGGTATAATATTAAGTGATTATTTCACTTAACAGACAAAGACAAATACCACATGATTTCACACATATGTGGAATTTAAGAAACAAAACAGGCAAAGGGGGGGAAAACAAACAAACAAAAAAAGACCTTTAAATACAGAGAACAAAGTTGTGGCTTCCAGACGAGAGGTGGGTGAGGGGATGGGTGCAATAGAGGAGATGAAGGGTACACTTATGGTGGTGAGCACCGAGTAATGTATGGAATTGCTGAATCCTTATATTGTATTTCTGACACTAATGTAACACTATATGTTAATTATACTTCCAGAAAATAGTCAAAAATAAATTCATTTGTAATACTTCTAATAATGGGCCATTTTAAATATTTGATAGCATATTTTCTCTATCATAATGAAGATTATTAATGAACAAAAGTTGAGTTTACTAAGAATTTAAGAGCCTGCTCTAATGCATTATGAAAACCCCCCTCTAAGTTAACGGTAGTGGAGCTCAATTCCATAGGGGACTGTAATGGGATTTACGAGAGAATCCATCCTCCTATGATATCTCCATGACCATATTTCCTAATCTTATTCAAAAGAATATACTTAGAACATTTTGAAAAGTGTTTTGCTGTAAGTCAGGCACAACATTTAATGCATTTCCCTCATTTTCCTGTCTGGTAACCCAGTCGAGACAGAAGATGAGGTTGTTTTGTTGTACCAAGCTATGAAGCTTCCTCGTCATCTTGATTTTGAAAATGAAATCCCAAACTGTTTAATAAAATGTCTTATTCTCTTACATGGGAATCTTATTGAATTACTAAGTGAATAATTTTTGAAAATCACATTATTATTATGACTTGTCTTAAACAAACAAATGAGAACTAGTATACGTATCTTGACAGTTACTCATCTGAACATTCTTTATGGTTCCATAAAAGTCATCTTTGACAGTTTTGTTGCAGTCTCTTAGTTTCTTGTTCTATCATTTGTCTGACTGAAACTTATTAGAAATAGAGTTCATACATTCTATTCTATGATCACTTTGTCTACTTAGCAGTTATCTTTAGTCGGTATTTATTTTTATCCTTTTCTATTTGAGGACAATTGTGGTGGAAACATGGATGAATTCAGTTTCGCTTTTTCTTTTTGCCTATCCACCCTTATAATACCTTTGTCACAAGAAAGGGGACTTATCTTTTCTTTCTTTTTTGGTTGTCCTCACAATAATGTATGAACTTTACAACTTTTGAGTATTAACTAATTGGCAATATTCTTACCGGCATTCTGGTGGTATTGACAATACACCCATTACCCAGTTAATTTACTAGAGACATAAATGTGTACGTGAAAACATTTGTGTGTATATATGTATACATATATATATATATGCATAGATACATACATACTCCTATACATGATTTTAATTAATACATTTTGTAGCTTTTTATTATAGTTTTTCCAGGAATTCATAATATTATGCCTTTTGCACATAGGAAGGTTGTGGCATATAAATTTGGGTGTATAATTTTTATATAATTTAAACATACAACATCATATATGATCTGAATTTAATCAAATAATAAAATTTAGAAATATCAATTTATAAGTAATTTAGCTTCTGCCATTTTCTCAATAAAACATGGATCTGCATTCTCTATACTTTATAAGACACAGAAAATGCCTCTAAAATCATTAACAAGAAATAATAATTTGCTTTCAGCAAATAACTAATAGGTGATTGTGAAATGTTGTAGAAATACCTGTTGTCACTCAAATTTAAGACTCTTAGTTTCTGCATCTGTCCAATCTCTTCAGGAAGAAATTCCAGTTTATTGGAACGTAGAGACATAACTGTTACATTCTTACAGCTTCCAATCTGTGGGTAACAAAAGAAAGTAAGTAAAGAAACACACTGTAAACTATTTTTAAATTGATTTTAAATATTAAAATAATTTATAGATTTCCTTATCACTTTTAGGACTCTTTTAGTATGTCTATTGCTTTATTTTTAAAAATATCTCTTTAAAATATATGTATATTTTTTAGATATTAAAATTCCTTAGATATTAAGGCAATATATATCTCATGTTCTTTTGCATATTAGGAAGAGTTTTCTTAATAATTTTATTATTAGAATGCTCATTAGCTTTACTGTTTTCATAAAGAACAATTGTTTTTGTCCATCCAAGTGAGTATTAATATATCTATGTTTCTAGTAGATCATACATACACAAAAGATAAAATATCATTGACATTTCTATGGCAAAGTTAGTTTTATTTCATGTTACAATGATATTTGTCATGTTTATTCATAGCTTTTGGCTCTAAAATAATGACATATTGATTACTGTTCCTTCACTATGGAAGTGTTTAGTAGAAAACATTAAATTGAAAATATACTTCACACTTTTTTCTTGACATTAATAAATAAAAATCCCACTTAGAAATAAAAACTAACAGAACCTCTTGGTGATTTCTAAAATAAAAATAATATTATTATGCCACATGATATTTTAAAAAAAGTCATTTACATTAAAAATCTTCCACTTCAGAAATGGAAATGTAATTATCCCAGGATGTTATTCATTATTATTCTTAAAAACAAAATATTTAAATTAAATTATTTAAAATTGCATTCCTTATCATTGATTAACTTATAATATTTTATTACTTTGCTTTGCAAGTAATATTTTAGCCAAATGGATTTTCTGGGTCAAATGTAAGAACTTATTATTTATTTAAAATGAATAATTAACACATTCATATGTAGATAATTCCTATACACATTGACAGCTCAACTCATGGATATATGTTGCCATTGCACCTGTTAAGACTTAATCCCAAGACATATTCATTAAAAATTAATTAACAGAAACAAGTTTATTCCTCACTTCTCTGGGTAATTCTGGAAGGAAATTCTCATCGACTGCTAACGTTCGAAGACTATGAAGGTAGCCAATAGTAGAAGGCAGAGACTCCAGTTCATTACAGCTACAGTCAAATTCTTCTAATAAAGATAAACTGAAAAGTTAAATACATTAGTTAGACATATCAAAAGGTAACATGGTTAAAATGCTTTTAAAAAGCCACATATCCAAGTTCACTGAACAAAAAATGTTATTCGTCTAGTGATGACAATAGTATCATATAAATTAATTTATCAGTTCACCCAAGTGGTTCAATACCATTTAATGAGTGGTTCAGTTTAGTGATATAAATATGGCTTATTTTTTTACCTTTCTAAATTCACCTGTCATTTAAGTGAGCCATGGAAAACGACAGAAAGTTTTGTTATTGTTTTTAAAGATTTTATTTGTTTATTCACGAGAGACACACACACACAGAGAGAGAGAGAGAGAGAGAGAGGCAGAGACACAGACAGAGGGAGAAGCAGGCTCCTTGTGGGGAGCCCGATGCAGGACTCGATCCCAGGACCCCGGGTCATGCCCTGAGTCGAAGGCAGATGCTCAACCACTGAGCCCCCCAGGTGTCCTGTTTGTTTGTTTTTTATACAACTAAAGTGTCATTTATAGCCTGATATTCGTGATGCACATCCGTGGAGTGGAGGCATCTAACTGCCATGGCGGAAGCGTGTAGAGGGCAGGTCCACAAAAGGGAGGATAAAGGGGCAAAACATTAACAACAAATCAGTACTTAAATTTTAGGTATTTTACTAAGCATTTTAAAGACAAAAATAATCTTTACCTTATAACAACTCTCTAAGATAGTTATTATTTTAAAACTCATTTCACAGATAAGGAAATTGAGGCCTACAGAGGCTAAATAACCTGCCGGAGGCCACACAGAGCAAGAAGGCTGGGGCCCAAAACGCTCACCGCATGCCTCCACGGTGCTTCCTTGCCTCTCAGCCAGTGCACCTGTAGCAGAGGCTACGCACAGGGCTCATTTCAGCCTGCACATGCATTGGCGTTGGTTTACATAGCACTTTATTTTTAAAGATTTATTTATTCGTTTGAGAGAAAGAGAGAGGGAGAGAGGTGAGGAAGGGCAGAGGGAGAGGATCTCAAGCAGACTCTGCTGAGCGTGGAGCCCGACAGGGGACTCAGTTCACCACCTGAGATTATGACCTGAGATGGATCCAGGAGTCAGATGCCTAATGGACCGAGCCGCCCAGGGAGTATTTCAAAAAGTGGTAAACTCTAATAATGACCCAGGCTTTGGGTGCCTCTTGCAAGAGGAGAATCTGGCAGTGCCGGGCTGGTGTCCTTGCAGGATGAGCAAGGGACACAGCGCCCCGGCTGGCTGCCTGTTGGTCACCGGGCCCGCGGCTCTGCGCACAGCCAGTCTCAAGCCCGGACCACACGACAGGAACTGCCTAAGTGCCCGTCCCCTTAGCGCCAGGGAACAGGACATTCCAGTGTGTGGTTCGCCGCAGCTGGGCAAGGGAGACAGCCTGTCCCTGAGGAGATGCTCTCTGTGGTTCAGTTGTCCTCGGTGCTGTTGCTCAGATGATCACACTGTCACCGTCATTATCATCATCACTGTACCCCGAGGGGGCCCCCACGTGTGAGGGTCCCACTGTTGTAAAGGGAGAGTGAATTAGGCTTAGTTGGAGCCAGAGTCGTAGAACCAGCTTCCTTCTTCACGTCGTGGAGCCGGCTGGCTCGAGTGCGATTCCCTGCCATCATCCAGTCAATGAGTAAGCCTAGACATGACGCACGTGGGGGCGAGGCCGGGTGTGTGTGTGTGTGTGTGTGTGTGTGTGTGTGCCCAGCCCTGCCACTTACTAGATGTGTTGTCCCGGGCACCAAACCATGGAGCGACAGCCGTGCTCAGCCCCAAGGCTGATTCGGCCTACCTGCCTGCCAGGGGCATGGGCGGGGGAGAGTCACCGGGTAGCACTGGGTAGCACTGGGGAGCCGGGGCCCAGGGGAGCTTTAAGATGCTCATTAAAGGTTAAACATTTGCATTACAGAGAGCGTGGAATGAGGTCACAGGTTTGTGTACAGGTAAACAAATCAGGTCCCATTAACCACGGGTCAGGAAAGAATAATCTGGTAGGTTGAGTCTGACCGTGGTTCGTGGTCCCTGACAGCTTCAGCGGGTTGGTGAAACACAACTTTCAGCTCAGAATAACTCGTGAGCAAATGCTGCCTAAGTGAACTTTTTTCCTTCTTTTTAGACAAGGCGTGTAACACTATCTCTGAGCCTCGGTTTCTTCACATTTGCCAAGAGGATGCTAATAATTCCTGCCTCGTGCAGTTGCTCTGAGAATCTTATGAGATACTGTTAAGTAAAGAATTTAGCAAAGTATCCAGCATAGAATACATGCTCTGGAAATATTTTCTTTTTATTTCTCTCTTTTTTTTTATCAGGGTATTAGTGAACCCTGATAAATCCACTTCTAAATCCTTTGAGGCCCCATACACCAGGGTGGTTATGTCGCTGGGTGCCAGGCGTGCATGGGTGTGTGTGTGCATGCACATGCGGGGGTCAGGGATCAATGCATGTGCAAAACCCCCAACAGTTTGCTTCCTAAAAAAAAAAAAGTCTGGCTCAGTGTCTTACATATATAATGTACTGAATAAATTTGGTAGAACTGAATAAGCCATCTGTCGATGGTTTAGGGTTATGTGCTCGGCGAGTGGTCGGTCATAAAAACACCAGAGAATATTAAAAATAGAAATTTCAGAGGTAGAAGTCAAAGACTTAAACAGTTCAAAATATAATGAAGGTTTCTCATTTTTCCTTTCTTTTATAAAACCATTTTTTAAATAAAAACATGTCTTAAGGTTAGTCGTGAGTCACAGTCAAGCAGCCCTTACTCTGCGTAGTTGTGATAAGAATAAATTTCAGTCATCGTGGTTTCACTAAATAACGTGATTCCCCCATCAACAAGGCTCGGACCTCAGTATATTAACTGTGAGTAGCCGCATGAAACGCCAACTCTTCTCTCTCCTCTTGGGCCCACAAGTCTTAATGTAAATAGCAGATGCGCATCATGGTCAGTGACCGGCCACATCACTGCCGTAAAGTCTGCCGGCGATCGTCCCTAGACACCTGTCATTCGGTTCCCACCACAAATGGCACATCATGCCGTGCTATACGTCCCTGTCAATCAGTAGGGAGATGCTACGGGTACAGTACTGTGATACGTAGGGCACTATCACTGTTGGAGAATGCTCTTGGTCTCCGTAGCGCTCTTGGTGATTTAAGTGAAAACTTGCTTTTTCTCACCGAGAGCAACTTCATTACCCCTGCCAACGGACCAAGGAGTTATTTCGACTCTGAAAGCCTACCCTACACAGGCTCTGAATAGGCTGTCAATGCTACAACTGGAGATCATACAGCTTCTGAGCTGAGTTTTGGAGGAAATATGACCTGAAGCACACAAAGGAAAATACGTAAGCGTCCTGGCAGGAAGTCACGGCAAGCAGCACGCGTGCATTACAGCAGAAATCCCGACCACACTGTGCAGACAACTTTGCAGGGCGTGAGGAGACATAACTGAGTTCTAGAAGACACAAGGACGGTGGGGATTTGCCTGCCCCTATTCAAGGGACTGACTGTACCTTCACTGCCAGGGGAGCTAAGGGGCAAGCCCGTTGACATAAATGAGGCAAGTGGTTTTAACAAAAAGGATGACGATGTCCTAGAGGAAGTGACGCTGGTAATACACTTCCCAGGACTCTCAGAGATATTTCAGGTCATCGAAAGCGCAAAGGACAGAAGCTTGGAAGCCGATTCCACCTTAAAAAGGCAATTCACCAACACATAGAAAAGACATTCACTCCGAATTATAATTTACGCGGTGAAAAGAAGGCGAGTGCTGTTCAAACCGATCTTGAAGACTTGTTTACAAAAGACCCCACTTTAATTCTTGATGTCCCCATTGTTTTCAAAGATGGTGAACTAGAGGAATATTAATTTTACTATTTTTCTATATCCCTGTACACTTATAACCAACCATAATAGTATTTACTGTTTTAAAGAAGGTTTTAAAGACCTTCAGGGAGAACTATTATAGTTTTCCTTCACTGGTTATTAAGACTGTTGCATGGTCTTGGCTTGCACGGTTGTTTTCAGAGTCCTCCCCTACTGTGCAAGGTGAGAACTTCCTGCATTGAAAAGATAACGTTTTCATGGCACTCTGGGCTGTACTGAATTAATAATTTATAGTCTGGAAGAATTTTGCATCTCTGGGTTGTAGAGAAAGCGATTAGATGCAAAACACACACTCTTCAATAATCCCTGAAATTCAAAAGATTTAAACTCATAACATTCCAGCTGACTTTGTTGATGGCTATCTGGTTAGAAATAACTTAAGGTATTTTAATACAGGATCCTCTATGAAAAGTTATATCACATTTGCTCAGATTATCACTGGCTTTCAAAAGATAATCAAAATAAGTGAAATCGGTCACCAGCGAAAGACAAATACTGTGTGACCTCATATGTGGAAAAGCTAAAACAACAAATTTGAACTCATAGATACAGAGAACAGATTGGCGATTGCTAGAAGGGGGGGTAGGGCACAGGAGAAATAGATGAATGTGGTCGAGAGGTACAAACTTCTAGTTATACAATAAGTAAATAAAGCCAGTCATAAAATAAATAAGCCATGTGGATATAACGTGCAGTATGGCAGTGACTACATGTAATAACACCGTATTGCATGTGTTAAGGTTGTTAAAAGAATAGATCTTAAAAGCTCTCATCATAAGAAAAAAAAAACATTTTTTGTAACTATGGATGGTGATAAATGTTAACTAGACTATTGTGGCGATCATTTCATAGTATAAACAAATGTCGAATCATTATGGTGTACCCCTGAAGCTAATATGATGTTGTATCAGTTGTATCTTAATAAAAATATATTCATTATACTTTTCTGCAAAAAAAAAGACCTGAAGTTGCCCCACTTTTTTGAATTGCTCTCTGTAGTCTATAATTGTACACATTAAAAGGAAAAACATACTACAAAGAAGGTGTAAAGTATGTGAAAGCAGTGCTTTCCAAACCTCACAGTGCCCATGAATCACCAGAACTTACTAAAATGCAGGTTCAGGTTCAGCGGTTGGGGGTTGGGGTG
This sequence comes from Vulpes lagopus, assembly GCF_018345385.1. Taxonomy (NCBI): domain Eukaryota; kingdom Metazoa; phylum Chordata; class Mammalia; order Carnivora; family Canidae; genus Vulpes; species Vulpes lagopus. Next base: position 164,676,458 of record NC_054826.1, read on the forward strand.
GTCTAGATCCTGCATTTTTTTTAATAAATTAATTTTTATTGGTGTTCAATTTACCAACATACAGAATAACACCCAGTGCTCATCCCGTCAGGTATCCCCTCAGATCCTGCATTTGTAATACGTTCATAGGTGACGTAAATGCACTGGTCCTAGGACCACACGCTGAGTTAGCAGGAAGGCTTTAAATAAAGCTCTTGCAAATATTTCAAGAGTAGCATTCCAGCACACACACACACACACACACACACACACACACACACAGAACAGACATGCTCATAAAAGCTAAAATCTATATGGATATCGGAAGGGGTGTGCTCAGTAAAGGTTTGCCCTTAGTTCCACGGCAGCACTACCACTGAAGCATGCTACTGGAGGTAGTGATGTTTGAAATTAAGCAACAATAACAGTATTGACTTAATTTTCTAAAAATACGCTCTACATTTTTCTCTAGTTTGGTCTTAATAAATTAATTTTGGCTGGGAAGATATTACTGTGTCATTAACCCTCAATTACCTAGCTAATGAGGAGGAAAGACTGTGACTGTACTACATGGGTTATCTATGATTTCACTTTAGCGTCATTCATGACTCTTAGAAACCATTAGATACTATCAAATATTCCATTAGTGTAGATGCTAACAAACATAAAAATAAATGGCTTTGGGCTCTACTTTCTTCGTTTGGTTTCAACTCAGTAGGAATAATGTAATTCAATGGAAAATAATTCAGATAGGCTTGGGTTCTAATTTTAGTGGGGCCACTTAATAGCTGAGTGACTTTTCTCATCTATAAAATTGGTTGATAATGACTAATACAGAGAGTTTCAAAGAGGATTAAGTGTATGCTAAGCTCCTGCTAGACATACCACGCTTTTTTCTTTTTTTTTCTGGAAATCCAGTTTATTTTCCATGTGTGGACAGATCCAGTCAGTGTGATCAGTTTTTCTGCATGTGTAATAATTTATTAAAATAAGCTTTCCCACAAGACTCTTCCATCAACTCTGAAAGTCCTGGTCTGACAACATACCCAAATAAAGTTCTTGAAAATCGCCTCTTAAAATTTGGAAGGAAGTGTGTCAAGTCTTTCCTGTAACGTTAACCGAACTACAAATGGCTAAAGAGCAATTTATGTTTTAAAAGGTGACTAGTACAACACTTGAGTTCAGGAAACTAGTGTTTTAGTGCACTAAAATGACCTGTCCCAAGGTGGAGGGCGTACTGAAAATAAATCTTGAATAATGTTTCTGAACTATGTAAGAGTTACCCCATGATAGTCCCTTTTTAAAATGAGTTGTTTCATATGAACCAAACCTTCTAGTAGACAAAATGTAAAACTACCTGCAGTTGATTAGTAAGGCATCAGAGCTACACAAATTTAAGAGGATGTGTAGAATTTAATTTAATTGTATTTGCAAAGATTTAGTAGAAAGGGATACATAGGCATAACTTGGAGATAGGGTGGGTTTGGTGTTGTAAGGCGTACAAATGAAAATATTCAAGCATCATGACATTCAGACCACAAATAAAGTGAATGTCACAATAAAGTAAATTGAATGAATACTTTGGTTTTCCTAATAATATTTTGGGGCATGTGAAAGTTATGTTTACACTATAGTTTATGTCTAAAAATCTAAGAAAATGGACATACCTTAATTATTATTTTTTTTTTTTTTGCTATAAAATGCTAACCACCATCTGAGCTTTCAGTGAGTCATAATCCTTTTGCTGGTGAAGGGTCTTGCCTTGATGTTGACGGCAGTTGACTGATGGATGGTGGTTTTCTGAAGGTTTTTGTAAAATTTCTTAAAATAAGACAACAATGCATTTTGCCATGTCCATTGACTCTTTCTTTCATGAGTCATTTTTCTGTGACATGTGATGCTGTTTGGTAGCATTTGATATACAGTAGGATTTCTTTCAAAATTGGAGTCGATCCTCTCAAACCCTGCTGCTGCTCTAGCGAGTACGTTTATGTAATATCCTTTGTTGTCATTTCAGCGATCTTCACAGTGTCTTCACCAGGAGTAGATTCCAGCTCAAGAAACCACTCACTTGGCTCAACCATAAGAGGCAACTCCTCGTCCATTAACGTCTGATCATGAGGTTGCAGCAACTCACTCATGTCTTCAGTCTCCACTTCTTTTTTTTTTTTTTTCAGTCTCCACTTCTAATTCTAGTTCTCTCACTGTTCCCACCACATCTGCAGTTACTTCTTCCAGGGAAGTCTTGAACCCCTCAAAGTCATCCATGAGGGTTGGAATTAACTTCTTCCAAACTCCTGTTTATCTTAATATGTTGACTTCTTCCCATGAATTACAAATGTTCTTAATGACATCTAGAATGATGACTCCTTTGTAGGAGGCTTTCCCTTGACTTTGCCCAGATCCATCAGAGGCATCACTATCTATGGCAGCTACAGCCTTCCAAATTGTATTTCCTAAATAGTAAGACTTGAAAGTGAAAATGACTCTTGGATCCACGGACTGAAGAATGCATGCTGTGTTAGCAGGTATGAAAACAACATGGATCTCGTCGTACATTTCTATCAGAGCTTGGGGGGTGACTGGGTGCATCATCAGTGAGCAGAACTATTTTGAAAGGCATCTTTCTAAGCAGTAGATCTCAAGAATGGGCTGAAAATATTCAGTAAATCATTTTGTAAATCGACGCACTCTCATCCAGGTTTTGTTGTTCCATTTAGAGAGCACAGGCAGAGGAGATTTAGTGAAATTCTTAAGGGCCTTCAAGCTTTGGGAATGGCAAACGGGCATTGGCTTCAACCTAAAACCACCAGCTGAGGGTACCTGGTGCCTCAGTCCAGTAAGCTTCTGACTTGATTTCAGCTCAGGTTCTGATCTCAGGGTCCTGAGATTGAGCCCTGTGTCCGGTCAGGCTCTGTCCTCAGCGGAGCATCTGCTTCTCCTTCTCCCTCTGCCCCTTTCCTCCCATACACACACACACTCTCTCTCAAATAAATAAGTAAATCTTTAAATCCAATCAAATCAAATCACCAGCTACATTAGCCCCTAAGAAGAAACTAAGACAGTCCTTTGAAACCACACATTAATTACTCCTCTCTAGTCCTAGATGGCATCTTCTTCTAATAGAAGGCTATTTCATCCACATTGAAAATCTGTTGTTTAGTGTGAATTTTCTTAGCTAGATCTTTTGGAAACTTGTTACAGTCTCTACATCAGTACTTGCCGCTTCACCTTGCACTTTTATGTAACAAACATGGCTTCTTTCCTTAAACCACATGAGCCAACCTCTCTGTTGGCTTCAGACTTTTCTTTTGGCTTCAGACTTTTCTCCTGCAGCTTCCTCCCCTCTCTCAGCCTTCATAGACTTAAAAAGATTTTTGCTGTATATCAGGCATCGTTGGGTCAGGCAATGTTGGGGCTGGTGTGATCTTCTATCCTGACCATGAAAACTTCCTCCATAATGGCTATAAAACTTTTTTTTTTTTTTTAATCATTGGTGTGTTCACTGGAGTAGCAGTTCTAATTTCCGTGAAGAACTTTTTCTTTGCATTCATAACTTGGCTGTTTGGAACAAGAGGCTTAGCTTTTGGCCCACCTTGGATTTTGACATGCCCTCCTCGCTATGCTAACGCATTTCTAGCTTTTGATTTAAAGCGTGAGATGTGCAACTCTTTCTTTCCCTTGAACACTTAGAGGCTGCTGTAGGGTTAGTAACTGCCCCAATTTCAATATTGTTGCAAATAGGGAAGGCCAAGGAGAGGGAGGGAGACGGGAGAACAGCTGGTTGGTAGACCAGTGACAACACAAATGACGTTTACAGTTAAGTCTGCTACCTTGCACGGGCGCAGTTCATGGTGCCCCTAGGCAATTACAATGGTAACATCAAAGATCACTGATCAGAGATCACCATAACAAATATAATAATACTGAAAAAGTCTGAATTATTGAGAGAATTACCAAAATGAGACACAGAGACACGAAGTGAGCAAATGCTGTTGGAAAAATGGCACTGACAGTGTTGCTCAATGCAAGGATACCACAAACCCTCATTTGTAAAAAAACTCAGTGTCTATAAAGTACAATAAAATGAGGTATGTCTGTAATGACTAAAGGGAGAAATCTAAAATTTGTTTGGAAAAGGCAAAATAGCTTAAATAGCGTCTGCCTGAAAGCATCAGGATATCCCAGGCATTGAGACCAAACTGCAGCCAGCAGCTGGGATTGGAGTCTACACTCAATTACTAGCGGCAATATCTTCATCAAGTTACTTAATTACTCTGTACCTTAGGTTCATCACTGGGCACACGAGGGTGAAAGCAGTAGTTAAATATGTGTTACAAGGACTAAATACAGGCAAAACACTTAGAATGGGCACATGGTGAATGCTAAGTAACTTTTGTCATTATCCTTATTTTCAGAGATTATAAAATCATTTAATGTAGGCCAGGAATCCAGTTTTAGACTCTATCCTGAATTTTCTCATCAATAGGTAAGTTGCTTGCATAGCTTCTAAACAATGCAAGAAATTACCAAAATTGAAACTAATTCTTTTCTGTGTTTACTAAATGAAACTCACCCATTTTTTAATTGGTTAAGGTGAACCTTAATTCCTTAAGGTGAATTCAGTCAAATTGTGATGGAAAAAGCATTTGTTGGGAATACTCAATCATTTAGAGGTTTTACCCGTGAAACATCTATGTTGACTAGTTTTGAAGCTATCATCATTGTCAAGACAATATACTTTTCATTTGACCGAATTTTCCCATTCTTCCAAGGTAATCACTGATCTTTCCCTTCCTTTGGTTACTTTAGAAAGTTAATTAGGTTGGTTGAAAAGAAGATCTGTAATTTTTTTATTATTATTATAGGAGAAAAGTACTACTCAAATGTAACATTCTATTTAGAAGTATTTTATGTGAACATTTCTACAATCTATGAGTAGAATACAGTTTTGCTCATTGCAAAAGATTCTCTATGTTCCAAGTTAGGATACTGAAAGATTTCTTAACCAACCAAAATATAGGAACATTTAATTTATATTGCATTTATAATTTGGCCACAACCCACAAATGGTCACAATCCTAAGATACAGTGGCAGGGAGTGAAGGAGAAAATAGGAAGGAGGACAATGTCTTTTCAATGGAAATCATTGCTGATTTTGGACCTGAACTGAAATCTTATACAATTAGTGAAGTTCCATTTGATCATTTCTCTGTACTTTTTTCAAAAACTTTACTTTTTCTATAAGGATAACTCTATCACTTTGGGAAATACATTATAATCTTTTTCTTCTGTATTTTAAATTTTTCTCTCTAGGTCTTTAGACTTTACAACCAAATACTACAATTCTAAAGGCTTGTCCTTGAGGACTCTGCCAAAAAGCGTAGAAACAGTTTCAAACAGTGCTTTTTTTGAGAGTATCTTTTATAAGTTTAAAATATGGGATTCCTGGGTGGCTCAGGGGTTGAGCTGCTGCCTTTGGCTCAGGGCGTGACCCCAGGGTCCTGGGATAGAGTCCCGCATTGGGCTCCCTGCAGGGAGCCTGCTTCTCCCTCTGCCTGTGTCTCTGCCTTCTGTGTCTCTCATGAGTAAATAAAATCTTTAAAAATAAATAAATAAAATAAAATAAATAATAAAATAAAATAAAATATGTACGTCGTGGACTAAATGTTCGTGTTCCACCTCCCAATTCATATGCTAAAGCCTTAACCTCCAGTGTGATACTACTTGGATATGGGCCTTTGGGAGGTGATTTGGGTTAGATGAAGTCATTGAGGATGGGGTCCTCATTATGGGATCAGCGCCCTTGTAAGAAGAGACACTAGAAAACTAGTCTCCTTCTCCTTCTCTTTCTCTCTTTCTCTTTGTATACACAAAGAAAAGGTTGTGTGAGCACACTGAAAGATGGTAGCTGCTTAGAGGCCAAAAGAGGAGACCTCAGAATGAAGTCTATCTTGTCACCACCTTGATCTTGGACTTCTCAGCCCCTAGAACTGAGATACATAAATTTATGTTGTTTATGCCATTGGTCTATGATAATCTAATTATGGCAGCCTGAGCAGACTCAGGGTATTATTATATTTGCAAATCAGCATAAAACATTTTTCTTTTTAAACACTGGATATTTATTCGTGTTATATCCTCACACAAGTGAACATAGACAACAATAACTAAATGTCTTTTTAATTATCACTATTAATGACTATTATAACTTATTGAAGGCTATCTACCATTAGGTCTTACAATAACCTCTAAGATGAATTATTATTTCCATTTCTCAGATAAGAAAACTGCAATTTTGAGATGTGAAGTGACGTGTTAATGAGTAGAGGTCCATTAGTTAATGAGGGGAGAAGCCAGGATTGAATCGGTCTAGTTCCAAGGCTTGCAAACATTCCCCTCTGCCATACTGCTTGGGTACACACAATGGAAGAGATTAAATATACTCAAGACATGAACCCAGACTTTACGGAGCTTATGTTCTAGTTGGTAAGACATGGCAAAATAATGGAAAGGTTATATAATGATACAAAAGATAGACAAGAAACTGATATAAGAAATGGAAAAATATTGCAACTTAGAGTGTTCTCTGACTTGTACGCAGAGTTCCCCAAACTTACTGTCCATGAAACTTATGTGTCATACCTGTTAAAATCGCAAGTTATAACTGTTTTGAGAATTCTAATTCAGAAAATGCTGGCCTAGTTTGTATGTGTACAAGAACTTTAATTTAAGGAAGCTGCGGTGGTCTGGGTGAGCAGGAGAGAGAATTAAGTTCTAAAAACAGTAAACAAATCTCTTGAATCCAAATCTCCAAAATGCAAGTTAACTAAGTCAATAATTTTTTACTTTATCAAACTATTTTTTGAAAACATTCACTGAATGTGTAGCACTGTCTATTTATTAATACATTTAATTCTTATGTAATCCACAACATTCTTATGAGATAGGATCATAATTATAATTTCCATTGTATGAGGAAGGATTGAAGGCTCTGTTGTTACCCAACAGCAAATCAAAGAGCCAGGTTCTGAACCCGGAAGGTCTGGCTCCAGAGCCAGAGCAACCACCCACTATGGTAAACTTCCTCTCTAAGGCAGCTTCATTTTAAACCAACATTTCTGGTAATTCTTGTACAGGCACAATAGACGAGGGTTTGAGAAGATAGTTAGCTGATAACTGAAAGCTGGATCTAGATAGTTGTTCTCAAATTTTAGCAGGCATCGGAGTCCCCTGGAGGGCTTGTTTACACAGATTCCCGGCCCAATGCCCATAGTTTCTCATTCAGTAGAGCTGGGATTGTCTCAGAATGTGCATTTCTAACAAGTTCCCAGTTGAAGCTGATGCTGCTGATCAGCCCATCACATGCTGACCCCAAACTTACTGTTTACCGCCAGTTTAGATGAGACTATAGAAAAGCCTGAATATTTGTGTTAAAGAATTTGGACTTTATTCAGTGTAGGGTGTGTGTGTCTGTGTCTTGTCTTTAATTTTTTTTGACTAATATAACATTATGTGATAGAAAATTCAAAAACTGCAGAGAGTATATGATAAAAGCAAGTCTCCCTGTTTATTCTATTCACCAGCCCCCACAACCTCCTCCCTAGAGCGGTGTACATTTCTAATCTCTTACATATCCTTTCATGATTAGAAAACAGAGGGAAAATGTTTTTTTTTAGCTTTCAGGTACCTAGAATAAAGTTCACTTATTTTCTTGTTATAACAGTTTGGTAAGTAGACTGCTGGAGCTGACTATCTAGGGTATTGACATCATAGGGGCTAAACATTGGATCCAAAAACTAGAGGGTTTTAGGTGTAGGTAGAGACTTTAAATGAGGAAACTAAGCGCACAGAGGGGTTAAATAACTTGTCCAAGTTCACACTTACTAGTGGCATAGCCAGGGTTCATTCATACCCATATTGTTCAACTCCAAAGCCAGTGCTCGTTGCATTTTCCGTCAAGAATTTGAGGCCCAGTGAGAAGAAGGGGCTTACCAGCTTTGCTTAGATTTTCTGATTCCCAGTCCAACAGTCTTTCTGTTTGACTATACTCTATGAGGGAAGGACTTTCTAAGATTTCCATTCAGATATTTGAGTTTTTATTGCTTTTGATCAAGGCTATGAACCTAAGAAGGAGAAGTATGCAGTTTCTCTTCCTATAGATGATCCTTTGTCTCTAGAGCAGTGGGATCCATGAAGTACCAAATATTATAAAACATGTGACTCATATATATTAAGAGGCATCAGAGGTCAACTAACAGCTTAGCTTTGAAATCTGTTGACTTCTCTCAGCCTCCGTCTCTGTAACTGGTGATGGGGAAGGGGAGATCATAATACACATAGAATACTGTTAATGGGGGCTTTAACTAAATAACAATGTGTGTAAAGCACCAAAAGTGGTGTTTGGCACAATGTGAGCAAAAAAAAAAAATGTTATTTTTCATTGTACATTCAGTTCTTAGGGTGGCTGCAACTCCTAGGTACAAACTAAAATTTGACGACAAAAATGATCAATTTTACAAGTCATTTTGCACAAAACCTAGGGAATCCATTTCAACTGTGAAAAAATGTTCAAAAATTAATTCTTCTAGCAATTTTTAATATTTGGACTATTAAAAATGACCAGAGACAATTCTAACATATTAAAACATTCTAAGAGTAGAATGGGAATATCACTACAGCTAGTCTTAACATTTCCAGGATTTTGGTGTCCAGAGTTTTAGGTAGAATGTTTCATAATAAAATGCAGGCTATTCTACTGTTTATAAAAACTTTTTGATGTGACGTGGAATGCCATTAAATAAGATCATAATCAAATTTCACCTTTAGCCTTGCACTAAACTTCTGATCAATTCTGAATTTCCTAAGAAAAACCAACCTATTGTTATTATTGTTGTTATTCTTACTTCATACAGATTGCTTATTAAGGTATACTACAAAATTTTAGATAGTTTGTTTTTTGCCACATATGCAAATTCAAAACATTTGTATGCAGGTGAGACATACAGTGAGAACATAAGTTAGATAATGGCTCTCGTACTTTTACTATACAAAACATGATGGGATATAGAACAGATATCTTCAAACTTGTTGATCTTAGGACCCCTTTACACTCTTAAAAATCATTGGTAACCCTAAAGAATGTGTGTTTATATTTTTTATATTTATCGATATCGACTATATTATAGATTAAAACAGGAGTTTTAAACATAATTATTACCTGTTAATAATAGTAAACCTATAAAATGTTAAATAACACATTTTTATTCAAAGTAACCATATTTTTCCCAAACAAAAACATTTAGTGTAAAAGGTGACGCTGTTTTTATTTTTGTAAATCTCTTCAATGTTTGCTTAATAGATGGCACTGGATTTTCATATCCGCTTATGTGTTCAATCTGCTGTGACATAGTGTTTTGACTGAATTATATGTAACACAATCCAACCCCCCACAGATATGTAGTTGAAGAAAAGAGGAATATTCCAATAGTTCTTTTGAATAATTGTGATTATTCTTTGATACTAAACCAAAACTCAACAAGTGGTAGTTTTTGAGGGGATAACTTCAATGTAAAATCTGAAATGATATCAGTGAATTTCTTATTCTTCATATCAATACATCACAATCAACTGGTCTGTTTTGTATTTTGAATGGGTCTCTTACTTGTACCTGATCTTGTAACTCATGCATTGGTCATTTGGAAATACTACTTCACTGAGTTATACGGATTTTCCAGATGCTGACACATTTCATAATATAATATAAACAAATTACATTAATTTATATCACACTATCACACCAGAAAAGTCTATAAGTATTGGAAAGCTGTCAAGCTCACAGTGGCAGATAGGAATTTTCCAAAATTCCAATTTTTGCTTGATAGCTCAAATTTTACTGTCAGTGACAAATACTGTCAGTTGTTTTCCTGGAAATGACAAGCTCACTTTGTTCATTTTTTTGATAAAATGTCTTCCCAAAGCCCAAGTTTAAATAACCAGTTTGTCAGTCATTCTTTTTCTTAAAGACTATTTTTTTAGAGCTGCCTTAAGTTCACAGCAAAATTGAGAAGAAGGAATAGAGATTTCCCATATGCTTCCCACTGGCTTCTGTTTGTTTGCTTTTTCAATGTTTTTTGTGTATGTTTTAGTTCATTCTTCTAATACTTCCCCTCTATTTTCCCTGAAACAATAATCAAAGGCAGATAATGGCATTTAAAAATATCTGAAAAAATGATCTTTTATGACTAGATTCTTAACCTCTATCCTTAGAAACCAGTAATCAACTTTTGAATCGAATAGGCCCATTTATCTTTGATGAATCTTTTTCATACTTTCAAAGACAAATAATTTTATTAATTTTTAAAAATTAAAATGAAGACTATGTAAATGACCTAGCACTCAAATTCATTACATGCTAAAAAAGCAACTTTGCTTTGTGCATTTTTAGTTTATCAAACTTCTTTAATTTGTCTTCACAGATGTAGGGCAATTAGTTTATATGACTTTATATAAGAAGTGTGAACATAAGGGTCAAAATACCAATCATGGCCTTGGTAGAGATAAATGGAGTTGAATTTAGTTTACTTGAATATTGACCTAAAGAAGAAAATTAGTACCTAAGACTATAATTAGATAGGACGAAGTTTTTAAAAGCATCAGACTGATAAAGATAATTAGTTTTATGTACCCCAAAAGAAAGTTAATTTCCCTCTCTATTGGAGAAAATGGGACTAAATGTAGGTAGAAACATACTGCAATGGTATGGGCATTAAAATACTAAAAATAGTTAATATTTTTTTAAAAATTGAGATGTTTACTACTTTCCAAAATTTGAATATTGGAATTTGAATTTAGCCAAATTGTTCTGCTCTTTGGAAGCGAGATTTTTCCATATCAGTGGTTACTTGCCAATTTGGAGCAAGGGAGAGAGAGAGAAAAGGGTATGAGAAACCTTTGGGATTAAAGATTATGTCCACCATCTTGATCATGGTGATTATTTCATGGCTTTATATCTACGTCAAAACTTATCAAATTGTAGACTTTAAATATGAATATTATATTACATGTCAATTATACATATTGAATCTCACTTTGAAAAATGGCCAAGCTTTCCCCATCCCCCAAACATACCTAGATCTGTTAAATTATGGATTTATGTAATTTTTCACACTGACATGTGGGGCAGGATTCCTATAGAATGGCCTTACATAATTTTAGAATGAAGAGAGCATATTGATTTCTCCCTTGACACAAGTCATAAACAAAAGCATTTCAATGAAACATTGATAAAAATATATATATTTCTTAAAGAACTGTGAACCAAATGTTAGTGTCAACATAAAACTAGGAAGAAATTGTTCTCAAATAAATGGGATATATTGCATCCTTAAAAGGCAATGATGGCCTTTCATCCTGAAGCTTTCAAAAGTGCAAGCTAATAGTATAATGCTAAGCAAGATAAGTCAGAAAAAGACAAATAGCATATGCTTTCTACTCAAGTTAGAATTTAAGAAACAAACAAACAAACACCAAGCTAAGGAAACAAAAAAGAGAGAGAGAGAGAGAAACCGGGAAACAGACTCTTAACTATAGAGAACAAACTGCTAGTTACCAGAGGGGAAGTAGCTGGGGGGTGGATGGGTGAGATAGGTGATGGGGATTGAAGGGTGCACTTGTGTGACCAGCACTGAGTGATGTATGGAATTGTTGAATCACTATATTGTACACCTGAAACTAATATAACACTGCAGGTTTACTATACTGGAATTAAAATAAAAACCTAATAAGTTTTTTCAAAAATAACCACACAAAATTTGTAATAAAAGTTGAAAGAAACTCAATAAAATTTCCTCCAAAGTATAAAAAAATTCAATCTAACAAGCTCTGCTGCATTTTCATTTGATTATTTAGTATTTCATATTTATTTCTTTTCCCTTTTTCATTTTTTTTCTTTTCTTTCAAATTTTTATTTGACTTCTAGTCAGTTAACATATAATGTAATACTGGCTTCGGGAGTAGAATTTAGTGATTCATCACTTACAAATAACACCCAGTGCTCATCACAACAAGTGCCCTCCTTAATACCCATCACCCATTAGTATTTCATGTTTAATGTTAGCATTGATACAACAGAATTGACATCTGCCATTTTAAAAAAATGCAAACTAAACAGATGCCTATCTCTTCAGCTTCTAAAAATACATTAAACTTCTATGAATATCAGTTAGCAATAGCTATTATATTATTATAAATAACACTCACAGTACTATTATATAGTATTATTACTATAAACAATTACTAACAAAATGTATAAATCACTTACAGTGTAATGGTAACATATACAAACTACAGAGCTTTATACAAACTGATTTGACTTCATAAGACATATTCAAGTGAATTTTGAGCTGCTCCTCAGTCAAGACCACCAAATTAATAGTATCTGGGAAATTACAGGCAATAACATAATTAAATATCCAGGTAATCCCTTTGCTCACCAATGAGTCATAGTTATTTCTCATATTGTATAGTTAGGTCTCAGTGCAATATTCAGATATAAACCTAAATTAAGATAGAAAATGTTTTGTAAAGAAAATTGAACATATCCTTTTGTGTGGCTTAGCGGGGCCGACTGGTATGAAACTGTGTCACTTACTTTCCGATCGTGTTGGGTAGAATTGTAAGTTGATTGTCATCTACTTTGAGAGTAGTTAGTTTTTTCAACAGTCCTAAGAGAGAGAAGAAGGCTGATTAATACCTAAGAACAGATCTCTGACCGGACGTACAGTATGAAAGAAAAAGAATCACTTGTGGTGACTATTTGTCATGCCACTTGGCTCTACTCTGCTAACACAAACTACAAATATATTTGTATGTAGTCCAGTTGCAAGACCTTCACTGGCATCAGTGGGAGCTCAGGTACGTCAATGCAGACAGACCAATACAGGGCTGACAGCAACGCCACCGCATTTCCCTTATCTATTACGCTGCAAAGGGACCAGATGAACACTTTGAAGCCGGCTGTGATTTAATATTTAATTAACTCCTAAGCACTGATCACTAACATTCCTGTTGTGATACAAATTAAAAACAAATCTGAAGTGTACCTAATAATCAACAAACGGGGACTGGGGTGTTGTGCAATGCAGTGGGTTATAATTATGGACTTGGAAAATTTCAACATATGACCTCATACTCTTTTCGTTACCATAAATCCCTGACTTGGATCAGCAAAAAGCACTAAAAACTTGCAATTTTAATATACTGAGTAGAACTGGCCAAGAATTGGTTTCAACTATTTATATTTCACTGTCAGATTTATGCCTTCCATACCCTCACCGACTGCTCCATTCCCGGGGTTTAATGAGTGATGGGCACAGAGTAACTGAAGAACAGCTTCCTTCATGGAGCCCCAGGGCAGTAGCTGTGTGGCCTAAACAGCCAACGTCCAAGGGCAAAGCGTGGTTAATTTTTTGTTTTATGTTGGAAATATGCATATATGCTGTAGGCTACTTGTTTTACAGAAAACTTGTTATTTTTTAAGAATTTTCAGGTTTTTTTTCTTTAATCCAACAGAGAGAAAGAGAAAAGTTGCTTTGCTGGATATAGTAGGTTTCGTGGTCAAATGTGTTTGGGAAATGCTACATGAAACCACACTAATCATACTTCTGTAATGAAGTTTTTCCAGGAGCTTTTCCTGTATCCGTGCAGCAATGTGACCCCAAAGTGACTGTGGAGCGAATGTGAGCGTGCAGGGCGCCCTGTACAGCCAGCGATTCGTGCACTTGCCCTGGGAAGCTGCTGCAGATCACGCCCACCCACCTCCAATGTTCTCAGGATTCCTTAAAGGCACAAAGTAAGTCAGAACAAGATGTGGAATAAAACGTGATTATTGTACTTTGAATTCCAGCATGCTCCTCCGCTACATGCTCTGTAGAAGCACCAGAGTCCCCGCTCCCCCGGAGAGAAGGGTGCTAGTGGAAGGGCAGCTGCTTGAGGAAATGTCCACACAGTAGCAGAGCTTAACACGCCAGCCTGAGCCCCAGGATACGGGGCCGAAAGAGGGCGCCGGGGAAAGAGGCGACTCTCCCGGGGTCCTTCATCCCCCAAGGGTGCTCACCCACTGCCGTGTTCATGTTTAAAGGGTGACTGCATCGCTCCAGCTTCTCTGGTGTGTATGTGAGAAATACCAGCCTTGGAAACACAAAAGAGCGTGTTCATCGGTTGTGAAAAGAAAACAGGGGGTGATGGATTACAGCCAAACTTTACGCCTTGGTGGCCCTTACCAAGCGGCTGCACCTGCCCACAGTGGAGCAAGGGGAGGGCTGACGGTCTCACCAGCCCCACTGGGTCCTGAGGAGTTGGGGGCTGGGTGACAGATGGCCTTTAAGAGAATCACAGTGCCAGAGTCTGAAAGTGGTGGTGACAAGTCTTGAGGCACGCTAGGGACTAAAACCGAAAGGTTGATGCAACAATTTTTTGAAGGACGCAGGAGTGGCTCTGACCCCCCATGGAAGCTTCTGCAGCTTTAAAGGTGGAAGCCAGCTAGGTCTCTTTGCTTAGCTCCGTGTCTGTTCAATTGGGGTGCGGCTACTTTGTCACTCACGTATTCTATCCAAGGGGATGCTCTTTGGACACATTCTGGAGCTTCTGTAGCCACACGGATGTCCCTGGAGCAGAAAGAGGACCTCACCCTCACCTTCGCTGCTCATGACTTCTCCCAGCAGATCATTCCTTTACTGCATTTCTGTACCATGTCTGCTTGGACTTTCCTCTTCTACCCTACAGGAATCGAAGGTGTTGAACCCTGTTCCTTCCCGCTCTTTGTGCCCTTCCCTAATTCCCCACCTCTTTACCGGACTCTGCCAACGTAGAAGTACTGAAGGGAAAGAAAAAGGAAGCTTCTTACTATGATTTCAGCTACTTATATATAAATGTGTAATAAGCAGCGATGCATGAAACATTACTATGATTTGTTATAAAAAATAGCTTATGTTTACATGGCATTTACGTGTAGGCAATGGAGTTTTGAAAGCCAAATAGCTGTGCGCTCATCAAATTTAAGATGACAACGATAGCTAACATGAGCACTTACTATGTGCCAGGTACTGTTCCAAGCAATTTTGCATGTATGAATTCATTTATTGCTGAAAACAATCCAGGAGGCAGGTGGTCTGACTGCTCTACTTAATAGATGAAGAAATTGAGCACAGAGAGTTACATAGCTGGTCTAAGGCCACAAAGCTAGCAAGATAGAAAAGCCAGAATTTGAACTCAGGTGACTCGACTACTAAACCTGTGAATAAGATAAATCATTTTGGAAAGTAAAAAAAAAAAAAAATGAAAGCTCTATCTAGAAGAGTAAAAGAGCCCCTTTCATTTTCCCTGGAACCAGACAAGGAAAGAGACTCAGCATATGGGTTTTGTTGAGTGCATCACCCCATTCAAATACCTCACAGCTGCAGAGGAACTAACGTTGAGGGGAAGGAAGGAAAGATTTTAATTTTAGTTGCTATTTTTCATTATTAATTGACTCTATGAAATTTCTTATCTTTACTGTTCTCCTAAATGTTGGTAGCCTGATGATGTCCAAATAAAGAAGCCAAGAGGCAATTCCCCATCCAGTCAGAAGCAATTCTTTTAGGGCCTTAGAACACAGCTCTGTCTCCTATCCAGACACTTCTCTTGGCCCAAGAAAGGAACTTTTGGAGGAAAGTTAGCCATTTTGGAGGAAAGTTAGCCTCCCTATAATCAGGGAGTCAGGCAACCCTGCAATTGCACAAATGTAATTTTCTCTGAAAGGTCAATAGGGTCCAAAGAGACAGCCTGAGGAGTAAGCTGTTACAACAAAGTTACCGGCCTCATTTGAGCCATTCAGATTCTTAATGAAAGTGTTCAATACACAGGCCCACCTACCCATCCTGTCTGCTGCTCCTAGCCAACTACCCAGTCTGACCTTTTCTACCACCCTCCATTCTGTCTGCCCCGCACCGCGAGAAGGCTGATTTCCTAGGCTGCTTTCTGGAAGGAAGATATTTTAAACAAATAATTATATCATCTTTTATTTCACTATGCACCATTTTCATTTCCAGGATTTCTAATTGTTTTTTTTTTTCATAACCCCCTATTCTTAGTCAGTTTTTGTCTTTGTTTTAGAAGTTCTTATTTTTATGAATGTTATTCTAACTTTTGTCTATTCGAGGATCTACACATACCTAAAAATCATTTTTTACATCGCTGGATGACTTGGGTTTCTCCTGGTAAATTATCCCATTTGAGTTTTTTGTTGTTAAAACATTAGTTTTCCTTTAGGATTTTTGTTTGCATGCTCATTCGTGAGGGTGAATGTTTTCTCCTTACCTATGCTCATCCCTCCCTGTCTGGCAGTTTTCTGGCTCCCTACCCCTGATCCCAGGTGTCTGGAGTTCAGAACCAGGGTTCACCTTAGGCGACATGAAGCTCTCAGCCCATGTGGATAGTGCAGATCCAATCCGAACTAGCTGTGACTTGTCAGGGTTTTCAGCAGTGAATCTGTTATCTGTTCTTTCCAACACTAGGTCCATATAGTGGTTGTAGATTGTTCAGGCTCTCTTCACAGAAAAGGGGTTGTTGCCTCAATCTCCTGTGCATTTGGACTCATCTGTTATGCTTATAGCACCTTTTTTTTTTCACTGCAGAAATGGAACTTACAGCTCTTTGTGGTCTGGAGCCCTTTAGGCCTAGGGTCATCTCTATATTCCCGTTCTAGCTCAGGTTGAGGTAGATGTTCATTCTTCTTAATAAGCATGGCTAAATTATCTTATTTGCTGAATATTTAAGAAACCCTCATTATAAACTAGGGATAGTTCATGGTACTGAGGAGGCAGTAAGGAACAAAATTATATTCTTCAAATATAAGTAATTTTTCTATTCTCTTTACATCTTTGAAGATATACAGCTTGGCGATCGAGTGGTAGTACGAGGCATGTATCTTGACCAGATGGTCATCTCTGTCATCTTAAACCAAGGTTGCTCTTTTTAACCATTAGACTTCCTCACCTTCTACAACATAAAACAGTGTTTTCTAAACTTATCTTACTACAAGTTTCATCTACGATGTTTAATAAAAACAAATCAGAGGACCCATCACAAACTTACTGAATCAGAATTTTCAGAGAAAGAGTCTGGAAATGTGTAAGTGTTCAATAAAGCTCTCAGATAACTCTTCTAATGGAATGAGCTGGAAAATACTGTTATAAAGTATGTGATTATATAAATAAAAAAATTATCAAATCCAGATAGAAAGAAAACCTAGCCTGCTGTGTTAAAACTACTATATAAAAGATCTATAACAAAAATGGATTGGGTGCTTACGCATATTAAGACCAATTCTCTGCTGTCATGAATCTTAACAGCATATAAAAGACAATATATCTGTTTTTAATAATAGAACCACAAAGAGATTTTATATTTATTATACTTCTTTATGTCATTTCTAGATTATAGCAGTGTTATAATAGTATTGAAAATAGGAGATGGCAGGACCCTGTGGATAGAAGCTACTCTAATTCTATGGTGATAAAAGGAGACATGCATAGTCATCAAATCATTCTAAATATAAGAAATATACTTTTTATAATAACACTTTACAACTTAAAATATCTGAATTTTAAAAAAATCAATTTGGTACGATCATTTTAACAGGAGAGCCTTCTTGAATTTGTTAACTAGTGTTACCATTTCATTTTAAGATATTGGTAAACTACTATTTTTACATCTTGCATAATGAACTTGGTAATTTATTAGTATCAGTCAGGCTAAGAGCATATTCCCTATAACTACTGACCAACTAGGACTAAGCCAAAAAAGACAATGATATATTTCATATAAACATTCATGAATATTCTCACCTATAGAGTCAGGCAACTGTTGCAACATATTGGATGACAGTAAGAGGTCCTCAAGGGCTTCACATCCAGAAATTTCCATGTCAACCGTTTCTATTCTGTTTTTTGACATATCCAGGTATACCAACATCTTTAACTTCCCTATAGACTTGATAACATTGCATAAACTCAGGGTTAGTTGAGAAACTTTCACAAGACATTTGAAAGTTATAAAAAGCACAACACTGTAAAACTTATTTTAAAAGCAGCTACAATAATAACAAGCATTGGCAGGAATGTAGAGAAATCGCAATCCTCGTACACTGCTAGCAGGAATTTAAAATTGTGCGGCTACTTTGAAAAACAGTTAGAAAATGCTGGAGTTTCTGTATGACCCAGCCATCCCTAGGCATATACTCAAGAATGCAATATAAGTCCACACAAAATCGTAAATGTTCAAAGCGGTATTATCCACAGTAGTCAAAAAATGGAAACAATCTAAATGCCTATCATTTGATGAATAGATAAACAAAATGTGGTATATCCTCATGTTGTAATATTATTTTGCAATAAATGCAAATATATGCTACAAAATGGATGAGCCTTCAAAACATATGCTGCGAAAGATGCCAGTAACAAAAAATCCACCTGCTGCACGATTCTATTTATATGAAACGTCCAGAATAAGCATCTCTATAGAGACAGAGAGCGGATTAGAGTTGCTGGAGGTTTGGGGGGAAGGGGACATGGGATTGATTGGGACTGGCTTCAAGGTTTCTTCTGGGGATAATGGAAATGTTCTAAAATTAGATTGTGGTGATGGCTATTTAACCATGTGAATATTCTAAAAGCCACTGAATTGTATATTTTAAATGAGTGAATTTTATGGTATGTGAATTATATCTCAATACAACACTCGACACTGCAGAAGAAATCAGCCAATCAATCAATCAAAATAAAGATTGCCACCCAAATAACATATGTTGACATGTTGATTCTTACAATTCCAAACACATAAAAAAAGGTTTTAAATCATGATTTGGACTTTATCCTACTAAACAGTTTCAATATTTTGTTCATTCAACAGTTCTTTTTGAGGATCTACTACATGTCAGGGCTTGTGTTACACATGGAAAAACAATCATAAAGAAGTCAACTAAGTATGATGAGAGACTTGTCATGATACAGACAAAGTCTTTGATTCTTACAGAGCTCGTAGTAGTGGAGGAAACTGTCAAATAAACAAACAATTATGATTATTTATAATGGTAGCAAGAAAAACTAGCATGTGTAGAACGCCGTAGAAGCACAGGGCTGCAAACTGCCTGGAAGACATAGCTTGTCAAGAAAAGGAGAACCTGCACCCGGAAGAGAAAATGACTCAGACACTCACAGCAAAATGTGAAAAATCATGGCATGTGTGAGGAAGAGTGGGAAATTTGATTTACAGCATTACAAGAAGCCAGGTGTTAAAAGGCCTTGCGCGTTATGTGAGGAGATGTAAATTCTACCGAACAGGCAAGGAAAGCTGCTCAAGGCTTTTAAGACAGAATGACACGATCAGATTTGTGCTTTAAAACACTGCCTTCAGGGAGCTGTGGAGGAAAGATTCATGGTGGGAGTGGCGGAGACCCATCAGAAGGTTCTGGAAACATGGCAGCTGAGGAGATGAGAAGGACCTGAGTTAAGGCAGCAGATGTGAGCATGAAGAGGGGACGGGCTTGAGAAAACTTTAGAAGTGGGAGAATTAGATTCACAAGTAACTGCTGAGGACAGGGAAGAACAAAGTCCTACCGTGAACAGGAATTACGGGGACTGCTTAGCTGGGACGTGGACCACGGGAGTCAAAGCAAGATGAAAGTCCTCATTTTCTTTCTCTTTCAGGGCATGTTTTGCAAATAAATGCCCCCCACACACCCGCGTTCAGTGGGTCATCTGTCCTTCTAACCTACCTGGGCACACTTTAGTATACTGTCTCTAATTATTTGACAGAGTGGAAATAAATAAGTCAATAAACTTATTATGCACACAAGCACACCCTCGGTACTGTGCTGAGTACCTTACATATATTATTCGATTTAATATTTCATATCCTGGCTGCTCCAAATGTGTTTTGCAGACCAGCAGCATTGGCACCGTCTGGAAGCCTGTCAGGAATGTGGATCTCAGACCCACTCCAGACCTACTGAATCAGAATCTGCACTTTAGCACACATTACAGCTTAGTAATTATGTGATGTCACACACTGGGTTCCCTGGAAAGCAGAGACAAAGAGAAGTTTATGCGAGAGTGTCCTTGGGATCAATACCAGTGGAAAGATAGAGGGAGAAAGGAAGCATGACTGGGCAGATGCAGAAGCCCAGCTGTGATGGGTCTTGAGGGAGTCTGCAGCAGGCTCTTCAGGGCTCACTAAGTTGGGACTGCCCTGTAATTGTCCCGAGGAAGACCGAGGAGCCAGACCTTTATCACCAGTCGCTGGGTGGAAGTCTCCCAGAATAGGGATGTGACCCGCGTAGGGAGGTTCTGTTCAGCTGGAGCAGTTCCTGAAGAAGGTGGAGAGCTGCAAGTAGCATTCCCAGAAGCTTCAGGAATAGAGTCAGTTCTTCATTCCAAGAGGATGATGCATGCCAGCATCTACTACCAGTAACCTTCCAAGGTTACCCCATTAAGAAGGGTGCAGCTAAGATTCAAACTCACTTTTCTCAGATGACAGACTACAAAGCCTGTTGATTATATGGGCAGTTACTGACCTCTAACTCCCTAATTAACCCAGCACATATCTGTAGCCCTGCTCCCTCCCGTCCTCCCCATGGAGGCAGAGAATGTGAGCAAGCTCTTGGAGTAGATAAACAGTGGCTAAGCTAGGAGCGGAGTAATTTGGGTGACAGGCCAGAGGGCTGAATTCCCCGCATGCCTGGAAATATGTCACTTGGAAAAACACTGTCACTCTACTTATAGATTTCCACCCTAAGGAGCTATTACGCTACCATGGCTCATTCTTCCCTTCTGGTGAGCAAGAAAAGGATGATAGATGTGGTGTGTGTGTGTGTGTGTGTGTGTGTTTCTTTTTTGTTTCTTTATCATGAGAAAATTTCTTTACTCTGAACCTCCTTCATTGTTATCTGTAGTGGAACTTAATATTTTGCTGTGAAGTTTCTAAACATCATTTTTAGAAGCAAAATAACACTTCAGTGTTTATTTTTGAGTCTCTTAAACTCTCACTTTCAAACACCTTAGAAAGGCAACAGTAGCCTGGAGTGATAAAGGCTTTTGAAGTCCAATGTCTCAGAGTCCTTGGGGATATTGAATCTTGCTCCAACATCCCTCGACATAGAGGGGTCTGTACGTGAGCAGTAGAAGCAAATGAAAAGAGTAGAAGCCATCACAAACAAAAGATATTGGAGTTTGTTTAAAATCAAATATAGACTCAATGCATTATTTAGTCACATTTTGAATGACTGATCTTAGAAGGACATTCATAGGACAGCTATGTGGAAGACTAATTTTTTCATCATTATCTACTTGCTTCCCTGATTTACAAAAAACAGCATAGCAAAATGATAGTTCAGGCTTCCCAAAGTATTTTAGAAGTATATTAATGAAAATATACTTTGATACATGAACTAATAATAAGATGAACTTGCTTTTTTCCTGTGTCTTATGACACCAAATATTTAGGATTAATCATTCTGTGAAACTGATAGACATGGGGTAGCTAAAGGCTGCGTTCAAGATTAGCTTGTCAAAGACATGTGTTTCTAGGTACTTGCATAGCAACTATTTGCTAACACAGACATTCAGAAAGCCATGACTCTTTATGGCAAGGAGATGGGGGTTCCCACAAGGAATAGAGCAAAATAAGAAACTCAAGTGTACTAACATGAGAAATGTCCTTAAAGCACCGTATGAGAAAAATCTACTCTTGAAACAGGCAAAGTAGGCAGCATTACCTGTTTCATGGACAATTTCATCACTACTTTTCCATTTAGATAATAAGGTTACTAAGGAGTTTGAGGTCTGAGTTGATTTTCAAGGTTGGATTTTGGGAATGTAATGCCTACAAAAAAGTAGGATCAACGTAATTCTCATCTGTGCCTTCTGCTGATTCTAAGGCAGCAGCATTTTGGAACATCATAGTGAACAGCAGCCTCTGGTGCTGGTTTCAATGATCACCGTCTACCTGAGGCATGACCTTGGGCCAGTTACTTAAATTAACTCTTTCTGTTTTAGTTTCCTCATCCATAATATAGGGATGGTAATAAACCCTACTTCATAGGATCATTATGAGGATTCAGTGAGCAAGTATTTGGAAAACACCTAGCATTTATCATGAGTGAGGCATTATCTAGGTGATTTTTAATTAATAAACATATTTAAGCGGCAGGTGTATTTTCCAACTAGACATACACCCTGATTCCTCAATCTGCACAGGGAATTGATGAGTATCTTACCTGTGTTGCCCCAAGATCTGTACATACCCTTAATATGGCACAGATCAGGCTCTACTCTGTAGTGGAATCTAGATCTCTCTCTCTTATTATGGATGAGCTCCTCAAACAAATATATTCAAGGTCATTGATTATATTATCTTTGTAACCCTAACATTAACATAGTTTTTGGTTCATAGAGGCATATTTGTAAACGGTTTTTGAATAAATCAATATATAAAGCATGTGCACGCTTTTTTGTTTTGTGTCTATGATGACAGTATAAATGTATTCTTTTGATAAGAGAAGAAAATATTTTTTTCCTTAATCTTTTGCCAGATTTTCTCCTTTATGTGGCTTCATGCTTGTTCAAAAGAGAAAAACTTCTTGTTCTCATTGCTTTTGCAATCATTCTAAGGAGTTTTTAATGTCAGGTCAAAAGAAGAATAAGACTGGCTTTGGGAACACATATCTAAATCTCAGTGGCTGAGGAGTTATTACAAATCCAGCTGTCCTGTCTACTTAGCTCAATGCCCAATGCAAGGGGTTTGAAATTGGCTATTACCAATAGGAACATTGTGGTAGAGGGGTGTGTGTGTGTGTGTGTGTGTGTGTGTGTGTGTGTACATGCTTACTTGAGTGCATGTGTTATGAGTGGCAAGACGCAGTGTTTTACAAAGCCCTTCTTTCACTGAATGGAAAAGGTAGGAGTGTTCACACTCAATGAATTGACCAGTAAATCCCTCTTGGGAGATATTACTGGATTGTCTCTCTGTTAAAAAAAAAAATGGATTCTAGTTTGACTTTCTTTTTAACATTTTGTAATTTACCCTTATCATTTCCAAAAATTCAGATGTATTCTATTGGAAATTACCTAAATTGAGAGAAAGATTTTAATTTTGTGGAAGAGCTTTAACAATGTAAGCAGAAACAATCATCTAGTTACCTATAGGAATAAGTTTGATTTTGCAAAAAATAAGACTTGGACTTTATATGTAGCATTTTCTTTCTCTATACATAGCAATATAAATTTCTCAGTTTTTAAAAATCAGTATGTAGAGAGATGAAAATGTAATCCTAAGAGAACAAGAGAAATCTTTCATACATTTTATATACCTACACCATTTACAGAAGGTATGTGAAATAAAGAAAAAAAAAGCTATGAAAAACACTTGGTGTTCAAAAAATGCTCTTCTTTGAAAGGCAATCACTGAGATTTACAAATGAAGATTATCATTAATTACAATAAATATATAACAGATGCTAGACCACATGGCATAATAAAAACTTACATACCCCAGGTAGCACTTGCAATGCATTATTATCCATCCACAGCTCCCTTAAATTTTGTATCTGATCCAGAACTTCAGGCTGGGAGAGAGATAGGAAGAAAGACAACAAAATTAGTTTTTTTTTCTTAGCAATTGTGCTAAGAAGTGTAATTTCTTGAATCTGGAAACTTTATTTGTCAATCTAGTGTTAATCCTCTAGGAAGTTCTAAGTTTAACCCAACCTCCATCAAAACTGGTAGTCCCTGAGGTAGCCAGCCTAGAACTGACCTGGAAACAATCACAACAACAATAATAAAAATTAAAATCTATTACGCTGTCTTAACAGCCTACAGTCATCCTTTATAGCATTTATCATACTCTAATTACTCAATGCGTCTGTCTTCTTCACTAGAATACAAGCTTTTGAAGGGCAAAGCAATGTTTGTTTTTTAATCACTATTCCTCATATCCCTTATATTTGCCTTGGTACTTGGCACGCAGTAGGTTTTTATTATGTGTGTGTAGTAGAACCTTACACACACCCTCCCCATAGGCATCACATTACCGTGATATGATAATAGTACGAATTGGACCCACTCGTTTCTTATCCCTTCATTTACTCGACAGATTATTACTGGTTGAACAGTGGATGCCCTGTATGTGAAAAGCATACTGTAGAGTCCACAGTTATTCAAACCCAGTTCCTGCCTTGAAGTAGCTGATGATCTAATTGAAGAGACAAATACATATAAACAACTGAAACAGAAGGTAGCATACGAGAGAAGAGAATAATGTAGAGAAGATCAGAGAAAGGAGAGAGAGAACACGATTAGGGTGTAGCACATGGTGCACAATGAAATACTCTAATTCCCTAAGTTGAAGTTGTCTCTGAATTCCACTTTGTGGGCAGCAGACTATATAGAGAGGATAGAGGAAGCTATTGACACCAGCATCATCTCTTGATCTGTGATGACCTTTTTCTGATTTCTCTCCAAAAATTATCCCATTCGGGACCTTAAGGCCACCTGCTTCCCTTGAAGTTGACTCCTTTTAGCCACTCTAGGGAAGTGAGGAAGGCCTGTATTCACCTGGCCACAGGGTTGGCTCAAGGATGGAAACTGGAGCCATTCAGAACAGATGAGAAGCAATGTTTCTTTCACTGAGACTTCAGGGGAAGAGACTCTTGGTCTTCCCTGCTGAATTAGCAACTGGAAGGATACAGTTCTGGGAGCTTCAGGCATGAAAAAAAAGAAAAAAAAAAAAAACAGGGAAGAGCTTGTTTGAGTTAAAAGATGGATCCTGATGACATATTGGGCTGAAATTAAGCCATGCCTGAAGTCAGATGTTTCCTCTCTTTCAACTGCAAAAAAAAAATTATCACTGAAACAAGATACTACCATAGTTCAATAAAATTTGAGACCTAATTAGGAAAACCAGTGTATTTTATAGAAAAATAGTGGAAAAGAATCGAATTGTTTCTATGTAATGATAAGAATATTGGTAATTGTGAGGCAGCAGGAGTTACATACAAACATCTGACACATTAGTAGGGCTGCAGAGACTGCACGACTACCTTGGAGAGAGCCTCTGATGCCTTTGGACTGCAACTGCAATGGAACATGGTACTGTTCTCTGGAGAAGTTTCATTTATAACAAGGATCAAAATCTAAAGTTAGATCATGGCATTCAGCTGTGGACTCAGAGGCATGTGTGAGTAAGTGTGGAAGATTTCTTTTGTGTGTAGGAAAATATTCTCACTTTTACTTAGATCGACAGGGAACAGGCAGTGAAATACTCTACCTGTATGTTAAGCTGGGCAAGGGTGGAAAACATGAATCAAATGTAGGAAGCACAGTCTAGCGTGCAGAAGCTTGGAGGCAGAGGGATGGCTCGGAACAGTCAGGGCAGTTGGAAAATATCAGTCGCATGGTGCAGATTTTCCTATGCCTAGGCATCATGCAGACTTTAGAAAAAGGGAGGGTTGCATACTGGTAACTTCAATACAACCTCATCTTTGCAATAAGACAGACACTAATTTACAAATTTGGATCAATGAGCATCACTCAAGATAAACTTGATTGTGCTGTGGTAACAAATTAATCCTGAAATCTCAGGGGCTTAACACCAGATAGGCTTCCTTCCCATTCCCATTACATGTCCAGTGTCATGGGTTTCTGCCCCCACAGTCTTGTGTTGTTGCCATCTCAAGACTTCCAGAAGAGCAGGAGCAGAGAAGAGAGTGTAGAAAACTGGGCACTACTCTTAAAAATCTCAGAGTACATGTGACACATATCACCTCTGCTTATAGCTCCTCATCTAGAGCTGTTTATAAGGCCTGGACCTACGTTCAAGAACGGCTGGGAGATATAAGGGAAATTCATGGAATATTTGAACACTACTGTCCATGCCACACAGTGACATCATATAAAAGAAAAGAATGACAAGAATGGATAAAAGTACTTTAATAATTTACTTATCCCTTTATTCTGTAAGTACTTATTAAACACCTCCGCAATTTCAGGCCTAACACTGATGCATGGTGTAGTCTAAACTGATGGTCTATTTCTAGGCAAACACACAAAAGGTAAATATATGGTATAATGGGAATATAAGGAAAGGGGGACCTATATGCCCTAATTATGAGGAAGCCACATAAGTATTCATGAGAGGGAGTTGGTCAGTAGAGAGGAGAGGACAGGAAGCACATTTTAGCCAGATGCATAGGGGAGAAATAGTATAGATGTATGAATGGCAACAGGCAGTTTGCTTTACTGGAGTGTGAAGTTTGAAACAGAGTGAGTAGCAGAAAATGAGGCTAACAGAAGAGGGTGGGGTCTATGAAGTCCTCATATTTTGTTAGGGAGATAGAAGATTATTATATGGGTAAAGGGACATCACCAACTGTTTAAAAAATATTTTTAATAGGAAGTGATAGTGGAAAAAAGAAAAGAAAAAAACAGGAAAATTTAAGAGGGCTAATAATGAAAGAGGTAATGAGGAATAAAGAGAAGTTGTTGGATTCAGGAAACATTTAGAAGATGAAAACAGTAGGATTTGGTGACTTGATATAAGGTGAGAGTGGGGGTCATGCATGTCATCCAGTTTCCCAGCACCTGGTGGTGCCACCAATGGAGATGCAGAGAATATTGAGGTAGGAACAGATATGTGGGGAGACTATGATTTGCTTTAGGTTCCTGTGAGACACAGGTGGAGATGTCTATGGAACCGTTTAACTATTAAAATCTGAAGCTTAGGGAATAGGTCTGAGCTAAGGATACGACTTAGGTGTTTGTGGAGGTAGAAACACATGTGGACAAGTTCCCTACGAGGGAACGTGAGGGAATCAGAGGTGCAGCTGAATGAGAGAGGAACCCTGAGGAACACTAACGTTTGAGAGCTACACACAGGAAGAGCAGACTCAGAAGAAGGCAAAGAGGAACAGAGTCCAGGAGAGTAAGGGGTTACTAAAGCCCAATAAGTAGAGTTGTATTAAGAATAACGGAGTGAATAAGAGTATCGTTTGCAGCAGAGGCATCCAGTGAAATAAGAGACTGAAGATGTCCACTCAGTTTTGGAAATATTAGTATGCTGGTAACCTTGGAGATAGAAATCGAGGGGCTAGGAGGAAATTGAGGAAGTCAAGCTGATAAGAAGACACTAGTAGGAAGGGACAGATTGAAGACAGAGAAAATGCAATTTTTAGAACTAATGGAGTAAATTCTAAGAGGTGATAAATAAGATGAAACTGATAGCACGGAAAGAGAAGCTGGCCTTGAATAGAAGTAGGATACCTCTTTCACTGAGACTCAAGGGAAGATGGTAAGGATGGTGTGGTTGTAGGTGAACCCTATGGGGGGAAGAAGTGGGGAGAGGGCATGTCTGAAAGTCTCAAAGTTTCTTGATGAAGTAGGGAGCAAGATAATCTGTTGAACAGGAGGGGTCAAGAATTTTCTATATGTAGAGCACCTGGGCAGAATGGCACATACTAGCAGAGTTTGAGGGGAGTCAAAGAAGAAGCTAGGGGCAACCAAAGGAGCTCTATCAATAATAATTATTTTAACTTTTTAGGGGCTAGGTGGGGGACTGACAGTCTAGGAAAAAACAGAAGAAGCAAGAGATTTCAGGTTTCCATGAGGTCAGCGAGGAATGCAGGAGATGTGAGGGATTGAGAGAACTAGGAGGATGAAAAGTTCGTATGAGAGCAGAAGTTAGGAGTGTAAGATTTCTGAAGTGGTTCCAGGCAATGACAGACTTGACGCTGGAACTCTGGGTAGTATGAAATCTTGGTGTGTGGGCAGGGCAGGATGCTGTGGGAACATAAGGCCTTGCATGGTCTCTAAAAATTTGGGTAGACTTTCATGCACTGCCTAACATGTTCCCTTGGCTGTGTCGGAGAAGGTGGCAGATGAAGCTGACCAATTATACCTGTCAAATATCTCTCACACTGGGTTCTCCTGGGAACCCTAGACGTCCATGACTACTTGGAAAGGGATAACTAATTCCAACTTATATTTCTACTTTATTTCAAAGGTTCTCATTTAATTTATTTAATAACATAATAAGGTAATAATAGTCCTACTTTATGGGTGAAAAATCTGATAATCATTTCTTGGGGAAAATGAGAATGATTTTATGAGGGTTGCATAACTGCAGCTGGGACCGTTCCTCAGGTCTTCTGGCTCCAAAGATGACATCATGTTACAGCTTAAGACTGAAATTCTGAAATAACGAAGAATGCTGGTGATCACAGATGCCCAATAAAGAAAGTAAAGCATATGCTAGATTTCAAAAAAAAGATAATATGTTTATTACTGGATATTATAATAAAATGTGCCACAGAAGAAATTTCAGCTAGTTCCTAATAACAGCAGAGAGAAAATATATTTAGTGGATCAATACATGACCTCATTGAAACAAAAACCATAACATGAAGATGATGCAGTGGCATTTCATGATCAATAAACAATCTTAAGTGGGTCTTTGAACTGAACTAAATGACCTGCACCACCCAACCTCACACATAAATTGCCTTTTTTCATACTATAGATCTTCCATGATTTACGATGGGGTTACATCCTGATAAAGCCATCATAAGTTGAAAATATTCATATCAAAAGTGCATTTAATACACCTAATCTATTGAGCATCATTGCTTAGCCTGGCCCACCGTAACCATGCTCAGAACACTTACATTCACATGCAGTTGGGCAAAATTATCTGATGCAAAGCCTATTTTATAATAAAGTGTTAAATGTCTCATATAATTTATTGAGTACCGTATTGAAAGCAAGCAACAAAATGGTTGTAAACGTATCGGTTGTTTGCCCGGGTGTCCCCCTCGCTGACTGGGAGCCCCTCCTCCCTGTTGCTGCCCAGCACGGCCAAACAGCATCCCACTGCATATTGCTAGTCGTATGACCAAAATTCAAAATTTGAAGTCTAGTTTCTATTGAATGTGTACCGTTTTTGTGTTATTGTGAAGTTGAAGAATCATATGTCGAACCACGGTTAAGCCAAGGATCATCTGTACTTGTTGTCATAGCAAAGTCAATTGTGTCCATTAAAAATGAATGAGTTTACTTAAGAATGGCTTCGGGTATTCAATGCTGATGAAGGTGTGTGAGCACAAAGTGCTTTGAGGATTATAGGTTAGCATAGTCGTCTAAGGAAAACGTTTCCAAATATGTTTCTCATGTCTTAAAAATATTCACATCTGCTTTCAGGCAACTAGCCTTACTGAGATGCTCTGAAATATAGAAAATTCTTACTGTAGAAAAATTTCACTGAAGAATAATATAATAGAATATTATAATATAATATTTATATACAATATAATAATTGATATATTAAAAATTTCACTGATATAATTGATATATTAAAAAGTTAGTCACAGTCTAAATAAACAATAGCTTAAGGGAACATATAACCAAATAATGATAAAATCTTTTGTTGTTATAGTATACAACAATGAAAGTGAATTATCTATACTTTTAAGTGTGCTGATGGAAAGATCTTGCAGACATAAATGATAAAATAGGCATAAAAATTCATATAGCACAAGTTGATTTCCAAAAATTATAAAACAGTGCTATATATATATATATATAAACATATACATATATATGCAATTAAAAAAGGACTATATGGAATAGAAGCGCACCAAATTCAAAGTTATAATTGTGCTGTGATAGTAACAAGACCAGGAGGGACCAGCATAAAAGACTTCCATTTGAGCTACAGTGTTTTATTTCTTTCAAAAAAAGATTGAACTCGAATACAAAAAATAGTCAACTTGTTCATTTTGGTTAGTAGGAATTTAACATATTTCTTTAAAATTTTTATATTTTATATTTTATAAAATATATTTTAAAATATTATATTATAATGTAAATATTAAATGCATATTTAATAGGAAATATTTATATATTTTATAAAAATATACTTTTATATGTTTTTACTTTTTTAAGAGTCAGAAAAATATCAGAGGAAACTACATCAAAATATTAATTTAAAAATATCAATGGTGAGATTATGAGCGATTAAAATTTCGTCTACAGTTTTTCTATAATTTCCAAATTTTCTATAGTATATAGGCATTACTTTAATAATAAAAAAAATAGAGAATATTTTATTCTAAATTTATACCCACCTAAACCACTTTAGAATTCTTTCTGAAGTGACCTTACTTTGATTGCTAAAATGGTCTAAGAAAATGATTACATCAGCATGAACATAAATGGAACATATATTTTGCATGACTGCAACAAACTGCAATAACTCCTGTCATGTATATACAATTTTAGGCTGTTCTACTGATTTGGATATATGTGTTACTTTTATTCCACTAATTTACATGATAGAGTTTGACTATATTTATTTATACCTCTATTAAGTTTTTTCTTCCATGAGGTTAAGAGAAATATTTACTGAAGAGCATAACATCTGACATGTATCTAATTTTGTCAAAATTAAACCAGGAAACCTTAAAATTTTAAACTTTAGGAAAAGAACTTTAGAGGGTGCCTGGGGGTTCGGTCGGTTGGGCATCTGACTCTTGATCTCAGGTCAGGTCTTGATCTCAGGGTCATGAGTTCAGGCCCCATGTTGGGTAAGGAGCCTACTTAAAAATAAACAAATTAAAATTAAGAAAAGAAAAAGAACTTTAAATTTTAAGTGTCTTAAAGTTGATGAGATGATCTGATGATATAATAATAACATCTTGTTATTCCCAGACACTGTGCAGAAACTAGAAGGCAGCAGGATGGAACCTATTTCAAAATGCAGATAAATACAAGTTTTTTTTTTTTCTGAAATCAACAAATGTAAAATATCAAATGCAAGTCTGAAAAATTACATTCTCTAAACAAAGTGATATAATGATATTTCATTGAGATATTTCAGTTACTATATTTTTTTCTAAAGTTTGAGATTGATACTTCAAATTATCATTATTTTATGTTTGCCCTCTTTGGTAATTTTTAGAGTTTGCAATTTGCCAAGGAACCAAGATTACATTCTAAGAAACTTTCTCCCGTTTCTCATTAAATTTTTTATTTAATAATATGCTTGGTGTGCTACAGACCGTTAGCTCTCATAACTGGGAAACTTTCCATTCATGCATTTCATAGTGCACAGCTGAAACCCTTTCTGATATACAAAATTGGATGATTAAAATTGTTCTGTTCTGATGGCCAGCCGACTTGTTCATTCTCTCAATTGTTCTGTCCTACACACCTTGAGACCATTTAACTTCTTCAGTCAATTTCTTTGGAGATGAAACGGTTAGCTCCAGAGGGTCTCAGCCTATTTCCACTTTACGTTAGTTTTATGTTTCCCAATTTTATTTCAGACGCCATTCCCACAAAAATGTTCGTATATTAAAACTTTACTTTTAATTTAATTACTGCAATTAGTAATTTAAGAAAATATTTTTACATGCCAGAAAATATTTAAGAAAATATTTTTAAGAAAATATTTTTACATGCCAGAAATTATTGAATGAATAAATAAACAGGTATTCTTAACAATTAATAATAAGATGCACTGCTGAAATAACTGTGATTAATTTATAATTAATTGAAACACTTTCAGCCATAAAGTTTAATGAATATTTTAATATGAATATGAATATAACATATTCCATTTAAATTCTCAGATGAGTATGTTGACGGCACACAGGAAAAAAATCTACAGAAGACATGATGTTGAGAGGGAGAGACAATACATGAAATGACTGAATTAGTCTCCAAAAGGATCTGAAAACGTTAGAACACTGGACAGCTCTAATTACGTGAAGTTTAATAGGGACAAACATAAAATCCTGCCATATGTTTCCCAAACCAATTATACACATATACATTAGAGGCAGAAGTAAATGCGAAGAAAATTGAGGATTTAAGTCAAGAGTAAGCTCAGTGTTGACTAATTCATTTGCTTAGAGTTGCCTTCATTCGGTCCAGAGATACCGCCTGCCCCACGCACAGAAGACATTACGGTGATCTTTGGGAATATGATTCAGAGTGTGAAGGGCTGTCCCAAGACCTTTTCTATCAACGTCCTGTTCTATATGCAACCATCAGCCCACAGAAGGACTACAGTATTCTGTTCCCCTCTAGGTGCCCCAGGGTAAAGGTGTCTTCAACAAACCAGAGCTTATTCAGAATAAGCCATAGGAGAAATGGCAGAAATGATACGGAAGCTGGAGATACAGAAGCTACAGGCATGCAAGACGCCGGTCTTTAAATAACTGAAGGTTGTTGCATGGAGAGGGGCTGGATTTGTCCCACCTTTATCACCAGTTCAGAATTAGAATCAGTGAGGAAAGAGTTTAGAATTAGTATCAGTGAGGAAAGTTGTAGGAGTGATTTTTTTTTTTCCCAATTAGATCTGTCTAAAATGAAATAACCTAATTTCCCAAAGGAGAGAGTGATTCTTCTATGAAATGAACATACAGCTCCCCAAGAAGATCCAAATAATAAGAATAAAACAGTAACAACAACACAAGCTAAGTTCTTTTGGACACTTACTACAAAAGGGCATTTTTCAAGGTGCCTCTACATAAATTATTCTTAATGAATCTTGACAACTATCCAGTGTGGTAGGTATGATTTTTGGACAGGTAGTAAGCAGGGTGGTTAAGAGCTTGGTTTGGGGAGCTGGATGGAGTTCAGCTCAGGGTTTTGTTGCTTACAGGCTATAAAATCTTGGTTTGGGTTCCTTGTCTGTAATAGGTGAATGGCAGGGGCACATTAATGAGGATTAACTGCTCTTAAAATATTTGAAGTACGGGGGTCTCTGGGTGGTTCAGCGGTTGAGCGTCTGCCTTCAGCTCAGGGCGTGACCCCGGGGTCCTGGGATCAAGTCCCACGTCGGGCTCCCTGCAGGGACCCTGCTTCTCCCTCAGCCTGTGTCTCTGCCTCTCTCTCTGTGTTTCTCATGAATAAGTAAATAAAATCTTTAAAAAAATATTTAAAGTGCTTGGAACACTGAAAAGTTTTAAGTGCTGTGCTCAATACTCAATGAATATTAGCTATTATCCCCACCTTACCGACAAGGAGATTTGGGCATAAAGAAGCAAATGACTGTGCCCATAATTTTATGGCTATTATATAGGGGAGACAAGAGCCTGATCTTGAAGTTTCGTCAGATGATGAATAAGAGGAGTATCCTAGAGAAAAGTGCTAAGTGGTTCATTTCTAGCATGGTGCTCCTTGGGCTGGCAGCTTTGAGATGAAAGCGTCAAAGGAAGAGATCAGATGCTAAAGAGAGGCTTTAATTCCTTCAACAAATGTGTTCAAGTCACTACTTATCAGGAGTCTATTTTGTACCAAGCACTGGAGAAAAAGTAGAGAAAAAAACCAACCAACCAAACAAACAAGCTCTCATGGAGATTACGTTCGGATTTCCTGGGGTGGGTCCCATCACGCCTTGGCAATTAGGGAAGG
The DNA here is from genome assembly GCF_018345385.1 of Vulpes lagopus. NCBI lineage: Eukaryota > Metazoa > Chordata > Mammalia > Carnivora > Canidae > Vulpes > Vulpes lagopus. The sequence goes on from NC_054826.1 coordinate 164,709,940, forward strand.
GAAGGGATTCTGATTCCATGATTTCCATTTTAATGTACTATCCGCTCCCCCACGGAGATCACACGGCTTGATGATCTCGTCTGAATTGAAACCCGAGAGGGAGAAACTGTCTAACATATACGCTCGCATCTCACAATTCAAACTGGTCTCAGCCTTCTGTCTCCAAAAACCCACATCCACTTCCTCCCTCCCCCTTTCTCTACACTGCAGCCAGGAGGCCATTCCATTATGTCCTGTATCCCACTATCCAAAGAATATGAATCTCGGATACCTTTACCATATGGTGCAAAGCAAGTCTCCTCTGACCCTTTCCTGTCCCTACACCTCCATTCAAACTTGGGCCTCAAGGAAACCCGAACTCTGCTGTTCCTAGAGGCATCAGGCTTTCTCTCGCGACCAGGACTTCCCAAATGTTGTTCTCGAAGCCTGTGGGTCTGATCATTGATCGGGCGAGGTATTCCTTTGGTGTTGGTGTTCCTACTGGAGGACTTTGCCTATGATACTGGGAGCTCCTTGAAGCAGGGACCTGAATCTTATTTACCTTCGTATCTCCAACTCTTTCCAAGGGAACACGCTAGTGCTTCACACATTTCATCTGAATTGAACAGCATCAACAATCCACACTCATAATCAATATTTTCCTCCATTCCAATTCAGTAACTCACTCCCAATACCCCACTTAAGCTGTCATCGCAGGAGTGTGTACCAACTCTGAAATCTCAATTGCAAATTCCCCCTGGCTGACCGTGGGCTCCTGCACTGCCATTCCACTTATGTCCGTGCCCTGGAATTCCCCGGGAGCAGTGACTGGCGTGACTTCTATGCTGACTTCACCTTTATTCATTTCTCTTTCCTTCCTTACCAGGCCGAGATTCACGAGTAACACTTCATCGTCATGAACAGTTTCTTGCAAACGTCACTCGGCAAATGTGTCCTCTTTTGTCACATTCACCCCACTGATCTGAACTTGGGTTGAGGCCAACTTTCTGCCCTTTCTGCTACTGCACTAAGCTTTGTTTAGAAGAAATCACAAGTTGGCTGATTGTCTCACTTTAAATTCATGACAAATACCTGAAATGGGGACCGAGTCCTGCCACACAACCGGATTACTTTTCCTTGAGATGCTCAACTCTCTGAGACCATTTCAGAGTTCTTCGGTCTTGTCAAAGATCGCATCCTCCTCTCACCCCCAGTTCTTAGCTTACCTATATTGTTCACGGAAACAAACAAGGGACCAGAGACGGACTTACTCCAAGGGTAAGGAAGCTTGACGCTCAGGCCTCTCACGTGCATGTTGAGACAGATTGGCAGGGGAATATATTATAAAGACAACGGGTTAAGATTGCTCTGATTTGCTACACATCCTTTCCCTCCATCGTACTTCCTTGGGTATAATGTGGCACGTCTGAGATCTGGCTTAGTTGGAGCTGAGTTGGGGATGCATCTAGTTTGGCTTTAGCACGATACGTTTATGTGTTTTGTAGTCACCTCTATGGCTCTCTTTCACTGACCACCGCTGGCCTTACAAACGCATGTTCCCTTCCTGTCCATATGGGCTCTAGATCACATCTCTTCCATTTCTTCTCGATTTGCAAGGATCCAGACCTGCAGTTCTCCCCTTTCTCACACACATCAATCTCTTTCTCTACTGGGCCACGCAAACATGCTTTAGTTTCTCTTATCATGAAAAAATACTGTTTTCATAGCCTCTCTAGCCTCTTCCAGCTACTTTCCCACTCATTGCTCTTCTTCACAGAGACACTTTAGAAAAAGTTTTGTCACTATTTGCCTTTGCTTCCTTATCTCCCATTCACCCTTCAAGGCACTCTGAAGTATCACTGAAAACTCATTTTCTTGTGAAAAATCATCATGACGTCTACCTTGGTGCTGGGGTCCCTAAAATACAGCTACATAAATCAGACTTAACACTTAGTTGTTAAAGTCAGAGAATATAGGACAAATAGCAAATCGGGAAGAGAAAACAATTTTATTTAATTAATTAATTAATTAATTTTTAAAGATTATTTATTTATTTGAGAGAGAGAGAGAGAGAGAGAGAGAAGCAGGCTCCATGCTGGGAGCCCCACGTGGGACTCAATCCCAGGTCTCCAGGATCACACTCTGGGCTGAAGGCAGCGCTAAACCACTAAGCCACTGGGGTTGCCCAGAGAAAACAATTTTAAATATAGAGATAAAGAACTTATATTAAGGCCCTGTTGACTAAAGGAAATTTTATGGCTATAAGTATTTTCAAGGTAGAAAAAATTTGCAATTGCCAATGCAATTTCAAATTCTAGAATCTTTAAGTGATGTATGGATGTTCTTAATGCAAATTATAATTATAGTAAACTATATAATTTGTATGTTATACCTGTTTTCTCTTTGTCTTATTAATGTTTGAAAGGTTGAAAATACATGCACACACTTTTGGTTACAACATATTCCATAATTGATATATTTTTTATGGGCTAATCTCTGAAAATACCTACAACAGCTTATTTATTTTTTTTGTACCAGGTACATATCTTTCTAATATAGATAGTTCACTGAATGAAAAACAAATCTGAGTCACCATTTTTTATTTACCACCATCGGTCAATTCTCTGATATGGATTAATTTATAATAGCAGTGATAATTTTTTTGGAAGATCTATTTATTTGAGAGAGAGAGAGAGAACATGCATGCACTTGAGTGAGGGGAAGGGCAGAGTTAGAGAGAGATTGAATCTCAAATAGACTCCATGCTGAGCATGGAGCCTAACTTGGGGCTTGATCTTATGGCCTTGAGATCACGACCTGAGCCAAAAACAAGTGTGGGATGTGACTGTGCCACCCTGGTGCTCCACAGTGAGAAACGTTTTTAATAAAATTGCTAAGAAGTGCGTAAGAATCTATTACGGCATCAGTCTTATTTTCTGTAGATACTGGAAAACTTCTTTTTGTCTTGGTACTTCACGACATCATTACTGGATTTTACTTAAGTATAGTGGATGGTAGTTTATCTGGCAAAGGCCAAAGCTGAAATTTCTTTAAACCTTTAGTTTGATACTCACTATTGTAAGCTTCTGGAGCAGGTCTTGCATCGTTGAATCCCTAACTCTTAGCAGTGTGCCTGTTGCAAAAATATACCGCCAATGACCCTTGAAGGTCATAAAGCTGTACTGCAGAACTCAAGTACCTTCTGAATCTAAGACTACTATTCAGAGTGTTTCAATGAAATTCAGAATTAAAATTCTTTGAAAATCAGTAATCAATATCTAGCCTGTATGATAACTAGTTCTCCACAAACTGTAGAATGACCAATTACTTGAACAGAAAATAGCAAAGAAGTGGCTACTGTTCTGCTATAAATAGCAAGAGTTGCAGCAAATAAGAAACTGAACTGTCAAATGTGTGCACATTATCTTTTCTGCTTGAAAGTCAGTCAATGATAAGCCAGATAATTACGTTTAATGACAGTATCTTAAAGCTGTTCAGTGGAAGTGAAGAGCTCTATTAAAAATTGTAAATCTTGGGCAGCCTGGGTGACTCAGTGGTTTAGCGTCACCTTCAGCCCAGGGTGTGATCCTGGAGACTGGCGACTGAGTCCCACATCGGGCTCCCTGCAGGGAGCCTGCTTCTCCCTCTGCCTGCGTCTCTGCCTCTCTCTCTCTCTCTCTCTGCGTCTCTCATGAATAAATAAAATCTTAAAAAAAATCCCCCCAAATTGTAAATCTTTCCATAGGAAGACCATTTTGTTGGGTTTGGTAGCAAGAGTAGTTTTTTAGGCATTCCTTTGGGTGAGAAAGGAATGAAGACAAGACCCATTCACATTTGGGTTCCAAAGCCATTTTGTCTTCAATCTATAGCAGTTACAACATTCTAAACTGAGTCGTAACCATTAATCCTTACAATTTAGCCTAGTGGATGCTTAATAAATATTGGCTAAATGAATAAAGAAAGTGATTAGTATTATTGGTAGAAACCTTGACTCCTGCTGTGCTTTAATTTTCCCATTAGAGAAATGGAAACCCTTATATTTATCCTATTTTACTTCACTACATAGTAATGTTACGTAGGTCAATAAAATCTTGTGTGTTACACATCATGGGCTTTTAAGCTACACTTTTTTTTTTTCTTAGAGGGAGACAGAGAGAGAGCAAGAGCACTGGCGAGGGGCAGAGAGAGAGGGAGACTCCCAAGCAGGCCCCAGGCTCAGCACAGAGCCCATCATGGGGCTCGATCTCACAACCCTGAGATCATGACCTGAGCCAAAATCAAGAGTCCAGATGCTTAACTGACTGAGCCACTCAGGCGCCCCTAAACTACATTTTGAGGACATATATATTTATAAACATTATTGGAGTTCTATGGGTTATTTTAAGTAGAATTTGAGTTATTAATATTGCATATTTTCATTTTATTAGTCCTTAATATGTCAGTGTCTATTTATTATTCCTGTATATGTCATCTTCTACTTTTATAATATTTTCTGATATTTACTCCCTATGTAATCTCAGTTAAGAATTAGATCAGAGCACAAAGAGTAGAAGTATTGCTGGATAATTATTATATTTTCTCCATATGCCACATAAACAATATAAACGGATAAAGAAAAGATAACATTTTACAACATCTATCCCTAAACCTGGTTACTGTCATACTTATTATCTAACTAATAATAATAATAATAATAAATGAAAGCTAATAATTTATGCTACCTCTCATTATTAGTTATTAAAACCTATACTATTTATTTATAAATGTTCTAACCTGCCACTTCTGAAGATTTAATAACTACTCACCAAGCCCTAACTTCACGGGCAGCCCCGTGTTATGGGATATAGGAGCATGTGCATGTGGCGGGGGGAACTCAAAGAGTATTATAATCTCAGATTATATAATCTCAGACAAAATGTAGACATAGGTTAATGCGGAGAGACATAGGATCCTGAGCTACATACTGTGGTGAAAATGATAGGAGTACATAAAGCCCAAATAAAAACAAAACGAATTGAGGAAAGAGGAAAATATTAGTCCACTTGACCAAATACTTTATAAGAACTAGTGAGAAAATAAGGACAATTACCTGTTTAATCAGATTTTAACATTTCATTGTTTCCACACTTGCTTTAAAGCCCTTTAAAACTCTCAGCTTTATTTTTCCTGCACAAATTCTATCATGTGAACTACACATTAAATTATATATATTTTTATTAGTTTTATACAACAGTTGAATGAGCTGTTTGCCAGGGTATATTAAACTGTCAATACAGTTCCACATCAGCACACCCAAATTATTCTTATGGTACTGTGTTGATTCCTTTATTAACCCCCATTTGACGGCTAATTGCAACGATGTAATTTAGTAAAATTATAATATTTATTGGTGCAATCTACAAAGATCAAGACGATGTAATTTGAAATTACATGCTTGATTGTTTTGCTTGTCACTGTAAAAAATTGGTATGTTTTATTGGACAATTTTTTTTTATATTACAAATGAGCAATGGGTTTTGAGGCTGTGGCTCAAAAGAACTTATATTGTATCAACTTTAAATGGGGTACTTCCTTATCTATGTGACCTTGCCCCATATTTATAATTCTAGAATTCCTTGCGAACTATCTTAACATACTCTTAACTTCCCTCCCTAGCCTGCCACTCACATTTTTGTGACTCTCTCTCAAACTATATTGCAGTCACCATGCGCTCATCGTGCTCCTTCCCGCTCCCTCTTCTACCTAAAGTGCTCCTCCTCCTTTCCTTTGCCAGGTTAATTTCTACTCACCCTTTAGATTTCAACTCAAGATCACTTCTTCAGGGAAGTCTTTGGCCAAATTCCATGATAGACTCCTGAACACTTGTGATGGCTGGAATTTTACCTTTGTGAGTGCACTTGATTACTATCAGTTTACCTCACTAGATGCATGAGGGCAGGGACTATCTTTGTTTTTCATTTTACTTTTGTATATGAGAGTTTGACAGAGCGATTAATAAATGTATTCACCCAAAAGATATCTATTGACGACTTAACACATATCAAGCACTGTGCTTGGTGTGGGGGGATATAACAGAGAACAAAATAAAATCATATAGCTACATTCAGTCATCCAAGAGTTGTTGAATGAATAAAGGAATAAATGATAACTTGTCGAAACAAATGATTCCCTATCAACCTTTCTTGATATGGAAGGATCAATCTTTTAATATGTGTCGTATGCGTGGTGCTTTACCATTAACATTTTGCATACAGTGCCTTGCAAGTAGTAGACTGCTAATGACCATTTTCCAGATTGGTGAATGGATTTATTTCTGAGCGGGTTAATTTTAGATGTGTAGCTGATGCTGGCTATGCTATAAGACCAAAGGAATATATTTTAACTCCAAATTTATTATCCATTTAGTAACAAGTGAATCTTTTCTTCATGAGTGAACAAGAATGCTTTTTTAAAAATTTTGCTTTATCATTATTATGGTTATTTAATATTCAAATTCACGCAAACAAGTCAATAAGGGATTTTGCTAAAAATGTGAATTCCAACCAACATAATATGAAAAAAAAAAGTTGTCCAGACTTCAACTTGTAACATATGCTTCAGGCTATTTTTTTCTTTTTCATATGGAGTTGTGAACAGATGCTTGGGCAGGTTAATTCTGTATTAAATCTTGTACTTCTGCACGTGCCATGAAGATGGATGCTTGCCAAGTCAGGCCTGTATCTCCCTTATTGGTCATTAATCACATCAAAACCACTTATTTTTGCTTTTATTAAATTAAAATGAAAATGAGAGCTCTGCTAACAAAGGTTTATTTTATAGAGTGGGGAGCTCCGCAGCCTCATCTTTCATTCCTCTGCCACAAGAACCTCTGCTCTCGTTAAAATAATCTAATTGCCAACCCTCAGCACGCTTGTGTTTCCTCACCTCCATCCATTCCTATGATCTTGTTAATCCCCTGGCTGGGATGCTCTCTTCCCTCCCCACCTGTCCAAGTCCAATTCATTCTTCAAAGCCCAGCAAATCTTGTGTCTTATGGAAAACTTTAAAAGATTACACCAGTCATCAGGAATCCCACTAACATACATCAATTCTACAGATTTAAGAATCTACTATGTTGGGATCCCTGGGTGGCGCAGTGGTTTGGCGCTTGCCTTTGGCCCAGGGCGCGATCCTGGAGAACCGGAATCGAATCCCACATCAGGCTCCCGGTGCATGGAGCCTGCTTTCTCCCTCTGCCTATGTCTCTGCCTCTCTCTCTGTCTCTCTGTGACTATCATAAATAAATAAAAATTAAAAAAAAAAAAAAGAATCTACTATGTTCAAATAGCTAGGCCACAGACAGGAGAAACACCCACATCAGATCAGGCCTTGCCCTTGTGGGCTATAGTTTAAGAGAGAAAAAAACATCAGCATTCATTTAACAAATAATAACGGGTAACCATTTTCAGGTTTACTGCGAATAAGAATCATTTTGGGAGTTTGATAAAATGTAGATTCCTAAGCTTTCCACGCAACCCATTGAATCAGAATTTCTAACAGTGTGATACAAATCTAAGTGTTTAAATTTTTAAGTGTTTATAGCCATTTGAGAGTCTTATTTAATATACACTGCTTATAGACAGGGGTTACTGAGATGAATGCACAGATTCTCTGCCCTCAAGGAACTTACATCTTAGTTAGGGCAGGTGGTTAGTCACAATACAAATAATATATTTTGTGATGGCTATATTAAAAAAAAAATTGAACAGGCTTGTGAAATGGTTTCAGGGACCACAGAGGATAGAGAGAGTCAGTAGTACTTGTATGCAACGAAAGCACAAGTTAGCCTCACTGGGTTCTGAGGGATTGAAAAGAAATCCTTTTATGGACAATATTCACCAAGCACTAGAGGTAGGAGAAGGGAAGGTTGTGTGCTGTGATCATGCGCCTACCCAGACAGGGACACGTATAACATAAGAACGAAAGTAACGGGCGCAGCAGAGATCTCTTTATATGGAATCTACCGGAGGGGAAGATAATTTCCAGCTAGTAACATCAGCTTGTTCTCTATAGTTGACAGTATGTTTCTGGGTTTTCCTCTCTCTTATTTTCCCCTATGATAATTTGTTTTGTTTCTTAAATTCTACATATGAGTGAAATCATATGTATTTGTCCTTCTCCAACTGACTGACTTATTTCGCTTAGCAGAATACTCCCTAGCTCCTCATCCCAGTTGCCCGATTAAAGGCAATATACCTGCTTCTTTTCCCCTTTTACTCACCCCACCCCTTTTCTGCTAGTTCTTTATTTCTGGAATCCGACTTTTTGTTGCCCTTCATTTCTTCTGTCTTCATTTCTTAGTTCTGGCTTCATCATCTGTTTCCTAAACTATTACAATAATTTTCACTCATCCCTGTTTTTAATCTGTTCCTATTAAAGCTCTGGGTTCTAACACAATTTCTGACACATAGCAGGTTATCGATAAAATATTGATTGAGTGATTAATTCATCCTGCATATTAGAGGTAAATTGTAAAATGTAGACTTTGAATATGTCACTTTCCTGCTCCACAATTTTTAGGTTATTTATCATTTATGAGCTGAATACTAGATGCTTAGCATGACACTCAAAGACTCCAATACTCTTGCTTCAGTTCATTTTTTAAATCTCAACTCCCTTTATCCTACAAAAGAATCGGTACTCCAGCCATATCTGACCACTTCATTCTAATCCTCCTCTTCTAACGTCTACTCTTCTGTAACTCCCACAAGCTAGCCTCTCTCTCCTACTTACCTTTCAAGTGCTTCCTCACCTTGAACCTGCCTTTCCTCCCAAAGTCACTCTTCAGTTCCCCTGTTTTATAATCCATCTCTCCATCTACCTTTTATTTGCTAATTGCGGTGCTATCATTTGCACTTTCAACATTTCTGAAAGGTAAATTTATGTTTTATTCATCTTTGTATTCTCAGTGCCTAAAGTGCCTGCATAAATACAGAGTAAATGTATGGTGAATGAATAAACAGTAAGCTGATTCAAATGTCAAAATGGGATTTATCTTCCATCTCCCCCCAAGTTCCCCTAAAATGACAAAACAGAAACAAAGCTGAAAACAAATGAAAGAGAAGAAATTGGTGCTGCAAGTAATGGAAAGGGTAAAAATAAGAAGCCTGAAACTTAGAGAATTCTGTAGAAAGTACAACGTAGATTCAATTATGTTTTTAAAAAATTCAGTGTGAATCACCTGTGACTTAGGACAAATCAAATGGGGTCCCGCTGGGAAGTCTGAATTGCTTGGTTTCTCTAATGAGATCCAAAAGTTTGTATAAATTAGTACTGCTTTTGAGAGGGAAAATTTGCAGTATCTATTAAAATGAATCACATATAACCAGTGATCCAGCAATTCTACCTCTAAGAAGTCATTCTCTGCAAATATTTGCATGTATATGTAAAAAGTCGCTCACTGCATTATTAAAATAGCAAAATAGTGAAAACAAGATAGATGTCCATCAATGGGTTATAGATTAAATAATGTGATGTCCACTATAAGAAACTTTCTATAACTTTGAAAAGTATAAAAGATATACGATGCCCATTTTATGTTCTTCAGTGAAAAAAAATGCATGTGCACATGTACCTTTGCAAATGAATAGAAAAAGAAGTCGCACGACAGACATTAAACTGTGTTTACCTCTGGGGAGTGAGACTGGGAGGTTGCTGAGGAGGGTTTTTCTCTTTTTCCTTTTTATATACCACTGTATTAAAATCACTTTGGTAACTAAAAAGCAATATAAACAGTTTAACAATTTAAACAAAGAAAGTTTCCAGATATGAAATAGCAGGGGAAGGGAGCAAAATAGGCCATAGTCAGTCCATAAGGAACAATTGAAGGACTCCTAAATAGTCAGGGATTAGTACTTAGGGTTATTTCACTAGCTGGAACTGCTTATTAAAGATCTTCCCATTGGCTTCTGATATGAGCGATAGGGTCAGAGAGAGAAGGAGGCAGTATTTCGGCTAACTCCAGGCTGGCACAATCAAGACAGCAGCGAAATTCTATAATGCATTTATCCTCATTGATAAGTCTTCCTCCACACCTTGCTGGCAAGTGCAGCTGTAGCCTCTAAGAATTCCCTGGCAATGGCCAGAAAAGATAGTGGGTTGAGAACTGCTCTGCAGACCTGGTAACTCAACTAGAATATCTCATAACAGGTGGCTGACTGCAGCATTACTTATCTAGACATGGGCAGCAAGCAGGCTTGGAATCGGACATTTGTCTTCTAAAGAAGGGTTGTCTTCTATCATCTATCTTTCTCGAGGGCCCCATATGACATCTTCTTGTTTGTCTACCTGCTTCCTCACATACCATTGCCAAATGTAGTAACCTGCTTGGAGGCCCAGGGAGAGTGAAGTAGGAAAAGGGAAGCAAAATTGTATAGGATAAATTATTTTATGGTAGAGGTGGCTCAGCTCTGTGTTTATCTCTTGGGGAAGCTATACGGCTAGCGTTGACCCTTGGCTGAGATAAGGGCACTGAACTAATTAATTATTTATAATGTGCTATTGAAAGTTTGAAACTCCCCTGGCGATACCCAGGGCTGATTTGTTTATTGGGGCTTATATCTGGCATCCCCCGTTAGGTAGCCTGGCTTGGCAATGTGTAAAGAAGGGCACAAAAACCACCATTGGAAACTTTTAGGGAGCTTTTTGAAACTAGGATTTATCATGTAAATTGTGGTGGTTTTATTTGGAGATGAAGCACATCCTTGTATGAATAAGAAGGATCTTGGGAAGCTGTACTTGGAAGGTTCTTGGTCCCCTGATGTTTGCCTACATTATCTTTCTACTGCTCTACTGTATCATTTGCTTTTATTGAAAGTCTTATGTGAGAACGCCCTGTGGAGACTTTCAAATCCTTCCAATTATCCAACATGTTGTAATCTTTGCAAAAACAATGAATACAACATAGCTGTATTAGTTTTTCAATGCTGCATAACAAGTAACTGAAAATTTAGCAGCTTATTAAACCAACATTCATTTATAAAAGTTCTCAGCTCTACAGGTCAGAAATCAGGGAATTGTGTGGTTGTGTTTCCTTGCTTAGGGACTCAAAAAGCTAAAATCATGGTATTGACTAGTCTGCATTATCATCTGGAGCATGGAATCCTCTTTCAAGCTTACGTAGATGTGGCAAGATTTAGTTCCTTTGGGTTGTAAGAGAAAGGTCCCAGTTTCCTTGCTTGCTGTCTGCTACTCCTCTGCTGAGGTCACTCCCAGGTCTCAGAAGCTATTACATTCCTTGAAATATGGCTTCTTCCATTGGCCCTCTCACACTTCTAATATCTTTAATTAAAAAGAGTCCATTCCCTTTTATAGTAGCCTTATTAGGTCAGATCCACTCAGAATAATCACTCTATTTAAGGTCAGCTGACTTGGAATTTTAATTACATAAGGCAAAGTCACTTCCTGGCACTACTTGTATTAGTGTTTGAATAACTGGGAGAAGACTTCTGTATTTCAATAGGTTCATGTCTTGGGGGTCATTTTAGACTTCTGCCTTTCATAATGGTCCCCAATTAATAATTGAACCTATTAATACCAACCACAGAATTGCATTTTGTGGAGCCAGAGAAGGTAGGTAGAAGGAGACTGTTGGGTATCAGATTCTTATTTTACTGGGGTGACTTTACTTTTATCTATTATATACAGTTATAGTCTGTATAAATTATTGCTATTATATTTTGTTCATACTCCTTTCTTTGGTAATCACATACAGTCTCGCGGTTCTAAATTGTATATAAATTGTATAAAAGTAGGGAGTTGTATAAGAAGTAAAAGTGTAGTTTTTGTATACAAATGAAATTAAGGGGTTATTAGTTTAAAATAGATTCTCATAATTCTAAGATGTTTTTGTAAGCTCATAAGAAAAACAAAGAACATATCTATAGTTCACACACACACACACACACACACACACACACACACACAAAAGAAAGGAATAAAATATGCCACTACAAAAAAGTTAACAAAACACGAAGGAAGATCACAAGAGGAAAAAAACAAAAAAAGCTACAAAGGAGACACAAAAAAATTTTAAAAAGTGGTAATAGTAAGTCATTCCTGATCAATGATTACTTTAAATGTAAGTAGATTGAATTCCTCAATCAAAAGACACAGAGTCATGGCTTTTGAGTTTGTTTTTGTTTTGTTTTTTTGGCTGAATGGATATAAAAAACTAGACCCAACTATATGCTGTCTACATGAGACTCACTTTAAAGACACACAGGCTGGGAGTGAACGAATGGGAGAAGATATTCCATGAAAATGGTAACCAAAAGAAAATAGGGGAAATCATATATATATCAGACAAAATTGACTTTGAATTAAATACTTTAATTTAAATCAAATACTTTAAATTAAATAGACATAGAAATAAGCTATATAATGATAAAAAGGTCATTCCACCAAGAAGGTATAATAACTATAAATATATATGCACCCAATATCAAAAAATCCAAATGTATGAAGAAAATATTGAACAAATTGAAGGCAGAGATAGATAGCAATATAATAATAGAGGATTTTAAAACACCACTTTCACTAATGGATAGAACATCCAGACAGAAGATCAATAAGGAAACATAGGACTGAAACAACACTATAGACCAAATGGACCTAACAGGCATATACAAACATTTCACCCAATAGCAGCAGAACACACATTCTTCTCAAGAGCACATGAAACATTCTCCAGGATAGATGACCTGTTAGGTCATAAAACAAGTCTTAACTAATTTAGGAAGATTAAAATAATACCAGGTATATGTGATGACCACATGGAATGAAACTAGAAATTGACAGGAAGTATACTAGAAAATTCAGAAATATGTGCAAGTTAAGTAACATACTCCTGAATAACCAATGGGCCAAAGAAGAAATTAAAGGGAAATTAGAAAATATCTGGCGACAAACAAAAATGAAAGCATAACATATCAAAACGCATGGGATGCAGCAAAAGCAATTATTACAAGGGAATTTTATAGTGATAAATATCCATATTAAAAAACAAAGAAAGATCTCAAATGGATAACCTAACTTCACACAACAAAGAACTAGAAAAAAGAAAACAAACATAGCTTAAAGTTAGCAAAAAGAAAGAATAATAAAAATTAGAGAATTAAATGAAATAGAGAACAGCAAAATAATAGAAAAAAATCAATAAAACTAAAAGTAGTTTTTCTGAAAGGAAATGGACATCTGTTTGACGAGACTAAGAAAAAAAAGAGAAACCTCAAATAAACAAACTATGAAATGAAAGGGGAGACATTACAACAGATGCTACAGAAATAAAAACAATTATAAGAGACTACTATGAGTAGTTAAGCATAAGTAATTTGGACGTTTCCTAGAGAAATGGATAAATTCCTAAAAACATACAACCTACCAAGACTGAATTATGAAGATATAGAAAGCCTGAACAGACCAATAACAAATAAGGAGATTGAATCAGTAATCACAATCTCCCTACAAAGAAAATCCAGAGCCAGAGAGTTTCACTGGTTAATTCTACCAAATATGTATAGAAGAATTAAACCAATCCTTTTCAATCTCTTCAAAAGACTGAAGAAGAGGGCACATTCCAAACTCATTTATGAAACCAGCATTACTCTGATGCCAAAACTAGGTAAAATACATCACAAGAAAGGAAAACCAAGGCCACTAGCCCTGATGAACATAATTCAAAAAATCCTCAACAAAATACAAGCTAATTGAATTCAATAGCACGTTAAAAGAATGACACACTATAACCATGTGGGATTTATCCTGAAGATGCAGAATGTTTTAAAATCAATCAATGAGATATACCACTTTAGCATAACAAAGAATAAAATATCAAAATCATCTTAATAGATTCAGAAAAGGCATTGACAAAATTCAACATCCTATTATGATAAAAACACTCCACAAACTAGGAATAAAAAGAAACTGTCTCAACATAATAAAAGCCATATACGAAAAGCCCACACCTAACATTTTACTCAATGGTAAGACACTGAACCTTTTTTTAAAAATCTTTTTTCTTTTTTTTTAAGATTTTATTTATTTATTCATGAGAGACAGAGAGAGAGAGAGAGAGAGAGAGAGAGAGAGAGAGGCAGAGACACAGGCAGAGGGAGAAGCAGGCTCCATGCAGGGAGCCCAACATGGGACTCAATCCCAGGTCTCCAATCAGGCCCTGGGCTGAAGGCGGTGCTAAACCACTGCACCTTTTCTTCTAAGATCATGACCACGGCAAGGATGCCTGCTCTCACCACTTCTATTTAACACAATACTGGAAATCTTAGAGCATATAGGCAAGAATAAGATATAAACAGTATTCAAATCAGAAAGGAAGAAGTAAAATTATCTGTTTTCAGATGACATGATTTAAATGTTATGAAACCTTGATTCCACCAAAAAATCTGTTACAACTAATAAACAAATTTGAAAAAGTTGTAGGTATAAAATTAACATTCAAAAAAAAATTGCAAGAGGCCTGGCTGGCTCAGTCAGTACAGCATATGACTCTTGATCTTGGGGTCCAGAGTTCAAGTTGCACATTGGGCCTCGAACTTACTGTAAAAAAAATGAAACCCTTAAAAAAAAGAAGTTGCATTTCTTTAAACTATCAATAAAATATCTGAAAAGGAAATTAGGAAATTAATCCCACTTATAATAGGATCAAAATAATTAAAATACTTAGAAATAAACTTAACCAATGTGGTAAAATACTTCTATATTGAAAACTATAAAACAAGGATGAAGGAAATTGAAAAAGACATAAATAAATGGAAAGATATCTTATGTTCCTGGATAGCAAGATACAATATTTTTTAAATGTCCATACTAACCAAATTGATCTACAGATTCAATGCAATCACTCTCAAAATGCCAATGACATTTTTTACAGAAATATGGAGAGTAATCCTAAAATCTCCACAGAACCACAAAGGATCTTAAATAGCCAAGACAATCTTGAGAACAAAGAACAAAGCTGAATTCTCACAGTTCCCAATTTCAAAAAAATTATGAAGCTATAATAATTAAAACAGTAAAGGTATCAGTATAAAGAGAGACAATATAGACCAAGGGAACAGAAGAGAGAGCCCAGAAATAGGTCCACTCAAAAATGATCTTCTAAAAACATTTAACAGGGAAATGAACTAGGGGTGGTGGAAGGGGAGGAACGTGGGGGGTGGGGGTGAATGGGTGACGGGCACGGGGGGGGCACTTGACAGGATGAGCACTGGGTGTTATTCTGTATGTTGGTAAATTGAACACCAATAAAAAATAAATTTATTAAAAAAATAAAATAAAAAAAAAACATTTAACAATGCACAATGTAGAAAGGATAGTCTCTTCAACAAAGGGTGTTGGGAAAACTGCATATCTACCTGTAAAAGAGTGCAACAGGACCTTTATCTTACACTATACACAAAAATCAACTCAAAATGGATTAGAGACTTAAATGTTAGCCCTGAATCAATAAAATTCCTAGAAGAAAACATAGGAGAAAAACTTCATGAAACGGTTTTGGCAATGATTTCTTGGATATAATATCAAAAGCACAGACAACAAAAGCAGAAATAGACAAGAGAGAGTACATCAAATTAACTGCACAGCTAAGGAAACAATCAACAGAGTGAAAAGGCAACCTAATGAATGAGAATAAATATCCACAAATCACATATCTGATAAAGAATTACTATTCAAAATATAGAAGAACTCCTACAACCCAATTGGGAAAAATGACCCAATTAATATATGTACAGAGAATTTGAATAGACATTTCTCCAAAGACATATAAATGTCCAGCAAGTGTATGAAAAGATGCTCAACATCACTAGTCATCAGGGAAATGCAAATAAACCCATAATGAGATCACTTCACATGTATTAGGATAGTCACTCTCAACAACAACAACAAAACCCTCAAATGTTGGTAAGAATGTGGAAAAAAACTAGAACTTTCATGCACTGTTGGTAGGAATGCAAAATGGTGAGGCTACTATGGAAAATAATATGGAAGTGCCTTAAAAAATTAAAAAATTGAATCGCCATATGATCCAGCAGTCCCACTTCTATGTATATATCAAAAAGAATCGAAATCTCTCAAAGATTTATTTGCAGTCCCATGTTCATTTCAGCTCTATTCCAAATGGGCAAATGTGGAAATAGCCTAAATGTCTATTTTATGGATAGATAAATGAATAAAGAAAATGTGATATATATAATGAAACGTTGATATATATTTATATATAATAATATATAAAATATATAATGAAATATTAATCCATCTTATAAAAGGAAATTCTGTAAGGTGTGACAATTTGGCCGAGCTTTGAGGACATTACGCCATGTGAAATAAGTCCGTCAGGGAAGTATGAATACTACATGATTGCACTTACATGAGGCATCTAAAGTATTCAAGCCCATGGAATCAGAAAGTAGAGTGGTGGTTTACAGGGGGAAGAGTACACGGGTTGCTGCTGTTCGCTGGTGTAAAGCTTCAGTTACGTAAGATGAAAAAGCTCTAGAGATCTGTGGCACAGCATTGTGCTTATAATTACCTATAAATATATAGTAAAATATAGTACTGTATACTTAAAAATGTGTTAAGAGGGTAGCTAACATTATGTGCTTTCCCCCCACAATTAAAACAAAAGAGAACTGAAAAAAATAAACAACCACCTTGCATCTGGTGTAGTAATCTACTCAGAAGTAGAAATTTAATCTTTTAGTTGCTTAGGTCTTAATTCATGAAGTCGTTATTAACTACGATCCGTCTCTCATTCCTGACATCCAGTCTGTCAACAAATCCTGTTGCTTCTGCCTAGAGGCAGAAATACTTTTAAGTTAATGAGGTTCAAACTTTCAGGCCTCTTCTTGCACGAACTCCTCCTTCCCAGATCCTGGAAGGAAGCCTGGCCGTGTGTTCACATAGCTACGTTTTGTGCAATTTGCAAAATTAAGATTGTTTTCTTTTTTTAAGATTTTAAAAATGGAAACATAATTCACATACCATAAATTTCACCTTTTCAGGATATAAAGTTAAGTGGCTTTTTGTATGCTTACAAAGTTGTGCGACCATAACTATCTAATTCTAGATCATGTTCATCACCTCCCCCAAAACAACCCATAGTCACTCTCTCCACCCTAATACCCTGGGAACTACAAATCTACTTACTGTCACTGTGGACTTCTGTATTCTGGACATCCCAGATAGATGCAATCATACAATATATAGCCTTTTGTTTCTGGCTTCTTTCACATACCGTAGTGTTTTTAAGGTCCATCTATATCAGTCTTTCGTTCTTTTTTTTTGTCAAATATTCTATTGTATGGGCAACTTATATCATGTCTATCCATTTATTAGTTAATGGACATTTGGATTTTTTTCACCTTTTAGCTATTATGAATATGCTATTAAGGTCTTGTGTGGACATGTGCTTTAAATTTTCGGAGCGGGGGGTGGGTAGTGTCGTCAAGTGAATAATAGCTCCCTGTAGATGTGAACATCCTAAGCCCCAGAAACTGAGTATATGTCACCTTACATGGAAAAGGAGAAGAAAGGTACGATTAATTCAAAGATCTTGAGATGGAGAGGACGGATTATCCTGGGTTATAGGAGTGGCCCAATGTAGTCACAAGTATCCTTAGAAGGGGAAACTGGAAGATCAGAGAAGGCAAAAATGGAGATATGATGCCGAAGCAGAAGCTGAAATGGTGCAAGGAACGTAGGTGGCTTCCAGAAGCTGGAAAAGGAGAGAAAATGGATATTTCTCTAAAACCTCCAGAAGAAACAGCCTTTCTGACACCTATAGAACTTTAAAATAATAAATTTGTGTTGTATTAAGCCACTCAATCTGTCATAATTTGTTAGAGTTCAACAATGGGAATCATATTTTGGAACTTGGAAGGGGGTCATTGCCATAATAAATAACTAAAAATGTAGAAGTGGCTTTGGAATTGGCCAGGGGACATAAACTGGAAAAATTCTGGCTATTAATTTGTGACAGAAAAAGCTGAGATTGTTTTGAACGCAGTATTCGTAGAAGTAAGGATGATAATGACTCTCTGCTAGGAAGACTCTGGAGGAAGTGAAAGAATGAAGCACGGTAAGGAAAATCTGTGTCATCTGAGACATTACCTAATCATCACGAAAGGATGCTGGTAGCAACACGACACTAAAAGCACTAGTAGGTGGCAGCTCAGAAGGAAATGAAAAGCATATTATCGCGGAAAACGGAAGAAAGGGGATCTTTGTTATATAGTAGCTGAACTGTGTCATACAGTTATGTGGAAAGCAGAACCTGCAAGAGGTAAACTTAGTATATACTGAAGAAATTTCCAAGCAAAGTTTTATTTTGGTTTTTAAAAGATTTTATTTATTCATGAGACACAGAGAGAGAGGCAGAGACACAGGCAGAGGGAGAAGCAGGCTCCCTATGGGGAGCCCGATGTGGGACTCGATCCCAGACCTGGGATCTCGCCCTGGGCTGCAGACAGAGGCTCAACTGCTGAGCCACCCAGGTGTCTCTCCAAGCAAAGTTTTGAAGGTGTGTCCTGGTTTCTACTTGCTGATTACAGTGAAATGCAAGAAGAAACAGATACACTGAAAGAACTGCTAAGCAAAAAGAAACCAGGACTTGATGGGAAATTCTCATCCTATCCGGATTACCAAAAAAAAAAAAAAAAAAAGAGGCTAAAATTAGGTGATTCATTGCCAGGAAAGTGTGTTCTAGGAAAAAATCCAGGGATGTGTCTGGGCAAACTTTTGTAAGTGCCTTATAAGTATTAAGAGGTTGGAGCACTCATCCATCCATCCATCCATCCACCCATCCATCCACCCATCCACCCATCCATCCATCCATCCATCCACCCATCCATCCACCCAACCACCCATCCATCCATCCATCCACCCATCCACCCATCCATCCATCCACCCATCCATCCATCCACCCATCCATCCACCCATCCATCCACCCATCCATCCATCCATCCATCCATCCATCCACACAGCGCCTTCTGAAGAAACTAATTAGGTGTCTCATGGAACCTGCCAGACATCTGAGAAGAAGCCAGCAATAGAGGTGGGATTATCCAAGGAAGATGTGTAAAGGAACTTCTTGTTCAGTGAAGAAATCATCAGGATAGATAAGGGAGACCCACAAGGTTCTTAAGATTGTTGCATCAGCAGAAATACTGCCAGCAGGGGCTGACAGGGACAGAGAGAGGACACGATGAGGGAAGACGGTGAGACTCCCCAAATTCTAGAGGTAGGCAACAGGTGATTCAACCTACCTGACTGCAAAAACTTGTGTATGTGACTCACTCAGCATGTGGAGTTTGAGCCACGGAGGTTAGTCCCAGGCTTTGAGACCTAATGGAGTTTTCTTGGTTGGATTCTGAAATGGTTCCTGAGTGTAGGACCCTCTTGGACTCCTATCCGCCACTCCGTCCCCTTTTGTACGGGAATGTCTGTAGCCGTTAGCCCATGCCTATTCCACAATTGTATTTTGGAAGCAGATGAACTGTTTTCTAGTTTCACGGGTCTACAGATGGAGAGGAGCTTTGTTCCAGGATGGATTATGCCCAGAACTCTTTCCATGCCTAATTTAGATGCTTTAGATGATGAAATTTGGGACTTCCAAGCTGATGAGCTCTAGATGAGTTTTGTACTCGAGTCAAAATTTTAATGGATGGGACTTCCGGGGACCTTGCGCCGGGGCAGGTGCATTTTCATGTAAGTCACACATAAATCTTTGGGAGCAGAGGCCAGACCGTGGAGCCTGAGTAGCGGACTTCCAAGGATGCCCATGCCCTGATCCCCAGAACCTGTGAATGTGAGACCTTACTTGGTAAAAGAGAATTTGCTGATACCATAAGGATCTCGAGACAAAGAGCTTATCCTGGATTATTTGAGTGACCCCAATGTAACCACAAAGGCTCCTATAAGAGGGAGGCAGGAGGGTCAGAGAAGAGAGAAAGTAATGTAGTAACAGAGAAGTCAGAGCCGGAGATGTGCCGTCTGATACAGAGAATGAAGCGAAGCGAGAAAGGGACCACTCGTGGAACGGACACGGGCAGCCTCTAGAAGCTGGAAAAGGCAAGGCACAAATTCTCCCATGAAACCTCTGAAGGGAACAAAGCCATGATGAAATAAATGCGAACTGTAAGACCTCCGACCTCCAGAACCATAAGATAATACATTTGTATTGTTCGAAGTCCCAAAGGCTGGGTCACTTGTTAGGATTCTGCGGTAGGGAAGGGACGAGGTACATGCCTTGTCCTGGAATGTTGGGCTAAAAGTAAACTATTTTAATTGTGATTTCCATCCTGACTTGTCCTATCTTGTGGTTTCCCTCAGGTCAGGTAGTGATGGAGTGGCCAGCGGCATATAGGGGGCTGGATGCAAGTCGTTGCGTGGCCATGGAGGTTTAGTGGGATATATTTATAAGATTTGCAATCCTGTTTGCACTTCTAGTTATACTCCTGCTCTTGTGCAAACTGCCTTGGGCATCAGGACATGTGAGTGTGGGGCCAGAGGACACACTGAACATGAACATCCCCTTTGGTTCCCAGCACCCTAAGTACGCCGGTGGAGGAGGAGAAAGAGCCTTGAGATGTATGGAGCCAGAGGTCGGCCCAAATTTGGCAGCAATCCTAAAATTTTACAAGGCATATCAGTGAGAAATCATAAAGCTGAAATCAATGTTTCGAACTATCAGTAATAAAAATCAGAGTAAAGATTGGATTATTTTTCTATTATCTTCATAGAAACTGGTATTGTAAAATATATGTCACATGAAGACTGTCAGAGAGCATGAAGCCAAAACATAGGGGGAAAAGAGCGTTATAGAGGTGTGCTTGTATGCTACTTTCCTGGAATTAATGGTATTTATGGCATTTGATAGCTTTTCAAAATGCATTTTAGTAACTTCATTTTATAACTCAAAATTCATAGTTTCTTCTTCCGTCTTCAGTAAGCATTCGCTTTGGTGATCAATTGCGAGTTCCTAATTTTTGTTATTACTTATTGAAAGACGGTATCTCCAGTTTACAAATTCAGGTCCTAACTTCCGGCCACTCCTTTCAGATTTACCCAGAAATCAACTCCTCACCACCTCCGCTGCTCCGACCTCAATCTAGGACACTATTATTTCCTGCCTATGTTATTGCAATCACTTTCTGACGGGTCTCTTTGACTTCACGTACCCCACTTCCCACTTCTTCTCAACACCGCAGTCAAAGTGACCCGGGGAACGTAAGGTAATGTCATAGAAGGTAACGTAACTTGCTCTGTATGTAACGCAATGGGACGTAACACAACTTCACATGTCAGGCCACAAGTTCTACTTGTTCAAAACCTTCCAAATGGCCCCCATTTTACTTAGAAGAAGATGCAGAACCCTTACAATTTCTCACAGGATCCTATCTACCCACCTCCCTGCCCCGTCAAACTAATGCATCCCCTCCTTACTCCACCGTGTTAGCCTCCTTGCTGTTCACACGTCACTCTTGCTCTCATGTCAGGTGCTGGGATTCCCATCTCCTCTGTCTAGAACTAACCGCCACCCAGATACTTGCATGGTTCACTCCCTCAGCTACTTCAGGTTTTTACTAAAATGTCACCTTCTGAGTGAAGCTTCCCCAGCTGCCCTAATTAATTACGTCTTCCATCAACACACAACTCTATCCAGCCCCCTTTATAGTTCTCCTTGACGTTTGCATCGTCTTTTAGTTTTGGTTTATCGTGAAACCTGAAACCAAATGCATTTTTTTCTATTAATCCAATTTAAGATAATATGTCTAAATATTACTATTTCAGCACATAAGGGAGGTGGATGTCAATTTTATTTTGATTATTTTAAATAGAGTTTTCTGTTATTTGGGGGCTGATGTACAATCCCTATTCACAGCTCAAGAATATGCTCTTGGGTTTGCTCCATGACTATATAATACGTCTATTTTCTTTGTAGAGCCCAGAGTATAAATGTATATACTTTTACTTACTGTTGTTTATCCTGGTACAATTAGGGAATACTTCTTTTTCCTTTAATGTCTCTGGTAGAAACTGTTGACAGAAACCCCAGGACTGACTACATGGAGATACATGCCATTCTTAGAAAAATCTACTTCTGGAAAGGCAAACAGAGCTAATTGATTTCATTCCTGGTACCTCGTCATGACGTTGCAGTCATGAGAAATGGCAATGAGGGAAAAGCTGCTGCCTTTGAAAGCAGGCAAAGAAGACTTATTTTATTTCTGGGGAAGGGAAAGTTCGAAAGCAAAAAATTAGTTTCCTTATTTGCATGTGTGACCTTGGAGTCTGCGAATTAAAGGCCTAGGTCAACGGATGCGGTATTTGTAAAAATGGAGGCCCCAATCTGATTGTCATCTGAAAAAAAAGCCTCCACAATCATTTTCGGTGAGAAAATACATTTCAATTGAATGATTCATCAAGATTTCCTTTCAAATTCCAGAGTTAGTGGCGATACAGTTTTATTTACTTATTGATCACAGTGGCAAATTGTGTCCTTCAGAGTTTCAAAGGGAAACTCGTTTGGAAGTTTGTCTCAAAGTGAATTGAAATTGATTCCTCAAAGGATATCTAATTGTGGAATGACTGCTTTGCAGGGAAACTAAAAGTATTTCCTCAACCTCTATTATTGTTTAGTTTGAATTAAAAATCTCCAATTTATATAGGCACGATGCTGATGATGAGAACTGACTGTTCACTTTAAAATCAAATGATTCATTCACTCGCTCAAAAACATTTATCAAGTGCCAGTTGGGGACACGGTGCTCTCTGTCAGTGCAGGGAAAGCAGTCCGGAGGAAATGACGCCAAAATTGAGTCCGCAAAAGCAAACATTAGTTTTATTTTATTTATTTATTTATTATCATTATATTCTTACACCTGTTTTATTTTGAACGCGTAAGCTCTTGCCTTTCGGCCGGGGGCCTACGTCTCTCTGCCCTACTTTGCAATTCTGAGGCTAATGCCATTTCTGTTTTGACAGGCAGCTCAGTGTCAGGCCCTGACAACTGGGGGGACTGGAGACAGACTGGGAGGCTGGAGGCCGGAGGTGGGGCTTGCTCCTTCTATTTCATCCCTGGTCATGTCAGCATCCCAACAGCAACGCTCCCTCGGGGTGACACTCAGCGTCAGCCACAGCAGCAGAGCTCAGGTGGTGGTTTTTCCACATAACCCAGAAGCAGCCTCATCACGGTCCCTCAGAGACACCAGCACGAGCCTCTACGGGGCTGAGTCCCCTACACGACCCCCTGCCATTTATTCCCTATCCTGAAGGTGCCAGCCGCTTCCTACAGTTATCACCTCTGTGATCCCTCAGTGTCCCTGTCCCCCTTCTGTCCTTTCGGTTTTCTGGCACATGCGTAACTGTTCTTTTCCTTAAATTCCCTTTGTTAAACAACTGATGTAGTTTCCTCCTGACCGGGCCTGGATTGATACAGAAATTGATGTGTCTCTAATAATTAAAAAAAAAAAAACTTTCATTTCTCATGTTTCTCTTGGTATATGAATAACCTTTGGAAATGCCTGTGGTGCATATTTACAATCAACGTCCTCAGTGATTTTACAAATGCAGGAAATGGAGGAGTTAATAATTAGGATGTCTCAAGTATTTTCCTTAAGAACAGGTGGCCAGTTATTATTGCAAATTGTGTTTTCCTGTTTTGTTCTTTTTAATAAGCTTTATCTGAAAAACACTTGACAAAACTTGATGAGTAGGTAGGGAAACCTATGCTGTAATTACTTATGAAGGAAATTGTTAGATATGCAAATACAGCGCTTGCCTCAGATATACACGCATCCCAGGTAATTAAAAAGGAGCACAGCTTGGGCTTACCAGGTAGGTGAAGCCACTGGCAGCTATGCTTTTATTTATTTACTTTTTTATTTATTTTTTTCAGCTATGCTTTTAGTAGAATGAATTTAATTTAACTCTAATCAATTTAAATTACAAGTTAAACTATTAGCTGAAGTACTTGATTATTTCAAATGTCTATGAAAAAACATTAGTATGATTTATGTAGCCCAAATAAATATTCCATTGTAGGATCCAAGGGCAGGTAGTCCAAAATGTACCACTTTGACGAATTGATTATTTTGAACTAAAACTTACTTGAGTGTAGGAACACTCTGACTCCTTTTTGTCTCTAGAAACCAGGAGATAACTCTCCACGTGAAAGGTACTCTCCTTGTACCAGAAGGTAGAGACATTCTTACTAGCAGAGAGGGAATTCAGAGCCATGGAAGCTGTATAAACAGAGCTTGTATTTTACTAATTTGCAACTTCAGCCCAGTCCAAAGTCTGTTTAGAATTCCTTACTGAAACCTCCAAACATAAATTTTCTTTGTCTTGTCAATTTCATACAGATTTATTGTCTTTTTGTCTAAAAAGTGTTAAAACTGCCTGCCTTGGTCATTTCTTGGGTCTTAATTTCATTACTGGAACGCTGTACACAGTCAATTAAACTTTTTGTTCCCCCTCCTGTTAATCTGTCTGCTGTCAAATTAATTCTTAGACCAGCGGAAGAATCTTGAAGGCTAGAGTAAAACCTTTCCGTTCCAACACTATACAACTATTGGCATTTCTTCTCAGCATCTCCATTCTTTATCTATCTGAGATTTTTATTTACCCTACAAATAAAGTGAGAAAAATCAATAAAAGTTATTCAGTTTGAATATTGAGATTAGAAATTCTTGCTTATGGTGATCTGCAGCCTTCCTAAGCTTTCAAAATGGTGATTTTCAGAGTGCAGAATATTTTCTAAGCTTTTCTAAAGAGAAGATTTATGGAATATCAGTCGTCTAATATAGTTTATGGACTGCTGAATTTATGAAATGTTTTTATAAAGACTGCTTGACATATTTTCTCAAATATTAGATAGTTAAAATGATACTACTCATTTCCTGATGAATTCCTTGGACTTTAAATACATTGAATCTTTGCATCATCTTTTAAAAAACTAAATGACTTTTTCATCACACACAAAATATATTTTTATTCTTTAAATATTTTTGTTACTATAGTTTAGGTATTTGCTTTTTAAAATTCATGTTTTGTTCTTTAATCCAGAATGAGTGGCCTATGCTTTAGAAATGTCTCTGTCAGTAACTGGTACATTAAATAGTTCAAAGAGCTGACAATACTCTTAAAATGATCTATCATATCTCAAATTCTGGAGAATTAATCTTGGATAGTTTTAGGTAGAGAGGCAGAAATAATTTCTTTATGGAGATGAAATAAACATTTAAAAAATTACCCCTACTTGGTTACTTTTTCAAAAAAGACCTCACAAAATAATTATTAAATAGCATTTTAATATCACTTATGATATCATACTCATATTCATAGTTAGTCCAAACTCCATAAGACGATACAGAATATATAGATAAAAGGAAACATTTGAGGAGATAAGGCCTGATAATTTTCTAAAAATTAATGAAAAACATAAACCCACAGAGAAAGCACACAGGAATAATGTATAAAAACCAAACACATGAGCAAAGATTTTTAAAACTCCCAGGGAAGATTGAACTGAATGCAGTTTATAAAGAAGGTGAGGATCATCAGCATATCATGATTATGTTGGATTTATTTCAGACACGCGAAAGTCATTTTACATTTGAAATCTTCTATGTAAACAAAATTAAAAGGCAACCTACTGAATTGGAGAAGATATTTGCAAATGACATATTCAATAAAGGGTTATATCCAAAGAATTTAAAGAACTGATGCAACTCAACACCCAGAAAACAAATAATCCAATTATAAAATGGGCAGAGGATCTGAATAGACATTTCTCCAAAGAAGACATACAAATGGCCAAGAGACTCATGAGAAGATGCTCAACATCACTCATCATCAGAGAAATGAGAAATGTGAATCAAAACCACTATGAGGTATCACTTCACACCTGTCAGAATGGCTAAACTCAAAAACACAAGAAACAAGTGTTGGTGAGGATGTGGAGAAAAAGGAACCCTCTTGCACCGTTGATGGGAATACATACACACTGGTGCAGCCACTCTGGAAAAATATGGAGGTTCTTCCAAAAGTTAAAAATAGAGCTACCCTATGATCCAGCAATCACACTACCAGGTATTTACCCCCCAAACACAAAACCACTAATTCAACAGTCATACTACTAGATATTTATCCAAAACCCACAAATACACTAATTTATGTACTTGCACCTCTATATTTATTTCAGCATTATGCACAATAGTCAAGTTATGGAAGCAGCCCAAGTGTCTATTGATAGATGAATGGATAAAGAAGATATATATATATAGCATATATATATATATATATATATATATATATATATATATATATTATTCAGTCACAAAAAAGAACAGAATCTTGCCATTTGCAACAACATGGATGGAGCTAGTGAATATGCTAAGTGAAATAAGCCAACCATAGAAAGGCAAATACCATATGATCTCACTCATATGTAGAATTTAAGAAACAAAACAAATGAGCAAAGATTTAAAAAAAAATGAGAGAGAGAGACAAACCAAGAAACAGATTCTTCACTATGGAGAACAAACTGATGGGTGCCAGAGGGGAGGTGGTTGGGGGGATGGGTGAAATAGATGATGAGGATTAAAGAGCACACTTATCCTGATGAGCACTGGCTAATGTACAGAACTATTGAATCACTGTATTGTACACTTCAAACTAGTTGATATTGTATGTCAACTATACTGGAATTAAAATTAAAAACCTAATAAAAATAAGTAAAACAACACATATTTAATATCTTTAAAAAATCCTCTTTATAATTTATTGCATTAACAGAGGAGGAAGAAAAAAATGTTATCTCAGTGAATGCAGAAAAATTGTTAGAGTTTTGCATTTTCTCATGACAAATTTTCTCAGTAATCTAGAAATAGAAATGTTCTGAACTCAACAAAGATCATCTATGCAAAACTAATAGTAAAGAATATTTTTAATAATGAAATGTTAAATGCATTCTTATTAATATCAGAAATCAGATAATAACATTTGCTTCTATTCAACTATGCACAGACTATTTGATGACCTACACAGAAATCTCTAATCTATAGACAAATTATTCATATTAATAAGAGAGTTTAGCTGGTAGCTAAATATAAATTTAAAATATCAAGTGGATTACTGTATACCTGCAATAAAGCAGTGGGAAGAATAATTTTTGAAAATGTAATTTAAAACTACAACAAAATGATAAAATATTTAGAAATAAAAAAGGTGTAAAACTTTTTCTGAGGAAAATTATAAGACTTCACTGAAAGATATTAAAATGGATAAATAAATGGAGATATGTCATAAAGAGACTCAATATCATTAAAATATCAATTCACCATAAATCAATAAAAATTAATGTATAGAATCAATGCATTTCTAATAAATCCCAAAGACATTTTTCCCTTTTAAGGAACTTGATAAACTAATTCTAAAATTTATATTAACACCAAATGTCCAGATGCCTCAGTGGTAGAGACTTATTCTATCATATATCAAAAACATGGTTTGTGCTACTTAAGATGGTGTGGTTCTGGTACCCAGACCATAAATTAACCAAGGAATAAGGTCAGCTATGAATGTATAGAAATCATATTTTGTTAAGAGGTTGAACTCATTCTGGAGGAAAGGAAGGACTGCTGATAATTG
The DNA here is from genome assembly GCF_018345385.1 of Vulpes lagopus. Lineage (NCBI taxonomy): Eukaryota > Metazoa > Chordata > Mammalia > Carnivora > Canidae > Vulpes > Vulpes lagopus. The sequence continues at coordinate 164,737,627 of NC_054826.1, forward strand.
CTGCTTGGAAAACAATCTGCTCAGAAAAAAAAATACATTCAATGAAAAATAATTAAGCCCAGATGGAAATACATTTGACTATAAATAATGAAGACTTTGGAGCTTTTAGAAAAAACATATGAAGAGATCTATTTGACTTTGGGGAGGCAAGAACTTGTTAAGCAAGACACAAAATATGCCAGGCATAAAAAAGTATGCATTTTATTACATTACAATCAAGAACTTCAGGTCATCGAGAGACATCAAGAAGAAAGTAAAACAAACAAACAAACAAACAAACAAACAAACCAACAAACCCCCAAAACTTGTAGAGCGTGGGAGGAGGTATCTGTAGCACATATAACCAACAGAAGATTAGCATCTAGACTATAGAACAGATCCTGCTAAGTCTACAAAAAAGAGACCTCCAATAGATAAATGAGCAAAAGTACATGAACAGGCATTTCACAGAAGAGGAAACACAAACCACCACCAACATATGGAAAAAGCACCAATCTTTTTTCTTTTTTTAAAGCACCAATCTCATAAAAGATCACACATAGGCAGACTCAGATCATAAGGAGATGCCACTGTCAGCCAACTCCTGGAAAAAATACGAAGTCTGACAAAATCAAGTGTAGACAAAGATATGGAACACAGGGTCTCTTAGACGTGCTGGTGAATGAATACAATTACTAAAAAAAAAAGCCTTATTTTTCAAGTGGAATATGTGCACAATTAACGACTGGGAAATTCCACTTCTAAACATATGCCTTAGAAACATTCTTGCACATGTGTACCTATGGAAGTATGCATAGCTGCGATGCAATAAAAAAAAATGGACAAAAATGATCGTGAAGGAAGAAGTAAATAAGGTGTAGTATAGTCATATTTTTGCAAAGCCTGAGAACAAGCAGAGTGAAATAATGTAATATTTAGACACATACCAACATAGGGAATGTCAAACAAAATTCTTGTCTGTGGGAACGAGGCAGGATCAGGTCAGGACGTATGGGCAGCTATACAGGACTGGTACCCAGGGTCATAAACATATGGTAGTGCCTTTTATTATGTTTTCTAACTTCTTCTAATACATACCACATATATTGTTTTATATGTGTAACATCTGATATAATAGAATTTCAAGCCTGTCTGATTTTATTATTTTCTAAGTTTGAATTTCAATGTCGCTATTTATTTTTTGGCTGCTATTTGACGGTCTTCCTCATCCAGCTGCCGAGAACGATCCTAACTCATAATGCTCGCAAAGAATCTTTTGAATTTGATAATCATGCATTAGTGTAGAATAGAACGCACACCAACATTCCGGTTTGGCAAATAGAACTATCTCTACGAAGACACGTACCGCCGGTAGGTACGATGTCACAGTTAGAGGGCAATCTCAGCCCTCACTTCTCGGACCTCCCTCCACGTGCATAGCAAGAGATGAAGAAATCAGGCCTCTCCTGGGATCCTCCTCCCCCGTCCCTCCTTTTAGGGGTCCTTTTGTGGCCAGAGGGGAGTGGAGACAAGGGACCCCCCATGTCACAGGAGATGCTAGTCCAGCGACCACTCTTGTCTCTGTCTTCCTTGCTGCTGGCCCTGCGCCGCCCGGGCTGCTGTCTGCAGGTGGCTGGCCCGCCTGCCGCACCCTGAGCCACACACGGACCACTCTGCAGTGTGCTGTTTGTTTCCTCCGGGCTCAGCTCTTTTCTCTCTCTGGTTTGCAGAGAAGCTTTCTTACTTGAAGGTTCCCAGAACAGAGGTTGGGAGGGCTCCGAGGGACACTTTTCTTATTCCCTTATTAGCATGGTCCTGCTCCAGTGCAGGGAGGGGAGAAGGAAGAGGGTAAGAGGGTGGGAGCTGGAAGCTACAGCTTCATTGGGCGGATGGTCAGCTATGGCCTGACCCGGCTTCTGGATCCACCTGTCTCACCTTCCTCGAGGCTCTGCTGCTCAATCGGCTTCCTTCCGGGTGTTCTCACTCATAGCGATGTGCACTGGGGCCTTTATTAGTCCCACTACGGGCCCAGGATGCAAATGGGACTCCCTGTTCGTTAGGTAGATCTCTATACGCCCAGCGTGTGTACCTACCCCGTGGCAATCACTGCATCTGTTTTCAGGGTCCCTGACCATTCTATGACCTTGGAAAGTTCCTGATTATTCTCTGAGAGTTAGAAGGCTGTCTACCCTCAGTGCAGAGGAATTTCAAGCATTGACATTATCTAACACATCAACCTACGATGTCCCATCTCTGACCTGGCCCTGAATAATACTCGTTTGGTCTAACTAAAAAGAAAATGATGGTGTGGGGGGAGGATACACCAAAAACACTGATAATGGTTATATAAGGGGATGAGATCATGGATGAGTCTCACTATAATTTTTACAGTTTTTCTAACTTTCTCAACTTAAAAAAAATGGACATTTGTTGATTTTATATTCAATGAAAATAAGCCATGAAAGAAACAATAATAATGAAGATCTTTGAGAATCTATTATGTTCCCAGAACCTTGCCCAGGATTTTCTGGTGGTTACCATCCTTAGAAATATCAAGTGATTCCCTCTGTTTAGGATTATTCATTATGAACAAGGCATCCTTAAGCAGATATGTCTCCAAACCTCATTTAGGGCATTTGCATTGAGTCTCAAGCAAGCAAACTTCTGTTCTTTCTATTAGATTTTCACATTATAAGGTTTTTTGGGGGACTTATTATCATCTTCTCTCCATAGCTGTCTCCTAAGAACATCACACAAAATGAATTCTCTCATAGTAATCTCCGAGGTGTCAATACCTAGCTACAGAATGGAACTTGCCCCCTTTCCTACACATGACATTGTTTCTAGAGGCCTCTTATCAAAGCAAATTCTCTTATTTTCTCATTAAAAGTTGTTACTTTCAGAGAAACAACAGCTAGTCCCACACATATGACTAATAAAAGCCAAGCATCTGATTAAAAGTGAATGACAGAAATGTGAAATTCCATAATTACACCACCCTTCCTCCTTGCTGCCGATGCCAAGTAACTGAGTGTTGTCGAATAAGTGGTCCCAGGACAAATGCAAAAAAACAATTTTTTTTTAGAGACTTGTTTTGTAACTAGCATGGAATACTGGGAGTTCAAAAGAAAAGAAATGTTTCTGCTCAGTGATAATTCCTTAGATACCGTACAGCATAAGTTAAATAATATGTTTTTTTTTTTTTTAGTTTACATTTACTGTGTCTACTTTCCAACACGCAGACATACCCTATTCATCTATGTTGGCCCAAATATTGATAGATTTGATTTCCAAGATCATATGCCTGACAGAGTCAGAGTTCACAGAGCCACTTATCTCTTGCATGGATTCTGCGCCCCCAATCCTGTGAGATAGACAGCTTCGATGCCCGTATTTTATTGAATAGGACACTGAGGCTAGAGAGTGAGCTTTAGACCCACAGGCGCCTAGCCAGCCGGTGGTGGAATCGGGAGTAAACCTCAGTTGTCTGAATCCACGGTCCACGTTCTTTCACCCACTAGACTGGCTACACCTCCTCGCGGAAGCAGATTGTAACTTCTTAATAACAGATTTTGAAACTCCCAGGATACAACAGTTACGAAGTTCACTGGCTCTGGGCTGCTGTGCCCTCCTGTCTGCGCTGAGGCCATCACAAGGTGGGGTGCACCCTCAGCAGGCTGGCTCGGTGGGGCCACGCAGCAGGGGGAGGGAGGCCCCCAAGTCTGTTCCCTGGGCCTCTCTCAGTTCACCCATCACGTGGACTCTCGGAGCCAGTCCATGGGTGGGGGGGTCGCAACTGGCATTGAGGCCAGTGAGGTACCTTCAGGACAGGACCTGGGAAAGGGCCGCTGGGCCTCCTGAGCCTCCTGAGCCTCCTGGGCTCCTGGGCCTCCCGGGCTCCTGGGCCTCCTGGGCCTGCAGCCAGCCAGAGCTGCAGGGAGTTGCCCACAGAAGTGACCAGGGCCTCACTGGGCCCACAGTCCACACAGGGGGCAGCCCCAGCCTGGGGGACAGCACGTCCGTCGGCCGCCTCTGAAAAGCAGCAGGAGAGCAGGGAGGCCCGGTCCTTCAGGAAGGCCTCAGCCTCCTTGGCACCCGCCCACCGGCCACGTTGTAAGGAGACGCAGGGGCAGCCGAGGCCTTGCACGACACACACAGGCCTGCTGTGCAAGGCCACCACATGCAGCCTAAGGGGATCTGGTGCCTGCTTCAATCACACCACGCTTCCAATTGCAGAAGGCCAAAAGTCAGCTTCCCGCCCCCCAAACGGCGATGGGGGCCAGGACAGTGGCCCGATGGGTACGGCCTAGTCCACCGAGGTAGTGTCTGCACCTCCAGGGTATGGCGTTGGCCGAGGTTCCCTCCTTCCCAGGCCCTGGACAAGTGTCACCTCACTTAACTCTCATGCAAGCCCCATAGGGGGGAGCCACTGTAATTTCCATTTTAGAGAGATTGAAAAAGAGACTTAGAGGTGAAGGAAGCTGCGCAAGGTCACACTGCTAGCAACGCGGCCCGGAGAGAGTAGCTGATTACTCAATTAAGTGTTTGAATTTAAAAATGGCTAAAATACAGTTTAGACGAATTGCATTTTTGAAATCTGAAGATGTTCAAGGGGAGACTTCTGAATCAGAAAGTCTGCTTGTAACGGACTGTTTGCTCTCTAATTTGCAATTGAGATTTTTTTTAAAGGATTTTATTTATGTATTCAGGGGAGACCCAGAGAGAGAGGCAGAGACCCAGGCAGAGGGAGAAGCAGCTCCCTGCGGGGAGCCGACGTAGGACTCAACCCCAGGACCCTGGGACACGGCCTGGGCTGAGGACAGATGCTCCCCCGCTGAGCCCCCCCCCCCCCCCCCCCCGTGTCCCCTGCATTTGAGATTTTAGTCTCCAGGCAAATTTTAAAGACAGGTTAAGCTTGAGAGGAGCAGTAGGGATTCTGTGAGCCGCGGTGCACGGTGCAGGTGAGCTGATAGGAGAACGGAGCTGGGGACCAGGGCGGGCCCGGCCTCCAGCCGTCCTCCCCAGCGAGCGGCCTCAGAGGCGGAGGGCTCGGGGCCTGAACTCTGGTTAGTCACCTCTCGCTTTAATTCCTGCTCGGCCACGTAAAGGCTGTACGACCGTGACCACTCTGGGCGCATTTCCACCAGGTGAAGGTGGCAACGGGTCAGATAAGGGCTAAGTGAGACGACGACGCGCTACACTCTTGGTGGCTGCCGTGGTGGCGCTCGCAGGCCTCGTTCGCACGCGCTTGCCCTCCGTCCCCACCTGCCCCCTTTCTCTTTACTGAATCTGATATTATCCAGTTCTCTACGGGGTATGATAGAGTCAGATCATCACTTTATTTCCTGGATTTCATTCTGCTTTCACATTTAGCAAGTGCAAACGTGAACATGGGTAGTAACCTGGAACCTGGGGTTACAGAGACAGAAGAGATAACCTCCTGGGGTGGATTTATCAGGGTTAGAAAATGCATTCGCTTACCAGCTCACTGAATTCATTATTGCCTAGGTCAAGTCTTTCCAACTGGGCCAGTTTGTGCATTGACCTATAACAGATGGAGAAAAATACTATCGTGAGGCAAGTCCATGACACATTGATTGCTCCAAAATCATTCCACCCACCCCCAGTCATATTTACCTGGTTTATTTATTTATTTATTTTATTATTTTATTATTTATTTTTTTATACCTGGTTTAATAGTGCACAGAAGTGGGGGTGTTTTAGAGAGAGAAGTAAACTGCAAATACAAAACAACCGTATGCAAAACTACCACCTGCTTAAGACATTTCCAAAAGCCATTCTGCGGAGGGAATACAGAGCTCGCTGCTTAACACAAACCCGGGAAGCTTGTTAAATATCCATTCCAGTGTGAGGCATAGGGTGAGTCCACAACATCTACATTCTTAAGAATCACCCCAGATTTCGGGACCGATGGGGGAAACCAATCCTGAGCAAAGCATTCCAAAACTCACAATACGGCTATAATGTCATCATCAATCTTGCCGTTTTCTACTTAAATGAACTTGTGTTACAGACAGACTGTTGCATTCCTTGTCTCCTGAAGATATTGGCTGGGATGCTGCTACGGCTCCGTGAAATGGTAAAGCCTCGAGCAGGATTTGGTGCCAAAGGTAGAGGTACCCTTGCTGGCGCCACACGCGACTGGCGCTTCCCAAGCCATCCTCAAGTGCGGCGTACCGTGTAAGAAAAGACAGTGTTTTTCTTTGTTCCAGGTTTCCTTATCCTCCCACGAACCAGAATGCTATCCCTAAATCCTGACTCTACAGAAATTCTGGAAGCATCATTGACTCAAATCTCAGAAATTTCAGTTCCTTTTTCTTTAAAATGGCTACAGTAATTATGTCATAGCTTAAAGTACTACTATAATCCAGACACTCTCAGACACTCAGAAATGCAAAAATGTGTGTACCCTTTCTTCATTCAGCCACTGCTATTGAGCGATTATGCACCAGACAATCTTCTGGGGTCTGGAGGACAGCAATGAATAAAAGGGACAAAAACTCTTGCCCAAAGGGACTTTCCATTGCATTGGGGGGAGAATTACAATCGATTACAATAAATAAGCATAAATACTAAAATAAATGAGTACAGTAGGATAATATATTAGAAGGTTACAAGTGCTATGGAGAAAGCTTCAGCAGAAGAAGTAGATATGAAGAATGGAAATAGGGGGATTGCAATGTTTAGTAGGGAGATCCAGGTAAGGCCTTACCAAGAAAATGAAATTAAAGGAAATGAAGGAACAGGCTAGTGCACAGACATGTTGTTTGCTTGAAGACGTCCTATGAGACCATGTGGCTAAAGCAGAGCGAGGGATGAGGGGAGTAAGAGAGGATTGCGAGGAGTCAGATAATATGAGGTCTTATCAGCCCAATGTGAGGAGGAGGACTTGATTCTGAGTAAGATGGGTCACTAAAAGGTTTTGATCAAAGGTGTGACTGAAGTGACTTATTTCTAAAGGATATCTGTGCCTGTAAATAGAGAGGGACGGAAGTGGAAGCCAGGAGATCAAACAGGAGGCTACTGGAAGAAGCCAAAGGAGAGGTGAGGGTAGTTTGGAGCCCGGTGGTGGTAGTGGAGGTGGTGGGAAGTGATTGGCTTCTGAACATATGTAAGATTAGAATCAATGTTTATTTGCTGAAACCTCCGTGAGGAGTAAGAAAAAGTAGAGTCCAGTGTAACTAAGAGTGTGTGTTGGTCTGAGCAACTAGAAGGATGACGTTGTAATCGATGGATAAGGAATATGGGTAGATCAGGGTTTTGGGTAGATCAGAGACTCGGTTTTAAGTGTTCTCCACCCCCCTCACTCCCACCCTTCCACGAAACTAGGTAGATGTTTGAGGGGATGGGGGTGTCCATTAACCAGATGGGAGGACGCTTCTCACAATGTGCACATCCATCAAATAATCACCATATATACTTTGAATAACTGGCCACTTGTCAATTATACGTCAGTCAAATTGGAGGCGTGTCCTAGAAAATACACGTGTGAGTTCCTGAAGAGCACAGGGAGAGGTCCTTTCTCGGTGTTGGGGGTAAAAGGCTCCATCGACACTTTGTTCTGGAGCATCGATCAGGCTTTGGAATGGGAGGAGATGGCCTTTGGGGGAGGAAGTGTCGAAGGGCCGGGTTGAAAGAGATCGTGGCCTATTTCAAGGAACCGCAGGTTAGCGAAAACAATGAGAAAAACAGTAAGAAATAAGAAAGAATATGTAGGGAAGGGCCGTACCATAAAGAAACCCATGTCGAGCCAAAGAGTCTGAGTTTTCGCTTGAAGGCAACGGAAGCCTTTTGGATTCAGATCAGAAAGTATTTATCAGATTTGTATTTTAGAAAGCTCGCTGCGGCAGCTTGGGATGGTGTGAGACGTGGGGGGAGGATGTGCTAGCGGAGGGGCCAGCTAAGACTGTCCCGAAACGCACGTAGGGCCAGAAATAAGACAAAGCAGTAGGGACGGCACTGCGGGCTGGGAGGGATGCTCTGGTGGAGGGAACTCGGCACTGCTGATGACTGACTGGGAGTGGGAGGTACGAGAGGAAGGAGTTTAAAATAGTTTCTGGATTGAGGACCAGTGTGGGAATATTGCAATGGAATTAAATATGTGTGTGTGTGAGAGAGAGAGAGAAACTAGAGCTCAGGGAAAGGTCTTGACTGGAAATAAAAACTGAAAAATAAATAAGTGATATTTTTTGTCTATTCCACCTCAAAATTATTCTTTTTTTTTGAGCTCATGTACCATTTGTTTTCTTTTCCATGATTTACTTGATGTTTGCCACTTGCTTCCTTGAATTGTCAGTGTTTTTCATATGTCTATGCCTCCTGTCTCCACTCCCTCCTTAAAATACGTTTCAAGACGACCGGAAGGGCCTGTGTGGGACCAATTACCAGTCCAAAGATGGTTTTGAAAATGTGGCCAGCGTTGTAAGAACATGGGCCTCGCCTCTTGTGTCATCTATGCCACTGGGTAAGTGCTTTAGGGAAGGGGATGGGAGTGGCTGGGCCCCAAGAAAAGAGAATTAGATTTTCTCCTTAGCCTGGGAATATTGAGGAATGGCAAATTCTTGTAAATCTCAAGATTTACAAAGCCCTGAGAGCCAAGGTAGAGGACCAAGTGGCCAGGTGTGGCACGTAAATTAGAAATAATCATAGGGGTAGCAGAGCCACCTTCACTGGGCTTCACCCTGTAGGAGACAAAGATTCCAGTGAGACCCACCATGAGCTGAAGACCAGAGGCCTTTCTACAATTTTCTGGATTCTGTAAATTCTATAGTTCTCACTGATCCTCTGAGATAATTCCCCCCACCAGCCTTAGTGGTAGAGAACCAAGATGAAATTAATTTTATTAAATGAAGAAATGGGGATGTCTTATAGCTGTGTGTCCTGAGGCCAATTCTATTACTTGTAGGATGTATCTTTTTTTTTTCCTTCCCTAGGCTAAATAATAGTGACTTCTTAAATCATCCTTTGTGTGTTAGGATTTCCAGGCTCCTTGAACACAAGATAATCCAGGATTATCTTTATCAATGTTTCTCTTCCAAAATAAGGCCAGGTCCAAATCTGGCACCTCTTTTTTTTTGGTAAGTAAAGTTTTATGGGAACGCACCATGTTGACATATGACCTACGGCTGTTTATCACCACAACAGTAGAACTGAAGGGTTGAGGCTTAGATCACATGGACCACCCCAGAACCCAAACACCTCCTACCTCTGACGGCCACGTGGCGCTCGGAACTGAACACTACTCTCTGGCTGGGGGCTGACCAAGACAACCTATGAAGAAACTATTATTTCTTATATGTATCTGGGTAAAGTTTGGTTTCTTTTGTGAAGGGATAGTTAGCCTCCATGTCACTGCGAAGCATTTTTCTCTTCCCAGCTAGTCTTAGGTTACTGCTTCTGAAGCCCTTGGTTCATAAACTCATACCTAGAAACCATATTTTAAATGTGTTAACATAGCTTCCCACCATCCCTTTGCCATTCTTCTGAATGGGCAACAATTTTCCTTTTGCTTATTCCGGAACAACAAAAAAGCCTTCCCCATGAGGTTTTTAAAAAACTTTTCCTGAAGCTTATTTAAGCTCTATTATGTAAAATGGCATTTTTTAATCTTGATTTTATCTCGTTTTATTTTTCTGATCCTCATTTCCATCAATGATCTTTACTGTCAGCAAAGTTCATATCCATCATTAAATTCTTCTGTTTTCGAGTTGTCTTTCCAATATATAATTTCTTACATTTTATATTTTTAAAATGGTTATATTTTTACTTCTGTTTTTTGAAGATGTCATTCGATATTAGTTCTTACATTTTTACACCTTTGAAATCGACTGCCTTCACGAACCACAAGATTTTAGACAGTCCGTAACACGACCTACTGCTTTTCTTGTTCATGTGTTAGTTGCCGAACTAAAATTGTTCTGTCAAATTGTCCAATAAATGTTCCTTTTAGCTGAATGTCTGTAATAGGTTTCAAATTTCATCAGGATATAAACAAGTAAGACACTGTAAGAAAAATAAAATAGAATACACGGTATTTTGTGTTAGTAGCATTCTTTGTGAGTATTCATTCATTCATTCACTCGAGTTTGTGTTCCTTAGGGCAGGCACCGTGTGGGCATTGGGGTCACCAGGATTTCTGTGGAGTTAGATTTCTGGAATGCAGAGTTTCTCAACTTGGCACTTCTGACATTTTAGACAGGTAAATTCTTTGATATAGCGGCCTACTGGGTGCATTGTAAGCTGTTTAGCACATCCTGCAGTCTCTACTTGGAAAGACTTATTTTCTAAGTGGAAATGACCATCAAAAGAATGATTGCTTCACAAGGTGATAAGCGCTAAGGTAAAAATATGTATAGATTGCCCTAGGATCTCAGAGGAAGGAATGTCTAACAGTTTAGTCATTAGGGAAAACGTTAAGAAGAAGTGACATTGCAGCTGGGTTTTGGAGAAAGTAGCTATATGAATAGTATATATTTACATATGTGCAAAAAAATAACCAAAATACCAAAGACTACATCTAAAGCTGAGGTTCTTCTGAGATTGTAGCTTAAATCCACAATATTAACATGCATCCTTGAAGGATATAAAAGATTTTGGTCCAAAGTGAAGAAACTCTAAAAATTTCCACTGCAATTTATTGCAGGAAACCCTACTGTCCTACCCTCAGGGCTGGACAAGGAAACTTCTAGGATACGGCTGCCTTGTGCATTGAGGGATGGTTAGCAGCATATCGGAAACATTCTCTGCAGTCTTCACAACCAGTGTATTTCTGCACAGTGTCTACTGCTCCCAGGTTGGGGATGCAGAGTGAGGTTGGGGGGTGGGAATCATCTCCAGATGAAGTCCACCATGCTAGAGGAATAGCTCAGGACTTTATCTCCTCTCTTTACTGATTAGTAGAAGGGTGAGCATCTCTTCTCCCTTTGTTTACCTCCTTACCCTGACAGTGGGTTCCCATGCGGGCTGTCCTTGTACAAGTCACACGAGCCTACTTGACCATGTGCTCTTTCCTTACCATAAGCTCTCGTGCGTCTGGGGACCTATCCCTCCATCCCTGTAGGGGAATCCATTGGGTCTGATTTCCCCTTACAAATGCCTGGTCTTGAAGACATGGTCCCCGCCAAAGGTGGGGAAGCAAATGTGAAGACTCGATCACAAATTGGGGCCACATTCTCTACCAATAAGGCTGAGAGTTTGACCTACATCTGCCTGAATCAGGTATCTTGCTGATTATTTAGATTCATTTGTAAGTTCACCTAGTAATTTAAAAGGTACAAGTTCCAAAGTAATTGGTTGTACTAAATAATATTTACCCAGCTATGGTCATATTATATATATATATATATATATATATATATAAATTTCAATGATTTTTACTTTTATCATTGCAGTCTCTCTTGACTTTAATGTTCTTTCCCTAAATCTTCCAAAAGCTGGTTGCTCTTCTTCAACTCTGTGAATTTGCTTTGTCCTCAGGACAGTCCATTCCCCATTACTCAAATTAAAATCTCCCTTGCTCCTTCACCTCATGTTATTTTGTTTCATTTTATTCTTAACACCACTGAAAATATTTATTATTTAATTAAATCCTTTATTTAATTTAATTAAATATTGAATACAGAAAATTAAAATCTTTCTGGTTTGCTTACTAATTATTTTTCCCCTGCTAGATTAAAGCTCCATGAAAGCAAGTAACTTGTTAGTCTTATTCACAGCGTAAACAGCTTTTCAATCGGTGTTGTTTAATGAAGACATTCATCCATGGATGAGCGAATGAGTAACAGTGAGAAGTTTGGATTCTAGAATATTTGCAAAGACAAACTGCTCAGTTTTTATCAGGTATCTACACTTAATTAACAGTTGCCAAGGAAGCAGTTATAATTAATTAACGGTTGCCAAGGAGATATCCTGATAGGCCTGTTTCAATAAATACTGTAATGAATATACGTTAGCTCATTTATTATGAACTATGCATGATGACAAAAGCAGATAAAGCTGAGGTTCACTAGTCTCTGGATATCTAAATCCTGTGTTACGTTGACCGAATGGCATTTCTAATAATAAGTCTTTCTGAAGTTCAAATAATAAAAAAAAATATTCTGTGAAATGTTTAGGTAAGTTTTTCACTCTTTTGAATATCTGACACATAACAACAAGACTGCAAGTGTGGAGTAGTTGAGGGCATGGACTCTGGGTTCAGATGACCTGGGTCTGAATCCTGATTCTACTACTCACTAGCTGTTTGATTTTGAACAAATTGAAGCATATCTTTTACCTCAGTTCTCTCATCTGTAAGTGGAATGATGATAAGACCGCCCACGTCACAGAGTTGTGATGATTACAGTAGTTAATGTAGGAAAAGCACATAAACAGAGCCTGATACATGGCAAATGCTCTATAAGAGTTAGCTACTAAAATAGGGAGGGTTTCAGAGTTGGAAATACGAGGTTTTCTAGATTAGAGTTTCCTAAAGTTTTCTTATAGATGTTGCATGATTTAAAAAACTTTCAGATGGCCAGGAGATTTTGGCAAAGCTTGCTAAAAAATGTTAAAAGAAGTGTATCTTGAAATCTGAGATTGTGATACCTCCAGGTTTTTTTTTTTTTAAATAAGTCCGGTATGATTAATGGACAGTGTTATATCAGTTTCAGGTGAACCATAAAGTGATTCAACAATTCTGTACTTTACTCAGTGCTCATCATGGTACGTGGGCTCTTAATCCCCTTCCCCTCTTTCACCCATCCCAATCCCTCCACCCACCTCTCCCCTTGGCAATCACTGGTTTGTTCTCTATATTTAAGTCTCTTTTGTTTGCCTCTTGTTTTTTTCTTTGTCTTATTTCTTGAATTCCACATATGAGTGAAATCGTATGGTATTTGTCTTTCTCTGACTGATTAATTTCACAGACACGTCCAGTTTTGTTCTTTTTTAAGATTGTTTTGGCTATTCACGTTCTTTTGTAGTTCCATATGCAAAAGATCATTGTTTAAGATGATTTGTTCCAAGAAAAATGCTATTGGTATTCTCCTAAGGGTTGCATTAAATCTGTAGATGGCTTTGGGTGGTATGGACATTTTAACATTTGTTCTCCCAATCCATGAGCATGGACTATCCTTCCGTTTGTTTGTGTCATCTTCAATTTCTTTCATCAATATTTTTATCGCTTTCAGTGTATTGATCTTTCACTTCCTTGGTTAGGTTTATTCCCAGGTCTTTTACTATTTTGGTGCAATTTTAAATGGGACTGTTTTCTTAATTTCTCTTTCTGCCACTTCATTATCAGTGTACAGAAATGCAACATATTCCTGCCTATTGATTTTGTGTCCTATGACTTTCCTGAAATCATTTATCAGTTCTAGCCATTTTTCAGAGACATTAGGGTTTCCTACGTATAATATCATGTCACCTGCAAATAGTGACAGTTTTACATCCTCTTGGCCGTATGAAATACAGATGAAATACACAAAGGTTCATTGTGACTCTCTAATAGATGTAACTAATTTAGACTTTTTCCTGTCTATGTGACCAAGGGACATTTATTATTTTCTTTCCTATATGACCTTTCTCAGACTCAGAGCACATTTTGAAAAACTTCTTTTTGTAGACGATGAAATTGAATCCTTGTCCGTGAAAACACAGGCCTAGCCATATTTAAATAACTTATTTGAGTATTTAAATTTGATCAGATCATCCTCATTTGTCTGCTTGGAAATTCTGACCTGTTAGACTCTGTACCTCAGCTCCCAAGTTCACTTTAGGCTCTCCTCCCATTTATGACTGTTCTGGATATAGTTCTCTGGCCCAGCTTTCACATTTCCCTGAAAGACCGTGCTGTTTCTTGCCATCTGACCTCATGCACCACAACCTCAGTAAAGGGAAATGCTCACTTATCAGAGAATTGGTGACTTGTTCAAGGTCACACAGACAGTCAGTAACAAGGCTAAGAATGATAAGGTCACTCTTTTCCCAGCACTGGCCTGCCATCTATATCTGGCCTGAAATGTTTGGATTGACCATTGTTTAAATATCAATGTTTTTATGAAAAGCGTGTTCTCTACAGGTCACCAGAGTCTACGCCAGGGGCCAACCAATTCTTTTCTGTAAGGGCCAGGCTGGAAGTGTTTCAGATCCTGCAGTCCATCTGATCTCTGTCTCAACTGCTCAATTCTGCTGTTGTATGCAAAAGTAGCCACAGATAATATGTTAACACATGGATATGGTTTTGTTTCAATAAAGCTTTATTCACGAAAAACAGGGATGCCAGCTTTGGACCACACGCCACAGTTTCCCGACCCCTGGTCGAGATCACTCTTTAACATCTCACATCTAGATTGCTGTATGGGTTTATGATTTAATCCTGGTCCCTAAAAATAGTGAAGTCTTGAAACCTCTGCATACAGAGATGATAGATAAATTAAACACTGAGAATATTACCAGAGAATTTTTGTTAGATAACTATTTATATTAATGAACTACTTGAAGTTCTCATTTCTTAGGGTACATGCTATTGCGATCCAGGGACATTTGTTCTTAATATTATCATTTTGGTTGTATTTGTGAAAATTAAATCCTTACTAGCATGTCATTACTTTATAGAATTTACCCAACTGCAAATCTGGAAAAAGACTCCAGTTGGAATGGAATTTTCCAATGCTGGAAAATAATGCAATATCTTGGTGCATCTGCATACAATGTATGGTTTTCTTTTTATCAGATGCCAGAGGCTTTATTTATTTAAATGTACAATTACCCCTGAAGCCACATAAAGTTGGCAGGGCTATTGTTTCCCCATTAATTCCCAGTGTAGTAACTTAGATTTGCTGACTCTGGCAGGATTCTTTCAATTTTTGGCGTGGGTTTATGCATTCCAGCTTTCAACTTGTCTTTCAAATGTGCTCACACATTCTCTCTGATTAGTGGCTATTCATGGCACAAGGACAGGAAATCTCTCAGTTGTTAATGTCCGATGTTTCCCTCTTTATTGAAACTTAGGGAAAGAAAATACCACCTTTCTACTTTGCTTGATCGGTTGTCGTAAATTTAATGAACATTTCTATTTTATAATTTAGACCTGCCAAATTTGCCACATTATCATGTTCTTCCCTTGTGAATAATTTCTTTTTAAATGACCCTCATATTATAAATTTTTGAAAAAATAATTCTTTACAGCATCGGTACTGAACACTAGAAGGTCCAGAAATTGACAGTCTTGAGAAATGCAGCTACTGGCACAACTTATTTTGAAGGAAGATAAAATCTAGTATCTTTACAAGCCAGGAAAAATTAAAATGTAGTGCCTGATAGCAGATAAGCCCTAACCTCTATGATCAAATGTTTTATGATCAAAACTTCTGAGATCAAATCCTGCCTTTGTTATTACTATACCGTAACCCAATATCACAGCGACAATTTTTATTGCTTCCCATCATTTCAATTCAACCTCTTCCCGAGAACAAGAACAACAAAATGCTAAACTGGCTTCCTGGAATCTTCCAGATGGGTACGTAGCCAAATTAAACATCTATCACTTTGTCAAAGAATATTGGGAAGGCAATTTTTTAGACAAGTTTGTTAACCCTTCTCAATTAAGATAGTCTTCCCTGCAGTCCTTAAATTATTAGGATAAACACTTAAAATTTGTAATTTACATCAAGCTGTCACATATTTGGAGTATTTCCTTTGGGAATAGATTTTCCTTTTAAACATTCAGCATTTAAAGGCTTATGTTGGTTTTATGACTCTTATTGGAAAAATTCAGTTTCTTGTAATTACTTATCTCTACTTTAGTGCAGAGCATGAAAGATTCTATATGAAGAAATAAACTCTCAAGTAAGCTCTCAAGAATACTTCTAGTTTATACAGGGAGATACACTCATCCGATGAAGTAGATTAGAGTGAAAACTGGAACTATAAGGACAGCAGCTGGCTATCTAGGACAAATTCTGCACTGCTCATTTTAATGAAAGGTCTGCCCAGATGGGGGAGGTCCGCATTTTGTTGTTCTTTGTCTATACAGTCCACTTGGGTTCATCACCACTCTTTCACTCTTTACATGAATTTTCCCACTGGTCAAAAATGATTGTGCATCTCTAACTCATGACAATGCAGCAAAGACGCGATTATACCCGTAAGACTTTCTGAGCTCTTTGTGGGGGCCAAGGTGCTATGTAAGCAGGAACAATGATCCCTGGATGGCTACTTGCTGGAACTGACACTTCTAGTGTGCACTGCGGCATCAATCAGAACGCTATGAAGAACAGGATCCGCTATGAAGATGCTCGTTTTCACTACTGTGTATTGCAACCTGCATTATATGGGATTTTGAATATACTACTGGAAAATAATTAGGCGGGTGTAAGCTCTTTTAAAAACTCTTTATCACTCTTTACACTGGGCTTTGTAAATACTAATTCATGTGCTTTGACATAGATTTGGTCCTAGATGGTCAGTACCCTCACCGATGTATATACTACAGGGGGATGCAAGGGATGCAACTCTGTCATTAAGGTGTCGGAGGATTTGAACTGTAGAGGATGAAAGCCTTTCAGAATGACCTGGCACTTAGCCACGGCTGGCAATTGCTCCTAGACCGCTGTCATCTCCCCCCTTTCTTCCTTGCCAGCAGGATCTGGTGTGCCTCAGACTGGAAATGCCAGATAGTCACTTGGCACATCTCCTCTGAGGCTAGGACATGGACACATGACAGGAAGAGGAGGAGGAGGAGGAGGAGAGATTTGGGGCTTGATTGCTGAGGGAGATTCTGAGAATTGTCCTTGATTTAGAAGGGGCGGGGGGACAGGGGAAGTCATGGGACTTTCCCCCTCTGTCTCCTTTATTCCTCTATCTTTCATGGTTGGAGAAGAATGTGATGTCTAGAGTGGCAGCAGACATTGTGCAACCGAATGCGGTAACGAGTCCAAGGATGAAAGCCAGCATGCGGGGAGGGCAGCACAGATAGACGCAGAAAGCCCAGGCCTTTGATAAAATCATTAAGTTACTGAAACCAACTTCAGAACTGCTTACCCCGAGACTTTGTTAACGAGCAACAAGGTACCTGCTACTCAAGGAGTCACTTTTACTCAGAATTTCTTATAGCCCAAAACATACTTTCTGCTACACTCATTCCACCATTCTAGCGTTTGGGGGTCATGCGATAAAGTGCATTTTAAATAATTTCAAAATAAATAGAAAATATGTAGAGAAACACTTGTATAGTTTTACATGTTGACCACAAGGTCAAAATAAAAAAAAAAAAACATTTCTACAAATCATTTAGGGTTTAGGGTAGTTGATTTTTTCTTCCTGCATTTGACTTCAACATTCTAGATACCTATTTTGATGATTTCATCTTAATAAGGTATCCTGTGTATTTTGGTGTGCTGTCTGATGTTTATAACTTCTGCTTTTTAGAAGCCCTGACAGATTCTATATATATTCTTTTCTTTTACTTTTTATTACTTTATAGTTTCAGGACTCAGGTAGATATGTTAATTTTTTTCAAGTCTATATTCCTCTTCTTTTTCATATTTATTACATCTTCAAAGAAAATTACTCCATAAATCATTTTCTCTAATTTCAATTTCTCCTTAAAATAATATAGGCCTCAGACTCAACTAGATATTCCTTCTTTCTCAAGTTATTGCTAGAGTCTTCCCAACTTACTATGTGAATGCTAAAACCTAGATTAGTGGTATATTTTTTGATAGTTTCTATCAATACACAGAAATAAAATCAGATTTAATTTAATAATTGGAATGATGCATGCTTTTGGCTGTATATGTTCATTTAAAATAGCAATTTTAGAACAAATTTCACTTAGGATGACTTTCTGGTTGGCCTTCACCAGGACTGATTTTTTTTCCCCATGGATACAAGTTGACATAAAGATTATTATGCTAAAATATGATCACAGCAATCAGCACTTAGAAGTTGTGAAATAAAATATAGTAGGATAGCTATCAGAAATAATGGACTATACGCTAGAAATAACAATGGGTAAGAAATCTACTCTAAATGAGACCACTGTGAAATGTGCCTCATAATGAAAACTCATTTCAATCACAGAACTGTAAAAGACACTGAAGTCTAATTGTATTACTTCTCATGGTTAATTATACTAATATAAAGTAAATCTTGCTTTAAAATAGTCATAAGTTTGACCAATGCTTCTTGCCAAGTTCTTTAAAAAAATTACATTTCTGAATCTGAATTTTATTGAGGAAACATTGACTTTTTGTCAATGTGACAAAACACGTAGCTCTAATTGTCCAAAGTGGAAGAAAGGCCTAATTCTTCATATCATTGTTATCCTTGTAGACAAAATAGTAAGTCTATCATCTAACCTCTTTGCTTTTGTACTATACTGATATTTCACTTTACAGATTTTCTGTAAATTAAGCTTCTAAATTCATTAACCAAATAATTGTTTATTTAATGCAACAAATACCTATTGGGCAGATATCAGATGCTAGGCTAAGGGCTGGCGCTATGATGTGGTTGTTACCTTCACGCACCTCACAATCCAATGGAATGATCTTAAAGCTTACAATTATTGGTGTTAGGTACGTTATTATTAGCTACATTACTAGTCACACTATTAGTTACATTATTATTGACAATAGTAATGAATACTGTGAGTTTTTTATTCTGTGTGTGAGAATGATTCACAAACACAAACACAATCGCTGCCCTGATGGAGCTTACATTCTATCAGAAAATTCAGAAGTCAAATAATTATGAAGTTACTGTACTCAATTATTAAGCCTGGGAGTCATGCTACCCAGAAGGTGTCGGAATGCTCTGAGAACTTGTAATTCAGGAGCCTCGAGATAGCCTCATGTCAGGTAATACTGGAATTGGGGCTTAAGAGGAGAGTTCACCAGATGGTGAAGGCGGAAAGGAAATTACAAGCAGATGGTGCTACCACCAACATAAAAACTAGGTGTCTAAAGCAGTAGACATATCGTGAAACAGCAAAGTACTTTCTCAATAAAATTCTTTGCAACGTGTAAGGGATCAGAGGAGTTCACTGTTTCCTTAACATTAATGCCATAACATAAAAGAAGAGACAGAAAGTTCTTTCTTAAGAGCAAGGCACTCATGGGGGAGACCGGTCCACAGGATAATTCTCCTGTCGGGCTACGGTGGGCTGTGTTCCGAGGGTCAAGCCATGTTAGACCTTCCCACTGTGAGCAGCGGCTCATTTTATTTATTTATTTATTTATTTATTTATTTATTTATTTATTTATTATCTATCATCTATCTATCTATTTTTATTTTCTTTTATTTCTAATTTATTTTTAATTTTTTTTCCAGCGGCTCATTCTTAAAGATGGAGGAACCATCAGAGCCAAAATAAGAGGATGGGATCTATTTTCCCTACAAGGAAAGAAAGGAGCGAGTGTCCCAATAAAGCAACGATAGAACAGATTTGCCTCTTCTCTATTTCCCATTTTGATGAGTGTCACCACTATCCTCCCGTAGCCCAAAGTGGAAACTGGGAAGCCATCCGGAACTTCTTCTCCTCCATCATTGTCCAAACTAGTCAATTATAAGCATCGTTTATTCGACCTCCACTATACGTCTCGCATGTTCTTTTTAAATCTCCTCTGCCCGACCCGGACGTGGCTTCATATCAGATAATACTGCGAGTAAGGTTTAAGAGATTAAGCGCTTCTTACCGTTTTAGGTCAGCCTTTCTTACTTGCTGGACCATGATACCCCAGGCCTCTGTCACGGCCTTGTCACCAGTCTGCCTGCCTCCACTTTCAACTGCTTCCAATCCATACTTACAATTGATACCAGAATCATCCCTAAAACAATTTGGTTATGTCATATCTGGGCTCAGAAATCAAATTATTTTAGGTGTTGGTCTAAATTCCTCCACGCTGCATTCAAGGAACCTTGTACAATTGACCTTTGAATTGATCTTTGAACAAGATGGGTTGGAGCTTTTCTGGTGCACTTATATGCAGATAATTTTTTTTATTATTATTAAGTAAATACAATACAGCCCTGTAAATGTATTTTCTCCTTCTTTTGATTTTCTTAATAGGATTTTCTTTCCTATAGTTTACTTTATTGTAGGACTACAATATACAATAAATATAAAAAACGTGGGTTTACTGTTTACGCTATCATTAAGGTTTCTAGTCAATGGTAGCCTATTAGTAGTCCAGTTTTGGGGGAGTCAAAACCCACTGCAGATTTTCAACTGCCTAAGGTCCTGGTGCTCCTTTGTTCAAAGGTCAAATGTAATTTGACACCAGTTTACCTTTCTGATTTTTTTTCTGCCTGCAAAACCCCATACATATTATAATGATAAGCCATTTATGGCATTCTAAAAAAATCTCCAATTCTAAGGGAGCCATTCTCTGACAGATTTCACTTTGGAGGTCATGAGACTAAATAGGGCCCCTTTAATGTATCTCAGAGGGCTCCTCAGATTACAACAAATGCAATTGAGAATAATCGCATTTTAGAAAAAGGAATCTTCAGAGAAAGTCTTTGTTACAATTTTGGTCCCTGAAAGAATATTGTCATTAAAAAAAAAAAAACTGTCATAATTTTTATAGATCACAAACAACCGCCCCCCAGCTTTAGGTGTGTATGCAACCAATACGAAGTAGGCTCACGTGAAGCCGACCAGTAGAAAATACTCTTTACAAATCCAGGGAAGGGATGCAACGCCATATGGTGGCCACAGGCAAGTTGCTAAAGGAGTAAATCCTACAAGTTCTCATCACATGGGAAAACAGTTTCTTTGTCTCTCTTTTTCTTTCTCTTGCATCCATATTGGATGATGTTTACCAACTAAACTCAGCGTGGTGATCATTTCACGCTCCGTGGATTATTATTGTTCTATACTCCTTACACTTACACAGTGATGAATGCCAATTATATCTCAATACGACTGGAATAAAACTGAAGAAAAAGAGCTTTTTATAAATATGGATCGTACTATGTTCAAATAAAAGGAAAGTGAACTTAAAAAAAAAATCTATGGAAATTAATTTGTCCTAGAACATCAAGCAAATAGTAGGTAGCATCTGTCAGAGCTCTGCCCCCCCACCCCGCCCTGTGGTGTAGAAATAGCACGAGGAGGCCCCTGCAGGCTGGGAAGAGAGCCTCGCTGGGCAGCAGGGTCAGCCAGCACTTTGGTCTTGGACCTCCCAGCTCCCAGAACTGTGAGAAATAAATTAAGCCACCCCGTCTACGGTTTCTGGTGAAGGCAACCCAAGCTGCCTAATACAATATCTAATAGTTGGAAATTGTGGGCTTGAGTAATTTTTTAATTGGCAGCCCCAGCATCTGGCGTTTTGGTAATTGCTGCTTGAGGAGTCCTGGTAGGAGGCAACGTTTACCTACTGAGCAAGGAAAACGGGGCCCTGACAGCTGACAGCTGGTGGCTAGCGGGGCTGCTCCCCTCTAGGCCTGGGATTTCCCCACTGATCACAGCTAATGTCGTAACGTAGCAACTTCAGTTGAGGGCTCTTCGGGGTCGTGATGGGACAAAGCAAATAGAAGACAACAGCAGCTCCGCAACCCTCCATTCCCCTGGTCTCCTGGTGGAAAATACTAAAATCTCCACTACCAAATGCCCCGTCTTCAGAGCCTTCCCCATGCAGAGAAGACGACCACGTTCTTGAGCCTTCTCCCAGATCCCTACCGAGGCCGTCCGACGCCCTCTCACTGACCCGCTCCGTGGTTCTCCACGGTTCGCAGCTTCTCTTGCTGTAGCAACTAATCACCCGAGTGTTGGTTTGTGGGGATATTTGGTGTCTTCACGAGCTGGTCATCAAACTCCTTCGTAGAAGCCTGAGGCCTGGCTCTCAAGGCTCCGTGGCATCGCGGCCTGGGCACCTGAGGGAGCCACGCCAGGCAGCGGGCTCCTCCACGGAGGCCGCCGGACGTGAAGGGCCACCGTGGAGCAGCAGCAGGAGCAGCACCTGCAGCCGGGGCGGCCCGGGCAGGAGCGGGCTGGCACCCGGGGTGGCCTGCGCTCTGCCCCGGCCGGAGTCATGCCGAGTTGGTCACCGTGTGCCAGCTGAGGACGCGGGTCCTGGAGGGCGGCCTGCTCGTGCGCCCACTCGGCCAGCTGCGGCCTGGACGACGGGGGCCTCCCGCCCGGGCTCTCCCGAGCTCCGGGTCCACACTCTGCTGCTTGTCTGCCGACAGCACCTCCGATTCCACCACGGGCCCAGTTTGTCCTGCTGAACACTCAGCCCCATGCCCAGTGCCCTCCGCTCTCCACGCCGTCGATCCCGTCGGAAGCACAAACCCACGA
Organism: Vulpes lagopus; assembly: GCF_018345385.1. Lineage (NCBI taxonomy): Eukaryota > Metazoa > Chordata > Mammalia > Carnivora > Canidae > Vulpes > Vulpes lagopus. The sequence goes on from NC_054826.1 coordinate 164,759,912, forward strand.
CCAACTATTCACCGAGCCCTGCGGATTCTTCTGTCTCTAAAATCTATTTCTTCTCCCTTCTAGAGTCCCCTCTGCAGCTCCAGCCCACGGCCTTCTTCACACCTGGGCTATTTCCGTGGCCCCCTGAGCGGTTCCGCGCCCTCCATTGTGCCCTCCAGAACCCGCTCTCCACACAGAGCCCAGAGATCGCTTTAAAATGCAAGTCATGTGATGCCACATAAAAACCCTCTTTGGTTCCCCTTTGCCAGAACGAAGTTGCCTCCAGAATTAAAACTCACATGACACTGGAACGGCCAGAAATGCTCTTGAGTTAAGAATTCCAGTTGGGCCCTATGGAACGCGTATCGGTGTCCATGCTTTTGTCCAAAAGAGATCCTTTCTGGTCTCTATTCTAAGCAGAAAGTGATTTTGCTAAAAGGGTTAAAAAAAAAAAATCCTTGCCATCCTTGTAGCTCCACAGCTTGATTCCACGAAGCATCTACTCATTCATTCAAGTATTTATCAAGTATCTACAATATATTAGGCCTTATTCTAAGATGCAAGAATATAGCAGAAAGCAAAACAGGTAAAGTGTCTGCCCTCATGGAGCTTCCGTTTTAGTGAGGGGACATGAATAAGGAAGAAATAAGCACAAATATGTAATACATCACGGGGTGGTAAGTGCTATGAGGAAATAAAGCATGGGGAGAATGATTGAGAGTATTGGGAGGCTGCTACTGTGTGATAAAGTGGCCAGAGAAAGCCACTCTGAAGAGCTAGCATTTTGCCAAAATTCAGAATGTAATGACATAAAGTAATATGTATAAATACAAAAGCCTATACTGAATAAAAGCATGAGTTCTGGAGTTAGCCTGGGATCAGTCATGAGCCCTGTGACCTTGGACAACATATTCATCTTTTCTGTGCCTCAGTTTCCCTGTTTGTGAAATGGAAGCAATGTGAATACCCATATTGCTGGGTTGTGCATCTCAAATAAGTTGGTAGATGTAACGTGTTCAGAAGACACAGCAAGTACTCCGTAACAGAAGTCATTATTATTTTGAAAAATGTCTGTGAAAACAAAGAGTTGAGGTTAGGAAGAAAAACCTTCAATATCAGACTCAAGTCAGTAATTCGTAGCCCACAGGAGAAGCAAAGCCTTCGGAGAGCCTGAATAATGAAGACTCAGACGCCAAGCTTGGGGCAGGTGCACAAGCAACCGTTCTAACGCTCATCCCAGTAGTCACTGCATATCTACTGCGTTCCCAGCACCACACCAGACTATGGACATGAAAACGAGAAAGGTGGACATTGTCTTTTTCTCCCCAGAAACTTTACAGTGTAACCGGAAAGACACACAGTAAAGCAAGCAATCACGGTAAAAGGTATAAAGGTCCTGGTACAGGACGAACAAGGATACTCTAGGAGCATGTAACTGGACTGGAAGGAAGAGCTATGAAAAAAAATAAAAAAAACAAAAACAAAAACAAAAACAAACCCAGACGTGCCAAACAACATATAGAAAAATCTTCTGGATCAAACCAAACCATTTCATTAGCCTCACTTTTATCCTAACTTTTAATCAAAGTATAAGATACCTATAGAAGAACACACAGCAGAAGCATAATTCTCACTAGATTTTTATATGCTGGACTTGTTGCCCACGTAATTAATATCAGGATGAAGAAACGAAACCTTCCAGAGTCCAAATGCAGGCCCCCTCACGCACCCGCTCTTTCACGAGTCACCACCTCACCTCCCAAAAGGGAACCACTACCACGGGTCTGATAGCATAGACTGGTTTATGCCTCGTGTTGTATTTTATAGAAATGAGAATCTATATTATATATCCTTTGTGCCCAACTTCTTTTCCTAAACATTTCTACAGCGATGTGTACACGAATATTCATAGTGGCCTACTTGTAATAGTTAAAAAAACTGGAAGAAAACAACTCATACACTATCCATAATGAGGTTAAAAAAAAAAACTGGTATATTTCCACAATGGAATACTACTCAGGAATAAAAATTGACAAACATTACAGCATGGACAAAGAAAATAATTATGCTTAGTGAAATACGCCAGACCAAATATATCTATATCTATAATCTATCTATCTATCTATCTACTCTTATGATTGCATTTATTTAACATTCTGGAAAATTCAAACACATCTGTAGTGAGAGACAGCAGAATGGTATTTGGGTGGCGAGTCGGTGAGCAGTGATTGCGGGAACGTTTAAGGATGATCGGTGTGTTCTCTATCTCGAGCACGGGGATGCTTTCACCGGGGTATATATTTCAGGTCTTATCCTGGGGTACACTCTAGGGATGCACAGTTTATCAGATGCCAATCACATTTAAATAAAGCTTTTTTTTAAAAAAACGACTTCTGGGTATTTTACTGATAAGTATCAGCAACATCTTTCTGAATTCAATATGTATTCAAATCTCTAGAAAAAATATATCCTCCCACATCTTCACAACTTTCATCCGGATCTGGGTGCATCCTCCTCGGCGGGGCCACGGCTTCGGGGTCGGGCTGCCAGGTTCAGATGCTCACCCTCCCCTTCCCCACATCGTGACACGGGGCACAGTGTCGCCTTGTCTCGGTTTCCTCGTTTGTGACGGCGATGAGGACACCTGTTCCCAAGGGCTAATGGGAAGGCTGCAGGCGTTGGCAGAGGTGAGGAATTTGGGACCCCATGAAGGTCAGCAGCCACGAGGACAGTTAGGATCCTGGGGCCTGTCTCAGGGGACACTAAATGGCCAGAGCCTGGCAACGTTCCCCGAACTGGGCTTATCTTCTCTACTGACATGACTCATGCGCCACCGTCCGAAGCCCTCATCAGCCAGGCTCCCTTCTGCGTCTCCAAGGCCCTCTCTCGACAAGCTCGAGCTAATACCACCTCCCCCCCACCCCCGCCAATGGCCCTGCTGGAACTTTCCATGATTCATCCATTTCCCACTCATCTACCTGCTTGTGCCCAGGCCTTTCCCTTGGCTTAGAGTGTTGCTTCCAGAGAATCAAGAACTCCCTGAAGGGACAGCCTAGATCCCTGAAATTCTCCACACGTGGCACAGCTCTCCCCACGTTCTCAGTGCTCCACAATCGCTGGGCAAGTTTTCCCTGATTCCAATCCTCACTCTTTCACTGACTTTTCTGTGGCTAATGTTAAACACACTGATTTCTCACCCTGTCCCCGAAGCTCGGTGTGGACTGCATGGACCATTTTGCACTTCTGTTAGAATTACGGGGTCCACATTGACTGCCCTTTTTAAATCCTCTTTTCCCCCCAGTCTTCCTTTATAATTAGAGATGCCCACATAAGCCTGTTAATCCACAGCGGCCTGACGACAATGATGTTCTTCTGCTTTTTCCCTAAAATGTTATCCAGTTTCTCTCCATTTTTTCCCCTAAATTGCAAAATGCATACCGACTATCTGCATCATGGAAAATAAGGGTTTGATTTTCAAGTATGAGAAACTTTGTATTAAAAAGTCGATTTAAAATTTTTATAGAATAGCAACGCCTTGACATGAGAAGCTACAGTGTCTGTACTCATTAAATCAAGGAATATTGAAGGTACATTATTCGGTAATTACTGTATAGAAACATCCTGGACTGCTTAACTGTCTTTTATGGTAATTCCCATACAAAACAATTTATATTTCAAAGTTCCATCAGTTTGTGTGAAATCCTTCTGCAAAGCATGAACTTACAATAAAAATTATGACTCTAAAAATTCATCCTCAAGGAGAAACATAATATAGAATTAATATGTATCAATAAATAGTATAAGCTGACCCGAAAATCAGCACATTGCCTGTGGCACAAAGGATATGATTTATATGGTAGTAAATAACATTACAGTTCCTATTAACTAAAAGGGAAATATTTTTTATGCCTTCCTTACCAGGCTAATGTGCAGGTCAGAAAAACATATTCTTAAAAGCATTTTTTTTTTTTTTAGTAGGCCTTGAAAAATGTAATGCGCAGCAGCTGTATGAGGTATTGTTACCTTTACAATCTTACATCTTAGGAAATGAAAAATAAGAAACCACTCCCATTTTAAAAGTTTGAAAAGATAAAATGGACAGTTATGGACACTGAGCCATCAAGCAAAGATACGATGAGCATCTTACATTATTACAGATAATCTGATACTCTTCTAACCTTATGAAACTCACTGGCCACCCCCTCAAGGTATCATTCTGAGGACAGAAGGTTAATTTATGATTCCAGAGCACAGAAGATACCCTGACATACATCTGAAGAGGACTAGCAATCCTTGTCTTGTGTGATGAATACCTCTAATCTACTAGAAGTATTAATACAACTTGATTTCTAATCAAGGGCGGTGGAGGTATACCAGTCAAATGAGCAACATCAGCATAAATAATTCGACATGGCTAAAAATATAATTTAAGCAAACTATAATCTGTGGGCAAACGGTGAGGATGGTACATGATGGAGTACCAGAGGGAGAAGTGGCTTTGGATGCAGGGTTTGGATGCAGGGATATCAGTTTTCCCATTGGTTAAAACAGTGGGAACACAGACCTTACACAGTTGTTACAAGATTTAATGAAAACGTGTTTGTGGGTAGACAGTCTTGCATATCCACCAGTCAACATTAGCGTCCCTTCATTATCAACTAACACAAGGCCACTTGTAGGCTAAATCAGTTTTGTCTGGATTGACGTTTTATTAGAAGGGAAGACAAAGTCTGAGTTGTAATGCATAGGACTTCATGCATCTGCAGGTCTATCCAAGTGCCAGATGCTTAGAAGAGATTTAAAAATAAGTGTCGTACTGTGTTTAAATACATCAATTGCTTTATTTATTAGGACATTGCACTAATGTGCATTTTCTCTTAAGTTTTTAACTCCTGCCATGAACACCAACTCTTTCTTGTTACTCACGTAGTTAAGGATCCTTGACTAGCTTGCCAACTAGTCAGATCCGAGTTCCTCAGTCTACCTTTACACTCCACTGTTCCTTTGACTTATTTCAACCATCAGAAAAATCAGAGCTTTCCTGATTCCAATAATGCACCTTTGGACACTTCTACATCCACCATTTCCTCTGACTGGTTGCCACTGCTTCCCCCCAAGTAGTTGAAATGTAACTTTCCTTTTAAGGCCTAGATCCAATGTTCTCAAATCTGTCCTCTCCTCCTCCCTAACAGAAGTAATCTTATTTCCTCTCTCTCTCTCTCTCTCTCTCTCCCTCTCTTTCGGTAGGTGGTACTCCCTTTCTATCTTTCTTTTCGTTCTTTCTTAGCTATACACACCATTGGCAAAGCCAGTATGCTAGCTACCCTGGGGGGACTAATAAAACACCAACCCTGTCCTCAAGAAACCTACAATTAGAAAATAAAGAAGGAAAGTACATAAGTAAATAATTAAAGTCTAGGTGGAATATGGAGGATGGAAGGAGAGAAGTGTAGGCCTTGCATCCAGGAAGAAGTGCTGGATAAGGTCCCACAGTGTGTGCCTCTGATGTGTCCTGTCACTCCCCTCTAGCTTCCATACAAAGCCCACAGCAGACTATGATTCTCCTCCTCCGATAATTTTTCCTTGAAAGAATCTTCCAGTGGGACTGTTGTATTTTCTCCTTTCAGCAAACAGAGGCAGAGGGAGAAGCTAAGTGGCCAAAGTGGAAGGAAAATATGAAGATGTCCATCTTATTCCAATGCACTTGGATGCATCTCTTTCTCTCCCCAACCCCAGAGGCTGCAAATATTTGGCCAACACCTCTGGTCATTTCACAAAGGAATATCAGTTATTTAGGATTTAAGTATGTTAATATTAGTAGTTGATCTCTTCTCAAGACCAGAGTTTGAGTTTTGTGCTGGTGGATGCTCCTTGTTGCTCTAAAAGAAGCAAACAAACACCAACATTTTGGGTTCTAGATGGGTCTCATCCACCGTGGGCTCAGCTGGGAGATACTAACTCTGGGGCTTAGGGATCCAGTTCCATTCCTTACCCCGGGATGGCTCCGGAGGGTCCCTGGCCAGAGCTTAGAAGTTGCTCTTCACCCCCAGAGGCCGCAGTGTACCACAGAGTCCCTCCAATGGTGGGGCATGGAGGGGCTGCTTCTGCCTTCGAGAGCACAGAGGTGGGGTTTCCAGGAAGGGGGTTTTCTGGGTAGGCCCTCTGGAAACCTGTCTTGGTTGCTTTGTTCTGAGATTCCAACCTTGCTTAGTTCGCTTGCTTCTTGGCCTGAAGCCAGTCGTGCCATTAAACCTGGAGATTCTCGTCAGGCTCTTGCACTGAGTTACTTCTTTGTTTCTGAGCTTGTCCTTCCTGGTGCGCCCAAGTGACAGGCATATTCCAGCCAGCACTCAGTCTCTTTATTCCATCAGCTGCACTATACTCCTGTGATTTTTTATTTTATTTTATTTTTTAGCAGGTCATTGTAAGTAAGTAACTCCAAACTTGCTTTATCTTCACCTATAGCACAGCCAGATCAGCAGGGCCACACTTTTCAGCTAGTGAGGTAAAGCCTGAAAGTAGGCCCAGAGAATGTGCCAGAAGCCTTATCTTACTTGAGTGGCCTCATAATGCCACCTACGTGTTTCCCCAACTGAACAGGAATTCCTAAACCAATCTTGCAATTCTCTGAAAACCTGCAGTTCTAATCTCAGTGCAATGATCACATTGTCCCAAGTGGTTTTCCAAGGAAAATACGGCTCGTTCCAGGTTCACTTTTGAGCTTTTATACTTAAACTGCAGATGTCAGCCTGTCACGATTCCTTGGCTTTCTCTAAGGTCCTGCATTCTTCAGAGAAGTGATTTTAACTCAAAAAGCTAACGGGGGGGGGGGGGGGGTGGCGCGGTGCCTGGGAGGCTCAGGGTTTGAGTATCTGCCCTGAGCTCAGGGCATGACCCCAGGGTCCTGGGATCAGGTCCTGCATCGGGCCCCCTGTGTGGAGCCTGCTTCTCCCTCTGCCTGGGTCTCTGCCTCTCTCTCTCTCTGTGTGTGTGTGTGTGTGTGTGTTTCTCATGAATAAATAAATAAAATCTTAAAAAAAAAAAGCTAACAAGGCTCATGATATCTATAGATGGTAACCACAAAAGTCTTATTGACAAATATTTAGTGTCTACAAATACCTAGTACAAACCTTGAAGACAGGGAGGAAATAGATTTAGTCTTCAGCAAATTTTATTAAGATATCTTGACATGTTTCCTTCTCCTTTCACATCCCCATGCATTTCTGATTCTTCTACCCTGACTGAACCGTCTTCCCCTGCCATTCTGTCCTCACCACCTTGGTCCCTCCAACCCCCGTGCCCTGCACACAGTGGCCAGGCTCACAGGACCTCCTTCTTAGACGTCTTGTTTTCCCAGAGTTCACAGTCTCTTTGGGAGTGAAATACTGTTCTGTTCTGTTGGTCTCATAACAATCTGGTGGAAACCGCGAAAACATTATGCTGAGTGAAAGACGCCAGACACAATAGACCACATATGTGATTCCACTGACAGGAAGTGTTCAGAGAAGGGAATTTATAAAGACAGTAAGGAGATTAGTGGTTGCTTGGGGCTGCTGTGGGAACTGATATCAAAATGAGGATGCACTGCAAACGAGCACAAGGAATTTTTGGTGGGGGGTGATGGAAATGTTCAACAAACACAAAATGTTATAGTGTGGTGGTGATCACAAAACTACAAATTTGCTAAAAATTATTGAATTGTACACTTAAAACGGGTATTATGTTATGCAATATACACCTCAATAAATGTGTAAAAAAAACGCAAAAGAATCTACTGAGTGGATTTTTTCCTTTGCTTCCGTATAGGGGCAGCTACCTGTGATTTCTTACTTAAATTTTATCCCATTACTCACAAATCTATGTTACCATTTCTCCACTTAAATCTCTTTCATTAAAACATCATCACTGTCTGCAAAATGAAGTCTAACCACGGCATACAGTCCTTTCCATGATTATCTCCTCTATCCACCGATGGCTACTCCTTCCCCAGGTGTACTCCTTGCACATTTAATGCCTTGTGATATGTTCCTCTTGAAGTAATGCTCCTTTTCCTACCCTGCACTGGTTAAAAGACAATTTCTTGTCCAAAAGAATCCTTAGCCTTCATCTCCTTTGCAATTCTTAGCTAAATTTTACCAATAGGGTAAGTGTTCTTTGCACTCTTTCTGTTCACTCATCACATTTCTATAATCCCATGTAATATGCTAAATTGTATGTAACGCATGACTTGTGTACACCCCTTAGCAGACTATGATCAGCCTAACACAAGGGGGTCTACTGTACCTGGCACCTCAGTTGCAAGGCTGTGGCACACAGTAGGTCCTCAATAAATGTTAACTGAACTGGACTGAATCAAAAATCTGTATTCTCTCCAAAATTCACCCAAGCAGAGAGGTGACTAAGAGTTTGGTTTCGAGTGTCATATCCATATGTATCATAATCTGAAATCAAAGCACTTTGAGTGTGGGAGGAAGGAAAGGCCATTATTGGTTTGACACATTTTTTACTTCAATGAGATTTTGAACAACTGTATAATCTGTCCATCCTCAGGCTGTTCTAACCCTCTTCTGTTCTGAACCTATTTTTTACTGTAACAACAACCCTTTGCTGTAATTTTACCCCACTAATATTTGCTTTTTATGCCAGTAAATAAACATCAACTGTCTTTATCCAGCTTTATGTTGAGTGCTGGTGGCAGAAGCAAACAAGGTAAAATAACACTTATGTGACTTCTTTGCATTTTGCTTTTGACTAAAAATTGATAGGACAGCCATATTTTTGTGACAAAATTTAGATCTGCACATTTTGCTCTAAAAAAAGTAGACATGGTTCAAAAGAAAATACAAAATGGTAGAAATCTTAGTAACATTTGATAGGAACAGAAACACAGGGATGGATGGGCGAGTATCTGAAATTCTTCATGAACTCGCAGGAGAATCGGAAGATGCATCCTGCTTTCTGAGGCATTCCTAAGAGGCACAAAAACTGAACTTCATGAGAAGTCAATAAGATATTGAAGGGCAAGTCAGCGTTGTTGCTCACATGGTGGTCCAGATGCCTGAGAGTGTCCATATCCCAACAGGGAGGAAAGAGCTCTGTTGTATACTGAATCCTGGAGAATGGACAAGCATATATTGTGCTGGCTTCTTCTTAAGAGGTATTTTTTAATCTTGTTTTAGTTTTTGTTTATTACTAAGCACATTTAGTCAAATTCTGGCTTAACGTGCAAATCCCACTATCATGAGTTTATAATCAATATATTTTTAAATGACAGCACAAGAGGAAATCGTTATTTCAATAACTCCAAATGCGTACAATCAGATTTTGTCCTTTTAACGTTTTATCTAGTTTAAAGATACACATCTGGAGGCTAAAAATGATCTAACTGTAAAACAAACACGTTTAATATTGTTACGTTGGTATGTGTGAGTCCTCTCAGGGTAAGATTAGAGTGACGTAAACATTGTGCATGAATCTGTAGTCATTTAAATGAGTCGGGACGTTAACAGTGATGCACAGCACTAACAGTGGGCAAAAATGCATCAAGTATCGTATTCCGTGGTATTAGTTTACATTTTTACTTCGGTACTCACTTCTGCTGATACAGTCTTAAACCATTCCAGTTTTGACAACAGTTGAAATTCAAGTTACTTGTTAGTTTTTTTTTTTTTTCTCATTAAGGAAAGTTCCCTTTATCCTACAAATACAAGCTTTCAGCTGTAATTATCATAAGACCAGAAACTCAACATGGTTTACTGCAGTGAGATGATGCCAACAAAATGATTCTCCAACAGAACTACTGCATATTGCTGCAGACTTTAACTGCAGCTCCGTAAGACTTGAAAATTTTAGCAACAGCAAGTCCAGTTTCCCCCTTGGAACACAATAGAGGCAGAACAGCAGTATTTCTTTAATCATTAAAGCTACTTCCTTGCAGAATGTTTTAAACACTCTCTAAAATGGTATTTGAAGGGCATGGTTAAAGGCATATCACAAACCTACACTGGAATAGCACAATTTACTTTAAGCAGAGTCAGAGATTTACCTTGCTGTTCTGAGAACAGAACTTTCATCTATATCTGTATCTATCCAGAGATACAGGCAGTCTATGTAAGAATGACAGAAGTCAATTAACATAAAGCACACAGCTAAAAGCAATGTTTACAATTAAAGTAGATGTATGAATCTTTACACACAGATTTTCGTAAGCACTCATGAAAAAAAATCAGCATTCACACCATTTTAACAACAACAACAAAAAAACCCAACATACTTTCATATGTATATGTGTTTTTTACAAAGGGCTATGCATTTTAGGACATAATTTTATTATCTCATATATTTTGCATGGTTAAAATACATCAAAACAAGAATACAAATCTTCAGAAGAGTGCATTTCAACTCTGTGGTGTAGGTTTGCCAAAAAAATGGCAGTTTGTAATTTCCTAAGTCACGAAATGAGATAAAAACAAAACAAAACAAAACAAAACAAAAAAAGGAAGAGCTATTAAGCTCAGTGTACCCTGCTCAGATGTTTTTAAGAAAAGAACTTTCTAATTATATTTAACCAAGCAACAGTTACAATAGAACGAGTATAAATTCTGTACATCTTGTTTTGCTCCAACAAACAAATCAAGATGGGGGGTGAAGGATGACTATGTCGAACTGCACCAAGATGAAGCCCTCTGCAATCTTGATTTCAAACTTCAAAATTTCAGTATGAAACATGTCTTACTTCTAAGTCATATGTTTAAAGAGTTAAAAGTAGATGTGCCCATTATGTCGATTGTTACTTATTCTGCAAAAAAATCATTACAAAGACTCATTTTACATGCAGATTGAAATGCTATAAGTCATTGAACTGTACAGATCAAGCCAATGTGGTTAATTAACAACAATGTTTTATAGTTAGAAAATTAACTGTTCCACATTAAGTTACATAAAATGAAAGAATGCCAAAACCAATCAATCACTAGCTTTTCATATTTTGACTTGGGGCTATCCTGGAATAATCTTCCACTTTGCAAAATAAGTTCACGATGGAACATTTTTTAGGAAGCACGGCACCAAAACTGGGCAACCATACTCGGTCTCTGAAGAATATAACTGACTAGAGAAAATTTCCTATTTACTGCATTAGGCTGACTTCTAAGATGATGAATTGTTCTGATCTACTCAAAAATACTTACACAAAAATTATATGCGACAGCAGCTTTATATTACAAATAATGAAATAAATTTGATAAAAAATATGGGTAATAATGTTTTTCGAGACCGACAAAACTTTGTAGTCATTGAAATTCAAGGCAACTGAACACACTTGTAAAAAAAAGAAAAATCAGGTTTCTTTGTATTAGTTGGAAAAGCCATTGTTAAATTTTAACAAAGACCAAACATTTTGCATAAATCTAGGGAGTAGTAAGGCAGCCCCCATCAGCAGGTGGGACGCCAAAAATGTTTGGTTTCAATAATATAGTTTGGGAGAACTACCTCTACAAAGTCTACTCGTGCTGATGCTCCTGATGCTGCCATTTCTGGTGCCCGAAAAGGCGCTGCCTCCACATCCTCTGCTGTAGGTGTCACTCACTGTATAGTCTCAGGCGATTGGGCAAGGGGCACACTCAGGATCTTCAGATGCTAAGATGAGAAAAATCAATTTCAATGCCCAAAAGATGGAACTCCTAATGCAGACGGTGACTAAAATAATTACCAATTGGTCTACAGTACAGGGAAGTTGGAATGTTCGTTTGTTTTAATGCAATTCCATAGAAATAGGTTTTAAGCAAGATTTCTGTAAGGAGGTACAGCTCTAGGATTAGGAAGGATCTTAGACAAGATAAAGACAAAATTAAACGGGGTGGAATTGGACCAGGTGATTAAAAACATGCGTACTTCCTGAGAGGAGAAAGCAAACATTCACATGAAAATCATGGAGTGATTATTTTCTCAAAACAAAAACGAAATCAAAACAAGACCAAAAAAACCAACCTGCTTCAACTTTCATTTCCAGGGTTATTTCTGCTCATTTAAATGAACTCTCTACACTAACAAGCATTATTGATGCATGCTATTAAGAGCAGAGTAGGAATGCATCCATCAGTATTTTAAGCTGAAATTCAGCATCCTTTTCTGTCTTTGAAAATAATAAACTTTACTTTTTTTTTTTGTAAAGATTAATCCATTCATCCCACAGAGAGAGACACAGGACAGAGACACAGAGAGAGACAGCGAGAAGGGGGGCGGGACAAAGGGAGAAGGGCAGAGAGAGAGCATCCTCAGAATCCCCGCTCAGCGGGCGCCCTTGCAAGGCTCCATCCCATGACCCCCAGATCACGACCTGAGCCAAAACCAACAGATGCTCAACTGACTGAGCTACTCAGGCATCCTCAGACTTTATGAATGTCTTCTGTAATATAAATTTTTTTCCTCAAATATATCAGTTCCATAATACATGGACTAATTCAGCTTAATCTGTATAGTGTTTGAAAAAAAGCTCTTATACGAGAAAATATCAGTGAAAGAAACCAGTGATAGATACATATGGAAGAGGACGTGCTGTAGAAGACTCTATTTGATAAAAAGAATTTTGATCGAAAGAATGTTTTGAGTAGTAAAAAATAATCATTCCTCCCATTTTTAGATTAAATATTTAAACAGCAGCGTTTCCCAGCATTTTTATGTTTTAAGAAAAATATATGTAATTTCTATCTGGAAGCATATTTTGAAAGAAGTCATTGACTTGAATGCAAAATGATAAATGCATATATTAAAACAAAATAATTTGCAAAATATTTACCATCTCTGAAAACACAGCAGTAGCACAAACTAATATATTATGGCTATTTTTAATTAATTCAGTAAAGTAACCATCTTTTATATTTAAAAAGTGACATTTTTTATGACAGTCATTTATACAGCTTGTGCACCTGAGTCTATTATATATGATATACTGTAAAGGGACAGATGATCACAAATTATAATGACAGATTCTTATTGAACATACTACTTTAACAGGAGCCATCCTGAGTCAATTAATCATACTATTACGCTATTTTAATTTTGCTCTCCATTTTTTTCCAGAAAAGCCACAAATCACAATTCACTTAATGACTTACACATATTTTATTTACAATTTTTGATGTACTACATTTTTTTCAAATTAATTAAATGCTTTACTAACATATAATGATCTAAAGATTGGATATACTTAAAAACAAAGCAAATTATGGCTTCTCTGATAAATGCAATTATGATTATACATAATATTTAATGATAATTGAATACCTTAGCTACAATAGAAATGTCTCTTTGCTCCATCTAAAGAGACTTCTATATTTTCAATCAAAAAATATATATTTTTACAATATTTTTGCATACAACTGAAATTATTGCACGTTAATCTTAAAGCATTTTCATAGAAGGCAAGAAATAGAGTCCTCAAAACCATATAATTATTAATTATATTAGAAGAACTTGGCAAATGCTTTAAAAGCTGAACCATTCCAGGCTTACGATAGGTAGATTAGGAATGCACATAAGTTATTTGAATAAAAATTACCTATTTGTGTGTTTAGTTGACAGGCAACACATACACAGATTCTTTGTCAGGGTAGTTCATCGCATAGATTTTGCTAAAATTTTAGTTTCATTTATTTATTTTTTGGTATAATATTAAGTAGCCATTTAAAATAGGTGTTTATTCACAAATTGACACAGCTATTTCACATCACTGTCTTAACTCTCCCGATGTATATTTATTAAGTCCATATTCTTTAGTGACACGAGTAAAATAACAGCATGTACAAATATTACAAAAGTATTATATTTTATATAAAATTAGATGTAGATAATACTAAGTAGCTCAAGTTCAAGCTCAAGTTGAATATAATTGTGCCCTTTGTGTATTTTTCTTGGATAATTTGAAATATGCAACTGGATAGCTGTCAGACTCAGAGCAATTAAATCTTAAGTGTTTTGTCTCAGATCTCTCTGCCTTATCATTTAACCTTCTCATAGGACGTATAGATTACTCAAGAATGAATAGTAATATAGCAGTCAGTATTCTCAACCAGCCAAAATTCAACACCACCTGAAAGCGTAAAGTATTACAGCATACAATGTGCTTTTGAAGATAGGCCACAAGTACAAATCATTTTTTTTTTTGAACATCAAAGGTGATCAATAGAGACATCTTCATAATGGCAAGTAACATTTTGTTCTTTAAATACATTGAATACATTTCCCCAATCTGTGTGTCATCTGCAGCATAAGCTTACTAAGATTCAAGGAATAAAGAATATGCTTTTACTATAAAATGTAGTCATTTGATGAATAAGAAAATTTAAACTGTATGTTATTTGTATATAAAAGGTTGAACCACATAAAATGCAACTGTGTGCAAGCTAAATCAAATTTGAGACTCCTCTGCTCTAAAATATACCTTATAATATTTCAAAATATTTTATCGATATGCTAAACTATTTCAAAAAAAGTTCAGTAAATAAGTGGAAGGGTGTTTTAGCTATCGCCTTCAAATCCCTCCAGGAGGCATGCATTACAGGTTACAAATGGGCACCACAAGATTCTGTTTGGGGAATTCAAGAAATAATTTGAAGAGATAATCTATGATCTGAGTCCTTATTTTTTCAATAGGATATTAGCATACAGTGAAAAAGAAGACATTCCAGGCACAGGGAATTGCATGTGTCAATATATTAGAACTTTAGAGCAAATAACTTAGAAATGACGAACTATTCTTCTACAGGGGAACTTAATCTGGACAGAATTGTTGGAATATGAAGTGATTTATCATGTGTCCTTATGCATTTATTTCTATACCCCTTTCTTTTTGTTCAACCTAAAAATATATTTCTCCACCTATTTAGGTCAAATTCTTACTTGTCCACTTGATCCCAGATCTATCAACCTTTTCTAGGAAGGATCTGGCTTCTCACGTTTTCTTCTCTTTTCCTCTTCATTGCGGTTCTCTCTCCTTGGGCCATGTGCAATCTACAGCCCTGCTACCTCCTCTCCTACCCGTAACATACACGCCTTATGCCCAGCTCAGGTTAACATTTACTTCTTGGTCACTGAACTAAAATTTACTGAGCAGCTACTTTGTGCCAGGCAACGTACTTAACATTGGAGAACAAGATGAGTTGGTCCATGTCCTCCTTTCCCCTCTTCTTATTTCCTTACCAAACACTCAGTCACCAACCCACTGCTCTCTAGATTTCTCACCCCTCCCATGGAATGAAACTGCCTTGCTCTTGTTAGTATTGCTAGTAGTCAGGCACGCCAGTTTCGGTGACATAGAAAGCAATCTAGAACTGACTCCCGCATCTGCCGCTGTCCGCTGACCTTACGCTGGTTCTCTGACTTTCCTTGAGTCATCATTTTTTTTTTAAAAAAATCCATAAAACAGACACAGTGACACTTATCTCAGTTTACTGAATGAAACTCAAGAGGAAACATAACGGATGCTTTACAGCTCTTTACCCGGAGCCTGGCATATAAAAGTTCAAGGAATTGTTGGGTTTCGGCGTCCAAAAATCTTTCTGATTCCAAATCCGACTAATGTTTCTCAGTCTTTATCCTCTTTAGGGTCTCTCTGCTTCCTTTGCCTATTGATTATTCCCTTCATCCCAGCTCTTCCTTAAACTCTACACAAGGCGCCCTTCTGCTTCATCACGCGCGTTAATGTCTCCTTCATGAGCTCATTCTCTACTTGTTCTCTAAACGTTGGTTTAGTCCATTGCTCTCAGCACTCAAAGTGCGAGGATCTGCTCCCATGACATATCCATAATGATGCCCAAATCTAGACTTTCAGCCTGACTTTCTTTGAGCTTCAGATTCCTATATTTAACGGTATGCTAGGTATAGAATTGAATCTTCCCAAATTGAATTCATTGTTTCCTCTTCAAAGCAGCTGCTCTCTCTGGATTATTTTTTTAAAACATTCATTTTCCTTCACTGATTTATACTCATTAGTCTGCAGGACATGGTGATTTCTTGCCTGGATTATTATAATAGTCTATTAATCCATTCCCTCTTCCTGAAATCCGTATTTCACCTGGTTACCAAAGGAAATTTAATCACCTCACCTCCTTATGAGGTGAATAGTCTCCCTCGCCCTCCAAAATTCATATGTTGAATTCTTAATCTCCAGTACTCCAGAATGTGACTGTATTTGGAAATAAAGTCTTTAAAAAGATAAGTTAAAATGAGATCACTACGGTGGACGACCTTCACCCAATATAACTTGTGTCTGTATTAGAAGAGGTGATTAGGATATAGATTCACAGAGGGAAGACCATGTGAAGACACGAGGAGAGGACAGCTATCCACAAATCAAGGCGTGAGACCTCGAAATAAACCAATTGTGCTAAAACTTTGATTTTGGGCTGCTGGCTTTTAGAATCATGAGAAAATAAATTTCTGCTGTTTAATACACTCCATCCGTAGTGCGTTGTCACGGTAGCCCTAGCGAATGAATATACGGCCCTGCGTAAGCTTCTCTAACAGTTGTTCAAGTACGTGCGATAGAATCTCAACATAACAAGCCTCCATAAAGCTTCCACGCCTTTCTGTTTAGCTTCCTTTCCGACCTCTGTGTGTCATCACGCTGTTGTTCCACAACCTTCCACTGCCTACAGTTCCCTGGACACACTGTATTCCTTCCCTCAGTACCTCTGCCACTACTGTCCTTCTCACCCACTGATTTCTATGCAGTCCTTTAAATTCAGCTTAATCATTATCCTTCCAGGAAACCTTCCTTTACCCTAACTTGGTTTTGAAATAAGGCACAAAGAAAACTCGTAAACATAGATACATAGACAAAGGGGGGAAATCACTATGCCCTTTTACCCTAATATGACCATTATAACTCTTTAACACTTTTCCTTCTAGCCAGTTACACAATTGAGATTTTTACACAATTGAGATCTTACTGTACAAGCAATTTTGCATTCTGTGCTTGTTAGATTTGATATTATTCTTTGAGCATTTTTCTATTACTTAAAAAGCAAGTAATTTTAATGACTCTATAATGTATTTTACCATGTTGGTTTATCTTGATTAATCTAATCATTCTTCTACAACTAGAAATTCAGGAATTTTCATTGATTGTCTTGGGCTTGATAATGAATTGTATGTTACGATTCCCAAACTTTTAACTGTAGACTTCTCTCCTGGTCTTTGCATCTGTGTCACTAGAGCATTTTACCAAAACATAGTCTGAAATGAAATTCAGTATTTCTACCTATCGCGGTTTCCACCCTTCCCATATCTCCCAAACCTCTTCTGTACCGGTTTATCACAATAATTCCTCAAGTCTCCCAAACTAGCAGCCAAGTGAGTCATGCTGACTTTTCTGTCAGCCTTTCCTAATTCAAATTAAATCATTTACTAAAGTGTTTCAACTCTGTCTCTAAGTATATCCATGTCTTTCCTCTCCACTCTCCCATCACTGACTTAACCTGGTTCACATAATCTCTAGGCCATTGAAATGGTCCCCTCTGTATCCAGACTCTTCAATTCTATATCCTCAGACTTGCTCCCTAACTTTCACCATAACTGTTAAAGTTGCAAATCTCATCATTTCACTCTACAGCTTAATTTTCTTCAGTAGATCACTGAAAACCATGTTCTAACTGAAATATTGAGTAAATAACTGAGTTATTTACTGAGACATTGCCTTTTTTATTTTACAAATATTTTGGAATTCAAATGTGGTTTTTGCTTCCATAAGGATTTATTTATTTACTTATTTATTTTTGCTTCCATGAGGATTAATTTTGAAAGGTTCATAATGACTCCACTGACTTCAGATTTTGCTTGAGATTGACTTGAATAAATTATCCTGTGTGTTCCAAATTTAAAAACAACAAACAAATCAACAAATCTATGTTCCAACCATTTCTCACGGCACTGTAATAGGATAGGTATTTATACACCCCCCCCACACACACACATACACACACACTATAGGAAATCAGCCTGACTTTTCCATTCCATACCAGTGCTTCTTAAAGAACTATATTGTGACTATTTATATAAATGCCTGTGCACCTGACTCCATCCTCAAACTGGGAACTTGGAAAAACAAACTCTAAAAACTAAAAATTGTTAAAAGATCTAAAAATCTTCATGGTAGTCTCAAGGTAGTCTCAAGAATATTAAAAATAAGGAACTTGTATAAAATCATGATCAGAACTGAAATAATTTTTTTTTCTTTTCTGAATTCCTTTGGCATGGAAACATGATAATTCTGTGAAGTTCTCTAAATGGAGATCTTACTAAAGTAGTTTATTTAAACCAGTGTCCCAAAGGGCTTGAAAAAATGTGACTTAGTACTCGTACTGTAAGTTTAAATATATATAAAGTTCTGGAGGTTTAGTTAATTTGCAAATGTTGGAAAAACAAAAAACATATTGCTAAAAACATTATTTACCCTAAGAATAACTCATTAAGTCACAAGCGGCAATCAACAGAAGTACACATTCATCACTTCAAACACGGAAACTTAATGGAGCCTTGATGGTAAGCAATAATTGCCAAAGAAGCACTAATGCAGAATTGACATTCAGTACTAACAAATTAATTTGGGAGCTAATTGAAAAGAAACTTTGCTTTGAATAACACCACTATATTGTTATAATTTTTAATTATATTTTTAAAGAACGTTCTGATGCATTCATTATATGGGACACTTGGTTACATACGTATGTTATTAAGGCAGGATTAGAGTAAGAAGTTTTGTGAAGGAGAAATGTCAATAACCCTTAGAATCAAAAGGTCCATGTCTGAAAAGTGTGGACGCCATCAAATCCTAATCTTTAAAACTTACTTAAATTTACTTTGGGAGAATGAAAAGATATAACTTTTTAATATCTAGCCTGCTGCTTTGTGTCACACCTTGCCGGCTCTCTACATTCTCTCTAGTTTTTGCTCCATTTTCTGAAAATTAATGAAAGAAACCTCACTAAAATGAGGCAGGCGTGATGGAGAGGCGGTGGAGGGGGTGCCACTCAACATCAATTATGGGAAGAACTGTCAAATTACCAGACCCCAACAGAAGAATCATCAACTGGAAAGAATCATTAATTACAATGCCTCCCTCCCTGGCAGGAAGGATATACACGGCATCTCCTGTAAGAAACTGACTAGCAGGGCGCCTGGGTGGCTCAGACGGTTGCGTGTCTGGCTCTTAGTTTCAGCATAGGTCATGATCTCATGGGTCATGAGATGGAGCCCCACATCGGGCTCCATGCATGGTTTGGGAGTCTGCTTGAGGATTCTCACCCTGTGACCCTGCCCTCACTTGTGTGAGCTTTCTCTCTCTCTCAAATAAATAACTAAATCTTAAAAAAAAAAAAAAAGCAATTGACTACCATCATCACCCTTGACTTGGGCTTTTCTCCAATGGACACAGGTTCAAAACAACCCCTTCCAAATTCAACCCATCTTCTCCATAAAATAATGTTCTTTGTTTGCTGGAGTTGCCTATGGTTTCATCACAGCTTGCATGTGGTGGAAGGGGAGGAGGGCGGGGGGTGGGGGTGACTGGGTGATGGGCACTGAGGGGGGCACTTGACGGGATGAGCACTGGGTGTTATTCTGTATGTTGGCAAATTGAACACCAATAAAAAATAAATTTATTATAAAAAATTAAAAAAATCCTCTGTTAATCCTAAATAAACCCATTTTTTATTGGGAAAATAACTGGTTTCTGTTTTGTTTTGTTGTTTTTAAGGTTAACAGCATCTAGACCCTATCATTCTCCCAGCCCTGGCACAGTAACACTGTCTCCTTTGAAAACTACACCTCTCATAAAGAGCATTCAGCTTTAATAGAGAGGATGTAAGGAGAACATTCTACTTTCTCTCACTGTCTCTACCCACTATTTCTGTTTTTCAGATGTAGTGACTCAAATAAATTTTTAAAACACAACAGATATACTTTTTGTTAGAATGCCCACCCACCTGGGCTCTTTCATTCCAAAATGTGAGTGTTAAAAATAATAATAGACCTAAAGCAAAAACATCCTATAGAATTCAGTTTGGGTTTCATTCGTTTGCCACCTGACAATTTGCTATCTTGACAACTACAAACCTACTCATGATGAAAAAGTTAGAGGATGTACATATAGGCAAAGTTTTCTTTTCCAAACTCCATTTACCTGTAACACCCGAGAGCTACATCCTCAACCCACTACTGTGGGTGAATGTACAGTTATGCTGGTCACAGGCTGATTTTCAGGTCACTCCTGAAGTGACTGGTACTCTGTCTCTGTCATTTATATAAAAGAAATGCTCTTTGGTGACTCACTTATTCTGATGCTCTTGAGGACCTTAACTCCTTGGCCTTTGGAACCCAGTGGCTATTAGTATTGACTCCAAAAAGTTCACCATAGCTCCATTCCATCAGCTACTCTTAGTTCTTCCTTCTGATGATTAGTGCCTGACACTTAACAGATATTTAATGAATATTTGCTGAGTATTGGGCAGATTGGGCAGATGACATCTCAACTAGGAACATAGGAGGTATGTAAGTACTTACATTGGTGCTTAGGTGATCCTTTTTTAGGCCGGAGAAGTTATTTTCTGCAGGTTTGTTGGGGCTAGGGTGGAAGAAGTTACCCCCTGCTAGGATGTTTTCAGATAGAATAACAAGAATCACCTCATTTTTATACTACTGGTCCATACTCACTATGTCCCTAATGGCTAATGGCAGCAAGTAACTCTGGTTGCAAATTGATCCTGAAAGTTTCTCAAAAACCATCTTGTCTTTGTGCCCTCATATTCCTCTTCTCTAGAAAAAATAGTTCACTTCCCTTAGGCAGCAATGGTAGCTATATAAATATATATATTATATATATATTTTTATTTATTCATTTTGAGAGAGAGAGAGAGAGAGAGAGAGAGAAAGAGAGAGAGATCATGCAGGGGGGTGAGCAGAGGGAGAGGGAGAAGCAGACTCCCTGCTGAGAGGGGAGCCTGATGAGGGGCTCGATCCCAGGACTCCGGGATCATGACCTGAGTGGAAGACAGACTCTTAACCGACTGAGCCCCCCAGGCGCCCCTGGTTGCCATATATTTATTAGGAAGGGCCACCCTGCACTATATTTTTATGTATGATTCTAAATATTCAAGTTTCCCTACCATAGGATATGGTATTGCCTCAGGCGTTGTATGTATCCAGTTTACAAAGAGTTTGTAATCACACCTTTTCTTTGGTTATACATTTCCTCACTGAAGACCAGAGGGTGTGAACACCCTTTGTTTTAAGCAGCATTTCATTAGTGGTAGAAATCTTGCAAACCATCTGTCTTTCAGTCTAATAATGTAATTGCCACGTTACCTTATCTCCCAACACTTCAAATACAGGGCTACAGATAATTGATGCTGTTTTCTTAATATCAACAAACATGGAATAAAATTAGTGAATAAATTACTGAGTGTTGCCTGCCACGGTACTCGGAAGATCCAAGATGAATTTCACTAGCCTTCTGTTACGACCAGCATGGTTTTTTAATGCACATTCTTAATAGTATATGTTTAAAGCTGTATTGAATGTCATCCTTGGATTTTATTTTTAATTTTGTCAGGTGAACCCATCCATCCATCCAATCATCCTACGCACTTCTTACTGCTTTAGGTGATGTAGAAAGAAACATGAAAGACATTCTTCTGTAAAGGAAATTACAGGACTATGAGAGAAATGAGCAAGTAAATCAACAATTATAGTACATGTATATATACATATGTATTTCTAAATTTTATTTCTTTTTGATATGAGAGCCCAGAAAAAGGATGGCTAGGACAGTCAGAGGGGGTTCAGAAAAGGATTTCTATAGGAGTTTATCTCCACTGAGTTATAAAGGGTAAGTAAACTAGTAAATCAAAGATTAGGGAAAGATGTACTGGGCAGAGGAAATAATATACATAAAGGCCCAGAGAGGAGAGTATATAATTCAGGATGACAAGAGCATGGAGTGTGTTGAGGGGGAAGAAGTGATGACTACAGGAAGCAGAGACAGTTGAGGGACGCCTGGGTGGCTCAGTTGGTTAAGCCTCTGTGTTTGGCTCAGGTCATCATCCCGAGGTCCTGAGATCGAGCTCCGGGTCAGGTTCCCTGCTCAGTGGGGAGTCTGCTTCTCCCTGTCCCTCTGCCCCTGCTCATGCTCTCTCTCTCTCTCAAATAAATAAATAAAGCATTTAATAAGAGTGAGAGAGAGAGAGAGAGAGAGAGAGAGAGAGAGAGAGAGAGAGAGTTGAGGCGCAGGTCATGGAGAACCATTATCTTAAAGAGGGTAGATATTCTTTTCTTGAAGGTCATTGAAGTTCATTAAGAATTTAAAGGTAGAAAATGACTTAAGATTTGTACTTCAATTTTGGAAAAAAAGAGTAGAATGTGGAAAGAATAGAGGCAGGAAAGTGGATGATTTTAGTATCTGAGGCATGAAATTCATGATAACCTGAATTAAAGCAACGGTAATTGAGACTAAGGGAAGGAAAAACAGATTTGAAAGTAACTATTTTTTGTTGTAATTTTACACTGACTTATGTGGTTATTTGATTAGTGGTTGTCTTTTTATTAAATATAACCTCTGTGAGTACACAGATAGGGGTTAGTTTTTCCCACCCTCACGTCTGCTATGCATACAACCATGCCTGACATTAAAGTACTTAAATAGATATTTTTAAAATCAATTCTATAATGAGTAAATTCCAAAAGTATACTCATATTCAATGCATACTATAAATCGGACAGGATACTCGGTGGGGAGTGTACAGTGATGACCAAACTAGGCAAGATTCCTATTCTCCGAGAAAAGCTTTAGAAACATGTGGATAAATAATAAACAAGAGAATTTGGATAGCAATCAGTGCTACAAAGAAATTAAAATAAGGCTTTTGGGATGTGCTGGGCTGGGAGTGGCTTCTTTAAATTAGACGGTCATAAAAACTTTTGGGGGAAGTGACATTTGATTTAAGATATTTAGATGATAAAAAGGAGTCAGCCACGTATGGATCTGGGGGCAGCAAGTTCCAGACAGAAGGAAATGAATAAGCGAATTAGACAGAACCTGTTGACTGATTGGATGTGGGAGTAAGAAAGAGGCCTAGGATGATTCACAGGATCTAGGAAATGTTATTTCTATTATTTCTAAATGAGCTTGGGGAACCTGGAAAAAGTACAGATAGTGATGTAAATGATGAGTTCACCACTGGAACTCTTGACTTCATGGTACCTGCAAGGCACTGAAATATATGGATAATTCATCTCCAAGATTCATTCTAAGAACAGGAAGAGTATAGACCACAGCTCCAAGGGATGTTAGAGGCACGTTCTCTAGGCTGGATTCCTGATCTGTTGATATCTTCGGTTGACTACATTTGCTGAGAGTCTTCCCAATACCTCCTGTTGTTATTCAGAGCCAAGAGATGCGTTTCTGTTTCAAAATTTTCCACTAATGTAGTCATCCAAATAGAACATGACTGTTCATTATTGGGAGGCTTTAGACAGGATGAAATATTTCCCGGCAGAAATCTGGATATTTGGACTCTTCTACTGTACTCTTCACTATCATGCTTCCATAGTGCTTTAATTTCTGCTTTCTTATAAAAATAGATTCACTTCTGGTGAGAGAGGCCCAGTTCTTTTGGCTTCTCATCCAGTACTTTTGTCCAGGAAAATAACCTATATGTCATGTTTAAGGACCAACTAACACTTCTTCATGTTCAAACTAGACTACGGGGTTGAGTTCAGATCTGTGTCTTGGGCTGTAGATAGTTCCCATCGTGCAACAGATGAGAAGGGGGAAATCAGACTTCTTTCCTGAGGATACTTTGTGGTTAATTTTGGAAAGTATTGTACTAACTAATGAGCATCCAAGGTCTGAAGCGCCCTTTGTATCAACCATGCCACAGATTGCCCTTCTACATAAATGCGTAGCCACTGCTACTTCACAATGACACATTACCTCAATAGAGAAGGCCCAGACTCAAGGAATCTGACCTGAGACACCTGTCCCACTTGTCAGATAACTTTAAAAGTGCCAGAAAGCTGGACTGCCTCATATAAATTCTGATTATTTTATCCAATTGAAAGTGTTTGGAATTATAAGGGAAGATGGGTTAAATAAGTAACTGAACTCCATTAATGAGTAATTTTGGGAGAAATAACATTTTAATTTATATTTCATAAAAGAAATGATGTATCTTGCATCCATTTAGATCTTCTTTTATGACCTTAGATTAAAATTTATAGTTTTCCTTCATAAGCATTAGGTCTTTCTTATTAAATTTATTCCTACATGTTACTTAGTTTTGGTTTCTATTGGAAAGGGAATATTTATTTCAGTCTCTTTCATCAATTTTTTTCTAGCATGGAAAAAATATTGATATTCATATATTTATTTTGTCTCCAACCATGTTGAAAACACTTTACTCATTTTAGTCGCATATTATGGCTTAAATTTGCTAAGTGTACATTAAGTAGGAGTGTATGGTTAGCAAGTAGCATGACTGTTAGTATCAGTTTCTTCCATCTGATTCATCGGGGAGACTGCTCTGTCTTTTCTTATCTACCTTTAAGAGTCATACAATACTGGGCAAGCTGTTCAAAAACCTCCTTAAGTTTTGTTTCCCTCATCTACGAAATGAAAACTGATAATGGGATCTATATTACAGTCATAACATTTGGACTAACCACATTGATAATATAAAACACTTTTGTACAGTGCCTGGCACATATAATACCCTATGAAATGTTGACTATTAGTATTACTATTGCTGCTGAAGAATTCATAGTCAGAATATCAATTTTTAGTAGCATCTGTAAATTGTCCAGCAGTATTGCTTCTTAACAATATTTAAAAAGGAAATTAGATACAAAACTTTATTTTTATTTTTTTAAGATTTTATTTGTTGATTCCTGAGAGACACAGAGAGAGGTAGAGACAGAGGCAGAGAGAGAAGCAGGTTCCCTGTGGGGAGCCCAATGTGGGACTCAATCCCAGGACCCCGGGGTCACAACCTGAGCCAAAGGCAGATGCTCAACCACTGAGCCACCCAGGTGCCCCAGATGTAAGATTTTAAATAGGCAACTAGGCCTCGGATTCCTCTGGATAGCAAGAGGTTCTCCAGGCAATATGGAAAAAAACCCTAAATAATCCAAACAAAAAATACAATGACAGCCAACCATTTAGCAAAACAGAATCCAACAAAAAATATGTATTTCATCCAATGAGTCTTTTCATGTTAAAGCAACAACAAGCAACGATTAAAAAAAAAAAAAACCCTATCAGAGGATTGATGTCTTCATGAAGAAAGGGAAATGAAAGAGAAATAGAATGGTGAATCAAATTTTGTGAATTGCGGAAACCATTGGGAAAAAACCATTGGGAAAAAGAGAATTGAGCTCATAAGTTGACTATTGATTATGACTATGAAATAAATATATTCAGTATAAATGTCTTCTCACATCATTTAGTTCAGTTTAACTTATTAATAAAAGAAGACTGAGAGTTTCTTCCAATATTAACACATCTTTTTGAAATCTAACTAATACTCTAAGAAGGTTTTTGGCTGATTTAGAGATGGGTCCAAATGAACACAGTGCATTTGTTACTTTAGAGAAACTTCCACACTGTTTTGGAGTCTTTGTTCCTTTCTCAACTTTGTTAGGTCTTAACAAAATCATTACATTTAGGGAAAGCTTGACAGCATTTAAGTTTTTATAATTTAGGAAAAGCTTTCCCCAAAGTGATTAATTTACACTTGTCAAAAGAAAGAGACTTAATATCAGAATCCATTAACCCTAACTGCCTCCAGAGAAAAATAAAAAAGGAAGAAAAAATTCTGGCTCAACGTATAACAGAAACCTGTACTGACTGAAAAGAGAAGAAGAACTATTCAGGTTAGCTGTCTGTCAATAGAATATTTAATTGGGGAATCAGAATCAATTAAGGATGACATTTTTGATAACACGTAGATGGTAAATCGCTGTAGGGCTGTGATACTAACATAACATATTAGAACAGCCAAAGAATAAACTTTAATCTGGATAATGCAAGACTCACAACGCAAGTGTTGTCCGCAAATTAAAAAGTATTTAAATTTGTCTTCATCTAATTACTGGAAATGATAAATCAATTCTTACACATTTACTAATGTGATCCTTGAATACACAGAAGATACAAACTGAGCCACTCTCGGCAGAAACACGCAATATTATGGGTCATACATGAGGCAGTAGATTTGGGTTTGGGTTGACCCCGGAAGACTTTTTTGGGGGGAGCGGTGGGGCTTCCTTTTGCTTGTGAATAATGACATTTATCTCCTGATCAATCCCCTGGGGTTACGAGTATACTTTACAGTTGCAGAAAACACCTCCTTAAACTTCATCCTTTCCAGATCTTTATAGAAAAGTTTGTCCTTGATTGTCTCATTGGTGCCACTGTCTACTACGCACCTGATTGGAATATAAACGCAATCCACGTTTTACCCTTTTTATTTCCGTGTAAAGGGGCTCTTTGTCGGATGTCAACACAGAAATTCAGCTAAACAGAGTTTTGGGTGCACACCGGGTGGAGAAAAAATTCTCATCTTTTTATGAAAACCAACAGTAAGTCGTCTCCAAAGCTACATGGAACAGGGTGATCATCTTAGTGACTGTTCTTTCGGTGTCACACAATCCGAAAAAGGGGCCTTTGCCAGCTATTTTCCTTAGCACCAGGGATCCTCTGCCGAGCCTGTGGAATCCGGAGACTCACCGAGCACCCGACTGCCCTGGGGAGCACCTGGGTTCTTAAATCACGTCGAGCACATAGAAGGAGTGTTAGAGATTTTCGCAAACTCCGAAGGATTGTCTTGGGCGGACGTTCGTAGTCTCTGGTGTTCTCCACGGCCTTCTCACGGCCCAGGCCGCGGTGGGCTGCTCTGAGTGTCCCAGAGGGCCACGGCGACCCCCGGGGTGGAGGCAGTGCCGGGCAGGGCCGTGGGCATCGTGACAGGTGCAGCAATGTCCCACGGCGTTTGTGCGAGTGGCCTCAGCCGGAGGATCCCTCCATGTGGGCCTTCTGCCTGTTTGGACAAGACCACTCATGGCCTTTTCCTGGGTTAGAATATATTCGGAAGAAAAATCCCCACTTGTTGCAACAGGCACGCATCTTGGTTTGGTTCTGGCCTAACCGTGTGCCCCGTCCCCTTGCCCACAAGAGCTGGGCCCCTGGAGCCCGTCACCTCCCTGGGAGGACAGCACCTCCCTGCCACCCGCTGCCGTAGCCAGAAGGACAGTCAACGGAGGCGAAAATAACAGTGACGGGGGACCCGGGGGGCTCAGGGGTGCAGCCTCTGCCTGTGGCCCAGGCCGCAGGGTGCCTGCTTCTCCCTCGGCCTGTGGCTCTGCCTCTCTCTCTCTCTCTCTCTCTGTGTCTCTCAGGGATAAATAAATAGAATCTTTTTTTAAAAAAGAAAAAATAATAACCTTTCCACGTGGGCTGCATGTGCAGGCTCGTGAATGCTGACGGGCTGTCCGGCGCGGCCGCAGGGGCTGGCCCAGGCCCACTTCCTCACCAGCAGGTGAGAACCAGGTGGCCTTTGTGTGACCTTCCCACCTGTTCTTCTTCTGTGTGACCTTCCCGCCCGTTCTTCTTCTGTGTGACCTTCCAGGCCATTCGATCATCACCCGACATTTTAGGACAAGAGGAGTCTGAAGGCGTAAGGCAGCGGAGCCCCACGTCAGCCGTGCTAGCGCCCCTGGAGCTGCGCACACCTGCACACACCTGCGCACCGGGGGCAGGGAGGCCTGCACACCTGGCCCGCGGGCCCACAGCGCGCCAACAGCAGCCACGCGTGACCTGCAGGGCCTCAGCCGGGGTGACACACACAGCATCCTCCGAGAGCCATCGGCCGTCACTCCTACACACAGGCGTGTCTTTCTTTGGCCACAGGAGCGACCCCATGGAGAAGTTTCTCTGGGCTTCCTTCCTGTTCCCTCCTCTCCCGCCGCCCAGGGGGCACGTGGGCCTGGCCCAGCCCAACCGCGAACAACCCCCCTGCTGCAGCCCGCTCAGGCCTCGGTGGGCCGTGAGCCGGAGGGCGGGACACTCGGGGGCACTGAGGCTGCAGGGGGGCTCCCGGGCCCACGGGTGCAGGGCTCAGGTGGCCAAAGGCGTTTCAGGCCCAGCCTGGCCCTGGCCGCAGTGAAGTCCAAGTGCCTGCACGGCCGGTGCCTTCCCTGCTCCTGACCCAGGGGCCACTAAGGAGGAAGACCCCAGATTTGATTCTGTGAGCTGAAATCAATCGATCAATCAATCAATCATCAATAGAACTTTTGATTTGGGGCAGCCCCGATGGCCCAGGGGTTTGGTGCTGCCTTCAGCCCGGGCTGTGATCCTGGAGACACGGGATCAAGTCCCACGTCGAGCTCCTTGCATGGAGCCTGCTTCTCCCTCTGCCTGTGTCTCTGCCTCTCTCTCTCTCTCTGTGTCTCTCATGAATAAATAAAAATAAAATCTTAAAAAAAAACAAGAACTTTTGATTTCTTAAAATACTGGTATGTTCTGGACGTTTACACTGGATTTTAAAAGATTTTTTAATAAAGATTTTATTTATTCATGAGAGACACATAGAGAGAGGGGCAGAGACACAGGCAGAGGGAGAAGCAGGTTCCCTGATGTGAGACTCGATCCCTGGACCCCGGGGTCACGCTCTGAGCCCAAGGCAGACACTCCACTGCTGAGCCACCTGGGCATCCCAGATTTTAAAAGATTTTTGACTTTACTACTAAAACTGTTGGAATAGCTCATCTAACAGCTGTCTGTTTTTCAGAGCAATGATTATTTTTTGTTTTTAAAGATTTTCTTTATTTATTCACAAGACACACACACACACACACACACACACACACAGAGAGAGAGAGAGAGAGAGAGGCAGAGACACAGGCAGAGAGAGAAGCAGGCTCCATGCAGGGAGCCCGATGTGGGACTCGATCCCAGGTCTCCAGGATCACGCGATGGGCCGAAGTTGGCGCTAAACCACCCGGACTGCCCCAATGATTATTTTTTATTGAACATTTGTCAAGCACTAGCTTTATTCTGTGTGAAATTACTAAAGATTTCTGGATTCCCGTTGGATCAGGTCATCTCAAATATGATGGCTAAAAAATAGTTTGTGATATACCAAAAAATCTGTGTTTTATCTAGTAATTACAGATTTAGTAATTACAGATGAAAATGTCACTATATATTTCTATTTTAAAATACAGATGGAGAAAAAGTCAGAAGACAATGGAAGAAACTTAGGGAAGTTACTTATCCTTGTTGCAATTATACTCAAGGTCTCAACTTATAAACAGGCTAGAGTCAAAACAAAACTATGTTGATCTACTCATTTAAAACTTATTTTGCAGGTGGAATAGAAATAGCAAACATAATCAGTTTATTGAATGGGATTTTATATCATATATCCTAAACCTTATAAATGGAAAGTCTGCTAGATTTTATAAAGGAGTAAACTTTACTTATGAACCAATATGGAATGCTAATCATTATATTTGATAAATAAAATGAACTAGGGGTGGTGGAAGGGGAGGAGGGCAGGGGGTGGGGGTAACTGGGTGATGGGCACTGAGGGGGGCACTTGATGGGATGAGCATTGGGTGTTATTCTGTATGTTGGCAAATTGAACACCAATAAAAAATAAATTTATTATTAAAAAATAATACACAAAATATTATGTAAGTCACTGAATGACAGCTGAAGCGAGAATTTCAGGTTTTCCATTGTGACCGTAAATGGTAACAGCCATCACTCTCAAATCAACCGAGTTTATATTTCTCATCTACTTTATCCCACATTTGTTGCATTTTAGTCCTGCCTTCATCTTGGATTAGACTCTTTGAGCATACTTCTTATGCTCAAATACTTATTTCAAATGCAAAATTTTCTTTTTTTTAAAAAAATTTTATTTATTTATTCATGAGAATACACAGAGAGGAGAGAGAAGCAGAGACACAGGCAGAGGGAGACGCAGGCTCCATGCAGAGAGCCCGACGTGGGATTCGATCCCGGGTCTCCAGGATCGCGCCCTGGGCCAAAGGCAGGCGCCAAACTGCTGCGCCACCCGGGGATCCCCAAATGCAAAATTTTCTATCAGGAATTGTATCTAAAAGGAAAAACTAAGAGGTGGTAGTTTCTGAATAACTCAAGTAGAATGCAATTCCATAAAAACATGGCTTATTGTACGATTTCAGCAAACTGCCAAATAATGGTTCCTTCAATACAACAATGGATGGTATGTACTGTGTTTCATCTGCTAGTGGTTTCTGTTTGCTTTTTTTTTTTTAATGTAGCAGTCTCATGGTGGGGGGGATGTGCAGGAGTCGCATTTGAGCATCACGTACGATTTAAAGATTTTGTAGACATTTCATTCACTAAGCCATAGAAATTTTGGTAAAATATATCTATAGAGAATATAAAAAATAGTGAAAGGGAATTAAAGGGAAGGAGAAAAAATGAGTGGGAAATATCAGAAAGGGAGACAGAACATGAGAGACTCCTAACTCTGGGAAATGAACTAGGGGTGGTGGAAGGGGAGGAGGGCGGGGGGTGGGGGTGACTGGGTGACGGGCACTGAGGGGGCACTGGATGGGATGAGCACTGGGTGTTATTCTGTATGTTGGCAAATTGAATTCCAATAAAAAATAAATATGTTAAAA
This sequence comes from Vulpes lagopus, assembly GCF_018345385.1. Classification (NCBI taxonomy): domain Eukaryota; kingdom Metazoa; phylum Chordata; class Mammalia; order Carnivora; family Canidae; genus Vulpes; species Vulpes lagopus. The sequence goes on from NC_054826.1 coordinate 164,790,617, forward strand.
AAAACAAACAAAGAATAAACTGGTAGTTGCCAGAGTGGGTGGGGGGGATGGGTGAAATAGATGAAGGGAATCAAAGGTGTCCATTGATCTGTTGAACCAGATGATTCAACAATGTACAGAACTGTTGAATCACTATATTGTACAAGTGAAACTAATATAAAACTGTATGCTAACTGTACTTTAAAAAAGAAAAATGGATACACTACTGAAAAAAAAAAGAGAATTATCATTACATTTTGGATATTCAGATACAAAGTGTTTTAAATGGTTTGCTTCCCCAGCAACAACACTTGGCAATCCAGAAGAGGCCATATTGCCTCAATACACTGTGACTTCGCTACTTCTTTCTTTAGAACACATTTTCATTTTACATAATGCTATGGAAATTCATTCCATGAAAAAAGAATCGTGATAAATTTTCTTATAAGGAAACATAATCAAAGAATATACCCAGAGTTGATATTTATTTTTTTTTTCAGTTGAGGTAAATCACGTATTAAACTAACCCAAGAAACCAAAGTCCACGTATAACTAATAGCGTCCGTTGAAGCCACGTCTTTATATTGCCAATGTTTTAAAAAAAAGACAAAAGACGGCGATACCAATTTGACATCTGCAGTGCACCCTTTTCAAAGGCTTGGGGTGACTGCAATGACCAAGAAGTATGCAAGCAAAATGAGAAAAAGGAAAGACAATGTGCAATATGTTTGAGTTAAGTTTCAATAATCAAGAGCCAGATGCAGGGAGCAGATTGTTGAATGCAAAATATCACAGACTTTAACTTTCTATTCATTTCTGGTCCTTACAATCAATCAGGTATTTGCCAGGCGTCCCACGGCGTGCTTGGCTTTGTTCTAGGCACCGAAGCGCTGCTTTCCATCCTGCTGTGCCTGCTTTCATTCAGCAAATGCTCTTTGGAACCTTCCTTATGCCCCACGTGGTTGTCAGGATCAAGGCATCGTTCTTCCTAGTGACCATTCACAACCTTGGGGGCATCCTCCTAGACCACCAGCCCTTACGATGTGACAAAGGCCATCACAGAGGAACGCACACAGTGGTAAGGTAGCAACGAGCAAGGGATGACTTCTTGTGTCCTAGGTGTCCAGAGACACTTTGTAGAGAAAGGGGCCTCGGGTTGTATTTTAAAGACTAATTTTGATGGTGTATCAAAGAAGACAGAAGAACAAATCAACATTCCTTCCTGTGTTACATTCTCAGTTACCAGTATTCCCTCTCCGAGACTCTGGTCCCAGCCCCGTGGCACCCTCCTGTGGACAGCCCGCCCTCCCCTGGCTCCTGTCCTCCTCCACTGGGGGTTCCTGAGGAACCCAGCCAGCCGTTTCCTGCTGTGTCTGCAGCAAAGTGTCTGAGGCTCTGAGGAAGACTGCTCGATTTCGCTCAATAGGTTTCCTTCAAATATATAACCTCGAATTTCAAACGGACAGTCACCACTGCCAGGATGATTCTGCGGCACCATCCTTGTATAGTCACGTTCCCGTTCTAGAAGACAACTAGTCTTTCCCACTTTCTCACGTCTCCTCCCATCTCCAACATTTCCTATTCACTCTCAGGTGATAGCTTTCTTCATACTTGGTAGAGAAAAATCAAAGCAATTCGTTGAGAATGTTCCAATTTCTCTACTCCCCAGCCAGCAGTCCCCGTTTAGATCTATTTTGTCTAGGATCCTCATGTTTCCATATTAGATGTATTTTTGCTTCCATAGCCACTTGTGCTCTGCATCCCATTCCCTCACCTCCTCAAGCATTTGGTCTTATACTTAGTTCTCTTCTCTCCTGCATCTTTATTTTCTCTGTTTCTACCGAATCCCTCCTATCAGCTTGCAAATATGCTCTGACATTATCCATCTTAAGAATCCTTTCCATAAAAAAAAAAAAAAAAAAAAAAAAAAAAAAAAAAAAAAGAATCCTTTCCATGACACCAAATCCCATCCAGTTACTGCTGGCTTTTTACTGCTCCATTCTGCAACTAAACTCCTTGAAGGGATTGTCTGTACTCGTCATCTCCTTTTGATAATCCCTCTTCTCCCCTATACCAGTCCAATGAGGCTTCACATAATATGTTACTGAAAATACGTTACCAATGATCTACGTCTTGCTACTGCCAATGCTCAGTTTTCTGTTCCATTTTTGCCCAACCTCTAAGTGGTGATGCAACTGATTCCTCTCTGCTTCCTCTTTTTTCTAGACTTTTGTGTACTTTTTGCATTTGGTTTCCTTCTTAATTCTCTGGTAGCTCACGCTGAGGCTCTTTTGTAGGACCACTTTCCCTGCTTAAACTGTCAGTGCTAAAGTGTTCTAGGCTCAGTTCTGTGTTCTTGTCTCTTTTCTATATTCTCTCCCATGATTACTTTAACCAGTGTCTGAATTTTAAATATCCTTATGCAGTAAAGACCCTTAAAATTGTATCTCTATCTTCCTGACCATATGATTTATGTACCTAAGTGCCTACATTTGGTTGTCTAACAGGCATCTCGAAATTTCCAGGGCCAATATCAAATTTCTGATTCCCTTCATCTGCTCTTTGAATTTTCTCCATGTAAGAAAATTTTTCTGCTATCCATCTTGGTCAAACCTAATCTTTGGGAAAGTTCCTTGAGTCCTATCTTTTGTTCTCCCCACAGATTCTCTCCATCAGTGAGGCTCTTCCTCCAAATGAATCCCGGATCTGACCATTCACAATTTTCATAGATACAATCCTAGACAAAGCCATCATCATTTTTTATCTTCATTACTTAATCATTTTCCTAATTGGTGTCCTTCTTTCATTTTGCCCACCTAAAACCCCTTCTCTGCCGAACTGCCATACTGATCTTTGTAAAGCTTCAATCAAATCACACTTCTCTCTTGCTCAAATCCTCCAACGGCTTTCCATTACAATCAGAATATAATCCTAATTTTCAAACATGATTCACAAGGCACTTTCTATTTTGCCCCACCTGATTCTATCTCAGACTTCTTCACTCCATGCTCATGCTCACTACCTTCCAGCTACACTGACGCCTTTTTATTCCTCCGATGCATTGGGCTCCTCCCATCACCAGTGCTTTTGCACCTGCTGGTTTTGGTTGCTGTTGTTTTTGCCTTTCCTCTAGAACTTCGAATCTTTTCATTATTCAAATCTAAGTGTAAAATGCCACCTTTTGTATGAAGGTCTTCCCTGACCAGCCTGGCCAATAAACAAACAAAGCAAAGCAAAACAAAACACCCCAAAGCAACAGCCCACCAACAAAAATACCTTCCCCCCCAAATCCAAGCACTTTCTATAGTACCATCTCATTTTCTTTACAGCAGTTACCTGTCGTATTTCTTACTTGTGTTTATTGTCTGTCTCCCTTCATCAGACCTGAAAGTCATTGAAGAATAGAGAATCTGTTGTTCATTGTCTCTGTTACTCATTGTCATATCCTCTAGTACCTACAATAGTGTCTGACACATGTTAGGTACGTGTGTATTTAATTAAAGTTATTTTTAAACCGAGTTGTTCATTATACAAAGTGAGAACATATCAGTAACTGTGCAGAAGCACAAACCTGCAAGTTGTATTTAGAGAATTAAATAGGGAGTGGTTGGAGGGAACATAGGGGTCAGGTTACTTAGTAATTTGCATGTCACCGTACAAGCAATGGAAAGCCTAAGGTTTTAAATTTTACATTCTCTCTTAAATAGAGCCTTTAGGGATGAGCTCTTTCTTTTATAAAAGTATGTATTTTAAAATGCGTATCCATTTAGTTGGATGTAATAATTAAAGAGATGCTCTTTGTGAATCTATTTAGGGTAAGAAATGCTTTTTTTCGTTCGCTTCTGGAAATTTCATGAAACATTTAATCAAAACCAAGTTTTTACTTTTAAAAATTTGTTTAATTTAGAAATGTCTCCCTATAATCAGAAGAATCAATATCCTTCATAGCATTTTAATGTAATTAAAACACATAAATTCATTCATTTATCTAAATCGCTACTGAATACTTCCCAGTAGAAAATGTATTCTTTTTTAAGAATTTATTTTAAAGAGAAAGAGTGCTTGTGCAAGAGTGGGGGGAGGGGCAGAGGGAGACAACTTTCAAGCAAAATCCCTACTAAACTCAGAGCCTCATGCAAAGCTTAATCTCAGGACCCATGAGATTATGATCTGATCAGAAACCGAGCTGGACCTCAAACTGAGACACCCAGGTGCCCCTGAAATGTATTATTCTTACCTTTTAATTCATGTAGCATATCATTTTCTATCTCATTTTTTAGAACAAACATAAATCTGAATAGCTAATGCTTGATAAGTAAGAGTCATATTTTAATGTGATTTATTTTAAAATTATAGGGCATTTACTTTATAACTAGAAAAGATTGTTAATATGTGCTAAATGTTGAAAGAAGTCTTTTTAACATATTGAATAAAATTAAATTTCAATGTAAAGAAAAATGAATATACAATGCAGTTAGGTAAAGGCTTGGGATCTTTTTGAGGATAAATAATATAAAACTAAATATAATAGAATTTTTAAGTTTTTAATTTTGAGAAGGAAGAAATAATAATTTTTAAAGGCCATAAAAGGACAACTAAAAATCTCATATTACTTAAAGATAATATAAAATATATATCCAAGGAAATTAATGACATGAAGTTAATATCTTATGCGAATTTTTAATTTTAATATTGCTCAGGCACTGATCTTAAATGTCATAGAAATTGTGGAAGACATAACAACTTAGAAATATTTCTCTTGCGTCTGTTCAGCAGAAAATCAAGCTTTTTTAGGATGTATTTTACATATTGAAAGACCTGAATTAACCTTGACTTGAGTAGAAAGGAAAGTGGAAACATAAAGAAAGCAAAAATCTATAAAGAGTCAGATACATTTCATCTGTTTTATTGGTTTTATTGAGTCAACTATGGTTTATTGTTTATTCATCAAGAGTCCTTTTAAAAAGTGAAAATCAAAACATGGGTGGCAGGGAAATCTTTTTAAATACTGGGGTAAAACCTGTCTTTGGAAGTTCAGTTTTTTCTTTCTGCACTTACTAGAATACTATAAAAGGGCCCTAGTGGAGATCAATCAGCAGTACTCTTGAGTGTCCATTATTGCTGAGACTGTGTGCCATTACAAAATTTGTAATCGGGAAGGAAAAGCATACTGCTGGGCATTGCTTACTTGGTATCAGGCCTATGGAGCTGAAGTATATTATAAGGTTTTTGAGTCAAACTATAATTAGATCAAAATTCCTGTGAAAACGTTGCCTTTGAAAATCTCTAGCAGATTTCGTAAGCTACTACTCTGAATGCAGAAACTATGGCTAATTTCACAGCAAAAGTAATGGATAATTAAGGGAGGATTTGGGTTTTTTTCAGACAGAAAAGGGGGAAGAAGTGCTTGGAATTGCAAAGGTGCATTGTGTATGGGATGCAGCAGAGAGATCCTGCAAGATGTAATGTTGAGAAGTAAGGGCGCTAGAAATGTTGACTCCAAACTAGGAAGTCTCTTGACATATTTGTCTTCTGCAATCTGTGAGCAGTTGTTGTGAGCTTTTAAACTGACATGTGCCATGGTGTGTTTTAGTAAGGAAGCTCTGACAACAGGAGATGAATTCCAATGGGGGAGATAAAGGTTCTGAAGAAGGAGTGTCTGGAGGCTAAGGCAAGTAATACAGTCAGGCAGTGACAGAAGGAAGAAAAGAGTTCTTGCATGTGACATAAATTGATGGCTCATGGATCTGGGGGCAGTAGGATGGGAAAAGAGGATTGAAATATCTAATTTTTGTAATTAGGTGGATGGTAATGTCATTAGGCGGTTTATAATTAGAAACCTGAGATTTCTGTTTTGTTTTGGTTGGGTTGGTTTAGCTTTGCTACAAAGTGATGGGTGGAAGAGAGAGGTAACATCATTTTGGTTTTGATATTGGTGACAATTCCATTTGAGATTTGGCTACTAGAGCATGGCACTGGAATTCATGTAAATACTTGCCATTCACCACCGCAGAGGTAATAGCTGAGACCAAAAGGGTAGGTCTGTTAACTAGGTCTTTTGTGTTTTTGTTTATTTTTTCTGGCCCAAGACTCTGAAACTAAGATCAATGCTTGGTCTATGATGCTTAGCACATATCTTTAGTGAAGATACTACATTTATCCATAATGCAGAGAGCAATCACCCACATTCAGTGGTTTGAATTTGCAAATATGCACTGAATGGATTTATAAAAGTACAAGAAGTCATAAATAACGGATATGTTCCTTATGGTGCTTGTTGAGAGTTTTTGTTTATTTTTTTATTGTGTCTTTTACAATTTGAGTTCAATTTACCTGATTTAAAAATTTTAGCAATCTTAAAAAGAAGAAAAGCCTTTAAGAATTGATAACTAGATATTTAAAGTTTTTCATGTACTTTATTAAAGAGAGACAATAATTTATGTGAGTTCTCATTATAGTACTGCTCAAAAAATAAAAAAGGCATATTAACATCACACGTTATTTTAAGACTTTGTTATAAAGTAAATAATAAAACCCCACCATTCCCTCTCTAATAAAGAGTTTTATGAGGTAAGATAAAAATATATAAATCATACAATTTTTTTTAATCATACAATTTTTAAAGCACATTTAAGTTTTCTGAGCACTATAACTACTTTTGTTTAAATACTTTTCTAGTTTTAAATGCTCGCCAGACTCATTTCATTAACTGTTACCCAAAATATATTTTCCAGTTTTGTGGAGATAGTGACCACTGAGTAGTCTTCAAAAATGATGACACTAAGGTTCAGAGTCATTAGATAATCCGTAAAGAAGCAGCAAGGGCTTGAACAGAAACCCAGGTTTCTCTGACTATAAAATATATACCCACTGAAGTACATTATGGAACTTTTCAGGTGAAATACAAGTACATACAGGCGATTTTTTTCTGTGAGAGACTAAGCCTTAAGCTCTTATGAAACTGAAGCCATAGCACTTTCAACTTAGTATTATGTCAGGTAGTTTTCATCTTTTGATAGATTTGTTCATTAGGGATCAGAGTGGATATTAATTGAAATACTCTGAAAAAATTATTTGGTTCTGTGGTTCTATTTGACTTTTGGTCCTTTCGTAGCTCTTGACCGGATTTGACATAATCTTAATCTACAAATTAGTTCAGAAGACAGAGAGCTCACAGTGTTTCCTTCGGCGAATCTTTGGAAAGTGTACGTTTGATATTTTAGGAGGGACTCTAACAATCACATTGTTAGAATGTGTTATGATATATAGGATGCTTTTAACGTATAGAATGCCATAATCATCACTTATTTCACTTCCTTTTAAAATAGAAGACCTGGTGAGAAGGAGTAAAGAAAACAGTTCTAAGTGCAACCCTCTAAAGCCAGAGGTCACCAATATGGTTACCCTTGGTTTGTTAGCTTGTCGTATTGTCACTCTTGGTAAAGATCACCCAGGATGGGATGGTACCATGCGTTTAACAAAACCCCATGCCTTATAAATCAATATACATTTGTAAAAACTAAGGTAATATGATTATAAAAACACACTGCAAATAATTATATATTATAGTCACAAAAATAGAGTTAATAGAAACATCAAAAAGCTATTCTGTAAGCTGTGCCTGACAATGGAATTCTTTGTCACAATAGTACTAAGGAACCTATTGAAGTAGCTTGTACAGTAATGCCAAATGAGATAATTCATTAATAGGATACTGAAATGAGAATAGCAAATGACTCAGTCACACCTGCCCAGTGCAGAGACAATATTATTTTATGACTCTTTCTTCATTACTCTGACGGTGATAACTGGTAGTAAAATAGATCACAAAGGAAGAGAGGTTTCAAAAGAGAAAACATGATATGTTCATTGTATTTTTGTAATCTGCCTATCAATTAATCTTCTTTAAAAAGAAAAATGAACTTACATGAAAACTAAAAACATGTATTTGCAAATGAATAAAAACATTGAATGATAATCATTAATATAGAGTATTTATTACCATTCAGGCTGGAAAATAATAAATCTACAATGTATATCTTATTCACATATAGAGAACCTTTATCCCTAAAATGTTCATTTTTACAGTCGTTCTAGTACATAAATGAGTCTCCCATTGTCCTCAATATACACACGTATTTCAAAATTGAAGCTGATCATTGGTTGCCATAGGGCGACAGTGTTTCTTCTTATTTGCAAAGCTTCTATATTTTAAAGTAACTTTTTAAAATAAAGTTTTATGTTAAGACAATCATAAAATTATAAAAAGTTTCAAAGTACTGAAGCAATAACTAACTTTTCTGAACTACTTGAGAATAAATTGCAAAACTGGTGCCCCATTATTTCCAAATATTTCAATGTATGCTTCCTACAGACAAACACATTCTCCAACCAACCCAAAATACAGTAATCCAAATTAGGAAATTTACACTGCTGCGTCTTATTCTCAGACTCCATGCAAGTGGACCAGTTGTCTCAATACATTTTTTATAACAAAAAAATCCAGAATTAATGTCTCTTTAGTCTTCTTCTGAAGACTAAAGGTTCTGAAATAACCCCTCAGTCTATTCTTGACTTTCATAATCTAATGTCTCTCATTAACAATACTTTGATGTAGTTCTAGCTTTAATTTGTATCTACAATTCAAGGGATTTTTTTTTTGTCTTAGAGAATGTCCACATAAGGTATGTTTCAGTGTAGCTTGTGAATAGTTATATGTATGATATATGTGGGTCCTTAGGCATTCTCACAAATACAGGGAATTTATATTTAAAGATAAAATTCATCATTGTCACTGTATATATGCTGTTAGATTACTTCTATGCAAACATTTTCTAAATTTCATTTATTTTTTTTCAAGATGTATTTAGTGAGAAAGAGACAGAGAGAAGGAGAGTGCATGATGAGCAGCAGCAGAGGAAGAAGTAGAAAGAGAATCTCCAGCAGACACCATGCTGAGCACGGAGCCCCAGAACCTGATGCCAAACCAAAGCAGAGCTCAATTTCATGACCCTGAGATCATGACCTGAGCCAAAACCAAGAGTTGGACACTTAATTGACTGAGGCAACCCCTAAATTTCATTTAAGAAACTGTTCTGTCCTTTCATCTTTATCTTGACAGATATTCTGTTTCTTGACTAAATGTATTATATTTTAACAATAAAACCAAAGAAATAAGTTACATGACTTTTGGAGTTTCTTGAGTTGTTTTAAATGTTAATTTCCTTAACTTGAAATTATTTTCCTCCCTTGCCATGCCTTAGCTATCATGTGTAACTTAAAACCACCAGAGGGAGCATGCTTGTGCACGTATGTGTGTGTGTGTGTGTGTGTTTAAAAATCAAGGCTCAGCTATTAGCTACTGAGAGACTCATGTGATTATAATATTTGATATTTCATATAATTTTCAATGGAGTAATCAAGTAACACAAAATGTCCAGATCATATGACAGATATTTCTTTTTTTTTTTTTTAATTTTTATTTATTTATGATAGTCACAGAGAGAGAGAGAGAGAGAGGCAGAGACATAGGCAGAGGGAGAAGCAGGCTCCATGCACCGGGAGCCTGATGTGGGATTTGATCCCGGGTCTCCAGGATCGCGCCCTGGGCAAAGGCAAGCGCCGAACCACTGCGCCACCCAGGGATCCCATGACAGATATTTCTAATTGTGAATCAATATATTAGCATTTTTGATTATTTATTGAGTGCTAACTATTTGCCAGAGACTGTTTTAGCCACTGGAAACTCAGCAGGAGCAAAACAAGAAAAAAAGTCTTAACAGAACTTAATGTTCTCCTGAGCAGATCATCTCCAAGTAAACAAAGAGTCAAAATAATCCAGAGAATCATAAATGATATGAAGAAAACCTACAGGAATAGTGAAATGGCATAAAGGCCAAGAAGGGACAAACCACTGTGATGTGCTCTAGAGGCAACACCTGAAGAGAGATGTGAATCATAAGATCTAGCCATGCAAGATCTGGGGTAAGAGTTGTAGATAGAGTGATAGCTAGTGCAAAACCTTCAAACTGGGAACAAACTCATTTTTTTTACTTCCTCTCAAAAAAAATAGTAATATAGAAGATCATTCTGCTATGAAGAAAACTGTGCCATGAAATCTAAAAGTTTTCTTTTTGGTTATCTGGATTTTTTTCAGATGTTTAATATCCTCAATTATTACACATAATAAAGATGTACTGTTTCAGGGATTTTTAGGCAAATGTGGATCTGAGGAACTTAATTTTCTCACCCATTCATATACCTCAAAGAATGATCATAAGGGAGCAGTTTAAGAAAATTTATAATAGTAATGTTTTTAGTAACAAAAAATTTGTCCTAGAATCTGCATATATCAAAACATCTCATATATCGGCATACTAACTTACTTAAAGGACACATGTTTTAACGTATGTTATATTGTAATTCTTATACCTTTTCACATTTTGCACAGACTGACTTTTAAGACAAAATGAAAAGAAAAGAAAACCACTGACGACCCCATAAGGACTTAGCATCTTGTTCGTATCCCCGAGGAAAGCATGAGCTATCTCTTGGAGTAATCATTATAAAACTAAAACTATTTTTCCCAAAGTGACATTTTTCCTTTATAGTTATCAGAGGCACAAAATAAGGGATGATAGAAAATGTTCACATATCTCTTAGTTACGGGTCTAGATTGGTGATCAGAAGGTACTATATATAATACATAGTGAAAAAGTTCATTTTTATTCAAGACAAAACTTTATGCAATTCTCATTTTATAGACACCAAAGCTACAATATACTTCTCTGTATTTTATGCCTGTCCTTGGTTCTTTAGGTTTTTTGTCTATAAGTTAAAAATCAATATACTAGATTGGACATAGCTTTAAAAATTATTTTTTAAGTGAAAAAATTAACGGTCTGCCAAGGACACCTAGTCTCATTTGTACATATATTTACAATGTTTCTTAAAGCCGGACACAGTTAAATCCATATTAATCTACTGATTTTAACTGTTTGATAGAGGGCCTACAGTTTCAAACCTACAGAATGCCCCTGCACCGAGTCTGAACTGTTAACACAACTCCCTCATGTAAAGTCCATATTACCAATCAATGGTCAGATTTTAATTTGTACTTAAAATTTCTACCTAAAAATACACATTTAAATACTTGACAACCTGTGTCATATTTATTTTATATTTACATGAAAACCATTATTTGAAAGAAGAGAGGAAAGGATTTTCCTCCACATACTCAATAGTTTCTCCTTGACCTAAACGTATATACATTTAGAGGAAAGGGACAACTGCTCTTTTGCTGTGGTTTGTTTCTACTTAGCCATATTTCCATTCTATTTTAAATACAGATACTTAAAACATTAGGGATAGGAATGTTGGCAACTAGCTGCATTTGCAGAAGGTTACTTGCCGAACAAGCAACAATCCCAGCCCCGTGTTCCCATCTTTGCTTATGTCCCCAACTTGGGAGAGGTGCCTTCCCTTGGACCTCTCAAAAGTCGCTCAAAATTGCAAGATGTCCAGCTATTTAGACATTTCCTCCTTTTCACATTCTCTCCTTGTCTTCCACTTATGGAGTAATGAATAGATATGTTTTTCCTCTATGTAGATTTTAAAAATGGAATCTGTCATTATTGAAACTTTCATATTGCATTGACATAATTTTCACACATAATATCATATATGAAGTGTATTGAAAGTATTACATTGATATATTGGTTAAACCAATGAAATTCAGTCTGGTTAGCTTAGGGAAAGGATTTAAAAAGTAAAAAATAAATCATGTTTTGGTCCAGCAGTGGGAAGTTCTCAAAGTCCTGCTAATATGTTGAAAAATTAATCACTGTATTCAATACTTTTTCTGCAATACTGCAGGAGGGGAATAACAGCAAGATAGTACTTTCAGTATCTTAATTGTAACATTTACAAGTCATATTGATTTATTTGCATAAAAATTTTCTCATTTTAAATAACTTTTGACTTAAATTTTTTTTTTCTGCCCAACACAAAATTCTATTATTAGCCATGAATAAGGCAAGGCAGGATGAAACAAAGTATTTTATTAAACTAAACATTCCATACAATTAGGAGGATGACTTTTTGTATAAAAATATTCTGTGCTTTTATATAAGCCAAAAAGGGACAGTTTGAAAGAATGCATAAAATTTCTGACAAACCATTTTAGGAACTTTAGAAAAATTTTAATCATTTTTTATGAAATATTTCTGCATATTCTCGACTTAAAAACTGAAAGCTATCACAATCCATAAATTAAACTGAATAATTTGCAAATGATTGGATTGAACCTTTTGAAATTGTTGATTATTTTGAGCTATAAAAATGTCAGTTTCATTTAAAAGTGTCAGCCAATGCAGTGACTTCCTGGTGTGCATGTTCAGCTATGAGGAGAACCTTAAATGGACTCTTCCTCCCTTGACTTGTAATTACACAGTTATATAAACATGACATACTTTTACTCAATATGAATCTCTTACAGTATACTATACTTTTCAGGCTCTAGGAAAAAATCGTAGATAGATTAACTCAATCAAAATGGCTACGCATAGCCCACATAAAAATAGCTATTTTCTTCCTACTACTGTAAAACCACAATTCAAAATTTAAAAAATACACTTGGTCACTTACTTTGGTAGAGTTTTCAAATGATTTTCTCTTAACTCCAAGATCCGCAATTTGACGAGTCTGTAGAAGTGAATAAAAAAAATTCCTTAACATTTCTCTGTAAAATGATATTCCTATGAGAAAGTCAATTATCACTGCATGAACCAGACAACTGTGTCTGAACATTACCTATCATGGTTACGGATTTTAAAGAATTCTACATATTGACTTTAAATAGTGTTGCCTCAACATTGGATCATGACGAATAATCGCTTTCCTAAAAATAAAGACCATTCAAAGATATCATTGGGTCCACGTAATCTAAATTTCAGGCTTTATAAAAATATATTCACTGTTGTTTAATTGTAGATAACAGATAATTTAGTATCTACTTAATACCAGGTGCTGTGTCCACTGGACTATAACAATATTGTCCCCCTAAGAGACTCTAAATGAACTTGTAAAGCAAATAGGTCAGCACAGTGGTTAAAGCTTCAGCTTCGTGGTCAGACGAATCTGGATGAAGTCCAGACTCTGTCACAGTCTATTGTGACATTGGGTGCACTAATCAACCTCTCCTAACTTTAGCTTCCCAGTCTAAGTCGCCTACATCTCACATTGACTTGTTAAGCTCTACAGTGGGAGATACACTACTTTTAAAATGTCTGTAACTAAGCTTTAAAATGTACTCAGTTGAGGCTACTTTAGAATACATATTAATCAGATTCTCTAAATTCTTGGTGTTTTGGGGATATTTCATTATTTGAACTATTTCTCCCATATTTACTTGACTTTTATATACTCATCTAGGTCTCTCTTTCCCCTTTCTTTGTGTTTTGACTCTTACCAGGTTTCTAATTTAATTTTCATTTTAAAACTCTTAATGTCTATATGAAATAAAGTGATCCAGTTATTCAGAGCATGGGTGTATTGCTAGTAATAGAGATTTCTTAAACATCCGTATGTGTCAAATTTCAACATCTGTACTAGTATGAAGATATTTTATGATTTACTTTGGCTTTTAGGGGTACCATTCTCACATTTTGGAAGGAAATTTAATCATTCTTTTGTTCCATTATCCAGCTGAAGGTTAACTTTTTTTTTTTTTTTTTAGATTACAGTAATAAAATAGAGTGTATCTAGGCAGGCAATTCACACAAAATTAAATTCTAACTCCAAGTGGCTTTGGCTTTGGTATTATGTTTTCTGTTTGCCCAAATCTCTTTCTTGACATTAGGACCACTAAAAAATAACTGAGGAAAACTTAAGACCAAAAAGTATAGTCTAGGGTGATAAATATTCTCTGATTGATGAATCAAAAGTATATCTGTAGTTGAAGGCAGTACCAGACAACAGTGATAGTTTATATGAACAAATGGTGAAGTGTCAATTCATCTAGAAACAAGGCAAATGCTCTTTTGAAGATCTGTGAATTTTAAAAACTGTGCAAGTAGATGGTGTTTATAGGTGGTATGATATCCTTATCTGCAAAAGTAACAGAATTTGGGAAATATTGATGTGCTCTCTCCATGTATAAAATGAGGCTGATATATGTTAAGTGACTTAATTATTCTACTGAGTTCTTAACACCAACAGATGGGTGTTGAGTTATACCCAACTTATTATTTGAACAATCTCAAAAATTATCACTTGGAAAAATACAGTTGATGATAAATTAAAAATATCTTAACTTTTAAGATATACCTTTTATGTATAAAAGAACAGTTCATTGTCAAATACCTAGAAAATATTGAAAAATATGAAGATGAAAATAAAAATTATTCATAATTTCACTTTCAAAGAATCTTGAAATCCAATCTCACTCATATTTTATACTCAAATTAGTGAAACAGAGTTTATATATTTTATTATAATATGTTCCTGAACATAACTTATCATAGGAATTTAAAAAAATTTCCCTAAGCCAGATTATAAATGGACATAGTATTGTCATATGGATGCACTATAATATATCCAACTAATCTAGACAGATGGGTGGTGCTTCCCCTTTTTTCATATTATAAATAATGACAAATATCCTTGCTCATAAGTCTTAGTGTGGTATCTGATGAGGATACATTTTCAGAAATAAATTACAAAGGCAGTAGTTGTAAATATTTTCAAGTCTTTTAAAACGCACTGCTCTGCATGAAGGTCCTAACATTCTGCAATTTCATAAGCTGTGTGTGAGAATATCTTTTCTCCTTTTATTGTAAAAACAGCTTTTTAATATGATAGAACACAAAGTTCTTTATTGTCGTTTTCATTAGTATCCTCTTTTATTGTTTGTGAGGACAAACTCTTCATGTGTTCACTAGCAATTTGTACATTTAATTATGAATTCGCTTGTGCATGTCATTTACTCATTTCTTTTCTAATGAGATCTTTGTCTCTATACTCATTTGTAAGAATTCTTTATATATTATGGATATAATTTGCTTTCCACATATAGTGGAAATGTTTTCCCAGGTTCTTGTTTTACCTTAATTTAAAAATCTTTTCTGATATTATTTTATTTTAAATGTATTTATGCAGTTAAAACTATTTATCCATTTATTATATTTTCCTTTGTTTCTAAACTGCAGAGGTATTTCCCAACCCAAGAGCCATAAATATTCATGTACATTTTTTCCAGATTATGTTTGATGCTATTTTTTGTAGACTTAACTCTTTAATTCACGTGGAATTTATTTGATTATTAATGACATGTAACAACCTAATTTTATTTCATTTTGGAAAATGTCTCATTAATTAACCTTGTCTCACTTAATGAATAATCATGAGTTCTATCTTTAATCATAATTGTCACTTTTGAAGCCTCGTCTACTGGAGCTGGTAAAGTACTTACCTATATGGAAATAAAATTTCATCATTTAAATTTCTTATTCTTACCTTCCAAAATTGGCTGGAAGAAATTCAAGAAAGGCGTCATTCAGGTAGAGCTGGGTCAGATTTAGAAGCTGCGTGAAGCCATCAGGGAGTCTAGAAAGGAGTTAAAGGTTTAGTTACTGCATCGATGTTGTCATAGAAACAGAACAAAAATATGTATCTCTAAGGAGAGAAAATAGACGTATAATACATTTGTCAACTCTCCTTTGGTATCATAGTAATGGAAGAATTTATTGAGCATGTTGTTACAGCTTGAAAATTTTGCCTGTTATTAAAATAAATGGCATTTACCCACCTCCACACTCCTCTCCTCTGCTGAGATTTATGTCACAGCGACATCATCTCTTACTGTTGCCTTAACCTTATGCACACCAGTGAGATGTTTTTTATAGAAATTTCAAGCTGTATGCCATGTTTTGTTATTTTAAATTTAATATTCTTTGTGAACAGAGTATTCACATTTATAGTCGGGCAAGGATATGTACTTACTCTTTCACTACAACATTAACACCTGTCTGTATGAGATGGCAGTGATGACTAAAATTGCCCAAGGAAGAAGTATTCTGTACCCCTAACTGGTGATGTATATATGTTGTAGCTCAAATTTTTTCAATTGATTTTCAACAAAAATGACCAAGAACTTTGAAACTATGAATGTACAGAATCCTGAATGCCTAACGAGGCATTAAAAGAGTTGAAGAAATGTCCTTTGGGGAAATTTACCAGTTGGATGAAAATTTTATGTGAAATATTTAAATATTTTTCACCAGAAAGATCTAACTCAAGGATTTTCCTGGAGACTTTTTCTTAGAAGAATATTTAATTTTTTCCTATAATTGAATTTCTACTTAAACATTTTAAAATGCTTTTGTCAATGGGCCAGATAAGACTATGCTCTTCTATAAAATACTTTTAAATTGTGTTCAAATTTGCCTTCACCTCAAATTACAGCCTGTCTCCCCCTTTGCATTTACTGACAAAATTATTTAAAGACCTGCCTATACTCATTGCTTTTTATTACTTGTCAAGCACTGTTTTCTGGCAACTACCCTAACTCTATTATTGAAACCACACTCGAAAGCCTCCAATGACTTCATTTTGTATCCAGCACTGCCTAGCAACACTTGTAATCGATTGTTCTCTCCTTCCTGGCTTTTGGACCCTCTTTTCCTATTTCCTCTCCATCTCCTCCTGGGAGCCTCTGAGTTTCATCCCGTGGTTTCTCTTCCTACACCCAATCTTCTGTTATGAACTTATATGTCTAAAAGAATATATGTATATCTCACAACCTCATTTAATAAATAGAAGCAGTACCCTTAAAAAAAAAAGCCTCTGAATGCCTCTCCCTGACTACCTCATCCTATTTGCCCCTCAAATTCCTGAATGATTATTATTCTGCTGTTTAGTTCTACTACATCTACTTAAATCCCTAAAAAAGTGGTTTCTGTATGGTTTTAAACATTATACAAATCAAATCATACGATGAATATTTTCCCGAAACTTTTAAAAGTTAGTATCAGAATTGTGAAATCCATCCATTTTGACGTCAATGGCTCATCACCCTAGTATTCCACTGTATGAATATACCACAATTTATTTATTATCTCTTTTTAATACTACAGTTGTTTCTATTTTATTATAAACATTGTTTCTGTAAATATTTTTTGACATATGTCCTGGTGTATAGAGATTATTGAAATTATATCCCTCATCATAAGAAATTAAGGTCCCTCAGGAACAGCCCTCAATGAATGATTAGTAAGACTATAAACACTTCAGCTCTTTCACTCATTGTGTTTGATGAGGCTGTGGTACATGTTCAACAGTGTTTCCCAGAGTTCCCAAGAGATTAAGGTCTACTTGTCTATACTAGTAATAGTTTGATAACATAACCTCAACAAGTATTTCTTTTAAAAAAATTATTTATTTATTTATTTGAGAGAGAGAGAGAAATGGAAAGAGAGAGAGAGAGAGAGCAAGCATGAGCGGGGGAAGGGCAGAGGGAGAGAGATAAGCAGACTCCCTGGAGCTCAAACCCATGACCCAAGATCATGACCTAAACCAAAGTCAGATGCCTAATCGACTGAGCCACCCAGGTGCCCCTCAACAAGTATTTCTAGAGACCAATCTCCTAAATCCAGTCTTAAATTATTTTCTAAACACTCATGTCTGGGGAATCCAAACTAAATTAATATTTTTACATTACTTTGTAGGAGTTCTTTCCACCCTGTTAGGGTAGTGTTGTTCTATTGATTATTTTTTGCTGTAAATACCTTGTTTCAGTTTGTATTTTGAAGTTGGACTGTTTCATGTGGCTTCACAGAGGTTGCTTGCATCAGTTTCCCTTAAAGAGAGGTAAGATTCATGAAAATGGAAAAGGAGAAAGAAGGCAGGGGAATAATGTAGAGGAGTCACTCACCTTAGGGGAGTGACAAAAAGAAGGCAAGCTCTAGGGAAAATACTTTGTGTACAAAGTATTGGGAGTTAAGATTTGAGAGTATCAGTAGGGGGACAGGATTTAGAAGGTGGTGAATGCTTGACTCCAAGGTTTGAATTTTATCCTATAGACTTAAAAAAAATCTATGGGAGATCGCTGTTTTTCTCTAAGCTATCTTTTGTCGTAATACATTAGCTCATATCCTGATAGTATGATAGTTTTTATGATAATGGTACAGATGTCCAATAGATTTCAATACATGTTTAATTGTTATCTTACTTTAATATCCTTATGGTCTCTATACCCATTGGAAAGAAAGTATCATGTATGACTTTTGAAAAAAGAAAATTAATACATGGAAAATGACAAGAATGTTAAAACCTTTGATCTAACAATTTACTGTAACATGGTAGCTATTACCACATGAAAAAGCTTTAAAATGCTAATTTCCTAGTTATAGGGACAGTTTGAACTATCCAGCTTCCCTTAGTCTACTATTCTGCATATGTATCTGCACTAAATGGTATTACATTATACTACTTCTTTGATCAAATATGTATTTCTTTATTGCTGCTTCTCTGGCAAAGGCTATATTTTTTTTATGCTGCAGGGAAATCTGTTTCTTATATAGAACATTTCTTTAAGGATTTGAGAATTGACTGCACTGTGCAGGCTCCAATTGTAAAACTGTACTGCTAAAAATAAGTTTTATGAAAAACCAGAATATAAAGTAAGTCAGCCTGGTAATAAACAAAGATGTGTTGACACTTTACATCAAACCTTCTTTTTAAAACATGTAGGGTTAAAGTGCTTATTCATACAGTATGTCATATTTAATATCATGTATATTTTTTATTTCAATTTACTTTGACAAGAATTTACTGAATAGTTACTGTGTACTTGGATTTGAAATCAATGTCTTCTTCCTCACTTTCTTTATAGAATTCAACTCATAAAAAAAAAAAAAAATTCAACTCATAGATTTAGCAACGTTTTACCAAATCCTTTATAACAGACTGTTTATACCAAATGCTTATACCAATTGCTTTGTATATGTCTTGGGCATTTTCAATTCCTGGGAAAAGTAATTAAATTCTTTGAAGACAATGAATTTTTTATAATGTCCTCAATGATCCAGTATTATAGATGAAAATATATTATTTGAAAAATATATAAATTCAGTAGGTATGCTAAAGAAGATAATTTTATTTATTTTAACTTTAAGGTACAATTGCATAGCCTCTAATAGAGACAATGGCCCTATTTATCAATATTACCATTTCCAGAGGATTATACAAGGAGTGGTGAGGAAGAGGATATTCCCTAGTAAGCTAGGTAAGTTTAATGAAGATGACAATCATGGGTTGTCTTTATCCTCCCCAAGCTCTTCAGTGAAATCCAACATTTTACACTAAGTTAGGGAGCTCTCAATAATGAAATGGTTTTACTATCCCAAAATTACTGATAGTTTTCCACATTTGACTGATCTAATGAGAATTCAAAGAAGAAATGTTTTGTAAATGGGTAAATAATTCTCTCTACTAAGAAACACATTCATTTTATCAAACACTTAAATTAAAAGTGGCATATTCAAACGGCAACAAAGAAAGTCTAATACAACAGACACCCATATAGATTAGTGGTTGAACACATGGGCACTGATTTCAGAAGACCTGGGTTTGAATCATTCTTTCAGTTGTTAACTCTATGAGCTGTCTAAATCTTTGCAAATTCAATTTCCTTATTTGTATAATGATGACAATATTATCCATTTCCAGAGTTGCTCCAGTGATTAAATGATTACCTTCCCTATAGTAAGAACTCAGTAAGTGAGAACAATTATGTACTTGTCCTTGGTATTACTTTTATTCTGATCTTTCAATATTAACTAGAATACTAATTTAAGTACTTTTATTAATGCTACCTTTATTGTTACAATAGGCAAATTAAGGTTGGCTACTGACATCCTTGTTTCAACATTTTTTTCTAATTGCATTTACTTTAGAAGTTAAACGAAAACATATTACAGGCATTTGACCCCTAATAGAACAGTTAGGCCAAATTACATTATGGGTTTCATAAACTGTGATCAAGGAGCCAATGTAAAATCTCCTACTCTAACTGAAAAGATATTTTGCATTGAAATATTTTAATTTATACATTGTAAAATTATAAAATTAATATAAGATTATAGAATACTTGGAATATAAAGAGAAAAGAAAAATATTGCTCATAATTCCACTTTCTTAACACAACCACCATTACTATCTCATGTTTTTGTAATCAGGTTTCCAATATGTTTTAACAGCACTACAAAATTATATCAATTTACTTTGTAATTATCTTTCAATTTTACTGTATAACCAGAGTGACTATATAATCTATCATTCAAACTAGGACATTTTTGAGAGTTAAAAGTGAGCTATTATTAATCATAGCACATCAAGAGGGGTAAACTGGGATGACTTGAGCAAACAGACATATGGTTACCCTATATAATCTTTGTATCCATCCAGTAGATATGCCATCATTTATAAGCAATGTCCTTATTGCTATGCATTAAAATGTGAATACAGTGAAAGGATCCCAGGAATTTAAAAACTATCTTCATGTGTTTCTATCTGTAAAAAAGTATGTAGATAATGTTTACCTACTCTATAAGGTTGCTGTAAAGATTAAAATGAAATAATGTATCTAAAAGCCTAAGATACGACAGGCTCTTCTATCAGTAAATGTTGGTTCATGCTTTTCTTATTAAATAGCTTTTTTCAATTTTATTATAATTTTTACCAATGACTTGGTTAAGGCATTCAGACTATACTGTAAAGTTCACATCTAAAAGTAAAATAAGATGATAATACTCAAAACTATAACTTCTATATTCCAGGGTCTTCCTGTCTTATTACTTTGTAGATTTCTTGAGTCAAGAAAACAAAGAGAAAAGCGAGAAAGTAAAAAACAATGAAACCTAAATATGGTTTTTTGAAAAGAGCAATGAAATTGACAACTCTCTAGTCAGACTGATCAAGCAAAAAAAATACAGAAGACATAAATTATGGATGCTAGGAATGAAAGAGAAAGCACCACTAGAGTACCCATAGATATTAAAAGGTTGATCAAAGAATATTATTAAAACATTAGATGCCAATAAATTTGAAAACTTATATGAATGTACAAATTCCTGGAAATCACCAACTATCAAAGATCACTCAAGAAAAAAACAGGTAATTTGAATGATCTTATAGTTACTATGGAAATTAAATTAAAAACTTTCCCATCAGAGAAGTCCAGGCTTAGATGGTTGCACTGGCAAAATCTACCAATATTTAAGGAGGACATAATTTCAATCCTACATGAGCTCTTATAGGAAATAGAAGAGAAGGTTTCCCAGCTATTTTTATGATGCTGGTTTTATGCTGTTACTAAAACCAGGCCAAGAAATTACAAGAAAGGAAATTTCAGACTAATATGCTTCATGAATACAGACAGGAATATCCTTTACAAAATATTAGCAAATCAGAGTCATTAATTTATTTTTAAAAAGTAATACTTCCTGAGGAAGTAAGGTTTATTCCTGGAGTGCAAATTTGGATCAACATTCAAAAACCATTCAATGTAATTCACCATATCATTAGACTGAAAAAGAAAAAAAAAATCACGTCAAAGGATGTTTGTAAAATAAAAGACCTTTGACAAAATTCAATATCCGTTGATAATAAGAAGTCTCAGCAAAGCAGATATCGAGGATGTGGGAGACAGTTTCCAAGGTGGCCTCCATAATCCTCAGTTCCTGATGGTCATGACCTTGCATCATCTTTCTTTAAGTGTGATAACACTTGTAACTTGCTTCGAATCAATGGAACTTGGAAAATATGGTGAGATGTCATTCTCAAAACTATATTACATAATATCGTCTTGCTAGAAGATTAACTCCACTCAGCTGCTGACCTGAAAGAAGCAAGCTGCCACGTTGTGAGCTGCCTATAGAGAAGGTCAACATGGCTGGGAACTGCACCCGCCTCTAGGATCTGGGCCTTGAGCTGACAGCTGGCCAAAAGCTGGGGCTCTCAACTTTATAATAGCAAGTAAGTGAATTTTGCCAACAACCTTCGTGAACCTGAAATTAGATTCTTCTTTACCTGAGCCTCCAGATAAGAATGCCTTGACTGATACCTTGATTGCAGCTTGGTGACTCTGAGGCAGGGAACTATGCTATAGCAGGCCCAGGTTCCTGACCCATGGAACTGAGAGATAATATATATGTGTTGTTTGCCACTAGACTAATGGTAATCTCTTACATAGCATTAGAAAACAGACAGAGATTATTGGATCTCTGCTGTACTAAGTTCCTGAAAAGGTGGAGTGGCTTAGGAACCATCTGATAGTCAAGAGACTGAACAATGGTTAGGAGGACATCACAGAGAAATTTGAGATTCCCCTGTTAAGATTGAAAGCAAAAACCTAAACTTTGAGTAGCCCGCTGGGGAGAGCTCAAAAGGAAATGAGGAATGGGTTCTTGAAAATTTCCTCAACCTGATGAAAGGCATGAATGAAAAAAACAATAAGTAACAACCATACAGGATAGTGAAAGTCTGAATGGTTTCTCCCTAAGTTTGGGAACAAGGCAATGTCTCTTTTAACCTCTTTTATTCAACATTGTACAGGAGGTCCTATCTAGGGGACAATAAAAAAAGAAAAAGAAATAAATAAAAGGCACACAAATTGAAAATGATGGAAAAAAACCCTATTTACATTCACAGGTGACTTGATAGTCTGCATAGGAAATCACCCCAAATCTACAAAATATCTCCTAAAATAAGTTAATTTAGTGAGGTTGCAGGATATAAGGTCCATAAAGAAAAATCTATTATAATTCTATGTATTAATAACAAACAACTGAGTAACGGAATAATCTTTCACAATTGTCCAAAACAATGATATACTTAGAATAAAATGAATGAAACATATACAAGATTCATATGCTGAAATCTACAAAGCACTGATAAAATAATTTTTAAACAATCTAAGCAACTCTAGAGATATACTATTCTCAGCAACAGGAATATTCAATATTTTTGAGATGCTAATTCTGCCCACATTGCTTTATAGATTCAATGTAATCTCTATTAAAATTCCAGAAGGATTTCATATTTTTGTAGACATTAACAAGCTGATTATAAAATTTATATGGAAAAGTAAAAGTTATAGATAGCCTAAGTAATTTTAATAAAAATGAATAAAGTTGAAGGACTCACATCCCTTGATTGTATGAATTACCATAAAGCTATAGTATTAAGATAGTATGAAGTGATATAAGAACAGGCATATAGATGAATGTACAAATGGAGAATTCAGAAATAGATCCAGACACATATGATCAATTGATTTTAAAAAAAACAGTACTCAAGTAATTTTATGAAGAAAGGACAATATTTTTCAACAAATGGTAATGGAATAAATGGATATCCATATGCAAAAAAACACATCAGCAAGCGAGCATGGGGAGGGGTATGGGGAGAAGGACAAGCAGACTCTGAGCTGAGCATGGAGCCTGACATAGGGTTTGATCCCACCACCCTGAGATCATGATTTGAGCCAAAATAAAAAAAGCTTGACATTCAACCAACTGAGCCATCCAGGCACCCCTAAAAATCAAAAGATAAGTCATGGAATAGGAGTAATTATTTGCATACAAATAAAGGGCTTTCAGCCAGAATATATAAAGAATCCTTATAATTCAATAATAAGACAGGACAATAAAAGCGAACAAGAGATGTGGGGCACCTGGGTGGCACAGTTGGTTAGGCATCTGAGTCTTAGCTTCGTCTCAGGTAGTGATCTTAGGGTCATGAGATGAGCCCTGCATCAGCCTCCATGCTCAGCGCAGAGTCTGCTTGAGACTCTCCCTTTCCCTCTGCCCCTCCCTCCAAGCACTCTTTCTCTCTCTAAGAGAAATATATAAATATTTTAAAAGAAATGAACAAGAGATTTAAACTCTTACTGAAGAAGCAATACAAATTGTGAATACATACATGAAAATAAAAACATGTTACCCGGACATTAAAAATGTAAATTTAAGCTACAGTGAAATACCACGATGAAGTACCACTTGTGCTAGTGTGGGTAAAAATAGAAAAAAGTAAAAAACTGATAGCACCAAATTCTGACAAAGATGAGAAACAACAGAAACTCTAATAAAATTGCTGATAGGAAAGGCAATGGGATATAGCTCTTTTGGAAAATGGTTTGGAAATTTCTTATAAAGTTAAACATACATGTACGGTACTACCTAGCATACCACTTCTACATGTCTACCCAACAGAAAACATATGCTGAAACAAACATCCTAAATGTCTATCAGTTGGTGAATACATAAATAAATTATGGTATTTCCATACAATGGAGTATTATCTAGAAATAAAAAGGAATGTAATACTGAATCTTGAACCAATGTGGATAAATCTCAAAATCACTCTTTTAAGTAAAAGAGGTCAGACACAAAAGTATGATATCACTTATATAGCATTTTGGAAAAGGCAAAACCATGGATGTAGAAACCAGAGAAGTGGATGATTGAGCCAAGGGAACTTTTTGGAGTGATGGAAATCATCCGTATCTTATCATGGTGGTAGTGCGCCACTCTATATATTTGTCAAAATTCACTGAGCCATACACCTAAAAAGGTAAATTTCACTGTATGTAAATTATATCTTAAAAAAACTTTAAAACTAGTACGCTACTTAAATTGACTTCTGTGTACTTTATGAATTCCCAGACTACTTAATGACTTCAGGGTTAGGCATTTTTTCATGAAATAAGTCATACTCAATCATCTTTTAAAAAGCTAAATGTATGGAAGGAATTCAGAGACTGCGAATAAAAGTACAGTTTTGAAGCTTTCTTAAAGAGATAAATTATCATCTGATTTCCATTCCCAAAGACCTTATCATGATTTCTAAATAAGATGAGCTCTTAGGATTAAAGAACTAGAAGTCAAAACCATTTATCATCTGCCCTGGATTATTATGACTCCAGTCAAGGACATGGCTGTAGTCTTGATGTGAAAAGTTCGTAATGTCTATTCCTTGTTGAGAGAGTTGCATTCTGGTGTAAGAGTTTCAGGAAATACTTTCACAGTTTTATTTATTTTTTCTTCCATATTCTACTTTTGAGGTAGAAAAGTTGTTCTCTTTCAAACACATTTCTTGATGTTCCACACTTTCTACCAAAGGCCTTAAGTTATTTTACAAATCATTCACTGTAAAGATCTCCATCTAAACTTCAATCTCCATTTATATTCTGTTCCTAATCTCATGTACAGCTTCTTCTCATGATCCATAGAGAAACCATCCTCATTAATCCCTCTTCTCAATTGTATTGATGAAAAATTTCCCTACAAACTCCCTTTAATAAACTTTCTTTGTTCCTCTAAAAAGCACTCCACTCATTAAATGCCCAACTGGCGGGCTTCAGTTTCTCCCAGTCTCCCCAACAGAGGACTTAAGGTTTTTCTCAAATCCTACTGTCAGTTTTGTATAATTATAATGTTAGTCTTACTGAAACTCTTTATCTGCATCCCAGTAGTACTGATTTGTTTCAACCTCTTCCAGATATTGCTGCTACTGTCTTTCCAGGTTCTATGTCCATCTCTATTGTTAAATGACCTTAACACTGAGATTCATGATTTATCCAATCCATTCATTCCATGGTTTCCTGACCTATTTGATTGCATAGTACACATTATCCCTATGACATAACCATAATTTGCCAACACTGACACATGCTGGGTCTCGTCTTCCCAAGGCATTTCTCTACTAACAGATCAGAAGCCACAAATACCCCATTTCTGATCACAGCATCTTTACCATCTAAGTATTCCATTCTATTATCCTCATAGAATTATCTTTTTGCTCTTCCTTATACAAAAAACAAAAACAACAATGACAAAAAAAAACAATAGTCCCTTTTTCTGATCATACTGAATTTATTTTTTAGCTAGAACTACACGATCAGCTATTTTAATATCTCAAACTCTTGTACTCTCTTGAACTTTCATTAGATCCTTGATGTTAATTTTC
This sequence comes from Vulpes lagopus, assembly GCF_018345385.1. NCBI lineage: Eukaryota > Metazoa > Chordata > Mammalia > Carnivora > Canidae > Vulpes > Vulpes lagopus. The sequence continues at coordinate 164,816,621 of NC_054826.1, forward strand.
CACTGTGATCATAACTAATAACTGTTTCTTTTCAGTGCTCTTTCATGGTCTTGTTGCCTGAGAGCCACAGGAATATGATGACATAGCTTACTTCAAAGTAATGCCATCTTGTGCCAGTTAAGCCTTCCACATTACTCAGCAATGCTTTTAATCATCTTTTGCTAAATTGTTCTGATTTGATTATTTTCCTAATCCTTCTATTAAACTGAATTTTAAATGCAGCATTAAGAATTCATTTATTGTGTGAATTTCCTTTATCTGGGTATATCACTATCTAATGGAAACATAAATATAAATAAAATGTAATTATTCATACTCACTTAGAAATGGGATTGACACTGGCTTCAATAATTGTTAAACACTTACAGCACTTAATGTTTTCTGGAAATTCTTGTACACCTAAAATGTAAAAAAAAATAAAAAATAAAAAAAAGCATATGAAACTGTCCCAGCAAAAAATCTTTAAATTAAAGTTCTAATATTAAGAATAATTAAAACCATGAATTAATACACAGTGTAGATATAGTATCAATACAGCATCAGGATAATAATTTAAGTAAGTTTAATAATGTAATAATATATTAGTGTTACATAATATATACAAACATTTTAAAAATAAAATTTAAATATTTTATCAGAGTAACAGTAAGAAATTGGATATAAAGTTGAGGACAATTGTACATTTGGTATAAAGTAGATCTTGGCTCTATACTAACTTAAAGCAATAAAAATAATTGGGTATTTGGTCATTAAGTGCTGCTACTGGGGCAAGGGATTATCAGCAATAAAGAAAATGGAACATAAAATCTTTGTTTCTTTTATTTTATAAGATGGGAAGACTGAACATATGCATGTGAAAAATATCTAAGGATATATCACAAAAGCGGTAGATATTCCCAAATTAATGTGGGTCTCTAACAAATTTTATGCAATTCTTCCTCGCTGGCAGCACAGAGTGTAGTTCTGCATCTGCCTGAGAAGGTGAAGAGGAACAGCTCCTCCTTGGGCCCCCTCTGAAGTCTCTGAAATAGCCAGCCTGGCTCATCACCCTTGGAGAACTGCTCATTTGCTGTCAAAGTTGTGCTGTGGGCTATCTGACAGAAAAACGGGTGTTTCTACAAAACTCAAAATCAGGTACAAATCTAACCCATAAATGTGAGGGTCAGAGAAATAAAAGATGTGGAGGATAGTTCAACTGATACAAATGATTCAAATCTAGTAGACCCTCTCCAAGTGAGAAAGGAATGCCATGGTCCCATTGGCCTAGACCACCATGTCCACAGACCTTTGAAGCCCAGTGAAGCAGCAGGTCAGTCAAACCAAGGCAGGTCATTTATTCACTGCAAATTAAGGGCACAAAAGTGGGTATGGGGATGTCTTTCATGCTTTCTCTCTACGTGAAATTTCATCAGAAACTATGCTGTCCTAAAGTTATTGCTGAAGTATTTAGGCTTCTTCATAAGAAGCAAAGCAAGCCTAAGAGCTGCATTAGGTACAAATAGAATGAGAAAAGCCAATTCTCTTTTTTGGAAAGGCTATAACATCTACAGCTGCCTTCATTAACTAGACCTTAATAAAATGGCAAAGAAGTCAATAAGTCAGTCCTTGAGATGTCCTCAACATTTTCCCTTAGTATTTATATTTACTTCGGATATCAGCAACCAACAGAGGATAAGGCTTCTTTCACCCCTTTAGCTTTTTCTGTCTGGTCTTCAATTTAGACTCATTACATCCTGGTGTACCTGGTGCCTTATCTCTACAGGTGCTTGCCTTGGGATGAATTTTCCTTAAATTATGTGTAAACCAAGACATGGAAACAGAAGAAAATTTTTTAGAATGATTTTAAGAATAACACTGTAATTCTTTACCTTTTACCGAAAATGGAATTCCCTGTTGTGGTGAGAATACTACTAAATTATCTGTTTAAAAACTTTTATTATGTTGTTTGCAGTTCAAATGTAAAGTTATTCAAAGTAGAGTCTATAAAATTAAGATGGAATCCTAACTTCATCAATTACTGGCTGGGTAACCCTATGCAAGTCATTTAAATGTTCAAAGTCTTAGTTTCATCCTTAGAAAATTGGTGATTCTATGAATGGTTTCAAGGAGAGTTGTGTTGAGGATAGAGAGATAAAGCAGATAAAGTAATTGCCACGAAGTGCTGCATAAATGTTACCTATAATTATTAGAAATACAGTTGACCCTTGAACAATGTGGATTTGAATCGCAAGGGGTCCACTTATACCTGGATTTTTTCTTTTCAATAAATATATACAGTCCTGGTGCACTGGTGGTTCAGACAGTTAAGCGTCTGCCTTCAGCTCAGGTCATGATCTCAGGGCCCTAGGATCAAACCCTAGATTGCGCCCTGTGCCCCACGGGGAGCCTGCTTCTCCCTCTGCCTCTGCCTGCCACTCCCCCTGCTTGTGCTCACGCTCTTCTCAGTCAAATAAATAAATAAATAAATCTTTAAAGGAAAAATACATGCAGTACTGTAAATGTATTTTATTTCTGCACATTTCTTTTCTCTAGTTTACTTGGTTGTAAGAATACCTTTAATGTGCAAAATATGTGTTAGCCAGCTGTGTGTTATTGATAAGACTTCTGGTCAACAGTAGGTTATTAGTAGTTAAGTTTCAGCAGAGTATAAAGTTATATGTGGATTTTCAACTGTGCAGGGGATTGCAGCCATAACCCTCCTGTTATTCAAGGGTCAACAGTAAATAGAAACAGACTGTCTCAGTCAAGAAAGGAGTCAAATATCAAAATGAGCTGGCTTGAGGTAATACATTTATAGTATTTATCCACCTAAGAGAACAAAGCAAATCAATAGGAATTAGTGTGCCAAAAGAATATTCCAATATCCAATCAATATGGTTTCCGAGATAAATGCTCTAAAAGGTTTCCAGGGGAACTTTACCATATATACTGCAGTTCAAACTCTATAGAGTTTAGAAAAAGTTCTAGAGCATATCTTTAATTCATAGTTCAGTGAAAACACAAAGACTTAGTTTAGCAAAGACTGAAAAGTACTCATTGGAAGCATGACTAAATCTCAGTGTTGTCACTTAACTAGCCAATAATCTTAAATAATATAATATTTGAGCACCGCTTATTCATTTGCTATCTAATTCACAGGGTTGATCTGAGTATTAGATGGTAGGAAGGTAAAACAATTAGTATACTGTATGGCACTTAACAAGCACCTAATATAAAATCTATGTATTAATAAGAGTTAAGGTAACCTACTCTGCTCTATGCCACTGTGTAAAAATAATTTGCTTAATAATCTTGTGAGGAAGATATATTAGGCAATATTATTTTCATTTTACAAATGAAGAACCATACATTAACAAAGATGAGGTGACTTATTTAAATACATAATGGGTCTTTATAGATGAGAATGGATATAGGTGGGAATTAATTCAATTTTTTAACAACATATCTTTTATTCCTTTTTACTTCATTATGTTACATCTTATTAAAATTATGTTAGATTTGATTATAGAATCCACACCTTTATCGACCAGTCTTTGTGACTGATCTGTCTGGTCATCTGAAACACAGTGTTTTCAATAGGAAAAAGATTTTATTTGTGTGACACAAACACACACGCGCGCACATACACACAAACACACACAGTCTCTGCATGAACTTTGTTTTGATCTTCAAATGTATTCCTCCAGAAACAGAGGGGCACATACCCTTCACTTTTAACAATATATCTATTTTAACCATTTTTATTTGTGATAACTGTAGGAAATGGGGTCAAGCATTTGTAGACCATTACAATTCAAGTTCTATTCCCTGTTTTTCAGTTGAGACAGCACATAAAATTTCTAATACAGATCCATAAGGAACTCTCTTCTAAGGGTATTGAGAGTTCACTTTTGGGAATCCGTGGAGATTTAGGTTCTAGACTAGACACAAACCTAGGCTGAAAAACCAATGACAACTCTACTTTAAAATAATTAGATGGCAAAATATAATCAAAATAGTGTATTTAGTTTTAAAAATGGGCACTGTTTCTTTAGTTGTAAAAAAATGGGCTATTGTTCTATTCACAAATGGCTGATGCTACCAATAAATGTTTACCTTACAAATTAAGACACTATGGTAATATTTTCCCAATATGTTCATTTCAGCAACTATACCACAAAATCTATTTTGAATATGTTCGCAGAAATACTGTTCGATGAGAAATGACATTTCTGCATCCTGAACTTAAAACCGAAACAAAAGTTTTAATGTAATGGAATTAATCAAAGTTGTATTAACAGAATACTAATACCTTATAGTATAAAAGATGTAATTGACTACTTTTTCTGATTGTTTTTTTTTTTTGCCCTTCCTTTTTTAAGAGAAGTTAGATTGAAAAAGTTCCTGCTCAACTTTCAATTATTCAAGAAGTTACCCATTTTGTGGATTATTCATTCTTGTTCTCTTTCCTGCTTCCTCTATTTGACCATTTCACATCTCAGTCATTCTTGCAGAAGATGTACAGAAAAAGGGAAAGAGGAGTATTCTGGAATCAATCAGATATGGACCTTTCCTGCCTAGCATGGGATAAGTTGAAAAGTCATGGCTAAACTTAGGTTTTAGTATATCTGGTTGTTTTTTTTTTTTTTTTTTAAGATTTATTTATTCAGAGAGAGAGGGGGGTGGGCAGAGACACAGAGGGAGAAGCAGGCTCCATGCAGGAAGCCTGACGTGGGACTCGATCCCAGGTCTCCAGGATCATGCCCTAGGCTGCAGGCGGCACTAAACCGCTGCGCCATCGGGGCTGCCCTATCTGGTTGTTTTTATTTGGACTATCTTATCTAGTACAAATGCAGATAACTAAGTCTTGACAAGATAATCTTAAACTTGTAAATTTAATATAGATTTCAACTTTATTTAGTTATAAAAATTATTTTTTAAGAGCAAAACTAAATTGTCATTAAAATCTTGTGCTAGACTAAGTTGGTTTTAAGTCGATATTAAAGTACAAAAGCAGATGTTTCCTCCCATCCAATAGATAACTATGGAGTCTAAATGTAGCATACAATTTTGTCATTATCAAACATAGCCTAATAGTAATAGCAACATTGATCCTTATGATCATAAATGAAAGTTCAACATGCCTATAATACATTTATAAAACATATAAATTTATTTTTAACTCTTACTTTCTGAATATATTTATTTAATATTATAATTTTTACCTGTCCTCATCTACTGTCTCACCTAAATCCTCAGTCTGAATATCATCCATACAAATACATTTAAATTCCATCATCTGTCTGAAAATTTATTCACTAGTTTAGTCTAAGTGACTCTCCTCTTAACACCTAGCATTCTAGATTATACTATGTCTGAAATTAAATAACACTAAAAAATAATGAGACATAGTACTTGCTTATAAGTTGAGGAGTCACTACTTTACTATCTTATTGTATACAGTTTTCTGATATTTGAGTCACTAACTGTAATTATAAGGTCCCTGTGAGAAAAAGGTGATTCATGTATTTGGCGAATATTTGAGTACCTACTCTGTTAGGAATTTTGCTAAATATCGGGGACACAGCATGAAAAAGATGGATACATTCTCCTCATTTGTGAGCTTGTATTCTAGCAGAGGAATGTGTACAATAAAACATAGAGATAATTAATATAAATATAAATATATAAAATTATATAGTATCTTAGCAATAAGAAGTACAATGGGAAAAGATTTGAGCAGAATAAGGAAAGATCAGAAATACTAGGGATGTTAAAGTAAACTAGGGTGATTTAGGGTAAGCCTCATTATTGATTAGGAAGATGGCATTTGAGCAAGGACTTGAAGAAGGTGAGAGAGATAGAGATACAGATGTCTGGATGTTTGAACATGGGAAGACAGAACATTTCAGGCACAGGCAGATAGTGAGATGGTATAAGGCCTGAGTATAAGGTCTGGTGAATTCTAGAAATAGTAAGGAGTCCAGAATGGCTAAAACACATGTAAAAAAATTAACACATGTAAAAAACACATGTAAAAAATTAAGTCAGAGAGGTAATAGGGGTGTGTATGTGGGGGGTAAGATCAGGGTATCTACTCATATGGGGCTTCTTAAGCCATTGCAAGGACTTTGGTACTTACTCTAAATGAAATAAAGAAACATTGAAGGACATAAATGTAATTTGGTCTGATTTATAATTTAAGAGGATCACTCTTAAAGGTCCCAGAGTAGGGTAGCCTTTCTAGGAGGAAGGCCAACTGGGCCTGTTGTAAGTAAAACATTAAAAGAGTCTTACTTCTGGGTAAGAGCAGAAGGAGTGAGAAGTGAATGGGATATGGATGTATGTTGAATGTAAGGCCAATAGGATTTCCTGATAAATTAGATCTGGAGTATGAAAGGAAAAAGGGAATCGAAGATGACTCTAGGCTTTTTGGCCCAAACAACTTGAATGAAGGGGTTGCCTTTAACTTAGATGGGAAAAAGCAGTATGTGAAATAGGCATTGAAGAGAAGATCAAGAATTCACTTTTGGATATGTATAATTTGAGATGTCTGTTAGACTTCTAAGAGGACATGTCAGGTAGGTATTTGTTTATGAACCTAGAGTTTAGGAAAGAGGACTAGACTATAGGTCAGAATGTTGGGGATTCATTATTATATAGATAGTATTTAAACTATTAGACAAAATGTGAACACCAATGATGTAAGATAATGAAGAAAAGAGGACCAAGAACTGAACTACAAGGGACTCCAAAATAAGGATAGGGAGAAAAGGAAGAATCAGACTAAACAAGATCAATTGGACAGATGGGACAAAAAATAAGTGAGTATTGACTCCTAAAAACCAAATGAAGTCCCATCAAGTGCCCCTCACTTGATGGGATGAGCACTGGATGTTATTCTATATGTTGGCAAATTGAACACCAGTAAAAAACAAATTTATAAAAAAGAAAACCAAATGAAGTAAATGTGTCAAGTAGTAGGGAGAAGGACTCGGTTGTTTGAAATGATGCTGATAGGTCCAGTGAAACGATGGTCAAAAACTGCCTGTGGATTTAGTAATGAGGATATTGGGGTGACTTTGACTGGAATGATTTTGGAGGAGTAGTGGGCTTGAAATCTGTAGTGGCTTAAGAGAGGATGAGAGGAAATAAGTTGTAGATAGAGAATATAGACATTCTCACCTAGAGCTTTTGCTACAAGGGAGAGGAGGACATTCAGGGACGAGGAACCAAGGAGTCTTCTTTAGGATAGAAAAAAATAACAGTATGTGCATATAATGATTACAGTCAACAAGCAGAAAAGAAAATCTTAATGATGTAACAGAAAGCAAGGAGAATTGCTGGAGTGATATCCAGGGGTAGGCAAGAGCCCAGCTTATGCAGCGGAGAGCCTGGCTTCAGAGAGGAACAGGAACAGTTGATCTGTACTAACAGGCAGGTGTCGGAGAATATGGGTGCAGATGCTTGTAGATGGGTAGATATTATGCCAAGTGTCTGGGAAGTTATAATCTGAGAGCTTTAATTTTTTCAGTGGAGAAGAATCAGTAGCCACTAAGGTGGGAGAGAAAGTGGGAGAGTTTGAAGGCAGAGGAGAGCAAATGAAATAATCACCAGACGAGGAGAGTCAATGGACTAAGGAAGGATAATATGGCTTTTGGAAAGGGTGAAGGCTGCACTTCAGAATTTTTATCATGAATTTAAAGTGGGATCAGTCAGTGTGATTGAATGATTTTTCCAGATCCTTTTAGCAATAGGTGGAGAGTTGGAGTCTGTGAGGTTTATCGTTTTATTGAGAAAGCACAGTGATGTGAGAGGAGAAAGGGTGTCAAGGGGTGTCATGTGATGAGTGACCACAGAATTCAAGCCATGCAAAGAGGGCAAAAGAAAACAAACAAAAAAGGCAAGGTTGGAAGGAAACATCAGGATATTAGTAGGTTGGTGGTTCTGATAGGGCAAAAGATGATTGGAGTTGTATGAGGCGATCTGAAAAGAGGACGGACTCAGAAATGAGATTCATCAGTTGACATTCAGTTTCTTGATGTTCCTGACAGTACCTCAATCAGACCTAGTTCCTGAAAACTCAGGAAGTGTTTATTAAATTGGGTGTAATTATATTTTCACATCAATACCTTGAAGCAATGGACTAAAATATGGAAATACTTGATTTTAGTACAGAGGCTTAAGATTCAAAGGTATCTCTATTCAAACATAACATAAAAGACTTCCTAAAAATTATCAAATTTTGAATGAATTAGTGTTCTCTCAAGTGCATTAAAATATATCTTTATAATGTATAAATTTTGTATGAATCAGTACATATGATAATAGTTATGGATAGTGCATGTTGGCAAGCTTGTTCTCTGAATTTCACAGATATTATCAGTCCGCATGATATATCAGTGACATATAATTCCATGTGCTTATAGAAGAAAACAACAAAATATCATATCTTGTATAAAATAAAGGAGGAACTATTACTGATGAGATTTTAGTATTTTCATCTAATATTTAAATTGTGATGCAGACTTTTATAATTTTTTTTTCAATTTTGAGAGAGCAGGCAGGCTATTTGTTTTATCTAGTAAATTGGATTAGATTTAGGAGCAGAAAAAAATGGAATTTATGAAGGAAATGTTATAAGCACTTTGCTTTATTTCATCTTCACAAAGATTTTTTAAAGTGGTTTACTACTCCCAAGTGACTAATGGGGAAACTGAGTCCCAGAGGCTAGCCAGGATATGAAACCAGGTCAACCTTATTCCAAATACTATCAAATCTTACGTATGCTAAGCTGCCTCCATCAAATCCATGATTTGAACTCTTTTGAGGAGTAAGTCTTAGTTGGAAATGTGGCATTTACAGAAGAGCCTCGGTCAAATGCAAACAACTCCAACTCTCTGGAACTCTGAGTTTAGTGCACACTTAAGATCGACTATGTCGCATTTGTACCTGGGGCACTGTAAGCTGCATTTGTTCTGTAATTATCTTCAGTCAAATTTCAGATGGTATCAACATTCTGAAACTTTGACAGTAGTGGTCAGGAATAAAGCTCCTTATTTCTGAATTTAATATATCGGCAACAAGTGCTATAAGCCTCGTTCTGAATGTTTGTATTCTTTATATGCTGTTCAACTGATATTTTTTACAAGGAATGAATAGAAAGGGGGCTGTTCAAAATAGGCAATGTGTCAGTATGAATGAATTATAACTGATAGTCTGGTAATAGAAGGGGAGATGGGAAAAACTACAAAGTTAATAACAGAACTCTTCAAGTTTTTCATTCTTATCTTGTGTAGAGGGTAAGTAGCTGCACATACTAAAAAAAGTTCAGTAAGACAGCCCATGATGAACTCGAGTCAATCTGGAAAAGTTCAATCGCATTAATGACACCAATTTAAAGAAGATAATGAAACATTCTTGGAAAAATTTCCAACTGGAATGATTAAAATAAAATATTTTGGTAAACATAAAGATAGATTGTAATTTTATCTTGGAAAATTAGTTTGTGTATAAACCTATATTTCCCAAAGATTTTGGTAAATGAGGCAATACTCCACTGAGTAGGAAGTAATGATTATAGGGAGATTTCAGAAGGAGCAATCTGTTGTACATGAGAAAGCAAAAACATTCAGCAATTAGGTTGGTAAGTTTGGGAAAAACTGTGCAGGTTGGTTACATCTTAAAGGAAAGAGAGAGAAAAAACAAGAAGAGGGAATAGACTGGAATGGTTTGCTTTACCTCTAACCACTCTAGTGAAGAGAATCAAGAGCTCAGTAGGAACGTAAGCCAGGAGACCCAAAAGGTCTCCTGCGAGACTGCCTCGTTTAGTGGCGTTATAAAGAGAAAAGCCAAATGCAGGTAAGGTAATCGATAATCTGATACAGTGATGCAACTGATTGTGCCTGAAGGGATGTGTCTGGCAAGAATTCTGAGAAGTCTTTGTGACCTTGGCCAACAATGAGCTGATTTCCAGAGGAATAAATCTGACTTAGACAAAACCAGTTAAAAAGTGATACTTGGTTGTCTCTCTCCCTTTCTCTCTCTACTTCAAAAACAAGCATATTGAAAAACAAACATATATAATAGTGGAATGAGCTGTTTAATAATCTCACTGCATATTTGGCCGATGAATTTTTCCCTGATTGTCAATCAGCCACTTTATTGAGCGCTTGCTGTGCCTGCATGTTGACGGTGGCTAGTGAGGACCTGGAGACAGCGTATGGTACAGCACTTCTTGTTCTTAAGCGGTTTATAGTGACGCTGGGAGGGAGTGCAGAGTGGTGGAGAGGGGGCTCGCGCGCTTCATCACCCGTTCCGCTTTGTTCTCTTACACTTTTCCAGGATTTACAGACACAGAGGATAGGCTGATTACTCTGATTACTCAGAAAAGGCTCTGCTGTGACTCAAGGAAAGGCTATCAGTTTAGGTGACAGGGCTCAGAACAGACTTCAGAAGGGTGATGGTGTAAGGGCAGCTCTTTTTACAAAAATATGTATTTTGAACCGCACTGTGAACTCCATCCCCTGTGGAGTAAGTGCTAGTGATACACATAAGCATTGCTTATTGATTTTATTTCCTGATGAAGACATCAAAAAAAAAATAAGTTGAAAGTCCTGGCATCAGGCTGAGAAGATGGCAAGAGGCAAACCTGGTACTTGTTGTCATCACATTCTCTAACAGAAATATGGGGAGTTAATCTTCAGTTTATTTTGACACTTTAATCTTAGGTAGAAGTGGACTCTAGAGAGGAAACGTAGTCTTATAATAAGGGAGGGGGCTAGTGATTTTCAGACAAATAAGAATTCCAAGGGTTGTAAGGGAGCCATTCAATAAGGCCAAATACTAAGCTTTACTCTAAATAAATGGTCTAATGATTTGCCAGACACCAAAAAGAATATTTATTGTTAATTGAGAACAACTGCATGGTAACATTTTCTCCCCAATTCACATAAGGCACTCCAAAATAGATTCCCCCAAGAACTATATACATATTGCTAGAGTCTCTGTTTCTCTTATGCTTAAATTTTTACAGATTCTTATCATTTAATTGGTTACTCATATCCTCTTTTCCTAGCATGGTTGAAAAAAACTCCCTTTCCTCATTGAAAGTTGAGAATATTATTTGTCTTCGGTGTTTTGCATGCATTTGGGGGAAGGGTGGAATAATTGGCAAGTCAGTAAAACAGATAATAATGCCTTCCACTCTGACTGCCTTTCATTTTAACTAACAATAGTGATTTCGCCCACTATGATGCTGGTCGAATCTATTCTTACACAGAAATAAGTTTTAGAGGATGAGAGAAAAATCACTTAATTGCTGCAGAATTAAGACGGGCTTTCACGTTAATTCATTTTCATTAAAGTCCTTAAATTATAGTATCAGTCTTTCTGAAGCTATGACAAATCAACAATCAGACTTAAAACTGAACCACTGCCTAATTAAACCTCATCATTCATTGTCTCGCTTTATCATATAAAACAATTTACTCTCTTATGACCATGTATCAGCTCTACAGACAGGCATAGGCTATTTATTCAGAGCTCACAATATCATAAAATGCATTTATCTCTGATAGACATAGGATTTTTATTTTACTATTGAATTAAGATCTGAGAAATAAATGATAAAATATCCGCTGGCATGGCAAGTGATGCATTTACCCATGGAGGGCTGCATGTAATCTTGGTAACAGAAAGGCTTACGAGAAGAAGGTTGATTTACATGCAGCATGGATGTTTATCTACTTGCTTCCTCTCTCTCTCTCTCTCTCTATATATATATATAGATAGATAGATAGATAGATAGATACACACACATATATTATGTAATTATATATTATAGTATTAGTAGATCCTTAATGTGTGCTCAATAAACAGACTATATGTTTTTATTACAAGCAGAAGGAAATATTTTAAAATTGATGGTATGTGAAAATTATAATAATTAAAATTATTAAAATTTTAAATAATTAAAATTATGGCCATTATTGGCCATAATGTGAAAGTCAATAAATAATGAGAAATCAGTATCATCCAGACCATGTAATCTCAATATAATTCAATAAAAATAATGTGATGACTGAAAAAGCTCCAAATATATTAAAGTACTAAAAACAAGTGAGTAAACCCTAAGAAAGTAGAAGGAGCATAATAAAAGTTGTTGCAGTAGGAAGTAGAAAGGTAAAAATTAACAATGGAAAATAAACCACCCAATCAATAGAGAGACTAACAAGCCAAAAAGTATTATTTGAAAGATTAGTAAAGTAGAAAAACTTCTGGCAGGATGAATGATAAAAAAAAAAAAGAAGGAAAAGACAGATGGCATGGGTGTACAATATTAGAGACAGAAAGGAAGAAATAGGCACAGATATAGTAGAGATCTATAAAGTGCATAGGAGAAGCCTACGGGCAATGCTTGCCAATAAAACTGAATACCTAAATGATGGAATAGGTGATTTCCTAGAAAAGTATAACTTTTGAAAAAATGATGCAAAAGTTATGAAGTATAGTATAAAATGGGAAAGAAAAAACTGTCATATGCAGATAATTTAATTTTATACGTAAAAATTCAAAAGAATCTAGTGGTCATGTATTCAGCACCATGGCTCAAAGTAAGCTCAAGATACCAAAATTAGTAATGTTTCCATATAACATCAACTAAAATTTTTTAAAAAGTCCTTAAAAAATGAGCACAATATAAAACTAATAACTTAAACTGCTTACTAATAATGCTAATAAAACGTGTACAAGTCTCTTGAAGAAAATCACAAAACCTTATTAAAAGACACAAAATAAGACCTAAATAAAGGTAAACAGCATATTAATAGATAAGCATATTAATAAATTATGCTTATATAATAAGCATATTAATAGATTACAATACTTACTATCACAAACATCAATTTTTTCCCAAATTAATGTTTAAATCCAAACTAATTTTAAAAATGCCAATAGATCATTTACAAACCTCAACAAGTTACAACTAAGATTCACATGGAAGAACTGAATACCAAGAACGGCAAGATACTCACGAGAAAGAAAAGAAATGGGGTGTTGTATTATCAAACATTGAAACTAAGTATTAAGTTATAGTGATTACAAAAATGTGATACTGGCCCAGGAACAGGGAGATGAGCCAATAAGGCAGAACAGAGTTTGGAAAAACATCTTTTGTATGTAAAAGAGGTTGAATTAAAAATTAATGAGGAAACAAGGGATGATTTCATAAATGTTGCCGGAACAATTAATCATCTATTCATATGGAAAAAGTAAATTTTGATCACATATAACACAGGGAAATAAGTTGGAAATGAATTAAAGGCCAAAATGTGAAAAGAAAAACTTATAGCTTTGGAAGAAAATACAGAAAAATATCTTTATGATATTAAAGTAGGAAAGAAGTTCTTAAATAAGCTGTGAAAATGCAGACCATAAAGGGAAGAGTGAAAAATTTTATTACACTAGAATTAGCAACTTCTCCATGACAAATGGCATCCTAAGCAAAGTGAAAAGACAAGCCACAACTGGGGAGATAATATTTGTGACCCATTTTAACCAACAAGGGACAAGTGTTCACATAAATAGATCTTTCAAAACACCAAGAAGCTAACGGACAAACAAGAAAAGAAATAAAATGGGCCAAAATAAATATGGGCCAAAACAGACAATTTGTAAAGAAAGATTCTATACTTGCTAATGAAAAGAAATTTAAAAATTCCAATCTCACTAGTTATTAGGCAAATATAAATTAAAATATCAACCTACCCTTGATCCATCTTGTTGGCCAAACTTAAAATATCTAATAATCCCAAATGTTGGCAAGAACATGAACAGTGGGAATATTGGTACTTTAGCTGGTATAATGACATGCTCATTGACTTTTTCTTTTTCTTCTTTTTTTAGAAAAAGAGAGAGCATGAGTAGTGTGTGCTTGGGACGGCGGGGAGGCACAAAGAAGAGGGAGAGAGAGAACCTTAAGCAGGCTCCATGCCTAGCCCAGAGCCCAGAGCCCAGAGCCCAGAGCCCAGAGCCCAGAGCCCAGTGCAGGGCTCAGTCTCAGGACCTGAGATCATGACCTGAGACAAAATCAAGAGTTAGAGGCTTAATTGACTGAGCCACCCAGGTGCCCCTGCACATAGATCACTTGCAAATAAATTTCAGACACATACGTGGAATGCAAAACTTGCAGACATTCTATGAAAAAAATCCATTCTTTCCTCCAACTCCCACATGCATTCAACCACCAAGTCTCGCCAAGTTACCTTCTACATGTGTGTCGTATCTCTTTCCTTCTCACCATTCCCATCATTACGATCTTAACTTAGTCCCTTTGTCTTCTTCCTGGATGACCTGGATAGCCTCCTAATTGGTCTCCCTGTTCCCTCTATTCTGCTATTCCCATCACCGTTGCCAAACTCATCCTTCACAAAGTAGCACTAGTGTTCCAAGTTGCAGATATGGTGAGGTTATTCTTCTACTTATGCTACTTCAATTGATGTAGAAAGAGTGTAAACTCCTTAAAAGAGCAATGGAAACCCCGTGGTGCAGGTCAGGGGAGGTGATGAGTTTGGTTTTAAGTAACATTATGTTTGGGGGGTTTGTGAAATACATAGTTATGTACAGCATGCAGTTGGCTATACCCGTCTGAAGCTCAGGGGAGAGTCAAAGCTTGACGTGAAGTAGTCATTACCCCAAAGACCAAGGATATTCAGTATTCAGTATTATTATATGGCAGTTTAGTGCTGATTTTTGTAGTCACTCATGTATTGCAGTGTCATTTCCATTTTTTTCCAGCACTCAGTTTTAATAGTTCCCTAGTATAATAGGTAGAGACCTTATTCTACGTAGGTTCCTAGGGGAATGTAATATAAACATACAAATATAGGGGCACCTGGGGGGCTCAGTCAGCTAAATGTCTGCCTTCAGCTCAGGTCATGATCTCAGGGTCCTGAGATCGAGCCCCATGTCAGGCTCCCTGCTGCTCAGTGGGGATCTGCTTCTCCCTCTTCCTCTGTCCCTTCCTCCTGCTTGTGATTTCTCTCTCTCTCTCTAATAAACAAATAATTAAAAAAATACAAATATATATTTGTTAAAAGAATGCTTATTTGTCAAATATTTATTTTTTAAAATATTTTATTTATTCTTGAGAGACACAGAGAGAGGCAGAGACAGGCAGAGGGAGAAGCAGGCTCCTCACAGGGAGCCCGATTTGGGACTTGATCCCAGGACCCTGGGTCACACCCTGAGCCAAAGGCAGATGCTCAACCGTGAGCTACCCAGGTGTCCCTATCTGCCAAATATTTATTGAGCACCTGCCATGGATGCTGCCTTTTGTTTTAGTGGCTCCAAATAGAGAAACAATAGTGCCTGATTTCAGGAGTTTAATAATCTGACCAAATATAGAAGGATATACAGAAATTAAAATTAAAAGTGAGGTATAAAATTTATATTTTATAAAATATAAAATTATTACAGAGGAAGAAACAACTCTCTTTGTTTATAAGGGATCAGGAATATTTCTCAGGATAAATGTCTTTTGAAGGTGACAAGGACCTGGTTGAGGAGGTACAGCAGTGAAGAAAAAGGGATATTTTGGGCAAGAAAAAAAATGGTATTGTTCCTTATGTTATGACTAATCAGCCTGATGCACTTGGGAACAACAATTTGGTATTACCTGACCATGAAATGGAAGGGGATCCGGGTCAGTTGGAATTGCAGATCAAGCTCGTCACACAAATTGTGTAGATAGCTTTTCTGTACACTACAGTTCACTTAAATAAAGGCTTTTAACATAAAAAAAGTATCTTTGAATTATGGAGGGAAAATGATGAATCAGGATGTCAGGTGGCAAGTGAATATGGAGAGTGAAGATTGGGGGGCACATGGACAATCAAGATCAGATTTAATCTCAGCCTCCAAGTGAATTAGTGTCATTATAAAAGTCACTTGTCAACTTCAAGCACATTCCAAGCACATTTTAGCTAGATTGACTGGTACTTGAGTGAGTCCTTGCCTCAAAATTAAGCATTCCACTGTCGATACCTAAATGCCAATACACATTATATTGTCTCACGCCTGGACGCCTCCATCAGGACTATTCCCACCTTGTCACCTCTGATGCTGACACTGCACTTACTTTCCCCCTATCTACTCTTTCTTCCCTCGCCAGGTTCCCAGAGGGTGTATTATACTCCTTAAGCAACCGGCTGGCCTGCCGCAGAATTCAGGGGCGGATTTTTTGGGGTATAATTTTGTGAAAGGACTGATAGGACAAAATCCTTTACTGATTATGACTTCTGTCAATGGCTGATACATCATCGTGTTCATCAAACCTTTTGCACCCATACTAACTTTGCAGATTGTTTCGCCATGTCTACTATGTCTTTTTGCATAGATATTTCCAGAACACAGAGATCATGAGCACAAGCAAAAACTCCCTAAATAATATTCACAAGGAGTTCCAACGATGCTCACAGACTTTTCTGAATCAAAGCAGTGTAACTTGAAATTCATGTCCTGACAACAAAAATTTCTTGATGCAGGAGGACCACTAGGAGATCATTATAAAAATGACATGTTTCTTAGAAGTTTCATGTTTATATTTGGGGATGATTTTTTTTCCTAATCCTCTTCAAAAAATAGATATTTATTTACTCCTAATACTCAGCTAAACCTACCTGAAGACCAAGAGATGGGTTATGGTCAGCTGTTATGATATTTCTCAGAAATTGTAATTTCAAAATAGAATTTGATGTGTGAATGTATATAAATATATAAGCAGTATAAGTACAGAAATATCAATCCACACAGACACGTGGCCTATAACAATCTTAAAAGAATAAAGGTAGACAATGTCATCTTTCAATGGACCTAAATCTTGTCATTCTAAGTCTACAAATGGTCATTCTAGAATTATCTTCCTGAAAACCCTCTATGTGGTTAGTTAGGTTGGTGCAGAAAGAGGTGTGTGTCCCTGTTTGCACTTTATTGATTTCTTCAAATGAAATATTCTCCTTTATTCAGCTGGTGCCATGCCTCATGGAATCCCTCAAGCCACAGCCTTTCCTGAACTGTTCCCTACTAACAAATAGTCTTTTCCTTTTTTAAAACCACTTTATTGAAGTATAATTGACACACAAAGAACTGCACATGTAGAATGTATACAACTTGATGACTTTGGACATACACAAATGCTAATGATACCATCATCACAAATAAGGTCATAAGCATGTCCAAAATCTCCCAAGATTTCCTCCTGTCCCCTTACTATTTGTGTGTGTGTGTGTGTGGTAAGAACATTTAACATAAAATTTATCCTCCTAATGAGTTGTGAGTTGGACAGTATTATATTGTTACCTACAGACACCATGTGTAAAATGCATCTCTGTAACTTACTCATCTCGCATAAATGAGATTTTATAATCACTGAATAACAACTTCTATTTGTCCATTTGGGCTTCGGTATCATTTCTAGGGTGACTTTCCCTAACCACACCAAATGGGTTCATTCCACTAGTGTGCATGCCCATCACATCCAATGTATCTTTCCTCTACTTGTTTATTTAATCATCCATAATTACTCATTTAATGTCTAACGCATTCACTGGAATGTAAGCTTCATGAAGGCAGGGGCCTGTTTCGTGCACGCCTGTTCCTTTGGCACCAAACATATTGCCTGAAAAAACTAAAGCAACACACACACGCACACAGTTTAACCAACTTGCTTAATGGCGGAGAGGTCATGACTTATACCCTCATAGTGCCTAGACATAGCCCTTTGGATTAATCCTTGCTTTATTCTAATAAAATGAGGAGCCAAGGTCATTTGGAAGGAAAGAAAGATTCGAGAATGCAGGAGGGCATGGGAGACTCCCACAAACAGTCAAAGGGAAATGTCATCAACAAGAACATTGACAGTAGCATCACCATTTCACAACATCACCACACACGTAAGTTTGGCCAGAGGTACAGGAAACACTAGTGAACACTTATTATTTTTCAGCCACTGCTCAAGACAGTTGAGATACATAGGTCAGTGACCAAAACAGAAAAATCCCTCCCATCTAATAACAGAATTTACGTGATGAGGAAGGAAAAGATAGGCGATAACTGTAACAGATCAGTAAATTCTACAATAATGAGAAGATGGTCAGTGCTATGGGGAAAACAGAGCAGAGTACGGGGCACGGGGGAGTTCAAGTCTAAGTAGAGTGAACGGGTGGGCCTCACTAAGTTCTACTGTGATTTTGAGGCAAATAAACAGTGCAAAGGTAGTAAAATGTGCTACAAGAGAGTAAGTCAAATATCTGAATACACAAGGGAAGTGAGTCAGGGGCATTAATAAGTGGAAGGAAGAGAGGTTTTCATTTTGATTTATAGTTTAAGATGTAACTTTTCAACAAAATTAACTTCAAGTTACACACAATCAAAATAAAAAGTGTTATTTGCTAAGAGAAAACAAAGCATATTTCCAATGAAAAAAATTCAAGTTACGTAGAGATAAGATGAGAAGAATCTTACCATTTTTGCTGATGTCGAGTTCTTTAAGATTAACTAAACTAGCAATAGTGGTTGGCAGATTTGAAAGGTCATTATCAGGAATACTTAGTTTTCTGAGAGCTTGACAGTTGAACAATTGCTGTAAAAGAAAATAACGATTAATTAGATCTCAATTTGGTTAAATCCATTCATACGCAAACTTAGTAACAAAACTCAATTCCCCATCTTTATAAATGGGGTAATGAAAGGGCCAGCTGCAAAAATCCTACCTCCACATCGTACCCTTAGTTCTTTCCAGAATGCTTCACATTCCATCTCCATGCTCTTGCCTCACTCTTCTCTACTATCCTAACTCAAGATGCAAGGTATTCTATTTCTTCCCCTTCTGTTTACGATGAATGTTCAACTCGCCACTGATCCGACCAGTTTTCTTCTTTCAATTACTTTCTAGAGTCGCCCCTTCCTTTTTGTTCTCACAGCTACCAGGAAAACCTTAATTCTCTTTCTCTGCAACATGTATTATCTCCATGTAATCATGTTCGACAGTTGTTTAGAACATCCAAGAATAGCAATAAAAGTGAATACATGAGCTCACATTTCTTTTGTGTCCCTTCATACTGTTTCATAAATATCTAGCAAATGAAACATTTAACTTTTGATATTTGGTAAAAAAAAAAAAATCAATAACTAGTGATTGATTCATTTCTGCCATCAGTCCAAAGTACTGCATGGGGAAGAGTCAAGTGTTAAAGCGATGGTTCTCAAATCCAGCATGCTTCTAATCACTAGTGAGTGAAGGTGTTGATTTAAAATGTGGATTCTTGGGGGATCCCTGGATGGCTCAGTGTTGAGCATCTACCTTAGGCTCAGGGCATGATCCTGGAGACCCGGGATCGAGTCCCACATTGGGCTCCCTGCATGGAGCCTGCTTCTCCCTCTGCCTATGTCTCTGCCTCTCTCTCTGTGTCTCTCATGAATAAATAAATAAATAAAATCTTTAAAAAAATTTAAAAAATAAAATGTGGCTTCTTGGACTTTACTGACAGAAGCACTGATGTGGTGGGTCCGGGGTGGGGGTTGAAATCTGCAGTTTTAAACAAGCACTCTTGTGATCTGATGATTTTGATGTGTGTGTTTCCAGTACCATATTTTAGGAAACAATGTTATATTTTTTAGCTATGTCAATCTCATTTTGACTACTCAAGATAGGAATAGTTGAAACGGAATATTTTATTCATTTCTGGAAGAATTGCCTTAATGAGATCCTTTATATTTGACATTTCTAATTCTATTTTTCTGAATTTCCACAGATGAAGTGTCTGGTATCCATGACTATGCAATTGGCTCACAGTACATTTAACTACTGCTTGTCCTTTCATGTAATTTGTTATTTATAGGCAAAAACAATGTAGAACATAATTATTATTTCTTAACTCAATAGTTTTTTAAAAAGTAGATTGTGCTAGTTGTTTCTTCAGATAAAATATAGTTTCTTGCTTTAGGTTAGCCATATTTGGCTGCTTTCAAAGATTATTTCTAATATTTCACGTAATGCTAGAATTTCAATATGCTATACAAAAGTATTACTACCTCTCTTTATGAAACCTGAAAAAGAGAACTCTGACAGATTGTTTTCACTGACTAAATTTCCCTTTAAAAAATAGAAAAACTGATGTCTATATTCATGGTAGACATTAAAGTTTTGCCCAGTCTTTATCATTCTGTGAGAACCATTCAGTCCACATGCAATGTGGTTAGTTATAGATGTATAGATTTTAGAAATTCAATCGCCTCATACTGATGTTGGTAAAATGTACTAACAATACTTTAATCTAATTATTATAATCACTTTATATAAAATTCAAATGATTTTCAAAACATTTTTTAAAAAATTCAAGTTTGATTTAACTTGAATTAAAGAATTTAACTTGAATTAAAATCAACTAAATTCTCAATTTTTCTCAAGAATTAGTTATAGGTCCTGGCTTTATCAAAGATTGATTGAACATATACTTATGGGTTCATTTCTGGGCTTTCCATTCTGTTCTATTGATCTATGTGGTTGTTTTTGTGTCAGTACCACCCTGTATTGATCACTACAGCTCTGCAATATAACTTGAAGTCTGGAAATGTGATGCCTTCACCTTTGATTTTCTTTTTCAAGATTGCTTTGGCTATTGGGGATTTTTGTGCTTCTATACAAATTTTAGAATTGTTTGTTAAAGCTCTGTGAAAAATGCTGTTGGTATTTTGATAGCAATTGCATTATAAATGTAGATTGCTTTGGGTATTATAGACATTTTAACAATATTTGTTCTTCCCATCCATGAGCATGGAATGTCTTTCCATTTCTTTGTGTCATCTTCAATTTCCTTCATTGTTGTTTCATAGCTTTCAGAGTAGAGATCTTTTATCTCTTTGGTTCAGACTTATTCTGAGGTATCTTATAGTTTTTGGTGCACTTATAAATGGGATCTATTCTTTGATTTCTCTTTCTGCTGCTTCATAATTTGTGTATAGAAATGCAACAGATTTTCTGTACATTGATTTTGTAACCTGCAACTTTCCTGAATTTGTTTACCAGTTCTACCTATTTTTTGGTAGAGTCTTTTGGGTTTTCTATAATGGAAGAAGTTTCTTCAACAGGAAAACTGGACAGCAACATGCAAAAAATGAAACTGGACCACTCTCTTATACCATACACAAGATATATTCAAAATGGGTGAAAGACCTAAATATGAGACAAGAAACTATTAAAATCCTAGAGGAGAACACAGGCAACAACCTCTTTGACCTTGGCCATAGCAACTTCTTGCTAGATATGTCTCCTGAGGCAAGGGAAACAAAATGAACTATTGGGATTTTATCAAAATACAAAACTTTCTGCATGAGAAAGGAAACAATAAAACTAAAAGGCAGCCTTCAGAATGGGAGAATATATTTGCAAATGACATATCTGATAATTAGCATCTAAAATATATAAAGCATTATAAAACTCAACACCCAAAAAAACAAATGATCCAGTTAAACAATGGGCAGAAGACATGGATACTTTTCCAAAGAAGGCATCAATGTGGCTAACAGACACATGAAAAGATGCTTAATATCCCTCATCATCAGGGAATACAAATCAAAGCTACAATGAGGTATCATCTCACACCTGTCAGAATGGCTAATAATACAGAAAACAACAAGTGTTGGCTAGGATATGGAGAAAGGGGGGCCCTCATGCACTGTTGCTGGGAATGAAAATTGTGCATTGCAAAACAGTATGGATGCTCCTCAAAAAGTTAAAAATAGAAATGCCCTACAAGCCCGCAACTGCACTACCAAGTATATATACAAAAGATAAAAAAATACTAATTGAAGGGATACATGCATCCTGATGTTTGTAGCAGCAGCATCAATGGCCAAATTATGCAAAGATCCCAAATGTCCATCATCTGATGAATGGATAAAGAAGAGGTGGTGTATATATACAATGGAATATTATCAGCTATCAAAAAGAATGAAATCTTGCCATTTGTAAACAACATAGATGGAGCTAGAGACTATCATGCTAAGTGAAATAAATCAGTCAGAGAAAGACAAATACCATATGATTTCACTCAGATGTGGAATTTAAGAAACAAAACAAATAAACATGGGGGTAAAGAGAGAGAGGGAAACCAAGAAACAGACTCTTTTTAAAATTTTTTTATTTAAATTTAATTAACATATAACGTGTTAATGATTTCAGAGGTAGAGGTCAGTGATTCATTAGTCTTATATAGCACCTGGGTGGTTTGTCTCCCTCTCTGATTTTGTCTTGTTTTGTTTTTTTCCTCTCTTCCCCTATGATCGTCTGTTTTATTTCTTAAATTCCACATGTGAGATCATATGATAATTATCTTTTTCTGATTGACTTATTTCATCTTGCATAATATCCTCTAGTTCCATTCATGTCATTGTAAATGGCAAGATTTCAATTTTTTGATGGTTAAGTAGTATTCCATTGTATATATACTCCACATCTTCTTTATCCTTTCATCTGTCAATGGATAGTTGGGCTCTTTCCATAGTATGGCATCCTACCCCATCTTATGCCTACATTTTCTTTGATCACTGGGGAAATGAGGACATTAAGGTCAATGTGATAGTTTCTTTTAAAGCTAACTTTTTTTAAATATAAAGAATTGTTCTTTATTTGAGGCCATTTCCTCTCTCCCTTCATTTAATTGTTGTTACCGTTTTTTGAGAGAGAGAGAATCCCAAGCAGGTTCCACAACCAGCATGGAGCCCCACATAGGCCTCCATCTTACAACCCTGAAATCATGACCTGAGCCAAAACCAAACATCAGATGCTTAACAAGAAATTGACTCTTAACTATAAAGAACAAATTGATGATTACTAGAAGGGAGGTGGCTGGGGGAGTGGGTTAAATAGGTGATGGAGATTAAGGAGGGCACCTATTGTGATGAGCACTGGGTGTTGTATCTAAGTGATAAATCACTAAATTCTATACTTGAGACTAATATTACATTGTATGTTAACTAACTGGAACTTAAAGAAAAACTTGGAAAAAATGTAATTTAAGAAAAAGAATGAATAGAGGTCCCTATATTCTTCTCCAATTCTATTTTATTATATTTTTAAAAAATATGTCATTTATTTATTTGAAAGAAAGAGAGCATGAATGGAGAGAAGGGATATAGGGAGAAGGACAAACAGATGCCCCATTGAGCAGGGAACCCAATGCAGGGCTCCATCTCAGGACCCTGAGATCATTATTTGAACCAAAGGGAGATGCTTAACTGACTGATACACCCAGGCACCTCAATTTTTCTCATTTTAAAGGAAGCCATATCAGGAACAAAAGGTATAGAAACTGTGGAACACCCTATAGCATGGAGAATCTAAGACTCTTGTGGTATAGTGGTTAAGAGCATGGTGTTTGGGATCAGCTTGATGTGGGTTCAATTCCCATGCATCTAGTTACTAGCTGTGTGATCTTGAGCAAGTTACCTAACATCTCTGAACTCGATCAATTTCCCCATTTGAAAAAGTGGGAAAACAACATTGCCTGATGTGAAGGGTTGTTGAGATGATTACATGAGTTAATTTATTTCATCAGTTTCAAGTATTGCAATTTTTTTGCATATTAACATCTTTGATATTTGGAATGAATCTTATAATCAAGAGCAAGTTACAATTTTCAGGATGCCTGGGTGGTTCAGTCGGTTAAATATTTGACACTTGGTTTCAGCTCAGGTCATGATCTCAGCATTGTGGGATCAAGCCCTACTTCAGGTTCTGTGCTCAGCACAGGGTCTGCTTGAGATTCTCTCTCTATTCCGTCCCTCCCCCTCTTCATACTCTCTTTCTCTCAATAAATAAAATCTTTTTTAAAAAAGAGCAAGTTATAATTTTTAAGGAGTGTATCTTCCTTAGTGGTACAGTAAAGACATGCCTCATAATCGGTAGCCTTGGATTTGATAAAATGAATTACTTGCAAAAGTGTAAAACTGCGTTTGGTACATGGTCAGAGCCAAGAACTGTTGGCCATTTTGAATATTTATAGACATGATATGGAGGCACACCTATATAGTAATCAATTCCTTAATTTTTGTAGATGAAGAGGTCTTTGAAGGTGGGAATCATGTCTAATTCATCTTGATATCAAGTTGTTTCACCTTTGAACACGCCAACGTGGCTAGCACTGTGTCTTGTACATAGTGTGTGCTGTATAAATATCTTTGAAAGTATATTTGGATAAGTCAAGGGAAAATGAGGACAGTGATAAATCCCAGCTGAAAGTGGTACTTCACTGAACTGGAGTTTCAGATTAGGTAAACAATCTCATGGAATCTAAATTTCATAAACAAAGAGTGAACTTTGAATATGAGTCACAGTGTCTCCAAATTGGCAAAGAAATTAAGAAGACATTTTAGTGATTCTTTCAATCAATATTCAAGCTTTGAATGAAAATGAAATAAAGAATGATTATGAACTAGCTGTGATTTTTTTCATATACTATAAAGCAGCAAATATAATTAATAGCTAATTAGAGTAAGACTGTTAATGGTAATGGTTATCCTGGCTTTCATTTGCTAATGATATTTCACATTTCAAAAACATTAAAACCACTTTGAGTCTTAAAATATTTTGGTACTGAAGTATGCTCTTTCTTGGGCTAAAGGAAACCAATTTAACTCTGACAGAAATTGGTTTGAGACGAGCAGGCAATTTAAATTACTGACTCCAGAAAGCAATGGTTAGATATTTTCTAAGAGAGCTGACACAAAAGATAAAGGTCTAAGTGTGGAAAATAAAATGTATTTAGACCCAAAATGTATATTCTAAGAGGTATATTATTCATTTATTCATGGAAAATCATGAATCGATACTTGCTATAAACCAGATAACTATGCTAAGTGCAAGGGGCACAAAGTGAATAAGAAGCAGTAACCGAGCTCAGTTTGCTTACAATGCAATATTTATACAATAAGCTAAATATAATGTGAAAAAAAATTTATGCTGAGACAAATATCAGGTGTGACATAAACACAGAAGTAGGATATCTGCACCAAATTATTTTGATGATAGTGGTGGGGGGGATTCATGAAAGTATACCTGGAAGGGGTGATGACAAATGGATTGCCCAAGAGCCAGCACAAATTAGGCAGATGAAGGCTAAAGAGGGATAATGTTGTAATTTTCTGTAGCTTCTCAAAGTACACCCAACTCAAAGAATGTATAACTTAAACTAGTTTCAGATTATTTGTTTTAAAGCAGCTCAAGGTGACTTGGATCTTGCAGTGAATTCTCTGAATCTACATTTATATACATTTAAAACATATTTAGTGAATACTCATCAAATGCTATGGTCCACGTTCAGCATTGAAATTAAAGACATGAGGAGCACCTGGGTGGCTCTGTGTTTGAGAGTCTGTTTCAGCTCAGGGCATGACCCCGGGGTCCTGGGATCAAGTCCTGCATTGGGCTCCCTGTGGGGAGCCTGCTTCTCCCTCTGCCTGTGTCTCTGTTTCTTTTTCTGTCTCTCATGAATAAATGAGTAAAATCTTAAAAAGAAGTTAAAGACATGAAATGAGGGGAGTCTGGGTGGCTCAGCTGATTAAGTATCTGATTCTTGATTTTATCAGGGTGTGGGATGGGGGAGGCAGGAAGTCTGCTTGATTCTCTTTCTCCCTCTCCCCCTCCTCCCCAATCATGTGTGCTTTCTCTAAAATAAATAAATAAATCTTTTAAAAAAGGCACGAAATGATACTGTCAATTTATGTTTTTAACCAGTATGGTGGACTAAATATTCAAAGAATATTTTAGTGCAGCAGAACTACACACACACACACACACACACACACACCCTCCCTTTATGCATAACTAAGCTCTGGTTGTAAAGTACAAAATCCTCAAATTCCAGAATAACAAGAAAATAATAATAAGTAGGACTACATTTAACTTCTGCTTTGATGATATCTGTTGGTCTGTGCTGCCTGAAGACTTAGTTTTTCTTTTGTTTTTTTTGTTTTTGTTTTTTTTTTGCAAATATAGGGGGATGGAAAACCACTTGGAGTTTGAACAGAGTGGGGGATTGGCTTATAGGCTATTCCAGTTAGAGGTAGGGTCTCCTAAGGGTGACACCCTCTGTGGGTGAACTAGAAAAAACTGAGTCCTTCAAAGAGAGGCAGTGGGGGAATGCATGCCTTTCTCAGTTTTGACTCTAAGTGAAGTAAGAAGAAAGAAAGAAAAGAAAAAGAGAAAGAAAGAGAGAAAGAAAGTAGAGAGAAGACAGAGTGAAGAAGGAAGGAAGGAAAAATAGGTAGAGAGAGAAAGATGAGGGAAGAAACAGAACAGATAAAGAAGGAACAAACAAGTAAGGGGAAAAAAAAGAAAGAAGTCCAGGAGGAACAAAGGAGGAAGGTAGGAAAAAAAGAAAGGAAGAAATAAAAAACAAAAACAGAAAGGAGAAAACCCCAAAGATTAGCTTTCTAGGGCTTACCAACCACAGTCTATCTTCCCTTGAATTAGGGTCTGGAATCTATGTATATATATATTTACAGAATCTATAAAGCACCCTAAAACCCAATCTGGAGTTATAGGTGGTCCTGGAGTACTATTGCCCCCAAATGCCTGCTAAAAGTAAATAAAAATCTCCTCTGAAGGAATACATATTAAATTCAGACCTCAATGAATTCCCACAGATAAAGTTCTAAGAAATATGGGATCACTGAAAAAAAAATCACTAAATGTCTAATTAAATAATTAACAAAATGAGATGATGCAGAAAAACAAATAATCTTGCCTCTAAATAATGATATTAGAATTATAAAACACAAGGTGCAATTTATATGCATTTAATGTTTAAAGAAATAAAAACATGATTTGAAAGCATGATGATAAAAGAGGAGATTATCACAGAGAGCTCAGAGATCAGAAGAACAAACATTGCTGGAGGAAAGTCATAGCACATGATGTTAAGAAGAAATTAACTGAATGTAAACAAGGGGATGGAAAATAGAAAAAAAAAACTGGTTAAATGACATGAAGAACACAGTAAGAAAAGCTTTTAAAATTTAAGCAAAATTTATCACAGAAAAAGAGGATAAGGCGCTTGAGGAATTCCAAAATTGTTGTGAGGCCTTCATCTTCAGATGGAGGAAACTCAAAGAATTGTAAATAAGATAAATGAAAAATAACCTACATGTAGACTTATATGAATTTGCAGAGTATCAAAGGCAGTAGATCTTAAAAATTACCAAAGAGGAGAAACTACCTTCTTAAAGACTGAGAATGAGAAAGACAGAGAATTTAACAATCAAAGCAATGACTCATTAGATGTTACTACTGAAGTACAAAGAGTAAATAGTATATTTGTAGCTATTTTTAGGAAAAGGGAAAAATGACAGCATTTTTAGATAGACAGTTTACTACCAAAACTCTTTCATTAAAACAACTGTCAAAAGATATCTTTAAAAAAAAAAAGATTTATTGATTTATGAGACAGAATGAGCGAGCACTCACACAGTGGGGAGGGGAAGAGGGAGAGGGAAAGGGAGAGAATCTCAGGCTGACTCTCCAGTGAGCGCAGAGCCTGATGGAGGCTCTATCTCATGACCTGCGCCAAAATCAAGAGTAGGATGCTCAACTGACTGCGCCACCAGGGCATCTCTCAAAAGATATCTTTTGGGAAGAAGGTAAAGGACTCTAGCACACAAGTCTGAGCTACAAGAAGTAATCGCATTAAATTTTTTTTAAAAAAATTAAACAGAACATGTGATTAAATCTAAACAGACATTAGCTATATAAAATAATGACAAAATTTCAAATTATAGGCTTAAAAAAATCATTGTAGGTCAAACAGTTTGGTAGTGGCATAAGAATGGACATATAAATCAGTGAAACAGAATTGAGAACCCAGAAATAAACCCAGTCATATACATTCAATGAATATCTGTCGAAAGAGACCCTCCAAAATGAAAGGATAGTCTCATCAATAAATATTAATGGAAAAACAGGATAATCATATTCAAAAGAATATTCAAAAGAATGAAACTGGACCCCTACCTTATACCACTTACAAAACTTAATTCATAGTGGGTTAGGTACGTAAATGTAAGATATGAAACTGTAGCAATACTCAGACCTTGGAAAAAAACTCTTTCACGTTGGTTTTGGCAAAGATTTTTGGGACATGACCTCACAGGCACAAACAACGAAAGCAAAAATTAAACACGTAAGACTACATCACGCTAATAAAATTGTGCACAGCAAAAGAAACAGTCCGCAAAACGCAAAGGTAACCTGTGGAATGAGAAAGTATTTGCAGACCTTTTATCTGATAAGGGGTCAATATCCAAAATGCGTAAGGAACCCATACAACTCAATAGTCAAAACAGAACAAAACAAAACAAAAAAAAGTTGATTGAAAAATGGGCATAGGACTTGAATAGACACTTTTCCAAAGAAGACCTCCAAACGGTCAACAGGTACATGAAGAAAATGCTTGACATCACTAATCATCAGGAAATGCAAATCAAGATGACAATGACACATCACCTCCTTGCTGTTAGAGTAGCTGTTACAAAAAAAAAAAAAAAAAAAAAAAAAAACCAAAAAAACAAGAAACAAGTGTCGGCAAGGCTGTGGATAAAAGGGAACCCTGTGCACTTCTGGTGGAAATGTAAACTGGCGCAGCCACTGTGAAGAACAATCCGGAGGTTCCTCAGATTCTATTAAAAATAGAATTACCATATGATTCAGCAATCCCACTTCTGGGTATTTACACAAAGCAAACGAAAACACCTATTTCATCGAGATATCTGCACCCCCATGCTCACTGCAGCATTATTCACAATAGCCGAGGCATAAGAAACACCCTAAGTGTCCATCAGCAGGGGAAGGAATAAAGATGTGGTATATGTATATATTCCATATATATATATGGAGTGTTAGTCATAAAAAGAAGGAAATCCTGCCTTTTGAGACACCACAAATGGGCCATGAGGGCATTACGCTAGGTGAAATAACAGAGATGGAGAAAGACAAATACTGAATGATTTCAATTAACTGTGACATCTAAAGAAGTGGAACTCAGAGGAATAGACAGTAGAATGGGGGTTGCCAGGGACCGTGGGATAAGAAGTACGAGATGTTGGTTAAAGGGTACAAATTCCAAGCTGTAAGATAAATAAGATCTGGAGATCTACTGCAGAGCATGGTGACTGTGATGATCAATATTGCATTATATACTTGAGAGTTGTAAGGAAGATAGATCTTAAGTGCCATTACCACACACACACACACACACACACATGCACACACAAATCACAATTACGTGACGGGATGGAGATGCGGTGCCTTACTGATTCCTTATTACCTGATTGTGGTGACTATTGTGCAATGTACACATATATTTAACCATCACACTGCACTCTTTAAATTTCCATATGTTATGTGTCAATAATAGATCAATGAAGCCGGGTAGAACTAAAATTTTGAACAACAAAAGCATACGTATCAGGGAAAGATAATCGGATTAAAACCGTCTCGGAGGGAGCGCCTGGGTGGTTCAGTTGGTTAAGCCTCCAACTCCTGGTTTTGGCTCAAGTGGTGACCTCAGGTTTGTAAGCTCAGGGTGGTGAGAGCGAGCTCCTCACTGGGTCTGTGCTCTGCGAGCAGTCTGCCTCGGTTTCTCTCTCCCTCCCCCTCTGCCCTCCCCCTGCATCCCTTCTTAAATAGATAAACAAATCTTAAAAATAAATAAAACACAACAGTCTCAGATATTTGCTTTGTTTGTAAAGACAGTAAAGGTACTGATTAACTTTTAATTTCTAGGGTAACAACTAAAGGAATAGCAATAAGGTGTACAATTTCCTACAAAATAAATGGAATCATATAAAATAAAAAGAAATAAGATAAAAAGAAAAATATCTTTAATAAATATAATGGAAAACAAGTAAATACTTGCTATATAGATAAAAATAAAGACTAGCATGGAATAAATTAATCCAAATATATCAAAAGTTACCATCAATAAATATTTATCTTAGTAGTGATCCACTGAAAACTTGATGGAAAAATGATAAGACTGGCAAAATTAACCAAAATAAAGTTTATACCATAATACTGGTTTAAAGCAAAATGTATTAGTAGAGAGTGGCCATATGTTAAAAAACACTAGGTCACAAGGAATATATAAATGTAAAGTTGTATGCATCCACTATCATTACCTGTAAAATATTTAAAGAAAAATCCAGCTTATCTATAGGAGATAGCATTGTAACAGGGTATTTTGACAAATATCTCTTAAAAATTGATTAAAAACAGACGAAAAGCTAGAATTGATGGCCACTAGATTGTCCTACTGGACACATAGAGAACACTGAACTCAACCGTATTTAGTACTTCTTTAAAAAAGTGCATATGAAAAACTTGGAACTAACCATGTATTAGGCATAAAGTCTCAACAAACTTCAAAGAACTCGTAACAGAAAGACAAAATTCTTGGGTCATAATGCAAGTTATAAATTATTTACCAAAAGATAACTTTAAAAGCTTTGTAGAAATTTGTTTTAAAGATTTTATTAATTTATTCATGAGAGAGGCAGAAACACAGGCAGAGGGAGAAGCAGGCCCCACGCAGGGAGCCCAATGTGGAATTCGATCCCAGGACCCTGGGGTCATGACTTGAGTTGAAGGCAGATGCTCAACTGCTGAGCCCCCCAGACGCCCCAAGCTTTGTAGAAATTTAAATTTAATAACTCATGGGTCAGAAGAGAAATCCTATGGGAAATTATAAAATATAAGTAAGTGATAATAAAACATTGTGCGTTAAAAATGGCGGGAGATGGCTAGAGTAATGGGGAGTGACCTGTCGCCTTGAAGGCTCACATCAGACGAAGCAGAAGGCGGGAACGAATGAGGGACGCACGCAGCCTAAGAAGAGAGAAAAGCGGTGACAGAATGTAGACAGGGAACGAAGATCAAGGAAAGTTCCTCACACTCATCAGTCTACGAAGGAAGAAGGAGAGAAATCCTCAAACAACCCGCCCGGGAACGCCTTAAGCAAAGGCTCCATGTCTTTTGCAGGCCATTGCATGTACCTTATGACTGTTTTTTGTCTCTTAAACGTTTTCGTTGTGAACTATGCATACGTAAGACGGTGCATAACAGGTAACGTTCGTTTAAAAATCACGACGATAAAAACAAAGACCCCCGTGCCGCAATGCAGAGTCCCACAGCTACTCATGCGCCTCCCAGTCAGGTCTTTTGGTTCCTTTCCGACCCATTTCGAGGCAATCAATTTCTTGAATTTTTATTTTACTCATTTTGTCACTTTCACTTATACTTTTACCACAGGCCCACTAATCCTCAAATACACATTAAGATTTGTCTGTTTATATGAATGGAATAACACTGCGGGCTTTCTCCCGCTGCCTGCCTTCTTATTCAGTATTAGGCCATCAGCACTATTCCATGTTGAGGGATATCATCTATTATTCACTTTTACCACAGTGTGTCCCATATAACACAATTTTGTTATATAGTCTACTGTTGACAGAGTTTTGCTCCCCCCCCCCATTTTTTCCTAATATAGGCCATGGTGCTACAAATATTCTTGTACATGTCTGCTGGTGCACACATCCAGAAGTCCTCTAAGGAGGTGGGCATGTGCTTACATTTACCAAGTCATGGCATTTTTCCCCACTGTAGCTGTCACAATTTAAATTCCCTCTAACAAGGCCACGAGTTCATATTTCTTCATACTATTTTTGAACTTGTGTTGCAGACTGTTTAATTCTCCCCAATCTGTGATGTGTACCATGGTAACACATTTTACCTAGTAACTAATAAAATCAAACATATTTCCTTGTTGTATTCATTTGAAAGAATTCATTGCATATTCTAGTTACTAATTATTGCCAGTTCTTTCGATATATGGCTCATCTTTCCATTCTCTTTGTGGTATCTTTTGATAAAAAGGCCCTTACAGTAGTCAAATTCATCTCTCAGTTTTAATATGTACCAGATGGTCTCCTATTTTTTTTTTTTCTTCTAAAAGTTTCAATGCTTTGGCTTGACTCATTTGGAATTTATTTTTGAGAATGAGGTGAAGCAAGGATCCATTCTTCTCCCTTTATACATGACCAGTTATTCTAGCGCCATTTTGAAAATAGTCCATTATTTCTCCACCGATTTATAAGACGAGTCGGTGGTGTATATGATTTCCACGTAAGGATGGGTTAGGCTCTGGACTTCCTATTCCTAGTGTACTGGTCTCTGTCAGTCATTCTCGCTGGCTCCTCATGAATCGAGGACTGTGATTTGAGCTTGTGTGGGGAATGACAAGGAAAAAATAGGAAATTACACCCCAAGGAGGAGACAGTTTGCCCAGGCTTCGGGAGAGGGATTGTTCTGGAGCAGGGGGTGGGAGGGGCACAGAAAACCAATGTGGAAGGGCCTAGGAGGCAAGGCTTCATCCCGCAGGACGCCCTCCGGGGTACTCTTTAATCATCTGATTCACCTTTAGAGTTACTATCTCCAGAAATACACACACACATGGGTGTACACACATGGATGCACACACAGATGCACACACATGGATGCACACACAGATGCACACACATGGATGCACACACTGGTGCATACACACAGGCACACACAGATGCATACACACAAGGATGTACACACAGATGCACACACAGATGCACATACACAGACGCATACATACGTGGATGTACACACAGATGCACACACACAGATGCACACACAGATGTGTACACACACGGATGTACACACAGATGCACACACACATGGATGCAGAGAGATGCACACACAGATTCATACACACACAGATGCACACACAGATACACAGGGATGCACACACGGATGCAGACACATGGATGCACACACATGGATGCACACACACGGATGCACACACACTGATGCATACACACAAATACACACACAGGTGCACACACAGATACATTCACACTAACATACACACACGGACACACACACACAGATGCACATACACAGATGCATACCCACAGGGATATACACACAGATGCACACACAGATGCACATACACAGATGCACATACACAGACGCATACATACACGGATGTACACACAGATGCACACACACATGGATGCACAGAGATGCACACACAGATTCATACACACACAGATACACACACAGATACATATACAGATGGATGCAGACACACGGATGCACACGCAAATGCATGCACACAGATACACACATACATATCGGCATCCAGCTTTGAACTTGCAAATCATGGGAAGCCCGTGCGGACCTGTGGAGCAGGTTAAGGACCTCGTAACAGGTCATAACACGAAACTTGTAAAAGAGCAGACGTAATCAGGTGCATCCCCCGCTTAGACGATTCCATTGCCTTTCTGCTCATTTCGGACCAAGCCCCAATTCCTTGATGTGGCTTTCAATACCCTCGCCCTGCACTTGCCCTCCCGTCGTTCTGCGGTCCCTGTGTCTTCGTCACACCTTCCCCTCCCCTGGCCTGCATTACACGTCCTGCCACCGCCAGCAGCTCCAGTTTCTGTACCCATTGTACCCTGCCTGCCTTTGCAAAGCCGGGTCTTCAGCCGAGGCTTTTCTCCATCGCACCCTGTGCCCCCTCCCGTCGACCTCACCTCCAGGATGAGGCCCCCCTCTTTCGGGTCACAGCTTAAGGCCAGTTTACATGCCCCACGTGTGACTTTCATGACATTCTGCATTTATGCCTATTGCGGCCTGGAGCCCGTGCTGGGGACGTTAGACGACAGGCTTCTCCTACAGGTGCCGTGCAATGCGGACACCTGGTGCTTCCTCCCTAAATCCCTTGTTCTTTCATGAATGTTCTAATGCAGGGGCGTGACATAATAAGATCTTTCAGGCACCGTTTCCCGAGTGCCTACGGTATAGGTGCGAGCCACTAAACTAGACTTTAAAATCTGTCATCTCCACTGCCTACGACAATGTAGCAGACAATGTAGCAAGGAAGGTACAATCAGCCCCACTTTGCAGACGGGAGGACTCAGGAGGCTAAGGCTTCCCCTACGGTTCACCCAGGACGCATCAGGGCATTCACATGCACTTCCCTGGGGTGCAGAAGTGTCTCTATCTCCAGGGCAGTGCTGCTCCCTCTGCACATTCAGGTCTGTGTTTTGGAGGGAGAAGGGTGACAGCTGAGCACGTGGCTGGCAGCCGCGAGGAGGGAGAGGGAGCAGGACGGTAGCACCGTGAGCCCGTCACCCTGGGCCCAGGAGCAGTTAGGGAGCAAAACTCAGATTCGATGACTATCTTTGACAGCAAGGACCCAAACCACAGTGAACGTGAGCACACGTTACGGCGCTGTGCTACCCCTGGGGGGCTGCACACTTGCAAACTATTATAATTCGGAGTCAGCATTTTATTACCAGCTTTGTACTCAGGCTTGGAAAATTGAGGACACAATAAAAATGTCATGAGCGTGAATGATTCTATCTCCAAACATCGTTCCTTGGAAAAAATAAGATATAAGATTTGTTTGTTTTTCTACCACAAACAAAAAATATTAGTTGCTTGTGAATAAAAAAAAAATATTTTTCCTGAAAAGGTTCATATAAGGTCATAAATATTCAGGGAGAGGGTTACTGATGCCTTATGTTGGCAGAGGTGGATTCCAGCGGGGAAAAGGACTGTCTAATGAGCTGGCATCGCCGAATGGCTGGTTTCTTAGAAGTTCGTCCTCTGAATCCCTTTAAAAGCGTTCAGGCTCTATAGCGTTTCCAAGTTCTTTTGAAAGCCGTCTCAAAAATAATAATTATTATTATTTGATGCACATTGTAATAAAATGTTTTAAAATCCTTTAGTTTAATACAGATGTTAATTATCTTTAGTGAGAGAGGAGCCAACTCAAAAATAATGGAGTCAAAAATGGGTTGATATCCGTACTGGGGGAAACGGCAAGCTGCCAATGGTGACATTCGTTTGCTTCTTGGTTTTCCTTCCTCTCTCCCTCCCCGCCTCTCTTCCCTTCCCCCTTCCCTTGCTTCCCTACTTCTTGCCTTCTCATTTCCCCTCCTTCCTGGCGACTTGCATACGCTGAGCGCCTCTTGAGCACCGACAGGGCCGCAGACCCAGCGCCAGGACCCAAAGATGAAGAGCAGAGCACCCACCTCCTCAAGCATAGGGTCACCTAGTGCTCACAAGTCCAGGAAAAAGCACAGTGGGATGTAAGAAGCGTGACGAGGAAGAGAGGGCTCTGCAAGGTGCCTTCTTCTCCAAGAGAAGCATTTCCAGACCTCGCCTTTGACCTGGAGAATTTGGACGTGTGGATGCTCGGGCCTTTCAGGCTCGTGGACTGTTCCCTCGCATGAACATCCTCTCCGTGGGTGTTCACCAACGGGGCAAGTGACTGACTCAGATTTTTATTTTGAGTAACAACTGGCACCTGTGACCAGAAGCAGGCAGGTGGGGCGCGGGGGGCGGGGATCAGAGAACAGGTGAGAGATAAGGAGAGTCTTGGTTAAGGAGGAGTGAGGAGGGCGACCTGCTGGGAGGAGAGATCTTCAGGGCTGAGAGCATCACAGAAGGTAAAGGGAACACGTGTG
This sequence comes from Vulpes lagopus, assembly GCF_018345385.1. Lineage (NCBI taxonomy): Eukaryota > Metazoa > Chordata > Mammalia > Carnivora > Canidae > Vulpes > Vulpes lagopus. The sequence goes on from NC_054826.1 coordinate 164,852,216, forward strand.
TGTCCCCGCGCCCATCCCTGGCATCTGAGCAGAGTCCAAGGCTCTGCGCTTCCTCAGGGAAAGGCCGGACTGCAACCAACAGCCAAGCATTTTATCCCAGAAAACGGTAATCTCCCTGCTGTTGTTTCTGAAATACAGAACTTTTCAGCAACGATCGGCACGAGGGCGCCGTCCAGTCATTCCTCCCCTTCGAACAGCAAAGGCTATTTTAGCACTTGCCATTGCCTTCGAAGGCAGGCACTCGAGATCTGTTCTGCTGGAAGAACAGTTGTCAGTTTGAATATACAAGGCCCACAGCCCTGCCAAACCCATTCTGCTTGACGGAAGTCTGCATTTAAAGGTTTTTAAATGGGGGGGCCCTGGGAGGCTCAGTGGTGGAGCGTCTGCCTCTAGCTCAGGTCGTGACCCCGGGTCCCGGGATCGAGTCCCACCTCGGGCTCCCTGCAGGGAGCCTGCTTCTCCCTATGCCCGTGTCTCTGCCTCTCTCTCTCTCTCTCTCTCTCTCTCTGTGACTATCATAAATAAATAAAAAAAAAAAAAATAAATAAAATAAAATAAATTTTAAAAAATAAAAGTTTTTAAATGAAAGGATTTTTTTTTTGACTTTCATGTCCATGATTACTTCACTTGATGGAAGCACGCCAATAACACCAAAAAGGAAATAGGAAGAAAATGAAAGCTGAATATAAAAGTAGCACTTTAAATGTTCTTAATTTCGACCCAGCTTAATTGCTACTAGGCATTTGGGAAAAATTTCTGATATCTTTATAATTCTTAAGACAAGTGATGTACGTGCATATGTGTGCCTGGGTTTGTGTGTGCATGTGTGCCCACAGATGAGCCTGGGGGGCTCTTTTGTTGTCTGGTTAGTAACTACTAGTTGGCAAAAAAAAATCAGGCAAATAGACATTTATAAAAGCACTGGCTTTGTTTGTAGAGAGAATAATCAAGATGGTGCATGAGCAATTGGGTTGAGTGGCATTAATTTAGAGTTTCATATATAGATATACACTCACACACACACACAAAGTTCTTGTCTATCTGTGCTTTGATCAGTTGTAGGTAACTGAAAATCCAATGTGCACTGGCTCGCCCTGCCCAGGTCAGTAAACCAGACAAAAGATGGTAGAGCTGGAGGCTCTTTCCCACTTGCAGCGATAGTGGAAGGGCTATAAACTTTGGAATCAAGCAAACCTAGATTTGAATTCTAACTCCACCCTAACCAGCTACACGCTGTTGAGCAAGTTCCATATGGTCTCCCTAAGGGTCAGCAGGCTTGAGACCTATCAATAAGGAGCCCATTCCGTTAGTTGGCTAAGAGAGGCTGAGGGCCCAACGAAGCCTCCATTGAGAGGGTGGAGAGGTGAGATTATTATGAGTAAGGGACAGGTGGGGCTGGGAAGGGAGAGGTAGACAGGGAATCATGTGATCCGGCTCACGGAAATCCCCAGAATGAGGTGAAAGGAAACCAGAGATCAGGGAACAAGCCAGACCACCCTGCCCTGGGTGTGGGCATGGAGGGTGTCTTTTCAGGACAGTCACCTGTGACCAACAAAGGATAACCAGACCCAACAAAGAAGCCATTTAAAGATGGAATCACCCGTCCTCACTCAAACCAAGCCATCACAAGAACGTGAAGGCCACAAGCTCGCTGGTCAGTTCTAAACAAGACGGTCAGAGGAGGCCCACGTTGGCGACCCTGTCGGGACCCCTCACTTCTTAATTAGTGTCCTCGCATAATGAAACTCTATGACTTCACTCACTCTCCTTTGTCCGCAAGATTTGCTCTTTGACTCGGCGATACGGGAACCCAGCTCTCCGGCTTCATTTAGATTTAAGAAATATATAGGTGGCAAAATGCACAGGACTGGCCCTTGAAGTTGGGCCACGTGATATGAAGAGCTGCCAGTTTGTAGCTGTCAGACGAGACCCTGGAGAAAAGCTGACAGTTGCTGATAATGAGGCTGAGACTAAACTTAAAGCTATTTTGGAAGACATCCATGTGAGCCTGTTTACAAGGGCTTCTGAAGACCTTAAGCCTCACATGGTTGTGGCCAATACAATGGAAGACTTCCAGAAGATTCTAGATTCTGGGAAGATTGCTCAAATTCCATTCTGTGGGGAAATGGACTGGATCAAAAAGACCACCGCCAGGGATCAAGATCTTGAACCTGATGCTCCATCCATGGGAGCTAAAAGCCTTTGCATCCCCTTCAAATGAGGGGGATGATCTGATGCAGAAGGTAAGTAAGTAGGGAGAGGATGATGGAGTCCTGCTATTTGTTGCTACTGAACGGACAGTCACCAACTGAGACAGAACATAGGACAGGAGATGGCCGGGGGCAGGGCGGGGGCACTAGACTTGTTGAGTGTGAATATTCAGGTAAATGCAGAAGGGACATATAAATCTGAGGACTAAGAGATAGGGCTGAGCTGCCATAAGAGATGTGTGTCTCTCGTATGGCTGCTGAGACCGGGAGAACGGGCGAATGGGGCAACCGAGATCAAGACCCCCTCAAGGTGTTGGCAAACAAGTGTCTAGTAAGACCTGGTGGCCTGGACGGGAGGGCGCTGGAGGTAGTGAGCACTGGGGGGTGTGCAGCCGATGGCCTCTGCTTCTGAGACCAATCACGCAGCCTGGGGCAATGAGAAGAACAGCATAGAGCCTCTTTCCGGCCTGGTCTAACGGATCACCTAGTGTTTGCCTTCCTCGGCTTTCCTGTGCCTCGACGATACCTCACCGTCCCCAGAGCTCACCCCCTGCCTCCTGTGACTCTGCTCGAAACCGAGTTCTGACCTGTCTGACGACCGTGCTGCTGGCCCGGCCCCGCTCCTCGTCTCTGGGGAGCCAGAGCTCGTGGGCAGGCCCAGGACCGGCGTCACCGGCCAGGACACAGGAGCCGTCACTGGTGTCAATGGGCAAGTTCAGGGGGTCAACGTATGTACTACGGCTCTTACGTAGTCCGTTGTCCGTCATTCAGAACCAAGGAAGAGAGTCTTTCCTCCCAGTGAGGGCCACTGACACAGACAAGACACAACCGAGAGCCCCGGGAGTTAAACTTAATTAACCTTGATCATCACCTCGGAAAAAAAAAGAGAGAGAGAGAGAGAGAGAGAGGAGAACAAACGTTTAATTCATTTGCTTAAAATTTAAAGACAACAGAGTCAACTCTAGGCCATAAATACCACACGCACTCGTCCACACGCAGACGCACACGCACACCCGCTCGTGCCAAGATGAAAACTCAACGGTGAGGCTACGTAGTACGACTAGGAAACCAAGCAGGAAAGATTCTAAAGAGACAGATAGAATGTTGGCATTTCCTCTAACCTGTGGTCAAGATTTAACTGATTTATTGCTGGTTGGGGTTCATTACAGAAACCGCAAAGCACCTGTTGGTATAGGAAGGCTAAACATCTCTAGGATCTGGTTAGAAACGAATTTTCACATCAGTTTGGTCAAGAAGAGGTATGTGCAAACAGATTTTCTCTTTTTATATTACCGTTAACTAAAAAAAAAAAGAGAGAGAGAGAGAGCAAACAGCCTCCTTCCTATGAAGTGGGTCATCAGTTCTCATTTTACACAGGAACGTGAGCACGGCGAGGTGTTCTTCACGGCCCTGCAGCTGCTCGCAGCTGACACTTTCGGGGCCCCACAACCGTACCTCGCACACATGGTGTTTTAATCTCTAACAATGAAGAAGAATTACCACAAGGTCAATAAGTGACAAAAGTCAAATGCTGGCCAAACAGTCCCGTAAGGCAGATGCTTTCTCCCACAGAGGAGAGAAGCTGCGGTGGAGAACTTCCCTGCCTGTGACTCAAATTCAGGCCTGCCTGGTTCTAAAGCCCCAGGGCTTTCCGCTGCACCAGACGGTGTACGTCCCACTCCTCCTCCTCCCACCACTCCGGGCTCTCCTGCAGTTAGGAGCTGACCCCCAAAGTTAAATAACACCAGCAGCCAGGCCCTAGGTGTGAGCTCACAGCGTTCATATCCGTTGCTCCTCTAGTTTCCCATCATTTCCGAGCAGCTGGGGAACAGTTCCCTACCCCTGGGTCCAGTGGAGGGTCCCTGAAGCTTCTCGGCCGCAGGAGCGCAACCAGCACAATACGGAGGACGCGCCTTGTCGTCTTGGCAAAGGATGAATTTTGCATTTGATTCCATGACTTACTCACGTTTCTGTCCTAGAAACCTTTCCAATCAATAGTCATTCTAGAAAACCGTAGCACCTGTATGCTACAGGAGATCCTAACTCACGGCCTCATACGTCTGTACTAATTCTTGGAGGCAAATGTTCACAGGGAGACTTTTGCATACGACGAGAGGCTAGTCCTCTGGAAGGTCGCCGCGCAGTCCCGCCGAAGGAATCCTCTGCCCCCGTCCCAAGCGGAGAAGGGCCTGCCGTCAAGGAAGGCCAGGAAGGCCAGGAAGCCCCGGCCAACAACTGGATCCTGAAAGGGCATCCTACTAATGCAGCAAGTGGGACTCACTTTTGGAATGAAATCAGCCTTTAGGGAACTGATGGAGGATTATTTCTCTAAAGTGTAATAAAACGGACAATGGAGAACTCACGTTCTAACCCCTCTAGAAATTGAGGGGATAATTGTCTTAAAAAAAAAACAAGCAAATAAGAAATGAAGCAACTTGATTTATACTGTAGAGACCAAAACCTTTTATCAGTTCCCTAAAGGTTCATTTCATTCCAGGAGCGAGGCCCAATTGCTGCATTAGGAAGATGCCCTCTCTCATTTAGAACCGCTCCACACACTAAGGACGGAGCCGGGAAATGAGTGACATTAAAACATGTAAGAATCAGCTGACGACTATTGTAAAAAGTAATGAAAAGAACAGATAGCAGATATTCACCTGCTTTTTTAAAATATTTACATTTTTGCTTTCTATGTCATTTTCTCAATGACTCTTGACAATTTACCTGAGCCTTGGACGTTACATTTGTCATTGCATCTTACGGATCATTTTCAAAAGAAAGGACCCCAGTATGGTCCAATCCCGCAAAAGGTTAACCCCTGGTTTTCTCTTCCAGCTCGATTCTTTTTCTCCTAATTTTTTTAAATTCTATTTTTATTTTAGTAAAAGCATTATAACAGTTCCTTGTCCTCTCATTTCCATCTCTCAACCTCCTTCTAGAGGTCGTTGCTTTCGACTTTTTAACCATTATTTCTCATATTTTCTTCTATACTTCTAGACAATTCACATGTTTTTCTACTTCTTGGTTTATCAACTGTAGACACTGCCTACTTACAGCGGACCCTTGAACAACATGGGTTTAAACCACACAGGTCCCCTTAGCTGGAGAGTTCGGTATCATAAGTGTATTGTTTCTACTTTATAATTTTCTTAATAACATTTTTTTCTCTTATCTTATTGTAAGAACTCAGTATATAACACATATAGCATAAAATTTGTGACCCAACCATCATGTTATGGTAAGGCTTCAGGTCAACAGTAGTTAGGTTTGGGGGAGCCAAAAGTTATACGTGGATTTTCGACTGTACAGGGGTTGGTGCCCGTAAAAAAACCGTATCATTTTTCACCAACCCATCATCACTTTCTTTTTCCTCATCTTCTCAATATACTCACATACAAATTTCTTATTAAATCAGTAGTGAAGGCTGATATCAATCATGTGTGTTTATACACTGTGTGTGTTGCTTATTCATAAAAGGTTTTTTTCTGAAATTGCTTCATTGCTTTCTTTGCTTGGTTTTCTGTGCATTTATCCTTCATTTTTTTCCCCAAATGCTCAAACAGCTCTGTCAAATGCCCACAGCAATTATATATTCGAATGCTAAGCACCGCAGATAAATGTTCTCTTATTCTGGAGGAACTCACTCCTGCACCCTGTCTAGCCAGCTCCAGTCGGACAGGTTGCTCTCTCAGTAGGATACGGATATGGCTTCCATAGATATTCATTTGCTAGTGCCTCAAACTGGGCTCTGGCTTCTTCCCAAATTCCCTAGCTGAAACCTGAGAGTCACCTGTGACTCACTTTGCCTCTTCCTTCAAAATACAGATATGAAACAGATGACCAAATCGAGTAAATTTTGCCCCCCAAAAGCAATTTTAACCCATGTCCTTTGTTCCATCCACGGGGAGGAAGGCCAGGAGGGAGGCCAGGTCATCATCATCTCTCACAGATTCCTCTACGTTTTGCCTACCTGGTCTCCTCAACTCTTTTGTTTCTATTCTAGGTGCCGCTAGAACTTTGCAAACGATATTTCTGATCTGGGCTATTGCCAGGTAGACCCTTAAATGGATCTCCACATATTTCAGTATAAAATTCAAACTGCCCATCTTCGCGTGGAAGGCCTTCCTAACTCTCCAGCCTTGCTCCTCGTTGTCTCTCTTGCGCGGTGTTTAAGCAATACTTGACTTGCTTCAGGTCCTTACACATGCCTCATTTGCGCTGTCCCTGGGCACGCAGCTCTCTGTTCTGCTGGTGAACTCTTACTGTCCTTAAGTCTCAGTTGCAATGACGTGCCTCAGGAAAGATGCTTCAACACATGTTTCCAAAACACCCACTGCTTCTCCAGGCATCATAATAAACAGCATACGGGATGCAATTACTTGTTCCATGTCTGCCTTTCATGCTACAAGGTACATTCATCTGTTCAACAGCTGTCTTCTCGGGGACTAGGGAAGTACCAGACACAAAGTAAATAATTATTTTTTTATGAAAAGAATAATAAATACCTAGGTTGCAAAATCCCAATTTTCTGCAGGAGCTACATAGATAACTTCAGTGCTGGGGGGAAGCTTGGGTGGAATCTGTGGCAAACTAGATCTGCTCCATCAAAAGAGCCCAGCAATACTCAGTTCCACCTAATTATTGTTACCAGTTGTGAATATGGGTTCTCCTGGGTCGTCCATTTTTTTTTTTTAAGATTTTATTTATTTAGTTGAGGAAGAGACAGAAAGAACGCACACAGGCACAAGCAGGGGAGGCAGCAGAGGGAGAGGGAGAAGCAGACCCTCAGATCCAGGACCTCGGAATCATGACCTGAGTCCAAGGCAGACGCTTAACCAATGGAGCCACCCAGGCCTCCCCTACCCTTTTTTAAAAGGCAAGCCAGGAATCCAGACTTTTTGATAAAATCTGATATTTTATAAGTTAATCACTAACTCATTAAAAAAAAATAGGCAGGCCAAGCAAAACATGTTTCAGCTCTCAGGGTAAAGAATAGATAAGTAATGACAGTCCTGATCTTGCGTGGCTGCTTCAGATCTATCACTACCTTCTGGTATCTTTTCGAGAATCTTAGCTAATATACAGAGTATGCATCTAAAACACAATTTGTCATGATTCTCTACACAATAACCTCTTCCAATAAATTTTTTAGTCGTGTTACTTTCCCAGGTCTCTAGGATGAAAATCTCATCATCTTTAATCCCTCCTTGTTCATCCCCGAATCTAGTAAAATGCCAAATTCTGAAAGGTCTTCCTTCGGATTAGTGAATTGAAAAGGATTTAGAGTGAGATAGGCCAAAGTTTGTATTTTTTTTTTTTTTAGTTGTATAACCTTTGGGAAATTCTTCCACCTCCTTGCGCTTCCGTGCCCTTACATTTAAAATGAAGAAAACGAAACCTGGGTGTCAGAGTTGTTCTGAGGACAAAAGAGCTATCATTGCATACGAAGGGCCTGGCACACAGTAGGTGCTCAATAAATACCCCTTGCATCTCCTGCCTTCTCGTTACTTGCTCTGTCACTTGTTTTCTTCTTTTCTGTTTCTGCAGCTGGCACGGCTGGCCCAGGCACATAAGCTAACGTAATTTTAACTTGCCTCTTGCAACTGGTTTTGGATTACCCACCATGTGAAGAAAAAACCTGACAAACTAGAGCTACTTCATACATTGGAGGCCCCCAAATCCCTTTGTAAATTATATTCCTTTGCAGTCCTAAACTTGACGCAGCCTCTTCTTCCACCGTCTCAGCTCACTTAAAGATCTCCACTTCCCATGCTCTCAGTTCAACGGTGCAAGCATTTCTGGAACACAGGAGCCTTCTATCATTTGAATCAAATTTCAATATCCATCCCTTCCCTCCAGGCCCACAAACCATCACCATCTGCACCTATATCTCCTTGGTTCTCTCTCATTAAAATGGAAGGAGCGTGTCTGTTCTTCTCAAAGACGACCTCTTCGTGCATTCTGTGAATCCTATGTCCTCTTGCTTTCAGGACTTGCGGGAATTATTTTCTTTCAATTTATTCTTATCAGTGTACAAGCGCACTTTAATGTCACGGATCTTCAAAACAAACAAACAAATACTTATCTGACCTCAAACTTCTCTCTAGCTCGTCTCATTTCTCTGCTCTCCCTCACAGTGTAACCTTCTAAGAGACTTGTGTGTCTCCACGATTTTCTTTTCAGCTCACATCATGGGGTTTTTGCCCCACTACTCTTACCAGAGTCACTAACTACATCCACACTAGCAGATACAACGGTCCCTCCTCTGTCATTTTCGTCAATCTCTTGGTTTCCGCGCCCTCTTCTTAAGGCATTTTCTGTTCTCTTCTGGCTTCCAAGGCCATTCATGGTTCCTCCTATACCCACAGCCCTTTCTCTCCTTGCGCTCTTCCTTGGCAATAGCAGTGCTTTCTAAATCTCTATGTAGCTCCTTCTCTCTTACCTCTCAAACCCATGCCATTAGCAAACGACAAAGCTTAGTCTAAAATCCTACTTCTCCTTACTACTCTCAACCTAGCTGAAGCAACCCCCTGCTCCCCTGAATAACCGCTGAGGGTCTAATGTCACCTTCACTCTCAGCTACCCACAGTTCGTCCTACACTGCTGCAAGGGTGGTGTTTCCACAAATACAAGTTATTTCACATCATCTTTTTTCCTTAAAGTCCTTCCATGGCCCCTGATCTCACTCAGTATGAAATCTAAAGTCCTTCCCATCTTATTGAACTAGCATGATGTAGCCCCCCTACCTACCTACCTCTCCTCCTGCATCTGCCTCTTGTTCCCCTCTTCCTCTCACTCATTACACACCCACCTTCTTTCTGCTCCTTGAACATGCCACTATCATTCCTGCCCTAGAGTATTCCTCCTCCTGGCAATGTTCTTTCTCACACCTGCACGGTGCATTCCTCTCTTTCATCCGAAACTCAACATAATTCTCCTCCTTTATTTTCATCACGGCACTTACTGTTATGTGACATTTTCTTTTAAAAATTACTTCTGTTCCTTTTCTGCAGCAATGAAGATTTTGCAAAAATCTTGTAGGCCTTACTCAACAATGTATCTCTGGTATCTAGAACAGTTGTCTGCACATAATTGGTACTCAAGGAATGCTTGCTGGATGAATGAACAATCAATGAATATATATTACCTAATATTTATGTTTTTAATACCATTTCGAAAAAACGGCAGTAAAAATCAGCAAATAGGCTGCTCACTCAGATTTCAGCAAGATTTGATACTGGGTAGAGGTTAGAAATAGGTGATAGGAGGAAAATAAAGTGATATGATGAGTAAGACTTCAGTTGGAAGATTGTAAAACAGGTCAAAAACTGACTGGGGTACTATGGATGTCCTAGTTTCTCACTGACGCACAAAAAGGGATGTTGATACTACAAAGTTTTGAAACAGTGAAATATTTTAAACAAAAATAGGAATCGGAGTAAGATAAAAATGATCTAGAATTTTCCACACATAAACGATGTTTGTTTTTTTACAAATTTGTCCTTCATCTCACTTTTCCCTGAGCCCTCATGGAGTCCACCTACATTATTTATTTATTGAAAAAAAAAAAACTATGCATTTGAATGTTAAAATAATGGCAATAAAAGAATACTTTTGGAGAAAGATGCTTCAGGCAAGAGACTGAACAGTCAAATTTTGATTATGCACGCATCACTCGTGTGGGTTTCATTCTGGAGATGGTTTTATACACGCAGATAAATGCTATACCTGTGGCACCAGAAGAGACAGTGATGCACCACGAATATCTCTAAGGGAGGACAGAGTTGAGGTCTTTTTTTTTTTTTTTCCTTACTTAAGCTCGGGATCCTAGGAGAGCCCTCCATAGATATATGTTAGGTTCTGCATGTAAAATGCCAAGGTTATGGATAATTCTGTGTTTCCAAAATACAGACACTTGAGAAATCACATGTTCATGTGCAATTTAGAAAATGAGGCGACTTTATTAGACAAATGGCAGCTTTCACGCTCTCCATTTGTAAACTGAGGCCCTGTTTAATCGAGAGCCAGGCTTTTCCTTTTTCTCAATCATGCCATTGTTTAATCAGCAACTATAGTGATACAAATAGTGTCTTCCACTTCGGAAGATTCCTTTTAGAGTAGAAGAAAAAAGAATCAATCATCATTCAAGTTTTGATGAACTAAGATCAGAATTGTGAACTAACATCTTGACGCTGGTCACCTTAAAATATTCCTTCTGTGGCCCCTTTGATCTCATCAGATTTCTCTCAAAACTAGCAAGTGCCCAAATAATTTTGTTTAAAGGCCCAAGGAAAACATGCCCTCAGACTCCTAAATCTAAGGTAGCAAATGTCGGTGAATAAAAAGAAAAAGAATCAGTTAAATTGAAGATATACGGTGTGTGCGACATCGGTGGACGGTCTTTTGCTTGTTGAGCATCCGTTCCTCTCTTTCCATTAGGACCCGGGCCTTCCCTTTAAGATCATCGCTCATCGTATATTCACTGGAGAAGCACCTGGAATTTGAATCTTGAACAAACACCATGATCACATGGAGACCAGGTTCCTCCCCAAGTAGCTCCGTGTGGCCCACCCGGCTGCTGTGTGCAGCCATCCGGAGCTCGCTTGGTTCTCATCCTTTTCCCATGTCAAGTTCTCCAGGCTCCTAGTAAGTTAATGAGCCCCTGACATATTTCCAGGAAACGTTCATCTTCACCAAAAATGAGCCATTTCTCTTCACTCAAGAGTTTCTCTTCATTCTACTGTTTTCATGGTTTTCAGATACTTTATACATTACTTGAGCCTCACCACGGTCCTCAGAAATGCACAGGAACCCATCAGCTGGCGTCCTCCGCAGATGAAGCTGCGGTTCAGAGGCGTCAAACAGCACGTCTGAACCTCGTGGTTAATCAGCAGCAGATTTGGGCTAAACCCAGGCCCTTGTTCTCCAGACCTGTTCACCCTGTACTGACACGCTCAGGCTCCGGGGCGACGGTCACTGTCCCAATGCTTCCCTCCCTTGCTCATCATTTTCAACTATTTAAAAGGAAACTCAAGGGGCTGGATCACAAAACATTAAGTCTGAGAGAGACTGTAGGGGATCCAAGCCTCCTTCCTCCCCAGCTATGTGAAAGTAGAGGGTGCTCGGCACCCTGCCTCCGACTGTCTCAGAGTCAGAGAACACGGTCCTCGCCCGGAGGGAACATCACGGGCCGGTGTGACCCACAGGGACGAAGCCCTCGGGCTGGGAGAGGACCACACAGATGCCGCCCGCGGGGCGGTGGGTCGTGGACTGAGGGGGGCACGGTCCCCATGTCCTTCCCCCCCAGCCGCAGCCAAGTCAAACAGACCCCCCAGCCCATCAAGCCCAAGCCTTCTCTTGGGTGACCGCTGTCCTGCGCCAGCTCCCGCGCCCCCGTCCTTCCTGACCCCCGGCCACTGTCACAGGTCCTGCTCTTTGTAAGACCCCAGCCGTGCTGGGGGGGGTGGGTGCTCCACAGGCCTGCGGCAGCCACGGGCCACGGCCACACGGAGGGTCGGCGACGCGCCTCGCCTTGCCTGCTGGGGACCACGGTGGCCTGGGGGACACCAGAGGAGCCGCCCCGGGCCCTGATGTGCCAGCAGCACCCTGAAGGAAAAGGGGGTGCCGGGCCAGGCCTTCCTGGGGGGCAGGGTCCAGCCACACAGTCAGCCAGGAGCCCCGCCACCGAGGCCACCAGCAGTGTTCTGTGCCCGGATCCTGGTTCCTGTCCCCCCGTCTCCCTGTCTCCCTGTCCCCCTGTCTCCCCATCTCCCTGGCTCCCCATCCCCCCATCTCCCCGTCTCCCTGTCTCCCAGCTCCCTGTCTCCTCAGCTCCTGTCTCCCCCATCTCCTCATCCCCCTGTCTCCCCATCTCCCTGACTCCCTGTCCCCCCATCTCCCCAGCACCCCAGCCTCCCATTCCCCCATCTCCCATATCCCTGTCTCCCCATGCCCCTGTCTCCCTGTCTCTCCATCTCCGTGTCTCCCCATCTCCCCATCTTCCTGTCTCTCCATCTCCCTGCCCTGTCTCCCTGTCTTCCTGTCTCCCAGCTCCCTGTCTCCCCATTTCCCCATCTCCCAGCTCCCTGTCTCCCCATCTCCCAGCTCCTATCTCCCCACCTCCCTATCTCCTCATCTCCCTGTCCCCCGTCTCCCCGTCTCCCTGTCTTCCCATCTCCCTGTCTCCCCAGCTCCTGTCTCCCCATCTCCTTGTCCTCCTGTCTCCCTGCCTCCCTGTCTCCCTGTCCCCCTGTCTCCTTGGCTCCCGGTCTCCCCATTCCCATCTCCCTGTCTCCCCATCTCCGTGTCTCCCCATCTCCCCATCTCCCTGTCTCTCCATCTCCCTGCCCTGTCTCCCAGCTCCCTGTCTCCCCATTTCCCCATCTCCCAGCTCCTGTCTCCCCATCTCCCTATCTCCCCGTCTCTCCATCTCCCTGTCCCCCTGTCTCCCAGATCCCTGTCTCCCCATCTCCCAGCTCCTGTCTCCCCATCTCCATATCTCCTCATCTCCCTGTCCCCCTGTCTCCCCGTCTCCCTGTCTTCCCATCTCCCTGTCTCCCCAGCTCCTGTCTCCCCATCTTCCTGTCCTCCTGTCTCCCTGCCTCCCTGTCTCCCTGTCCCCCTGTCTCCCTGGCTCCCGGTCTCCCCATTCCCAGCTCCCTGTCTCCCCATCTCCGTGTCTCCCTGTCCCCGTCTCCCCGTCTCCCTCTCTCCCTGCCTCCCTGTCTCCCTGTCCCCCTGTCTCCCTGGCTCCCGGTCTCCCCATTCCCATCTCCCTGTCTCCCCATCTCCATGTCTCCCCATCTCCATGTCTCCCCATCTCCGTGTCTCCCTGTCCCCGTCTCCCCGTCTCCCTCTCTCCCTGCCTCCCTGTCTCCCATCCTCCCATCTCCCCTGTCCCCCCCCCCGTCCCCCTGTACCCCCGTCCCATCTCCCCATCCCCCAGTCCCCCTGCTCCCGGCCCTGGCACCCATCTGTGGCCCTGGAGGAGCAGCCGCGGCCTCGGGGGCCACCTGTTCGCGCCCCACAGCCGGGGCAGCACCCTAAACTGGACCCACGTGGGGATGGGTTTATTTTCATGTTTTCTCTGTACCTTCACGAACTCAGATTAAGCAACCGCTGCACTAAGGTCCAGGGCTGAACCCAGCGGGGGACGGAGGCCCTTGGTGGGTGCCGCTGGCTCGCAGCCCCAGGCCCTACCCCAGGCCGCCCGACTGAGAAAACAGTCCCACGCGGCCTTGATGGAAAGGTGCTCCCTCGGCCACCCGGCGGCAGCCCCTGCAGCGCGGACCCCGCTTTTTAAAAGTGGCAGGTGGCACATGTGCAGAGACAGAGCGTTTGGCAGCAAGAAGGGACCAAGTACTGCTGGACGCTCCGGGCTGGGCAAACTGGGAAGCGCTATGCCCAGTGAGAAAAGCCAGTCCCTGAGGGCCAGGGTGTAGGATCCCCCTGGATGATGCGTCCTAAAGTGGCAAATCCACAGGGAAAGAGATTTCTAGGAATTAGGGAAGCAGGAGATGCGAGGTGACTGCTAATAGGTATAGTGTGTTTCTGGCTGGGGGTGGGAGGTGATCGAACCTTCTAGGGTTAGACAGTGCTGATGGCATCGCAATTCTGCAAACATAATAAAACCACTAAATTGTACACATTTTGTAAGGGTAAGTTTGATAAGTATATAAATTCTAACTCAATAAAACTGCCATTTTTTTTTTAAAAGAGTGTAGGTTCACCGCCTATCTTTTCTTACGAAGGAACACTATTTATTCTGTGTTCGTGAGTGTTTTCCATTGGGCTATGAAAACATCCTCTAATGGTAAAATAATAAAAGTACCGCATGGGACCTCTGAAGTGTTTATCTAGCAAAGGAAAGAAGGACAGTTCTGAAAATCCGGAAGTGTGGGAGCTACCGATCCGGGTCACGCCGAGGCAGCAGAGGCCGCGTGGAGACATCATCAATATGCTTCTAGAAAATTAGCAAGTTTTAAGAATGTACAGTTTAATATTCAAATGACTATTGGTTTGTTTGGTCTTCTTGTTAATTATTTTAAGATAGTTGTGTGACTTCCCTGTATCTCATCTGTCTTGTGATCCTCTGAATGTTTCACGGTATTATGGTAAGAAGTCACAACGTCTCCTTTCTCACATATAAAACTCATATTTTATAAGTAAAATGCGCATGACCCTAACTTTTAAATGACTTGGAAGATTGGAAATTCCCAGAATTAGCTTCGATAGTAGCACACAGTCAAGGTGATGTCCTTTTCTTCTCTTCATTATGAGCCAATAGGTTTTTGTAGAAATCTATATCAAAATCAATTGAGATGCCATATTTTTCTTACCCATGGAGTTTTCTTTCTTCTTCTTCTTCTTTTTTTTTTTTTTTACCTACATGGACAAAATAAAATTTCCCAATTTTATCCATATACACAGAGTTGCCATGACTACTGGGGAAAGGCAGGTAACTTCTAGGCAAGTTCCCATGGTGGGTTTCCACTATCATCTTGCTTTTTATAATTTAACTATTTGTTTCTCGGCAATTTTCTTTTTCCTTTCTTTCTCAGGGACATTATCTTGTCTCCTGGTTTTAAATTCTCATCTCCAGGTGGATAACTCTTAAGTCCATCTCCAACTCTGACCTCTCTCCTGCGTTCCATCACATTTTGTTTACTTCTATGTTGAATACCTCCATGTGGACGGATCTTTTTATTTGAGACACCAATGTCTAAAACCAAGCTAACAGTCAGAATGTGTCCAGAGGAATGTCAGTAAGGTGGCAAAGCAATTAGAAAGCATGTCTTTGAAAAACGGTCAAAAAAAAAAAAAAAAAAAAAACCCTGGAAGCTCATCTTGGAGAAATAGAACTTTAAGGTAAAGCATATGAATTGTCTTAGAATATTTGAAGGATCAGAGCAGTCATGCCAGAAGCAGAGTTCTTTGTCCGGAGAAGGCATGGTTAGTAATCTCTGCATCACTCCACGTGGCTAGCCCAGTTTTAGATGCATAGATAGATGGGTGGGCGGGCAGGTATCATTAACATATTGCAGAACATTCTAATAACCAGAGCTTCCCCAAAATACAATGGTTTGCTTCTTAACTTAGTGACGTCTCCCACTAATAGAAATATTAACGAGGAGGTTGGATGACTGTTGCAAGAGCAATATTAAGTCGGCATTTCTGCATTGGGTCGGACGTTAGGTTGTTTAAGGGCAGTGCTTCTCATGGGACATCAAGCAAGACTTTTGTTCAGTTACGGACTGAGCTTTTGACTTGCTACTGTAGCACGGCCTCGTCTAGCCTATGATTACACCGTCTTCGATGAAGGTTTTGGACAGGAATCGAACATCCCACGTGGCCTAAGAGAAGTAAATTAGCTTTTCTGGCCTGGATTTGCTTAATAGGTGATAATCGAGCGCTGAATATAACAATCTCCTAGGCTGCGTCTACTCAAACATAAGACGACATTGTGATTCTGTGGTAGGGGAACGGGGGATACCGATTATTGAGGATTTCTCTATTCCAGGTACATCCACGTGCATTACCTCACCCAGTACTCATTTATCTATTACCTCCGACCTCCCAGCTATGGAGCCACTGGCAACCTCTATTATTTCCCCAGTTTTGTTAATGAAGAAACAGAGACTCCCACAAAATAAAGTATCTTTCCAACCAAACAGCGGCGCCAAGATCTACTCCTAGATTTGTTGGGTCCAAAGGTCAGGTTCTTGATCTCTAAGATATTTCAGGGTAGGTTGTAAACTTTAATATGGAGAAAGTCTTCTAGGTCCGGTGCCTCAGATTTCATTGCACCCCCTTCTACGTGTGGCGAAATCGATCTCATCTGCCAAGGTCACTCTCTCTATGTCTTTCGATTTTGGCCACGTATTAGCTTCTCCGAATTATCTATTCCCTTTATTAAGGTTCCTCTTCAGTTTCAAGTTTCTCAGCAGTTTTTCTCCTTAAGGCTTCTTTTACTTTTCTCTTCCCACACTCCTTCATACATAATATACACCTGTTACGGTCCATTACTCTGTCTATAATTTTAAGTTGGGTTCAAAATAACAAGCAAAATGGTACTAAATTATAAGCTGTGTGGGTTTTCCATCACTGTGTGAGAGGCATGTCATTTTGTATTTTTACCTTTTACTACAGCAAATTAAGTAACACAGATTGAACCACTCCTAATCAAAAAACTTCCTATTCTTTCACATCTATTTTCACGTCTTTTCTGACATAGTCTTGACATATCTTTTCTAATGTCATTAACCTTGACTCTGTTCTACACCTGTTGCATAAGGTCTTACAGTAGCAATTCTTAGCCAGCTAGAATATTCTCAGTATCAAATATCAGAAGGGAAAAAATTAAAAACTTTACAAAATGTAATTCTTTTCATAATGTAATATCAAAAATACAAACAGCTATCTCATTTACTCAGCAGCTTTGAAATCACCATGGTAACAATGCCAGGGAAACCTAAAGAAAACAATAAAAGAAAATGGCGGACAACAAAGGTTTTATTTAATTTACCTTTGAAGATTAAGCTCCCTAAGACTCAATACTCTGCCTACTTTTCCTCATGAAACAATGACTGCCTAACGTTTTGTCTGCTGTGTACACTGTGGTGATCTCCCCCAGAGTCCTTGCACCCCTTCCCTTTGTGTGGTGGCCGGCAATCACAAATCCATAGACGTGGCCCATCATTGTTTAACTCCATCAAACTAATCTCATTTTTTTGCCATAATGGATTTGATAGCAAAGGGATTGGCTCAGCAACGAACATATAACACAATTAAGGCCAATGAGACCCAAGAACAAGTTAAGACTTTCTTGTCCTCAGAAAAAGAGAGTTTTTATTTAACTCCTTGTTTTTCTAATATGCGCAAATCTACCCCTGTACTATTATGATCATATCTCAGCGGCGGATAATTTAGATCCTATCTCAATATCAAGTACATTAGAAGAAAGTGACACAGGGCTGTTATATGAAAGTGACAACCTTGAATTTGGGAACTCGAAGAAACTTTGAGAGATGATGTGAAAGATCTTTGAAATATAGGAAGCACACCGATAATAAAAGATTAACAATTTCTCCGCAATTCAATACATGGGGAAATTATACTGAGTGTTTGGTTTACTTGTATTATTTTTAGTTATTGCTAATCCAAGCTTACGTAGGCTCCTAGTGACTCACTTGGTCTATGAGACTCTCCAGTGACACTCTCTGCCTAACTCATGGAGTCAAACAATGCTGTGTGGCTCTCAATTCCTTTCCTAATCTGGGTCCTCCACGCTCTCCCTCCTCTTACGTGTTGTTGGCACCCCTCACGTGTACCTGCAGCTCCAGACTCTCCTCCTCCCCTCTCCATATGTATCATCTCAATTTTTGCATTTATACCTTGTGATCAAGCCTCCTCCCTCCCCCTGCAAGAATGAAACTCTTCTCTACAACAGTATTTGGCTCTTGGGCTCCGATTACACATGATCATGCTTTTGCCTCTAAAGCTTCAGTTTTCTCTGTAATTAGATTGTTAGATGCTTGAGAGTAAGGATCGAGATTTATTTCTCCTACACCCCCTAAAGCCTCAAACACTGCGTAGTAATGTACCTATTAAGTAAGTACTTGATTGATAAACGTGTTTTTACCATTTGTTTTACACAATTCTCTGCTTGGTTCTAGAAAAAAAACTTTGAATAACTTGATTGGCTCAGGGCTGTCAAGATTCAGCAAATAAAAATACAGGATGCCAAGATAAATCAGTATTTTTTTAGTATTCGTATGCTGAATGAAATATTTGGGGTATAATTCTACCAAAAATTTCCTAGTTCTTAGTTTAAAATTCAAATTTCACTGGATATCCCTTATTTATCTGGCAATCTTAGATTAGTCTGTTTTAAAAAAAATACTTATGATTACTTTTCCTAAATTAGAACTAAATGTCACATTTATGAGTGGCTTAAACCTTTTACCATTTTGCTAATCAAGTCCTGTAGTACATGAAGTTCTCTGCATTGTTCCACCTGCTAGCGGCAACAAAGAGATGGAAAGTCACCATGCATGCTAGTGTACCGGGAGGAGAAGGTGAATAAGATGCCATCTCTGCCCTCAAGAAGTTCATGGTCTTTGGGAGAAACAGCCCATTTCACATCAGCCTCTACTTGATGTGTATCTCCATGGTAATCCATACAGTTAAAACTTTTTTTAAGCCTGACCTAAACTCCTGTCCCAAACTCCAAGATGACACTACATACTTTGGTTGTCAAAAATGAAGTATATTGGTTTTGAAGTACCCATTAAATAGTTCCTGCCTCTGACGTATTATATTAATACCATAATTTATAACCCTAAGTGAAAACAATTATTCATAATTTGTTTTGATAAGCATATTATTCTCTTAGTTTTTATTATGGAAGTTTCTTGGTTCCTGGGTATTTAATATGCTTTTTTTTTTTTTTTTTTTTTTAGCATAAGCAATGGAAATGTATTGCAGGCCATTTTTTTTCCCCTTCTGAGCCATTGCATAAATCCTTTACAGGTAAATGCTATGGCAATTACTTAATGTGAGTTACTTATTTAGATGATCATTGTGGTTTAGATTTTGAACCTCTCTGCTGTGTGGCCTTGGTCTGTGTCAACTAGTCTTTTATCATCCATCTTTTCTGCCATGGAGAACAGGAGACGAGAGATTTCCTTTGCATAGCCCAGTGTCATAATGGTTGTGTGTGTGTGTGTGTGTGTGTGTGTGTGCGCGTGTGTGTGCAGAATTTGATATTAGTTAACTTTTTAGCTATACTATGCTTATATATGTATGCCATGTATTCAATGGTGTCTGTAATAATCAAAGATTCCAAATTCCAGAAATAACAGCTTGTTTTTCACAATAGTATTAAGTGTGGCTATATGTGTGGAAGGATTAGACTTAGAACAAGTAATTCAAGGTTTTATAACAATGTTGCCTTAACATACAACATAAAAACTTTACTTCTGGAATATAGAGTCATATATTTCTTTTTTTTTTTTTTACAAACATAAGCTATTGATCTCAACCCACCAATACTGATCTCGATCTGTCTTTTCATGGAGGCCATTTTAAATTAAAATAAGGCATAATTCTTAAAATGATGATTTCCGTGGAGCTCAACTGGTTACTAACATATCATATGAAGTTACAAATGACATGGTATTAATATATATCAACAAGAATATTGGGGAAAAAAAAGAGAAAAAAAGAATATTGGGGAAAGTTATATCAGTTTGAACAATTTGCTGATTATCCAGATGGAAGGCTATAGTTAACATTATCATTATGCCAAGTCTTTGGATATTATGAAATATTCATTTACAGTGTATATTTTAGGTTGTCAAAGATTACCTTGGGTAGCTCTTCAATTTGATTGGCATCTAGATAAAGCTCCTCTAATGTCCGCTCAAAGTTAAAGACCTCCTTTGGCACCTGCTGAAGACTGCAGTGGGAGTAGTCTAAAACTGAGATGATTTCTTCTTCACCTCGGAAACATCGGCACGGCACCAGTCGGCCGATAATTTTCCGTTTGGTGGTCATCTCCAGGCACTGCACTAGAGGAAAAAAAACAGAAAAAAAACTCTACTTAATTGACTGCTTTTGGAGTGCATTCCTGCAATAGTAAAGCTTTAGAAATTTGATTTTGGTACATATTTTATGATTATATAATGTTTTCAAGTTTGTAAAGGACATGTACATGCATTATACCAGTTAATAGTTGAACAGCCCTGCAAGGTATGTGAGATAGGTTTTTATTCCCATTTAACAAATAAAGAAATGGAATTCAGAGAGGTTAAGAGATTTCCCATCATCACACAGTTTCGGAATGGCAAGATCTAGCCAGAATACAATCCTGACTCAGTGCCATGTGATTACCACGCATACACTCTCACTTGATGGATAAATCTATCTTTTTTTAAAAAATTTCACACAAATTACAATACAGAACAGAAATATCTGGAATTTGTTGGAAATGATTACATTTTTCCCATTTCTGTAAAAATATTCAAGTTTCACTCCTAAGGTTTATGATGACCTCTTTCTGACCCACAGATTCATTCCATTAATGAACATATATTTATTGAACAACCATATGTTCCAGGCACTGCTCTTATACCTGGGAGAGAGTGATGAATTGAAGTAAGTCCCTGTTTTCATGAAGCTTCTATTCTACTGCAGCTACAGATTAGAGATGGATTGGTTATTTGCTTCAGAATGAGAGCCTATCTTTATGAATCTTACAATTTTAATGGGAGAAAGCAATTTATAATCATGGCAGAAATTCCTGTAACATCTTTCTCTAGGTTAAAATGACCAAATACCATGAAATACACATATTTGTAACGTGCCACTCATATCACTTTATTAAATCTATTGATTTTTCATGCTATTCTTCTAGACTGTAAGTCTCTTGAGAGTAGGATCTATGTTTTATTCATTTTGCATTTGTCTTGGTGCTTGACAATATAGTAAATACTAAATAACAAATGTAGAATGAACAAATGAATTTGTATGGAACCACCAAAGACCCCAAATAGACAAAGCAATCTTGAAAAAGAAAAGCAAAATTGGAGGCATCAGAGTTCTGGACCTCAAGTGATATTACAAAACAGTATGGTCCTGGCACAGAAACAGACACATGCAAAGGGACAGAATAGAGAACCCAGAAATGGGCCCTCAACTATGTGGTCAATTAATTTTCAGCAAAGTAGGAAGGAATAGCCAATGTGAAAAAAGAGTATCTTCAGCAAATGGTGTTGGGAAAACGGGACAGCTTCATGCAAAAGAATGAAGCTGGGCCATTTTCTTATACCTCACACAAAAATAAACTCAAAATGGATGAAAGACCTGAGTATGAGACAGGAAACCATTAAAATTCTAGAGGAGAACAGAGGCAGAAACCTCCTTGACTCTGGCCATGGAAACTTCTTACCTGACACGTCTCCAGAGGGATGAAGTGGACGTGGAAATGGGTTAAATGGGTGATGGGTAATAAGGAAGGCACTGGTTGTTGTATCTAAGTGATGAATCACTAAATTCTACACCTGAAACGAATATTACACGCTGTATGTTAACTATCTGGAATCTAAATAAATACTTGAAACTAAAAAAAAAAAAACCCAAAAATAAAAGCAAAAAAGGAATTCATGAATGGATAAATGAATATACTTAGGACTCCACCATCAGCTATTGACAATTTGTTTGAAAAACTTCTCATTATAACTAAAAGGTCACTCTCTCTGCGGATGTCTCTCCAGGAAGAATGACTAGAGTCTTTCTCTGAGTTCCCAGAGCACAGATCACGTCGCTTCCCAATTAGATGTGCCGTTTCCCCCCTAGGTAAGTTCTCTGAGGAAAAGATCTTGTCTTATTCATTTTTGAATTCACAGACACGGTACCGTTTGCCAGCTACAGTGTAGTACTCAATGAGCATCAATTTGAAATGTGAACTCTTTTGGTTGATTTATTTGATTTACCAATGTAAGTTTATTGCTAGAAAGCAGTGTTGGTTTGTAAAAACAACACTGCATTTTGCTTTTTAAATTGCTCAGGTCAAATCAAATTTGGAGGGAGATGAGTAGAAAATGACGTTGGACATTCAGCCCAAGCCGTCCTCATCCTTCCTTTAACTCCAACATTGATAACATGATAAAAAAAAATAAAAAATAAGAAAAATAAAAAATAAATAAATAAAAAGATAACATGATATTTTGACGACAGGTTCGTGAGTTCGCGCTTGCAGGTGGGCATGTGCGCGTGCTATTCTGTAGGAGGCCAACTGACAACATTAAAAGGATGGCCTTTCTTCCTCATTGTTTTCTATCTCTTGCAATACCTACACTGCACATCTCTAGGAGCCTGCATCACAAGGTTTTGTAATTGTTATTTCACTTGACCTTACTTGAAATCCCTGATTATCAGTTGGCGCCTTCTCTGTCTCTACCGGGCCCCAGCACATATTCGGCGGCCGGTAAATGCGTCTAGTAAACACCCGACACATATTAGGCCCCTAGTAAATATTTGTGGAAATTATTACAGTTGTAAAGGCAAGTGATTGGTAGTTTAGACTATGAGAGTAGCAGTAAGGTTGGAAAGCAGTGATGGATTGGGAAGATATCTACGAAGCAGAATCCAGTACGCTGGTGATGGATTAGATGAGAGGTGGGAGGGGAGACCGGGGAAGACAGAGGCATCTCAAAAGATTACAAAGGTTTTTGAGTCACCAGTAGTCCCATCAACCCCCAGCTGTCATGCCATAGGGCTGACTCAAGGCATACGTGTGGCCCGTCTGCCTCTGGGACCCGCAGATGAAAGCACAACCAGCTGTTGCCCAGTGCCTAGCACTGGGTTGAACCATGTGACTATTTCTTGATACCTGTCTGTTGCTGCCACTGTAAAGTTTTACATATAAATGAAAGGAAAAAGAATACCCAGGCTTCCACCTCAACCATTTGGCCAGAGGGTCCACTGCGCACCAAGACTTTTGGAACTCAGCTTACTTAAGACTGCTTCCCCTTCCATTGCCCCAAAACGTAGGCTCTTCTGGTTATCTTTTCTGTCCGTTCTCTCATCCCCACAACGGACTGAAGTTTGCCCCTGGCCCAATTTCTCTCTTCTCTACTCCCTCTAAGCCCCGAGAATGTGCCTCATACCACGATCAATGATTTCATTAAGCCTTGCCCTCCTCCCTGGGTGCTCCCTCATAGTCTCAGCTAAAACTTGGTTTGCCTGTAGCCTTCAAAAGTGGAGCATGCTGACATTCTCACCCCTTAAACACCTGGAAGCGTTATCCCCCTTGCTCTCTAAAATCCATTACTCTCCTCTCAGCCTGGAAAACCCCCCTTCCTTGGCCGGTCCCATTCCCCAGCAGTAACATCTTCCTCTCTCTCGCATGCCATTCATTTACCGTCTCTCGAGCGCTCTTCTGCACCCGTTGACGATTTTGGTGTCTCATTCCTGGACGCTCTCTCAATCATAACTCCTCCCGGTTCCTGATTTGTGCTCCTGACATCTAATAAATTTCAATTTTTGAGCTTTTCTTCAACCCAAATTTCTAAATAATTGGATTTTTTTTAAAGATTTATTTATTTATTTATGATAGACATAGAGAGAGAGAGAGGCAGAGACACAGGCAGAGGGAGAAGATGGCTCCATGCAGGGAGCCCGACGTGGGACTCGATCCCAGGACTCCAGGATCGGGCCCTGGGCCAAAGGCAGGTGCTAAACCACTGAGCCACCCAGGGATCCCAATAACTGGATTATAATGCTACTCCTTACTTTCTCAATTACAGGTTTCTAGCACATAATGTGGTGGTTTCAACTTCCTTCTAACAACTTCTCATATACTTCTAACCAAGCAAAAATACAGAGAGAGTGAATTTTGTATTAAATTAATAGTATTTATTTTACCATGACTATATAATACTATAATTCAATCACATTTTATTTCTTGCGCATTTTTTTTTGTTTCTTTAAGAATTTCCTTATTTTTTTCCTGCTTGATTTTTCTATGTACTTTTCGTTGATTCAATTCTCTATCTCCTCTTGGTATAGTCAAGTGGGTATAATCTGTCATTTGGCCCTGGAATAATCCTTTAGAAACGCTGTGTTTTCTTGTTCCTCTTTGGAATGTCTGTTTTTCTAAATCTGATATATATCTGATATTCTAAAATTTCTCTTCACCATTATTCTTTGAATTTTCCACTTCTTTCTTGTGTTACATCTTCTATTTTCTGAATCCCATGTCTTTCTCCTTCTGGACTCATTGGACTACGACATCCAAGATAGAATATAACATCTAGTAATTTACTGACAAAGGATCTCTGATACATGAATCTCTGAACATGGTTTTATTCCATCCACAAACAATTGAAATTTTGACTGGATATATATTTCCAGGTCAGAAATAATTTTCCTTCATATATTTGAAGACATTTTTAATTTATTAGTTTTTGGCTTTTAAAGTTGTTGCCAGGAAATCCAGTTCCATTACTATTCAAAATCCTGTTTTATACCCACCGTCCCTTTGACCAGAACATCCTAGAATTTCTATGTTATCTTCAGTCTTTTGAAATTTCATGATAATGTGCTTTGATGTGTTTTTTTAATCCATTCTCCTAGGTATTTGACAGATCCTTCCATTTTGAAAGCATTTTTTTTAATTTTAAAAAATATTTTATTTATCTATTCATGAGAGACACAAAGAGAGAGCAGAGACACAGGCAGAGGGAGAAGCAGGCTCCATGCAGGGAGCCTGACGTGGGACTCGATCCCAGGACCACGTGGTCACGCCCTGGGCCGAAGGCAGACGCTCAACCACTGAGCCACCCAGGCGTCCCAGAAGCACTTATCTTTTAACCCCGTCAAATTTTCTGTCATTATTTAATTGGTAATTTTCTCCTCTTCGTTGTTTTTATTTTCTCTTTTTCTGCAATCTCGATTAGCTGGATGTGGGACCTCCCTTCTAGATTTACCCTGTAATTTGATTATTCTTTTCTTTTGTAATTTTCGTGTCTTTGTGCTGTTATTCTCTCTTCTGGGAGGTTTTCTCAATCTGACCTAAATCCATCTGCTATATTATTTTTCATCCGATGGCATATTTTCACTGTCAAAAGTTATTCGTTGCTTCCGGAATGCTACTTTCCCATAGTGTCCCGCTTGTATTTGAGGGTGTCCTATCATTTTCATTCCTCCTGGAAAATATTCACTGCAGGCTTTCTGTCTTTGTACCCCCTGCTCCTTGAATTGTTTCTGAGTTCCATTTTCTGTGTTTCTTTTGATCTTTATCTTTCATAATAGGGCTTTTCCACAAATATCTGGTGATCCCTGCCTGTCCTTCAGAACTGAAGAGTGAAGCTCTAAGATGCTAATTGGAAGCTTTACATGCATGATAGGTTTCACTGCAGGATCATCTGGCAGCAAGCCAAAGAATATTCTGGTCTTCTGCCTGAAGCACAGCTATGCAGCTTTTTATAGAGAGTGTTTCAGTCAATTTTCCTATTTTCAGGACTGAGTATCTTCAGTTTCTTGCCTGGTACCTGTTGTCTCCCAGACTGTAAGGAGGTCTGTGCCGTAAACCAATTTTCATACCCCTTTGTGGGTACATCATAGCGTAGCTAACAGTGTATTTTGTATGTAGATGATATTAACTACATCTTCTTTCCCTTTTTTTCTGAAAATTAATTGAAATTTCTTATTTCCAGGTGCCTTCTCTTCTATTTTCTCTGTCTTTATGATTATATGTATTTTATTTATTTATTTTTAAAGAATTATTTATTTATTAGAGAGTGATATTAACTACATCTTCTTTCCCTTTTTTTCCTCAAAATTAATGGAAATTTCTTATTTCCAGGTGCCTTCTCTTCTATTTTCTCTGTCTTTATGATTATATGTATTTTATCTATTTTTAAAGAATTATTTATTTATTAGAGAGAGAAAGAGAGAGAGCGAGCACAGAGAAGCGTCAGAGCAGGAGGGGGAGAAGCAGACTCCCCCAAGTGTGGAGCCCAACATGAGGCTCCAGGTCGTGACCCTGAGACCATGACCTGAGCTGAAATGAAGAGTTGGATGCTTAATCGG
Organism: Vulpes lagopus; assembly: GCF_018345385.1. Classification (NCBI taxonomy): domain Eukaryota; kingdom Metazoa; phylum Chordata; class Mammalia; order Carnivora; family Canidae; genus Vulpes; species Vulpes lagopus. The sequence goes on from NC_054826.1 coordinate 164,878,021, forward strand.
CTGAGCCACCGAGGTGCCCCGAATATATATATTTTAAAGTTCCTTTTAGTTTAGTGTGGAATAATCTGGGTTGCAAAAACAGATACATAAGGAAGGCGAGAGATTCACTTTCATGTTTAAAATGAAGTTTTGTTTTAATCCTTTTCATACTTTTCCTTCCTTCTTACCTAACCTATTAGGAGTACTGGGCAGAGAACTACATCCTTTTTTTTTTGGAAATGTTCTCTTTCTTTGGCTCCCCTGACATCATACTCAGAATTCTGACATTTATCCTTGCACTTGCATTTCAGTCTTTTGGGAAGGTACCATCCTCTCTCTGGAACCCTGAGATTTAGGATATTAGATGTGCTCCTCTCCCACCCCTCAGCCCCCAGGCCTGTTGCCTCTCTAGCTGCTCATTCTCTCCCTTTACAATCTCATTCATGTCACTTTATTTAACTTTGATAATAGGTGGCAGTAAAATTTCTTTTATATTCACTCAGATTTACTTCCTCCTCATTTCCACTTTATGTTTCAGGGGCATCTCAAACAGAACATGTTCAAAACTGATGCGATGCTCTTGAAAGGTACAGAGCACATCATCGTGGTCAAGAGCTTGGACTCTGGAGCCAACTTCCTGGCCGTGTGAGTCGGCACATCAGTTTAGCCCCATGTTTAGTCATCTATCAAATAACAGAGTATAAACAAAATGTTTAGAATTGTGTCTTCAGGTTTTAAGCATTCACTAAGTGTTAGCAATTACTGTTCTGCCCAAACCTCCTCCTCCTCCTGTGTTCTCAACCTCAGTGAATGGCAAAACCATTCACCCAGTTTCTCAAGATAGAAACCTTGGCATTGTTCTTGACTCCTCTAGTTCCCACACTCCACATCTAGCAATCACCCAGTATTAACGATTACATGGCCTGAATAGTTCTTCAATCAAGCCTATTTTTCTTCATTTCAAGTGCCCAGCAAGCTAGTTCAAGCTATTATCTCTTGCATCTATACTTGTCTCTGCTTATTGTTCTCCCTCCACAGTACAGCTGGAGTGACCTTCATAAAACACAGATATTATGTCCTCCTCTTGCTGCAAATATTTCAGTGACTCCTCTCTGTCCTCTAGACAAAGCCCAAATTTTTACCGTGGCCTGCCAAATATCACACAGTCCTGTGGCCTGGCTCCTACCTTTCACACTCACACCTATAGCCCCCTTGCAGCCTAATCAGGTAGGACCACTCTTCTGATTGCTCTCTATGCTCTCTGCATTCATGATTTCTTTCACATTATTAAGACTAAATTTTCCCTTTCTTTCTTCTTTCTTTCTTTTTCTTCTTTTCTTTCTTTTCTTTCTTTCTTTTCTTTTCTTTTCTTTTCTTTTCTTTTCTTTCTTTCTTTTTCTTTCTTTCTTTCTTTCTTTTATCTTTTTATTTTTTTACTAGGGCTCTCCGAAATAGGGTTGCCTCTCTAAAGGACAACTTCCCTTGCCTTCTAGAAATATCACATTAAGGGAAAACAGCCTCTCCCTATTCAACAAAGCAGGCCGTGATTCTTGAGAGTATGTTCTGACTATATGCTGCAATTCCCTCTGATTACACTTTAATAGCTTACTCAGTATCACTCTTGTTCACTAGACTAAAAGCTCTGTGAAGACAGGGACCACATCTAGCCTGTACGACAATGTATATTTCCAGTCGCATGTCAAGTATCTGGCTTAGGGTACTTTACAAATATGAACTATTAATGAATATAAGAGCTACACATGATTACAATGACTTCTGTTTGTACAGACTTTTGAAAATTTCAAACCAATTTACCATCTATCATCTTGTTTTTTTTTTTTTTACAAGGAATACATATTTACATATTATTTTCCATTTTTTAATAGTGGACTAAAAGTTTAGTGAATCTGTGGTTTACATAAGGTCACACACAGAATAATTAGTAGACCTGAAACTGTATCTCATATATCCTTACTCCAAAGCCACTGATTTTTTTTTTCCTTTAGCAGAGTCTGTATTACAGTAACAGCCACGCATATAGATCAATTAGCAAATGAGATTTGACAAAGACATGAATTTACCAGCACTTCTACAACACACACATACGCACACAGGTGCGCAAACACGCACACACTTGACAGTGACTGATACATAAGATATTCCATAGGTGCAGGATGGAACAGAGGGTAGCAGTGGGGGGAATATCTAGCAGTCAGTTCTAGAGACTTTTTTGCATGTCCAAGGGATGGAAATGTAGCCAGGTAGAGTGGAGAGAGTATTTCAGGAATTGGGGAGAGCACAAAACACAAAAAGCACAAATGTGTTGCACACATGATATACAGAAGCACAGATTTTCTTTTCTCTGAAACATGACCAGTGCCCAGCATACCGCAGAGGGCGTGCGTGTAGCCTCATGTCCAGTGTTTGGACTTTGACTCAGAAGCAATCCGACTTCCTGTGTTAACACGGATCCTTAGCAAACATCCAAAAAAGTAATTCTCAGGCTTTCAGTTTTTCAAAGAGATTTAAAAGGCAAGAGGAAAACAGGTAAACAGGTATTCATTGCTTTCTGTTAAAGCCCTACCAGTAAATTCCTTGAAATATAAGGTAAGAGAATCCTTTTCTGGATTCTCAGGGCGCTGCATGGATTCTCTTCTCTCTTGAATCATATATATGTGTGCATATACACAGACACACACACACACAAATTTCATATATAATGTAAATATATATTGAATTGCAAAAGAGGATTTTTCTTTTCCTAAACCGCAGAGTACAGTCAATAGCCTCCCTTTCAATACCCTCCCAGAGCCAAATGCAGTTATGCAGCCGGGCTTGCTAACCTGGACTAACCTAGGGGAAGTAACAAAAGACGCATCTTACTACATTCTTCAAATCCTCCTCTATTGATAATTTCCATCACTTGAGAATTATGCCTGCAGTAGGTGACTCAAAACAGTAAAAATATGTGTATCAAAACACCTGAATTTCAATGCCACCGTGTTCCCTGTAATTTCAGACCCACGTTTGTCCATGTTATCCTCACCTAATATTCCATACCTGGAAAGATAAAAGGACAAAGAAAGTTCAATCTTTCCAAGATTTGTGATAAATACTCTGGCTGTCCTCATTAGTTGGCACAGTCTTACATTTTCCAAATGACAAATGTTTCTAATTTATTTGCTGAGAAACGCTTTGCTTCACTAAGTGTGCCACGGGGATATGGAAACCTGCCAAGCTCTCTCCATGTCCTACTTCAAGAAACATCTTTAAAGCCATTACTTAACCTCAAGTATGTCTCTGAAACCCCCTTATCCAGACAACATACATAGTAATTCTAGGACCCCAAGTGGAATATCTGAGGCTTCCTTCTTTGTTTTTGTTTTTTTTTTTTGACTGTTAAAATAATTATATTTCAAACATATTCAGATTTCATGGGTTTGTTTGCATTTTATCATTACAATACCTGAAAGCCTGCAACTGTTCCATGTGGTTTGGTTTGCTTTCCAAAACCAGTTTATCAACATGAAGATCAAAGCACTGTTATTGGGACAAACCTCCTTATGGTCTTTAATGCTGATATTATCACACCAGCAAACAAAACAAGAAATCAAGAAGGAAAGCACAATGTCTGGTACCAAGAAGGAGCTTATTAAATATTTCTAAGCTCTGATTTTGGACGAGTTGCTTATTTTAAGAACAGCAATGCTGCGTTCTCTCTCTCTGCACGTTCTTCCCAGGAATTTTCATCTACTGACTTCAAAGAGACTTCAAAGAGTTTCTATGAATGATTTCTAATATAAACCATTATCCCTGATTTAGCTCCTAACTGCTTAATGAGCTACCAATCTTTAATTAAAACTCAACTTGTCTAAGGCGAATTTGGAAATATTTATTAAGCTCCTACTCTGTACCACACACCGTGCTCTTTCTTGATTTCTAGTGATTAGCTGTGTTTTCCTTCCCTCAATTCTGTACCTTGGAGTCCTCTTTTATTGCTCCTTTCTTCCCCTCTGTATTAAACCTCTCATATCTTCCCCTTCCTTTCTTTACCATGCACTCAATCTACGTCAGAATCTTGCCATCTCCTAGTACTATTGCTGAAAGTCATACTAAATGGAAGTGCACTATTTCTAGACATCTACTGGGTTATATGCTAGGAAATACCAGTGAGTAAAAGAACTCTGGTCACTATTCTAATGAATTCACTGGATTGTGAGGGAGATAAATATTAACTAAAAAAGCTTTTTAAATAAACCTGTAATTTCGCATATGGTAATCACCGTAATAGAAAATATTAGTGACTTATCATTTTACATATTGACAGTTAATTAAATATCTTGATTAGTTTTCTAAAATGTATGTCTATCTCCCAGTTCTATAAGCTTCACTGAGTCTATATTTTCAACAGCAATACTTTCCAGCCCATGTTCCTGGGTTATATTTTCCTCTAAGAAATAAGCAGTGTGCATTAGCATATTAAGGGTTTGGGGAGGTCTTGTGATAAGCAATTACGCTTATCTTTATTCAAATCAGTGTTTTTAAATCACTTTTTTATAAATTAAAAAGTTAAAAGCTTTAAATTTATCACTGTAATTAGGATTTACTATTCTGATTCACACATTTTAGGAAAGGCTGATCTACAAGTTTCTTTAGCTTGACATTCAAGCTGTCTTCAAGTTACAAGCATATTTTTCCAATTCTGTGCTCTAGCTTACACCACTCCCTTAACCATTTTCTTCATCTATACTCATCCAAACAATCTACGGTAACACCCTTACATCTTTATAAATCTCATGTTGAAGGATTTTATTTGTTGGCTCTTATCATTTGTAGCAGTTCTTAAAACAACATAGTACCAGATGTTAAAAAAATCTGTGAATTGGAACTTCTTGGAATAATAAATGGAATATTTTATTTTACTCTCTATTTCCTTGCCTAGTAGTCACAATGTGTGCTGTTAGGAAAAAAATCCATAGCATTTAAGTTTGGATCACTTATGGAAGCTCAAATATTTTTTTATAAAGTCTTCTTTTACGGTTTCAGACTATAAATAAGGCTGCTTTCCTTGTCTTCCTTCTCCTTACCATTTATATTATCACCTTAACACTGACTACCCTAAAGAACATCAACCTAAGGATTATAGAATCAATCTGGAAAAAAAAATCTCTTAAGAGAAGACTTGTAATAAGTAATGGCATATACAAGCTTACTCAAAATTTATTTTTGTTATATCACAGAGATGAATAGCAATATTTTAATACTTCTTTTCTGTCTGCACATCTTGTCTTGGAATTTTTATCTACTGACTTACTTACATATGCAAATATAGCTATAGAAGACAGCAGAAAGTAAACCTCAAGATTAGATTAAAGTAGTTCAAGTTGGGAAAAGTTCTAATTTTTAAAAAACTGTTAACAGTCTATTTCGTGATAAATATTCCTTTAAGGCAATTTGTGAACCTCAGCCAAGAGTAGCATGAAGAAACAAAGCTTTAGGACACTCTCAAAGATCTAACCTTCATAAGGTGGTAACCTAAACTAGTAAGTTTCTGGAATAGGATCTGAAGACTTGTTTATACAGAGGTACAGAATAAGACAATAGAATGGAAGCAGTTACATATAAGCTATTTAATTACTAGAAAGTTAGGTTTGGTTGGAATCTTAGCCTAACCACTTATTTCATCCTTGAATAAATTACTCAGATGATGGTTTTATACCTTAATATCTCTGAGATACTTGTATACTGTGGTATAAGACAATAGTTTATGTTCTTAATGATGACTGAGTTACTAAGAAAAGATCAGTCACTCAGCATGATTTATTGGAAAGCCAGAGACAGATATTGTACATTTAGATGTAGTTTAATCAAATATTTTATTTAATGAAAATCTGGGTATATGAAGGCCAATACTTATTTTTGTAAAGAGTCAATTTATGTATGACACTTCAAATCTTGAGTAGGAGCTTTAGAAGGAGCTAGTAAGAAAGTATTTTCCATGTAGTTGTCTCATCTCAGGATTCCTTGCCTTTTGTGATGTTGACACAATGTCAATACGGTGCCTTTTGCAAGACATGACAAAAGACCTATGCTTTCAATCTGATATAAGCAGAATGAAGAAAGCATTTTTAGACGGTATTTCATGCTGCTTTATATTCATTCTTCAATCATAACTATAGATAAGTTCTTATATTATCTATGTTTATTAATATTTTAATTAATATTGATGATGGTGGTACTTGTGCCTTCAGGACAGAGCAAATGCTGCAATTTTGAAACTCAACTAAATAAACAGGGCTCGTAGTGATAATCTTTTAATCAATTAAGTTGCTTTGGGTATAAATCTAGGCAGTTACTTTATAATTGGAAAGATTTTAAGAGATTTATGAAACATATAAGCCTACTTGATGTCACCCTCAGGCTGAAAAAAGAGTTAAAATAAGAGAAAAATTAATTTAAGAAGCTTTCTGCAAGGAAGTTAAAGGCATGTGATAATGCACTCAAATATTTAATAATTGTTAAGTGAAATGTTCATGAAAGTTAACATGGAAGAACCAGACTCATTTTAAACTGGAACTACTTTGTTATGATTCCGAGACTTTTTTTCATTGTCAGTCTCTGATATGAGATTGAAAGTACAATTTCACGCACTAAATTAAAATATCTTGAGTAAATGCTTATCTTTATTCATTTTGTAAGTAATAAATGCTACATATGGGATTTTTGTTGTTCGTTTAAATTCTTGCTGAATTAAATTATTTAGGAGATGGTAAAAGCAATAAACAGGATTTGAGAAAATTAAGAGAATACAATCAGGAGCAAACTTTTGCCAAGAGAATTGGAAAGGGCTTAAAAAGGCAGGAGAGCTCTTGGAGTGAAAGAGCATGCCTATATACAGGGGTCCTTATGGTAGGCAGAGCGTACTTCATAAAGATCACAGCCACTACCAGAGTAAACATTTCTAAGATTCAAATCTAGACATGTGTGAAATTCTTCACAGCCTCCTTGCTAACTTCACTATCAATCCTGTGTAACTGAGTCCAGACTATAAACCTCTGCCAAAACTATAATCTCTTTCCAAATCACACTCATTCCTTGCCTTCCATGCTTTTGTGCCTTTGTATTTCCCCTTTTCCTGAACCCTCTTGCCGGGTCATCTCTTCCTTATCATTTTCGCCTAAACTCAGGGATTGTCCTTGTAGAAGAATTTTCCTCTACTATCACTGTTATAGGTGAATTGTATCCTCCTAAAACTCATGTGTTGAACTTGTAAACTTTAGTACCTGAGAATTTGAAAATAGTGTTGTTGCAGATGAAGTCATAACCAAATTAGGGTGGGACCCTACTCTAAAATGACTGGTATTCTTATAAAAAGAAGCCCATGTGAAGAGAGAGATGCACACAGAGGGAAGATGTAAAGAGACATCCATGTATAAGCCAAACAGACAGTTCTAGAACACATCCATCCCTCACAGTCTTGCAAAGAAATCAATGCTGACAAAACTTGATTTAGTATTTACAGCCTCCAGGATTATGAGACGACAAATTTCTGTTGTTTGAGCCATCTAGTTTGGGGTCTTTGATACAGCAGCCCTAGCAAACTAACACAACCCACTTCTTCAGCTTCCATTCAAAAGTTAGGCGGCTCTTCTCTAGTGTCTATGAAACTCAGGACCCAATAAGGCAAACACTTCTTGCAATTGCTCTCTTGTCAATCTCTTGAGGTACTGTTCTTAATTAGACCATAAACTCTGATTTTTGTTGTTGCTGTTGTTCTCCTAATCCAAGGCAGACATGCAATGTGAAATTATCCTAGTACAGATTAATGCACAGAGGCAAAGATGGGACATTTGCTTGGCCTTAGATTCACCAATGGTTTGAAAAAGACTTAAAACTATAATCTCAGGTTGAGCTAAAATTGTCCAGCGAAAGTATAAAATTAGACACTCTGACATCACAAAAAGAACAAAATGCATAGATTACCCCCTTGTTCTCAGAAATAAACATCCTAGAAAAGAAATGACTCTCAAAGTCTTTCATCAATACACATAAGGAATATAATAAACTACTTGAACCTAAAAATTTAACTCAAAGACTTAAATAAAGATTTCAGAAATGTCTTAAACAATTGATATGGTTGTTATCATATCATTCCTCAAAATGATAGGAATATCTTGTTTAGAAGGAGTAGTTCGATTGGAAAAGAGAGAGCACTATATGTCAATATGGACATTCTTTTTTTTTTTTTTTTAAAGATTTTATTTATTTATTCATGAGAGACACACAGAGAGAGGCAGAGATACAGGCAGAGGGAGAAGCAGGCTCCATGCAGGGAGCCCGACGTGGGAATTGATCCTGGGTCACCAGGATCACGCCCTGCACCAAAGGCTGCACGAAACTGCTAAGCCACCCAGGCTGCCCCCATGTGGACATTCTACATGATAATGGACATAAATTGAAGATCATTTGAAAGAGAATAGAAATAGACACTATTAACCAGCAGATCATGTGAAATATATCTGAGTGATACTTTTCTAATGAGCATTATCATACTGGCAGAGAGAAAAAATAAGAGTAATGAGAGAAGAGCTATTTAGACATTGTGGGCACATAATTCTACTCAATCAAAATATTGCTACTTAAAATCTCACTTGTTATTTTCTTCAGAATATAAAAGTAATGCATAATAATTATTAAGAATTTGGAAGATATAGAAAAGTATAATAAAGCTCACTATATTCCTATCATCCAGAAATAAAGCACTATAAACATATTGGAGTATGTTGTATCATCCATTTAAGGCTGTATCCTAAATGCATGCATAGAGACACATACACACATGCACAAACATACAACACACATGTATATTATCAAAATTAAATATATTGTTTTGTGTTGTGCTTTTCTACCTAGCATTATACTATGAACACTTTCTCATATCATTAAACATTCCTGGAGACATATTTTGTTAAGATAATGAAATACTCTGTTGTGAATGTCTACCAATTTATTTGACCAGTCTTTTTTCTATCCTGTAAATTTATATTTCCATTTTCCCCAATTATAACTAATGCCTTGTTAAACAATTTCAAATACAAGTTCTTGTGCATTTACTAGGTGAATTGAATTTAAACACTTTTACTCTTCCTGATAAGTATTGAAAAACTGATCAATTATTGTACCAGTTGATACTACCCAGAGTATTACATAGGAATACCTAACATAGCATTTTTTATGTTTATTCTCAATCATTGTCAGTTGACAGGGCAACATATAATTTGAGGTGTTTTTAATCTTTCTTTATTTGTTCCTTCATTAATTTACATTTATAAAATCAGTTTGTTGAATGAACTCAATGGCTTACAAATAGGAAACATTTTGTTTTTCACCCATCACTGCCTTTAAATATCATCTTTGAGAACTCTTCTTCCCTCTTGGATAAAAGCATCTGCTAATCCCATAGATTTCTCATATTTTAGTCACAAAAACAATCTCTTCTAGATAATTAGTCTCATTCTCAGCTCTAGTTGTAGGACAGTATGTGAAAAATCCAGATGTTTTTTAAGTGTATGATTGGCCATTGTTTTTGAGCAGGTAGGTCCACTATATGCAGGTAGGTCCACTATAATCTAAATGACTATATAAAGGATACATCTTTGGGGATCCCTGGGTGGCTCAGAGGTTTAGCACCTGCCTTTGGCCTAGGATGTGATCCTGGAGTCCCAGGGTCAGGTCCCACATTGGGCTCCCTGCATGGAGCCTGCTTCTCCCTCTGCCTGTGTCTCTGCCTCTCTCTCTCTCTCTCTCTGTCTCTCATGAGTAAATAAATAAATTCTTAAAAAAAAATAAAGGATACATCTTTATATGTGAAGGGTTAATAGAATTTAAGGTCTCATTTGATTGTGCTTTCACGGAAGGGCTATATATAATAACATGAATAAATGGGAAGAAAAAAAATTCTAAGATTTAATTCTCCGTTGTCACTAATGGATCCTTTCAAATGGAAATGTCTTTTGAGAGCATTTCTCTTAACTGACCTTGAAAATTTGCACCGAGGTTAAATCAAGAATATTTACTTTTCTTACTGATATAGAATGTCACAGAGTAAATAATTCTTATAGTAATATAAATCTGATATTTTACTTTGTTTCATGAACTCAGTTAGAGCTCAATCCACTTCTAGCAATTTTAGTGATATAAACATATGAATGTTGTCAGAACAAATCTTCCTTCTATCTCACATTTTCTAGATATATGTAGAACAAGACAAGGTGTAGCAATGAGCATAAAGGGAGACAAAATGTACCTAGTTTCTCAGTGAGTAGCAACAACTGTCTTCTTACTCTGGCTCTGAATCAAGGGGCAAATCTAATCTGAAGCAGAAAAGTAACATAATTTCATTATTCTCCTAGACCATCTGCTTAGTTTTTAAGAATATTTTAGAAAGGAATTCATTAAATGAATTTATATGCATCGTGTTTGTGTGTTTACTATGTGCATGCTGAGGTTAAGAGCATGCAGGATGCGAGTAGGGAATAAGATGGACACTGAGATAAATGAATATACCGGATAATCAGAATAATCTTTTTAGCTTCTTAGAATGAGGATTTCATTTATATTTTAAAAATATTTTGCCCACAGTAAAGGGGATAAATTTAGCATAATTAATTTTTTCTGCTTGTCTCAGAGTTCTTATGAGTACTATGGTCCTTTTTGTAAAGATTATTAGATATAATTGAGCAGAGTACATAAATTAAAGAATAATCATATATTTTAGACATTTTCTACTTTTAAATAGAGATACAGTAAACATATACAACCTTACTACTTCAATATCAAAGTAAGAGGCAAAAGCATTTTTTCTTCTTAAAAGTTTACATTTCAGTCCATCCTAAAACAGAAGGACACACATTCTTTTCAAGTGCACAGGGAACATTTCCAGAACAGACCATATATTAGGATACAAAATAATTCTCAACAAATTCAAAAAGAGCAAAGTCATTCCATGTATCCTTTTCTGACCACAACAGTATGAAACTAGAAACCAATCACAAGAAAAAAACTGGAAAGAGCACAAATACATGGAAGTCAAAGAGCATGCTACTAAACAATGAATGGATCAAGCAAGATATCAAAGAGAAAATTAAAAAAAAAATACATGGAGACAAATGAAAATGAAAACACAATGATCCAAATCTTTGGGATGCAGCAAAAGCTGTCCTAAGAGGGAATTTTATAGTACTACAGGTCTATCTCAAGAAACAAGAAAAATATCATATAAACAACTTAACCTTACATTTAAAGGATCTAGAAAAGTAAGAACAAACAAAACACAAAACTAACAGAAGGAAGGAAATAATAAGGATTAGAGCAGAAATAAATGAAATAGGAACTAAAAAATAACATAAAAGAGATGAATGAAACGAGGAGCTCGTTTCTAGGAGAAATGGATAAATTCCTAGAACATACAACCTCCCAAAACTGAATCAGGAAAAAAATAGAAAACTTGAACAGCTTGATTACCAGCAATGAAATTCAATCAATAATCAAAAAAATTCCAACAAACATAAGTCCAGGATGAGATAGCTTCACAGGTAAATTCCACTAAACTTTAAAGAAAAAGTTAATACCTATTCTTTTCAAACTATTCCAAAAAATATAAGAGGAAGGAAAGCTTCCAGACTCATTCTATGAGTTCAGCATTACTCTGACCCAAAACCAAATAAACGATTGCAAACAAAATAGAACTATAGGCCAATATCTGATAGACATAGATGCAAAAATCTTCAACAAAATATTAGCAAACCAAATCCAATACATCTAAAAAATTGTCTTACCACATTTTTAAAATTTAAATTCACCACAATTAAGTGGAATTTATTTCCGGGATACAGGAGTGGCTCAATATTCATAAATCAATCAAAATGATACATCACATCAACAAGGGAAATGATAAAAACTATAGGATCATTTCAATAAATGCAGAAAATGCATTTGACAAAGCATAACATCCATCCAAGATAAAAACCCTCAACAAAGTAGGATTGGAGGGAACATAGCTTAACACAATAATAGCCCTATGTGGAAACCCCACAGCTAACATCATACTCAATGGTGAACAACTGAAAGTTTTCCCCTTAAGATCAGGATTGAGACAAGGTTCTATTCAACATATTACTGGACGTTCTAGCCACAGTAATTCAATAACAATAAGAATATACAAGAATAAAACAGATCCAAATTGGTAAGGAAGACATAAAACTTTCACTATTTCCAAGCGACATAATACTCTATATAGAAAATCCTAGAGTCCACCAAAAACTATTAGGACTGATAAATGAATTCAATAAGTTCACAGGATGTGAAATCAATGTACAGGAATCTGTTGCATTTCTATACACCAACAATACAACAGAAAGAGAAATTAAGAAAGTAATCTCCTTTACGATTGCACCAAAAGAATAAAATATATAGCAATAAACTTAAAGACATGAAACACCTGTGCTCTGGAAACTATAAAAATACTGATGAAAGAAATTAAAGATGACACAAACAAATGGAAAGATATTCAATGGTTGTGGATTGAAGAACAAATGCTATTAACACGTCCATACTACCCAAAGCAATCAACAGACTTAATGCAAGCCCTAATAAAACACCAACAGCTTTTTTTTTTCACATAACTAGAGTAAATAATTCTAAAATTTGGATGGAACCACGAATGAAACCAAATAACCAAAACAATCTTAAGAAAGAATTAAACAAAGCTGAGGGTATCACAATTGAGATTTCAAGTTATATGACAAAGCTGTAGTAATGAAAACAGTATGGTGGTGGCACAAAGATAGTTCAATAGAACAGACTAGAAAGCTCAGAAACAAACTCATGATTATATGGTCAATTAATCTTCAACAAAAGAGGCAAGGATATGCAAGAGGATAAAGTCTTTTAAATAAATGGTGTTGGGACATGGACATGGACATGGCCAACAAGCACATGAGAAAATGCTCCGCATCACTTGCCATCAGGGAAATACAAATCAAAACCACAATGAGATACCACCTCACACCAGTGAGAATGGGGAAAATTAACAAGGCAGGAAACAACAAATGTTGGAGAGGATGCGGAGAAAAGGGAACCCTCTTACACTGTTGGTGGGAATGTGAACTGGTGCAGCCACTCTGGAAAACTGTGTGGAGGTTCCTCAAAGAGTTAAAAATAGACCTGCCCTACGACCCAGCAATTGCACTGTTGGGGATTTACCCCAAAGATTCAGATGCAATGAAACGTCGGGACACCTGCACCCCGATGTTTCTAGCAGCAATGGCCACAATAGCCAAACTGTGGAAGGAGCCTCGGTGTCCATCGAAAGATGATGGATAAAGAAGATGTGGTTTATGTATACAATGGAATATTCCTCAGCCATTAGAAAGGACAAATACCCACCATTTGCTTCAACATGGATGGAACTGGAGGGTATTATGCTGAGTGAAATAAGTCAATCGGAGAAGGACAAACAGTGTATGTTCTCATTCATTTGGGGAATATGAATAATAGTGAAAGGGAATATAAAGGAAGGGAAAAGAAATGTTGGGAAATATCAGGAAGGGAGACAGAACATAAAGACTCCTAACTCGGGGAAATGAACTAGGGGTGGTGGAAGGGGAGGAGGGTGGGTGTTGGAGGGGAATGGGTGATGGGCACTGAGGTGGACGCTTGACGGGATGAGCACTGGGTGTTTTTCTGTATGTTGGTAAACTGAACACCAATAAAAGTTAATTAAAAACAAAACAAAACAAAACAAAAATAAATGGTGTTGGGAAAACTGGGTGGCTTCATGCAAAAGAATGGAACTGGGCCAACTTTCTTACACCAGACACAAAAATAAATTCAAAATGGATAAAGACCTAAATGTGAGGCCTGAAACCAACAAAATCCTAAAGGAGAACACAGGCAGCAACTGCTCTGACATTGGCTATAGCAACTTCTTTCTAGGTATGTCTTCCTGAGGCAAGGGAAACAAAATAAAAATGAACTATTGGGACTTCATCAAGATAAAAAGCTTCTACACAACAAAACTAAAAGGCAACCTATGGACTGGGAGAAAATATTTGCAAATGACATATCTGATAAAGGGTTAGTATCCAAAATATATAAAAAAGATAATACATTTCAACACCCAAAAAACAAATAATCCAATTTAAATGTGGTATAGACAGAAGACATAAACAGACATTTTTCCAAAGAAGACATACCGATGGTTGATAGACACATGAGAAGATGCTCAGCATCCGTCATCATCAGGGAAATGCAAATTAAAACTACAATGAGGTATCCCCTCACACCTGAGAACGGCTAAAATTAGAATTGCAAGAAGCGACAGGTGTCAGCAAGGAAGTGGAGAAAAAGGAACCTTCATCCACTACTGGTGGGAATGTAAACTGGTTCAGCCACTCTGGAAAATGGCGAGTCCTCAAAAAGCTAAAAATAGAGCTACCTTATGATCCAGGAATCACCCTGCTGGGTACTTACCCAAGAACATGAAAACACTAATTTAAAAGGAGACATGCACACTTGTGTTTAGTGTAGTATTATTTACAATGGCCAGATTATGGAAGCAGTGTCCCTCGATGGATGACCAGATAAAGAAATGGTGTGTGTGTGTGTGTGTGTGTGTGTGTGTGTGCGCGCGCACACGATGGAATATTATTCAGCCCTAAAAATGAAGGCTCGCCATCTGCAATATGGGTGCAGCTAGAGAGCATGATGCTCTGTGACATTAGAGAAAGACAAACAGCATATGATTTCAGTCATATGTGGAATTCAAGAAGCAAACAAGTGAGCAAACAAGGGGAAAAGAGACAAACCAAGAAACACTCTTAAATGTAGAAACAGGGCCGCCCGGGTGGCTCAATGGTTTAGCGCCACCTTCGGCCCAGGGCCTGCTCTTAGAGACCCAGGATCGAGTCCCACATCGTGCTCCCCGCAGGGAGCCTGCTTCTCCCTCTGCCTGTGTCTCTGCCTCTCTGTGTGTGTGTGTGTCTCTCATGAATAAATAAATAAAATCTTAAAAAAAATAATAAATGTAGAAAACAAGCTGCTAGTGACCAGAGGGGAGGTGGGTGAGCGGATGGGTGACGTAGGTGACGGGGATTGACGAGCACACTTACCAGGAGGAGCACCGAGTAACACACACAGTTGTTCACTATATTGTATCCCTGCAGCTAATAACACTACGTCAACCACAGTGGAATTAAATTAAAAGCTTAATAAAATTTTTAGAGAAGTTTACATTTCAGGTAAATACCACAGATTGTTCCCTCCCGTGAATTTCTGCTCCAGAACAGATTCTCTACTTGGCAACTGCCCTCACTATCTTTTCAGCTGATGCTCTTGTTTATTTTCTCCCTCAAATCTGACCTTCTTAGGGTGAAGACATCTTCCAGTTACTGAAGGAAGACACATCCAGTCTCCTAAGCTCAATGGTCAGAAGCATCCTCCACTTTGGATTTTCCACCCTTTTCCTCTTCCAATGGCACCAATGAGACAGCTTTGCAAATGTGGCTCCTCCTCTCCGTATCCCTGATGGAACGTGGCACCATGCTGCTTTCTCCTCTTCCTTTGACCTCCTAAGCAGCTGTCTAGTTGGCTTCCACGTGGCCTGTTTCATAAATGCTGTCAACTGCTCCCGCCCAGCGCATCCACAATGCCTCTGGATTCCTCCATGCTTTGGCAGATGCTTTTCTCTATCAGGAGTGATCTTCACTGTCTCTCTCTCTGTTTTTAATTAAAAAAACGTTTTAAAAAGATTTTATTTATTTATCCATGAGAGACCCAGAGAGAGAGAGGCAGAGACACAGGCAGAGGGAGAAGCAGGCTCCCTGTGGGGTGCCCGATGCAGGACTCGATCCTGGGACCCGGGGTCATGCCCTAAACTGAAAGCAAATGCTCAACTCCTGAGCCACCCAGGTGACCCTCTTCTTATTTTATTTATTTTTTTTAACTTGGAGAAATCTTCATCATTCATCCTCAAGACAGCTCAGATGTCAGTCCCTCTGCAAATCTTTTCCAACTTCCTGCCGGGGTAGGTTATCCTCTTCCTTGGCCCTGAGAGCTCTCTCCGGCATGGACGATGCTGAGGTGTGGAAGCTCATTCTGAGGACTCCTCATGACCCCAACCTGCTCAGCCCTGACAACCACAGGCAATTCCAAAACTCTTTAAAAGTATCCATCCCTAGCTAGCTAACAATTCAAATTTCTATTTAAATTCCATCAGAAAGGTAACTCACAGCACTTTCATCCTTCACGAGACGTTACATTCGGGTGACATCTAAGTGATGCATCATCTGCCGTGGGAAATGCCTCCTGTAACATTTCCGTCCCGGACCCCCCGGGCAGGTTATAGCAAACAAGACCAACTCCGCCTACTTTGACATTAGAACATCCAACATTAGAACATCAATTACTTTACGGCACAGGAATGCAATCCTGCGTTAGGCACGAAATGATGCACGTGTTTTTAAGAATTCTTTGTCATTTATATATTACAGTTATGCACTGTAAACAATAACAAGATGATTGACAAAATTGAGAGCATCAATAATTTTCAGCTGCAAAGATTTAAAATAATGAAGGATTGTGGCCTGGCTCCGTGAAATAAGTCACCTTATTTTTCTGCTTTAATCTGAGAATTATGCCTGTCTACAATCTGGCTGGTAAACATTATTAAATAAATCCCATTTTTTATTATATATTCAGCTATTACTGATATGTCACGATGTTTATACACAGACACATGCAAATATATACACATACATACACGTGTAAATATCTTCCTTTTTTTAAGATTTTATTTATTTATTCATGAGAAACAGAGAGAGAGAGAGAGAGAGGCAGAGGTAGAAGCAGGCTCCATGCAGGGAGCCTGATGTGGGACTGGATCCCGGGACCCCGGGGTCAGAACCTGAGCTCAAGGCACTGAGCTAAAAGTGCCCCACATATAAATATCTTCTAATGACCACATATAACCCGAAGACACTAAACATATCCAAAATTGAATATATATATATTTTTTAATTTTTGTAAAGGTTTTATTTATTCATGAGAGACACACACACACACACAGAGAGAGAGAGAGAGAGAGAGAGAGAGAGAGAGAGGCAGAGACACAGGCAGAGGGAGAAGCAGGCTCCATGCAGGGAGCCTGACATAGGACTTGACCCTGGGTCTCCATGATCACCCCTGGGCTGAAGGCGGCGCTAAACCGCTGAGCCACCCAGGCTGCCCCAAAATTAAATATATAAAATGACACAAAATTATTTTATTCATAAAAATGTTTTGCCTTTAAAATTACTATTGGTTTAGAAATCTTTTCGCTGGAAATATTCTGTTAGTTGGTTACACAGGAGTTGCAGAAAGCCGTACGGTTAAAGTATATGGTGTTAAAATATCAAGAAATATGCAATTTCTCAGTTCCTTAACCAAACTAATATGGTTTTAATCATTTCATATACCTCGCTCTGCTTTATTCAGTTTAGAATCTGTCGGAGTTTTAGGCAGTTTTCCTTCTGAGTTTTTCTGTCACAGAATTTGCACTGACACGTGTATACAGACGTATGGTATTTATATTTCTGTTTTTGCTCTTTTAAGATCATGTTCAACTCTCCATCAGCTTTTTAAATCATAGCATCACTTTCTAAAGAATTTGAATTGGCCTAAACACGATGAAAATTCTTAGAACATCTTGAGATGTTCTAAGTGGAAGGGATCTGGTCAGATCTTCATTTCTGTCTTGCTACTCAGTAGAGAATAATCTGAACAAGGCTGAGAAACCAACCAGGAATTTCTGTGGCCGGAACGGAGGTAGAGAAGGGAGAAGGAAACATAGTAAAAGATGAAGTAAATAAATAGATCAGAGTTATAATCGGCAAACTTGGTGACTGACTGGTCCTGGTTGTTAAATCTCCTCTAGCTTGCTCCTGTACTAAAATATCTTTATTGGGGGATGCCTGGGTGGCTCAGGTGGTTAAGGGCCTGCCTTGGGCTCAGGTCATGGCCCTAGGGTCCTGGGATGGAGCTCCGGGTCAGGCTCCCTGCTAGTGGAGGGCCTGCTGCTCCCTCTCCCTCCGCCCTGCCCCTGCTTGCGCTCTCTCACGCTGTCAAATAAATAAATAAAACATTAAAAAAAAACCCAACCAAACTAAATAAAATACCTTGGGGACTAGTGGAATTCGTTCATTATTTCTTCTATCTCCTCCTGACACTCACCTCTGTTCTTTATTCCCAAATGCCTGCTTCCCACCACTGCTTCTCTCTACTTTGCACTTGTGTGCTTTCTGCCTTCACAGGTGGTCTTCAGCATCTTTCTTTTGCCAGGCTTCTTCTCTTCTTGCCTTTTTTTGGGGGGGGGTGCCTAGTCTTTCCCTAGTCTTACTTATTCCCTCAGGTCTTAAAGTTTCATGTGAGCTCCGTGGAGCTTTGCAGATCCCCCTGGATTGCAGAGTTGCCTGATTTAGTGACAAAATAATAATAACAACCAAGCGCACAACCACCACAACCAAAAATAGGATGCCCAATTAAATGCAAAATTCAGATAAACAATGCATAGTGTAGGGCCCATACGGTATCTGGGACAGGTTTACCCTACAGAAATTATTTGAAATTCAAATTTAATTGGGCGAGACTGAGAACTGTTGCTAAGTGCTACATAGAATTTGGCACTTCCTATACAATCTATTACAGTCGTCGAAGTGGTTCCCTTCCCTACTCGTCTACAGAGTAAGCTCTCAGTCTCCTTTCCTTACTGTAGATCCTCCAGTGCCCTGTGTAGTGTTGGGCACATAGTGGATACTTAATAGATATTTGTTGTAAATTTATGAATGGATATTCCACAAGCTTGCTCTGTTCTGGGGGTTGGCAATGTCACGGGGTGAACTGTGTCCCCCTATAATTCACAGGTGAAGCCCCAATCTCCAATGTCACTGTTTTGGGAGAGAGGGGCATCATAGAAATGATTAAGAATATGTGAAATCGTAAAAATGGGTCCCAATCCAATAGGACTGGTGACTTCATAAGAAGAGGAATAGATGCCAGGGACATGCACACACAGAGAAAAGGTCGTGGAGGACAAAGCGAGAAGGTGGTTGCCTACAAGCCAAGGAGGGAGGCCTCAAGAGAAAGCAAGTCTCCAGCACCTCGATCTCGGACTTCCAGCCTCCAGAACTGGGCAAAAATAAATTCCGGCTGTTTAAGCCACTCAGCATGTGATATTTTGTTAAGGCGACCCTAGTAGGCCAGATATGGCCATCACCAGTCAATACAGTTCTCCCCTTCTAGCTAGAAAATTGACCAATCACACAATAGAGTCAATAACCTCTCATCTCTTATTTATTTTCTCCATTTGGTGACTTTTTTGTATTAGAAGTCTCTTCTGATGTTACTCATATTGTTAATGCTGGATAGTTATGAAACTAGTTTCTAACAGACAAAGGCTTCTTTAATTGTAAACTTTTCAAACGAATTCAGTTTGCCTAATGATAGTTCTTCATTTGACCATGTAAACCAGCGGCCAGTTTCTCCTCTGCTGATTGACATCTTGAAAATTCAGACTTAGCGCCTGAACAATTTGTTGTATACAAACTAAACTTTGTATTTTTTTTTTTCTGGTAAAATAGGACTTAATTAATTTATTTTTTTTTGCACTTGCTATGGCCTGCTTTATTCATTTTTTTATAATAAATTTATTTTTTATTGGTGTTCAATTTACCAACATACAGAATAACACCCAGTGCTCATCCTGTCAAGTGCTTTATATCTTCACTAACTAGTTCTTTATTAGATTAAATGAGGTATAAATCACCTAGTACAGTTAACCAGTAAATTGGCAAGTTAACCTAAGTTTCACCTAGTTAAATAGCCTGCTTCTCCTCTGATAATAAAAATATAATTATTCAGAGCAATTGGGGAAAAAATGAACACACAGGCCTATAGTCCAATCAATTAGCTTTCTAAATGTGAGCCCACAATCCTGTTTCAGCCTCGTGCTCTCTCCTGCTGTATCCATCCTGAGACTTGTATGGCTTCCGTCATCCTATGCCTGCTACGCAGCCTGGGCAGTAGATAGAGAGCCCCACACGTTCCTGGTCTTCGTGAGTTGGAAGCATTCCTTCTTCTATATTCCTAGGCTCACAGTGGACCTGCTGAAAGCCCACAGCTGTCCCCCTCTGTGACTAACACCTTTAATTACCATGCTCACCCTTCTCTTGGCCTCCTTCTGCTAGCCTCAGTGAGGGCAAAGGGAAACTATATAATTCAAATGACGAGATTTCCCAGCTAATGCCTATCCCTCTATCTTTTCTTTTCCAAGTCAGAAAATAATAGATGGCAAAGAGCACCTTGATTTGCTGTCTTTATGTGGCCCCAATACACACGCTCAACTTCATCTCAGCAGCGTACTTTGCCATCAGCATCATTTCACCTCTGGTTACCATAGTGACCAGCTACTGCTATCTTGCTGTTAGTCAAGCCTCTCAAACCCTCTTTATTGTTCAATATGGGAGTTTTGCATTATACCCAGTAACCTAAAAACTGCAGTTTGGGCCATAATTATAGTTTGTTTTTCCTCTCTAAGGAGTTTCTCACTTGGTCATTTTTTTTTCTAGGTCCTGTTTGTTTCCAAGCTATTAAGAGTCCCCCAAGAACTTACTCCTGCCTATCCACTTTTTACTGAGTCTCTGGAGACCAGTTAAGTTTTTTTTTCTTTTTTCTATTCAAGCTGCCAAGAGTCATATTTGTAATTCCGGATAGTTTATTAAGTGAAGCAGTCTAGCTCTTTCTGTGTCTTATTTCTCTCACATAAACTACCCCTGGGGGGCCTTGCCTTTTACAACTAACAGATCCATCAGTGTGTTGTTTTTGAATAAAAATAGCTTCCCCCCCTCTCAAAGGGGTACTATTCAATATTTCTCAGCAATTTCCTCAAACAGCAGCCTACTGTTAAACTAACACTTTGTATAACAAGAGAAACACATTAAGGCAAGTTTTAAAAGGTATGCCTTTTGTTTTGGAGTGCAAGGTTTCGATTTTAAAAGACGCTTAATGACCTGACAATAGAAAACAAAAGAAGTAAAAACTGGCAGAAAGAAAATTAAAAAAAAATAGGTTTATATCGCTATTAGAGGTCCCATAAAACACTCAAATACAGATTAGTACCAGCTTGGGAGTAGGTAAAGCAGAATGATGAGCGGTCAAGAACAGTAATCATGGTCCATACCATGAAATTACAAGAGCAAGGTTCAAATCCACAGCTTTACCAATTACTAGCTCTATCATCATAGTTACCTTTGCAGTAAAATAGAGATACACCCTTCCAAATAGGACTGAGTAATAAGTGCAATAGTTCTTACTGGGTCTCGATATGTTTTCCATTTACTATGGTTTCAGTGAGACAAAGACGGCTTTCTACAAGCAATTCAACCCCCATTTGGCACCCAAAAGAGTTCTCAGTAAGCCCAGACAAGATATTTTTCCCTCTGGAATAAAATAAACCAGTATCTGGCCAAACACAGTCCTATTTTCCTGTTGGACAAGTGCAATGTGAGTCTACAGTCAAATTCCTTGGGGTGAGGGTGTGAAATAAATGCAGCCAAAAGCTCCTTCTTTTCCTTCCCTCTTGTCCTAAAAAAGCAAGAGTAATATTTATTAGAAGACTCAGCTTCTTAATCTTTGATCCAAAACTCCAATATGAGACTGTGGTAGGTTTATCAGGGCGGATCAAGGGAAAGGTAGAAGCAGAATAAAGCAATATTTTACAAGCTTTCCTGGGTAGCACATGGACAGGTTTGAAACGGACTTCTGGGAACTCCCTCTGGAAGGGAGACCTACCAGAGGCGGTGACGTGGGACCATCATTCAGAAGGGGAAGAGCGTAAGGCATCTCCAGTGGTGAGGAGAATTAAACAGGGAGCTTTTATGTCTAAAGTCTGTGGCTCAGCAACAAAACAGAGAGTCTCTGAGTTGGAGAGCTACAAAGGGTAGCAGCCATTTGAGGTCTTCACAACCACAAGGTTTGTCTTAGCTATAGGCAGCATATATTGGGTGTAGTTTTGTCGGGCATGCAAAGCAGGCAGACTTGAAATGGCTAAAAATATATTTATTTAGCTCTATTTAAAGCAATTGGATATGTAAGAATTTGAGGTTGGCTCTGGCAGGCTTTGAGCTAAGCAGTCCGAGCATGCTGTGAAGAAATAAATCCAGAGGCCAGCACCCAGCGGTCATCCTTACCTTGTGTATATAACAGAGAAGACTCTCGGAGCCTTTGCTGACATTGTTGTCTGCAACCAATTCAAGGGCTGATAATATCAAAGATAAGGTAAAGGTAATGATGATAATGATAATAATCATGATAGCTCCATTACTTAGGTGGGGGCCTGCCAAGAATCTCCCAGTAAGAAGAAAGAGCTGGAAGCTTTATTCCCCTTTTACTGCAGGTAAGGAGACCAGGTCCCCAAGCAATGAATGTGTTGAGATTCAAGCACACAAAGTCCGTTTAACTACAAAATCTGTATTTGTGCTCTACGTACATTCCCTGCTTATCATAGGAATGAACTTCTGTCTGAAAATTAACCAAAATCTGCAGCTTTCCAGATAGAAATTCTGTTTTCGAAAGTGTTCTGCTCCCCTGAAAGAGGTTCATGATTCAACTTATTCACACGCACTAATGAAATATTTTTGAAAATCGGCTTTTGGTGACCAGAAATGTCTCATTGTCCTTGGGAAATGACTGGATCACCTTAAAATACGATGGAAGTATTAAGTAATTTTTATTTGTGTAAAACACTAAGAATAGAGAAACAGTAACTATAACTACATGCTTATTTTCTAAGAGGTGAAGATACAGCATGACTTAGCAAATGTTCAAATATTAAACATCATAGAGTTATTGAATAAATTAATAATTGTCTATTCTTAGTGAATCAGAAAAAGTAGTCAGAAAAAGTAATCAGATCTTATGGGAATCAAAAAAAAAAAAAAAACAAGCTATATAACACTTTTTTCTGCAGTGTTTAATCTCACAAATTCCAAATGTCATTTTTCAAAATAGAAAATTGTGAAATAATTAATTTCAACATATGCCATGGTTAGACTTGCAGAAAAGCAGCAAAAATTTTGTTTTAAAAATAACAGAGCAATGCCACTGTTAATAAATGTATATATTTTCCAAGCACCAAATTTGGAACATTTTACCAGCAAAAGTGAGCAAGACTAAGACTTGAATTTCTATTGCTTTTACTGGACCTAAAAAATTCGTTGAATTAAAAATAAATTAGTGAGCCCCAAGTGCAGAAAGTGAGAGATCAAAAAGGGAACGTCTTAAAAGAATACTAATACAATGTAGTAAAATGATAGAATATGCCTATTTTGCAATCCCTAATGGGAATTCAGTTGAGAATCATCAGTGGATGCTAAAGCTATTGGTTAAACAGTTGTTGGAATTAGGATATTCATATCTTTCAAATCCCACACAGTAATCAGCAATTACAAAGGAGAAAACGTTTAATGGAAGGACTTGACACCACTTCAATTAAGTGGTCAAATTTAGTATCATCAATTGTGGGACAAGATGACATTATATGCGTCCTGATGCGACACCAACGCTCTGGAAGTCCTGCCCAAATGGGTTACCTACATATAATAAGGAGGAAATGATGAACAAATCCAGGATCTCCAACATTTTAAGAGATGACCGACTAACGCTTTCTAAAAGTCTTAGGTCAGAAATAGAGTTAGAGCTAAATATGCCTTTGGACAAAATGACAATTTAGCAAACCCAGTATTTCTCTGCATAAAGAAAAAAACAGGTGCAGGGTTGAGAAATCTGTGGATGAGGTTTTTCGCGCTAGCAAAGAGTGGTTTGAGAGCTCAAAGGAGAGGAACAGTGGTCATGACACGTTAAGACTAAAAGTCAGCGGAAACCTGCAAGAATCGATGTGGGAGGCACCGACTTACAACAATTCTGCACCATGATTCGGAAATAAAATTAGAAATAAGTTGGGAGTCACTTGCACCTGAGATAGGTGAATCAGGTACTTACTTAATGCAAATAAGGAAATATGAGTAGAAAATAAATAACCAAATCATGTTATTATCCTTGTTTCCTGAACGACTTAAATAAAATTACTTTGCTCGCTTAATTTTCACACTCTCTTCTCTGTCCCTGGGTGAATAATGTGCCATCTTATGGAATCTGAAGACAGGCATGTTCACAGAGAAGTGGAACAAGGACCAATTACAAGCTTAATTGCGTGTCTAACCGGGAACATCAAGTATCATCAGGAATCTTGCCAGAATTCCATTAAAATGCTTTGGATTGAGAGTCAGGAGACCTGAATTCTAGTCCCAGTTCTGCCATTAAGTAGCCACAGGATCTGAATCAAATCACCTCTTATTTTTTAAGTGTCCTTACCTATAAATAGAGTACCCTGGTTCCCATTGCTATAATTCCCTAAATTTACCACGTGTTAACTAGGTAAGAAAGTACGCGTCCCATCTATTTTCTCTTTAACTGCACTTCCTGCCAAAGTCCATCTAGATCTCGTCCTACACTGAGGTCTCCCTCACAAATCAGATATTTCTCTCACACCGAGCCGGTACAGAGCCCCGGGATCAATTCCTGAGCCACCGACAAATTCCCACTTTCTCAGGAATGTATGAAGCCCCATTAACTATAAAAATGATTTGTTTCTAGGGTGTTAAGGTCTTACTCTATTGAAGTAATTTGGGCGAACATACATGTTCAAAGGAGCGTGTTGGTCACACCCTCGTCTTCATTTGCATGTAATTCTTTAGTTGAAGGAATATAAAGTATTTTTTATTTATAAAAGGAGATTGAGCAATTCTTCATCCATGCGATCCAAATTCAGAGTCAAAATATTGCAAGTATATGTATATATTAAGTCCAACTGAGCACTGCAGAAATTTTCTGTCTCTTCTTCAATAGATTACTGTGTCTTCTTCATTATTCCCTTTGCTGAAGTCTCATTTTTGTCTAGATTATTGTCCCTATTTCTCAATATGAAGCAATCTTTATTTCATTCCCTCACAACAGAATGTTAACATACAGAGTTTTAAAATAACTGCGGTTTCACAGTTCCTGAATTTGGGCAACATATTTAGATACTTTGTTTTTAAGTTTTTAAGTGGACTCTTTTTTTTATTGACTAGAACTTTTTGAATTTTTCAGGGATTGCATATTTTAGTCATAATTGTATGTGTCTTCTTTTGGACAATCAGCTACATACGTGTTTCCTATTTTTCATTAGATTGTGCAACATTGTCCGGTTTTTTAAGAACTATAAACAACCTTCAAAAATCTATTTTCCTTTATAAAACATAAACATTTCCTTTATTAAAAAAAAAAAACTCCTCTTGGGGGTCCTGGGTGGCTCAGTTGGTTAAGCCTCTGACTCTTGGTTTTGGCTCAGGTCATGATCTCAAGGCCTTGGGATCCAGCCCAGCGCGGGGCTCCGCACCCAGCACGGGGTTGGCTTGAGATTCTCTCTCTCCTTCCCCCCCTGCTCTGTGTCCCACCGCCCCACCTGTGCATGCACATAGGAACACGAGCTTTCTCTCTTAAAAAAAAAAAATCCTCTTTTTCCTGAAGTATGATCCAGACCTTTCCAAAGAAAGTCAGTATTTTAAAATTAGCTAAGTATTATTACAACTAAGTTTTAACTATTTTTTAAAACTTTTACTTATTTATTTGAGAGAGAGAGAGAGAGAGAGAGAGAACGAGCAGAGGGAGAAGCAGACTCCCTGCTGAGCAGGGAGCCCAGTGCAGAGCTCCAGCCCAGGACCCTGGGATCATGACCTGAGCTGAAGGCAGGTGCTTATTAACCCACTGAGTCCCCAGGCGTCCCTACATTGGAATTATTTTTGCAAACTGTAATACATTTTTAATTGAAAGACTCGTTTTCTCTTTTATTGTATTTTCTAGGCATTCAGTGGCTTGAAGACTAGTTTCATAGTTTGGATAAAAGAAATCAAATAAACTTCTTTGCCTAGCGTTTTTTTTTTTTTAACTGAAATTAACAAGTTAGCAATAAAAATGTTAATTTTTCTGTAAAGTGAGGAAACCTAGTAAGAGTATGAAGGACATTTTCACATTTTACCTTGAAATATCAAACAATAACTTCTTACTACTAATGAGCAAGACCTTTTAAGAGTGGGACTCCCATTTCATAATTGTATTGCTTGCAAACTGCCCTGAACATTTGATGTCATATTCTCTTGTCTTCAAAATTCACCAAGAGAATTTTTAGGAAGATTTGATGATATTCATAGATGGAGATCACTCTCAGGGACTTTAGCTTTCAACATTTTGTTCCAGAAACAATTTTCCAGGGATTCATGGGTGGCTCAGCAGTACAGCGTCCGCCTTCGGCCCAGGGCATGACCCCAGGGTCCCAGGATCGAGTCCCGGATTGGGCTCCCTGCATGGAGCCTGCTTCTCCCTCTGCCTGTGTCTCTGCCTCTCTCTGTGTGTCTCATGAATAAATAAATAAAATCTTAAAAAAAAAAAAACAAACCAACAGATACAGTTTTCCAATGTGTTATTTGACAGGAAGGTGAGCACTTTTCAAGAATTCTAATCCAAGTAAAAATCTGCCTTGGAAAAGGGTGTCTAAATACTCGGTCTTATCTTTTTTGTTGGAGAATTAAGTCAGGTGCGTTTTACTTTATGTTTCCGTCCTCCAAACGTATCTTATTTTCTCGCGATGCATCCACGTTTTGGAAAAACAATCGTGAACTTGTACAACTGCCATGATTTAGCTTATAAAGCACATTGTTAACAGTGTGCTCCTGTCCCCCCGGCAGAGCTGCAAAGCTGAAAATCTAAGTTTACTCCTTTCATGTGTCAAATTCCTTGATTGCAAATAAAAGTTGTGGGGTTTCCCCCCCTATTAGAAAAAGTAGGTCTGCTCCCATAAAATGAAGGAAGTGTTATCAACGTTCACGATTTCCTGGGCTAATGGTCATGGAAGGAGCTGGAATCTGCAGTCCAGTGTTCTCTTTCCAATTTTCCTACTCTCTGCAGTGGCGGGGATTTGATGTAGCAGGAGCTCCCCAATCTGTCCTGCTCACAAGGAGAGCCGCGCTCGGTGGGTGAAGCCAGTGAACCGCAGGGTGGCTTTATCCTTCTTTCCCTTGCTGCATATTTTATGCCTTGAACATGCAGCTTCATCCCTTGTTAAGTGCATTCTCCAGGCAATTTGACAGATGGGATGGATTTTTTTTTTTTTTTTTTTGGTGTTTATATGGTATTTTCAAAGCAAGAACAAATCCACCTTTTCAAACAGTCTCTAGTTAGAACCTCATGAAACCGTACATGATTCTGGTTGGATTTTTTTTTTCTTTTTCTGTTTGTTTTTGGTGGTGTGTGTGGGGGTGTTATTTATTAAATGGTAATTTAATATATTAGAACTTCACAGTTGCCCCCGCCAAAAAAAAAAAAAAAAAAAAGAAAGCCAAGTCGATACATCATACATATTAAACTATTCTAATTTAAAGAGAACAAAAATATGGCCCTACCGATTCTGAGTAAAGTAATAAAACTGCCAGTAAATACATATCTTAGGTGACCGCCAGGGGTAGTTGATACTGCACAAGCGCCTACAAGAACATAAGGTGCAGGGATGATTAAAAAGTGGTTGACATAATGATATAACGCATGTTGATTCAAATTCCTCCTGGGAACTATTTTTACCCTCTCCTTACATTCAGGGCTGCCGTAAATTAATAATCATCAAAATGATGAACAGCTCTTATTTAACCTTTTCTATATTCATGAGCATGAAATTATAGCAAGAGTTCATATTTATAATTGTGTGGTCTGTTTATTTAGTGTCTTCTAAGGAAAGGTAAAACCCTCCATGATCTATGTAAACCCAGACTCTTCAATACGGTCGGAGCCCTGTAGTGATACATCAAGTCTCGCCCTGTAATTTCTACATTCCTTAGCTTGGAAGCTTCTATGGAAGGCCTCCCTTGTGATGGCAGTTGATCTAGAAAAAGCAACTTGGTAAAATAGGGTGATTTTTCACATGGCACGGATTGACGGGGGCGCCTACAGGAATCCCCTTAGCTTCCTTCGGCCCCATGCTAGAGGCCAGGCCTACCTGGGGTGAGCATGGAGAACCGAGAGAAGATACAGCTCCCTAGCTGCAGGCGAGGTGGGTAAAGGAAGCATCTCTCTAGGAAAACCTGGTGGTACAGGACTGAGCTGGCAAGATGGTGGTGGTGGAGAAGAAGGTGGAAGAGACGAGTGGCTGCCACAGTAAATCTCTTATGGCAACATGTTGAAAACAGATGCTTAGCCCTTCCTACTTGTTCCTTCAGTCTCTTCTGGGGTGCAGTGAAGGGCTGCCCCACTCCTGGATGGACCCATTCCTCCCCCTGGCTGCAGGGAGGCCTGGTCAGGGCTCACCGGTGGGCCCCTCTCTGGCCGGGCCTTCCACTGGAGTCAACTCTCTCGCCCAGGTTGTGCTCCTGGGATACCCCAGCCTCCTTGTCTCCCGTTGGCAGGACTCTGGACGGCCAGACCAGGCCCGGGGATACACAGGGCGCCGTGGCTTCTGCTGTTTCTCTCTACCCCCGCCCCCCGCTCCCCAGTAATCCTCTACCTCGGAGCCTGTTTCCAAGGAGCCCACTCTAGGACACGCTCGAGTCCTTCCTCTACGCTGCTGCGACGTCCCCCCACAGGTCCCCAACAATATCTCAACCACCAGATTCCACGATCCCTTAGACATCTTGGCAGTTTTTATCTAACTCTTGATCATTTCTTTCCCCCTGAGCACTCTTTCAGCTCTTGCCTCCGTGAATCTGCTTTACCTTCGTCCTCTTCCTACCTCTCTAAATGCTTTTCACTTTGGGTTTTGGTTTTAACCCAAGTTTCGCGTTCAGTCACCCTCTTGCTTTGTACTTTTTCTTGGGAAATCTCATCCATACCCCTGGCTTTGGTTCCTATCCTCATAGTAAAACCTTCTGAATCCAAATATTTAACTCCGATCTCTGCCCTGAATTTCAAAAATGCTCTAGGTATTGTTCCCTAGATATCGCATGCTCGCTCCTGAGAGACATTCTTCCGACCTCTCCACCATGATTCCCGCCAATCTACCCTTTGCACTACGACCAGAAGTAACCATATTCCATGCATCAGTACTTACTGGTATTGTCATTGTCCCACTGGTGTTGTTTTAAGGAGTTGTGACATGTCTCTTCCATAAACCTATGACTCTAGAGAATTTTATAATGGTGCTAAAATTTTACAATGTTCCCTCCAACCAATTTGTCTCATGCAAACTCTTTCTTCCTGGCAGTACAGCAGAAAGAGAATGGTCCTTTGAGTCGTGCAGAAGTAGCCTGTAATGCTGATTACCCCTCAGTAACCGTGGTGCCTGTGGAAGCCACTTCTCCACCGCTCAGCCCCCCATCTCTCTTAGAGAGATACCATGAGGGCTACGTGACAAAAGGCGAGTATGAACGTACTTGAACTACATAAACGTTACTCGATAAATGCCATCCTGCCTCCCTCCCGCCCTTCCTGTCCTCTCCAGGTCTACTGTTGCAGCTACACTTTAAACAACTACCCTCAGTTTCCAAATTCCGACTAAAAAGCGCCCACCCAGACGACAGGTAGGAAGAGGGCTCTTTGTTCAGAGCAGGAAATTTAGGAGTGAAGTCAGACAGACATGACACATTGGGAACTCATTTACTTGGCTTCGGGACACCTCAGGGCACAGAAGCCAAGTCGCTGGGTCGTACGGGGATCCCCGGGGCAGCACCCGTCTGGCCAGGAGCCTGGGGTGTGCAGCTGGTCTCGGTCTCTTGCTGCTTATCTTGGCCTTGACAGTCAAGTACGATTTGTGTCAACTTCACTGCTTCCCTCTAGCTTTCCCCTCCCAGGATTGCTATTTTGTGGCTGACCCCAGCATTTCAGGACTTCTTTCCTATGGAAACATTCCTAACCTTTAGACATCTAAGCTACATACAGGAATTAGAGTATTTGGAGAATCACGACATCAGTTTCATTCCTTATATTTTAAATTTCTGTCCCTCTCGATGCCACCTGTAATCTGTGATAGTTGGTTATCAATCTCAGGTTATTCTCAATGGACACTATTAGATTATTTTTCATTTCTCTCTGCCTAGCAAACACTGCTGATACCCTTTCAGGAAGATATTCACTTAGAGTTGGCTCGGGGTTAGATTTTTTTTCTAAAGTAGTATAGGCTTATTACATTTTAAGGAAATCAAAGATATAAACTGAATAAAAGTATACATGATTATTCATAAAAACAATTGAAGAGGATTTATTTAAAAATAGCAAATCCCCATAGTACATTGAAATGATTTTATTACAGAAATTCAGTAACAACACAGTTGCATAATTTTTATAAGTCTTTCTGCCATTCCCAGGTATAGGCTTCTGACTTCTCACCTCAACAGAGAAACCGCCCCTTGAGTGATTTTTGCATCTCCTGTTTCTCTCCGTCCTAGTCAGGATTGATTGTCAGGCTGTGTCTTTCAAGTTCATAGGCCTAAAGTATCACTTCTTTGTGCAAGACACACACACACTCAGGACGATACAGATTTCATTGTTTTGTTTACTGCTATAAACCCAGCACTTAGGACAGGGTTAAGCATGAAGTAGATGCTCCATAAATATTGGTTCAATAAATAAATCCTACTGCAAAATAACATAAATTTACCCTTTTTTATTGGTATGATTTTCCATGTTATATTCTCCTTTACAGACTCTAAATGAAAGCTCTGTTTTTCAAAATAGTTTAGAATAGGTTAATCAGTTCTGAATACAAATTGTACTTTCTATTTACTTTCTTTTAAAACCAATTTGTGGGGATCCCTGGGTGGCGCAGCGGTTTGGTGCCTGCCTTTGGCCCAAGGCGCGATCCTGGAGACCCGGGATCGAATCCCACGTCGGGCTCCCGGTATTGGAGCCTGCTTCTCCCTCTGCCTGTGTCTCTGCCTCTCTCCCTCTCTCTCTCTGACTATCATGAATAAATAAATAAAATCTTTAAAAAAAAATAAATAAAACAAATTTGTTTAATTTGACTTTCTACTGACTGACTCAAGGCAATTATTTCATTTTATTAATTTTATTTTAATTTTTATTGATTTTTTTAAAAATTTGAGTATAACTAATATACAATGTTATACTAATTTCATGTGTATGTACAGCATAAGGACTCAATAATTCTATACCCTACTCAGCGCTCATCACAATAAGTATAATTAATTTCCTTCACCTATTTTACTCATCATCTCACTGACCTCCCCTCTGGCAATTACTAGTTCTCTATATTTGTCTGTTTCTTTCCTTTGTCTCTTTTTTTTCTATATCAGTATATTATGTGCTTACGATGTGCCCTGTGTCCTGTTCGTTTTTTATGCCAATCCATTTCTCATACTGTTCTCAAACTTACATATTTTTTTAGAGAATCTATAAATTGTATTTTATTATTTATTTATTTTTATTATTATTTTTAATGATAGTCACACAGAGAGAGAGAGAGAGAGGCAGAGACACAGGCAGAGGGAGAAGCAGGCTCCATGCACCAGGAGCCCGACGTGGGATTCGATCCCGGGTCTCCAGGATCGCACCTTGGGCCAAAGGCAGGCGCCAAACGGCTGCACCACCCAGGGATCCCCTCAAATTTACATATTTTTGATAATTAATAATCTATAGTTTATTAATCTATAAATATTTAAGAGATTACAATATAAGCAACTGATGAATTATTAAAAACTACATCTGAAGCTAATGATGTACTGTATGTTGGCTGATTGAGTATAAATTTAAAAAAAGAGGGATAGAGTAAATGGTGCATAGATACTTGTAATTTAGTTTTTATTCACTCCACTAAGACATATTATAGTCAAATTTGTATTTTATACGAATGGATCAAATACCTCATTTACAAAGTATGAATTTTGTCATTTTCATTTGCTGCTTCATTCACAACACCTAGACAATCTAATGAGATAAGTACAGTTACATTCCATTTTACAGATGAGGAAACAAAGGCAAGGAGAAGTTAAGAAACCATTTTACACAGCCTTAAATGGTAGTGCTGGATTTTAAACTAGATGATTCAACTCCAGAACGTGCACTTCAACCACTAGACTCTGCGGCCTTCACGACATATAACACTTTGCTACCCTTCATGCCTATCTAACACCATAACTTGTAAAGAATGGGGGACTCTAAATATCACATAAGATGAATAGTGATAAAAGGAAAAGCTTTAATTTCCCAGTAGTCTTCCTAATAATTTATGAGAACTAGCCACTAAAACATGGAGATAAGTACTATAACCCAAGAGGACTTCAGCAACTTATTTAGTATCAGAAAAATTGAAAAACAATATTTTTCTCCTCTTCCTGGCATTTTGTGGTACTTTTATCTCTTAACCCAGAAGTCTCAAATGAGGTTTACTATCTTTCATTTATTGACATCTCTTATCTAGAAAATAACATTTTCAGATAGCTGCACAAAAGCATTATATCAACACCTGGGTGGCTCAGTGGTTGACCACCTGCCTTTGGCCCAGGGCATGGTCCTGGAGACCAGGGATCAAGTCCCACATCAGGCTCCCTGCAGGGAGCCTGCTTCTCCCTCTGCCTGTGTCTCTGCCTCTCTCTGTGTGTCTCTCATGAATAAATAAAAGCATGAAATTGTCTTTGTATTGCACATGAAATATAAAATGTTTCATAATTGTAAAACTCTTTTCACAATCACAAGTGATTTAAAATAATGAAATAATTCATGAAAATAGACTTCCTGTCATAATCTATATGAACCACCCAACTGGGGCAGCCCTGGAGGCTCAGCGGGTTTAGCACCGCCTCCAGCCCAGGGCGTGATCCCGGAGACCCGGGATCGAATCTCACATCAGACTCCCTGCATGGAGCCTACTTCTCCCTCTGCTGGTGTCTCTGCCTCTCTCTCTCTCTCTATGTGTGTCTCTATGAATAAATAAATAAAATGTTTTTTGTTTAAAGAAAAAAAAGAACCACCCAACTGTTTCTAGGGAATTAAATACCAATATAAGTTACATGTAATAAAATTCTAGCAAAAATGAGTTAATTCCACTACAAAAGAAAAAAATGTATTTTGCCCGATACATTAAAAGAATGACAAAAACCGACATTAGCAAAATCAAATTTTAGGTGAGGAAAATATTTGCAATGTATTTGAAAGAAAAAAGGGCCAATATTTGTAATATATAAGGATCAGTTACAAAGTGATAAGAAAAAGCCAACACAATAAAAAGGTAGGCAAGAAATATCAACATACAAATTACAGAAGAGCATGTGACTAATACACATATGAAACGTTTAATCTCTCTGGTAGCCAGGAAAATGCAACCTGAAGTAATTCAGATATTACTCTATATCCAGCAGAATGAGAAAGATAAGAAAAGAGAGATTACAACTTATTTCTCAGTGGCAATGTGAAAATGACTATTACATACCCATGGCAATCTAAATCACCATAGCTTTTGAGTACAATATTTGCCTATTAAATTTAGAAAGTTATATGCATCACATTATGGATAATGGTAAAAACTGGAACAAGCTCTATGCAGAGCAATTTTACAAATTCCACCAGAATTACATTGAATATAACAATTCCACTCTTCCTATGATATGCTTGCACAGATGCAAAACCATCTATGCCTATGGTCACTTAGAGTAGCATTGTTTGTGATAGCAAAAGACTGGAAGGGATATGAATTCACATAATGTGCTCTTAAGGAGTTTATATAAAATGAAAATAAAATAAGAAAATTCTTCACAAACAGATATGAAATTATATCCAATATTTTCCACTAGGTAGGAAAAAGGTATTGAACAGTTCCTGAATATGCTATAATCTAAGGGAAAAAGAAAAAAAATGTATGTGTATGTACATAGGCTTATATATTGGAAAAATATCTCTGGAAGTTTATATAAGAAACTGAAAATAACCAGTTTCCCTCTAGAAAGGAAAACTGATTTGTTGGGGATAGAGTTGGAAGAGACATTTTTCAGTTTATATCATATAGAAGCTTTTGATTTTTGAAATATGTAACATTATATATTAATATTGGTGATTTTCTGTACAATAATGCTAAAGTACTTAATGCCAGTGAACTGTATACTTAAACATGGTACATTTTATGTTATGTATACTTATCACAGTAAAGTGATTTTAAAATTATATAGTATATAACAATAAAATAACTTTAATATTACATGTATATAATATATGTTACATATATATAAATTTACATATATAAAGTGTATTTATGCCCCAGAAGCTTATAACTGGGTATGTATATCTTTGTAAATGTTATGCTTATTTATTTTTTTACAGATTTATTTATTTATTTTAGAGAGAGAGTGTGTGTGAGTGGGAGAAGGGGCAAAGGAAGACAGAGAGAGAGAGAGAGAGAGAGAATCTCAGGCAGATTCCCAGGAAGCATGGAACCCAACACAGCACTCAACCTCATGACCCTGAAATCATGACCTGAGCTGAAATCAAGAGTCAGGTGCTTAACTGACTGAGCCACCCAGGAACCCCTGGGTATGTATCCCTTTGGAAACATAAGCAAATAAATGAAGATATATTCAAGTTAGCTCACATACCATTATATTAAGAGGCAAAAATTGTAAGTAGAGTAAATCATCCCTAAATGGAGGATTGTTTAATGAAACTCATCCAGATATTCTAGAATCTAATGCAGCTGTTAAAAAGAATACACTATGAATAGATAGATTGTTCTAGGTCTGTACATTGAAATATTACTCAGTGCTAGAAAAAAATAAGCTATCAAGCTTTGAAAAGGCATGGAGGAAAATTAAATGCATATTATTAAGTGAAACAAACCAGTCTGAAAGGATACATACTGTTTGATTTCAACTACATGACATCCGAGAAAAGACAAAATTACAGAAATAGTAAAAAGGTCAACAGTTTTCAGGGATTAGGAGGCATGGAAGACAGGATTTTTAGGGTGGTGAAAGTATTCTGTATGATACCATAATAATGAATGTCATTATACATTTGTCCAAATTCATAAAATGTACACCAAGAGTGAAGCCTACTATCAACTACAGACTTTGGATGACAATACTATGTCAATATTGATTGTAACAAATGTACCACTCCAGTGTGGGATGTTGACGGTGTGGAAGGCTATGCTTGTGTGGGGTCAGCGGATATATGGGAATTCTCTGTACTGTCTGCTCAATTTTGCTGCAAACTTAAAACTGCTCTAAAAAATAAAGTCTATTTTAGAAAGGATCCTAAGAGAAAGAAGTGGAAGACATGAAAATAAAAAAATACATTAGTCTGTGTTAGTTGACATGCAAAAATTCCCATTATATACCAAACAATATACAAAAAGTGTTGTTGTTTTTGTTTTTTTGTTTCTTTGTTTTGTTTTGCAGCATCAATGCTTCTACAGAGAGATACTGGGAGAGATATATACATTTAAATAGAGAGCTGAGGAACCTACAAAACTAGCTGGGCTAAATTTTCACAGTGAGGAGAATCAAAGACAAGTGAGCTGAGCATCAAAAGATCCTTTCTCTGGAAGCATTTGCCAATTCTATGGCACAAAACAAGAGTCTGAAAATCTGGGTTTAGTTTGATCAAAGGGCCATAACCAGGGAAAGCCAAATAACAGGTCTGGGTGTCTGGAGAACCTAAAGTAAACACTGGAGAACTGAAGACATTTAACGGTATAGTTGATCTTTCTTTTGAATAATTTAGTGTGCTTTGGTATTTCATGACACAGTAAGCTAGAATTTTAGATAAAAATCTTTGAAATACAAGGCAAAATGTCCTGCCTTATCAATAAATTTACAAGGGGCAAGAGTCATAGTAAACACACCAAGATTTCAGTTGAAAATTCTGGAGGGTTACTACACTTTAGAAACAGGAAATTACCAGAGATAGACTAAAGCACCCAGACTCTACTCATCTTAATCCCTGAAAAAATTAGGTGGAATATTTTTTCTACTTTATTTGCCAAGATATTATCACCTGGAGACTCTAAAATGTAGCATACTACACATCTGGCATTTAGTAAAAATTACTAAAAGAAACAGGTTCATAATGACCAAAATATAAGGGAATAAACAGACACTAAAAATAGATACATAGGTGACCAACATATTAAAGACAAGAACTTTAACTACAATTGATATGTTCAAGAAACTGGTTGAAAAGATGGACACGCTATATCAGATGAAGATAAATAGAATTTCGCTAATTTATTTAGATAATAGGATAATCTAATTCGATTATTAAAATTTATTTAAAAATCAAATATTCTATAATTGAAAGATACAGTATCTGAAATTCAAAATTCAATAAATAAATTTAAAATCATGTTAAAAACTGGATAATGAACTGGAAGACAGATCAACAGAGAATATCCAATTAAAGTAGAAAGAAGAGAATATAAAATAATAGAGTATAAGAGAATTGTGTGCACAGTGAAAAGATCTATGTAGCTGAAGTTCGAGGAAAAAGAAAGAATGGGATTGAAACACTACTTGCAAAGAATGTGGCTAAGAATATTCCAAAATTGGTGAAAATCTCTAACCAGAAATTTGCAAACTCTGGAGAAAACAACTGGAAAGAAAACCACACCCAGATGTATCATAATCAAAATGCTGAAAATAAAACAAATGAAGAAAAAATCTTAAAAGCCTATAAAGAACAACCAAAAAATAGCTCAATTAAAAATTAGGTAAAGGATTTGAATAGACATTTATCTAAAGAAGATATATTCAGGGCATTAAGCACATGAAAAAGTGCTCAAGCACTCGTTACTAGGTAAATGGAAATCAGAATCCTCATGAGATTATCCTTTCATATCTATTAAGATGGTGACCATCGAACACACACACACACAGACACACACATGAATGAGTATTGTCTAAGATGTGAAAAAATTGGCTTGCTTTTGCTCCATTGTTGGGAATTTAAAATGGTGTACTTACTATGGAAAGCAATACGGCAACTCCTCAGAAAACTGAAAACAGAATTTTCACATAATTCAGAAACTCCACTTCTGTATACATACCCAAAAGAAAGGAAAGTGGAGATTTGAAGAGATACATGTACACCTATATTCGTGGCAGCGTTACACTCAATCGTCAAAAAATGGAAGCAACCCAAGTATCCATCAACAGATGAATGGATGAACAATATATTGTCTATACACAGAATGGAATATTATTCCACCTTAAAAGAAGAGAAGTCGGACACAAGCTACAACACGGACAAAACTAAAGGACATTATGCTCAGTCTCAAAAGAACAAATACTATATGGTTCCACTTAGATTGCTCCAAAGTAGTCAAATTCCAAGAGACAGACAGTAGAATGGTGGTTTGCAGGGGCTGGAAGACGGACAGACTTTCAGTTTTGCAATATGGAAAGAGGTATGGAGACGGTTGGTGGCCATGGTTGTGTAACAACGGGAATATACTGAATAACACTAAACTGTCCATTTAAAAATGGTTAAGATGGTAAATTTTGTTATGCATATTTTACCATAATTTAAAAGCCATTTTGAAAGTCTTTTAAAAATCTTTTACACAATAAGACAAATATTCATCAAAAAAAGCACCAGTGAGACTTACGACTTTATTCCCAAGAGAAAGAACAGAGCTACAACACAATGGGATGATATCTTCGAAGCACTGAAAAAGGAATTCTATAACCAGCAAAAAATAATGTTTGGAAATAAAGATGAAATAAAAAGTTTCAGAGAAATAAAAACTGAGAAAAATTTATTTCTGGCACATTGGCACTAAAAGAAATGCAAAAGAGTCCTTCAGGCAGGAGAAAAAATACTCCCTAGTGGAAACACAGACATGTAGGAAGAAATGAAAGACAGACTAGTGTCAGAGTTGTTTTGAGTGTGGCAGTCGTGAAAGCAAAGGAGGGAGTGCCTGGGGGGCTCTGTGGTTGAGCATCTGCCTTTGGCTCAGGTCGTGATCCCAGGTCCCGGGATCGAGTCCCACGTTGGGCTCCCCACATCGGGCCTGCTTCTCCCTCTGCCTGTGTCTCTGCCTCTCTCTCTCTGTGTCTCTCATGAATAAATAAATAAAATCTTAAAAACAAAAAGAAAGAAAGCAAAGAAGGAACACAGGAGAAGGACTGGGTTTTTCGCAACAGAGGCAAACAGATATTTGTCAGCCTGCTATGGGAAATCATTTATGAGATCACTACATGAAATAATAATAGGCCATCTATATTTGATAGGATCACCCAGTAGTAAAAATTTCCTTAACCAAGATACATTAACTTGAATTAGCGCTACTCAAATTAGCGTTAAGTTTCAGGGAGTTATAAGGATGTTCTGAAAAGAAGTAAATCTGAGTTACAAATATGAAGCTATGTAAGGTAAATATGAAAGACGTAAATCCATTATTGGGATTGATATCTGAAGGAGATAAGGTAAAGAACAAAGGCTCTATATGAAAAAGGATTCACAAATTCGTTTGGCCTCCAAAGTTGGATTATCTCCAATCAGGGGCTCCCAGTGACTGCATGACTAACTGAGATATCTGTAAAAGTTTTCCGTCCTCAGTCATCCTCCTCCCAGGCTTTCCGG
The DNA here is from genome assembly GCF_018345385.1 of Vulpes lagopus. Classification (NCBI taxonomy): domain Eukaryota; kingdom Metazoa; phylum Chordata; class Mammalia; order Carnivora; family Canidae; genus Vulpes; species Vulpes lagopus. The sequence goes on from NC_054826.1 coordinate 164,916,697, forward strand.
CAGCATCTGACATTGCCAACCTCTACGAATCTTCCTGCTTCTTCAATTTCTTTAAAAAAAAGATAAGATTAAACAAAAATACTGGAAGCCAGATTTCCTCTCACTGCTGACTCTTGCTCAGTTTTTGTGGCTGATTTCTCTTTCTCTACACAGATCTTTGATGATCGAATATTGATCCTAAGAACTGCACCTCTGACAATATTCCCGATGACATCTGGCGGCTTCAACCACTTTGTCTACTGGGAGACACCGTCTAGTCCTACCTCCAGCTGTGCATTTCTGACAACTCTGCAGTGTCCCCGTTCGGCTGTGCGGACGCACCTGCACTCCACATTGCAAACCCAAGTCACCATTTTACCATCATCTACTGGAAGCTCTACACTTAAAGTTCCAGATCTCAAGCAATGGGGCCACTGTTCACCCAACCGAAGTTCCCGCAGAATCCAGGGAAGCGGGTGTTGGTTCCCATCACAGCCCTCCCTATCGCTACTGTCAGCACCCTAGTTTGACTCCCAGATTCCCCAGCTGCGTGGCCACAAGCACCAGTCTCCTGGACTCCCACTCCTGGATTCCCTCAACAGCCTTCTTGATGTTTTTCCTTTTTAAAACACTTCTTTTAAGTTCTTCAACACCTTTCAAATTCCGGCCTTCTTCACCTCCTTCTGAGCTAAAATTGATCCCGACACTGACTCTTACCAACGTATATCTAAACACAATTATTAGAAGTTTCTCTCCTTTAATACAAAGATAGTCCAACTAAACTATTTTAAAAGTCTGAATTTTGAATTTTGACTCTTACACCCTGCAGTGTTAAGTGTGTATCACTGTATGACATCCCAAGATAAAATGTCTAAATTTATAAACCAAATTTGTTAGGTTTTCACTCATGCTTTTTTATCTCTGAGTTTTACTGAGTTATTGTTTAGCAATTATGCTATAATTAATAATTATGCTAATTATACTGAGTTATTGTTTAGCATTCTTATGAGAATGTATGGTTCCAATTTATAACTATTTGATATCGTTTGAATGTGAGTTATCATCCATAACTAGTCATTTATAAGTCCTTCAAAAATTTCTTTTGGCTTATAAAGTTTTTTTAGGAATCTTCTTTAAGCAGTTGAAATACAGTTTTAAAGAATGTCTATAATTTAAAAAGTTTCTACTACGTAGGATTTTAAATATAAAAATATGTATAATTTCTAAAATATTTTCATTGTGGATGCTGCCATCATTTCTCATAGATTTTTCTTTGCAGACATATTTTAATCATCATCCACTGAAAAATATCTGTTAACAAGAACTGTATTTTTATCCTAGAAAATACATGGTTATTATCCTGTATGTGCATCTAAATGTGTTCATGTGTGTATGCATGGAAGTATATGACATGTACAATCAGTTTCTAAGTTCAAACTTCATTTCTTAAACCATATCAATGAAAGAATTGATGCAAATACTTTCCAAAATACTTTTAGCTTCAACATTTTCTGATTCTGTTACAATCTCCGAGATACATTCGGGGAGCAAGAATCAACTCCAAAATACTTTAATATGGAACCATGAGAGTCTCAAAGATCCTTCTTGCCATTCAAATAATCTTATTTACCCTTCCCACATTCTTAAATCTTTTTAAAAATCCATTCATCCAAACATTACATGTTCTTATCATTGAACCTCCTATTTCATTTCTTGAAAATGTCAGTGAGTACTGATAAATGGAAAGTTCCTGCTTCGTGTCTAGATTTCATTTGATATCACCTTGAAATTTTGAAATGTAACCTTCGAAAGTGAATGCAATTTCATTCTATTTCTTAAAAGCATGATTATAATATAATTCCTATTAATGGTTTATGAGAGGAATTAACACATTTATACAGTGGTTTAATGTGTTACAGGATGTAGGGAGATGCTTTTTTTTTTAGAAAGGAATGTGTTGTTGAATTAGGTTTCTAAGTATAAGACCTCTGAAAAGATACAATTTTTAAACTCATCTTTCTGACCAAAATCATTTCATTATTATTGATAGAAAATTTGTTTCCTGAAATCCATAGTTACCATTTTTAATTCCTATTTTTGTGATGTGATATAGTTAACACAAATACTACTAGATATGAATTTAAAATTACAAGACTATTTTGTAATTATAGAGTAAAATTCCCAGAATACTACTGAATTCTACATATTTAAGCATAGTAAAATAACATAGTATCTACTTGCTAGTTATTCCTGTCTCTGCAGACTTCTAGGTTGTGACCACTTTGACTTGCATTTTTTTCATGTAGCGGGCTCCTTTAAAAAAAAAAAAGAAAATTTAAAAATTTTTAATTAACTGTACTTATAAATTGACAAATGCATCTAAATGAACATAATAAGCAAGAATGGAATGTGAAGAGCTTAATCAAATGTATTTCTAATTGTCAGGTTATACATCCTCATCAGAATAATTCCACAAACACTACCATCTTAAGTATTTAAGCTGTGAATATATAAATTCAGTATGGAACAAAAGGACACTAATGTCCAATATTCCTTCTAAAAACAATTCAGTATCTGCAAGGAAAATTCTTTGTATAGTGATTTTCCACCTTGCCTGTTTTATTTCCAATAACTAAGTAATTAATGTGAAATGTTATTTTTTTTAAAGTTATAAAGACAGAATTCCTTTTAAAATTTTTCATAATTTAGGTTCTTGCAGGTCAGAGCTGCCTTTCCCCTAATTATTCTGAGTGAATAAGATTTTATGTTCTCACTATTACACCTTAAACCCTGATTTGGTAATTCCCGGTGGTCATTAAAACACAGTGCTTTGACACTGGCACTTAGGTGTGGTATATTCGTAGCTTAATGTGTTTGATATATTACAATTAAGATAATTGAGCCTAAAATACCCATATGCATTTGTAATAATCAAATTTATTTTTTTAAAGTGACTTTAACGAGATTAATGCAGATATGCATATTTATTTAGCATTGTAGTTTCTACTCTGCAATGTTACAACCCAGGGTTGACCTGGGAAATAAAGAAGAAAATGACACCTTGAAATTGTTTGTTTGAATACTTAATGTAAAGCCTTTATATGTATAAAATCCAAGAATCTCAATATAATTATTAAATGTATGAGTCAGGGCTATAGGAAACCTCCATTTATCAGTGGAACAGAGAAGTTATCTATTTGATACATAGGCTGAGCCTGGTATGCTTTAGGAATCATAAAGGGATGCTTTATTGATATTATTTAGTGCAATTTTTTAATAAAACATTTAAAAATTGGAACGAAAGGACCAAGAAAATGTTCAAAATCTGTTTACTAAAGCCAAACGCACATAGTAACACTCAGGTACTAAAAGAAATCTCTCCTTGAAGTTAGGACTCTAAAGGATATTTTGGAAAATAAAAAATGTATTTAAAATATATAAGTAGCAGTTAAAATGCTGGAGATTATGTTTATTTAATTGATGTAATTACTTGTATAAAATGCACAATCTTAAATAAAGCTTAGCAAACCATGTGTTTAAGCTGAAGTAATTTTCTGATTACAAATGCATTATTGAAAGAAATAGAAATTAACAATTTTTATAGTTATTCTTAATACCTTTGCCTTTTAACTTTTATACTAAAATTAAAAATGATTTACATAGGTTACATTATAGGTTACATTATAGGTTACATAATGAAATGCTTACAGCCTGCAATATATTATCCTGAATTTCATAGGAATACAAAGATACAGTCTGGTTAAATGCCATTTAATATAGTCTAGCGTCTAGATTAGAAAACTGGAATCATCATCTACTGTAACTTCTTTATCTGTATAGTGACAATAATAATTAACCTTAAGTGTCTCACAAATAATCTTCAAAAAATAATATAAAGTAATATAAATTAACAGCTAAGCACACTTCTTAGGAGAACAGTCTTTGCTTTTATTTTCTTATACCGTAACAAGTAAAATTTTAATCCTAAATATATTATTCCACTGCCCCCAAAAAGTGATGCATACTTAAAAAAATACATTATTATATTCTTGTCATCTGTCTTTTGTTGTTACTTTGTTGAAAATAAAAGTTGTCCCTCTACTTTCAGGCAGATTCACTATTCAATATAATGAAAGAAATATGTCTGAATTATTAATATTATTATTATATTATGCTATATGATACTGTATTACAGTGTAGTGTACTGTATTATAATATTATAATAGTTATATTAGTATATTACAATTATATTATTTAGTATAATATACAGTGATATTATTTTAAGAATGAGTAGACTTGCTTCTGTTATTTGCAAATCATTGGAATTGGGCCTCATCATGGCTAGTGAGACAAACACTCACTAGGGAAGGGAAACACTGTTAGGAGGACACATGCTCTTTTAAACACCGGATTTTATTTTTCTTTTACAAGAGACCTAATATACATAGTAACAGGTGAAACCACATTTTTAAGGCCAATGTTGAAGGGGAAAAAAAGAACCTTTTGGTTATAATAGAGGCCAGCATACCAGCCTTGACGGTAACCTTTTACTAAATAACTTAAAATAAGATGCTTAAAAGAAAAATAATTTTCAAGTGCTTTTTTCAGTGCTATCACTGATAGCCCCCGGGGTTAAAGTCCATTTTAAAAGACTTAGTGGGAGACCTAAGATAGGGAAGCATTGTATGCAAGTCTTTTGAAAGGTTTCTTGCTTTGGGCTACACTTACTTTGTGGTATTTCTGGTTTCTAGTCTTTTAGTCAACCTCCTAACTAGTGATGGATAACCTCCTCACTCAGTGCCTATATTGGATGTAAATGATGACCTAAAAATCCATGTTATGCATTAAATGGATGTTGATTCTAAGTAGTACGCCTTATTACAGCCCTTTTCTTCCTAAACTTTCCATATCTTTAGATGGCCTGAGCTGCTGTAATCCCAGTGAGACCTGCCTCTTCCACCTGCTACTCAAAAGTAGAAAGTGCATATGAAAAGTCCTTAAGGTAAAAGCTACTATTTAAAACATGGCCTTCCGGGGCCAAGTCCTCATTCAGTTATGCTTCTACGTAGCGTCTATCACTCTGTAGATGTTGTCATATTTAACCAGTGTTGGTACGGCACTTGGGCTATGACAACGCAGTGAATAAGCCAGACTTGGGTGCCAAGCACCACAAATCCCAACTTCACATTTCCTAAATGAGATTGCCTAATGTGTTTAAATGTCCATCAAAATTAACCTTTCACATCCAGAGGGCACAGTGGGTATTCTTGATAACACTGAAATTCTAGACAGGTTTCCAAATACTACAGGATAAATGAAAAATTCAGAGGGTTTGAAATGGCAAGAATGCTCTGAAACTGATGTTGAATTGGCTAAAGAAGTTTAACTGTCTCAAGGTTAATGTTCTCCTAGTGCTTCTGTGATCTGATTACGAATAGTCGTTGACTATTTAATGCCAATAACGCTCTCAGAGCTGATGAAATACAGGTGCTGCATATCACAGAAACTTCATAATATCAATCCAGGTAAGGACTACGGCAGGGAACATATTTAGGTTGAATTACAAGGTTGAGAGAAATTTTAAATAACCATAGTCTGCTCATTATGTTGGGAGGAATTTCACCACAGCCATCCTTAGCAAGTGAGGACCTTTTGAAGGTCACCAGTATCTTCAGGAAATTCATCGGAATTTGTTGTCACACCTTGCAGGTGTCCACCTATAGGAATTAGAGTGGGAGGGCTGGCCAAGAGTGTGACATTGCACACCCAGCACCGGGTTTGTGAGATCTGAGTGGAGCAAAGGGTGTCTTAGTAGTGGCATTGTAGGTCATTTGACTTTAAAGACAGAGCTTGAAAGTCCAGATATGAAGGCTTTTCAGGAACTAGAAGGCAAAACAGAATTCCCAGTATGAGACTAAGGCCCTCCAGATCCTGTCTGTGTAGCCTCTTGGATAAATTAGGAATAAACTCTTAATGGAGCTCATCACTGAAGGGCAGAGATTGAAAGCAGATTTAAGTATAATCTGAGACAGGAGACGACAGGAAGTGACCTTATTTCACTATGGGAGCCAGGGTCAGGGAGCGCTGAGCACACTCCAGAAGTTCATGGAAGGCTTCTGACTCGGTGATCAGTCAGCGCCTTAGATGCCCCAGGTACATTTTATTAAATTTTCATTGAATTTCAATGAACAAACCAAGATCCTTTAAGTTTCTTCCATGCAAGTATATTATTTTATTTTATTTATTTATTTTTAAATTATTTATTTATTTATGATAGTCACTATTTATTTTAAAGGCAAGTAAAAAAGGCAGAAAAAATGGCAGAGCCTCGTAAATCACTATAAGCCTTTTGCATTCCTTCTATATTTATTCCCCTCTCTAAATCCCTTGAACTCTCCAGGGAAGGGGAGGGATAGACAAGGCTAGAACTGCTGATATTTGGGGTTTAATTTGTTCCGATACCATCCAGTCTATTCTTTTTTTCTTGTCTAATATAAAATTTCATGAGTGAGACAGACCCAAGGATCATTGAAGAGAAAAAAACAAAATTACCTGGAAGGCAGTAAACTGAGCGCTCTGAATTGAAATAACGAAGGAGACCTTAGTATTCAGAAGTATTCCTTTCCTGCCCCTAATATTTCCGTGGGAGGAATATACCACTGATGTTGGGTGTGGCTCTGTGACTTGCTCTGGTCAACAGCATGGGTGCAAGTAATGGTGGACCTGTTCTGATCCTAGGCCGTAAGAGGCCTTGTGTGTCTCCGGCCACACTGTCACAGCTCTGCCACGTGTAAGAACTATGAGGTGAACATGTCCGGGTTAGCCCACGGGTTCGAGGAGTAAAATGAGAGATACACCGAGCAGAGCTGTGTCTATAGCAGGGGCATCATAGATCAGTTGACTTCTCTTTGACCTCCAGACATGAACAGAACCCCATGGAATCAGCAGAGCCACCAAGCAATGCCCAGCCTGGCTTGGTGGATTCCCAACCAATCCCCGGACACCGAGGTAAATAAATGCTCGCTACTGCACGCCACTGAGATGCCGTTGCTGTTTGTTAGGTGGCATTGTTGTAGTGATGAGCGATACGTCTCAGATAAAGGGATCAAGAAAGGCCGCACTGAGAAGATGACGTGTCAGCAGACACTAAGGAATGAGAGAGACCTATTTATGTAAACAGCTGATATTTAAATTCCAGGGAGAAAGATCACCACTCAGAAGGACACTAAGGCCTGTGGCATGCGCTGGAGGAACTTTAGTCTACCTAAGCCCGATCAGCATGAAGAGCAGTCACCCAAGGATAGATTGGGACGGGAGAAGCTGACAGATCAGACCTTGTATATGCTCTGGTAGGAAATAAATCTTTAAGATTTTTAGAATTTTCCAGAGCCAGTAGAATCTTCAGATGACCTGTTTAAGGCTGGTTTACAAGTGGAAAATGAGTTAGAAGAGAGGACGAGGAATACTTGACATGGAAATGTCCTTGCAAGGCAAGCACATCAGGGAGGCTTCCGTTCAACAGTAGGCTGCGGTATAGGTAGGTTTTTGGAAAGTCAAAAGTCGTTCGCAGATTTTTGACTGTATGTGGGTGGGGTTGGGGGTGGTTGGCGCCTCTAACTCCCCATTGTTCAAGGGTCAGCTGTATACATAGCAGCTTTGAGAGTGCTGCTGGAGCTCAGAGGCCCCTCCACATTGCCCCAGTACCACCACGACGTAAGGCCCTGGTAGGACAGGAGGAAGAGCCCTTGTAATCTCTGACCAATTTCACAGAACAATTTGCTGATCTCTTGGCCTATTTTTATTGGCCTAATCATGTATATAATTTTCCTTACTCAGTGGTATCTTTATGGCACAACTGCTCCCTTAGAACATGTCACTGAACCACACAGTCCAGCAGAGTATACAACGTGCAGTGAAGGATAGAAAAGAAAATCAACAGACTTTGTAACTAGATTTCACTGGCATTTCACATTGGCTTGTCTGGGTTTTTATTGATTTTTTTTGTCTTGTTTTTGTCAGTTCTAAAGTGGTTGTCTGCTTCCTCACTGGCCTCTGGGGGGACTCTGACTTTAGTTACCTCCCAAACTAGAGTTTAGTCTAGAGATGACTTTCAAAACATTTCCTCATGCGTGCTTGACGTAGGGGAGCACGGGGAGAGGAGGAGGAGACTGACCTTACTAAGCGCAGATTCTACTGCAGCTTCTATCCTAGGTGGTCAGAGATAGTTCTCTCAGGTTGGTTTCCCCCGGCAGCAGGTTCTGCCTAAGACATAGACCTGGATGTCAATGCTTTATCTGGGAGGCAATCCAGGGAAACACCAGTATACAAGTAAAGAAGTGGAACAGGAAGTAATGAAGCCGCTGCCGTTCCGGGCAACTGAAACTGTCACCTACGAGGCTTATGCTCATGCTCAGGGAGGGCATGAGAGGGGAGAGGAAGGTGAGCTATTTATCCCCCCACTCCCATCTCTCAATGACTGATGCTGCACCTGGAGGAATGAAGTCCTCTGAACCTCCAGGCTGCACTGAACACTTGCCAAAAGAAGGTTCTCCAGAGGGTGCAACAATACTTGCACTTAGATGCACGGGCACATAGTAGAACATTAAGGGTCAAGAGGAGATGGATGGGCCACCAACAGCTACAGAACCTTTTTCTTGTTTATTCCTTATTAACGTTACTATTTTATTTTATTTATTTATTTATTTTAATTTTTTTTTTAATTTTTATTTATCTATGATAGTCACACAGAGAGAGAGAGAGGCAGAGACACAGGCAGAGGGAGAAGCAGGCTCCATGCAGGGAGCCTGACCTGGGACTCAATCCTGGGACTCCAGGATCATGCCCTGGGCCGAAGGCAGGTGCTAAACTGCTGAGCCACCCAGGGATCCCCATTAATGTTACCATTTTAGAGAGGCTTTTTCTCATCCCTTAAAGATCTAAATCCCAGTTCCCTGTCACTCATTCCTTTTCCTTCAGAGCCAATATCACAATTGTTCATCATTACTTTTCTTCTTTCCTCATATATTTCTGCATTTGTCCCTAGACAGTGAGTACGACGAGGTCAGTAACTGAGTTGGTTTGCTCAACAACACGTAGCACAGAGGAAGAACCCAGTATTTGCTGAACCAGTTATTGCATGACAGCCCTATGGAGGAGGTCGTGTGATCTTATTACTGAATGGGAATACTAGGTCATATTGGTGGTGACAGGATTCCAATCAGGATGGTCGGACACAAAATCCCATATTCCTTAACACACGGTGGAAATGACACCATGCTGCTTTTCTATTTGCTGCCTCAGAAAGCTCAATTAATTCCTATTTGCTACATCATTAAATTTAGATTCCTCTGCCTAACTTTCAATTCCTTCAATAACCTGGCTAGTTAGATTATGCTTTCACCTTAAAATAAAATGTGCTCAAATACATTATAGGATGAATGAAATGTTGCTTAAAACCATATGTTAAAATGACCTGCAGGTTGCTTATTGTCAATAACTAGTTTGATATGAGAAAACAGCGTGATTTGGGCTCCAAAAAGTCCAATGGAAAAGGCTAAAGGAATGTAAACATAATTTTTAGAGCAGTCAGAGGAGGAGTCTGAATGATGGGGGACACAAGACTGTTTCTGGGGACAAAATGACTCGAACTCAGAGTCACTGATGATAGAACAGCAAAATTCCTCTTACCCATGCATAGGTAAGTGATTTTGCTTTAAATAGTTGGGCCTGAACAAAAACCACACAACTATACCAGCAAAATGGAACCGGGAGGGATGAAGTCAAAAAACAAGAAAACAACAACAGAAACCTAATTTACTCCCACTTGTATTTGCCAAGGACACAGAGGTGCTTCCATCTGCCTTATCTCATGAAAGCCTCAGGACAAGGCCATTAGCATGACGGGAAGACCTGACAAAGCAAGAAAAGAGTTCAGCATTCAGGCTTTCAGGTAAGAAGCGACTGAGTATTAGGGTAAAATTTCACCTATGAAATAATTAGTTAGTAATATGATCTTTTTTTTTTCTTTTTCGGGAAAAGATGCTGTTGAATGCATTGATGGATTGATTAAAATATCTGAAGCATTTTCCCATGCTATCGGGCTCCTAGGGGTGCTTCTTAGGGGAGGATTACGGCTCCTGCCCCGGGGAGGTTATCCAGGCCCTGTGACTTACTGTGGCTCATAAAACACAAGCCAAGGGAAAGCTCTGCATCGGCCTGTGTCGCTCCTAGTGCTCTTTGCCGTCTGTGGCAAATCCCAGCTTACATAAACTCCATTTTCTCTCTAGATTCTAGAACAAAGAGAAGGCAGAGCCCAGTCCCAGCCACTACGTGGCCATCATGTAACAGTAGTGAAAGATAAATTTTGCTGTTGAAAATGCTGAGGTTTGGGGGCTGTTTGCTGCTGTCATGGTGGAAGTTGCATCAGACACAGTGGGTAAACGGGTCTTTCTGATTCTGGGGAAATTCAAAGATTCAAAATTGGGATCACGAAGGAAAACCATTTTCCACTCGTAATTTTGAGTTGACTGTCAGAAAAAAAAATGTATAAATGATATATTAAAAGTGTTTATCATATTCAAAACATTGACACGACAGGGCCCCAGAACATGCGGTTGCAAATGAAATGAGAAATGAGTTACAGAGTTTTAGTGTGGGGGGGGCAGAATAGGCAACCGCGAAATGTGCCACTTTGGCATATTGATTACTTTGAATTAAAACTCCTCCAGAAATAACTGGTACAAAAATGACCTGTGTCTCCTGACAGCGGGAAATGCACCCCACTGCGCAAGGCACCTCCGTGTCCCAGAGGAGTGAGAGGCATCCTCCCCCCAGAGAGAGGGGCCCGTGGGCCTGAGAAGGCAGGGACCACTAATCTTACTTCCTCTCCACTAATTCACTACCCTGTCCCAGGTCTCTCTGTTTGCCGATACTTTACAAAATTATTTTCTTTGTTTATTTTTCTTATGTCTACAGAATAAAATTTCTTTTTCTTCTGTTAATTTGTCTGTGTCAGTTGAATTATTAGGCTAGCCAAAGCACGGGGAAGGGAAGAAAGGGACGGTTTTCCGTCCCTACAGCTGTTTCCCTGAAGTATGTGGGAGAATTTTATTTAGTCGGTTAACACTAGTATTGTGATGCCTCAGAGAACTTGAAATACGCTAACGTCAGACGTGCAATCGATGAGATGTGCTGGAGTGGTTGAAGGGTGCAGAGAGGCTCTGCTTGTTACCTCGGGGCTCAAACAATCTGATAAGGAAGGTAAGATGGTTTCAATTTATGGAGAGACTGAAAGTATTTTTAGAAATTTAACAGATTTTAAATAATTAAGTTCTTTCAGCAGATTATGTGTTTGAGAGACAGAGAGAGAGCATGTGGGTGTGCCTGGGGGGAGGGTAGAGGAGAAGGAGAGAGAGAGAACCTTCAGCAGGCTCCCCGCTCAGTGGGAAGCCTGGCCCGGGGCTCACCTCACCAGCCTGAGATCAGGATGGAGGCCGAAATCAAGGGATGCTCAATGGACTGGGCCACCCATGCATCCCTCAAGTAATAAAGTTTCAAGGTGACTATTAGAATGTACTAGATTCATAAACAGAATAAGATTTCTATGTTTAGCTTTAAGACAATTACTGAGAAATTAGGTTTAAAGGTAAAAAAGTTAACACAAAAAATAAAAATTAATTTGAAAAATTACAAACAGCCATAAATTATTTTGACTGTGCAGAAAAGTCTTCCTACAATATTAAAACCTCACAATAGCAGGAGCACTATGAAGCAGTACTATATCTCCCATGTTATAGATGAGGAGGTAGAGACATAGAGAAATTAAAGTTGCCCAAAGCCAAAATTACGGTAATTTACCTGATTTAATAATTCTACAAGTTGCAAAATAGTTTTCAAATGCTTCCTAAAGTGTACTTTATTCTCTTTTTTCCTTTAAAATATTAATGTATGGTACTTATAAAAGTTTTCAAAATTATCAAGTATAAATAAAGTTCTAGCTATTATAGATATCTGTATATTGGAAGAAAATTATTCTCTGGTTGATTTTAATTTTGAAAATTAAAAATGCAATAAAAAAAGAAATAAAAAGGAAAATAAACGACTTATTAAAAGACTAACATTGAATGAATGTATCTTCATGCTTCCTGGAAGAGATGCAACAGAAGAAAAGCATAGGCTACAAATTCTGTTAGTTTGTTTAAAGGAAGCTCATTAACTCTGATATAAAATTCTTAAAGGCGTTTAATTTGCCAATTTATGTATCTTTTAGCCAAGAATCCCTCTAAATAAGACCGATGACCAAATCCTTTACTTTTTCAAGTTTAAGAAGAAATGGAAGACACTTTAATAAGGGAAAGTTGATTGAGTCAGATGCATGATTACTTCTATCTATACTTTTATGTTCATAACCTTTTATGACAAATTGCTAATTAAAGAACAAGGCTCACAACGAAGTTAATGTATGTTAACACATGCATTATACACAGGCCACACACGTATACACAGACACTGACACACATTTGTACGATTTTGAGAATTTGAAGCAACAATTACATATCTGTGGAATGACGTCCATATATCAGAGATTACGATTTATTCTTACATAGATAGATAAATATGTAACAAGTGTGCTATCATAAAAGACTCTAAACTTATGGCATCCTTGGTAAACAAACTAACAAGCGCAATTTAAGATTAAAAAATAATCTCAGTTTTCGTAGTCTCATCTAAATTTTTTTCTAAAATCCCTAGATTTGACATTGAAATATAAAAAGAGAGTACCAGTTTTATGAAACAAAGGGAAATAAGATTTATTTGTTTTTCTCTTGAAGCATCAAACGATTGGAAAAAGTAAATTATCTACTTTTAACCATGTCTAATCTTTTAAAATGGTGCCATGAGGAGAAGTCATTTCTGTGAGATTTTCCAAGAAATAAAATCTTTTCTTTTTCCCAAGGAAAAAAAAAATAAATCAGGACAAGGTAAAAATAAATTGTGGTTCCTGAATTTGAAGTATTGTGCATTTAAAAATTGTGGTGGTGTTTTCAGAGTCTTCTAGGGTCTCCTAAGAACTAAAAGAGCATTAAGTGATTCGAGGCTATATTCTCTGCAGAAGGATCGGTGGGCCAAGGAGTGGGTCATCTCATGAACTTTGCTTAATGATGGTGTACATAATACATAACACCAGAAATATAAATTATATCTATGTGATAAACATTGCAATTGATCCTAGGAGAAAAAGAACATGTCTGGATAATGCTAGTCATAAAACTGCTCTCCCTTTCCTGTTACTCATTTTTTTTTTTTTAACACGAAGGTCATTATGACTATTAGTACATATTATGCTATGCCCACAACACTGTCTACACTTCACATATCATCAAAATATTCATCTCAATAAGTTCCCCAAGCGCTATAGCTATATATCCAATCAAAAATCATTTTTGCATTATTTATGATTTTTAAGTTCACCTCTCTATCATACTCAGTCTTGATATCCTTCAGTGTGCACCGTGGTCCTTAAAAATTGGTAAATATAGCCTTTGAGTCAAGAATTAAAAAGTGAGCTTTTAATAATCACTTTTCCCTTTTTCCCCTTCCCAATTAATTTTGTAACAAGTTTAGTTAAGCGTTTGAGGAGAAAAAAGCTTGAAAGACAAAAAGCCTTAGAAAAAGCTTAAAAATCATTTTGTGGTCAACGATGCAGGAACTATCATTCCACCACGGATTATCCTTGGTAAAACTGTCTAGCCAAAGTATTATGAATAACAAGATGCCACTAAAAATGTTGCTGATCACAAAAGCTGTCATATTTACTGTCATCTGCAGTGCTTTGCTCCATAAGAGAGCAATAAGAACGGATGCCCTTTATGATGTGTTCTATCTTGCCTGACAGTAAACTGATAGGCATGTGACATGTCAAATACCAGAGGTGAAAATATGTTCTTGATTAAACATGGTGTGTGATGACCCATGAACACGCAGGTAGCATTAATCACTCTTCAGGCATGCAGCCAAATGACACAACAAGTCACATGTATTTTCACAGTTAAAATTAAGAAGAAAGTAGTTAGCTTTAGTCTTGATGGCAGGATGTTCAAATTCACAGGAAATAAAGCAACATAATCCCTGGTCCATTTGTTCTAAAAAATGTAAATTAATTTAAAAACAGAAGTTTGAGCAAGACTTTCTGCACTCTGTGCCAGATGGACACATCATCAGTTCAGACAGTTAAAACAGGTAAGATGTAATCTTTCTTTTGGCCTATACAACCCTGAAGATGCCATTTTAGAATATTTTTAAAGGGGGGGGCAGGGTAGAGGGAGAGGAGAGAGATTCTTAAACAGGCCCCACGCCCAGCATGGAGCCCCGCTTGGGAGCCCTTTGAAGGCTTCAATCTCATGACCCTGAAATCATGACCTGAGCCAAAATTGACTTGGATGCTTAACAGGCTGAGTCACCCAGGCACCCTCATTTTAGAATCTTTAAGTACAGATACCCTCTGTGTACCAATTTGGAAACAAATTAAGCCAAGGTTTTCTAAAATAGCATGCTCTGGTTAAACATTTTTCCTTAATAAACCCAGAGAATCTTCCAAAGGGGCTAGCAGACATCCCTTGTGTTCAGAACTTTTATTTCACAGAAACAATTATTCATTCTACATATAAAAACAGCCTCATGTGGATCAGAGTTTTAGATGTTAATGAGTCCATCAGTAAACTCCAAGGAACACGAACTCATAAATACACCACTGGCTTTAACATGCTATCCATTTAACGACTTTCTTTTCCATTTTAGCATGGGTGATAGATTTAAAAAAAAACAACACTGAAGTGTTTGTATTTTTATTTTTAATGAGGATGTCTTCTGCTCTTCATTATTTAATTCAGTAAATGAGTAAGCATTTATCATGGGCTCAGCATTGGTGATGCAGATGTAATGGAGGCACCAACCCTCTCTCCACAGAGCTAAGGGTCTAGTGAAGCAAAATTCACAAGACAACATCTATTGCAACTATGTCTGCTTTGGGGGCCGGGATTTCATGATAACTTTATTCCAATAAACCATTTAAACTGCATTGGTTTTCTAACTGATACGTTATTGTCTTAATATACTTCTTGGTTCCTTTCTATAACATCTGATTTGACAATTTAGAGAAAAAGTTTCTTGACACTTAGTCTGTATCTTTTATCCATAATTTTAAAGCCACAAGTATAATTTCATCTGGTACAAATAAAAAAATTAATTTGATGCTGTGTTTTGTCAAATGTTTTTTTCTGCATCTACTGAGAGGATCACATGGTTCTTACCCTTTCTTTTGTTAGTGTGGCAAAAAATCTCTCAACAAAGTAGGGATAGAAGGAACATATTTCAATTTCATAAAGGCCATAAATGAAAGACACACAGCTAGTATCATCCTCAACGGGGAAAAACTGAGAGCTTTTCATCTGCGGTCAGGAACACGACAGGGATGTTCACTCTCACTACCGTTATTTAACACAGTACTGGAAGTCCTGGCCTCAGCAATCAAACAAAAACAAATAAAAGGTACCCAAATCAGGAAGGAAGAAATCAAACTTTTACTTTCACCAACAATGTAATACTCTATGTAGAAAACCCAGAAGACTTCACCAAAAAATTGCTAATGACACATGAATTCAGAAAAGTTGCAGGATACAAAATCAATGTACAGAAATATGTTGCTAGAAATCTGTATTTCTATACAACAATAATGAGGGAGCAAAAAGAGAAATCAAAGAATCAGTCCCATTTACAATTGTACCAAAAACTGTAAGACACCTAGGAATAAACCTAACCAAAGAGGTAAAAGATCTTTACTCTGAAAACTATAGAACACTTATGAAAGAAATTGAAGAAGATACACATAAATGGAAAAACATTCCATGCTCATGATTGGAAGAGAAATATTGTTAAAAAATATCTATTATCCAAAGCCATCTACACATTTGATGCAATCCCCATCAAAATACCCCTAGCATTTTTCACAGAGCTAGAATAAGCAATCCTAAAATATATGGAACTACAAAAGACCCTGAATTGTCAAAGCAATCTTGAAAAAGCAAAAGAAAGGTGGAGGCATAACAATTCCAGACTTTAAGCTGCATTACAAAGCTGTGATCATCAAGACAGTGTGGCACTGGCACAAAAACAGACACAGAGATCAAGGGAACAGAATAGAGAACCCAGAAATGGACCTACAACTATGTGATCAACCAATCTTCAAGAAAGCAGGAAAGAATATCCAATGGGAAAATGCATTTTCAACAAATGGTATTGGAAAAATAGGAACATGCAGAAGAACGAAACTGGACTATTTTTTTAATACTATACACAAAAATAAATTCAAAATGGATGAAAGACCTAAGTATGAGACATGAAACCATAAAAATCCTAGAGGAGAACACAAGCAGCAACCTCTTTGACCTTGGCTGTAGCAATTTCTTACACGGCACATCTCCAGAGACAAGGGAAACAAAAGCAAAAATGAACTCTTGGGGCTTCATCAAAATAAAAAGCTTCTGTACGGCAAAGGAAACAATCCACAAAACTAAAAGGGAGCCTACAGAATGGGAGAAGGTATTTGCAAATGACATTTCTGATAAAGAATTAGTATCTAAAAATCTATGAAGAACCTATAAAACTCAACATTAAAAAAAAAAAAGCAATCACAAGCCTGTCTATTCCCTAAGAGCAGGTCAACAATATCAGGGCCAGAGGATGACCTATCCCCTTTTAAAGGGACAGAGAGAGACAAAAATATAGCTGCATCTCAATTATGCCATGAAATCTGATTGCCCAACATCATCATTATAGGGATATCTAGAACAGAAGCAGGATGCAACATACAACATACTTGGTTGTGGGAACAAGAAATATTCTAGAAATTTTGTGCACTTTTCTATATGTTCCTGGAAACCGGATATAATAACAGAAGAATCAGATAGGATTCTCAAATTATGGGAGGCTTCTTGTTGATTTAGTTCACGGCAGCTTTGGATAGAGCCTTTGCTTTCTGGGGCATGGTTTGGAAGTCATTTTGGATCAAGTATTTTGGCAAGGGGTCAATTTTGTCATGTACCAGAGAGGTGGCATCAACATACGAAAATATGGTGGTTGAAAACTAAATTTAACTACTACTATAGGACAATCTGTATGGAGTTATGGCGCCTCATGGGTGTATAAGGTTTGTCAGGAGAAGCTTTCTGGGTTGGCCTTTCATTCTGAAACAGGTGTTCTAGGTATTGATGTACAGTCCCATCGTGGCAGACTGAGCCCATGATAACTTTTGCCAGAGATGGTTCATGGTTATAAGTGACATAGGAGTGTGGTAGGAGGGGACAGACTCATTGCTTACTTCTCTGGATTCCATGAGGAGGCATTTTCCCTAAACATCCTGGGATCTTGCCCCATTTTGTCTCTTCCATGGATGTAGAAGGAGTTATCTGGTTCTGAAGGACTGAGCATAAATGCAGATCTCAAGCCCTTATCCTGGCTTCCTCCAGTCCTCCAAGGCCTCAGGTGTACAACAGTAGGCCCCATGAGATGGGACTAGGTGAGCTAATTCTCAGACTGTCGCCACGTACTTGAGCCGCATCCTCCAATGTCAGTTGTATCAGCAAAAACCATAAGTAGGCAAAAAAGTAGGTTTTGGTGGTTCAAATTATACCTGGATAGGTTTTTGATGGGACCAGGACATATGGCTGTGGGCTTTCAGCTTTAGCAAGTGGGCCATGCAGGATTTGACTCAGGTGTTTGTTATAGCTCACAGTTTTATTCTTCAGCAAGTGGCTACTTTCTGGGGCATGGTTTGGAAAGATGGGACTATTTTGTCAACGTCGCATTGGCCCTGCTGACTTCAGTGGGTAATAGCCACAGTGTCTGAGTTACTGCTCTATGACCCTGAGCTTTGGGCTGAATAATCCCAAAAGAACTGTCCCTGGCCCTTATAACTCAGGAAACACTCATTGTGGAAGCGCCCACAGAGAAGTGGTGAATCTGACTAATAAACAATGGAAAAGTAAAACGGAGACCAAACAATGATGAGAATCTGCCCTCTCCTAGGTGGAACTGGAAAAGATAATAAGCAAGTCATTAAGCTTGCTGCCTACCTGAAGGATACACAAAGTCATAACAAAGCTATGTGTGTACAGCACATAGCCTTTAAAAACGGAATTTGTGTAGGGTTTCCAGAAGGAATTGGAGTGATATGAAAAGAGAGTTCGCCTTTATTATCAGAACAGAAGCAATAGAAAAATAAAAAGGGAAACTACCTGATTACTTTGGAGAGAGAGAGAGAGAGACAAAAGAGATTTCCCTAGCAAATCATATAATACTGAGATTAAATGGGATAGATTAGACAGCTATGAAGCAGAAAATGAGATCTTAAAGGTTGAAAGAAACAAATATTAAAAGGAAATGGGCAGGGGCACCTGGGTGGCTCAGTCATTTAAGGGCCTGCCTTCGGCTCAGGTCATGATCCCAGGTGATCGAGTCCCCCGTTGGGCTCCCTGCTCAGTGGGGAATCTGCTCTTCCCTCCCGCTTGTTCTCTCTCTCTCTCTCTCTGTGTTTCTCACCATCTCTCTCTTAAAAAAATAAATCCTAAAAAAATAAAAATAAAAACAGAAATGGGTAGACCCAGCTCTGACGAAACTGAATGAGGAAAGTTGGAAAGTTTGAGCTGAACAAGTCAAACAATTGTGACTGGAGCCTAAAGAAATCTAACCAAAGCAGAGTGACAGGATTTTAGAAAAAACAATCTAGAATGACTCCCTGAGAGAAGGCTGGGTCAGAGGAACTGAGAGTGCAGCCCTTTTAAAGCTGTGGATAAAAAGTCCAGAGTGACAGCAACTGGGAATTACAGCTTGAGAAATAGAGAACTATACAAGGGGTCCACAAAACCTGGGCAAATTTAAGGATAGAAGGCAGAAAACCAGCACAAAACATTTAAAGCATTCTTAGGTGAGTTTCAAAGTGATAAAATCATTAATGGTGATGGTACAGGTATTGCCTTGCCTTTGAGTAACATTCCAGAAATTTATAGAATCAGCAATGAAGAAAGATTCAGCAATGACAAGAAATATTAAGGGGGACGTATTACAGGAAAATGCATGCAGAATAATAGAGATCAAGTCCAGGTGTGAGCCTGTGTAGCTTCGTGGGAATCTTCCTGGGTGGGATTATCCAACCCAGGAGGGAAGGGATGACATCATTTGTTTAAATACTGAAGGCTTTGAAAGACTCAGTGCTTAACTCATTTCATGTCTCATATGGGAGACCTCACAAGACAATATTTAAGAAAATATATTAGAAAAACATATATTTGTGTCCCAAAGCAATAAAAACAAAGCAAAACAAAAGGTAATAGTAAATAATACTAGTTTTACATTGTTAAAGAAATAGACCAACGGGGGGCACAACTTAAACTCTTAGAAACTCACTTGAGACCCCCTGAAACAGGGTTTCTAGACTCAGTCAATAAAAAATAAAGGGTACTCTGATGGTTAATTTTGTGCCAACCTGTCAGCCTAGCCACAGTACCTCGCTACGTGGTCAGACGTTATTCTGGATGTTTCTGTGAAGGTGTTTTTAGATGAGATTGACATTTAAGTCAGTGGACGCTGAGCAAAGTAGATCGTCATCCATAGTATGAGAGGAGCTCATCCAATCAATTGAAAGCTTTTATAGGAAAAGATCGATCTCTCAGCAACAATGAAGTCCATTAGCAGATAGATGCCTTTTGGACTTGTCTTGCAAATATTGGCGCCTCCCTTGGTCTCCAGTCTACCAAATCTATGCTGTAGATTTTGGGTTCCACAAGCATGTGAGCCAATTCTTTTCTTTCTTTTCTTTTCTTTTTTCCTTCCTTCCTTCCTTCCTTCCTTCCTTCCTTCCTTCCTTCCTTCCTTCTTTCCTTTCCTTTCTTTCTTTCTTTCTTTCTTTCTTTCTTTCTTTCTTCTTTCTTTCTTTCTTCTTTCTTTCTTTCTTTCTTTCTTTCTTTCTTTCTTTCTTCTTCTTTCTTCTTCTTCTTCTTCTTCTTCTTCTTCTTCTTCTTTTTTTTTGGAAAAAGAGGGAACATGCAAAGGAGAAGGGTGGTGAGGGTGGGGAGAAGGGAAGAGGGAGATAGAATCTTACGCAGGCTCCATGACCAGCACGGAGCTCAGCCTCACCACTCTGAGATCACAACCTGAGCTAAAATCAAGAGTTGGACACTCAGCCAACTGAGCCACCCAGGCGCCCCAACATGTGAGCCAATTCTTTAGTAAATTATATATATACACACACATACATATACATAGAGAGAGGTCTATATATACTGAGACATCTATTTATATCTATAGATATAGAGATCTCTGCCTATATCTATAATTAAATATAGTGTTTTTTTTTTTTTAAGATTTATTTATTTGAGAGAGAAATAGCATGGGGAATGAGAGGGGCTGAGGGAGGGAGACTCCCAAGCAGACTCCTGTGCTGAGTGGGAGGTGGGGCGGGAGCCTGGATCTCAGGGCCTGAGCCTAAACCAAAGGTCAGATGCTTAACCAACTGAACCGCTCAGGTGCCCAAGATAATAGTGTTGAAAAAAGAAACATCAAGCCCAAAATGGAGTCATTGGCCCCCGTATGAGAGCATGAGATTGAGCAGTTTCAATCTCATGCAGAAATGCGAGTTGTTACCCATCTAAAATTTCCTGAGCAGCACTAATGAGGTGACCTGCATGATAAAAACTCCACCATCCTCCCCTCCCCACCCTCCAGGCAAAAAAGATGTGACAAACCTTTCTTGTCTTTTGGTAATATCAAAAGACAAGATAAACACCCTCCGTATAAACACCCACTTTGTACAGTTCCTCAGAACTCCCCTCTAAGTGCTAGATGCTACCTAATTCAAGAATCACTTTACAAAGCCAATTAGATCTTCAAATTTACCTGACTGAATTTCGTATTTTGGCAGTAGAAAGACAGATGGCTATCCTATTGTTTCTGTTTTTCTGGAAAACTCTAAAACAGCTACTCAGTCACATTTGAGTTTCAGACGAGGAATGAGTAATTTTTAATATAAATGTGCCCTAAATATTGTCTGAGACATATTTATGCAAAAAAAGTTACTTGTTACTTATCTGAATTCAAATTTTTTTTTAAAGATTTTATTTATTTATTCATGAGAGACAGAGAGAGAGAGAGGGGGGGGCAGAGACAGGCAGAGAGAGAAGCAGGCTCCATGCAGGGAGCCCAACGTGGGACTCGATTCCGGGTCTCCAGGATCAGGCCCTGGGCTGAAGGCGGCGCCCAACCACGAGCCACCCCGGCTGCCCCTGAATTCTAATTTAACCAGGTGTCTTATAGTTTTATTTGTCGACTTGGCTCTAAAAGTTGTAGAACAACCGAGGGAGATGAAACACACTATATGCCCATTTCACGTCTATAAAAAAGATAGAGTAGAAAGAAATACTAGTCAAGGCCTATCTGGAACAGTCTAACATGGAGGAGGGCAAGTTTCTCAAAAAAGCGGGTATTTACCTCCCTGAGGTCCTTACTGGCTCATAATTCTCCATCAGCAATGGGTGCTTTTGGTCAGAAACACGCTGAGCTTAATTCTCCAAATGAGACCGACAAGAACGACGGCAGTTGTACAGGACTAAGCAAGTCCTCAGCGATGCACGTGGCGATGGCCACTAGGGTTCCAGGACCAGGGCACCTGCTCACCAGACTGTGAGAATCATGCCATGAGGCTCACGCGCAGTGCGCTGCTGGCACTTAAAGATTTGGAAATAGTTTTGGGGAAGGAAAGAAGGCACTTCATGATTAAGGTGTCCATCAATATAAATTTCTAAATTTCGCAGAAAGGCAACGCTTAACTTAATAGCCTCTCTCTGAAGGGAGACTGGAAATACAGGTACGGACGTATCGTAGCTTGTCAGGCCAAAATTGACCTCTGGACAGTCAAGTTCTCTCGGCCTAATTTAAATGCAGCAGCCGTGGATTCGGGATAACCAGTAGACCCGTGTGGCGAACTCCTCGATCTCGCTCCTATGTCCTCCTCTGTATGAGGCCTGTTCTCTTCTAACCACTGAAAATTGCCTTCCAATCCCTCTCTAGTCCTAAATCCCATGACTTTGCTTGTATTTTTCTACAAAACGGATCGCCTTCTACTAAGTTATTACTTAATTTATTTAATGTCTGCTTTTCCCAACTAGAACATAAGTCCGTTGAGACTGGGAAAGCCTGCCTCTTCTGGTTTGTGAACTTTTGCTCACTATGGATCACAAACACCCAGAACAGGGAAAGAGGCACAGGACAGGTGCTCAATCGGTATTTGTGGAATAAATGAGTGAATTAAGTCGTACCGCAGAAGCTCTGATAATCATGTAGGACGTTATTTGGGATGATAAGTAGAACATGAAATGAAGTGTCAATAGTTTGGTTTAAAGTGATTTTAGGGGATGCCTGGGTGGCTCAGAGGTTGAGCCTCTGCCTTCGACTCAGGGCGTGACCCTGGGGTCCCGGGATCAAGTTCCCACGTCGGGCTCCCTGCATGGAGCCTGCTTCTCCCTCTGCCTGTGTCTCACATGAATAAATAAATAAAATATATATTTTTTTAAATTAAGCAATTTTAGAGTGAAATCGACATGCTTCTCCTCTCTGCCCCCTCTGATCCCAGAAGGATCCGGGAAAGACTAGTGGTTGATACCTGGGTAGAGGCTGCTCTAATAAATCCACCCCCCCTCCACCCAGCTCTCTAAGGGCCTAAATAAAGTTTAAACCCAGTGGCTTAAGAGAGAAAATTCTCGGGGACATTGCACGTGGCGGTCCTTCTTAGGCACGCACCTAGTTTCTCTGTGGAGACATCTCCCAACATTCCTGACTTTCCGTTTCTCCAACTCTTCTCAGGGAGTGCGGCCATCCACGTAATTCATAGATTTTGAGGGAGAAGCAGATGTGTAGCTCAGGCCGGTCCTCCACCTCTGTGACAGGAGGCTGCTTCGGGAGGTGGGCTGCCGACCCGCTCCTCCGCTGGCCTCAGGGACGCTGGCCCTAGAAGCGCCTGTGGTCCCTCCCGTGGGCTGGGGGCTCAGGGCTGCTGCCAAACGCCCCAGCGATGTCCCCCAGGCCAGCAGGCCGAGTCCTAAGACTGATGCTTGAGCGCTGCCACGCTGTCAGCATCTGACCTGCTTCCAGAACTGTTCTAGGAGACCGAAGAGGTTTATTGGATGCCTTTAAACTCTAGGAAAGTATCATGTCCTGAACCATATTGTGCATTTTACAAGTCCTGCCTTTTTTTTTTTTTTTTTCTGAATTTGTACTGGAGTAAGGACTCTACGCCAAATATTGTGCTTAGTGCTAACAACAGATGGAATAAGGAGGGTCCGCCTGCCCTCAAGCTCCTTAGAACCCAACGGGGAGGAAGATTCCCAAGCAACAGGGTGAAATACTGTGCTCCCGCCGCTGCACTGACAGTCTGCACAGGGGGTTCCCCGGGACAGTTAGGAGGGGGTCCTGCCCTCCGCCAAGGAGGAGACGGAAGCTTTCGTAAGGAGGAGTGAATTAGCAGGGTGGTCACTACTGAAATGACAGGAAGGACGGGGAGATGGCTGAAGTCTGCGAAAAAGCCTTTCACCAGGTAACAGAACCAACTCCTGGCGAAACTACGTAGCAGGCCAAACTTGCGCTTTTCGAACTCTTCATCTACGTATTTGTTTTCCTTTCCTTCTCTTCCTGGGCATCCAAAGGCCTCTGGATGCTTGATTCCTTCTAATTCTTGAGGTCAGTGATCTGGAGTCACTTTTACATTAAAGAGTTTCATGATGTGACTAGAGTTTCCCCTGAGAGGTATTTGCATTTTAAAAGAAGTCCAGTAGAGGCTCTAACACAAATGAATGACATGCTAAGCCAGAGGTGCCACAAAAATAACTGCTGAGAACCTTTCCCAAATTTGTATCCTAAAAAGAATCTTGGAGGAAGCTGTTTGCGGAGATAACTAAGCGAGTTGGCTTAAACCTATGAACTTTCCAGAGAAGAGCTTAAAACATATATATATATATTTTTTTTTTTAAGTTATTTGCCTGGATTTCTATTACAACTCTGAAAGCTGTCTAAAATACATCAACCCTATACTAAGTTTGCATGAACCTGATTTCAATGTTCTAATGTCTAGGAATGTTCAGGCTGTGAACCAACATTAATTTAATCTCTCTTTAATCTTACTTTTAGGGATCCCTGGGTGGCGCAGCAGTTTAGCGCCTGCCTTTGGCCCAGGGCGCGATCCTGGAGACCCGGGATCAAATCCCACGTGGGGCTCCCGGTGCATGGAGCCTGCTTCTCCCTCTGCCTCTCTCTCTCTCTCTGTGACTATCATAAATAAATTAACAACTTTTTAAAAATCTTATTTTTACATCATGTCAAAATAATTGGTCAAGAACATGTAGTAACTTCAGGTGTGATGGCAAAATTCAACTGAGTGCAACTTCGGTTTTTGTCCCGGCACTGTACGAGCACCATCTAAGACATTAATGGAAAGAGTAACAAGTAGTAAGGCTTCCCAGCCACTGAGAAATCACTGACCACTTGCTTCTCCTGAGTTGTCTTCTACTAAAATCATATGCATGATTGGCGTTATTGCAGGACTTAACCGTTCACCTTAAAGATAGACCTAAGCAATGAGGAGTGGGGAGGAGTGGTCTCCTGGAATGAAGGTGCTGAACTAAAAGACAATTGCAGGTGGTAGGAATATGCAATTAAGCAACTCTGATGTTTTAGGCACAGGAATGCTAATTTATGATCCTTAAACTGTACAAATATGTCGTGTGCATTTCTTTGTGTGTATGATATTTTACATTAAAAAAATTGAGATTAAGCAGAAAGTGAATCCTAAAAAAACTAAAATAAAGACAGAGCAGAGTGGAATTACATAGAATGATGGAATAGAACAAAACGAGATAGCTTTTGGAATCAAATCTAAGTTTTTTATTCCGACACGCGTACTTACGAGATGGGTGTCATTGTAGACATTACTTAACACATCTGAGATTCTATAGCCTCATCGACAAAATGTGACTAATAGTGATTTAGGCTTGAAAGGGAGATGCAGGAGAAGTGGGTCTTACTCCAAACCAGAAGGAAATGGAATTTTTAAGAAAATTAAAGGAAAAAACTGAAGATAATGGCAATACGTACTGCCCACAAACTCTAGGGCTGGGATAGGAAAAGACGGCACTGAGTTGGATATAGGGATCCTTTAACATCAATGCCCAGATTCCTGATCTCTAAGGTCACATCTCTTCCATCCCTTATTCCCATTCCCAATCTTATAACATTTTAAGATAGCTAAGTAAATATGGACAAATACATACTGTAAGCAATAGCATGGGATATGGTGTGAATAATTGTATGATAGGCCAAAGGGCAAATACATTACCTAAAATTACTTTTAATACTAAATCAACTCTCTAAAGATTGGTGCAGTATAATGGTCCTACGCTAATGAGTGCATAGCCTTTTCCTAGAAGACAGTAATGACACATGAATAGAGACAGAACACAATTTAGGTCATGAAATGATAGGAAATGTTTTCCAGGAGCTTCTTGGAGGTTTTCTTTTTTCTTTTATTCCTTTCCTTTTTTTTTTTTTTTTTTTTGAGGTTTTCTAGCATAAAGAGAAGTCCAGAAAAGATAAGAATTCTTCCTTTGTACATTGACATCGTGCATACGTGCAAGGTCTGTAAGTATAAAGCCGGAGGATTTCATGAATTTCTTTCCTGGATATGATCTTCATCAGATTTCCTCTCCACCCCCCAAGGCGTAAGTCCCTAACCAACTGAGCGAGATGACAGCAGCCCCAGGTCACCAGCATCAGAGTTGAGTCATGGCTACATGGTTTGAAATCGGAACCTGGTAAAGAAACACAAGTATCCAGGGATCCAGTGAGGTCTGGTAGACAGAGGGTAACCTCGGGATCCTTTACAATAACCCCCCCCACTCCTGCACTTAATGTCCCGTATTTCTCTAACTTGTTTACCATGCATCATCCAAGGATTGATTAGTTTTCAATCTTTGATTCATGAACACTGATTTATTTTTTAATTTTAACAAGGGTGGTTTATCACCTTTCTGAAGGAGGAAACTAAAACAGGAAACAAGACGTCAGAAGAAAGCTTAGCTTAAAAGCAAGAGTAAAAAAAAAAAAAAAGTAAAAAAAAAAAAAAGCAAGAGTAACCACAGCAAAAGTGACAGCTGACAACTTGATATGGAGAAAGCACAAATCAAGTTCTATTACCACATTTTACAGTAATGGGTGTTTATAAAGCTGTCCTTGAACCATCAGAGGAGGGTTAAATCATGTTCAAGAACTTTCGACAGACATGAAGGCAAGAACATGACGAATCACCATGATTTTCACCAACCTGGTCAATAGAAGCATACTCTGACATTTGGAAAGGTAGCAGTTATTTGAAAACAACAATAATTTTAACTGTTACCTCCTGATAATATCAAGTATATTGTCTCCAATAGAAGGTATAATACCCTTGCCGTAAGGATAGAAGTTCATTAATTCCTAATAAGCCTATAAGAAAGTCAAATAAAAAAAGAACCCTTTCAATGAATTTTTCTTATTATTCAGAAACCCAACAGATTTCAGTTTCCATAATATTGACTCAGTTTCATGCTGAGGAAACATGACACCTTCATAAACATTTCTCTATATACAAATAAGTGTTTTTTTTTTTAAAGAGGATTTAATCTATTTATTTGAGAGAGAGAGAGAAATAGTGAGAGAGCACCAGCAGAGAGAAGAGGGAGAAGCAGACTCCCCACATGGAGCAGCAGGGAGCCCACGGTGGGGCTCCAGCCCATGACCCCGGAGCAGCTCCTGAGCCAAAGGCAGGCCCTTAGCCAGCTGAGCGACCCAGGCCTCCCACAATGGTGGTTTTTTTAAAGGCAGGTCACACCCCTAGCTATGCTAACCAGGAATTTCTTAGCTATTGAAAATTAAATTGTTAAAAAAAAAAACATTATAACAAAACTAGGCTAAAGGAGAAGTATAGGGATCCCTGGGTGGCGCAGCGGTTTGGCGCCTGCCTTTGGCCCAGGGCGCGATCCTGGAGACCCGGGATTGAATCCCACGTCGGGCTCCCTGCATGGAGCCTGCTTCTCCCTCTGCCTGTGTCTCTGCCTCTCTCTCTCTCTCTCTCTGTGACTATCATAAATAAATAAAAATTTTTAAAAAATTACAAAAAAATAAAGGAGAAGTATATAGAGCTTAAAGTTATAGGAAAAGTCTAAGAAAATATACATTTGTAAAAAATAAATTGAGGATTGGGATGCCTGGGAGGCTCAGTGGTTGAGCAGCCTTTCGCTCAGGGCATGATCCCGGGGTCCTGGATCGAGTCCCACATCGGGCTCCTCGCAGGGAGCCTGCTTCTCCCTCTACCTGTGTCTCTGCTTCTCTGTGTGTCTCCCATGAGTAAATAAAAATCTTTAAGAATAAATAAAAATCTTTAAAAATAAATAAATAAATAAATAAATAAATAAATAAATAAAAAGGATTGATTAGTATAGTCTCCTGATGAACTGGCCCCTTTATCACTACGAAATGACTTTCTTTATTATGTTTAACTTTGAACTTAATTTTCCTGATATAAATATAGTCACTCTAGCTTTCATTTAAACACTGTGAGATAGCTCCTTTTTTATCCTTTCATATTTAATATTTCTGTGTCTTTAATTTAAAGAGATTTTTTTATAGACTACACATGATGTCTTGCCTTTTATCCTTTATCCTTGTCTTTAATCTGACAAGTTCTGCCTTTTAATTGAAGCATTTATACCCTTTTTAATTAATGCAATTACTGATATTTTAAGGCTTAAGTCTGCCAGTTTGTTATTTGCTGTTTATTCCCTTGGTTTCTCATTCCTCTGTTTCTTTTTTCTTTCCTTTCTGTGGGTTATTCAGTTTTTTTAAGCTCAATTTTTATTTATATATGATTCATAATTTTTTTTCTAATTTTTGAGTATATAATTTTGTATAATTTTCTTAGCAGTTGCTATGGATATTAAAACATACCTATGTAATTTACCACAATCTACTGGATTCAATGTCATTACCACTTAAAGTGAAGTAGAGAAACCTTATTAATTTAGGTCCCTTTGCTCTCCCCACTTTGTGTACTTATCTTACTTATTTCTTCTACATACATTGTGCACCTTATCAAGTGTTAATTTTTGCTTCAACTATAAAATATGAGATAAAAAAGTTTTATTATGCTTCTATTTTTATCCATTCTATTGTTTTTCTTTCACCATTATTTGAATTTTTGTTCCTTTATAGGTAAAAGGGCAAGGTTTTATTTCTCTCTGGCTTTTTATAAGATTTTCTTCTCTATCCTTAGTTTTCAGAAGTTTAATTATGACATATCTTGGTGGAGATATTTTAGGGTTTATCATATTTGGAGGTCATCTTGCCTCTTGGATGTCTAAATTTATGTCTTTTACTAATTTGGGAAAGTTTACAACCAATACATCTTCAAATACTTTTTTTCAAATGCTCTATTTCTTTTCTGAGACTCTAATGATAAAAATATTAGATTTTTTTGTTATTTTTGCATAAATTCTTGAAGTTCTGTTCATTTATGTCGTCCATTATTCTCTTTGTTGTTCAGATTGAGTAAATTTGAATCATTTGTTTTCCAGCTCACTTACTCTATTCTCTGCCATTTTCACTCTATTAAGTCTATTCAGCAAGATTTTTATTTTGGTCATTAAATTCTTCAGTTAGATAATTTCTGTTTTTTAATAACTTTTCTTTGCTGAGATTTTCTATTTTTTTCATTTGTGTCAAGAGATTATGTAATTGTTTATTGAAGCATTTTTGTAATGCCTGCTTCAATTCCTTGTCAGATTATTCCAACATCTAATTCATTGTAGTAATGGTGTCAAATGATTGTTATTTCTCATTGATTGTTGTTTTCCTGGCTCCTGACAGAGCGGTATAATACCATCTTTTTATCTTACAAATGCATAATAATACCATTGGTATATATAATTATCGATTGTATCTTGGACATTTTGGTTATTATTCTAGGAGACTCTTGAACCTGTAAGAATCTTCTACTTTTTTTTTTTTTTTAAGATTTTATTTATTTATTCATGAGAGAGGGAGAGAGAGAGATGGAGAGAGAATGGCAGAGACATAGGCAGAGGGAGAAGCAGGCTCAGAGCGGGGAGCCTAATGTGGGACTTGATCCCAGGACCCCAGGATCACGCCCTGAGCTGAAGGCAAATGTTCAACCACTGAGCCACCCAGGTGCCCCAAGAATCTTCTACTTTTACCAGGCACTTATCCTGTTTAGATTTAGCATGTAGATTCTGGCCTACTTTTATGGGCTTCAGTTACAATGACAGTTTCCTAATTCCTTGTAAGGTTAATGCTACTCTGGTCTGCTTTATTCTTCTGGCACCTCTGGGCTATTGCTCAAATCCTACTAGTGACATCTGTCAGAGTGGAAGTGCCTTTCTGGGCTCCCTAATGTTACTGAGTTACTTACTGGGAAGGCACAGAAACTACTGGGTCTGGGTCTCCTTATGCCACTGAGTGGAAGGTCACAGGGTTTCAAAGCCACCGTTGTTACCACTAGATAGGTCTGTGTGCCAGAGAAAGTAGGACTGGGTGGCAGGGCCTCATTGATCTGCTACTGTAGGTGGATTAAATTGCCTGTAAACTGGGAGTTTAGAATAAAGGTTAGGGCTCTCTCCAAGGTATCTACTTAGGCTTTTCCTGTCCCACTCCTGTGGATTAGGAGAGCAGGCTTTTCTTGAGGAGGATGATGATGATGATGATGATGATGATGAAGAATGTCTTTTGACAGTGCCAGTTTGCAGTTTTCTCTGGTGCTCAGTGTAGGGATATATGGATAAAAAGAAATACTCAAAAGATACTGTCTATCCGGGCAGCCCGGGTGGCTCATCGGTTTAGCGCCTCCTTCAGCCCAAGGTGTGATCTTGAAGACCCGGGATCGAGTCCCATGTTGGGCTCCCTGCATGGAGCCTGCTTCTCCCTCTGCCTGTGTCTCTGCCTCTCTCTCTGTCTCTGTGTCTCTCATAAATAAATAAATAAAATCTTAAAAAAAAAAAAAGATACCGTCTATCCTCAATTACTGAAGTCCCAGCCAGTTTGCCTTCTTTTAAGCCCTCATAATCCTTTCACCATGGTCCATTGAATAATTTTCAGGGTATTCAGTTGCATTTAGAAAGAAAGAACAGGAAAAATATGAGTCCATGAGTTTGTGACATCTATTTTAAAATAAAAAAATTGTTCTTCCGTTCTTCCTTCCTCTCTCCCTTCATTTACTCCTTCCTCACATCCTTCAGTTCTCTTTCTCTTTCTTTGTTTCTCTATTTATTTCTCTCCTCTTCCCCTCTCTTTCTTTCTTTCAGCCAGATTCCTATGTGCACTTTTATTTTAAAAGTTAAGTAATTATTTTCTTCACTTTTCTGAAATATGTGTTAAATATCTCCCAAGTTCTAGGCACTATACTGTGTGTTGTTGATATAACGGTAAATAAGACAGGTATCTTGCTCTTTAAAGAGCTGATGATATAATTTAAAATTTTTCTCTGGATGTGTCTAGATGCAGATCTCATTTAAATGACTGTATAGTACACTGTAAGACATTTTAATATGTGGTCACTTGTTTTTACTATCCTGAAAAGTATAACCAGTTAAGTCTTTGATTATTTTTTCTTTCAATCATTTAGATTTCTTTCTTAGAACAACTTTTCATTCTTAGGAGGGACTTCCATTTTTTATTTCTATACATTTGCCATTATTCTCCTCCATCTTTTTTTGTTTTGGTCATATTTCCTTTGTATTCATGGATGTTCTATATTTGTTCTTCCAATATCTTATATTTTTACAATGTCAATTCTTCTTTTACTGATCCCAGTGAAGATTTTATCTGCTTTTCTTAAGTTTCTTTATACCTTTCTTCATCAATGTTCATTTTTATTTCTTCCTTTTGCTTTTTGAAAGAAAAATGCTGTTTTTTCCTTATTGTTTACTTTGCAGCTATTTCATAGATATTCATCTTCTTGTGATTATTAAAAATTTCATACAGCTATCTAAATTTTTCTGGTTTCTACATTCAATATTTTCCAAAAGAATAATCTTCCTTTCCAGGGTAATTTTTTACATTGTTGTTATTCTGTGATTCCATATCATTTAAAAATATACATATTTTGTTTACCTATTACTGAATACATTCAGGAAATAAAAGAAAGCCCATGTGGTTGGAATAAAGAGAGTAAGGGAATAGAGTATGTGATGAAGCTGAAGGAATGGATACAAGTTAGACTCTGCAAGGTCCTATAAACTGCAGTGAGGCTTCTGTCTTTCTTAAATGAACAGTGAAAAGCCATGGAATCATTTTAAAATGAAAGGTTTCAGAACACCATGTAGGAAAACAACTTATAGGAGTATTTGGTAGAGTCTTAAAATCTTTGCAGAGAAGATGATTTGGAAATAGATTCAAAACATATTCAGAAGGTAAAATTAAGAAGCCTTGAGATTATGGTGGACATAAAAGGAAAAGGAGAAGAAGATAAGAAAAATCACTCCTAGGTTTGTGTCTTTTTCAACTTGAATAGTTAATAACATATAACATTTAGACCAAAAAAAAAAAAAAAAAGAAAAGAAAAAAAGAAAAAAGAAACAGTGGAAGAAGCTCCGGTTTGGGGATGTATCAAGCAGATGTTTGGATATATGGAGAGAGGTGTGGGTTCGAGGTATCAATTTGTGAGATATCTAATTATAGGAATAACTGATGCTGTGGGTGTAATGAGGTTGTTCATGGATAAGTATATTTGGAAGAAGACTTCAAATAGTATCCAGAAATTTTAATATGTAGTGGCTGGAAAGAGCAAGTTGTACATATAAAAGCATAACCAGAGAGATGGAGAAAAATCAGAAGAGTATTATATTATGATAGCCAAAAAATTAGAAGATTTTTATATTTTTATATTTTTTTAAATTTATTTATGATAGAGAGAGAGAGAGAGGCAGAGACACAGGCAGAGAGAGAAGCAGGCTCCATGCACCGGGAGCCCGACGTGGGATTCGATCCCGGGTCTCCAGGATCGCGCCCTGGGCAAAAGGCAGGTGCTAAACCGCTGCGCCACCCAGGGATCCCAATTAGAAGATTTTTAAAAGAAAGAAATAATCAACAGTATTGATTCTTGCTAGGAACTTAAATAAAAAGAGCATTACAAAAATTGCCTAGTGGAATTAACAAGTAGTAAGCAGAATTCTAACATGGTCCCATGATCATCATACCCCCAAATGCTCAAGGTCTGCATAATACCCTTCAGATGTGGGTAGGATCTGTGACTTGCTTTTAGGAAACAGAATATGGATAAGGTAATGGTGCAGGTAGGGCCCCAAATCAATTAACTGTGAATTAAACAAAAGTAGATTTTCTTTTATTTCTGTCCCTTAAAAGATGGACAGCGCCTTCCCTGAGGACAGAGTCTCCTTGTTGGCTCAATGAAGTGAGCAGCCATACTGAGAATGTACATATAGCAAGGAACGGTAGGAGGCCTCTAACACAAAAAGTGGCCTCTAGCTGGAAGTCAGCAAAAAGCAGGGCTTTCGGTTATACAACCGTAAGGAAACAAATTCTTCCTACAGCCTGAGTAAGCTCAGAAACGGATGCTTCCTCAATTGAGCTCATGATGAGACTTCTACCTGGTAAGATCCTGAAGCTGAGAAGCTGGCTAAACCCACCCTGGACTACCAACCATAGAAACTGCAAGGTAATAAATGAGGGCTGTCTTAGCCAGTACGTTTGTAGAATTTGCTACATGGCAATAGAAAACAAATAATAGCAACACAGAGCGATTATTGGTGGTCTGGATGAAAGCTGTTTCAGTTGAGTGGCTGGGGAGGATCCAGATTGCATGGGTTTGGAGGAGTGAGTGGGAGATAAATAGATGGAGTGAGTATGGATGACTCTTACAGAGGCTTACCTAGGAGTAAAACAAGAATGTACTGCTGTAGCTGAATGGGGCTGGGATCTGGAGGACAGAATTTATATATTTGTTTTCTTAATGGGATAGAACTTGAGCATGTTTCAAAGTCTGTCTTGTAGGAAGCAATTTATTTTTACTGAAAGTTTGCTTGACTATGCTCGGCGTAGAAGAGCAAGATATAATTCACATGACATAATTGGTTAAGAGTTATGTCTGGCGACCTAAGGTTGATCTTCACATTGAAAATACTGCAGAAAAGTATAAAAAATTGTAAAAGAAAGCAGTATGAATTATGCTACCTAGCAAAATTTTCTGTATGCGATATGGCCAAATGAAACAGGCCTCTCCTTGCATCTAAAGGAGTCAAGCTCTACTATTCCTTCCAATTCTCAGCACAGAGAAGCCAGTACCATTTGGCTTTCTGTGATGGTTTTCTAAGGTGGCAGCTTTCCATGGCAATTGACCCAGCAAGTCTTGGTCAAGATTCCATATGGAATTTGTAGAATAACAGAGAAAGAGCTATGCCATTGTGTGAGAAAATTACTACCTACCATTGGATTACTACCTAACACTGCTGCAAGAATTTCAGATTTATGTCATTTTTGTACAACCTGTTGCTTGCTATGCATTATTGTTTTTTAAAAATAGGGGTAGTACTTTCTATTAATTTCTATTTCTGTGATCAGAAACATGCTCATTATCCTCACACGAGATTCTTAGTTTGGAATAAGGAGAACAAGTGAAAAGGAAGAGGGAGGAAAGAAAAGAAAACTTGCTATGTCCGAGGTTCTATATCAAGTAATGACTACAGGTGTACCTCGTTTTATTGCACTTCACAGTATGGTGCTTCACAGATAATTGAGTTTTTACAAATTAAAGGTTATATGGAGCTGGTCTATCTGTGTCATCTTTCAAACAGCATTTTCACTTTATGTCACTTTATGTCTTTCTGTCACATTTTGGTAATTCTTGCAAAATTTCAAACTTTTTCATTACTATTATATCTGTCCTGGTCGTCTGAGACCAGTGCTGTCTCCTGTTGCTATTGGGATTGTTTTGGGGAGCCACAAATTGTGTCCACGTAGGATAGCAGATTTAATCCATAAGTGTATGTGTTTTGACTGTTCCGCCAACCACCATCTCTCTCCCTCTTCTAGGACTCCCTATTCCCCGAGACACAACAATATCGAAAGTAGGTCAGTTAATAACCCTATCATGGCCTGTGAGTGTTTAAGTGAAAAGAAGAGTCATATGGCTCTCATTTTAAGGCAAAAGCTAGAAATAGTTAAGCTCAATGAAGAAGGTATGTCAAAAGCCAAGACAGGCTGAAAGCTAGGCCTCTGGTGCCAAATGGTTAGGTAGGTTGTAAATGTAAAGGAAAAGTTCTTGAAGGAAATTAAAAGTGCTATTCCAGTGAACACATGAATGATAAGAAAGAGAGGGCAGCCCGGGTGGCTCAGCGGTTTAGCGCCGCCTTCAGCCCAGGGCATGATCCTGGAGTCCCGGGATCGAGTCCCACATCGGGCTCCCTGCATGGATCCTGCTTCTCCCTCTGCCTCCTGTGTCTCTGCCTCTCTCTCTCTCTCTCTCTCTCTCTGTGTGTGTGTGTCTCTCATGAATAAATAAATAAAATCTTTTAAAAAATGATAATAAATCTCTCTCTAATAAAAAGAGAGAGAGAGAAATACCCTTATTGCTGATATGGGTAAAGTTTTCATGGTCGGGCTAGATCAAATCAGCCCCAGCACTCCCTGAAGCCAAAGCCTAATCCAGAGCAAGGCCCTAACTCTCTCAATTCTGTAAAGGCTCAGAGAGGCGAGGAAGCTGCAGAAGAAAAGTCTGAAGCTAGCAGAGGTTGGTACGTGAGGCTTGAGGCAAGAAGCTGTCTTCATAACATACAAGTGCAAGGTGAAGCAACAAGTGCTGATGTGGAACCATAGCAAGGTACCCAGAGCATCTAGGTAAGATAATTCACGAAGGTGGCTGCACTAAACAACAGACTTTTAATGTGGATGAAACAGCCTTCTTTTATTTTTTTTAAAGATGTTATTTATTTATTTGAGAGAGAGAGTGAGCGTAGGGGAAGGAACAGAGGGAGAGGGACAAGCAGACTCCATGCTGAGTGCAGAGCCCAACACGGGGCTCCATCTCAGGACCCCGAGATCATGACCCGAGCTGAAATCAAGAGTCAGATGCTCAACCAAATGAGCCACCCAGGAGCCCCTGAAATAGCCTCCTATGGAAGAAGGTGCCATCTAGGACTTTCCTAGCTAGAGGGGGAAGTCAATGCCAGGCTTCAAAGCTTCAAAGGACAGTTAACTCTCTTGTTAGGGACTAATGCAGCTGGTGACTTTAAGTTCATATCAATGCTCAATGACCGTCCCAAAAATCCTAGAGCCCTTAAGAATTATGCTAAATCTACTCTGCCTATGCTCTATAAATGGAACAAAGCCTGGTGACAGCATATCCATTTATAGCACCGTTTACTGGGTATTTTAAGCCCACTGTTGAGAACTACTGCTTAGAAAAAAATTCCTTTCAAAATATGACTGCTCATTGACAATGCACCTGGTCACTGAAGAGCTCTGATGAAGATGTACAACGAGATTCATGTTGTCTCAATGTCCGCTAACACAACATTCATGCTGTAGTCCATGGGTTGCAGAATCATTTAGCTTTTTGATTTTTATTACTTAGAAAATACGTTTTGTAAGATTATAGCTGCCATAGGTAGTGATTTCTCTAATGGATCTGGGCGAAGTCCATTGAAAACCTCTGGAGACGTTTCAACATTCTAGATGCCACTAAGAACATTTGTGATTCAAGGGAAGAGGTCAAAGTGTCACCTTTAATGGGAGTTTGGAAGCAGTTCATTTGAGCCCTCATGGGTGACTTTGAGGGCTCCAAGACTTCAATGAAGGAAGTTAACTGCAGATGTGGTGGGAGCAGCAAGAGCCCTAGAATTAGAAATGGCACTTGAAGGTGTGCTGAATTGCTGCGATCTCATGATCACACCTTAACAGATAAGAAGTTGCTTCTTATGGATGAGCCAGGAGAGTGGCTTTCTGAGATGGAATCTACTCCTGGTGAGGATGCTGTGGAGATGGTTAAAATGACAATGGAGCATTGAGAGTATCACATGAAGTTAGTTGATCAAACAGCAGCAGGGTTTGAGAGGACTGACTGCAATTTGGGAAGAAGTTCTACTGTGGGTAAAATGCTAGCAAACAGCATCATATGCTACAGAGAAATCGTTTGTGAAAAGAAAAGTCAATTAATGTGGCAACATTTCGTGTTGCCTTATTTTAAGAAATTGCCGTGGCCGCCCCAACCTTCAGCCACCACCCCTCTGACCAGTCAGCAGGCACCAACACCGAGGCCAGATCATCCACCAGCAAAAAGATAACAATTCACTGAAAGCTGAGGTGACAGTTTGCATTTTTTAGCCATAAAGGAATTTTTTTTTTTTAACTAGGTTATGTACATCACTTTTTTTTTTAACTAGGGTATGTACATCACTTTGTTAAACGTAACATTATCGACTGACTACACTTTCTAGTGGTCATATGCACTAGGAAACAAACAAAAAAAATCATTTGACTAATTTTTTTTAATTATTTCTAATTTTTATTTATTTATGATAGTCACACAGAGAGAGAGAGGCAGAGACACAGGCAGAGGGAGAAGCAGGCTCCATGCACCGGGAGCCCGACGTGGGATTCGATCCCGGGTCTCCAGGATCGCGCCCCGGGCCAAAGGCAGGCGCCAAACCGCTGCGCCACCCAGGGATCCCTCATTTGACTAATTTTATGGCGCTATTGGCTTTATGGCAATTCCATTGTCTGGAATATCTCCAAGGTATGCCTCTATAAATATTTAACTTTCATTCTCAAAGCAACCCTACAAGGTAGACTCTATCATTATCCTCATTTTTCAGATAAGTAAATGGAGTCTTAGATTAAAAAAAGCAATACCCAGGTTCCTGCAGCTGGTCACATTAAGTGTCACATTAGAGAATAAACCCTTCTGTGTGACTCTGAAGCTAATGTCTTAATTAACTAATGTGATCCGCAGCTTTCATTCCGAAAAAGAAGCTTCTTACTTAGGGAATTAACACTGGTCTGTAACAAGGCAAGAGGAACTGCTCATTATACTAACAAGGGATAATGAAGACCTCTCTGGAAGAGAATAACATTTTACGAGTTTCTTATTTCTCATTATGGCTTTCCATGTTCAATAGCTTAGTCAACCCAACTGACTTCCTGTAAGGATATTTGAAAACTTGCCCTGACTGCCCCCCTCCAGTTGATGACAACTTGTTTGTTATAATACAAGCATCAGTCATTTTATGTACCTTACATGAAACAGTGGTAAGGCTTAACTCTGACGTATGCGTACCTTTATTAGTCTTTTGTCTCCATGATGATTTACCATTATTTGCAGTCAGTCATTTGCCTTAGGCTAGAGGTTTTCAAATTTGAGCTTGCATCAGAACGCCTGCAGGGTTCTTCTAAACACACAGATTCCTGCACCCAACTCTCAGAGGTTTTGATTCAGTAGATGTGGGTGGCAGCTCTTAAAATCTGCATTTCTAACAAGTTCCCAGATGCTGCTACTGTCGCTAGTCTGAAGACCACACTTTGAGAACCAGTGACCCAGAACTGGGTTTAAAACCCTTTCCTGTAAAGAATCAGATAAATACTTTTGGCCTTGTGGGCCATATAGTCTCTGTCATAACTACTCAACTTTTCCTCCGTAGTGTGAAAGCAGATAAACACAATACCTAATAAAATAAGAGATGAGTGTGCTTCAACAAAATTTTATTTACAGAAACAGGTGTCAGGCTGGATTTGTCAATGGACCCAGTGGTCAACCTCCATCCTAGACTAACTCAGAATTTTGCAAAATCACTATATATATACATCCTAAATATCAGTTCTGAGAGAACCAATGATAGATTTATTCACCAAAATCCCTTATAAATTTTAAAATAAATTCTGAAGAAATATACCAGGGACTAAGTTAATTGCATTAAACCAGCATAGAGGAGAAACCACAGAGCTTCCCTACGAACCCAACCAAAAAGCAGTACTTTTGTGCAAGAGTCTGTATCCTATAGTTTTAGTATTATGTTGCCCAGAACTCCATCTTCATTTTCAAATTTTAGTTTTAACTGGGAATTGTTTATAGTGTTAGAAGCAGTAAACCCATTAATTAAAAGAAAACCAACATTAAGAAAAAGAAAAAAAATTAACACTATACTGAATGACACAGATGATAACCAATCAGGTTGTCTAAACTTTATAATAAAAACAAAATAGAATGAAAACACTCTACTTGCCATGAGTTGGCCCAACTTTCATGTACTTGCTCTTTACTCAGAACAGTGTACTTCAAAGTAATTTAAAATGCCAATACAATCCTAAAAGTCTATTAAGCTATATATGACAAAAAACCCACTGCATTAGCTCTATCCTTATAAAATGTAAGTTTCTCTAAAAGGACAAAATTCACATACATTTTTGCCATGATAGAATGCGATCCAGTTCCTTGAAAATAACTATGTGCACATTGCAGGAGGAAAGTTAGTATTATTGGTCATCTTAGAAACTTAAAATGCAAATACTGTATCAAGTGTCTCCAACAATGCTACAGACCAGAAATATTAAAATAAAGTCCTCATAGACGATCGCATATTCCAATATTGACTAATTTGCTGATGGAGTAAAATGACTTTATAGTAAGATAAATAACTTCCGTCTTTCAAAATGCTTTTCTAAATTTGATTAATCAAATGTTCCTTTTTGCCTTATGGTTTTTTGTTTACCATTAGACATTTATTCTTTAGTCTAATGCAGTGGTTTTCAAAGAGTCCTCAGGTCAAAAAAAAATATTGAAAGAGTCTGGTTAAATGAAAGTGGAACATAATGATTTTAAACACATTTCAAAAATTTCTTCTACTTCAGACCTCCTCAGAAACATTAATATTTATGGTATGAAAACATGGTAGATTATGTAGCGTTTTCCAATCCTATTTGAACAGGGAACTCAGTAGAACATCTTGAAGTACAAGAGAAACTTGTAAGAAAGTTGTAAGAAAACAATGTTCCTACTGTCTGAATCCAGGTATCATTTAATCATATTTTTTTAAAAAAATGTTCAATTTAATTCAACAAATATTTATTAAGTACTTCTGTCATTTGACTAATCACTCAAAAGTTAATCCTTTATTTTAAATGTTACTCACCAAAATCTATCTAGAACATATCTTAGTCCTATTAAACATACTTACACTCTTCTTCAGGCCTCTTCCGAAGTGCTGCACGAACTTCTTTACAAGGACTTCTCTGATATTGTGGGGGATTCCTTCCCCTTATTAGGTTCTCCATCCTATAAGAGAGAACAAAAAATAAATTTTAACACCAAAATCTTGATACATTTTGGCTCTTTACATCGTCTAAATCAAGAGTCAATAATTCAAGTACCTACACAGGCTCAGTGAACAACACTATTCAGTATCTATAAAGAAATAAGACAGTAGGGAGTGGCAGTAGGGAATGTCATAAACAGGGGAGGGCTTGACTTTTCCAGGACTTCTAAATTAAAAAAAAAAAATTAAAAACACCACATGGACAAAACTCATAAGCCCATTCTCCAATTAGAGATCGTTATGAACTGAATGTGTACGTTGAAGCCCTAATCCCCAGGTTAATAAAACATCTCACCTCCTAGCAACATTAGCCATGCTGACAACACTGAAATGCTAACAATGAGAAAATAGCAATAAATGAATCAAACGCAACTTGAGTTAGCATATTTTACGGCACATTCTTTGTCGTATTTTTTATTTCAGTGGGCCTTACAGTTTTGTGCCACCAGCACGTAATCTACTCATTTTGATGACCCTATAAAACCACCGAGGGCAGTCAGAGATGCAAAAGGAAAGTTTTTTATCATTTAATATCTTTCCTTTTATATCTCTGCCTACCGACCATGTGAAATTGATTCCATATGTTTGTTTCCATATAATGAGTTAGAAAGCACTAGTAGGACTCCGGGAGAATTTTACTTATATGGTTGCTATTGGAATCGAATGCCTCCAAGTCAACCCCCACAGGAATTGTGGTGCCCAAAGCTTCATTCTAAGAACGCTCACAAGCAGACCTGCAAGAGATTACGCGGCGGAGCCTGACTTGAATATGATGAGCCTAGGCTCTGCAATCAGATGGCCTAGGTGCAAACTCCCATTTTGTCTCTTAAAGGGTGATTTCAGAGAAAGATACCTACTTTTGTGTCTTCATCTTTAATCAGTAAATGAGGAAAGCATAAGCCCTCTCATAGGACTGTCATGAGGATCAAATATGTTAATACATGTAAAATGCTTTACATTGTGTTTATCACAATTCCAGGGCTCAACAAATGTAGTTATTATTTATCACAATTATCCCAAATAAAAATGAAATCATATACTAAAATTTAAATGTCCAGTACGTTAGGAAAAGTATGAAAGCTCGCCTTTATTCAATAAAGAAAAAGAACAGACAGGAATGATGAGGGGGAAAAATTCTGGCTAAATAAATGTCCCGGTTGTTAGAAAAACACAAAACATCCAACCACATGAATTGCTAACTTTCAGAAATAAAGAACTCAATAAAATATACTTCATTTTATCTAATAAGATTTAAGATTTACTTATGTTAATCTTTCACGGATACTAAGATGGATAAAAGTGGGTTGTTATCCTCATGAATTAACTAAAGTGCTACATAGTGTATGTTTCCTAGACAATTTAGAAGATATCTCAAAATTGTATAGTGCCCTTTGACCTTAGCAACTACAATAAATATATTTTATAATGTATTACCATTAATCATTTATTCCATTTTTGTCTTTACAATGACTTCCTGAAAGATCATTTTGAAGATGAGGAAACTAAGGCTCAGAGAAATGCTCAGTGACCCGCTCATGGCCACACATGAAATAAAAGGCTCAACAGAGATTTAATCAAGGTTCTCTGACTTTTCATCTTTTTCTAGTTGTTTCTTAATCTATCATTTCCATGAGTCTATTATTATTGTAATTCCACTAGAAGACTGATACTTGAGATTACCACTGTGTAATGAATAATAATGATGAAATTTTTCTTTTTTTTTTCTAAAGATGTATTTATTTGAAAAAAGACAGTATGAGTAGGGGGAGGGGCAGAGGAAGAAGGAAAAAAAGAGAATCTCAAGCAGCCTTTTCTGCTGAGATCTGAGCTGGTTGTGGGGCTCCATCTCACAACCCTGAGGTCATGACCTGAGCCAAAATCAAGAGTCAAAACGCTTAACTGACAGAGACACCCAAGCACCCCTAGTGAGAAAATTCTTCTTAAACACAATAATATTTATATTAATCTATACCTATACATAAATAGTGTAACTATTAGATATTTATATAAATATACTACACAAATATATATTTGCATATAAGGTTATTTGCTAATTACATGTTGAGTTTTTGACCATTTAGCTATTTGCACTGAAATGTCTCCTTCTATCAATGACGCTTCAGAAGGCAGCTATGCTCACTACACCACCAATGCTCCACCTATCAGTGATATTTTAAGTTTTTGAGAACCACCAAAGAGATAACAGGGGCCGAAGAAACTCACTATAAATTATATCTACAACACACTAATAGATGCAAACAATTCAAAACAGCATTGAAAGTTCTTTTGTTCCCTGGAATGTTAAACGTTATGCACAGGGGAAAACACACTTTGAATTAACTTAAAATTTTGCAGAGC
Organism: Vulpes lagopus; assembly: GCF_018345385.1. NCBI lineage: Eukaryota > Metazoa > Chordata > Mammalia > Carnivora > Canidae > Vulpes > Vulpes lagopus. Next base: position 164,958,498 of record NC_054826.1, read on the forward strand.
AACGTTCATGTTCAAACTATCACACAACCGTGAGTCTTCCATCTTCCCGAGATTACAGTCCCAGCTGTTTGAACTCTTCCACCAGTGTGTCATCTATGATCTACAGTTTGCATTAAACGGTCAGACAAAAAGACCAAAAATGAAGTTTTGGAACACAGCCAGCACAAAGCAAAGGAGCTATTGGCGCCACTTTCATACTTGGCGAGCCACCAGTGGGAGTGTGTTCACAGTGCCAGCAAGGAGAGATTAAGTGTGATGACCACGGGCAAGACAGATGCTCTGACAACTCACTGAAGAGCTCTGAAAAGAGCAACCTACATGTCAACTGGCGGGAAGAAGTGGAGGCAGACACATTAATATTAAGGAGCATGAGAAAGCAATCAGAGATTATGAGCAAAGGTGTCTACAACTCTCTTGGTGGTGTTCCCCAAACCTAGGTCATAAAACTACCCGAGAGACTTTAAACGGTACAAATTCCCCCATTCCCAGTACGAAAGATTCTCATTCAGCATGCTGGAGTCACAGCCACGCAGATGTATGTTTTTAACATTAATCAAATATTTCTGAAGTAGCCTTATACTGATCCCGATACTGGCATTTGGGGGCCTCTGTATCAATAAACAAAATATACGAGAGAGAGAAGTTCAGTGCGTTCATTCCAGGATATAGTCATTTGCTGATACAAAGGTGGAGAGAATGCAGTTAGGACAGGTACCATCAAAAATGAAAAGATTATCCAGAGAGGTACCATCAGAGGTTCGCCAAGTACTCTGGTGACCCACCAGATGAGCCAGAGGGCTGCCCGCTGATAATCTCGAGAGTGAAATGATTTCTTCCAACAAGGTTTGGCAGCTCATCTGGATGAGAGAACACGTTTGGATTAATTAATTAATCCAGAATCGTGGACTGGGTTGAGAGCATGACTAGTTAAGAAGGGAAGCAAAGCTTGGGTTCAAATATGGTTGAGTCCACTAGACGGAGGAGGAAGAGGGAGCATGACTGAGTCACTGGGGGACAAGAGTATTGAACTAAGAGAGTAGAGCTATTAGGTATAAGAATCTCTAAAATGCCTATTCTGCTCCAGGTGTGATGTTAGGTTCTTTATATATACAGTATCTACGTCCTTCTTGTTTTATCCATGGTTAACCTGAGTTTCTGAAATGTCAACTAACTGCTTAGCATCATACAGAGAGTAAGTGCAAAACCCAGGATTTAAACCCAGATCTGTCTGATTCAAGAGCCCAGGCTCTTAGCTGCTACATGAACTGTGTGGTAGAACTTTCTGTGGTGACGGAAATTTTCAACATCTGTGCTGTCTGATACAGGGGCTGCTATTCATACTCGGGTTATTTAGCATTTAAAATGTGGCTAGTGTGAATGAGGAACCACATTTGTGGTTTTTGAAAATTTCCTCAATTTATTTAAATTTCAGTTTCAATAGCCCCACGTGACGACTGCAGGAGACAGCACAGCATGCCTGGAAGTCCCCACTTAGCACTTGGCTGGTAAAGATTCTCCACAGAAGAATTCTGGATTAGTCAACAAGAGCAGGGAAGTGAAGCTTTGGAAAAGGATTCCATATGAGGGTTTGCAGAGACAACTGAACAACTGAACTCCTCAGTGTAGAAGTGCTTCACAGTGACCCCCTCGGAGCCTGTTTGCAGAAAGACACTTTTTCGTACAACTACGGTTTTCAACCATGGAGCTCCGCCCTGAGTACAGCTAAGGGCCTTGAATATACACCTAAAACTCGTTCCTGTCTCTGGGACTCTACGTAGAACGCTCCTATTGACTCAGATGAGTCCTCCTACTCGATCTGAATAATTCTTAATCACCCTTCCAGTCCTCGTCATCATATCAGTTCTTAAGAAGGGATCACTGTGACACCTCCATCTAATGAGATCCCAAAATAAGGCTCCACCCTTCAGCCCGGAGTTTCCCATCCTAACAGTCATCACAAGTTGCAATCATACATTAGTCTTTGAGAATTTCTACTTAATGTCTACCTTGCTCCTACCATCCCCCCATGAAGGCAGGGATTGATGCTGATTTTATTCTCCACTTTATCGGTGAAGCGAAGAAGTTAACATGGCGTTTGGCATTCACGAATTATCTTTTTGTTTGAATGAATGAATAAACCTATCTTTGCTAATCGTGCCATGAAGGAAACCATACGTTCTGGGATCACCGGGTGTGACCCAGGTGGTTGAGGTAGGGAGTGACCTTTCACTTACTGCTGTTGTTCCTTATCCCCAACTCATGTCCTCCCCTCTCAGTCATTCATTGGCAGCTCCTGACACCTTCTTAGGAAGCTACCCCCTTGCACTCAACGCTGCCAAGGCTACCAGACGTTGGAGAGCAGGGTGGACAGTCCCAGGTTCCATGTGCTGTAGGGCTTAGGGATGGGAGGAGATGACAAGGGAGCTGTTCTCTTCAGCTTGATGCTGCTCTGTGGGGACGTCCCTCAGCAGAACCAGGTGCCTCAATTAGTGTGTGTGTGGGTGGGTTGGTGGAGGGGTTAATCGTGACACAAAAGAACTAGATTAAAAATTAAAATCTACTTGGTTTGCTTACAAGATACCAAACATACTGGGGCTAGTTTCTCCCTTCTCGTTGAGCTTATTACTATATTTGTGCCTTTGAGCACAACCCAAACTGGAAAAATGTAGAGCTTAACGGTGAACTTGATAAATAGACAACTTTGGATAAGCCGCTAAATGACGTCCAGCGCACAAGCAATGAATTGAATATTTGTAAGCTCCTTTGTTTGAGCTCTGTATTCTCCCCAGGGCTGCTGAAAGAGGTTTTGTTTTGTTTTTTTTTTAAATCAGTTACATAGATATAAAATAAATTATAAAGAGGAAATATCCTTGACTTAGTTTCTAAAAAAGTAAACATTTCCACGTTTTGATAATTATTTTTAATTAAGCCATCCTGAACAAATGCAGGCGTCTAAAAAATATCACTTACTTTCTATTGAGCTTTTATTTAACTTGATTATAGGCAGAATTAGACACAACAAACTATATTCCTATAAATAAACACAACCCTTTATATTTAAAATGGCAATCGTCATGAGTGGAAGGCTTAGTAAGACATAGTAATATGGCCATGTGTTGCCTTCAGATCTAACAGTGAATGTACAAGGAACATTTCTGTAAGAGAACGTAGCCATGTGATATTGACTGTGATCTGGAAATTCACTCAATAATTTTGTGCTGAAGAGGGTTACTACCATTTAATTCATCCGAATCCAAAGATTAAAATCTATAATGTGACAAAGTTAAGTATCTTTTCTTGCCGTAGCCCCTCCATCTTCCATGGGATCCCTCAGCACAGTGCCTAGACTAAACACTCCATAAATACTTAACAAACGATTTAATAAATGGATGAATGAAGTCTGCTCCTTTCTAGCAGGAACATTTAGAAGATTTTTTTCCTCCCATTATGAATTTTAACCATTCCTGAAGGGGCTGTTTAAGTCCTAGTTCCACTCAGAAACAAATCCAACCACTTCATGTATACTCAGTGCTTGCCTTCTGAATTTTCCATATTATATCTATGACATGTTGGAAGAGTAACCAGCAATTTCCAAGCTGATATTAGTCTCCATTTCAGTTTTTGTGCCCTTTGTTCGTATAGACACAGTGCACTGTGGTTGTCAAAATACTTTCCCATAATTTGTTTCATTTTCATGACAGTTCTGAAATAGATATAGGACATCACTATTTTAAGGATGAGGCACCTGAAAGTCTGAGCAATTGAGTGACATATGCAAGGTAACATAGAAGGGCAAGAGTTAGGATTTGAACTCCCTTTGACTCTCAAATCCCGGTCTTCATTTCAAATGCCCCCATGCACAGAAAATGTTTATTCTTTTCTTTCCTCTAGTGTCTCATGTGGTAGGATTCATAAGAAGTGAGTCATAGATGTTTTAAAAAATCTTGAAATGTTGAATATTTCATGTAATTGTCACTTTGATTCATGCTTCTGTATGGCTAAGAAGTCAACAGAAAGAATTCATGGCAAAACAAAATAAATAAAAATAAAAGGGTATTAAAAAATAAAACTGTGCTTAAGCTTGCATATGAAAAAAAGGAAGAATAAGATTGCTATCATTTTTGGAAATAATGATTAGCAGTCTGTCTTGCCCAGGGGAAAAGAAAAAGGAATAAGGGCAGCATGCTGTGACCATCCATCCTCACAAAGTTCTAATGCCAAGTAACCCCAAGTGAAGCCAAGCTTCAGGATTCCTTATTTGGCTTAGAATTCAAGAGAAAAAGGAAAGTTGAAGAAGTCGTGGAAGTGCTCTTGCTTTATCACTGAACGTTATTTTCATTTAGGTGAAGTTGAGCCTGGATTCAGCACAATGAACCAAACCCCAGACTGAAACTATGCTTGCATGTTGAGCAAACAACAGCCATTAAAAAGTCTCAAATGTTTGTAAAGATCCAATTTGAACTGCAAATGACAGTGCAAAAATAATCAATACCCAATTACCTCAGCCAAATGTGTTGAGATGATAGTTAATAAGGACAAACTAGAGCAAGACGATTGTGAAAAGAAATTACTTCTTAACTACACTTAACACTGCTGGAAAAGAGAGCGAAATGTTTAACAAAACAGAAAGGTAGGCAACGTACTGTTGAGTTGGAAAAGTATCACATGCCTGAGTTTTCAGAGCCAGGGATGACTTATCAGAACTGCAGGAATTATCAATAGTTTCAGAGAGGGCGAGCTTATATTTATATTGCCTTGTCACATATTTAAGGGATGACAAATACTGTAGAATATTGTTTTCACCTTTTTCCAAAGAAATGGAATTCAAAGTAGGTAGGTATTATTATAGACCTCTTACAAAGTCTAGAGCTTGGGGATCCCTGAGTGGCTCAGCAGTTTAGTGCCTGCCTTCGGCCCAGGACGTGAGCCTGGAGACCCGGGATTGAGTCCCACCTTGGGCTCCCTGCATGGAGCCTGCTTCTCCCTCTGCCTGTGTCTCTGCCTTTCTGTGTCTCTCATGAATAAATAAAATCTTTAAAAAAAAAAAAAGCCTAGAGCTTATCTTTTGGAAACACCAAATCAGAACTGGAATGTTAATGGTCTATGTAATTTACTCCATAGAGGGTGTAGCAGACAACTGTTCCATGAAAAATCAATGAAATTAATGGGAAGAGCATATGTAGGAATGGAAAAAAAAAAAAAAGTCAAGTTCCTTATAAATTCAGGAAGCACACTATTGACAAAATTCTAGTTTTTTTTTAAAGATTTTATTTATTTATTCATGAGAGACACAGAAAGAGAGGCAGAGACACAGGCAGAGGGAGAAGCAGGGCTCCCTGCAGGGAGTCCGAGGGAGGACTCAATCTCAGGACCCTGGGGTCACGCCCTGAGCCAAGGGCAGATGCTCAACCACTGAGCCTCCCAGGGGTCCCCAAAATTCTAGTTTTAAAATTATTTACTCCTCCCCTATTTAAGAAAAAAATTTCTGTGTTTTTTACCCATACACAAAATAATACTGTATTGGAAGTCTGTTACCCACATGAAGGTATTTTTATTGACAAATTCAGTTGGTACAAGGAGTAGCAAGCTTTCTTAGTGAAAGTTCTTATAGAAATTAATGGTTACCTGTAAGATTTAGGAATATATTCATCACTGAAATTACAAAAGGATAATCAACTAAGTTCACTAGACTAAGAGTTTTTTTTTTTAAGTCCCTTAAAACTACGTAAATTAAGTGGCTAAACTGATAGACACATTTGCCTACAAAAATGAATGGTATTCATAGGATGACAAGAATGCAAAGAAGGAATAAGAAGATATAAATCAATACATCCAAAATACTCAAAAGATGTATATTTTACTCTCAAGAGCAAAGACAGAGAGCTGGCAATGAGGAAGAAATAAATCAATTAAAAATGGTAAGAATTCTTAAAGAAGTCTTAGTGTTGAATCAACATAATTATGCAAAGATGAAGTTGATACTAAAAAATACCCAAACAATGCTAGATTCCTGAATAAGATTATTACCACTCAGATTATGATACTATCACAAGTTATACCTGATTCATTCGTCATTCTTAAAATTTAATAGCACATGGAAATTATTTCTTTGAAAACTTGTATTTTGGATAAGATAAAATCCAGAAGTATAATTACCTGCCATCTAGAAATTATCAGCATTTAATACCTTCATAAGCCTAGTTTGACTTCTTTTTTTTAAAAGATTTTATTCATTCACAAGAGACAGACAAAGAGATGCAGAGACACAGGCAGAGGGAGAAGCAGGCTCCCTGTGGCCCACCCTGGCTCATTCCTTTTTTATATTCTCTTTTCTTCCCACCTGTGGTTTGACCTTAAAGGAAGATAAAGACACCTGAGTCAACATTTATGAAATGAGAAGACTAATACCAGCAGAACACAGAGACATGTCTCTTCTGGAAAGCCTTCTATGATTTTGCCCATGTCCCCAATATCCTCTGTCTCTGTCCTATTAAGCGTCCTGCACACACCCCAGCCTCCACTCAACCTCCTTGAGGGCGGAAGTTATTTCATCTGTGAGGATCTACTACGATTCACAGAATACAACAGAAATTAAATCCTCCTTTTTAAATGAATAAATGGCATTAGAAATAAATGGATGCCCCATACAGCTCCAGTGCGCTCTCTGGTCATACAACATCTTCACGTGTGTTAGTTATTCCCCAGGAAGAGCCTGTGAGCTTCGCACCGTACAGATGAAGACACGGAGGTTCATTTACCCAAGGTCAGCACAGAGCCAGACTCATGTCTGCATTTTCTGATTCCTGCTGATCTTTCCCCCTCGGCTCAGCTGCCTAGATGAAGGCACGGCTCAGCTCATTTCCAGATTATTCCACTTTCACGTGGAGCCTTCTTCAGTCTCAGAGAAGGGTCTACTCTCACATATGGTAGCTGTTCAGACGCAGAACAAAATGTGTGTGACAGCACTGTAACTATTTTGCAAGAAAACCATGTATTCCTTTCTCAAAGTGACATGGGGAGCGTTGGCAAACATGAATAAATATTATTTTCAAAATGTGCACACATATCTGACCATATACTCTCATATGTAAATTAAATGACATCATAGTCTTTATAACGGCGGGATGTCAAGGCCAAGTTCTTCCCTGTAGTTCTCTGCCTTCAGTGTGTTCTGCATCCTATTCCTGATGGATGGCTTCTTTTTTTTTTTTTTTAAGATTTTATTTATTTATTCATGAGAGTCAGAGAGAGAGAGAGGCAGAGACACAGGCAGAGGGAGAAGCAGCTCCCTGTGGGGAGCCCGATGAGGGACTCGATCCCAGGACCCCAGGGTCATGCCCTGAGCTGACGGTAGATGCTCGCCGATGGATCTCTTCCGATTGCAGTTGTAGCCCCCAGGCCCCTGCTTCACAGTCGCTGAACTGAGATTTCTGAACGTTAGGACAATGATCTCCCAGCAATTTCTCTAGAATTGTTGCACATGGTGCAGAGTCACAGAAGATACTCCAATTTTTCTTTAAATGAATGAACTGTGAAAATTAATCGAGTCTTGTTTGAGGGTGATGATTCTTATCGATGACAAGAGCAGATACCGTCATAACCAGAACCATATTTATGATTTCTAGGATGTTGTAAAGCATAAATGCTTTCAATCTCTTCGTATCTTATACTAAAATGAATTAAAAACAGGAACATGTGGTATGTTTTACTAAGAAAGAGGAGTCAAGATGACTCATCTAGGAAGATAGATTTCTGGGAAAAACCCAGTTATGTTCCTATTTGAGGCTCAGTGAGTACCCGAACAGCCTGAACTACTCAGATGGACATCACATAATTATGTGCTAATTCTAGGAGCATTTAAAAAATCCTTCTGCTTTTTCTAAAAATTTATGGGATCACAGAGAAGGATCACATCACATGGTGCATGGCTATCTCACCTCGAAATCCCTCACTGGGCATTTCATCCATGGTATCCTTCCCCTACCCAGCCAGAGGGGTTTGCTTTCCTTGGGCTCCTTTAGTTTATCTTCTGTTGGCTTCTTGTGTGGGTACGTAAATATATTATCCATTAAACGAATAGGACAGCGCATATTCATCGCGCCTGTGGTACAACCGTTGCTTCCCTTAGGGTCTATTTTCAATTCAGCAGCCAGGGTGTCTTTTTAAATCCGGAGTCAGCTCTTGCACTGCTCTGCTCCCAGGACTCTGAAGACTTCCATTTTACTCAATGCAAAAGCCAAAGTCCTTACGATGGCCCAGGAAACCTTTGTGTCATGCTGCCTCAACATCCCCTCACAGGCCTTTCTTCCCCTCGTAGTCAACCCACTTGACTATATACAGTAGGCTCCTGCCTGAGGCCTTTGGTCCAGTAGTGTCCTCCAGAACCTTCCTTCACCTCGGTCAAGTGTCTATTTGGGTTATTATCTCAAGGATGTGCAGCCTGACCACCACATTCACTACCATACTTGGAGCAGCTCTCCCAATATTTCACTGCGGTACCAATACTTTTGACCATTCTTCCTCTGTTGTAATTTTATTTTTCCATAGTGCTTATTAGCTACTTCCAAAATAATCTCTTAATCTACTTATTTGTAGAATCCATTGCTTATTGACTGTAAAGTCCATAGGTGCTCTGAAAAGAATGTATATTATCCAAATAATTGCTGATATTTATTTTTGCTTCTATATTAATTGGTGAGAAATGCATGAATACTTCCCTAACATGCTGGTGAATTTGCCTATTTCTCTTTATACTTCTATGGGTTTTTTGTTGTTGTTGTTTTATATAGTTTGAATCTATGTTATTGAGTATATAGAAGCTGTAACATCCTCATGAATTGAACCTTCTATCATTTTGTAATGATCTTAAGATCTAATAAGGCTGTTTCCTGGGATCCCTGGGTGGCGCAGCGGTTTGGCCCCTGCCTTTGGCCCAGGGCGCGATCCTGGAGTCCCGGGATTGAATCCCACGTCGGGCTCCCGGTGCATGGAGCCTGCTTCTCCCTCTGCCTATGTCTCTGCCTCTCTCTCTCTCTCTCTGTGACTATCATAAATAAATAAAAAAAATTAAAAAAAATAATAAGGCTGTTTCCTGACAATCTGTTTATCTGATAATAATATAGTTGCAAAAGCTCTCATGGGTAGCAATCACATGGAATATCATCTTCCATACTTGTTACTAAATTTTTTTGGATCTAAGAAACATGTTACGTTTCTTGGAAAGAAAATATTGTTGTAAAATTAAATCTAGCTTTCTAAAAAATTCATTTTTTATTTTATTTTTTAATATTTATTATCATTTAAAGATTTTATTTATTTATTCATGAGAGACACAGAGAGAGAGGCAGAGACACAGGCAGAGGGAGAAGCAGGATCCCTGCAGGGAGCCCAATGTGGGACTCAATCCTGGAGTCCCTCGACTCAACTTGGGCCGAATACAGATGCTCAACCACTCAGCCCAGGCATCCCTAAATTAATTTTTTTTAAACAAGAACATTATATTTGCATTTATCTGATTTTACTGATCATAATTTGGATTTATTTCTGTAATTTTATATTGTGCTTTCTATTTATACAGAGTTTCTATTTCCCTTCCCTCTTTCAAATTAAAGGTTTTTTTCCCCCCTGTTTTCATCTTATTTTTGTCTACTACTTTGGAAATTATGATTTCTATCTATGTTTAGATTCAGCCACATACTTAATATTTGCTTCACCATTCTTTATTCATCTCAAAAACATTCTACCTTTGGTAAGTATCGTTCTTCCCGAAGCTCATCTTTTAAAATGGTCTGTGAAGTCAATCAGGAGATTTTAAATTTATCATTTGTTCATGTACATTATGTACCTCTTCTTCAGAGATGGCTCTATCAGATAAAGAATGAAATGTTGATCGATAACTTATAGCTCATTAAAAGTGTAATTTCCAAAGGAGAAATCAGTTATGATTTTAACTACTCTTCTTTGGGAGGTAATCTTTCCTTCCCATCTAGCTGATTTTAACATCTTGGTATTGTCGTCTTTTAGTCGTACTACGATATTGTCCATTTGCAAATTTCTTTTTATGTTGGGTTTGATTTTTGATTTGAGATGTGCTGTCTTTTAGTGATTCTAAAAAATCATTCATTGTATCTTGTTTTTTTCTCTTTTTTATAACCGTTAAAATGTAAGTTAGGGCTTTGCACCCTATCCTCAATGTCTCTTAGCCTCTTCTTGGGTTGGGAATTCCCTCTTTGCCCCGCTAACCTAACCCTCCTTCCTCCACTCTGTTCCTTGTCCTGGTGCACTAACCTCTGTGTCATGCATCAACAAAGTTCCCTTGCCTTTGAATCCAGGTCTGTGTGACCAGTGGAAGGTACTGCGCGGGGAAACTCCCTGGGGCAGGAGGGAGGTGGGGCGTTTATTTTCCCTACTGCATTCTTCCACAAAAATCTGCAGCTCCTCTCAGAGATGCATTGCTATAGCTGCAAGGACTCCTCTCTCAAGATTCTCAAAACCTGTCCTTTTCCATCCTACTGTAGACCCAGGGGTGAAGATGGCTCTTTGCTGTTGTCAGCCCCAGGATGCTTCATCATACCATGTTGGTTTCTTTAATTCTGCCAAACGTGTTTTTCATAAATCCACCTGATTATTTTTATAGACTCCTGTTCTCTACTCACCTTCTTCTTATTTCTTAAAACACATAAATTTAAGGTAATTCTAATATCTGAAAACTTTGTGATTTGACTCTTTTGGTTCTTCTTCCTGCTGATTCTGATTTATAGTGCTATGCTTTTTACGGTTTCTGGTTTCTTTATGCATGTTGTGACTTTATAAGATGAGCTCATTTTTCTTGGAAGTTTTTTTCTTTGAGGATTCTTTGAGGTCCTGCTTAGAATGTACTTAGTCCAGAGAATATCTAAGCTTCATTTCCTGACTGCCTGCCCATTTCCAGCCACCAACACAAGAGCTCAAGTTTCCATAGTTTAGGGGATGGCCCTAGGGTAAATCTCGCTTCAATTCTTACCTATATTTCATGGTTTTCTCCTTCTTTTAGCTTTTGGCTACCTCCCTATTATCTAGCCAGTTCAGCAACTCTTTTAAAGAAATGTAATCAATATTTCATCCAGATTTTTTAGTTGTTTTCACAGGAAGGTACTTTCAGGATATGCAGTGCATCATGCTGACAATAACAGAAATTACATGTATTTTACAAAGAAAATATTCATTTGTCATGATATATTTTGGAAGGATAAAAACAAACAGGAATTACTTAAAATTTTACCACTGTATCCAAAATGTGAGGAAATTAATTAAGCCTTAGAAATGCTAAGTATGTAAGCTGCAGATGACACAGATAGAAAGGAGGAAAGACAGGATTCAAATTCACATTTCTCTAATTCCAAAATCTCTATGCTATAAGACCTCTGTTGACCCTAGCTTCTTTGCATTGAATCAAAATAATATTGTTAAGAAAATCGATAATTACTTTAGGATCAGGAAAGAGCCATTACATGCTCATGCTACTAGTAGAAAAGTGATGAGTTAAAAACAGCTGCTATAAAGTACACTAGAGAACATTAGCAAAATAGTATGCAGACTGTTTTAACCAATGGGTTTCCATAAATTTCAATATTAATAAACCAAATGAATTTATTTCATTTGGTAGAAATGTTCTATAAACAAGCATGGAGGATAAATAAATATTCATACTTAGTGATAACATGAATTAAATGAAGAACCTGCAAGATAATATGATAAAAATCCATTCCTAAAAAAAAAAAATAATAAAATCCATTCCTAAACTATTCCTAGACAAAAATTTTAAATAGCAAAAAAAAAAAAAAAAAATTCATCTGCACAAACCCTAAAATGTCTTTTTGTTCATCCTCCTCATTTCCCAGGCTTTCTCTGTATTCTATCTAGATTCTCTGCAGGGCTAGGCAAGTCAACAACATCTTATGGTAGATTCATTCAATGTTACCCCTCATAATATTTTATCATGGAAAAGATATCATGTATGCATTGTACTCTGGTGGTTCAGAAACAGCACCTGGAGGAAGGGAATCCTTGGGAATCTTTACAGTACTTTTCAAATTGGACAACATAAGTATCTTTCTAATCTGGCTCAGTGCTATGTGTCATTCTGAAGTAATTCTACCTACAAGAATTTTCCTGAAGGACTGACAATTCTTTACATAAAATCGTCTATGCAAAAGACAGTGCCAATAAGAGGCCAAAAAATTATTGGTTTAAACAAATAATTATGTTTTTGACTAGTCATTATACTTTTTTTTAAAGATTTTATTTATTTATTCATGAGAGACACAGAGAGACAGAGACACAGGCAGAGGGAGAAGCAGGCTCCCTGCAGGGAGCCCCATGTGGACTCTATCCTGGAACTCCGGGATCACGCCCTGGGCTGAAGGCAGATGCTCAACTGCTGAGCCACCCAGGCATCCTGACTAGTCATTATACTTTAAAATATTATGTTTTGGTCTTTCAGATTAATCATATATGACAATATCTCAGGAATATCTATCACTAGTATTAGAAACATACAAGTACCGATGAGAAATTAGGTCATGTGAATTTAGGTCAGTAACCGGTCTCTCTCACATGCACACAGACTCACAATGCAAGTATCTAATTTTGGGTCTATAACTCACTGTAGATTTTTATACCTTAACAAATAACTATGATTTTGCTTCTAATTGAATATTTATGTCTTCTATTTTCCTTTCTTTTCCTTCTATTTTTTTTATAATTATGATGTAGTAAAGGATTATACTGTTTATTTTTTATTCTTTCCATTATACTGTCATTCCTAATTAATCTCTACTATCATTAACATCATAGACATTTATCAGTATTTAATCAATCTTTAGGATCTAAAAGTTCTGTTTAGTGAAAAAGTTATTTTGAAACTCTACTTTTTATACTGAGAGAAATGTTTGTATTACAAAATATTTTAAATAACCAGAAAAATTGTGTTAGGAAACTAAAGCCACAAGTGGATGACTCCACAATATATATATATATTTTTAAATATTCTTTCCTAATTACCTATTACTATATACTAAATAAGCTAAATGTCATTCTTTCAAATGTTACACAGCAACAATTTCTTTGATGTTTTAAGTCAAAAATCACTAACATGGTGAGAAGGGATGCGCTATTCTATACATAGGTCTTTAATTAGTCCTCTTGATATTTACTGCCTCTCTTTCCTTCTGTTCTGTTTTCCCAGATTTTGGACTACGTTTGACAAAGGTTTCACTAGGGAAATAAGAATAAAAAACAAAGTTTTGAGGTTTGAACTGAGCAATCTTTCTGGTGTTGAAATGTTCCTTCTCATAAAATGGTGGTGATAATAAATGGTAAGTTTATCATTATTATTCTAATAAAATGTCCTATTAAAAAAATAGTACTCTGTGAAATTCCAGTGTCTGAGGACCATCAAATTGCATGATCTTGGAGAGGATCTTTGGGGAAAACATGGCATTCTTGACCAACATGGTAAGTTGGAAATTGGTAATACTCTTGCTTAGCAAAATAAAACAAAAAAGGAGCAGGAAGAGAATAGCACTGTGATTGGAACATGGTAAGCATTCCAAAAACAGCACCTGACTGTCTAATGAATGAAAGTATAATTGTAAATATAGGTTGAAATATTTGTTTCCCAGCCAGAAATTTTGCACAATTGAATTGATTTTGAGGACTATGTGCCTGGCAGCACTAAATGATAAGCACATAATATGCACAAGTGAATAATGAAGCAACTACCAATAACCAATACACAGCATGAATACATTTTATCAAAATTTATCTGAAGATGTAGGACAGAAAGAAAAATAATAATTTCCTTTGAAAATTGAGCTCAATTTTAGTAGAAAATTTAGAAGGTACAAATTACAACGATAAAATCATCTTTCTTTTTTTAAAAAAAATATTTATTTGAGAGAGAGAGTGTGAGGGGAGAGGCAGAGGGAAGAGGTGAGAGAGAATCTTAAGCAGGCTCCATGCCTGCCATGGAACCAATATGGGGCTGGATTTCACCATCCTGATAATGTGACCTGAGCCAAAATCAAGAATTGGATCGCTTAACTGACTGAACTACTCAGATGCCCCAAAATAACCTTTCTTAAATGTACTATCCTTCATACAAAATATTTTTCATTTTTAAAGCAATATTATTTTACATAGGAGTCTTGAAAAATAATGAATCACAACTATTTTGCTAGTATTGGATAAAAGTTATGTTTGCTAGCATTGAATGGTACAAGTCCTAAATTTTTTACCTAGAACGGCATTTTTTTCTATACTGGTTAGCATTATTAAATAGGCATTGGTAAAAATATAAAGTTTGATAAATAGATGCATTAATAAGACATTATTATATGTCAATACAGTGAACTAATCCATAAAAGATCTCATCATAAAAACTAAGACTTTATTAGATCTTGTATTTAAATAAGTTGCCCTCTGTGTTTGTTAAAATAATAGCATATTCTTGATCAGAAAAGCATGATGTATTACTACAAAATGAAAAGATATGTCACGTTGCTACTTGTTTTGCACATTTTAGCTGAAGCTTAATGTCCAATAAATAAGGAAGCATGGAAGAAAAATGATGTCTAAGTAGATTGTGTTATGGGCTGAATTGAGCCCTTCTTCTTTAAAATTTAAATGTTAGGGGCACCTGGGTGGGCCATTTGGTTAACTGTCCAACTCTTGATTTACACTGAGGTCATGATCTCAGGGTCATGAGATAGAGCCTCATGTGAGGCTCCACTCAGTGCAGAATCTGTTTGAAGTTATCTCTCTCCATCTGCCCCTTTCCCCACTCTCCCTCTCTCTGTGACTCTCTCATAAATCAATCAATCTTTAAAAAAGAATAAAATTCATAAGGTTAACTCACTAATCCCATATATGCCAGAATGTGACTCTATTTAGAAACAAGGCCTTTAAAGAGAGGCTTAAATTAAAATCAGGATTTAGGATGAGATTTAATCCAATCTGAATGGTGTCCTTATAAGAAGAGGAAGTCTGTCCGCACAAAGACACAGCAGGGGCATGCAGGTGAGAAAAGACCACTTAAGAACATGGGGAAAAGGTAGCAATCTGCAGGCCAAGGCAGGAAGTCTCAGAAGAAATCAACCCTACTGTCCATTTGATCTTGGGCTTATAGACTCCAGAATTGTGAGAAAACAGATTTCTCTTGTCTAAGGCATCCAGTCTGGGGTGTTTTGTCATGACATCTTTAGCAAAATAACACAAATTGCATCTGTATTAGTATCTTGTGTTAAAGGTTAATTGATTATTTTATTAACTCAGATTTTGTGGCCTGATTACTGACAAATAAGGAATTGTTAACTGTACTTGCCTCTGTCACTTTGTGTTGAGATCAAGACAGAAAGACTTTATGGTGTGGGTGTAGGACGGGATTTTTAAAAATCGGAATCCCGTGTTAATATATAAGCTTAACTCTTAAACAATTTCTTCCATAATTTTGGAATTTTGTATTGATATTAAATAATTTTCTGTGGAAAATTTTTTTAATGAAGTACTGCATTGATCAACCATAATTTTTCTAAACACCATGAGCAATAATTCTCAATAGGGAATAAATCAAATAGCTACAGTTGGGGCAGGGATAGAGGTAACTTTCTAGATCAGAATCATAGCCTCCTCTCTTTCTATGGAGAGGTATCTACCCCGGAGAAAACACAGAGAAACATTAAGCCAGAATGCTTCCATTAGCTTAGTAAGCAGTGTTTATTGCAAAGTACTAAAAATACTCATTTTTACTTATCTTGTTTTCATTTATTAAGAAGCCTCAACTATGTGAATTATAGCTGTGACTATGCAAAGAAGCCAATAACAAACCAAAAATAAAATAAAACATCATAATAGCAAACTTTGTTCTGAGACTCAAGTGAGAATATACATGTGAAATATTTGCATGAGTCCTTTGTGCTCAGCAAGCAATCAATAAATGTGAGCTAATTTGACTGTGGTATATACTTGTAGTAATGGTATTTAAATACAAGAAAAGTTTAAAATATAGTTATTTGATTAACAAAGAGAAAGAAAAATACATAAAACAGCTAGGAGAATGTCTATCAAATACTGTTGAAAAAAATGGATGCTGAGTCTTGGTAATTCAGCTTCAATTAATGGGCTAATAACCAAAATACATGGAGAATGTAGGCTCACAGGAATTACATAGCTCCTTTATCCTCATAAGAACCCTATAAGGTCAGCAATTCTTAGAGGACATTTCACAAGGTCCTTCCCAGCTAGGAAACGGTAGAGTCAGAATTTGAATTCAGGTCATATGGCTCCCAAATCCAGGACTTAACCAAGAGAACTGAAGATTTCTATTAAAACTAAAATTTATTGTGCCTGCATAATCCCTAAATGTTATTTTATTTAATCCTCAAACAACAGTCTAACGTTTTTCCCCTTGAGAAAAATTTACTCCACGATTATGGTGAAAAAGTGAGAAGTTACTGTAATACACATGTGGCTAACCTGCAGCCTTCTCTTTATGACAACCTGGGGGAGGCCTCTTTCACTGAGAGTACAATGTGATGGTGATGATGGTGATGGAGGCCTGTGGAACTGTGGACACTGGCAACCATGAGTTACCACTGGCATTCACCAGGTCAGACTGTCAACCCCTGAGAGCAGAGAGTAAGCCATGTGCACTGCTATGGACTCACTGCCCGTCAAAGTGGTTGGGGTAAATCAGCATACAATTTGACCAATCTTAAATAAACAAATGCTGGCATAAATGTTTGATAACATAAAACCTAGAGTTCTTTTTAAACTACAAAGCATTATTTCAAAGGGAGTGTCACCTAAAAATACAGGAGTCATTGAACAAGAAAAAGTTATCCTTCCACATAACGAGAATTAAGCCAACTACCCCATTGCTGCAAAAAGCGTTAGTCAGCCCTAGTATTATATAAGCTCATATAACAAATGTTATGTCATGCTTTCTACTATACATTATATATTATGACACTTTCTATTTACAAAAGAATTCATCATGCTTTGTTAACATTAATGAAACACTTACAGCTTTGTTCATGTTACTGTATAGTATATTATTACAGGAGTTTATATACTATCTCATAAATGTAGAACTCAAATTTTTAGTAATTCTTAGAATAATATTTGTGGATAAAATTTTAAAGATTTGACAATTAAGTAAGAATGCTTCCATTTTGGTTGTTACTATACCTGGAATGCTTCAAACACTTCTTTTATAAATTTTTATTTTAAACTTTTTTTTGAATTTTATTTTGAAAATGTCTCTCTCTTTTTTTTCCTTGTGCCAGTTTGTTTTATTTTTTAAGTTCCTCAAATGAGTGAAATTATATGGTATTTGTCTTTCCTTGACTGACTTATTTCACTTAGTGTTATATTCTCTACTCCATCTATGTTGTTGCTAATGGCAGGATTTCATTTTTTATGGCTTAATAATATTCCATTGTGTATGTGTATACATATATATGTATATGCATTACTGTGTATGTATATATTTATACATATACACATGTGTATGTAAATATATATATTTAAGATTATTATTTATTTATTTATTTATTTATTTATTTATTTATTTATTTACGATAGACATAGAGAGAGAGGCAGAGACACAGGAGGAGGGAAAAGCAGGCTCCACACCGGGAGCCCCACACAGGACTCGATCCCAGGACCCCAGGATTGCGCCTTGGGCCAAAGGCAGGGGCCAAACCACTGAGCCACCCAGGGATCCCCTAAATATATATTTTATATACATACACAAACATATATACACATCTTCTTTATGTATTCATATATTGATGGACACCTGAATTGCTTCTATAATCTGACTTTTGAAAATGATGATGCAATAAACATAGGGGTGCACATGTCTTTTTGAATTCATGTTTTCATTTTTTTTGGTAAATACCCGGTAGTGGAATTACTGGATCATATGGCAATTCAATTTTTAATTTTTGAGGAACTTCCATACTGTTTTCCACAGTAGCTGCACCAATTTACATTCCCACCATCAGTGCATGAAGGTTCCTTTTCCTCCTCATCCTCACCAACACTTGATTTTTGTGTTTTTAATTTTAGCCATTCTGACAGGTGTGAGGTGATATACCTCATTGTGGTTTTTTTTTTAAATTTATTTATTTATTTATTTATTTATTTATTTATTTATTTATTTATGATAGTCAGAGAGAGAGAGAGAGAGAGAGGCAGAGACATAGGCAGAGGGAGAAGCAGGCTCCATGCACCGGGAGTCTGACGTGGGACTCGATCCTGGGTCTCCAGGATCGCGCCCTGGGCCAAAGGCAGGCGCTAAACCCCTGCGCCACCCAGGGATCCCTCATTGTGGTTTTGATTTGCATTTCCCTGATGATGTATTCTTTGGAGAAATGTCTGTTCATGTCTTCTGTCATTTTTTAATTGAATTGTTTTTGGTGTTGAATTTTTTAAGTTCTTTATCCTTTTGGAATACTAACCCTTTGTTAGATATGCCATTTGCAAATGTCTTCTCCCCACCAGCAGGCTGTTTTTTAAATTATGTTGATAGTTTCCTTATCTGTGCACAAGTTCAGTTTTTGTTTTTTAATGTAGTCCCAATGGTTTATTTTTGCATTTGTTTCCCTTGCCTTAGGAGACATACCTAGAAAAATGTTCCTATGGCTAATGTCAGAGAAATTACTGCCTGTGCTCTCTCCTAATGTATCACAGTTAGGTCTTTAATCCATTTTGAATTTACTTTTGTGAGTGGTATAAGCAAGTGGTCTAGTTCCACTGTTTGGCATGTAGCTGTCCAGTTTTTCCATCATTTGTTGAAGAGACTCTTGCTTTCCCATTACACATTCTTGCTTCCTTTGTTGAAGATTAATTGACCATATAATTTTGAGTTTACCTCTGGGTTTTCTATTCTTTTCCACTGATCTATGTGCCTAATTTTGTGCCAATACTATACGGTTTTGATTTATATAGTTTTGTAGTGTGTCTTGAGCTCTGAGATTGTGATACCTCCAGTTTTATTGTTCTTTTTCAAGACTGTTTTGATTATTTGGGGTCTTCTGTGATCCCTTACAAATTTTAGGATTATTTGTCTAATTCTGTGGAAAATGCTATTGGTATTTTGATAAGGATTGCATTAAATCTGTAGATTGCATTTGGTATTATGGACATTTTAACAGTATTTTTTTCTTTCTATCCATGAGCATGGTATATCTTTACATTTGTTTTGTCATCTTCAATTCTTTTCATCAGTGTTTTATGATTTTCAGTGTACAAGTGTTTTACCTCCTTGGATAAGTTTACTCCTAGTTATTTTAATATTTGTGATACAAATATAAATGGAACTGTTTTCTTCTCTTTTAGTTGCTTCATTATTAGTATAGAAATACAAAGGATTGCTATACATCCATTTAGTATAGAAATGACCTTACTGAATCCACTTTTCAGTTCTATATTATTGGTGTATCTTTAGGGTTTTCTATATACAGTATCATGGAATCTGCAAATAGTAAAAGTTTTACTTCTTCCTTGCCAATTAGGATACTTTTTATTTCTCTTTTTTGTCTGTTTTTTGTGCCAAGGACTTCTAGTACTATATTAAATAAACATGGTTAGAATGAGCATCCTTACCTTGCTCATGATCTTAGGGAAAAAGCTTCCAGTTATTCCTCCTTAAGAATGATGTTAGCTGTGAGTTTTTCATATATGGTCTTTATAATAATGAGGTTTGTTCTAAATCTACTTTGTTGAGGATTTTTGCCTTGATGGATATTGTACTTTGTCAAATGCATTTTCTGCCTCTATTGAAATGATCTTATAGGTTTTATCCTTTTTTTTGTTGATGCGATTTATCATTTTAATTGATTTGGGAATTCTGAACCACCCTTGCATCCCAGGAATAAATTCCACTTGATTGTAGTGAATAGCTTTTTAAATATATTGTTGGATTTGGTTTGTTAATATTTTGCTGAGGACTTTTGCATCTATGTTTATCAGAGATATTAGCCTGTAGTTCTCTTTTGTTTAGAGTTTTTCACCTGGTCTTAGTATCAGTAGTGGCCTCACAGAATTAATTTGGAAATTTCCCTCCTCTTCTCTTTTTTGGAATAGTTTGAGAAGAATAGGTATTAACTTCTCTTTTAACGTCTAGTAGAATTCACCTGTGAAACAATTTCATCCTGGACTTTGTTTGTTGTGAGTCTTTTGATTACTGAATAAATTTCATTGCTGATAGTATATTCAGATTTTCTATTTCTTAGTCAGTTTTGGGAGGTTATATGTTTCTAGGAATTTATCCATTTCTTCTAGGTTGTCTGACTTGTTGGCATATAACTCTTCATAATATTGTTATATAATCCTTGCATATCTGTGGAGTTGGCTGTTATTTCTCCTCTTTTTAAAATTATTCATTTATTCATGAGAGACACACAGAGAGAGGCAGAGACACAGGCAGAGGGAGAAGCAGGCTCCCTGCAGGGAGCCCAATGTGGGACTCAATCCCAGGACCCTGGGATCACGCCCTGAGCCAAAGGCAGACACTCAACTGTTGAGCCACCCAGGTGTCCCTATTTCTCCTCTTTTGTTCTGATTTTGTTAGAGTCCTCTCTCCCTCTCTCTCTCTCTCTCTCTCTCTCTCTCTCCTTTTTTATGAGTCTGCCTAATGGTTTATTGATTTTTTTTAACCTTTTCAAAGAACCAGCTCTTGTTTTCATTCATCTGTCCTATTGTTTTGTTTTGTTTTGTTTTTAGTTTCTATTTCATTTATTTCTGTTCTAGGCTTTATTTTTTTTCCCTTTCTTATGCTGGTTTTAGGTTTTGTTTGTTGTTCTTTTTCCTAACTCACTTAGGTGTAAGTTTAGGTTATTTGATATTTTTCTGGCTTCTTGAGGTAGGCCTGTCTTTCTACAAACTCCCCTCTTAGAATAGCTTTGGCTTCATCCCAGAGATTTTGGACCATTATGTTTTCATTTTCATTTGGTTTTGTGTATTTTAAAATTTCCTCTTTGATTCCTTGGTTGGACCATTGATTAATAATGTAAATATTATTGTAAATAATGTTATTTAACTTCCATGTGTTCTTTCCAGATTTTGTGTGTGTGTATGTGTGTGTGTGTGTGTGTGTGTGTGTGTGTGTACGGTTGATTTCTAGTTTCACAGTGTTGTGATTGGAAAAAATAAATTGTATGGGATTACTCTCTGAACTTGTTGAGACTTGTTTCATGGCTTAATGTAATCTATTCTGGAGAATGTTCCATATGTACTTGAAAAGAATGTGTATTCTGCTGTTTTAGGATGGAGTGTTCTGAATATATCTGTTAAATCCATCTGGTCCAAAGTGTCATTCAAAGCAATGTTTCCTTGTTATATTTCTGTTTGTATGATCTGCCCATTGATGTAAATGGGGGTGTTAAAGTCCCCTGCTATAATTGTATTACTACTGATTACTTCCTTTATGTTTGTTATTAACTGCTTTATATATTTGGCTCCTCCCATGTTAGTGCATAAAAATTTATAATTGTTATATCTTCTTGTTAGATTATTCCCTTTATGATTATAAAGTGTCCTTGTATCTTATATACTTTGTTTTTAGGTCTACTTTGTCCAGTATAAGTATTGTTGTCCCTAGCTTTCTTTTCACTTCCATTTGCATGATGAATGCTTTTCCATCTCTTCACTTTTAATCTGCATGTGCCTTTAGGTCTGAAATGAGCCTCTTGTAGGTGAATGATTCAAATTCTCAGAAGCATTCTAGTATCCGTTTGCCCCTTCTTTACTAATAATAGAGTCCCAATTTTGTTCAAGGTAGTAGTTCCCTAAATATTTAAATCCTCCATTTCCCAAATTCTTTGGACTAGAAAGGTGGCAATGTAACCCAATCAAGGCTAACACCTGTAAGTCAACATCACTAAGGGCTTCTGGGGAAGCTATTTAAAAGAGACAGGCACTGTTGCTGTCTTCTATGTCTTATCCTTTTGCCTCTCCTCTTCTTTCTTATGATAACATGGATATGATGTTAGGGATGGTACATGCAACATGCAGGCAATAAGCAGAAAAAAATCCATATGGCTAAATAGACAGTCAGAACAAGCTGGTGTTTCCGGTGACATCTTTATAGTATTACTAACTAGAGTGGAGATAAGTATAGGAAAATAAAAAACCTGATGTTTTAAGTCAGAGTCAGTTTTGGGGGACTTGTAATTCTAAAAACTGAGTACAACCCATAACTGAAACATCTCTCAGTAATAAATGTATTTAAGCATGTATATATGGTCTGCAAATTCTTTTATTTAGCTTCATTAAATATTTATCAAGTAGGATTTTGTTATAGGAATCTGAACAAGTTCATGGCTTTCTCCACTTGCCTAACTGCTCTGGGGATTCATCTGCTTACTTGCTTGCAGCGACCAATTAGTTGTGAGCTATGGAATATTATACCATCTTAGAAGAAAACCTTGATCATGATGAATGGCAAGAGGTTACACAAGTTGAAGCCAATCTCTTTGAAGTACTGGCCAGCATATCTGGTATGGGTAATTCTGATCATTTTTCATCAAAATGTATACTTTTTTATTAATTTCATTTCTGAGAAGTGCAACCCATTTATGTTATTAAAACAATTTATCATTTATTAATGGTGAATAAATGGCAGGCAAGTTGCCATATTCACTATTAACTTGCCTTAACTTTTATCTCCCTTGTTTGCAGAAGGATAATATGTACGGCCTTTCTTATAGGCTAATAGCAGCTATTATCTTTTCAAAAATGAACCTATAATGCATAAAATAAGTACATTTGGCAAGGGTTCAGAAATGACTTATTGAAGTTGAAAAGTTAGAGATTTTGTCTTAGGAATGGTAGATTTGTTATTCCATCTGGCATCACGACACAAGTGCAGTCAGGGAGGCATCTTAAGGTCTATTTGGCACCTACTCTGTGTGATAAGACTACTTCAAGAAAGGTTGTTGTTTCTTTTTATTACAACTCTTATTTGGGAAGCCAGTATCTGTTAGGAATTTAAATTATAATAACCTCAAATAAAATACGTTTTCTCATCTGGATATTTTTGAATAAATGATAAAGAGATTAGAGGTTTACATTTTTATATTTCACTTAAAAATGTCCTTTGAATTGTATACATACAGTTTACTTTAGCAAGATGAAGGAGATATACCAGAAAAGAAAGTGAAGTAATAACCTACCTAAACTAGTGACATAAATTTAAAACTTCTATATTTGGGGGATTTTTCTGAAGTTTCTTATGCTGCTATATTTTGATATTTTATTCTTTTACTAAGATAAACATCAGGTTCTTAGTATCATGTCTATGCTTTTTCTACTGTGACTCTGACTTTTAAATAAATCACCCAGTTCATTTCAATGTCTACTGCCTTTTAAAATAACTTTAATAGACATTGTGAAACAAAATAAATTATCTTTGAATTGACAGATGTTATTGGAGTTTCAAAATTTCCTTATGACCAAAAAGGATACATAATTTTGGTCTCAACTAGAAAGAAAGTTAGAGACCCTTTTTTTTGCCAACCTCAATTTTTTTTTTTAAATCAGTACCATAGCTAATATATAAACTAGGTTAAATTTGCCTGAGCAAACAACTTTTATAAGTATATTTATTTCTTTAAATAGACATACATTTGAAACTATATATGAAAAAATATGAATAAAATATTTAAAAAGTCATCATTATGTCTCTTAACTTTATTCCAGAACTTAGTTTTATTCAGGTGGTACCTCTGGCTTGTCACCTAATTAGAAAGAGCTGACATTCTTCACTTATTTTTATGAATGTAGGCATGCCAAACTGTCTTGGGGGATGATTTAGCTGGAGGCCTCAGTCCATAATTCTGGAATTGACATCTATACTTGTCATCACTGCTGTAACTTTCACATAAGGATAGCATTCCTATCTGTGGCAGCTATAATCGAATGAAAGATGTGCTAAAATATACCCATTAAATTAGGTAAGCTATTGACAGTGCCAAAGTAATGATGCTTGCAATCTGCTCCCAAATTCTGCCAAAAGCATGTCTGCAAATTTGAAGCATTCAGAGTGCATTTAAGAAGAACGAATAAAAATTTTCTGATTATAAGAAACTACACATTACATTTTATTCAGAAGGAATGGTTAGAAATACTAATTGAATACAAAGCTTACAGGCATGCATGTATAAATCAGTCAAAGACTTCACACACAACCCACAATAGGTGGCTAATAAATATTTGCTTTGTGTATGAAACAATAAAAGCCTGTATAACAAATGAGACAGATGCTTGGCTTTTTATCAGAAAGTTTTTTGACAGTGCTGCAGAGTATTTTCTTTTTTAGGAGCAAATTTGTTCTTTTTTATGAGAAAGAAACAGAATTAATAGTAAGGTGACAGGGAAAGAATTTGCCTTGAAGAAGGAAAACACAAGATAAATAATAAAGTAATATTCTTACTATTGTGTTATGTCCTTGAGTTTCATCAGCAGAAAGTCACATTGACTTTAATATTTTATTTGAGAAATACTGATAGATTTTCTTTATATATTTTATATATATACATATAAAAAATCTTTTATTGTGTGCTTGGCCATCATCATTCATAAAGGATTCATATCTGTACTGAGATTAAACCTCCTGGAGGAATGAGCCCCGATCCCCATGTGACTGTCATTGAAGGCTGAGATTTAGCCCACAAGGAGTTTCTTTTGAAATCCAACTTGTTCTTTATTCATTCTTAACTGCCTTTGCCAGGCACTGGGTAAAATCTGGGGTGCTTGCAGTGTAAACTGGGGCAGTTTGTTAACTGCATAAGGACTCTTGGCTTGGAAAGTCTGTTCGCCAAACCATATGCTCCTGCAAGACGTTCCATCTGCATGGAGGAAGGGGAGTCTCCTTTCAATTAGCACAAAGGCACCATATGGGCTAACAGTGCCTTTGCTGACATCTGTCCTGGAGGGTTTCTAGCACTTTCTTATATTCCTCTCAGTCTCTACTCTAACCTCCTTTCAATTCCATTACCCAGATTATTTTCTAAAAAATAAAATAATAATTATAAAAAGATGGATGTAACTATCTCCCTTAACTGCTGACAGTTCCTTATCTTCCAGATATTTAGTAAAATTTTATATATGATACAAGGTCCTTCAAAACCTTTGCAGCAATCACTTCCATTCGTTTTTCCATAGCCCTGCAAGTCGGCCTAAAGTCTAGGGTAGGCAAAGCAAATAAATCATTCCTCACTTACCAGAGCAATAAGTAGTTTCTCCTTCCTTTAAAATTGGCAAATAACAATAATAATTAATAATAATAACTACTCACAATTTTAGAGTACTTGTGGTATGCTACACACCATTCCAAGCTCTTTATGAGGTAAAATAGAATAGTTACTATTATTATTTCCATTCTACAATTGAGCAAATTAAGGCAAAGAGAGGTAAATACAACTTAGCACCATATCAGGTAACTAGTAAGTAATGTAACCAGGATTTGAAGAGTACAGAGCGTGAAACAGAGAATCCAAGAATATCTGTATGCTCACATTCCAGTAAAAATAACCTCTTAAAAAACTGAAAATTTAAAAAAACCCTGCAACTTAAGATTATTAATAACTATTTACATCTGTGTCAGGATATGATCATTTTCTCAAAATAATCATATATTCTCAACATTTTCTGGTGGCTCTCGATAGCGCATGGAAACAGTACCCATACCGTCTCATCACCTACTTTTTACCTGGTGTCTCATGGTGAACAAACAAACAAGAAACCCTAAACCAAACAAACATTACTTCAAATGTTCATAAAAGAGAGAACTGAACGAAGAGAAATGGGTTGAACAGAGGGTGGAGGAGCTGAGAAGCCCAGCAGGGGAGGGAGATGAGCAACAGCAGGTAGGCACTGTCAACACTAATGTGTAGTGAGAGAGGGGGAAGGCATGTTCCCGAAGCCCACGATACTGATTCATCGGACAGAAGCTGGGACCACCGTGGGCCTATCTAGCAGGAACCAGAGGGAGGGAGTGCAGCTGCTACTGGGAAAGCCGTCTGTGGCAGAGAAGTGGAAGACACTACTCCCTTCCTCCTTGCCCCTTTTCCAAACAGAACCTCCGGCTGTTGACTCCTTTCAGAAGCCAGCTCACAGGTCACCCCATGGAGCATGGAGCATGGAGCAGTGCAGTGGAAGAGCAAGGACTGACCGTAGGCACACAGGCTGGGCCCCAACATTCAGTGAATGCCACATTCGTAGGCTTTCCTCAGTAAAATCTCCCTGTTCCTCTTATATTTCCCACAAAACCAAACAATTAACTTCTCACAACACTGCAATCTGGGTTAAGAAAAATTTCCCACTAGCTTCTGTTTTAAATATTTACTAGAGGGGCACCTGGGTGGCTCAGTTGGTTGAGCATCTGACTGTTGGTTTTGGTTTAGGTCATGATCTTAGGGTTGGGGGATCGAGACCCACAGTGGGCTCCACAATCAGTGGGGAGTCTGCTTGAAATTCTCTCTCCCTCTCCTTCTGCCCCTCTTCCTGCTTGCAATCTCTCTCTTTCTCTCTCTAATAAATAAATAAATCTTTTAAAAAAGGTTTACTAGAAAAATCTTTCAGGCACCAAGATTTATCATAGTTCTAAATCAAAATGAACTAGGAGCTTTAATAGTATGATTTCTATATAATTTGATCTTTAATATAGCATTATGAATACGTAGTAATATCTCATTGTGGGTGTTTTTCTTGATAAGATATATTTCTTCATTAAACATCTAAGTCATATATTACAAAGTATTTTCTCTAAAAGAGGTAGTAGCATGTATTTGGCTAAGATCATGTGCTCTGGAGTCAGATGGCCTGCTTTCAGAGAGCAGTTCAAACACCAACTAGCTGAATGATCTGAAAAATCACTCATGTTCTCTACCCCACTTTTCTGATATATAAAAAATAAACAATATTGAGAATCATGAATAAAGTGTCCTGAATGTTGAACACATACAGAAAAGAAATATCAGAGGTATCAATTTTGGGGGTCAGGTATCCTGATTTATTGGTATTCCATACAGAACACATAGAAAGGAGAATAATTATGGAAAGGCCAAGCAACAGAACTGGACTTGAGCCTGTGTGTTGTGAAGGCCTGCCGTATGACTAAGTATTTTATGATGTTTGGTGCTACAGTAAATGTAATTTTAAAGCATTTCATTTTGAAAAGCTTTGCACCTAGTAGTATATAGAAATGTAATTGAGTTTTATATGTTGCACTTATATATTTTGAATTTGCTAACTTTTCTTAATCTAGTAGTTGTTTTTATAGATTCCTTCAGGTTTTTATAAAATCAATCATATCATTTGTAAACTTAAAACAAAAAAAGAGTTTCACTTTTTTTCCCAAACTTTATGTTAGCCTTTACTACAGTAACTAGAACATCCAATACAATGTTGAATGCAAGTTATGAGAGAGGATATTCTGCCCTGTTCCCTACTTTAGGGGAATGCATTCAATTTATTAAGTATAATGTTTGCTGTGGAGTTTTGTAGGTGCCCTTACTTAATGGAGAAAAATACCTTTCTATCTCTATTTTTTCTATCTTTTCTTTTCTATTCCAGAATTCCTAAGGGATTTTTATGATAAAGGATATTGAATATTGTGGTTATATGATTTTCTCCTTTATTCTATAATATGGTTTATTACACTGGTTTTTTAATCATGATGCATAAACCTCAAATAAACCTCATACATTCATGATGTATTTTCATTTTTATATATTACTAGAGTCAATTTGTTAAGGATATTTTGTGGTCTATTCCCTAGTGAGGTATTAATCTCCAGTTTTCTTATACTATAGGATTTTGGTATCAGGGTTAGTTGAGAAGTATTTCCTCCTCCAGTACTTGTTGAGAGTCTGCTTAGTACTGACAGTATTTCTTCTTTTAATACTTGATAGAATTTTCCAGTGAAAACATCTGGTTAAAAAGGCAAATCCCAATTTTATGTGTTTGTAACACACCTTTGAAATGTAAAAACACAGTACACTGAAAGCAAAGGATAGAAAATGATACATCATGCAAGTTGCAAACCTAAGAAAGTTTGTGGGACTAGAGTTTTATCAGAAAATGTAAAATATGAGACAAGAAATATCATCAGAGATGAAGAGAGACTTTTGGTAATGATAAGGAGGATAATTTATCAAGAAAACATACAAATCCTAAACATGAATGCATCAAGTAAGAGGTCTTCAAAATGAAGCAAAAACTGAAAGAATAAAAGAGAAAAATAGAGAAATCTACAATAATACTTGAAATATTCAACACCTCTATTTCAGTAACTGAATAGGTAGAAAATCATTAAGAATATAGAAGATCCAGGGGTGCCTGGGTGGCTTGGTCAGCTAAGTGTCCAACTCTTGGTTTCCCCTCAAGTCATGATCTCATGGGTTGTAAATAAATCTTTGAAAAAATGTACTGAATTGCTTTTAAAATAACAATAAAAAAAGAATATAGAAGATCCAATCATCACTCTTAACCAAGTTAATTTATTGACATTTATGGAATATTACACCCGAAACTGCAAAATACATATTCTTCTCAAGTGCACATGGGACATATTTCAAGATAAACTAAATACAGGGCAATGAAATAATAAAATCTTTCTAAGCTAAAAGTATTGCTCTAAACACTGCTTTAGCCGCATCTTACAAAAGGTAATATATCTTTGTTCTCATTCACAAAATATTGAAATATTTTCTGATTTTTGTTTGTGATTTCTTTGTCTCCATTTAAATTGTTTAAATGGTTTTAAGAAATTAACCTTTCATTTAATTCTGCTATCACCAGAGAACATACCCCATAGACCAACAAAAGAGTTATTACGTGCCTTCTTCACAAGTAAATGTGTGGTGAGAGTGGATTCCAAAACAATTACACAATTTTTAGAGTTCTGTCAACTGTTTATATTATTCTGACATCAATTCTTTAGTCTGTTCAGTAAAGAGAGAAAATGATTTAAGAGTAATGGTAGAACATAGAGGGTTTGGGGTAGTTTAGGTGTGCCCATCACTTGGTCTACCAAGGAGCAAGAGTTTCCTATGGCTCACTCATAAGACAAATTGTTCATCATTAGAAAAGACAACTTGAACTGCAAAAGAATGGGGCTGTGTCTTTAGGGAAAAAAATACTGTAATAAGTTGAAGGAGCATGAGCTGGAAGGATTTCTCTTATACAAGAACGGATATGTGAAAAACCCACCTCTATGGGGTCCTTTGTAGAAATCATACCTATATCCCAAAAGAAAGTTAGCAAAGGATATCTGCACTCAAACCCATTGAGGGAATAGGACATGTGGTAGTAGTCAACTCAGATCTTTGATAGCGGCCAGATCACTAAGAGGCACGTGCCCTTGATCTCTGTCTTCCATCATTCAACACATATGAGGAGAAGGAGGGGAAAGCACAGATCATTCCTCTAACCTACTGAGTTCAAGACTGGCCTGTCTCAGTGAAGGTGAAGGGAGAAAGGATATTGCCTTGTGACTGAAGCTTTAAACTAAATTGGAAATTTAAACATCAGAAACTAATCAGGAAATTATGGAAACTGCCAAAAATGTTTTTATGGAGCAAGAAAGAGTGTGTAGCAGGTAGTGATTAATGGGGGGAAAAAAACAAAACTGATGTTTGAATCCCAATGAATAATGACAGTTCATAAGTAGAATTAACTATCAAACAAAGTTTAATATAAAAGTCATAAAAGATGTAAGAAAATGGTATAAGACAAGATCAATTCCTACTCTAATACAAAGGAAAATATTGCATGTGATTATAAACACATAATCATACCACTGATTAAAAGAAGAAATTGGCTAAATCATCCTTGTTTTTACAAGGTATTTCACTGGAATCTTATAAATGCCATCCCATGTAATTCTCAGCAAATTCATTTAACAAATGGGGAAATAAAGTCTCAGAAAGCTTAAGTAATGAAGTAATTATGCCTTAAATTGGAAATGGGAGGACTAGATTTGAACATTCATGTGACAGATTTTACTATGTGCCTTTTGCTACTGTATATTATTTATATATAGAATTTGGAAAGACACGTTCCAAATTGTTTAATATGTCACTAACCACTCGTTAGTTAGTTTGTCGCTATTTTTAGTATATATAATGAACCAAGATAGATGTTGTGTCCCGTATATGGAAGATGTAATTTTTTTCTTCTTATAGGGATTATATGTATCCATCTCTACCTCGAGGATTTATTTAACATTATGTCCCACTCAGTCCACTAATGAATTGGAAGCTTACCATTTAATGACTATCTTAGAATTACCCCTCAGACATCAGTTTAAAATGAGGCTCATTCTGGAGTGGTGTTAAGAGGCATAGGACTAACTTAGGATAAGTGGTGGGATTGTTGCTACAGCAACAATAGTGGCAGATGGTCAAACTAGGAAGCATATCAGACTGTCCAGTTAGTTATTATTACAACTATTAACAAAATAAATCCAACGTGATCTACTCAGAAGTACCACATTGTTTATCTTCCAGTATATTGGGTTTTGGTTTTGTAGCCTGATAGTTCCATGTAATATCTGCATTGTAGATAATTTTTAAAAAATTTTTCAGTATTGACTTTACACTATGTTGAATTTAAAGAATATATTTTTCTGTTCAAAGTATGTAATTCCTGTGATAGTGAATAATTTTCCTTGTTAATAAAGCAAACGACCCAGATAATTCAAAAGTCGTTGAGATTTAAATTAAGATTACATTAAATTCTTTTTTTTTTCTAATAAATTGGTCTTCTAAAGTAGATATGCTTACACTAATTTTCTGTCTCTGTGTTTAACAATCCTGGGTGCAGACATACTTTCCTGTCCCTATGTTAAACAAGAGTGACAAATTCAGTAACTTATTACAAAAAACAGTTGCCATTAAAAAAATGATACTGGGGGGACGCCTGGGTGGCTCAGCGGTTGGGCGCCTGCCTTTGGCTCAGGTCGTGATCCCTGGATCCGGGATCGGGTCCCGCATCAGGCTCCCTGCAAGGAGCCTGCTACTCCCTCTGCCTGTGTCTCTGCCTCTCCTCTCAATCTGTGTCTCTCATGAATAAATAAATAAATCTTTAAAAAAAATGATACTGGGAACTAACTACCAAAATTAATTTACCAAATTTACCAAAATTAAATAGTAAATGAAGGAATGCCAGGGTGGCTCAGTTGGTTAAGTGACCAACCCTTGGTTTCAGCTCAGGTCATGATCAGGGTCATGGGATGGAGTCCTGTGCAGGGAGTCTGCTTGAAGATTCTCTCCCTCTGCTTCTCCCCGCACTTGTGCACATACACTCTCTCTCAAGTAAATAAATCTTAAAAAATTAAATAGTAAATGAAAATAGTTTATCTATCTCAGCTTACTTATCAAGACTTATCCAAGACACTTGCCTAACTATGCCCAATAATTCAGAGCTATTTTGTCATAAACTGAGCAACTCTAATCAGTTCTCTACCTTGCGATTCACTTTAAAGTTATATGGTTTGGTAATGATGAATCCAGATCCGTGCTTCTGTTTGATGGTTTATATTACACTTTAGGATTAGAAATGACCAAAAGAATGTGGCTAAAAACTGCAATAAATGTAATTTCTTGACATTGTGTTAATAATAGGAGCAGGAGTACTTTCCTGTGTCTAAATTAAGCAATGTTGAGGCATTGCATAGTTTCCTGTCCCTGTGATTACATTAAGAACAAGCAAAAAAAAAAAAAAAAAAAAAAAAAAAAAAAAAAAAAAAAAAAAAACTTGGTTGTAGTTCTATAAAATATTCATTCCCCAAAAGATAATTCTGTTGATTAATACAAAATTTTACTTTTCAATATTATTATATTGTTTACCAACAGTCACTTCATTTTTCCTTCCTGCCCCAACATAGGCCTCTTCTTGCAGAACCTACCTGAAAATCTCAGACTAGCCTCATAAAACCTAAAAGATCCCACCTTGACCTCCCTATTCTGAGATACTACTACTGTTCTCTCAAAGTGATATTTTGTTACTTATTGTAATAGGCTTAAGAAAGTTTGCTTTGTTTGATCAAGACATATCTTTATCTTTTAAGAATGTCTTTTAGAAAATCTACCATGACATATTAAAATTATTCTGTAATCAAGTACAAATACACAAGATGAAAGAAACAGACCAGGAAGTATGGTGGCTATAGGGAGTGGGATTATGGAAGGTAAAGAAATCAATATAGGTAATTCACAGAATAGGTATCTCCAAATAACTATAAAAGGGAAGAAAAAGAGAGAAAAAGAAAACTAATATGATTGGTGATCTCTGTCTTAGAAGGGGTCTGATGCTTTAAATGAATTACCTTATTTGATTTTCAGAATAAATTGACCAATTTTCCAAAATTTTTGATAGGGAAATAGAATTGATGAGATTAAATATCTTGCCTAAGTCACCATGTATAGTGACAGAGCTGTGATAAGAAATCAAGTCTTATAACTACCAGTGCTGGGCAGCCCGGGTGGCTCAGCAGTTTGGTGCCGCGTTCAGCCGAGGGCGTGATCCTAGAGACCCGGGATGGAGTCCCACAACGGGCTCCCTGCATGGAGTCTCTTATCCCTCTGCCTGTGTCTCTGCCTCTCTCTCTGTGTGTGTCTCTCATGAATAAATAAATAAATAAAAATAAAATGTAAAAAAAAAAAACCAAAAAAACAATAAAAAAAACCTACCAGTCCCATGTAGGTATTTTCCTACCTAATTCTTCAATACTGAATTGTTTATTTAGAAATAATCCCAAAACAGTTGGTTAAGCATCTGCCTTCAGCTCAGGTCATGGTCTCTGGGTTCTGGGATGGAGCCCCAGCCTGGCTTTCCTGATCAGCAGGGAGTCTGCTTCTCCCTCTCCCCCAACCCCACCCCAACTGGTGCTCACTCTCTCTCTCTCTCTTTCTCCCAAATAAATCAATAAGATCTTTGAAAGAATAGAAATAACCCCAAGATTGTTTATAAACAATATTGTTCTTTTAAATTTGAAAATGTAAAGGAAATGACCGTTTTTTATGGAAAATATAAACAATTCCAAGAAGCATGAGAAAAATCTAAATTTATTGAAACCACTAAAACTATCCATCCGGTAGTTTAAAATCAAGCATAAAATCAAACAGACATCTGACAAAACCCCCACTAAGCCTAGGTGGTTTGGATAATCTATGTTACACAAACTACTCTGGAGGAAGGGAAGAGAGGAAGGGAAAGTAAGAGAAAAGAGAGAAAAAGATGGGAAAGATCAGTGAGGAAGGAAGGGAAGAGAGAATATTCCCCAATTAGTATGATGTCACCATAAATTTTATGCCAAAGAACAAGACAAAAGCAATTTGTGAAAAGAAAATTAGAATCTAATTTAACTTATAAGCATAGTTGAAATATAAATAAAAATTAGCAAACTAAATCCATTCAGATCTAGATATTTAAAACTTTTATGATTAATAGAAGTTTTTCCGAGAATGCATGGTTGATTTAACTTTAGACAGCCTATTATTGCAATTTCCCCACTGATCATATTAGAGAAGAAAACCATAGGACTACCTCAGTAGGCACAAAAAATTCTAGATAAATATCAACTCTGAGTTTTTCATATGTCAACAAACTAGGAATACCAAAATTTCTTCGACTTAAAATGGGCACATATCTAATACTATCATCAACAAACATCATGCTTAATGGTAAACATCATAAATACTTCCTTTAGAGTCAGAAACAAAATAACATACATCCACTCTTGATATTTATATTTAACATTGTATTAGAATTCCCAAACAGCCCACAATGAGAAAATAAATGATTAAAAGATTCTAGAAGTTCTTTTAGATAACTATAACTTTCTTTCCCCTACAAAATTTACTTCCATAAAAAACAAGTATGTGTGTGTGAGAGAAAAAGAAAGTGAGAGAGAGTAAGAAACCCACTGGATCTATAGTAATTTAGATTTCATTTAGTTAGTTAAAGAGAAGATAGTCTAAAGTTTAACATAGATTTACATTCTTTTTGCCTAAAAAGGATGCAAGCTTCCTCACAGAGGAAACTGTCATACGCCAGAAAAAGAAAAAAAATGTTCAGTAGATTTGGAGTAGAACAGAATTGAATAGAATCATCTATGTGGTTGCATGAATCTGGTCATTCTTTTTTCAAGAAACGCATAACTTTACGCCTTTCTAGATAGTTCTGAATTGGTGCATGGTGGATTCTTTAAAACCAGGAAGTAGGCTCAGCATTCATCCATTTATTCAATCATCATATAAATATGTTCCCAAAAAAGCCTACCACTGACATGAGAAATTAATCCTGAATTTTAAGGGAACTTGTTTTAATCCAGGTTCTAATATCTGCACAGTTTGTGGCTAAAAACTGATATGCACTGTGTTCATTTTCATAACACCATCATTGTAGTCTTTCATACGATTGGTGTTGTCAATAATGATTTTTTAATTGATATATTATTGAATATAACATTGTGTAATGTATACAATGTATTGATTTGATACATTTATACATGGAGATATGATCACCCACAGCATTAGCTAATACTTCTATCATGTCACGTAATTAACATATCTTTCTGATGGAATATCACAATAAAGAGAGTCAAGTGAACTTTTGGTTTTCAAATATAAAAGTCATGCTTACACTATTCTATAGTTTAAGTGTGCAAGACCATTATGTCTGAAAAAACAATGCACAGACCTTTATAAAAAATACTTAACTGCTAAAAAATAGGACCCACCATCTGAGTTTTTAGTGAGTTGTAATCTTTTTGCCAGTGGAAGATCCTGCCTCAGTGTTGATGGCTGATGACTGATTAAGGTGGTGGTTGCTCAAGGATGGGGTGGTCATGGCAACTTCTTAAAATAAGAGAACAATGAAGTTTGCTGCATCAGTTGACTTCCTTTCGTGAACCATTTCTCTATGTCATGCAGCGCTGTTTTGTTTGCATTTTACCCACAGTAGAACTTCTTTTAAAATTAGAGTCAATCCTCTCAAACTCTGCTACTGCTTTATTAACTAACATTAAGTAATATTCTAAATTCTGTGTTGTCATTCCAATAATCTTCATAGTATCTTCACCAGGAGGAGACTCTATCTCAAGAAAGAATTCTATCTCACTCTCTTTGATCATCCATAATAAGGGACTTCTTATCCATTGAAGTTTGATCATGACGTTGCAAAATTTAGTCACGTTTTCAGTGTCCACTTATAATTCTAGTGCTCTGGCTATTCCCTCCACATCTGTGGTCACTTCCTCCACTGAAGTCTTGAATCCCTCAAAGTCACCCAAGAGGTTGAAATCAACTTCATCCAAACTCCTGTTGAATCATACCTGTTCTTAGTGACATCTAGAATGGTGAATCCTTTTCAAAGATTTTCAATTGACTTTGCCCAGATCCATCAGAGAAATCACTCCCTACAGCAGCTACAATCTCATGAAATGTATTCCCTAAATAATAAGACGTGAAAGTTTAACTTACTCCTTGATCCATGGGCTGCAGAATGAATGTTGTATTAGGAGGCATGAAAACCACATGAATCTTGTATGTCTCCATTGGAGCTCTGCAGTGACCAGGTGCAATGAGCAGTAATATTTTGAAAGGAACCAACCAACCTTCTTTCCTTCCTTCCTTCCTTCCTTCCTTCCTTCCTTCCTTCCTTCCTTCTTCCTTCCTTCCTTCCTTCCTTCCTTTCTTTCTTCCTTTCTTTCTCTTTCTTTCTTTCTTTCTTTCTTTCTTTCTTTCTTTCTTTCTTTCTTTCTTTCTTTCTTTCTTTTTCTTTTTCTTAGCAGTAGTTCTCAACAGTGGGTTTAAAATATCCAGTAAACCATGATGTAAACAGATGTGTTGTCATCAAGGCTTTGCTGTTCCACTTATAAAGCATAGACAGAGTAGAGTTACATAATTCTTAAGGGCCATAGGATTTTCAGAATAGTTGATGAACCAGCTGCATTAGTCCTTAACAAGAGAGTCAGAATGTTTCAAGCTTTGAAGCCAGACATTGACTTCTCTCTAGCTGTGAAAGTTCTAGATGGCATCTTCTTCCAACAGAAGGTTGTTTCATCTACATTGAAAATCTGTTGTTTAATACAGCTGCCTTCATGAATTATCTTAGCTAGGTCATCCAGACAACTTGCGACAGCTTCTACATCACCACTTGCTGCATCACCTTGCACTTTTATGTAATGAAGATGGTTTCTTTACTTAAAACTCATGAGCCAACTACTGCTAGCTTTCTCACCTCTTCAGACTTCATAGAATTAGAGAGAGTTAGGGGTACTTGGGTGGCTGAGTCAGTTAAGCATCTGCCTTCGGCTCAGGTCATGATTCAAGGGTCCTGGGATTGAGCCCAGTGTTGGGCTCCCTACTTAGCAAGGAGTCTGCTTCTCCTTCTTCCCCTCCCTCCTGGTTGTATTCTCTCTCTCTCTCTCTCTCTCTCTCTCTCTATATATATATATATATATACACACACATATATATATATTCTCTCTCTCTCTCTTTCTCTCAAATAAATAAATAAAATATTTTTAAAAAGAAAAAGAACTCGAAGAGAGTTAGGGCTCTACTTTGGATTAGGCTTTAGTTTAAGGGAATATTGGGGCTGCTTCGACCTAAGTTGGCCCTAAACCTTTTCCATATCAGCAATAAGAAAGTTTTTCTTTCTTATCACTCATATTTCACTGGAGTAGCACCTGTAATTTCCTTCAAGAACTTTTACTTTGCATTCAAAACCTGGCTAAGTGTTTGGTACAGGAGGCCTAGCTTTTGGCCACTTGACTTTGGCCATGCCTTCCTCACTAAGCTTTATCATTTGTAGCTTTTGATTTAACATGAAAGACATTTGACACTTCCTTTCACTTGAACACTTAGAGGCCATTGCAGGGTTATTAACTGATCTAATTTCAATATTGTGTCTCAGGGAAGAGGGAGGTCTGAGGAGAGAAAGAGAGATGGGGAAATGGCCAGTGAAGCAGTCAGAACACATAGACACTTATTAATCAAGGTCACTCCATAGTGCCCCCAAACAATTACAATAATAGGATCAAACATGACTGACCGCAGATTACCAGAACAAATATAATAACTAGGAACTATGGTGAGAACCATCAAATGTAGCCACAGAGACAGAAAGTGAGCAAATGCCATTGAGAAAATGGTGCTGACAGACTTGCTCAACACAGCGTTGCCACAAAGCTTCAATTTGCCTGTAATATACTATTACTATGCCTGTAATATACTATTTTTGACTGTAATCACTATGCATGCATTAGATCTCCATTACTCATCTTCCGACTGCAAGTTTGTACTCTTTGACCAACATCTCCCCAGTCCCCCCATCTCCCAGTCACTGGTAACTACCATTCTGCTTTCTTTTAAAAAAAAAAAAAAGATTTTATTTATTTATTTATGAGACACAGAGAGAGAGAGGCAGAGACACAGGCAGAGGGAAAAGCAGGCTCCATGCAGGGGACCCCAATGCAGGACTCGATCTCAGGACTCCAGGATCACACCTTGAGCCAAAGGAAGGCACTCACCCAGTGAGCCCCCTCAGGTGTCCCTACAATTCTTTCTATTTCTACAAGTTTGCCTTTATTAGATTACACATATATGTGACATTATATAGTATTTGTCTTTCTCTGTCTGCCTTATCTCAGCATAATGCCCTCAAGGTTGACCTACGTTATTGCAAATGGCAGAAGGCCTTTACTTTCATGATGGATTACTATTCCATTGTCAGTGCATCCAGTCATGAACCCTTGGGTTGTTCCCTTACGCTGGCTGCTGTAAATAACCTGCTAGAATGTCTATCACGAAAAGACAAGAGGTAAGTATTGGTGAGAATGTGGAGAAAGGTAATTCTCGTGCACTGTTGGTGGGAATAGAAATTGGTGCTGCCATTATGGAAAACAATATGGAGATTCTTCAAAAAATTAAAAATAGGGGACACCTGGGTAGCTCAGCAGTTGAGCACCTGCTTTGGGCTCAGGTCATGATCCCTGAGTCCTGGGATCAAGTCCTGCATCGGGCTCCCCTCAGGCAGCCTGCTTCTCCCTCTGCCTGTGTCTCTGCCTCTCTCTCTGTGTCTCTCATGAATAAATAAATAAAACCTTTTTAAAAAATTAAAAATAGAACTATCATATCATACAGCAATGCCCACTTCTGGGTATATATCCAAAGGAAAACGAAAACGGTATTTTTAAATGATTATCTCAAAGATCTTTGCATACCATACAGTATTTATGTAAGGTACTACCTAAAGTTTTCAAAATCAACATAAAACTACATGATAATAAAACCTGGTGTTTAAAGCAGGCCCTCCTGCCAGACTACTTAGATATACTCCTGGCTCTTCTATTTTTTTACCCCTATAACCTTAGCAAGTCACTCAGAATCTTTGTGTAACCTAGTAAAATGTTTATATTAATTGATGTATGTATTTATATATTGACTTGGTTGAGCTATTATAAGAATTAATGTGTTACTAGATAAAAGTATTTAGAATAGTACATGATATATTTTAAATTATCAATTATTATCAAACTTTGTTGCCTATGTTGCCAATTGTAAATTAATTAAATCCTAGTACACTGAAAAGACTCTCAGACTGGATCACAAGACAAAGTCTAATTGTAAGCTATTTATATAGATAGCAGTCAAAGAAAAATACAGAAAGGGTTAAAAATAAAGTATTAGAGAAATAAAATACAATAAAATAAAGTATTAGGCAAAAATATGCCAGAAAATATGATCAAGAAAGAAATATTAAGATAATATAAAAGTATTTTAAAGCAAGTAGCTTTAAATTGGACAGATATGGTGAGTTAACTTGGTAAAAGATATGGTCCATTAACACAAATCTTTATGTAACAAATAATAAGATATTAACATATAATCTGCAGAAATGTTAGAAATGCAAGAAAGTTAAAATAAATGGGATAAAAGGAGATGTAACTCATTTTTAAGAATTTTTTTCCCCAGAACTAAGTAAAAACTAAATAAGTAATGAGATCTGAATTCTATATTATTGATTTCATAGTTCCAAGTCAAAATTGGTAACTTATGGAAACCTTATACTTAAGGTAGTGAGGTTAGCTTTAAAAAATACTGATCAGATATTATTCCACAAAGAAAGCCCCAACAAATTTTCAAAAGCACAGATTGTAAATGTTCTATTTTTATGATTTAATTGCAGGAAAATTATAATGCAGTAATACAAAGTAAAAAGAAAGATAAAACTCTCAACTATTTGGAAATTATAAAAATATCTTACTTAACTCTAGGGCTGCCTAGGTGGCTCTGTCAGTTAAGCATCTGACTCCTGATTTTTGGTTCAGGTCATTATCTCAGAGTCATGAGATCCAGCCCCAGGTTGGGCTCTGTGCTCAGAGCGGAGTCTACTTGAGATTCTTTCTCCCCTCTCCCCCACTCCCTGTTCACACATGCATGTTTTCTCTCTCTCTCACATACACAGAGCAAATAAATTAAATCTTTTTAAAAAAATACCTTACTTAACTCTTAAGAGAACACTTAAGAGAAAATTAAAATACAAACTTCAAGCTAGTTAGAAAAATTATAGCCTTAAAATTATGTGTTTATTCATTAATCCCATATATATTCACTATTCTAGTCACTGAAGCTCCAGTAATTAACAAGACACAGTCCTTGTGTCAAAGATGAAAAAAAATCCTGGAGAAAAGCAAAAACTAAGTATAGTGACTAATGAAATAGTAATTTGGAGTACCAAAAGATGTAAAAGTGAAAAATAAATATTAAACGGTTTCTCAAAAAATAAAAATAATTAAAGTGAGATTTTACATAGCAATTATGCAAAAAGATTAATCAAAAGCATGCGAAATTAGGAATAATTTATACAGAAAATTTTAAATACTGTAAGGGATACTTGGCACTTGGTTAATTATTAATTCTACCAGATATAAATGGACCACATAATACACTCCAGGTACTGTGCTAGGTGTGGGGGATAACGTGGTGAACAAAACTGTTTTCTTTCCTCATATAGCTCCAAGTCTAGTGTGGGCGCTATAAGAAGTATTTAAGGAAGAAAAATAAGATCTGCTAAGTGCTAGAGAATGGAAAGAAGCAACGGTTGCCATGGACACACCTAGAGTAGCCACTCACCCTGTCTTTGAGGTCCAAGAACGGGTTACAGAAATAAAAGCATGGGGTCCTGACCAGAAGAAGCAGCTTGTGAAAAGTCCATAAGGTTAGAGAGAACACATTTTAGTAGAAAATCTAAACAAGATTCAGACTCTCTGGTGTAGAGAGAAGAAAAATATTAAGAAAGAAAAAAAGGAAACAGAGGTCAATCAAAAAGTCTTGTAAGCCATGATAAAGGTTTTAGATTTTAACCTCAGGTCAACAGGGAGCCTTTGCAGCGACCTGAGTAGGAGACAGAGATGGTCAGATTTAAGATCAAGATGAACACACTGCGTAGCTTCAGAGTTGAAAACAGGTTATGAACACACTGCAAGAAAGCTGATCACTGGGCTGAGTTTCTTTATCAAGCAGCCAGTCAGAGTGTAGTAAGATACAAAAGTAGAGATTAAGGTTTTCAGGAAAGGTGGGAGAAGCCTGAATAATTATGTCTATCATTTATGTCTTTCATAGATCATGCCTTTGATGGTGCACCTGAAAAGTCATCATCAGATCCAAGGTCATATAGGTTTTATTCTATATTATCTACTAGGTCTTTTAGAGTTTTGCAATTTACATGTAGGTATACACATTTGGACTTAATTTTCATGACAGGTGTAATATCTGTGTCTACATTCCTTTCTCGTTTTTGCAAACAGATCAATTGTTCCAGAATTATTGAACAAGAATACTTGTGTATTCTTTTACCTATACCACATTGTCTTGATTACTGTAGCTTTATATTAAGTTAGAAGTTGGTGGTGCCACTCCTCCAATTTTGTTCTTCAAAATCATGTTGGCTATTTTATAAATTTTAGAATCAATTAGTCAATATCCACAAAGTAACTTCCTGAGATTTTTATTGAGATTGCTTTGGATCTACAGATAAAGTTGAGAAGACCTGACAACTTGACAATATTGAGTCTTCCTAACGATTAACATGCAATATATCTTCATTTATTTAGTTCTTTGATTTCATCAGAATTTTATAGTTTTCCTTGTATAGAACTTATATGTACTTTGTCAAATTTACATCTAAGTATCTCATATTTTTGGGTGCTAATGTAAATTGTATTGTGCTTTTAATTTCAGATTCCAATTCTTCATTGCTACTATACATGAAAACAATTGACTTAGTGTAGTGATCTTGTACCCCACAACCTTTATTAAGGCTTCTTCGTTCCAGGAATGTTTTTGTTGATTCACTTGAATTTTGTACATAAATAATTATGACATCTGTGAAAAAGGTTTAATTCTTCCTTCTCATTCTGTATACCTTAGTATAATTTTCTTGCCTTATTGCATTAGCTAGCATAATGTTGAAAATGAGTGGTAAGAGGGAATATCTTTTCCTTGTTCACTGTTTTAAGAGTTTTCTCACCATTAAGCTTGATGTTAGAGAATCAATAGTTTTTGTTGCTTTTTGTTTTTGTTTTAAAGTAGGCTCCATGCCCAATGCGGGGCTTGAACTCATGACACTGAGATCAAGAGTCACATGTTCTACTGACTCAGCCAGCCAGGTGCCCTCAAAAGTTTTTGAAAAGAAAAATTCCAATGTAAAACATCAAACACCAAATATATTAACTATATTACAAAGCTAACAAAAGCTAAAGCTTTTGTGATATTTTCACAAAAATATAATGAACCAATATATAAAACCAGAAATAATCTGAAAATAATTTAGGATATACTAAATAGGGGTTTAAAATAAATGAGAAAACAAAATATTATTTAATAAAGATATTGACAAATTTTTCTTGGAGAAAAAAATTATTTCAAATTATATTTCAGGTAATTTAAAAATTTTAATGGAAAACAAATCTAAACCAAAACAACTATAAAACAGAAACTGTGAGAAGAATGTGCTTGTGAGAAGAATATGCTTCTTCAGACTTGAGACAGGCTTTTATAAGGATAAAACTTTTACACAACTAATCTTCAACAAAGCAGGAAAGATTATCCAACAGAAAAAAAGACAGGCTCTTAACAAATGGTGTTGGGAAAACTGTACGGTAACATGCAGAAGAATGAAACTGGACCGCTTTCTTACACTATATACACGCAAAAAAATTCAAAATGTTTGAAAGACCTAAATGTGAAACTAAAAGTCATAGACATCCTAGAGAATAACACAGGCAGTAACCTCTGTGGCCTCAGCCACAGCAACTTCTTACTAGACACATTGCCAGAAGCAAGAGAAACAAAAGTAAAAATGAATGATTAGGACTTCATCAATACAAAAAGCTTCTGCATAGCAAAAAAAACAATCAACACTATTAAAAGGCCTACAGAATGAGAGAAGTTATTTGCAAATGACATTATTTGATAAAGGATTAGTATCCAAAATTTATAAAGAAATTAAAACGTAACACCCGAAAACGAAATAATTCAGCTAAAAAATGGGCAAAAGACATGAATAGATATTTTTCCAAAGAAGACATCCAGATAGCCAACAGACATATGAAAAAATGCTCAAAATCACTCATCATAAGGGAAACACAAATCAAAACCACAACGAGATTCACCTCACAATTGTCAGAATGGGTAAAATTAACAACACAGGAAACTACGGGTATTGGTGAGGATGTAGAGAAAGGAGAACCCTCTTACACTGTTGGTGGGAATGAAAATTGTGCAGCCACCCTGGAAAACAACATGGAGATTTCTCAAAAGAGTTAAAAATAGAGATACCCCATCATCTAGCAATTGTACTAGTAGGTATTTACCCAATGGATAAAAAAATACAGACTCAAAGTGGTGTACACACTCAGATGTCTATAGCAGCATTATCAACAACAGCTAAACTATGGAGAGAACCCAAATGCCCATCAACTGATGAATGGATAAAGAAGATGCGGCATATATATACACACAGAAATATTATTCAGCCATCAAAGAGAATGAAATCTTGCCATTTGCAATGATGTGGATGGAGCTAGAGTGTATTATGCAAGGCAAAATAAGTCAGTCAGAGAGAGAGATTATTTCACTCATACGTGGA
Organism: Vulpes lagopus; assembly: GCF_018345385.1. Taxonomy (NCBI): domain Eukaryota; kingdom Metazoa; phylum Chordata; class Mammalia; order Carnivora; family Canidae; genus Vulpes; species Vulpes lagopus. The sequence goes on from NC_054826.1 coordinate 165,001,707, forward strand.
ATTTAAGAAACAAAACAGATGACCATAATGGGGGCGGAGGGAAGGAGAGAGGGAAACAAGCCGTAAGAGGTCCTTAACGATAGAAAATGAACTGAAGATTGATGGAGGGAGGTGGGTAGGGGATGGGCTAATGGATGGTCGGTACTAAGGAGGGTACTTGTTATGATGAGCGCTAGGTGTTGTATGTAAGTGATGAACCACTGAATTCTAATTCTACTCACGAAACCAATATTACACTCTATTTTAACTAACTAGAATTTAAAGAAAAAATTAAGGGAAAAAAACTTTGAATAATAAAGGTGATAGAGATTGAGAAGTGCATTTGCTGTGATGAGCAATGAGTGTTGTATGGAAGTGTAGAATCAATATACCATGCCCTTGAAACTAACATTACACTGTATGTTAACTAGCTGGAATTTAAATAAAAAAAAATTTTTTTTAAAGTAAGGCAGGACTATCAGATACAACAATACAAAAATGAAAATTCTAGAGAAAAAGAAGGTAACACCATAAACAGTATAAAAACAAATCTTCTTTCAATGATATTAATAGAAATAATTCAGACCAACCCCCCTAACAGAAAACAGACAAAAATATAAAGTATTTTGAAACATCAAACTGAAGTATCATAGAGCTAACAGGCAGTAAAGATGTAGAATAATAGTGATGCAGACAGCATCATTATTTGGAACAACTCTTCATTATGGGCAAGTCTAAAATGGGGACAGAAAATCTGAGTAGAGTCTTTTTATACTCCCTTGAGGTTAAGGGAAAAAATAAGATCAAAGTCCTCAAGCAAGATGTTCTTGGGGATTACATCCTAGAAACAAGGGCAAATCAGGTACAGACAGGTGTCAGGAGACACTGAAACGCATCTTGAATTCTATATATTGGCAAATTGAACACCAATAAAAAATAAATTTATATAAAAAAAGAAATCATATCATATTTTATGGAACTAATAATATAACCTCAAATAAGTTATGAAAAAATTGGAAGTTCTAGAAGCAATTAGAGTTAATCTGCAATTGCAGTGAGAGGTTTTCATTCAACTCTCCCAGTAACTGAAAAAGAAATCAGAAATCACTCTCAACTAGAGAGAATAAGTTAATGGACACCAAAGGGGAAGTGGAGGCTAGATGGGTGAAATAAGGGAGGGGGGATTAAAAGATGCACTTATCGTGATGAGAACTGAGTACTGTACAGAATTTATTGAATCACTATATGGTACAATTGAGACTAATATAACACTGGATGTTAACTATCCTGGTATTAAAAATCAAAACTTAATAAAAAATAATTGAAATATATGAAAAAAACCAATAAATCAATAAGTATAGAGAAGTTTTGAACAATATGATTTAAAAAGTGTATTTACATTTAAAGAACATCATACCAAAAATTGTAAAATATATATTCTATTCAAATATATGTGTAACACTTACAAATTTCTTCACATTTCGAAGGATTGAAATATACTATTCTCAGAAGAATTTAGCAAATCATTAACAGGAATAAACTGGAATAACTTCCTGGAATAAACAACTACTGCTGCATCATCTCCATTTTTTTCTTTCTTCAAAGAATACCTAGTTTACAGACTTTTTATGTTTTAGCACCTATGATAGGTGTAAAATGCTATATCACCATTTTTTTAGTATTAATTCAACAATTCTACACCTTTGGCAATGTGCACCATAAGTATAGTCACTATATGTCACCATACAACATTATTAGAATATTATTGACTATATTCCCTACGCAGTACTTTTCATCTCTGCCACTTATTTATTTTATAACTGGAAATTTGTACCTGTTACTCTCTTTATCTATTTCACCCATCTCTCCCATTCATCTCTCCTCTGGCAACCAACAGTTTATTCTCTATTTAAGAGTCTGTCTGGTTTTGTTTTTTAAGTTCCATATATAAGTGAAATTGTACGGCAAATAAAAAAAAATTCCAGATGTTTGCAAATTCAGAGTAAGTATTCTAAAAAGACCCACGGGTTAAAAAAGAAATCAAAATGGACATTAGAAAATATTTTAATAGAATAATAATGTTACATGCCAAAACTTGTGAAAAGTTTGTAGATATATTTGTTTATAGCTAAACCTGTTTAGAGCCAAACTTGTGAGGAATTTATAGCCATAAATCCATATATTATTAAAAAGAAAGACTGAAAAACCAATAATCAAGCATCCATTTACAGAAATTAGAAAAAGAACAAAGAAACTTCTAAACATACAGAAGTTTGGAAATATTAAAAGAATAGAAGAAATTATTGAAATTTCAGGTAAACACAGAGTTGAGAAAATTAACAATGTTGAAAGGTGGTTCTTTGAAAAGATTGACAAAATTGATGAAGGTCCTGACTGAGACTGATTCAGAAAAAAAAAGAGAAGACATATATTATAACAGGAATGAAAATGAGGCCATCACTAGAAGTTATAACATTAAAAAGTGAAGGCTATTATGAACATAATATACATTATGTTCATATATTTGAAATTAGAAAAACACAACATATAATAATTTTAAGAGATGGCATAAATGTAGATGATATAAATTCCCCCAAAATCTAGAAATAAATTGTTTTAACTAACAAGGGAGTTTATCAAAGTTGCTGGATATAAGATTAATATTAAAAAATAATTTATTTCCAAATACCAGAAAAAAATATTTTTTTCTTACCTTGTGACAGTTTAAGTACAACATAAAATATAAATAGTGATAGTGAACACCTTTGTCTGGTTTTCAGAATCAGAATAAAATTTCAGTATTTCACCACAAAGTATGATGTCTGATATGTCTTTGTAGATACTCTTAATCAGATTAAGGAAATACTTTGCTATTTCTACCTTGTATACTCTTATCAAATCATCACACTGTATACCTTAAATACATACACGTGTTGTCAATTATACCTCAATATTTTTAAAGTACCATTCACGATAGCATTAAAATACATAGGAGTAGAATAAATTATGCATATAATATCTTACAAAATACCATAGATCATTATTGGGGCAAAGTAAAGAATATCTATAGATCTGTATATATATCCCCTGTGGGGGGGTGGGATATACGGATTGGAAGTTACAAAATTGTGTATTGTGTCAGTTCTCCCCAGATTTATTCACAGACTTCACAAATCCTAATCAAAATCATTACAGGTTTGCTTTTCTAAAGGGTTTGGTGAATTGCTTCTAAAATGTATACGAAGATGGATAGAGCATAGCCTACTCTCACGTAGTAAAGACAGGAGCCTACAAGTACAGGCAATTATAGTCTCTTATATAAAGTATATAGCCAAGCCACCAAAAGGGAGAGTTATTCTCCCAAGCAGTATAATTATAAGGACACAGTAATTAAAATATGTAGTAATGACTTAAGGATAGAGAAATAAATCAATGGGAAAGAACAGAGTCTAGGAATGAACGATGCATACGTGGACATTTGATTAGTGATAACTACTTGATGAACTAGGTAGCCATAATAAAAATAAATAAATAAAACTTGATATCTACTTTATATTACATACAAGAATGAAATCTAGGAGTGCCTGGGTGGCTCAGTGGTTGAGCATCTGCCTTTCACTGAGGGTGTGATCCCGGGGTCCTGGGCTCGAGTTCCACATCAGGCTCACTGCAGGGAGCCTGTTTCTCCCTCTGCCTATGATTCTGCCTCTCTCTCTGTGTCTCTCAGGCATAATTAAATAAAACCTTTCAAAAAAAATAATATCTAGATGAGTATAGATTGAAATATAAAAAATAAGGAAATAAAACTTCTTGATTGTAATTCTCATGAAGAGAATATCTTCATGACTCTGGTAGCCATATTTCTTTTTTTTTTAATTTTTTTTTTAATTTTTTATTTATTTATGATAGTCACAGAGAGAGAGAGAGAGGCAGAGACACAGGCGGAGGGAGAAGCAGGCTCCATGCACCGGGAGCCTGATGTGGGATTCGATCCCGGGTCTCCAGGATCGCACCCTGGGCCAAAGGCAGGCGCCAAACCGCTGCGCCACCCAGGGATCCCTGGTAGCCATATTTCTTAAAGAGAATCCAAAAAGCATATCCTACCCAAAAAAGACTGATGGAAATTAGATTTTAAAATTTTAAAAACCTTCTGCTTATTAAAAGTGGAAAAACAAGCCATAGAGTAGGAGAATATATTTAAATCATATATAATCAATATAAAATATTTATACAGAATATTTAAAGAAATCTTATTAATAAATAAGAAAAGTGTGGCCTATTAAAAAAACACATGAGTCTTGAATAGGGACTTCATAAATAAACATATCCAAATGGCTAATAAGCATATAAAAAGGTGCTCAACATCATTAGTCATCAGGAAAATGTTCATTTAAATCACAATGAGATTCTATTACATGTCCACTGGAATGGCTAAAATTAAAAATGACTGATAGTACTATGCATAAGGACTAATGAATAATACCAGGAATTCTCTGCTGGAATGACTGTAAGTAGTTCAGTAATTTTGAGAAACAATTTGGCATTATCTGCTGAAGTTGAATATACACTCATCTTATTATCAAGCCATTCAACTACAAGGTGTCAATATCCCCAAAGAAATGTGCACATATCCCACTCTTTTTCCTTTCTCAAAGGTCCAAAGGGAAGTAAACCTGGACTTTGATTTATAGAGATTCTCTGGGCACTCGGGGATGGCAGACAAATTGGTTCCTGCCCTGAGCAGGCCAACCAGGAACCAGTACTTAAGATGTAGCCTTGAGAAGGACCTGAAGCCAATCTTGAGCCCATGATCAATTAAGAGCAGTCACCCTAATAGAGTTGTTTTTTTTTTTTTTTTGAGTATTTAAATATAAAAGTAAAGCACCTTGTCAAGGGCAAAGCTAGTCACTAGCTAGTGAGCTAGTCCTTGACCTTATTTAGTATCATCAGTTTTCACTTGCTAAATTGAATAATAGTATGGTTTCTGATATAGTATAGGGAATTATTGAAAAGATCTTTCCTGTACTTGGAAAAGCGATGCATATGATTAAAATACTGTTCTTTTGCCTGAAACATTGAGCCTTTTCAAAATCCAATTTGACTCATTTTACTACTACTTTAAGGTGAGTTTCTGTACAGTTCTCTTCATTCTGAACACTACACCAGGTCCTGGGTTTCAATGAGAGCCAGTATTTCCTAGGAGTTCCACAACTTTGGATATTGATGTATAGAGTCCATCATCTCTTCTTCCAGTTATAGAATAATCATGGGCTGTCTTGAAATTCATATCAGAGATGCTAAGTCCAAACACAATTATGCATTATCACCAAGTTAGAAGAAGAAAGACAGATTTTGTCTTTTTATGACCTATTTGAATAGACTAGCATGTAGAAAATGGTCCCGAACTAATGAAAAGTCATATGCAGAAAAAGTCATCTGGAGAATAACTAATGGTGAGAGTATGGTCCACATGTGGACAACAGTTTCCATCTCAAAACTAGTGTCAAGAAACTAACGTTAAAACTTAAAAATAATTGTTATAAATAAAATTTAGGATTTTTTTAAAAATTAAATTTAAAAATAAATTTAAAACCATCTACTTCCTAGATGATGTTCATTCCCATAGAATTTTCCATCTATCTTAGATAATTAGTAAACTTAGAAGGGTAGAAAGCATATTTACCTACACTGCTACACAGAATGAGGAACTGTTCTACATAAGGCATTATTAAGACAGAAGATGAGTAAGGCAGGATTTCTATGTTCAAGAAAGTTATGAGTCTAATTTCCGAGTAAGCCAAGCACACAAACAGATAAGGTAAAATAAGACATAATAGAGGCTCTAAGAAAGATACAAATAGAAAACTGGGAGTTCAGAGAAGGAAAATATTATATATAATAGTCTGGTAAAGCTTTGGGTAAAGGTCAGGATTCAGAGAGACACTGAAGAATAAAAATAATTTAATTAGGTCTGAATAGGATGGAGAGGACATCCTTTTCCTTTGATGAAAGAACCAGCATAGGCGGGTAAAGGGCTGAGAGAGGACAAGGTAAGTGGGACAAAGGGTGGTCTAGTCCGGGGAGGCCTCAGAGGAAGTCTACAGCAGTAAGGGGAGAAGCGCCGAGGCCTGGGAGGAGGCTTCGCATACATTCCAAGCTGGAATTTGTCCTTAATTCAGTAGACATTTGAGGGGCACTGAATGTTTGAACCATGGTTTCATCAATAAGTAATGAGTAAGAAGAGTTGAATTGAGAAAAATAATCTTTAAAATGAGAAAAAGCAGACGAATTGTGTCACATATTTATTGCCCCATTTTAGAGGAGGGTGATGAGCTTCTTAACAGGCAGGATGGCAGCAAATAGGGAGGGTGGTGGCAAATTTACCTCTTCCACAGACTGAACTTGCCAGAACGGCTGCTACTAGACTAATTAGAAAGTCTGGTATAAACATCTTTACACCTAAAAATGATAGAATCTGACAAGGCAATTTTCAAGCTAACACTTTGAGAGTAGAAGAATCAATGTCATATTCTAGTAGAGAGAGTGAGTGTAATTATTAAATAACTATCATATTTCAGCCAGGATATTTTCTAGTGAGAGAAATATCTCTTGTATGTATCTAAGAACGTGTTCTGAATTAAGTTCTAAAGATTTCCTAAAATCCTAAGGTTCCGGACAATGTGAGTTGGAGTTGGCAATCTATTAAGACTAATATAATTTCATGGAAAATCAGATGCCCAGGCTTTGATTTAGGACAGTCATTTTTCTATAATGGAATATAAGAAAGGGGAAAGGACAGAGACAATGGAATTGGAATAAATCTAGGTTTGAATTCTGGTTCCAGAGGATGTTGGGTAAGTTGCCTCACCATCTTGCACCTAGATTTTCTCTTCTGTAAAATGGAGATAATCCTTCCTCATGGGATTTTTTTTTTTGAGTATTTAAATATAAAAGTAAAGCACTTTGTCAAGGGCAAATAATAGCAAGGGCTCAATAAATGGTAATTACAGAAAAAGAGGACACGTATTTACAAAACGCACAAGTAGCAAGTAGAAGTGAATAGAAAAAGATAAGAATAATCCTTGTAATGGGAGGAATATTGTCAAAATCTTTCTAATTGCAGCCACATTAAAAATAACCCTAATGTCAAACACAAGAAAAAAATATTGAGAAGAGTGGCATTGTTTGAAATACTGTGAATTTCTTTCATGTTGACACTGCATATGAAAAAAAATTCAGCCTCACGTAAACAAATAGTTGGAAAAAGAAGCATTTTAAGACGATTTTGGGTACTCTTCTTTGATACTTCACAAAAGCTCCTGGTTTCTGAAAGTCTCATTGCAATACAGAATCTGAAACTATATCAACTGACTTTTTAATATTCTGTTTCATTAAAATCCATGGCTCTCTACTGCACCCTGAGTGGATAGTTTACCAGTATACGACGTTGCAATATGAAGCATCAGCCCTTTGGAAAACAGTGGGTTCTCGAACTGCACATTATCTTCCAAATGTTTATACATTTCATTATACAGTATGAATACTACCACCCGTCTCATCAGAAAAGTCTTCGAACACTGGGAAGCCTTCAGGCTCATAGTGGCACAAATTTCTGAAACTTCTAAATTCTAAATTCCTAAAAATCTAATTTTTACTTGAAACCTTGACTTTTACCACTTGTCACAAATACTGACAATGGTTGTCCTTGAAATAACTGGCTCACTTTGTTAATTTTTGAGGAAATTTCCACCAAATGCCAAAGCCTGAATTGCCTGTTCTTTCAAGCAGAAACAGTATTCTAGAAAAAAAGACAAGTTGATGTTGAAACTCAAATAATAGAAAAAGGGTATGTCCTTGGGTCTACCATGGATTGTACTTTGATGTGCAGAAGTTGCCTTATCCACACACTCACTTCTTCATGCAGAATATGAAAAAGATTTGTGCTCAAAAGTCAAGATTTATTGAAATAATTATTCTTCCCTCACCAAGGACATTTATAAGAAATTGATGATGCTTTGACTGCAAGTGAGTGGCAATGAAGACAGGGGCTATGATTACATTTTGATGCACTGCTTTGACTCGTGTGAAGGCACCAGCAGTCCTATTCACTTTTTTTCGTCACTATGGATGTCAACATACTGAAAAAGACATATAATTTCCACTAATTACTAAAAGAAAAACAAACAAACAACAAACAGTTTTGGCCTCATAGGCCACCACCTCCCTACAAAGGTCCATGGACTGTAATTTGAGAATGGCTGATGGAGGAGTCACAAATCACTGGGATAAGCATCTCTGAGGCAGTAAAGCAGAGCTTGCACATGTGCCAACTCCTCCGCCAAAAGCTACATTGAACTGTGACACGAGTTAGAAAGAAACTTCCATGGTTCACGCAGCCATTCAACATTGAGGTTGCTTGTCGCGGCTGCAAGCCTCTCTGCGTATAGGAATGGATAGTTGGGAGGTACCGTGGCAGAAACTAAAATACGAGGCATTAAGCGAATGTGAGGTGTGTGGGCCATAGATGGCAAGGAGTCCGAGGCTACAAGGTTTGAAAGCCTTCTTCTGCTTTTCCACACGTGGCGTAGAACCATCACTGGTGATAATGTGGAAAGTAGGCACATGTTCACAGAGGCCCTAGCGCCGAGGAAAGCGATGAGAAAGAATCAACATGACCATGTGTTGGGTGCTCTTGCTATTTTCTTTTTCTTTTTTTTTTTTTTTTTTTGCTCTTGCTATTTTCAACAGAATCTTGACAGAAAGAGATGAGCTTAAGCCAAAAATGGGCAGGTTCGTTAGCCGAAGTGACATTTAAGAGAAAGTCCACAAATCTGAAGCCTTGAAGGAAAGCTAACGACAATTGCTTCTAGGTTCCAAACAATAGGAAATAATTTACCTCTGGGAGTCAAAAGACTTCTAAGTCTTAGCTCTTCTGGCAAAAATCAGATTCAGGGTATAACCCCCACCCCCAGCCACGTCTGATGGCCTAATGAAGCTACCATCCAGTGGAGAGAGACTGCATGGACAAGATAGACTAGAATCGAAAGATCAAAGCCTAGTAAGTTCTCAAGGAAATTTTATGGCTAAAGAAACCAAGAGCCTGAATATATTTGCTATTTAAAATAACTCTTTGGCCTCGATACTTGCATTCGCCAGATAAGCTGTGAACATGGGGCACCTACCGAGGTAAATTCACATCCGATCTGGCAATGGAAGCTAATGGAAAAGGAAGAACTTCTCAGAGCCTGGAGCCACAGGTCTTAGGAAAAAAAAAAAATGGATGAGTTTGTTCTTCTTAGTAGAACTAGAGTCTAATTAAGGAACATCCCTCCCACCTACACCACAGTAGGGGTCTTCACATCCTGCCTAGTCATGCTTCCTAATTGTTATTGATAGTGTCTTTTATCCTTTCTCTATCTAAACACAAGCTTCTATTGTGTGGGTTTTTTTTTTCTGATTATCTTAATCAGTATATTTCACAATGTATGAGAGTATGGATTACTTTTCCTCTTAGTTTATAGGCCGCTGGCCCACTAGGAACCACATCAAGATCCTACAGAGAAGACTGCCTACCACCCAAGGTCTGTCTCTGCGCTTTGACCTGGATCCAATGACTGAATGGGATTTTGGGTTGCCTTTCTGGAAGAGAAATGAGTATATTCTATGCATGGGAAAACAAATAACAGGCATGTGATGCTTGGAAGAATGGCCTGTAACAGACGTCGCTAGTGCTGACCAATTTCCATCCCCTCCTCGTTCCTGAGCAGAGTGAGAGTACATTGTCCACACCCTTTAAGTGTGGACTTGTGACTAGTTTTTCAACAACAGAATGTGAGTAGAAGTGATGTATGCCAGTTTCTCAGTCCATAAATATCTCATTCTCTTTCTTCACCTGTTGGCTGATGGAGAAACATCTAAAGGTTTAGAGAAAATAGATGCAAAAAAATACAAGGAGCCTGGATCTCTGGATGATTGCTTTCATAGAGTTCACCGTATGCGACATTCAAAAGAGTATGTGATAAATATTTTACTACATTATTTGCTGAGATTTGGAGAGTTCTTGTTAGAGCAGTCAGCTGCACTGACCACAAGGCAAGTACTGCAGACAAAATAATTTTCTCCATTTGTAGACTTAAGCCCAACAACTTCCCAGAGTATTTCCGATTTTGGACTCCTAGAATATAATACATTTTTTAACTTACAAAGATTTTTGTACCACATTGCGTCCTTGTTGCTAATGTATTATTCTTATAAATAACACTCCCAAGGTATTTCTGACCCTGTTTTTTCAAACTGTAGACCTAGTAACTACCGATTGGGAAGCTACTATGTGCCAGGCAACGTACTAGGTGCTGTGATACAAGGATGAGCAAGTCAGACGTGATCCTTTCCCTCATGGAAATGATATGCTTACTTATTTGCATTTGACTTATAGCTCCTTGATTTATGTTAGATGCCATCCTAGTCCTTCCTGGGGCTGAACTCGAATATCTAGCTGCTGCCACCCAAATTCCAATGTAACTGGGACATCCATTCAACTACCACAGCTGTGAGTAAAATGTATAAGAAAGGGGGGCACTAACAATGAAACTGGACATCAGACAATTGCTGGTTGTGTTACTGATTAGAAATTGAATTTCTTTGTCATGTAGCTTGAAATAGGCAGAGGATTAAAAATGCAAATACAAAATGGAAATTAAATTCTTCTCAAAGAACAATGAATAACTCTGACCTCCAACATTTAAATATTATCTAGTGGTTTAAAGTTAAAAGCACAAGTTCTGACAGGATTTCTTCAGGAACACACGTTCCTCTCCGTTTCCTGCAGTAGGTTATGAACATGGAGGTTTCACTGAGTATGAAGTAGCTCATCATGGAACAATGCTTCGGTGACTCCCGTTGTCCCTCCTGTGGCCTGTCTCTTCCCAGTCTACACGGGTCCCTTTCACTTGTAAATACAGGTCGTCTCCTCTCTCTGAACACCTGACAAGGCTGACGTTTTTGACACCATATCTTTAAGGTCGAAGCCAGACTAACCTTGGTTATTCATTTTAAGTGAAATTTATTTTCAGTTGGTCTTTCTAGGCTTCAGATTATTATTTCCCCTTATCCTAAAGTCCATAAATGTACCAAGTCATCAAGCCTTTGGAAAAATTCTTTCCCACTGAGTTTTCTATAATAATGATAACTCTAAATATTAAAGATTGCTAAGATAATTGAGGAAGCAAATACAAAGGACTTGAAGGAGTATTTTTTATTTTATTAAAAATTTGTGGGGGCCCCTGGGTGGCTCAATGGGTTAAGCATCTCCCTTTGGCTCACGTCATAATCTCAGGTTCTGGGATTGGCCTTGTGTTGGGCACCCTGCTCAGTGGAGAGTCTGCTTCTCCTAATCATGCTTGCAGGTGTGCTCACATGCTTTCTCTCTCTCTCAAATGAATAAAAAATCTTAAAAAAAATTGCTTGTGAGGGTACTCTGGATATATATGTGGTATGGTACTACTAAAGATTTTTATTTTAATGGAGAATAATAGACCTATTATTCTATTCATTTATTTTATAAGATTTTGTTTATTTATTTTAGAGAGAGAGAATGAGAGTGCAAGTGGGGATAGGGGCAGAGGGAGAGGGAGAGGGGGAGAGAGAATCCCAAGCAGATTCTGCACTGAGCGTGGAGCCTGATTCAGGGCTTGATCTCAAAATCCTGAGATCATGACTGGCTGAAATCAAGAGTCAGATGCTTAACCAACTGAGCCACCCAGGCACTCCTCTATTAATTATTTTAGAACATAAGTATAAAGGGTAGGCATACTTTTTTACAAAACCAAAAGGGATTGTTTTTACTATTTAAAAATTAGTACTTTTACTAATTTGATTTTTTTTACCAGTAAAAATTTTACTGTATTTTACTAATAAAAATCAATTTTCTAGGTAACTGAAAAGAACATTAAATTTCATTTACTGCACCATAATTACACTTAAGATTATTTTAAGTATATTCAATGTTTACCATAAGCTTCTTAAAGGCAGATATTAGAATTCTACGTTTTTGGTAAACATTGCAATGCCAGCACAGCACTGCTTTCATAGATTGCACTTGAGAAATATTTATTGGATTCCTTTGATTATCACATTTAAATTTGCCTTGTCTTTTAAACTATAATATATATATATATATATATATATATATATATATATATATAAAGGTTTATTTTTCTTCCTGTTAGAATTCTGAAAGTAGAAGCTCATGACATTGACTGAATATCTCAACAAAGTCAGCTCCTTGTTCTCTGTTATTATTTTGGCCTTTTCCTCAGGATGGTTGTAGGCTCCCTAGCTGCAAGGGAGGCTGGGGAAATAAATTATGTTTTTAGCCTCTATAGATGCAAGTGGCAAGAGAGAAGAGAAATAAGAATGTTTGCTACAAAAGTGTTTATACCTTCTTTACAAAGGGATTAAAGTGTTGGGAAAATCTAACAGAGGATTTTAAAGCAGGAAGAGTAATTACATGGATCTATAGTCCAGCATATTTATATTTAATCTGAATATTTGATGCCAAACATTTGGCTAAAGGAATGTGTTTAGTTTAAAACAAAATATTTGGGATCCCTGGGTGGCGCAGTGGTTTGGTGCCTGCCTTTGGCCCAGGGTGTGATCCTGGAGACCCGGGATTGGGTCCCACGTCGGGCTCCCGGTGCATGGAGCCTGCTTCTCCCTCTGCCTGTATCTCTGTCTCTCTCTCTCTCTCTGTGACTGTCATGAATAAATAAAAATTAAAAAAAAAAATAAAACAAAATATTTGCCTATTAAGAACAATTAAAGAAAACTACCCCAGACTCTTGCAAAGACACAAATACAATATACAATACAATATATCTGAGGTAGTTCTTATCCTATGGGGGGGGGGGTACATGGGTACATTATGGAAATATCTATATGTCACACTGAGAGACATTTTATATAACCCACGTCTAGTCTCCAAATTTGTGGCAAGTTGTTTCCAGTAATTCAAGTAATTAGAGTTGCCTGGCATAATTAGGAATTCTGTTCATTGCTACATAAGTAAATTAGTTGCGTTTTACAAATGAGGAAGCTCACGTAAGTTGTTAAATTTCCGCATCCCTCAAGTCACACAGAAGTTAATAGGAGAGCCAAGATAAGTAATCAGTGCCAAGAAAGGGAACATGAATGAAGACAATGCAAGTTGCCTAAGGGTGATTTAAATTGCTCCTGTTCCTTCCTGCACAAAAAGAACGCGGCCCAAATTAGTGTTTGGCCAGTGATATCAACGTGCCACAGAGGCCAGGACAAATGAGGGTTTTATCTGCCTACAGAGCTGATAGGTAAAAATGAACACATTCCCTGGCTGGTTTGCCTTCGATTTTAGTGGCATAGAAAAGACTGATACGCAGTTATCACACACTCCAGCATTGTATTCCAATTGTATTTAATATTGCTTGAAATATGTCGACAACGGAATTGGGTTTGGAAATTGTTTGTTATGATGAACAGTTTATTATTGTGCTCCTGGGTGTTTGTCTTAACAATAAAATTCAGAGAAGAGGATCTGTGTCTACCACACGTATTTCATGCTGGTATCCCTCCCATGTGCCCCTTCAAGCATAAAAGTGACTAACAAATACTCCTGGTGAGTGTAAGTAAATCAGTAAAATTTTACAATAAAAAGTTTGTGTGTATCTATATACATACGACCTACTCATGATACATCTTAATTAATACAAAATAAAAAGTAAACTGGTTTGTCAGGAAAAGAGCTATTAGATGTGTCATTGATGAGATGAGACGAATCTTTTCTAATTCCTAGAGTTTTATCGATGATAATATTGTGTTCTCATAATCATATGTCAGATAAATATTTTTATACATTAGTTTTTACTGTTTTCCAGGCTTTTAATGAAAAGTCATAATTATTTTTTATTATCCTTTCCTCTTGAATATATATATATATGCATTTTTTTTTTCTGTCATCAAACTGTAAATATAACTTAATGACACTAGGAAGATATCTTTCCAGAATAATTCCTCTTCTCTCGTCTCGTAAGTCAATTATAATGGTTTCAGGAAATCCACCATCTCAAAACTTACCAAAATGCTTACATTTGCTGAATCTAGAAAACCACTGCTTTGCTCAACATTTGGAAATACATGGTTATCTAAGCAGCAGATATTTCAAGTCAGATGGGCTCATGTATGCTCGTCAGCATGCAGGGGACTGAGAATACAACAGTGAGCGAGACACATTCCCTGACCTCACAAATTGTACATCCAAGCAAGAAAAGCAGCAGACTAATACAATGAGGTCAATATCAACAGGAGGTGCTGAGTGTTTCACACCTTCACTTGAGAGACATCTCACACAGACTGGAAGATGACGCCTGGACTGAAAACTGAAGGATGAGTAAATGTTCATTAAGTGAAGAGGGCGGGGGAAGGGAAGATTATCTGAAGAGGCAGTCACGTATGGAAAGGCCCAAAAGTGGGGAAGAATAAGCCAAACTAGAGAACACAAAATTGTTTAATATAACTAGAGCTGATAGTGTGAAGTGTGAAACGATGAGCCTTGGTTTTAGCACTTGCTATGTGATCTTGGCCAACTTAATCGACTTGTGCAAATTCTTTAAGCCCCCAAGCTTTGCCTTAGTTTCATCATTTGTATGGTAGAAATAGTGATATCTTCAATACAGAGTTATTGTAAAAATGACTGTGTGTGTACATATATTTATGTTACATAACTAAGTTAAAAACATTAGAAATGTTTTGGGTTAAATTACATTACCTGTTCTAAAATATACAAATCAATTTAATGAAAAGAGTTCCTCATGCCACCGACACTCTAAAATTCTTGACATGTTCCTTCACCATTAAGGTTATGCACTTAAGGTAAGAAGAAGCTTCTATATCAACATTTTGTACTTTATGTTGGTAATTTTTCTCTTTAAAATGTCCTGCAAGTATAGTGCAGAAATGCTTTCAGCATTCCTTTAAAAAAAAAAAAAGATTTTATTTATTTATTCATGAGAGACATAGAGAGGCAGAGACACAGGCAGAGGGAGAAGCAGGCTCCATGCAGGGAGCCCGATACAGGACTCGATCCCGGGACTCTAGGATCACACCCTGGGCCAAAGGCGGCACTAAACCACTGAGCCACCCAGGGATCCCAGCTGTCAGCATTCCTAAGCAGGAAAAGGCTGTAATTCACCTTATAGAGGAAATACATTGGATAAGTTTTGTTCAAGCATGAGTTAGAGTGTTCCTGGCCATGAATTTGATGTTAATGAATCAACAATGTATATTAACTAAGGTGCCTTTAAAGAGAACACACATCAAAGAAGTTGAGGTAGCAACTGGTTAATAGAAATGAACCAGAGGCTCACAGGAACATAAACATGTATTTCCACTAGGAGCAATGATTTAATATTCACTTATTCTGTGTTTGCAGCAACTTAACAAGAACATAACTACTATGAAATAATGAAAATCAACTGTCCTGAAATAATTTTAAAATTATTACAAATCTAAAGGCCAGTAAGTAAGGTGAAAGGCAAATGACAACCCAGGAAAATATTCACAGTACATAAGGCAGCAAAGGTTTAGTATCAATAATGTACATAAAATAGAAAAAGATGGGGATCCCTGGATGGCTCAGCAGTTTAGTGCCTGCCTTCAGCTCAAGGCGTGATCCTGGAGACCCGGGATCGAGTCTCACATCGGGCTCCCTGCATGGAGCCTACTTCTCCCTCTGCCTGTGTCTCTGCCTCTCTCTCTCTCTCTCTCTCTCTCTCTCTATCATAAATAAATTTTTAAGAATCTTTAGGAAAAGATTTGAAAATAAAATATATTAAGAGCTAAATGATTTTAATTTCACTTTTGTTGAAACTGTATAAAATCATGGGTCACAAATTTCAAGAGTATTAATAAGAAATTTGAAGAAAAAAAATACCTGCTACTGCAGTGTTTTGAGAATAAAAGCATCAGGTTATTCGTTACTTTTTGTTGAAAAAAATAGCAAATATTTATGTACATTTTCCGTAATACTTTAATTAAATTTAGAATTATTTTATATATTTTCATTTTAAGCTGAGTTTCTTGACTAAATATATTAAATAAGAGCAAAGATCTTTTCTATAGTCAGATATAGTAAAAATCCAAGAACTGTTGATGTGTAACTGTGAGTCTGAGGATGTTTGTTATAGAAAACTATATTTCTGTGTAGTAAGCTGTGTGTTTCCTTAACTTTGTGAAATATTTTTGTCTTGAAGATTGAATAAATTCACCAGTGTTCTAACAGCTTACCCACTATGTGTTATAATTAATTAAACCAGTACAAAAGAAAGGTTTCTTGTTACATTAGAAACATTTTTTAAAGGGTTCTTAAAAATGCTGTATGTAAAAAAAAAATTAAACATGTCTCTAGTCTAGTTACATGAAAATAGAACAAAGCACCTGTTCATTCTACAATGGGAAATAGTACAATTAACAAAAGACAAAGAAACAAGTTACTGAGACAGTTCAAAAGGCCAAACAATAAACAGGTGAAAAAAATCACTATAACTAATAGTCATAGAAATGGAAAACAAATTACTAACTTCAGGCCATCAGGTTGGAAAAAAATTAAAAAAGAGAAAAGAAAAGGGAAAGAAAGGAAGGAAAGAAGGAGAGGCTAAAGGACATGTGCCTTAAACTAGTAACCAACTCTGTCATTGCTAAAAATGGGGCAATCTGAAATTGTATACTTCTTAAGAATCTTCTTTAAGTACAGTACACAGTCCCACTGATAAAGTATTCTTGCAAAAAAAAAATTATACCTGAATTTCCTCAAGCCTTTAAATGTAACCACCAGTTCACAGGGAAAATAATGTGGGAAAGTAAAATAAAGATGGGAAAATGAACACGTTAAACAACCCAGGTCATAGAAATTTTTTGAAGAATAATGATTCTATTTCTTCAACACATGAATTGCAAAAAAGAAACAGAAAATCATTACAAAGTTCAATTACTTATTTTGTTTTGTCTTGTTTTACAAAGTTCAATTCTTATCTGTTAGAGATACCCACTGAAGTACTTATGGCTACAGTGATATATTATCTGAATTTTCTTTAAAAATTGTGTAAGCAAAATAAACACCAGTATAAATGAAACAAAAAGTAGGAAAAATGAGGATCACTGTTAAAGCTAGATAATGGGATATACTGGGGTTCATAATATTCTTTTTATTTTTTCTGTATATATTAACAGATTGTGGGAAATAGTGGTGGAAGGTAGTTTGTAAAATGTCAGTTGTACAAATTCTCATTTCTAGGCATTTTTCTGTATCAAACTGTGGGCAAGATGTCCAGTGTTTATTGTAGCACTGTATACAAAAAAAAAAAGTGACGACCTAAACATCAAAAAAATGGAGTGCTGGTTAAATATGATACACACAAACCAACACACACACACACACACACACAACCCAAAGAAATCATAACATAAGAATAATTCTTCACATTGGCTTGAAACAGGGCTTTGAAGTTGACAGGTTCAAATGACATCTATGCCACTTGCGATCTGGGCCTCATTTGAAAGTCCCTTAACACATCTCAGCCTCGGTTTCTTCATCCATAAAATGGAAATTATAATAGCATTCATATTAGTGAGGTATTTTTAGTATTGTTATTAGTGTTAATAACTAATATTAACTGGGTGATGGGATCAATGTTGATATTTCCTTTTTCCTTCAGGTTTAGCTTTATCTATTATCTCTCTCTATGTATGTATATACATAAAAAATTAAGATAGGCTCATAAGTTTATATAATCTTTTGATTTTACACAGTAATTCTTTTAAGATAAGATTAGAATGAGGTAAAGATTAATATATTGAAAATTTTCTATTATTGTCCTGTATAAATAATCATTTTTATGAATATGTAGAGGTGAGTTAGATTTGAATAATGAGAGGGTAAAATATACGATCTGGCTGTATTACAGAATTGAGACAATATTCTAATAATTGTAATAAGGCAAGGTTGGCCCAACATCAAACTGTGAAATCCACAGCCTCCTTCCAATCTCTTTTTTCTGCTTTTACAGCCTGGTTATTTCTTGTTACAACTAAAAAGCCTAATGCTTTCATGCTGCCTCTGATAATCATCAGATAGTCCATTTGTCTACAATTTTTTTCCTATGGAGAAATACCTATTTCATAAATATCATGTTATGTTAGACTATCTGAACATGTTTTCTGATAAATTCTATTTTTTCCTGGTATGTAAAGTTGAAGAGACACATGGTACCTTAGAAAAAATCCCAGTTATATTTTAAAAGCTATTTAGGGAAAACATTGAGTAGAATAAAATCTCTGAGGACAGGGATCTTACATGTCTTATTCCCTTCTGTACTCTATCACCCACCCAAATGTCTAGTCTATTGAAAACACCTAATAAATTCTTTGAATTTGTCAAAGAAGTGGAAAATAAACTAAGTCAGGGACAACATATGGCAAAGTAACTGGTATGTGATATTTTTTACTAAGTCATTTTAAGGTTTGATGTGATGCTGCCCAGCAGAGGACTCTCCCTAAGTGCCCAGCAGGGCTTTCACATCACATGACCATATCCAGACAGCTAATGGGTGGGTGCAACGAAGAACCTCAAATGTGGTTGCAGAAGTCACAGGAGAGAGGAGATGGTGTCACAGTCCTTGGGAGTGAGGACCATACCAGGAGCCTCACAGAGCCTTGGAATGGGAGGGGGGATGGCTACAGCACAGGTGTTGGCCAAATAGGAGATGGCCAAAGGAAGGTGCCTTAGAAAGACTCTTCAGGCTAGTCTTGAAAACATAAATAAAGAAAAGAGAAAGGAAAAAGAACTTGGCAGAGATCAGGAAACCCCAACTCATTTGTAGCTGTGCTATCCCAAATAATCAACATTTCTACACTATTTTAAAATGCTTTTTTAACTACAGTGCATCTGAGTGGCTTAGTAGGTTAAGTGTCTGCCTTTGGCTCAGGCCATGGTCCCAAGGTCCTGGGTTGGAGCTCTGCATGGAGCCCCTGCATCAGTCGCTGGGTCGAGTCCCCACACTGAGACTCTCATCGAGCCCCTGCATCTAGCTCCCTGCTCAGCCAGGAGTCTGCTTCTGCCTTTCCCTCAGCCATCCTCCCTGCTCATGCTCATGCTCTCTCTCTCTCAAATAAATAAATAGAATATTTTTTTAAATGATCTGAACTGTAATAGAAGGGTCTAGATTTGGAAAATGAAAAATCAAAAAGTGAGAGAAGCCCAAAATATCATTTTATAGCTTCTCTCCAGGAGGGAAGAATGTTACCACCTTGAATGTCAAGTATCTGCTTTGAAAGAAAAACATATTTCAGAACAAAAAGAACCTGCTCAGGACCATGAACATGTCCCTTTGGAATGGACTCCCATGGAAATGATGACTTGAAGGATTTATTTGTGAAGCTGTTTACAGCAAGTTCATCCTCAAGAAGCTGACTTTCCAGAGCAAGGCGAACCATTACAAATAGAAGAGCCAATACCTGCTAATGCTCAAAAATAGGCGAGCTCTCTTTCACAGAGCTAGACTTGTCCATCCATCTCACTTGGAAAACAATTTTAATGATCTTAATAACTTTGATACCTTGGATGACCTCAAAATGAGTTATTTGTTAGGGAATCATTTGAGTTGGAAAGAATTATATTTGTGGGCCCTCCAGTAAACATAACGTTACTTGAAAATGTAAAACAAAATGTTTGTCAGTGTAACAAGGACAAAATTACTAAGACTCATTCACCTAGAAAGAACTACCGAAACAGAAGAAGTTATCTTCAAGACTAAATTTGAACAAACCAAAACTAAGCTTAGAAATTCACAAGGAAGAAAAATAGAAGAGGAAAGAAAAGCTAACAGAAGTAGAAAACCAATGTGCAGATCCAGGTATGAAGGAAGCAAAAATGAAAAAAAAAAAAAAAACATTTAAAAATATTTGGATGGCTCTTCCAGTTCCAGTAATGTTTATAATTTTAATTTGGTTTTATGTTACTGATTCCTGACAAAACAAAATAAGAAATTATTCTAAAAACAAGAAAGTAAAAATGAGACTGAAATGACTGAATTAAGCGAGTGAATTAAGTCCAGGAGATGATTATGATGACTTCTGTTTGCCTTCCAAAATGCTTGCTAATACTTCAAAATCTTGCCAATACATCTTATAGCAGCCCAATCACCAGGCCTCCATCTAAAGAGAATAAAATATCTCATTGAAAAATAGACTAAAGATTCTAAAGCAGCACCAACTCTTATCAGTGCACCACCTGAAACTCTTCAGTCACCTCATCTTATTCTGAAAGATATCATCAATGTCCATTTGTCTCCTTCAGTAAAAATCAGAAAATTGAATCTTTTTTCCTAAAAAGAACAAAGAATAAAAAGAAACCACTATTTACCTTGCCTAAGTGTAGGTACACATCCAGCATGAACTACAAGGCTCTAACTCACTTTGAAATTAAAAAAAAAAAAAAAAAGAGCAGTAACTTACTTAGGTGTGTGTTTCTTGAAATCTATTTTCCAACAATACAACAACCACCAAAAAACCCCCACAACTCTTTAAAAAAAAGTGTACATCAAATACAATGACACTTTTGTCAGATGATCATTGTTGAAATGTGTACTATACCTCTCCCCTTCCTTTTTTTGCTCAAGAGAGAATCTGTAAGATTACGTAAGTGGGTTAAACTACCGTGGACTCTACTACCATCTGTTACTGTACAACATTGTCACAGCATCATGACTATGTTCCCCATGTCTTGTCCTCTACTTCTAGGACTTATTCATGCCATACACAGACGCCTGTATCTCCCATTCGCCTTTATCCACTTTGCTCATCATCAATCTGTACTCTGTTCCATAAGTGTTTTAATTATTAGGTTCTGGCACCTTCATTTTTTTTCCTTAAGTGAGAAATATGACAATAGAATGATTTTTCAAGACAGAGGAGCTTCTGAAACTCCTTATTCTAATATTTGGGTAAAGTAACTACTGGATATTCAGAGTAGGGTGAACTGTGAGTTCCATGTCAATCCCTTATACCACTGATGTACTTAATTTCTCAAATAAAATGTGTTTGGGACCATGCTTAGAGAATTGACGACTTCTTAGACTTGGGAACTGGGCAAGTGACTACCTCTGAATCAGCTCCAGATATATGTTATTTAAAAGTATATCTCAGCAAAACCACAATTTATTAGTGCTGCCAACTTTTAAGATAGCTTTTATTGAGTCAAAAAATCTAAAATGTCAAACATATGAATGTCAAGGATATTTTGTACTGGTTTTTGTAACTTTTTCATCAGCCAATGCGAAGGAACTAGTTCAGTTCAGAAAGTTTGAAACACAAGCATATATATGGTCCACACAATATTTATTTATTTATCTACTTACTCATTTATTTATTTCAGAGAAAGAGGGAGAGAGAGCACAAGCAGGTAGAGGAATAGGCAGAGGGAAAGAGAGAAGCTGAGTAGAGAGCCCTACCCAGGACCCTGGGGTCATGACCTGAGCCAAAGGCAGTTGCTTAACTGACTGAGCCAACCAGGTGCCCCTAAATATATAAAATCTTAAAAAAAAAAAAGTAAAGGCCAATACAGAATATATTATTTTTTTTACTGTCATTTAATTTAAATTAAAAATGATTTTGTTTTGAGACTACAAATAAAATTGTGGTACATTACATTTAACTTTTAGACAGTATCACCCTAGATCTTTGCCTAGCATTAGGATCATTTCCTACACCTGGCATATTTACTTCTTCACCTGTAATTCTCAATGAGCCCTGCACTCTAGTCAAAAATAGATTTTCATTCTAAATGAATAAGTAAATAAGTAATAAAAATCCTTTCCCCTTACTTGTGTGTATGTTTTCATACTCACCCTAAGCTACTGCAATACTTTCCATCTCTCAGGACCTACATCAAATATTCCTTTTCCCAGGGACTATTCTTGAGTACCTGGGCTGGTAGTTGTCTCTATCTAATCAGAAACAGTCATATAGCACTTATCTACGTACTTTAGTCGAGATTATCAGTATACAAATTACCTGTCCCTAATAGACCTAACCACTTCTAAAGGAGGTGTTTTGTCTCATTAATTTTGGCAGCCTCTATAGCATATGGTCAAGCACCTTGCACAAGCAAGTTGTCAGTAGCTTTGTTGAATGCAATCTATGTATTTACTACAACAGTCCAGTTCTATCAGGACAACCATTCTCACTAAGGTGAGAACATACCTGCCTATCTAGCCAACCACTCAGATATCCAAAGAGGTGCCATTTGTCAAAACCAGATTGCTCTCACACATTTCCTGAATGACTGATTTTTTAATATTTTGTTATTAAAATATTTTGTAATCATATACATTAGGTATCTTTTCTACCTTCTTTGTGTAATTCCATTTGTAGTATATAGGGTTTTTTTTTAAAGGATTTATCTATTTCAAAGACAGAGAGCACACAAGCAGGAGGGGAGTGCAGAGAGAGAGGGAGACAAGCACACTCCCTGCTGAATGGGGAGCCCCATGCTGGGCTCTTTCCCATGACCCTGAGATCATGACCTGAAGCCGAAATCGAGAGTCAGAAGCTCAGCCAACTGTTCCACCCAGGCGCCCCAATAACAAATAGTTTAACTTTGCTTTACAGAGTACACACTTACTAATTTCTATTATCTCTCAAATCTTTCTTAGAGCTACCCTAATACTGGCTGTGATAAAAATGTCGGCAGATTTAAAACCACTTATAAAATAATTATAGCAAAACCCATTAAACAATAAAAAGTGATGCCAAAGACATCATAGTCCTTCATCAAAACCTAATCTATCATGCGTATCATCCTCTAGGGGTTCTGTTCTCTACTAGAGCTAATCCAACCAACCAAACCCTAAATCAAGTTAAGGTGTTATTGACGTAGTTTTTTTTTTTTTTCCTAGTTCCACATAGCATCTGAATCTTAACAGAAGACTTTTGTAACTCATCTGCCTCTCACTAACCAAAAAGATTATTTGGGGATTTTACAAGTTTTAATTATTTTAAAGGGCCAAATAGGGGCATGTGGGTGGCTCAGTAGGTTCAGGTCTGCTTTCAGCTCAGGTAGGGTCCTGGGATCATACTAGGGTGTGGAGGGGAGGGAGGTCTATTTCTCCCTCTCCCTCTGCCCTTCCTCTCTGCTCCCTGCTCACTCTCTCTCTCTCTCTCTCTCTAAGAAATAAAGTCTTAAAATATTTATTTATTTATCTACTTACTCATTTATTTATTTCAGAGAAAGAGGGAGAGAGAGAGCACAAGCAGGTGGAGGAATAGGCAGAGGGAAAGAGAGAAGCTGAGTAGAGAGCCCTACTCAGGACCCTGGGGTCATGACCTGAGCCAAAGGCAGTTGCTTAACTGACTGAGCCAACCAGGTGCCCCTAAATATATAAAATCTTAAAAAAAAAAAAGTAAAGGCCAATACAGAATATATTATTTTTTTTACTGTCATTTAATTAAAATTAAAAATGATTTTGTTTTGAGACTACAAATAAAATTGTGGTATTTAGCTCTGTGGGCTAGGATCAAATCTAGAATGACTTGGCCAAATAAAATATGATCAGAAACTGTACAATTTTTTAGGGGTTTGGGGTTTTAGCTCTTGAATCTGAAAATAGCATAACCACCTATGTAAAGTCCTATAAAGAACAACAGATAAGTCATAATTTTCCTTCCAAAAAGTCTCACATAAAATTTGCTTCTTCAGGTCCAAAGAAAAGAAGAAAGATCTTAAAATATTCAAGAACTTGATAAGGTTTTAAAAAATTATAAAGCTGATATAAATTTAATTTTTTTACACTGTTAAAATGTTTGACAAATAGTTCATTTATTTTTTTAACCACATTTTGGGGAATAAAAAAAAGCATAAGCAGAGCAATGAAAAAGGAGAGTGGTTACCATACTTCCTTAACTTGTCATCTATAATCTGATATTCCAAAAGATATATAGCAAATTTAAATTTAAAAACAAATTAGATATTTGAATATTATTAAAGAGATATTGCATAAAAAAACAATAATTTTAGAGCTCTGATATTGAACATCTAGCCCCTAGGCTAAAAAAAAAGGGGAAAAAAAAGCAACAAAAAGAAACAAAAATTTCTACTTATTTTTTGCTTAAAAACTTATTTCCAATGGTCTTTTGGATTAAGATATAAGTCAAACAGAAGTTGTAATGTGTAGAGAATTATCTGGTAAAATGGTGTTTCAGTAATGAAACATAATTAATATGAATTATAGTAAATGTAGGAGTTACATTTTTATGAAATGAAAAGAGTCATAAAATATAATCACTACTACATATCAAATTATTTTCAACATACTTAAGCTCTTTTCCTAACAAGCAAGGGAACTCTTCCATTTATCACATCCATCATCGTCATTACCAAATTTCACCAAGCTCATATAACTATAACAAAATTTACCGATGCTATTCTAAGGCATTGGAATTCTAAGTTTGTACCTACAGTAGACTGAATACCGGCTTCAAAAAAGATATGTCTAAGTCCTACCTTTGATACTTGTGAATGCGATCTTACGTGAAAATAGGGCCTTTGGATTTTGACATGATGCAGACTTAAGATCGGCTTTGCAACCAACCATGAGCATCCACAGAACGGAGACAGAAAAAGAAAAAAGAGACACAAGGGGAAAGCTATGTGAAAATGGAGTTAGGTACTGGAGTGGTACAGGTTTACACCAAAGATCGCCAACGGTAGCCTGCGTCTTAGCCACCAGGATGTAGAAGAGAGGCACCGAACAGACTGATTTTTCCTCAGAGCCTCCAAGAGGAACCAATCCTGCTAACACCTTGATTTCACACTTTGTAGTCTCCAATTATGAGAGAATAAATTTCTGTTGTTTTAAGTCACCCAGTTTGTGGTAATTAGTTATGGTAGTGCTAGGAAACTAATATAACACATAGGACAAAGGTGTAAAAATGATAATGAATAGCAATAATTTTAAAGTCAATTTTATTTTATCAACATCCTTATTTAAAATTTCCCATTTTAAGCTTTTGTAAGAGTCAGATATGTAATAAAGTATGTATCGTAACCTCTAGGTATATAAAATTTGTAAAGATCATTGGTTTATTTCAAAGTATATTTACTCTTGTAGCTGATTTTGTCTATGGTACTCTAATTATTAAGCATTATGGTCAATCTTGCACTGCTGATTCAGAATATCAGGAATATTGCTGATGTCACTTTTGAAAATATTTTTTATAAGCAGGAATTTTTTTTTAAAGATTTTATTCTTTTAAGTAATCTCTACACCCAAACTGGGGCTCGAACTTACAACCTCACGATCAAGAATCACATATTCTACAGACTGTGCCAGCCAGATGCCCCTGCTTATGTCATCTAGCACCATCAATTAATTATGAAAACGTAAAAATAAATAAATAAATGTATGTATTAGAATGAATCCTTTTTGAGATGGCACAAAGATGCTGTCAAAATTATAACTGAACAGAAAAACAGAAGATCTAGGTTTTGTTTCCGGCTTTGACATTTTAAGGTTTTAAAGTCATATGAACATGGAATTAACTAAATCTCAATTTCTTTGTAAAGTTAAACTGACAAAACTTGCCTAACTCATTAAGATTCTCTTTGAAATAAATTTAAATGCATATGAGCATGTTTTATATATTATTGGGGTTGATCATTTTGAAGTTTTCGTATTTAAGTCATGTCTTCTATCATAAAACTACAAAGAAAAAATATATACAAGGTGGTGGAGGTAACTTTACAAAACTGAATCCAGCTATTAAAACCAGTGGCTTCCCCTGAAGGTGCAAAGGTAATACTTTGGACCAACAAATTTTAAGTTGAAAACCATTTGGGCCTCAAGACATGTATCCTCATATCATTCTTGTAAATAAATGAATAAGAAGACAATATAAAAGAGGTTGGTATAATTTAATAGCTTTAACTTCTCATGCTGAGCTGGGAAAAGTCTATATTGATATTTGTTTTAAAATATTAATCATCAACAATTTGAAGGTTACATTGTTATGTTAGAAATGACTACATTGGCAGGGAAAGGAGCTCACCTAAGTAACTCTGTAAATAAAAGGAGTCTCTAACATTAAAGACAAAGGTAGTTGCACATAAGCACTGTTCTCTAGTTGATGAAATTGTTTCCCATCTAAAAATGCTTTCACAATTCTGAAGCCAGAGACGACCGGGTGGCTCAGCGGTTGAGCATCTGCCTCTGGCCCAGGGCGTGACCCCGGGGTCCTGGGATTGAGTCCTGCATCGGGCTCCTTGCAGGGAGCCTGCTTCTCCCTCTGCCTGTGTCTCTGCCTCTCTGTGTGTCTCTCATGAATAAATAAAATCTTTATAAAAAACCCACAATTCCGAAACCACAGTATGTGTGTACACACATGCACACACACACATACTGAGACACTGAACCATTAAGTAAATGGATGGTGAATGGTGGAAACTAGGTTTCTTACTATTGCAATGAGAGATCCCAGAGAAATAGGAGGAGGTTAGAGTGATCTCTGTGGTAGTGGGTTAGAGTTGGGAGACAGCATGAATTTATGTCTAACAATATAGATACAGTTACACATAGAAATATCTCTGGATACCTCTACATACACATTCCTACGCACACATACATTTCCTTGCTTGGTCAGCTGAGAGGGCCTAGAGGCAGTAACACCCGAGGAGCAATACCACAACCAGTGCTCGGATTTTTGTTTTCTGACACAATTCTTAAAAAATAAAAAAGATTTCATTTATTTATTTGAGAGAGA
Organism: Vulpes lagopus; assembly: GCF_018345385.1. Taxonomy (NCBI): domain Eukaryota; kingdom Metazoa; phylum Chordata; class Mammalia; order Carnivora; family Canidae; genus Vulpes; species Vulpes lagopus. The sequence goes on from NC_054826.1 coordinate 165,028,524, forward strand.
CAGAAGGCATGAGCAGGGGGAGGCACAAAGGGAGAAGGAGAAGCAGGCCCGGCCACCCAAGCACCCCTCTGATACCATTCTTTACAAAATGTACCAGAACTCCTTGGAAAATTGGCTGTTTCTGGGACTGGGATGGAAAATAGACAAGATGAGCCTGAAGCATCTTGTAGGGACACAAAGTAAAGAAGTCATTAAAAGTATGTCAAAGGAACGTAGGAGTCCAATGAAAGAGTACCTAATGGTTAAAGCTGAAACCATTAGGACAATAAATTACATAAAGTTGTACTGGATTATAACCTGAAGAACAAAATAAACATCCATGAGTTCCTACTGGTACTTTATCACTATGCCCTTCCTCCCCAAATCCTATAGACCTACCTAATCATAAGAAAAAAAAAAAAAAAAAAAAAAAAAAAAAAAAAAAAAAAAAAAAAGAAAAACAACAGAAGTCTCAATAGAGGGATTTCTAGAAAATTCCTGACCAGTATACCTCAAAACTGTTAAGACCATCAAAAATAAGGAAAATCGGAAAAGTGTCACAGCCAAGAGGAGCCTAGGAGGGAGGATGTGATGACTGAATGCAATGTGGTATCCAGGTTGATACTCTGGAGCAGAAAAGAACATGAGGTAAAAACTAAGCTAATAAGAGTAAAGTATGGGATTTAATTAATCAATATTGATTAACTAAGGGTAACAAATGTACCATACTAATGTAATATAATTAAAAGGGAAAGTGGTAAAGGGTTATATGGGAGCCCTCTGTAATATCTTTCCTTTTTTTTTTTTATAAATCTAAGTACACTTACTCTTAAAAGAGTACAAAAAAAAAAAAGATTACATTCATGGAATTCTAAAAAAAGAGGCAGACTAATAAATCCCCCATTCCAATGACCTCACTTTATGTAGGAAATTAAGATACACATTGACTCATGGTCACAAAAATTATTACATGAAATACATTGAGACTTCTACTTAGTTCAGTGTACTGCCCTCTCTATACTAAGTTGAATACAATATCAACGTATTTCTGAAGACAAATAGAAAATTCATGGCTTTAGTTTCCTGTTACTTGCTGATCCCATTTCATAGACCCTGTACATAATTCAGTACTTTATCTACGTGGCATCACTTTAATGAAGCTCACAATGACTGGTTGCTACTAGATTTAACTGGAAAATACTAAATAGCACCTAAAAAATATAATATTGTAGATTTTGCCTTTTTAGTCAAAAGAATATACTAAATATGATCTTTGCTAAACATCATCTATGTGGCTTTTCTCTAACTCAGCGATTCCTTAAGGAGGGTTTGAGTGTGTGTTTCGCTTGCAGTTATTTTGTTTTCTACAGGAAATTAAAGCTAACCAAGCTGTATAAGAAAATTTTTGAAACAAAGAATACTTACAGTAGAAATTAGCAGTACAGACAGCCAATAAACATTTATGGAGAATTAGCCTTTATGTCGAGGTTAGGATGCATAAGATGAGCTTAGAGCATAAGCTGTCCAGCACTATATTAAAGTGCTTTATATCCATTATTATATTAAATCCTTACGTAGTAGATTTATTACTATTTTCTTTCACAGCCAAGGAAATTGAGACCTCGAGAGGTTAAATGTCTTGCCCCTATGGACTTTGATGCTGGAATGTTGGGGGCATTATTTTCCCAATGTGCAGTAGTTTATTTTATTATTATTTTTTGCTAAACTTTAATTTTTTCTCCATGTATCCTCATATCATTCTTGTAAATAAATGGAATTTACTTATTTATCTGAATAATTAATAGCACGCGCACGCGCAAGAGAGAGAGAGAGAGAGAGAAATAAAAAAGATACAAAACTCAGAATCACTCCAAAGAAGGTGCTGTTTCTTTTTCCTTAAAGTCAATGATCTGTTCTATCATTTAGAACAGATTTGGCTGAAAGTAATAGAAAACTTGGCTTCTTTGGCTCAAACAATCAAGAATAGTGTTTTAACTTGACATATAAGGTAAACCTAGAGGAGGATGGCTCTAGACTTTGAGCAGAGTCCTGGAAGTGTCACTGAAGAACTGGGGAGCTTCTATCTCCCTATTTTGTCAATTCCTAAACCAGATTAATTTCTAAGACCGGCTCATTTTCTGGCCAAATGTGGATGCATCAACTTCAGGTATTATGTCTAAATAAGAAAACATGCATGGGAATAAAAGGGCAGTTTATTTTCATGCATCTTCTTAAGAGCGAGGAACGTTTTTGTGCAGACCTCCTTTCACGTCTTATTGGGCAGAACTGGGTCTAAAGCAATCATTAATAAAAAGACTGGAACAGCCACATATTTGGGCTAGACTAATCACGACTGACCCTGGAGCTGGAAACACGTGCCTCTCTCCTGAGGTTTGCGCGAGAGGGCAGATGCCCGAATAAATTCCCAACTAAAATCAGGGCTCTGCCAGCAAGGAAGAAAAAAGGGGCTGGATGCAAGTATGTAACTGGTCAAGTCTGCTGCCATCCCAAATCAAGGAAATGGAAGAACCAAGGCCAAAACACCGCAAGCTCTGACTACTACGACTTTTCATTTGTGGTGTGTTGCTTCAATTTATCAGATGTGGACTTCCTGATGAATGAAATATTACTTTCAAAAGCTTATATAATCAAAAAGTTTTATCACAGTTTTATTATACTGATTTTTTAAAAATGATAAATAAGTTACAACGTGGCTTAGGATACAGACTGGAGTTCATTCTATACACAGTCTAGTCTTGTGCTAGAATTTGCATAAATTATTTCATGAGAATAGAGGATCCAGAGCAATGCAGTAAAGTTCCCAGTGAAAACTGAGCCTGTGTGTATGCTCACAGATGCAAGACGCGCAGTTATGTTACACTACCAGCGATCAAGATCGCTGCCGGGGTGCTCCCTGGGGTGTGCAGAAGAATTCCTGGTCAATGTAGCAAAATCAAGAGGACACAGATAACCAGAAAGAAGTTGGTATGAACCACACCCGCAGTCCATCCTGCGGGTGATCCTAGGCCTATCATTGACCCTCCTTGATTCTTCGTTCGTAAAACTGAGATTTCCACTTCATGCTGGTGAGGTTCACAGTAACTAAATGTTGGAAATAAGCAGAACATGCTGTTTTTCTTTGTTTCTACTTTCACTAAAGAGACTCTTCCTAGAGCGTCAGGCACTTTTGTGGCAATTATTATGCTTCATTTGCTATGCCAGTTCAGGTAGGAAAAAAAAAAAAGCATGTGTGAACAAAGTATACGAAGTCCACGATGACTCAAAATTGTCTGAAATATGTTAATATGAGAGAGAGAGGGAGGGAGGGAGAGAAAGAGAAAGCACTTCTCAATGGGACGGGATTTAATAACATTCAGTAGATCCCTTAAAAATATTCAGTAGAAATACTAAAGAATGCAAAATTTGTAGGATGTTGGATCACTGACTTTGGTAATGGGCATCCTTGACTTAACCAGTTGCATCCATTATCCTTGTGTACCTTTTGGCTGGAAACATCTTGGTATTCACTTGGCTGAACTACAGTGCCCAGGTGTTTGGTCAAACAGTGTTCTGGATATTTCTGTGAAAGTGGTTTTGGGATCAAGTTAGCATTCATTTAAACTGGTAGACATGGGGAAAATCAATCACCCCCCATAATGTGGGTGGACCTCATTTAATCAGTCAAAGACTTTAATAGAAAAAGGTTGTCCTTCTCTGCAAGCAGGAAGAAATTGTCAGACTCCGCCTTTGGACTCAAATTGAAAATCTTTTCTGAGTCTCCAGCCTGCTGACCTACCTTATGTGATTTTGGACTCACTAAACCTCCACAATATTCACGTGAGTTGATTCCTTAAAATCAACCCCCTGTCTCTGTCTCTCTCTACAAGATCCATGAACACACCATATCTATACATAAAAGCATACACATACATATATCTATCATCTATCAGGTCTATTATGTCTATTTATCTATCATCCATCATCTACCTATCACCTATCTATCATCTACTATCTATCTATCATCTATCTATCTATCATCTATCTATCTATCATCTGTCCATCTACCCTGTTGGTTTGCTCTCTCTGAAGAACTCTAATAGTGTATGTATCCTGAGCCTGCCCTAAACATTACTTGAAATAATGGAAAGGCACATATAATGGGAACAGAAGACATGGCCTCAGTTGGCCATTTCCTAATTCTTGGTAATTTTCTTTGATTGCTTCTTAGTTGCTTTACTCCCCCAGGCCTATATATATATATATATATATATATATATATATATATATGCATTTTTTGGATATATATATACATTTTTCCTATATGTAGTGTGTGGTGGTAATCATGTGTAGAAATATCAATGTACATGAAATTCCATTTAATGGCTGGAAACAGTCCCTCATAGAACATTCCCTAGTGTCGTTTTTTCCATCAAATATTCCTTGCTTTCTTTCTCCCTGTTTTCTACGACTATAATTGAAATGAGCCCTCTGAGTCACAAAAGTATTTGCAAAAGGGGGGATTACCAGGGAAGTGATCACATCGCTACATGTTTTTATACGACAATGTCTGATTCAACGTGCTCGCAGTCTATACTGAAGCAAAAAGCAAATGGACACCAATCGAAAGAGTTGAGTCAGGCTAGCAGACTGCGCCTCACGCATTTCTTCTTAGTATCTTTTCAACACCCACTCACTTTGGGGTTTCAAGTCAATAACCTCTTTTCAGTCTACAGCAACTTATTGGACGTTTATTATGGATCTGGCATTTTCCTAAGTGCCAGAGACATTGTGTTTGATGCTGGGGTTCGAATTAAATCTGGAGGATTTATTACTCAGATTTTAGTGAGTGGGACCAGTCTCATTTAATGGAAATTTCAAATTATACTATATGGTAGGAGGGGATGGAGGCTAGAAAATGAGGGAAAGACGGTAAGTTCACATCGTTTAAATGATAATGAATTCTAATAGTTCAGAAAGTCAAATACAACCTTTGTAGTACCTGGAACTTTTGTGCATGATTTTTTCCTTTAATCTAGGACTGTCTCTCCAGCTCCCTCCATTTCTCTTCCCAGAACGTACATGTCCCTTCTATCCAGAAGATCTCCTCTCTTTTCAAGTCTTGGGTACTTGACTATGTTCCTCTCTCATGTCACCGTGTATTTTCCCCTATCTTAAAATTATAGTGCTTGCCTCGGTTTTCTTTGTCTTTCCCTCAGAACTGTTAACGTTCTGACAGCAGGGGCCGTGTACTTCTTGATTGATGTTTATCTCCAGGGCACACAGTAAGTACTCAATAATTATTTGTCAGATAAATAAATGAATGGATCAGTTAAGCCACAATCGATATAGAAATTACAGATGCTTTCCCTAAATCTAATGATCTTCATGTCTCTACATCATTCATTCTTTCATGTCATTCTCCAATTATGTACTAAGCTTCAAGTCTGTATATCAAAATCAGAATTAAATGCTCAACATGTTCTGCTTAAGAAAGCATATCTGGATATGAATTAATTAAGTCATCAGTTGCTGATACCTAAATACTTATTATTTCCAATATACTCTATCAATTACTTATATATATTTTTATAGTCATCACACTAACACATCTCATGCCACACCTTCCAACTAGAATACGAGCCACGAGGACAGGAATTTTTGACTATTCTGTTCATTCAGTCCTTTACCCTGAGTTCTTAGGTTAGTCACATACTAAGTACTCAACACGTATTTGTTGCACGAATGAAATAATAAATTAATGAATATAAAGTAGAAGGAACTCTGGTTTACAGATTAAAGTCCCAGACTGAATCTAAGCTGGAAATCTCTGATAGTACCAGCTACACAGAGTTTTGTTGAGGGTTAAGTAAGGTAATGTTTGTGAAAGCAAACTGGGAAACATTGACTAAATGTAAACTATTATCAGTAATATCGAGTCAGAAAAATACCCTGTTATAGGGGCACCTGGGTGGCTCAGTGGCTGAGCATCTGCCTTCGGCCCAGGGCGTGACCCCGGGGTCCCCGGGATCGAGTTCCACGTCGGGCTCCCTGCATGAAGCCTGCTTCTCCCTCTCCGTGTCTCTGCCTCTCTCTGTGTCTCTCATGAATAAATAAATTTTTTTATTTTAAAAAAGAAAAAGATCCTGTTATAATAATACTGATAAAAGACAACAGAACTATTCATTGTTTTTTTATTTCTCAGTTTTAGAAGGTAACGAATGAAAATTTGTGAATTTTTGAAGCTCGTGGGCCTGCTTCGCCAACACACCAAGCGACTGGTACCAGACCGCTCCCGATCAACCCGCTGTAACTAAGTCTTTGTAAATGATGCGCAGCCTTCATATTCACAACAGAAGGGAAGAAGACGCTGCTTGCATTACAACCACATGCTCTATAGGTAAGTCCAAAGGTGCATCGTAGCTGAATTCCATTTCTGTGCTCCAAATAGGCACGGGGAGATGTTTAAAAGTAAGCTTTAGTTCCAAAAAGAATGTAAGTGTTCCAGCTTTTAGCTAAACCTAGTAAAAAAAGAAAAAAAAATGTTGTGCAGATCCAAACGGCTGACTTCCTGGTTACTTCATATGAAAGAACAAAGTCTGTTCCAACTGCAGCTGAAAATGTGTTTACAAGCACCATTTAGTTATAGAACAAGTCATCTCTCCGAGACACTTCAGTAGATATTATTATTTCCATCCACTGGATGTTAGGTTCGCATCCATCATCCAAAGCATCTCGTTAGGTGCCAGTGGGCCTGTGGCTCGGCTAAGCTGCGCGCAGACCTCAGTGTGGTGAGATTTCTGTGCAGACGTCTAGGCGGAGACGTCCCACCAGCAGCTGCCCGTGGTGGTCAACGGTAAGGGCCGAGGAATCGGGTCAGGGTCTCTGTTCTGCTTTCTCCATGTAATGTGCTGTGTGGTCTTGAGCAAGTTACTTAACCTCTCTAGGCTTTTAATTTTTTTGATCTGAGAGTGATACTGGCCCAGGTTTTGCCGTGAAGAGCAAAGGGGGCGATCGTGGTGGTTAGCACACTGTGTGGCCCCATCGAAGGGCTCCTATGATGAAGAAAGACCAGACTCAGGGCAGAAAACAACAAAAAAAGGCCTTTGCTTTCAAGTGTGTGGACAGTTCTCCTGACGCTGTGGACTCACAGGTATGACCGCCCAGGAGCGTGTGATTGAGGATCCGTCCTTAGAAGCGTCGAGGTGACTAAGGTCTCAGGGCACATCCCACAAGCTCCTCCAGGTGACCCAGTTTAGTAGCCGAGGGTAAGTGATCGCTTCCTGAATGGATCATCCCATTCATTTAGCTTTATTATAAAAGCTACGCAAGGTAAAGGGAACTTACTAGAAAGTCAAGTAGTATATTGGAGTCGAATGTTTGCAGAAGAGCCAGGCGGTGGGCGAGCACACGCAGGGCGTGTGACCCGCGCGGGCCAGGCCAGTGCAGCCCCTGCCGCGGGGACCAGGAGGCCGCGCTCCTGGCCTCCTGTCGCTGGGCAGGTGGAAGCCAGAGCCCCGGGTTGGCCCTCAGCCCTGACCGTCACCCGCCGGAGGCCTTGGGCGAGTTCCCGGACCTTCTCCCGCCCCAACCGTCTTCATCTGAAACACGGACGCACCCGCCGTACCTGCACCGAGCAGCGGGAGGCCTAAATGAATAAATCCAGGTGAAGTGTTCGACCTAGCGCCCCAACTATGATAAATACTCAAAAAAATTAGCAATGGTCATTTTTTATGAAGTTCTCTTTAGGCTCAGTGACATCATCTTCTGTGTCTGTTGGTATTAAAGGGAATGGCAATGGCGTAAGCAGGGCTGCTTCTCATCCTCTAAGGAGCAGGAACACCTGCTCCAGGTGCAGGAGGAGCGAGCCGGCAGGCTGGGCGCAGTCACCCAGGAGGGAAGCAACATAACGAATGAAAAGTCAACGCAGGATCTGGCCGCATCCAGGTTCGGGAAAGACACCTGTTGGCACCAGAGACGACGACTCGGGGGGCAAAGTGTGGGTGGCAGAGAGCCCAGGTAAAATGCTGGTGGAGGACGCCAGGCCAGAAATTATGAGCACCCATGTACCGGGGCACTGAGAGCAAGAAGAGAAAAACACGGGCAGCATGAAAATTTGCCCCGAGAGTCCGGCCAGGACTTAGCAACGAGGGAGACGCAGGAGGCCAAGGGAGGGAGAGCGCAGCATCGGGCCGGGGGGGCGGCCGGGGGGCGGCCGGGGGGGGGCAGGCAACACGAGCGAGTCCCAGGGCACTTCCGGCCCGTTGGGCGCCACGACACAGCTGCCAGCGGCGGACCGGAGCCTTCGGAGCGCGCCCTTGGACAGCCCAGGACCCTGGCATCGCTTCCGAGCGTCTGTGTCCGGAAGGCTTGGCGGATACAGCCGGCCCCGGAGAGCGCCCTACATTAGTAGGATCCCCTTGGAAAACCTTGAGGGTGCGCAGAAGGAGGACAAAGCTGCTCACCGTGGATCACACACAAACTCCACCTCCAATAAACTATTTCCATGAGTTTAGTCAATAAGGAGCTAGAAAACCGCCTACACAGATGTCCTTCGGGCACAGCTGATAGGAGGGGAAACGTCTGCAGGGCCCGAACGACCTTCAGGGACTAGTCATGTTGCAGATCAACTTCCTAGAAGGTCATACCGAGTCACAGATCGTAAAAACTACCGCTTTCTGGGCTCGCCGTACTTTATACATGGCCCATCTCATGGATCATCTCATTTGACTGTCGTAAGTCTCTATAGTAAGTACTATTATCCTCATTTTACAAATAAAAAAAAATTAGGCTTCAGAGAAATTAAGAAAACTGCCCAAGGTCACCCAGCTCCTGAGTGGCAGAGGGACTGGAGACGCTGCCAGGGGATGGACAGCTCGTGTTAGGGGACAGGGCCAGGTGTGTGTGGCCCTCGCTCTCAGAGGTTCCCAGTCTCTGCCTCCACAGATGACAAACCGCAGAACAAGGATGAAAGGTCAGGTCAGGCCCATCGAAGTACAAAGCCCGTGCTCTGCCCACCAGGCTTCCCCAGTCGTGTTTAACTAAGAGAGACGCGCATCACGCACGGTCTGGAGTTCGGGTTGTAAAAGGTGCATGTCTACAAGGTAAACAGAAGAAGGATACAGGAGGAAAGAGAACTGTTGCGTTCTCTAACAATTTCCTTAGGTTGAAGTTTGGCTTCACGAAAAAAAAGGCATTTAAAAAGAAGCGGAAAAAAAATAAAAAATAAAATAAAATAAAAAGAGGCGGATGTTAGAGTTAAGAAGAAAATATTTTATATTCAATTTTACAAACCCAAGTCTCTTGATGACATCTCAAATTGTCAGTACAATTTTTGTAAATCAAAGAACAGTTGTTCAATATCTACTACTTGCTCAGAATGAATACGAAATGTTTTAAATATCTGTGAACTGGTTCTAAAAGCAGAACAATGTGAAGGATGTGTTAGATTGTCCAAATACAGTTTTATTATTATTAAAACCACTTGGATTCTACTGTGCGGTTTTTTCATGATTACATTATCTTTCGCTAATTTGCTTACAACAGAGTATGATTCTTTATTTCCCAATTTACCAAAATTTCAAGAATCAAATTTCTAAATGGTCCAAGTTACAGAATTCTCATTTTCTATGCTCCATTATTCAGCCTTTCTTCCAAGCTATGTACTATGCACCTAAATAAACTCAATTCTCTAAAACAGCTGATTCTTTAAAGAACCAGTATACAGAATAAAACAAGACTATTAATTAGAAATATTATGCAGAAGTTAAAAAGAAAACTAAAGCCTTTATGAGCCACTACAAGGTAGCACTTAAATGTGAAGATTCCCAGGCTTGGATCCCAGCTTTGCCTCAGACGACCCTGAGAAAACCACTCATCGTCTCCAATCACACATCTACACTTTCCTCATCTGTAAAACTGGGAGGATAAAATTCCCTTTCTCCTAGAGACGTCGTAAAACCCAAATACATGCTGGTCATTAAAGTATGCCTGGTAAATGAAAATATTAGCTGTTATTTTAAAAACTAGGATGCTTGGCACTTCTCTTCCCAATGTAAGTTCTTAAATTTCTTCAGGGCGCCCTAAATGCTCGCTGCCATCAGTTCAGTCCTGAACTCAGATCGGGCAATTTTTGCCCCGAAAATAGAAAATTCACAGCGGTGTTGGGCGGGCAGTCAGTCCCTACAATGGAACGACTTAACACTCAAAAGTCATGAAAACGATCAAGTGTTGCCAAAAGTCAGCTTTTTTTAAGAAAAAAAAAAAGTTACCTGTCCTGTCTTCTTTTTCCTTTTTATTCTTTTGTTAAGGAATAAAATATAATCTCTCTAAATTTTTTTTTACTCTTGGTCCCTTTCAAGTGATGTTCCTATGTTCTTTTGAATCAGCAGATTTTATATAATGATTTAATTTCATTTAAAACTCTCATTAGATTGGAACATCTGCTCCATTTTATTATTTTTTAAGGTTTTATTTATTTATTCATGAGAGACACAGAGAAAGAGGCAGAGACACGGGCAGAGGGAGAAGCAGGCTCCCTGCGGGGAGCCCGACGCGGGACTCGATCCCGGGACCCACGTGGCACAAAGTAACATAACTGCCTTTATTCCTCTGGATCAAAAGGTGTTTCAGAGAAGAAATTAAGTCCGTCCCCAGCACTTGATGTAGTGCCTGTACACAGGGGACACGGTTAGAGTAATGTATTTTTAAATAAGTGCTTACAGGGCAAGAAAGAGAAAAAAGTAAAAGAGGAAATAGAGGACTGGCAACAGAAAGATATGAGAAAAGTCTGCGTATTCCTGAGGTAAGATGATAGATTAACCTTAAAGAGGTATTGTAGGAATAATTGGGATAAATTCGCTAATGCCTCAGTGACAAAAATAAACACGTCCATTCCTTGCTTGATCTAATTTTCGTTTGTTCTAATTGGATGAAGGAAGGGATAGTTAAGTGCCACCTTGATCATCAATCCTGAATCACAGATTAGATCCCTGGCGAATTTTCAGATGATATAGAACAATAAAGAATATTTATCTTTGTGATACCGGGTTATGAAAAACTCTGAAATCAGAGGGACTTGTCAAAATGCTGAAGATCAGATTTATAAATGTCCGTAGAGTAAATCCATCACGGAAGCTATTGTTTTTATCACGCTTTTCTATAGGGAGATTATTCGAGGATCATATGGCTTTACCTCCCTGCACGTATGATTTATGTTTGCCGGGCGGAGAGATTTTTCCTCTTGACACCTACGAGAAAACCTCTGTTCTGCCAAAGAGCTCCTGCCCCCGTCCTCGCTCTGCGGCGGCAATGGGAAGTGTTCCCAGCCTCAGACACTGGTGTGAACAAACAGAGCTGACACCCACGTAAAGTGGTCTTACGCGTTCACTGAACACCCCTATCTGGTTGTTTTCTTTTCTGGTCATTGATTACCACCGTTCTGGGTTCTGCCTATTTTGAGGAAATCTTTGGAAAATTACAAGGAGTGAGGTAAGGGAAGTCCTGTAACTGCTGAGCTCAGTGTTTCCTTCTGGTCTTCTATCCACAATCACGGACCAAAGAGCATATATCCTGCTGTTTCCATAGGATTTTTTAGAGTCTATTTTCCATTTCCATTAATCATGATCAACCGCACACTTAATGAAAATTAAAACTACAATACAAAAAAAAAAAAAAACTTCCATACGTACGGCCAAGATTTTCTACACTGACGCAAAGTACCTAGTTTCTAACCACCACTTCTTAACATAAGAACAGTGATACGTGATTATCTAGGATATCCTATTGCATCTTCTGTTTTTAACTCTTTTCATATTTATTTTCCGTCAATCTCTGCATCACTGTGAGAATAACAGAATTCAGAGAGATTAAATTTCTATAAAGATCCTATCCTTCATGTTTTTGCTTTTTTCTTGTTTTGTTTTTTTTGTTTGTTTTGTTTTTTGTTTGTTTGTTTTTGTATCTGTAGCTCATCTTTGATCTTAATTAAGCCTGGACTAACAAGCTGCCTAAACTGCACAGGCTAAGAGCTCACGGTCAGCATTATGGGGCTTAACTGGACGCACCGTCAAGTCGGAAACCGGGAACACGATGTCTACTCGGCCTAAGTGCTCCAAAGACGTGTCTTTACAGGACACCCCAGGCAGTTTCATGATAGTTTATCACCCGTCATGATGAGGACTTTTAGAGAAAGCTTTCCAATCCCCATTGTTGCCGACAACTTTGGGGGCAAAGTAAGCTTCTTTTGTGCAGAGTATCACGTTTTTTTTTTTTTTTAAGCTCCTCTAAAAGTTGCAAAAGTGCACCGCGGCCGGCTGCTACAGCGGCACCCGTCAGCTGCGGCGTCATTGTTAATATTGTCAGACTTGGTGAATTCTGCCCCCCGGCCGGCTCTGTTAAGAGCTTGGGAAGAAAGCAAGGCGGAGGAAAGATCAGAGAACTGAATTTATTGAACACCCGCCGCGTGCTGGGCATCATCTGGGGGCTCAACGTCTATCACCACATGTAACGCCCACAGCAACTTGATGAGGGACGTACTACTAGCCCCAGCTTGTAGGTAAAGAAATTACGTCCAGCTCTTGTGTGCATCCTCTCCTCTAGTTGCGGATACGCAACAAACAACACACAAACTCATTACCCTATTTTGGGGGGGAATTCTAGGATAATTTAAAAATTTAGGATATAATTGATGGTTTATTTGAAATTTAGAGACTCTAAATTCCATAGATTAAAGGCCAATTAATAATTATGGCCATACACCACCTAGAGATGTTTTATGGATAATACTCCTTCCTACATTTCCTTTCTCTACCTCCTGTGTCCCCTCCAACGGTGGAGCCACCAGCCCCCGTGGTAGGGGGACAGGATGAATACGGCTGCAAACAAAGAAGTTACTGCTCAGCCTTAAACTTCAAAACTGAGCGTTTAAAGCCCTAATCTGGCACAATCGTCAGAAAGCCAAATGCTTGTCGAGCTAAAAGGTTTTCTTGGAACGTCAAACGCTGGACATGAAGTGTGAAGGATAAGCCAGGAGCTACGGGGGGGTCACAACTGTCGCCACAGAATGCAGATGAGCGTGTGGTCACCGCACCGCTGACCTCCGACCCCCAGGAAACAGGTGCTTCACCACATGACGAGAGAGTCATTCAAAGTGAGCCAAACTAGAGTTTGGGGACCGCGGGTGGCCGAAGGCCAGCCCACCGCTAGGGTCACGACCTCAGTTGGGTAGGACAGGAACAGCCAAATAGCTTTGATGGGATCTCTTCAGGGATCATGCTTCTCTTTCCCAACACGTAACTGTAAGAGTCTCAAAGCTTCTTAAAACACCCCAGATCTACAACTGGCATCTGATCCAAAAACTAAGGGGACGTGTCCAGGGGCCAAGGCCTCTCTCCCGACTTCTCCGTGCCCCATGGTCCTCTGCGGAGGCTCAGCGGGGTCTCAGGTGAGCACGCGGTGCTGAAGGCACGAGATGAGGAGGCCGTGGACCACAGGCTCCTGGGGGACGATGACTGGCCCGGAGGGACGTACAGGGAGGTCGAGGGCAGCAGCAGGGACGGCAGCTGACCCAGGGGTGGATGTCTCCGCTCAGCGCGACCAGAGCAAGGGGAGGGACGAAGTGTCCTCGGCCAGCGCGTGCGACACACCTACACACACCTGCATGCACACCAGCAGCGGCTTGCGGGAGAGGGAAAGAGGAAGATGCTACTGTGGACAAAGAGGGACTGGCAAGGTCTGTCAAGGAGAGAGGAGCTTAACACATACAGAAGGGGGCCCCGTGAGATGCTCCGACCTAAGGCGTCAGTAGATTCTAAGAGTCCCGCTTTGGCGCGTCAGGCCTTGTGACCGCGACTGTAAATTCAATCCTCCCAAGATACTAAGTTAAAACCATCCAGGCTTTAAGACTTTACAAAACATGTTCATGTATTTGTCTCATTCGACGCTCATGGCCAAATGGTGAGGTAGGTAGGAATACTTTTGTTTTCTTTGCACAGATGGAAAACACCGACCCCCCCAAAAAAATAAAAATAAAAATAAAGAAAATAAAAATAAAGAAAAAATAAATTAAAAGAAAAGAAAAAAAGAAAAAGAAAACACCGACCCTTGGAAAACTTTCTTTTCCCCCCCACCCTTGGAAAACTTCTGCAGCCTGTTTCAAACCTCCTGGCTACCACTTGTTAGAGCTAGAACCCAAATCCATTTTTTTAAAAAGATTTTATTTATTTATTCAGAGAGACACAGAGAGAGAGAGAGGCAGAGGGAGAAGCAGGCTCCACACAGGGAGCCCAACGCGGGACTCGATCCCGGGACTCCAGGTTCACACCCCAGGCCAAAGGCAGGCGCTAAACTGCTGAGCCACCCAGGGATCCCCCCAGATCCATACTTTCCCCACTCTTCTACATTGGTTTCATTTTACTTAATGTTGAACTAAATGTAGAAAACCCAATGTTTAGTATAGTCTTTCCTCTGCATCTGATACCCACAAGAAAAACACAATTTAGAATGCAGACCCCATCACATTATGCCTGAAGTACTTAGTAATGTGTGTATCCAGGCTAGGTGTCAAGGTCTCGTAAAGTTCTTTTTTTTTTTTTTTTTTTTTTTTTTTTTTTTACTATGCATTGATTTATCCCTCAAATATTCATGGCACAGGTACTGTGTGCTAAGCGCTGGCTGCACAAGAGTGAGATGCTAGTTCTGGTGCCGCAATGCCCTTCCTCCTGGGAAAGACACACGGACAAGCAACATCCAACAGAATTAGCCTTTCGATGGCAGGTGTATGCAAATGACTTTCACGACACAGAGGAAAAGCCACTAATTTTCCCCTGGAATACTAGGAGAAAGGTTATAGGAAGCCTTCGTGGAGAAAGTGGCATTTGGGATTTGGGACAAGAATGTAAAAAAAATCAGTAAATAAATAGAAGCAGTATCTCTGGCAGCCACCGTGGCCTGGGGCAAAGCCACGGACGTTTCTGGAGCTTCTAGTGGCTCCCAATGGCCAGAACCCTCGAGGCGTCGTGGACGTGCCATCTAGTTGGGGACCTGGAGCTTGGGGGGCAGCGACGGTTTCCAGGCACAGGTGTCCTAGGCAGGCCTGGGTACCTCCCGGGGTCGAGGTGGAACCATAGAGCCGAAAGGGCCTTGGAAACCACCTGGGATTAGACATCAGGGAACAAGAAGACAAAGCACGTGGGACGCCCGGGGGGGCGCAGCGGTTTAGCACCACCTTCGGCCCAGGGTGTGATCCTGGGGTCCCGGGACCGAGTCCCGTGTCAGGCTCCCTGCGTGGAGCCTGCTTCTCCCTCTGCCTGTGTCTCTCATGAATAAATAAATAAAATATTAAAAAATAAAGAAGCTGAAGCACATGCCGCTAAGGGAGGGAAGAAGCCTGGGAGGTCAGCGGTGGGCGCCGGGCGCAGCGCTAGCAACGGCCGGAGGGCGCGACTTCGACAGACGAGGCTTCGGCCCACCGCAGAGCACCCCACGGCGTGGTGGGTGAACACGCACAGACCCAGGAACACTCCGACTCCAGACGGCTAGGGAAGGCGGCAGGGACAGGAGACTTCGTCAGGTAAATAGACTAAAGGCAAGAAAATCACGTCCAATAATGCCCCTAGAAATGCCAGGACTTGGGTACGCCCGCGAGGCGGCATGAACACGGCGGGAGCTGCCAGTCACTCGCTCTCCGTTTTGTTCCCCAGAATTCAGAGAACAGTGAATCCAAGGTTTCGCAACGAATGGGCTTTTTTTTTTTTTTTTCAGGATCTTAGATTCTATTGCTCAGTAATGGACGAAGGACTGTATTTTAAAGAAACAAAGAGCGAGTGTTTCTGGAAGGTGCGCGAAAGCCCTGGGCAACAGTTGAAGGGCCACGAGTTACATTAGGTAAAAATGTCAGTTTTGTACTAATCGTCTGGTTTACACAAATACGTCCATCGGCATCTCGTAAACTGAAAAGACTTGCTTTTTCGATCACAATAAAAATAGACATAACGTTCATCAAGACTGACTGAAAGTCCTGGGGTCAAGGACACGCGCTGGGCATCTAGCCCCCGAGCGCACCTGTGCGGCCTGACCCGGGCCGTGGCCCCCGGACCCCGGGCGCTGCACCTGCCGGACCACGGTCCTCGAGCTCCCCTCTCACGGCCTCCAGTCAGCAGAGGGTGCGCGTCACCGCGACCCGGAGCAAGTCCCCGGGGCTCTCAGGGAAAGGACGGGCCCAGGAAAGCACCTGTCAACCTCGGCAGCAGGGCCCGGCTCTGCACGTCCTGCCCCGACCTGTCATCCCTGCACCTGCGGACCCCCCGGATGACGAAGCTCCTCGCAGCGCCCCCTGCACCTGTGCCCCACACCTGTGCACAGGGGCCTGCTGAAAGCCGGGCAGGAAAGCCACGCGCTCGGCGCCGGGCAGGTGTCCCCGGGGAAGGCCACAGGGTGTCCGGGCCCCGCTGCGCGCCGGCGCAGGATCGGGAGGAAGAAGGAGCACAGGATGCGTGTGACAAGCTTGTCCGCTGCCCTGGAAGGCCGGGGAGCTTCGGCGTGAGGGGGCAAGCGGCTTCCTGGGCCGTGGCGACCTTTGTGGAAGTGGCTGGCACAGGCTTGGTCCCGGCCGGGGGCTGCGGGCCGAGAGGGCGACCGCAGCAGCAGGCTCAACTCTTGCCAGGAGGAGGCCGGTGGGCACGACCTCGGAGCGGCTCAACGTTTTACCTTTTCATTTTGATTTTTTAATTTTCTTTCGGAGGGTCAACGTTTGGAATCGACGGCAACTTACCCTCGTCTTGGAATCCGGTGGATCCCCCGGCCCGGGAGGCGGGGAACGGGCTCAGGGCGCCAGCTCCGGGTCGGGCCACTTTCCCCGAGTGCACTGGGGCCCATGGGCTCCTGCAGGTTCTCTGCGGGTTCCTCTAAGACTCCACGGCCCTTTCCATTGTAAGAATCATTTTTGTGAGCGAAGGTTCTTATCTGGTTGATAGGAACCACATTTACGGTATAAAGGAACCAAAGGCGTTATCTCGTGAAATACAGAAGATACGCGATGCAACAGTTTGCTAATTAAAAGTTGCAGAGGAAAAAAGGAAAAAAGAAAAAAAAAAGTTGCAGAGGGATAGATTTCCTGGTAATAGTTCTTTTCGAACTCCCTGCTGGGCGGCTGTGTCATTCTGACAAGGTCAGCGGCCCCCTTCAGCGGCTGCAAGGGCTTTGTCACCTACTGTATTTCTAAGAAATGTTTATTACCGGATGGCCCACAACTTTTTCCTGATGTCTGCAGCCTCCTTCAAAGCTTCTCTTTTTATCTTTATGGTGCAAATGAGAATCGGCATCATAGATCCTTCCATAGGTCATGGGAATTATATTTAGAATAGTGACCTCTTCTATAAATATATATATCACGCACAAGATTAGACTATCATCTTTTCAAACGCTTTCTATTTCATCTAATCTCTGCAAGTGGTAAATGTACCCCTGGGGGGAAAAAAAAGATCAAAATATTCTACAAAATTTTCCTCATGTAATAAAATTTTCCTATAACTCTGCAGCTTTCCAGCAAAAAACAAAAGTACTGTTTTTCATTTTTATCCCCCCAAAAAATGGCGAATCAATAAACCATTTTCTTTCTTTTTTTTTTAATAAATCATCTTCAATGGGGAGGAGATAAGGTACTGTGATTTGCGTGTCCGAAATATCACTACAACAGCAGTGTGCTACTTTTTTTACATAAGTTATTTCATCACTACAACTGCAACTGCACGGGCATTATTATTTTCATTTCCAGGATTAGTAAATTATGACTGAAAGAGTTAAAAATAATTTTCCCACGGCGGCCTGGCAAGAACGTAACAGAAGAAATTTTAAACCTGTGTATGTGCTCTGCCCGCAATCAACTATGCATGTCACTGAACCACAGATGCCTGCAAAATAAAATATAGGTATTTGGTAAAATAAAAATCGCAAGTTGAGGGTGGCAGGAGGTAAGAGACTATTATAAGCCAGCCAACAAAAGTAATAAGAATTCCACGTCTTCTAAAATGTAAAAACCCCCCAAAAGACCTCAAAGACTTTTGTCATATGTGATAATAGAAAAAAAAAAGGAATTGGAGGAAATAATTATTCTGTGCACCTTTGCCTCTGCAGCTCTTTTTTGCTGATGAGCCTGGAGCCCAGTTTCACAAAAACTGAAACCTGCCTCAACAGGGTATTTAGGACGAGAGAAGTAATCCCAAGGCCTGACAAGCACAAAAACCAAAACCATCCTAATGAGCCGTATTCAGCAAAATGAGTCTTTTCATCTGCCTCAGATTATCCTGGAGTTGTGTTTTCCCTACCGCTTTGCTTATTTAGCTGGGCATGGAAGATACTCACTAAGAGGCATACTGGCAGCCTCAAATACCTCTCTGTCTTGAAGAAGCCTCGAATGCACACTGATAATTGGTGTGATAAAGTGAAACCCTCTTGAGAGTTTTTGTGTGGATAATATCACCCTCTGACAGTCGAAGGAAAAAAAAAATGAAGGGCTAATGCAATGCAATCCTGTATATACTCACTGGACAATTCAAATGACTGCTTGACTCTAAATTTGTTGGTGATCTGTAGCTGACATTAAATAATGCTTCCATTTTCTGACAATTTCCTCATTTGGGGGTAAAATATTTTTTTTTTCTGTTAAAAAAGGAAGTGAGAAATTATAAAATGATTATACTTCGGCATGATAGTCCTTGAGTATAAAATGTAGTAATTTTCAAGCACAGCAGTCTTACTTGTCTTTTATGCATTGGGGTTGTTTGTGCTATGTCATTTGCTAAAAGAGTTCCACAATTACAAAAAATACTTGAAAACCATTCATCTAGTGGAGATTGTGTTACCATCCAAAGGAGGAGTCCAAGTGGCTTCAAAAGAACACCAAAGGAGGTTAAACATGAATGGTTTGATCTATTTACTTTTGAAGAATTTATTTTTAATTAGAAATACTCGCGATTTTAATGATTCCACCTGTTAATACAACAAAATGAAAACTAAAATTTTCTTTGCAAAAAGATAATTCATGAAATGATGGTTACAATTCCAAGTGCTAGCTAAAGTAGACATGAGCAAAACTGAAATATATAAGATTTGAATATTAAAGGGAATTTCAGACTACAGCTTTATCAATTGATAATTATCTTGAAAACTCCACAGTATATCCATTCTTAAAATCTCAATCACTCCACAGATCCTCCAGGTTTTCATTAAAAAATAAAATTTTATTTCATAACTAAGCTTCGGTACTTTAAAAGTCTGTTTCCCCAAGCTAAAACTGAATTACTATTAATCTAAATTTCAAAATGAAGGTTATTATTTTTTTTTCCAAGGGCCCCATGCTAGGAAAATAGCTGTGCTAGGGAAATAGGAGGGCACAGGACAATTCATTTGAGAAATTTATAAAATAGATTTCAACTCAAAGAAAAAAAAACAGAATATATTCTCAAGTACTACTATATTGGATAGATCTTCAAGCTGGCCAGGATTAAAAAAAAAAAAACAAAAAAAAAGCAAGGAAGAGAGACACTAGACAACTTGCAGTTGGTAGTCATTGCTGCTATTATCCTTGACCACTTGAAGGCCATTGCGTTAAGGTAGGAAAACTCCACATAAGTGCTAAGAACATGACCCAAAAGGTACACGATGATCTGAAAAGAGCTGGAGTTCCTAATGGCATCACTGGGCCTTAATACCAGCGCAGGCATTTGCCCATCGATTGTCTTGCCATGACGCTCTCGGTTATGTGACTTGTGGGGCCAATGGGATGTGAACGGACACGAAATACGCGACGTGTGAGTAGGAGCTTTCATTGAACTTGAACGGGTCGGTATGGCCCCTCCATCCTGCCCTCTTCCAGGGAAACAAGGCGTCCCAGACCAGGGCTCCCCCTTCCGCCTGGATGCTGGAGTTTGGAAGACGGGGTGAGCACACCCAAGCAGAGCCGTGGCAACCCCCCACATCTGCAAGGAAGGGGCAAGTCTCCGTGGCTGTCCACACCGAGGTGTCTCGGGATTGTTAGTGGCCGCTGCTAACTGGAAGGAGGAGTAAGATCACGATGTTACCCAGCTAAGCTACTAGCTGCTGGTGACCCGTAGGTGAACTCTTGCTCAAGAATGTGTCCTTAACCTGTACATGAATGGATGATCTTGACTCTACTCACGTACGCACTCTGGGAAGCAGGTTACCGTGGTCTTAACCCACAGAACTGGGCGCCGGGGAATCACAAAGGTGAAGGGCTCCAGGAGAGGAACACACGCGCGAATGTGCGTGGCCTTGCCCTGAGGAGCCCACAGCACCGATATGTGGGAAGCTATGGAGCTGCAAGGTGCTACCAAGTACCTGGGATGCGTTGTTAGAACAAATGCTACCAATGGGTGACTCCCTCCTGCTCAAGAACCCAAATATAGGAGGACCAGAAGCAGATTGTTCTTTTCAGACCCTACAGCATAACGGAGAAAGACAGAAGAAATCAGTATTCAGAAGGAAAGGAAACACATGTACGTTTTCTTTTCGTGTCTAAGAATAATCAGAAGAAAACTCTGATAGGGACTATTAAGGCGAGTCACTCTGACGCATAATCAATAATCATTTATTTGAAAATACTTGTTTTCTTAAAAAGAAGCTTTCGTGGTTTTCCCCGCACACGTATTCACTACATCTCCAGTCATTTTAATTAGGGATTTTCAGTTTTACAAATTGATGCTCTGATTCAGGTTTCCTTAGTGTGTCAGCCTGTTATTCAGCTTCCTTCGTCTTAGTGCCAATCTTCTAGTTACACTTGAATAGATGAGCTCCCTCTCCAGGTTTCCCCAGACGGGAAATTGTACCTGCATGTATCCAGTTGTTCCTGTCAGAAATCTTGCAATAATGCTTGATACTACACTTTTACTCACTAGCCGCTCCCGATATCAACGCAGCAACGAATCCAGTGGGTCATACAAAGCAAGGTCGTCTCAGCTTTGCCCACCTTTTCCCATTTCCACTACCGTAATCCTGGCCCAACCTACTGGGCCCACGTTAGTGTCTGGCCCAACCTACTGTAAACATCTCCTAATTCATAAAGCCCTACCCCACTCGGGCCTTCTGATGCACCGTAAACACGGCCGCCCCGAAGGATCATTTAAAAATATCGATCCGTCCGTACCACCCTTCCATTTAACAATGCTTAATGACTTCACATAGGATGTAGAATAAAGATCTTCCATGTTTAACCTGGTCAAGAAATCCCGAGATGATCGGGCTCCTATTATACCAATCTTCTCCTGACCCCTACTCTCCAGCCACGCCAGCTTCCTTCCAATCACTGTGACCTCCAAATGCCATCTCCTGACTTAGTCTTTGCAGATGCCATTTGCAAAGGCCTAGAATTCTCCTGATTCCTCCCTGTCCTGGCTAACTTCTATCATCCTAGAGGTCTTATTTAAGTATCAGCTCCTCAGAGATGCTGCTTCTCCTGCTCAGACCCTTATTATATTCATCCTCAGTACCTTGGTCTTACCCTTCTTAGCTCTAATGGGAGCCTGAAATCATTATGTCCCTAGGATGATTATTTATTTAACGTCTGCCTACCCTATTTGTGCCATGGAAACAGGGGTCACATGTATAGTCAGCCTTGACTAGGACAGGCTCTGGCACAGAGGAACAGCATAATAAATATTTAGAAGGAATGGATGAATGAAGACATAAACTTGATTAAAATTCATTAACTGAGCATATTTTGCAGATTCCAGTAGATACGGTAGGCTTCTTATTATAAATATTGTCCCAATCATCGACGGAATGGGAAAAGATAGATCAAATATGAAAATATTTCATGTGTTGTTTACAAATCAGAGGAGGAGTTAGTGCATTGTACAGAAACAGGAGACTTCTGGTGTATCAAAATATGAGTGTACATTAAATCACAAACTGAGAGAGTCAAAGTGTTTGAAACCTTAAAATTTTCCCAAGTAGAGAGATGTCTATCTCTCTTAGAAATAGCTTTAATTTTGCTATAATTTTAACCAATCATTAAATAGAACGCATTTTTGTATTAAAATCTAAATAGAGGGAAGCCCAGGTGGCTCAGCAGTTTAGCACCCGCCTTCAGCCCAGGGTGCAATACTGGGGACCCGGGATCAAGTCCCGTGTCGGGCTCCCTGCATGGAGCCTGCTTCTCCCTCTGCCTGTGTCTCTGCCTCTCTCTGTGTGTCTTTCATGAATAAACGGAATTTTTAAAAATAAATAAATAAATAAATAAATAAATAAATAAATAAATAAATAAAATAAAATAAATAAAATAAAATAAAATAAAATAAAATCTAAATAGAGGCATGTTCCAATAATGTCCCTTTAACTGTGATGCCAGAAACTGCACATCAAGCTTCCACTTCTACTAGAATGTCACTCAGTAAATGAGTAAAGGTTAGGTTACCTTCAATAACAAACAGTACCCCCAGTCCCCAAATCTTAACATACCACCTTATTTTTTGCTCACGCTATGTAGTGAATACATGTGTGCAGGGATAGCCTAATTTAGCTTTATTTAGTTGTTCAGAGACCAAGATGATGGAGGGTCTGACACGGCACAGGCCTCTACACTTGCTACATCGGCAAAATGCAAAGAGTGGACCAGGCCACAAACACTTCTATTTAAAAGAGATGCTTGTCCTCACGTGTTGCTCCTCTTGCATTGGCCAAATAAGCCATCTCCCGCGCCTCACGTGGAGGACGATCTGGGAAGTAAAATCCTAGGATGCTCCTGGAGGAGGGAGGAGCAGAAGTCCAGGGGAAGGCTAACGGCTGCAAGAGTCCCGTGGAAGCATTCGGAAGCATGAGACCATTCATTCACACAACAGGCATTTTTTTCTGCGCTATGCCGTGAGCTACTGTGCTAGGGATAAAAAAAAACCGGGTAAGCCACTGTATACGTGCTGTTTTTGGAGACAGTCATTCAAGCAAACAATTACGTAACAACGCTAGGAATGACACACATTCACACACGGAATTATCCCGAAAAGACCGACTTACAGTAATCTTTGGGTAATCACACATCTCACAATTTTTTAAAAGAAGGTTAGGGCCGCCCGGGTGGGCCAGTGGTTTAGCACCGCCTTTGGCCCAGGGCCTGATCCTGGAGACCTGGGATCAAGTCCCGCATCGGGCTCCCTGCGCAGAGCCTGCTTCTCCCTCTGCCTGGGTCTCTGCCTCTCTCTCTGTCTCTGTGTCTCTCATGAATAAATAAATTAAAAAATCTTTAAAAAAAAAAAAAAGGAGGATTACGTTTAAAAAGGTTAATCAAGGGCAGCCCAGTGGCTCAGTGGTTTAGCACCTGCCTTCAGCCCAGAGCCTGATCCTGGGGTCCCAGGATCGAGTCCCGCATCGGGCTCCCCCGCAGGGAGTCTGCTTCTCCCTCTGCCTGTGTCTGTGCCTCTGTGTGTGTGTGTGTGTCTCATGAATGAATAAATAAATCTTTTTTTAAAAAAGGTAAATCAAGGAACTCTAAAGTTGTATTGAACTGTATTAACATTCTATGTATTTTCTGTTCAAACAAGCGCTCTGAAAAGAACTTACCAACTTTACAGTAATTTTTGCCTGGCCTAAGGGTAAATTTCTCTCCTGATTCAGATCCAGAAGAGACTGCAAGATGCTTCCAGTAGTCTTTCAAGTAGCGTTTTAGGGCTTTTTGTTATCTTTCTTTTCAGTGCAAATACCCAAAGCTATCATACTAGTTTTTATAATGTGAACATCAGACTATAACTCTTGACTCCCAGTAAGATATTCTATCTTCTATACCCAATATACACTATTTTGTCCATTACTGAGCAATAATGTTAAAGATATTAAGTGACACTTGAGGCAAAATATTCATCCATATTCCCCGAGTCCAAGTTAGACTCGCTCTTTTCGGCATGCCTATCCATTTCTCACACATGATCATAAAGAAGAAATTCTATCAGGAAAAAAGGGAAGAAGATTAAGAACACAGTCTTAAAATTACGGATGATTTTAAACATGCAAAAAAGGCGCCCCTGCGGTTTGGGGCTGTCCTGGTCACGTGGAGGGTCAAAGAGTGACAAGTGCAACCTCAAGACTGATGGCAGACAGGGATAGGCTCCTCTGCTAGCAGTCCCCGTTACACCACGCCTTGAGGGCTGAATTCATGATAATTAGTAAATATTAGAGAAGGCATCTACCTTACAAGCGCTACAGAAGGCAAGTGTGCTTGGCCTAGCTCACAGAGTGTATTAGGGTGGTGTCTACAAAGACTACACCTGGAACTAAAAGCTTGACATGTACACTACTATATTTAGGAAAAACAGACATTAAACCCTGTTTATACAAACCCCGTTCTGACATTTTTACTCGCCAGCAAATTTTAGACTGAAATGATTCTCGATTACCCATGGTCTTCCCACTTTTTCCAACATGCGTGCAAAAATGAGCATGTACCCTATCTCCGTATAGAATGTGGTCCTGTTAATCCATATATTTATTAACTACGAATAAAGCTTATTTTCTTTATGATTTGTATATAGAAAATGGATGTGCACCAAGGTTCCAGTGGTTTCTTCCTGTTCCAAAAATACAAAAATACATCACCTCTGCACTTCTCCTCCTCTGCTCATATCGTACTTCAGTTTCTACTGTGTTTGAGTTTCAGCAGCTTGCTTATTGTCTGCAGCAAGCAGACCTTAGCTATGTCGAGTCCGAAAAAGCAAGAAAGAAGCAAGCAAGCAAGGAAGTAAACACAAACACCATACTCCTTACATTACAGGTCTCTAAATAAAATTGGACCTTCGGAAAGATGACAATGCTATTAGCCAGGGAGGTGATTCAAATCCTCGACTGGCGAAGGTTGACATCTTGTCTTATCTTTAACACCGAGTTTTAGGACATTCAGATTTTGTCATGTAAAATGGTGTGTGGGATTATATTCACAGATACAGAAATATGTTCCGTTCTATCACACCCACGAGTCCCAGAACGGTACACTGAAAGCTGGCATGAATAAGAACCATTCTACAAATGAAAAGCATAGCTAATGTGCTGATATGTAATGCGCTAATTTAGTCATCATGGTTTTTCTTCAATTTTAAGACATCACTGCTGCACTGAAAAGTTCTGATTTGCCTTTTAAAGAGGATTCTTAGATGTAACTATGTAGGTATGTCTCGTTACATCAATACTTTTGTTTGTAAATATTTCTATATGCCATTTGCTTATAAGCCAAATGCAGGCTTCAAGAGATGTACATCATAATTTCAAAAGTGCTTTAAAAATTGTTGCGAATATGTTTTGGCAGCCAGTTAAAAAAGACATCCTGCCCTAAGTCCCCCAGTAAGGGAACTTCTTGATAAAGTAGGCTCAGAATTTTAGCATTAGAAAAGGCATTAAGTGAGAAACAGTTATTTCAGATTTGTCTCCTGAAAGAAGAGAGAATTAAGCCACAACAGATATATAAACAGCTATTTAGCAGTAAGAGGGAACTTGTAATTTCAAAAGACCCTTCAAAATGTTATTCCGCGATGCAAAAAAATTATTCACAGAAATGAATGTGTTTCACAAGTTCCAACTGGATCGCATTTTATTTTCTTGGTTAAAATGTTTTCCTGGTCAAAATCTAAGGCGATATTGTGTAGAAAGGCCTACCCTCACTTTAAATCATTCTTGTTAAGAAACTTCAATGATTGACCCTTAATGAAATTAGCAAATATAGAAAATAATCCATTTATATGAAATGAGTTAAACAGCTCTCCATCATCCAACACCAATTTAGTGGGCATTATGCTAAAAAGATCAATAATTTAAGAGAACATTTTAATTTTCATTGGAAAGGATAGAGTATCCAAATTTAGAATGCTTTGATAGGAGTGAAATTAACTCCGTATTTCTGAAATAAAGGTATCTTTTCAACAATAAAATAGGTAATAGATGTTCAATTTAGAGTGTTTACTGCCTTAACAGTCAAATCAAAATGGAAAGCTAAGACGACTATCCACAAAAACTTAGGCCAAAATTCAGGTAAAAAATGATACGAGAAATGGATGTGCTTTGGACGGCGTCATCATATTGGCTGGTTTCGTTAACTGGGTTCACTGGATTAAGCTCCTTTTCCCTATTTCCCTTTCCTCAAATGTAAAGGATTCCAGCAGCTCCGAGAGCATGGTTTAACTGGCAGAGGTTGGGAGCCAAGAGATCTGGTTCTGTTTCTGTTTCTCTCACTAACAGCTCTGTGCCCCTGAGCAAGAAAACAAACTTAGCAGGGCTCAGTTTCCTCTTTTGTACAATAAGACCCTCTAGACTCCCTGCCATCTCGAAAGTGTTATGAAATCATGAAATAAGAAGATCATAGCTGTGTGTGTGTGTGCGTGTGTGTGTGTATTGCAAAATGGAGCAATCACAGCTGCATGTGTATGTGTGTGGTACGCCCAGTGTTCAATATGGTATTACCCTAAGGACATTGCTAATATTTAACAATCACTCAAAGTTTAAATAGGTATTTGATTTAATTACAATAGCTTTTATAATTGTCTTAAGAAATTAATCACACTTGAGGAAAGAAAAATTTTTCATGTCTTGAATTACAGGGACTGAGAATCACACCAGAGTAAATATCCAGGGTGATATCAGTGCTCAAAATATGTAGCCTAAGGGACTCCCGAGTGGCTCAGCGGGTTGGGCGTCTGCCTGGGGCTCAGGTCGCGACCCCGGGGTCCTGGGATGGAGTCCCGCAATGGGCTTCCCGCAGGGAGCCTGCTTCCCCTTTCCCCCCTGCCTGTGTCTCTGCCTCTCTCTCTCTGTGTCTCTCATGAATAAATAAATAAAATCTTTTTTTAAAAAAATGTAGCCTAATGTGCAAATGCATCCTGCACAAGATGCCCAGTCACGGTAAGAGCCTCAATGTTGAATACGTCAGATGCGGAATGCTCGAGCAACTACTATGCAAGAAATCTATCTGCACTTTTAAATAATTTTAGTTACACCATTTATGGCATCTTAATTATACACTCAGCTGACACATTTTAGGTTTGTGTCCATTACTCACCTTGTAGGTGCCACAAATGTCTTATTCGTAACACTTAGGCACCATCTCAGGCAAGTTCATTTCTCGCCTTTCCTTCTATTACCAAATAATTTGATGATGCAGCTAGGCACCTATAAAACATTTTGCCACTACACAAAAGTATCTATTTCCGTATGATAGTAGTATAAAAACCTAGGATTTTTCTTCTTGGTAAATGAAGCCAAACAGTTCACTTTCAACTGTTTTTCTCATCATTTCCTGTATTTCACGGTACCACCGTCCTCTCGCCCTAGGAAAATTTGCCAAGAATACTGATAGCACTTACACTCGCAGTAGTTTTCTTTTCAGGTCAGCTACCTCTTTTTTTATAATTGAATTGGAACCTGTAGCATCTCATGTGTTTACCTCTTAGATGGCACAAAATTCAATTCTATCTGAACACACACACACACACACACACACACATATTCTACAATTCCTTGTTCTTAATAAATTTGTTATGCTACTACTGTGGCCACGGCATCGCTATGTTCTGCTGTTAAATAAAGCTCTCAACCTTACTGAGCTGCAAGTAAAGCAAAAATACCCTGGCACAACTGAAGAAACCACATCCTTAAAAAGTCAGTAAACGGGTTCCTCTAACAACGTAAGCATTGAGTCCACTGTTAAAATATTTAACCATATCATGTCAACGATAATAAATTTCAACACTTCATCCGTAGTAACTACAATTGCCTTCGTGTGTATTAAAGGAAAATGATAATTCTGTATAGATTTTAAGTAATTTATCAAGCAGTGAACAATGTAATGAAAATGAGTGTATGTAGGAGATCCTTTGGGTTATTAAATGTATTTCATATTTTTTCCATGTGTCATTGAATAACAAATGATAATTTTCTATTATGGTTAATAATTTAAATAGCACATGTGATACCTCTCTAGGGGCTTATATATCAAATATATCATCATAGTTTCAAAGCAGGCAGGACAGCTCTTGACTCCAAACTTGACTTATGGAAAACCTCCTTCATGGACATTTATATGACAGATTCTAATAGCTTATTAAATGTTTCTGTCATGAATTAATTACCAGGAAGATAAGCAGTGGTGGCTTCTGTACCACATTAAATCGTGGTCACCAAAGTAATGTAGTGCATTATGACTAAATATGTAAATAACTTTGGAAAGCTGGTTCAAAACACTAGTTTCCCTTTATTCATCATGAAATAATCTACAGATTTCAGTAACTTAACAGGTATTAATTAATGCCCGTGAGGGAGAGAGCATGCATGGGGTGAAGAAGAAGGTAAAGAAGCCCAATGTGGATTTAAAGTTTTATCACTTCCTACCTGTGTGACACAGACTTGTCAATTCTGTCATTGAACCTTAATTTTCTAATCTTTCAAATGGTGAGAATAATGTGTCTTACGAGACCGTTTTGAAGGAAAGCATCTGAATCATGGTAGGTGTTTAGTAATTGGTAGCTGCTGTTACGATTGTGGTTCACGCACTGTGGCAAGGGAAGCAAGATGACAAGGAACGGCTTCTGATCACAAAAGATCTCACGGATTTCTGAGCATAATCACTTAATTCCAAGATAGTTAACAGATATGTATAACTATTTCAACGGCATACCTTGAAAATGGACTATGCCATGCCTACAAACACCCCCTACCCCACAGGTTACTATAGAAAAATTGACTTGTATCAAAAAGTTTATGTCCCGCTCTTCTAAAAAGTATCCCAATCACTTTCCATGCACCAATTTGTCTTATTTGCCATGCACTAGAATGATAAATTACTATTATTATAACTACCTCCATTTTACAGCATGAAAACAGGCTAATTAAATTACCAAAGATCACATGTTTAATGATGGAAGTAATAAAACTAGTTTTCTAAGGTTTCTTACTCTCCTTTTTACTACTTCAGGATAATTCACTAGAGTAATTTCCATAAGGCATGATTATTAGTAAGGATTCAAACCTGATTAACCAAACAAGGCCAAAAACTTCATAAAGGAAAAATATGATTGATTTGGGGTCATCATCTTCCAAATACTGTTGATGTACAGTGCCACTTTTGAGTTTTCCTGGACAGTTCACATCTCAGTATTTTAACCCACATGCCAAATCTACCTTCCATGCATCTCCTGCCTTTGTGTTTCCTCAGAATAGAATCTAATTACTAGACTATATGGTCAAATTGTCATTTTAATATTAAAATTCCATTTCTAAAAATCCTGAGGTATTTTTTTTTTTTTTTTTTAAATCCTGAGGTATTAAAAACTTTCCACTGAATAGTGATGTGGCCCTCAGATTTAAGCGCTGGAACACGAGGAAAAAAAAAAAAAGAACTTCGGGGTTCTCAGAAGATCCTGGGGTCATCTCCAAATCATTTCCTTGGAAATATGAACTACTTAATGGCCAGTTGGCTTGGCACAAACTAAAGGTCTGTCCGGTGTCACAGATTTGAGTTAATGGTCTTCCCGGAGTCATATTGCAAATTGACATGACTGACTAAACTGCCCCAAAAAGAAGATGGAGAGTGCTCCCCCGAGCAGTCATTGGACAGAACACATGCTCCACACAGTGTCCTCCACGGACGCTGTGGTTGCCGCAATTGTTATACTCAAGTGATGGCATATGTTCTTTCAATGAAGAACTTCCTAAAACTTAAACAATTATGTGAAAGAAGAAAATGTAAGAAGAATCCAGAAGTAACCCAGATGGCAACTCATTAGTAGTTGGTTACCCTTTGTGTGCTGTGTTAATCTGGATATGGAAGGAAGTTATAATATCATGGAATGTGTGACGTTAAGGCCACCATCGTCTCAAGATAAGGGTAGAGCATAAGTAGGTGTGATTTTCATACATCAACTATCAAGTTATTCATTAACCAAGTGAAAGCGTAACATCCTCACATTTTCAAGTGTCCTAAAGAATGGACATTTTAAGTCATGATTAAAGAGCCCAAGTTTTTCTATCAATATTACCAGGCACTACAAACTGCGAGAGATTTAAGGAATACCCCTGGGAATTAACACCACGTGGGTAAGATATTTAATGACTCTCCTAAGTGATAAAAATCCTTAGTGATATTCACTTGTATCTTCACATTTAAAAAAAAAAAAATCCAAAGCAAGGAAAAATACAGACACACAAAAACTTTGGGTTTATGTTCTGTATTTTATGGAGGGCGCAGAAAAATTAAAGGCCTCTGGAAGAAAGTGGATTAAGATGGTAATTAAGAAAATTTTAATGCCAAGCCTGCAGCAGTGCTAAAATTCTGAATAAAACGTGGCTACGGTAACGGGACCGGGCTTATTTCTTTAAGGAGTCGTTTCTAATTCTGAAGCCGCATATGTGCAGGCACACGTGACGGAGGATGTAAGGGTTGCCATGGTAAGCACCCATCTCTCTTGGACAGCGAAGTATAAAAAAAAATGTATAAAGAAGTCTCCCTCCACAATATGTCATGGGGATGGGCTGCGCTTCCCAGCGCCGCGCAGACACGATGCAGGCCCGCCCCGGGCGAGACTTGAGCCCACGGGGGCGGCGCCTAAAACAAGGGCTGAAAAAGGAAATCAGCCGCCTCCAGGTGGGGGCCACCAAGTCGGGGACTCCAGGTCGGGGCCTCTGCGTGGGGGCCTCCAGGTGGGGACCTCCCAGTGAGGGCCTCCATGTGGGGGGCCACCAGGTGGGGGCCTCCAGGGGACCTCCAGGTGGGGACCTCCCAGTGAGGGCCTCCATGTGGGGGGCCACCAGGTGGGGGCCTCCAGGGGACCTCCAGGTGGGGGCCTCCCAGACCTCCCCGTGAGGGCCTCCATGTGGGGGGCCCACCAGGTGGGGGCCTCCAGGGGACCTCCAGGTGGGGGCCTCCCAGTGAGGGCCTCCAGGTGGCGACCTCCAGGTGGGGACCTCCAAGTGAGGGCCTCCATGTGGGGGCCTCCATGTGGGGGGCCACCAGGTGGGGGCCTCCAGGGGACCTCCAGGTGGGGAACCTCCCAGTGAGGGCCTCCATGTGGGGGGCCACCAGGTGGGGGCCTCCAGGGGACCTCCAGGTGGGGAACCTCCCAGTGAGGGCCTCCAGGTGGCGACCTCCAGGTGGGGACCTCCAAGTGAGGGCCTCCAGGTGGGGGCCACCACGTCGGGGCCTCCAGGTCTGGTACCTCGACGCACAGGTGGGCGGAGAACTAGGGCTACCCCCGCGCCCCCGCGTCAGCCCAGCAGCCCCCCCCTCCCCCCGTCTCCGGCCCGCCCCGGGCGCTGAAGGATGCTCGGAAGCAGGGACGCGACCCGACCCGGTCTGCAGCCCTTGGCAGAGCGAGCCCGGGCGTCCGGGGCGGCGGGGGCAGGTGGCCGGCGCGGCCGGCAGGTGGCGGAGCGCGCCGGGAGCCCACGTGCTCAGGGGCCGCAGAACTTTTCCGCCGCGTCCCGCAGGGGCCGCCTGGCTTCCACCGGGCCCCGCGGGGGGCAGCCCCTCCAGCCCCCTGGGCGCGGGCCCGAGCTGCGGGGGGCGGGCGCGGGGGCTCAGCCCGGACCAAAGCGAGTCGGGCGCCCGGACCGGCCCCTCCGTCGGGGCGATCACGTGTCCTGCCTCCCCGGAACGCGCGCGGCGCCCCCGCTACGGAGCCCTCGGCTGTGCTTGAAGCCGCCAAGGTTAAAGCGGGGCCACGGAGAAGGGCTGCGGGCCGCGGGCGCCCGGGCCGGCTCTGACCCAGTTCGCAGCGCAGGGGGCTCCCGGGGGCTCCGCGCGGAGGCAAAGTGGCCGCGGAGGGCAGGTGCGGGCCTGGGGGCTCGCCGCCCCGCCCCCCGCCCCCCGCCCCCGCCCGCGGCGTCTCTAACCCCCGGGAGGGGAACTTCCAGAGCAGCGTGGGAGTCGCAGGTGGCTGCGCTCCGAGGCCCATCGCGCATCCCGGGACTTGCGCGAGCGACCCGGTCCGTGCGCCCTGCGCTGCGCCCTCGGGACTCGGCGGGCGGAGCCGCCCCCCCCCCCCCCCGCCCCGGGCCGGGCCGAGGAGCAGCCCGCGGAGGCACCTGTGCAGCCGTCGCCCCCGCGAGCTCGCGCTATTTTCCGCGGCAGCCCGTGCGCCCCGGCCCGGCCGCTCCCGGCAGGGGGGACCCCGCGCGCGGAGGCTGCGGGCGAGCGCGAGCCGCTCCAGGAGCCCCAGGGCACCTCCTGCCCCCGCTCCCTCGCTCCCCCGCGGCCGCCGGGGATCCCCAACGACTCCCGCATCCCTCGGGGCTCTGGGGGACGAGATGCGGGGGGGGCAGCGCTGGGACCGGGCACCGCGCGGGGTCTCCAGCTCCGCCTTTGCAACACAAAGGAGGTGTGTGGGCAGGAGCTGCCGGCTCGGGGGGGGGGGGCACGGGCGCCCCCAGTCCCCGGACTCCGAGGCCCTCCAGCCCGTCACCGTCGTCGCCCCCTCCAGCCCCCTCCAACCCCACCCTTCCCCTCCAGTCCCAAAGGCAGCGACATCCCCTGAATTGCCTTCCCCATCCCCAAGCCAGCGGACATCAAACAGTAACACACCTGCCGAGATCAAGGGACGTTTGCGACCTGCCACAAGTGTGCGGGGGGGGGGGGGGCACGACCGAAGGGGCGCTCCGTCCCTCGGGCACCTGCGGGGAGGCGACACCTCGCCCGGCCCCCCGCGCCCCCGCGCCCCCGCGCCCCCGCGCCCGGCCGCCCTCGCTCCTCGCCGCCCCTTTTCGCAGGATGTAACCCTTTAGGGTCCCCGGCAGCGCCCCGCAGCCCCGCAGCCCCGCAGCCCCCCGCCCCGCCCCGCCCCGAAGCAGCAGCGCGCTACTCACATCGCCGGCGGGAGCCGCTGCCCATGAGGTTGGCGAGCGCGAGTCGTGCCGCCGCCCGGGCTGGTTCCGGAGGGTGCTCGGGGTCCGCAGCGCCGCGGGCGCGGGGGCCGGGCGCGGGGGCCTGGCGCGGGGGGCGCGGGCGGCCGAGGCGCGGGGGCGCGTCACGCCATGGTGCCGGGGCCCTGCGGGCGCAGCGGGCGGGCCGGGCGGGTCCGGCGGGCCGCGGCCGAGGGGGAGCCCCGAGCGCCGGCGGGGAGGCTCGAGCGCCGCGGCTGCCCTGCCTCCGCCCGCCCTGCGCGCCGCGCGAGCGACCACGGCGGCGGCGGCGCGGCTCCCTCCCCGCCCCCAGGAGCTCGGCGCACAATGAGCCGGGCCGGGCGGCGGGCTGGGCGGGCGGAGCGCCCGGTGCGCAGCCTGCGGCCCCCGGGGAGCCCGGCGCTGGGGCGCGGCGGGCGCGGGGCGCGGGCGGCGGCAGGTGGCCCCGGCGCGCAGGTGCGGGGCTCGCGGGCGCGGAGGGCGGGCGGGCGGGCGGGCCGCGGGCTGTGCCTCGGCTCTCCCCGCCCCCGCGCGCCTCGCCCGCCCCCTCTTCCGACGACGCCCGCCGCAGCCGCCTCCAGGTGGGAGAGACGTCAAGGGGGCGGCCCGGCGGCCCGAGGGGGCGCCCCGTCCTCGGCCCCGGCCCGCCCGCGCTCCTCGCGCCCCCGCGCCTGCCCTCGGGCCCCCGAAGCCTCGGGCTCGGATGCGAGTCCGCCGGGCCCGACCCGCGCCCGCCCGCGCGCTCCGGCCCGAGCCGCCGCTCCGAGCGGGACAAAGGGCCGGGCCGTGCGGGCTCCTCCCGCCTTCCGCGGCGCGCGGGGCCGGCGCTCCGGGGGCGGGGGCGGGGCGGGGCGGGGGGGGGCGGCCCGCGGCGCTCCGGGCCCCGCTGCTGCTCCGCCGCCGGCCCGGGCCCCAGGGGCGCGGCGACCCGCGGCTCGGCGGATGCGCGGCTGCGCGGCTGCGGCGGCTCCGGGCCTCGGCGCCTCCCCGCGCGCCCCGGCTCCCGCGCCGGCTCCCGCTCCCGCGCCGGCTCCCGCTCCCGCTCCCGCTCCCGCCCCGGCTCGGTGACGCGGCGGCCGGGCGGCGGCTCCCGCCTGCTCCGCGCAGAGGCGGCCCCAGCGCCGCCCGGGCTTCCCGCCCCGCCCCCGCCCCCGCCCCCGCCCCCGCCGCGGGTGGCGGGCCGCCGAGGACGCGAGTGTCCTCCCTGGGAGCCGCCCCCCCCGCGAGCCCCCCTGCACCCCCTGCACCTGCCCTGCGCCCCCTGCACCCCCTGTGCCCCCCTGCACCTCCCTTGCAGCCCCTGCACCTCCCCTGCACCCCCCTGCACCTCCCTTGCAGCCCCTGCACCTCCCCTGCACCCCCCTGCACCTCCCCTGCACCTCCCTTGCAGCCCCTGCACCTCCCTTGCACCCCCTGCACCCCTCTGCAGCTCCCTTGCACCCCTTGCACCTCCCCTGTGCCCCCTGCACGCTCCTGCACTCCCCTTGCACCCCTCTGCACCTCCCCTGCACTCCCCCTGCACCCCCCTGCACCCCCCCTGCACCCCCGTGCGCCTCCCCCTGCACCCCGCCCCGCCCCGCCCGGGGCTCCCCTCCGCCCGGCCCGCCGCGCCGCCCGCCTCCCGCCGCGAGCACAGCCGCGCACACGCGCCCGCGGGCTCCTGCACATAAAGGCACAGGCGCACGCGGTCCGCACACGCTTCCCCCCAACTCTCCGAAGCAGCCACGCGCCCTGCAGCCGGGCCCAGCCTAGCCCTATGTTTAGACTCGGCTTCATGGTCCCAGCCCAAGCGGGGGCGACTCCCCCCTCGAAGCCGGGCCCGCGGCCCCGGGAGCCCCTGTCGTGCGGCCGGGCCCAGGGCTTTGTTCCTGCGCGGAGGAAGGAGTCTCGGCTCGCGGCCTCCGGCGGCCGCTCCGGGCTCGGAGGCGCTCGGCTGGCTCCCGGGAAGACGCACTTGCTCCGGCCCTAGATTTGCAAAGCGAGGAGCCTCAAGGTCACAAACCTTTCGGGCTGCCGGGGAGGGCCGAGGCTGAGTCGGTGCAGACTGCAGCTCGCGTCTGCACGGCCCCGGAATCCGGATTAGTCCCCACTGCACCTGGGCCCTGAGGGTGGGCCGACTTCCCGGGATTGCAGACCATGTGCCTGTGCAAGGGGGCACATGTTTCACAAAGTCACAGCGTGTTTGAAGTGCAGTGTAAAGCACCACGAGGGGGAAAATGGTTCTGAAATGGCAAGGAGGTAAAAAAAAAAAAAAAAAAAACAGTTTGGTAGAATGATAGATTTTTGAATTGACCTCTGTGGAGCTCTATTTTTTTTTTTTCACCCACAGATTTGTCCTTGTAAACATATTACCACCTCTCGGTGTCTCAGCTGGATGGAGTGAGATGAAAAATTTGAGGTACTGGTTGAAAATATTAAAAGGGTAACTGACCTCACACAAGGATTTTACAATCCTAGCGAGCTTTTATACACCCCCAGTTGTTGTTGATAGAGTTTACACAGAACCCTCACTTTTCCGAAATGACTTGATGGATAATGTGTGTTTACACTCAGGGGAAGGGCAGAAGGCCCAGCACAGAAAGGTGCCCGGGGGGCCTTGTATTTGAATTCAGAATTTCTTATTTTAACCCCAGGGTTCATTTCCTTGTACCAAAACAGTTGACAAAAGTCTTCTACTTCTAGTTGGTTGTAAGTAACCGCAGATCCTCCCAAACAGGTAACACACCTACCAATGAAGGCACCGCCCAGGTGTTAAGTGGAAGTACTTTCTTTCCTAAGAACAAACTTGCTGCATTCCAACGGGGAGAGGTATTTTTTTTTTTTTTTTTGCAATTCCAAATTAAGAATTGATAATGTCCTTATTATATGTTTCAAACTGTATGTCCTCCTCTCCCCTTTATTTTATCCTCGAACCTTGTTTCCAGGCCATAAGAACCCAAATGGATAAAAGATTTAAACTATGTACAGATGTGATGTAGTGCCTGTGCTGTTTAACAAGCATGCTTTTAGCATTTAAAAAAAAAAAGAAAGAAAAAGGAAAGAAAGGAAGAAAGAAAAAGAAAGAAAGAAAGAAAGAAAGAAGAAGAAAGAAAGAAAGAAAGAAAGAAAGAAAGAAAAAACGGGAGATGAGTGTTTTCCATAGAACAGGCTTTGGATACAATAGCCCAATTTTTTTTTTTCTGAGATTTATGAATCTTGAACAAAATGTGGCTACCTTCACTATTTAAACAATGAGGCATACTGAAGAGATTTCAATGCTTTCAGAGAATTATGGAACTATTGAAATGCAAATGCAGATGCTGTCTTTAAACTCCAAGTTGCCCTGTCATCAACCCTCTGGAAATGCAGATGACTGAAAATTGGAGAAAGAGGAATGAGTATCCTCAGGCTGTCACTCAAGCAGGGGTCTAACACCAAAAATAGCGACAACTTCAAAAGTGAGATCAAGGCAGTTTGAACAGATTAGCTTTTCGGATCACACCTAGGGACGGCTTGACATTCCCCCCACATAACGCCGTAAATAGTTAATCAGTCCCTTTGACTCACACCACTACAATTTTTGAGACGATAGCCTATTCCCAGGACTAAATTGCTCGAAAATAAAAGACATATGGTGATATTAAATAATCAGGTGCCAACTATCTTCCCAATATTTCTCTTTGGAGGCCGGAAATGTCACCCTTGTCTTGAAAGATTTCCTCTCGGGCTGTTCCTGATTAAGGCAACTCGGCTCAGGGAAAGCAGAGCGCTGTGAGCTGCACCCACCCTTAATACCTCGGTTAGATACTGGTCCTTGGGGAAATAGAAAAGAAAAAAAAAACATTGTTAAAATTGGATATATGGGAACAGATCTGAGCAGCTCAGCGCTGGTGGAGTTCGGGAGGACAGGCCTGGGGTCTGTGAGGGCCTAGAAGGGTGGGGGAGCGCTGCGTTGTGGGGGAGGCTGGGGCCGCTCTGAAGAGGAAGTAGGAATCCCCAAGATTCTTCCTCAAGCTAGCTAGATGGCCTTACTGGGAAACTCATTCTCAGATTCACAACCTGCCCTAGCTAAAGAGGATGCTTCTTTGTGGTGGTTTTTAATTTATCCGGATCATTGTTTTTTATTTTTCAACATTCATTTGCATATTGAAGATCTACAAAATACAAGGAACAGTGGTGTACCCACCACACACCTTAAGAAGGGAAGACTGAGGCTTCCTCTCCCATTCCTCTGTTTCTGCTCCCCTCACCCTACACAGATAATCCCATTCCTAAATTTTGTGTTAATTAATCAATATGTCATTAATGAATATATAATTAATCAGTTAACTAATTAATTAATTTCATGACCTTTTACTGCCAACACAACTCTTACTGCATTGCTTTGGAAATGTGACCCTTATGCAAATGATAGAATGCAATGTGCATTCTTTTGCAACTTGCTTTTGATTTGTAAAATTACATTACGTTTCTAAGAATGATCTTCTTGTGTGTCACTCTGGTTCACTAATTTTTGCTGCAGCATGCTAGTTGATTGTATGAATTTGTCCTACTCACATTTTGATGACAATTTTTGCTTTTATAATAATGTTGCTGTGAACTTGTTCGTTTCCATCTCGTTACGGATGCGTATAAGGGTCTTTCTAGTTGACAAATCACCTAGGAGTAAATTTCTTGGGTTGCAAGGTATATCTAATATTAAATTCTTTTCAGTTTACATTTCTACTATCATTTAGGAGAGTTTCCCTTGAACCACTTCCTGGCACCTCTTGGTATTTAGACATTTTCATGTTGTCCAGTCTTAGGGGCGTGAAGTGGCATTTCATTCTGGTTTAAGTGCATCATTTCCTGGTTACTTATGAGAGTGAGCACCTTTTCATAGGTTTACTAATAATCCACATTTCCATTATGAATTTCTTGGTTAATCTTTTTCACTCATTTTTCAATTTGGATTTTCTCAGTGTGTGTGCGTGTGTGTGTGTGTGCGTGTGTGCTGTCCTAATTCTTTGTCAGTTATTTTTCACCTTTAGTTTCCACTGTTAATATGGTGTTTTAGGAAAAGAAGCTTAAATTTAATATAATCAACTTTAACAGTACTTTCCTTTTTGATATATCCTTTGTATTTAGTTTAAAAAAAAAAAAAACCTGTGCTATTTCAACATTAAAAATATATTCTCCTGTATTGTGTTCTAAAAGCTTTATAATTTTACTTTTTTACCTTTCAGACTTTAAACAATCTGAAGTTGGTTGTATATATGGTGTGAGGGTAAGGGATCAATTTTTGTTCGTTTCCATTTTTTTTTCTTCCTAAGTAACGGAGGCCTCCTCTATCATATACCACCAGCTCATTGGTCAATTTTTGGCCTGTGTGTTTGTTTCCAACTGTCTAGCTATAGTGTCTCACTTGAAAACTGTTCTAAAGTGCTTCGATACTGGTGTAGGGAGAACATGGCATTTCATCTTATTCTTCTTCAAAATATCTTTGAGTTTTCTTCCTCCTTTCTTTTGGGCCATTGATTTGTAAGCATGGTGTAGGTCCACGAAAGCTTCTTTAATTTTTTTTTTCACACAACAGATCCCTTGAAAACAGATTGTGAAAGCACAAGACCTTGCTCTGTCTTGTGCTATATCAAACTGGCAATTCTCTCTCCCAAGCACTTCAGACTAAATTTATCATGCCAGTGCTCTAATAGGAAGGTTACTTAGATGAAATGCAAGTTAAAAGACCAGCTAACAGGAATGAGATATCTTTTTTTTTAATTTTTTTAATTTTTATTTATTTATGATAGCCACAGAGAGAGAGAGAGAGAGGCAGAGACACAGGCGGAGGGAGAAGCAGGCTCCATGCACTGGGAGCCTGATGTGGGATTCGATCCCGGGTCTCCAGGATCGCGCCCTGGGCCAAAGGCAGGCGCCAAACCGCTGCGCCACCCAGGGATCCCGAGATATCTTTTTTAAAAAGGAATGCATATGAGTTCACTAACACACTGTAGTGTAAAATCCTCCTGAGAACATCTTTGCTACCTCTAGGTAGGTTCGTATCTATATACAAAATTTAACATGCATTTTTCATTCTAACATTAATATGTGTAGTTGAAGTATCCTAAAGGTCTTTCTCATTCTAAAATTGCATTATCCTATGTTCTTAAATTTTAATATAGTACATTATTGTTAATTTGAAGAGATAAGAATTATTTAAAAAGACAAGTAGGACATTGATGTTTTTCCTAGCAAAGTTTTTTTTTTTTAACCACAACTATAAACTACCAAAGAACCACCAGCGATTTGCAAATATATGAAATCAAACTGCATAAATGACCAGAGTTCAGAAGATTACATGCACACACTATCCCACGTATTATACAATACTCAACTGCCCTTAGGTAACATAATCCTTTAATCCAACAATCTATGCATTGTTAATATTACATTTTTCTGTATGCTAAATCAGTCAGTATAGAAACACCATTATCTTTCCTTAGAGGTTAGAGCAAAATAATATGTATTGCTTTTTTTCTGCTTTGTGTTTAGTCCTAGCTTCAGATGGATAACTGAAAAATGAGCTACCAATAAAATCTTCCAACTTTACTTTTTCAAGTAAATGCTAGAATAGTGCCTTGCTATGGTCGATATTATGAAGTCCTATTGGCCCATCTATAATTGTTTTCTTATATAACACAAGTCTTGGACTTCAATTACAGTATCATGAATTTGCATTGATCCAGAAAAATAATTCTTAGGAAAGAATATCTTTCCATTCAATGATGAGAGAATAGACATAGCCAGAAAAATATTAAGAGTACATTTTTGTTTGTTAAGATAACATCTAAATATAGATGGAAATGATGAAGGTAAATATAAATAGAATTAAATCTTAATTTAATTATGGCAATATATACCAAGCTCTGATAATTTTGATAGTCTTGTTTTATAACTTTTTCCCCTTTTGCAGTCTGCACGATCTTGTCAGCCCATTTGCCTGAGACAATAGTCAAATGATGGTGCCCAACAGTTTGATGAGTTTATTCAAATTACTTATTTTTAGTAAAAGCAGCATGGAATGGTTTAGACATCTTATATAGTCAGGAGCCTAGGACTTTTTGGTTAGGATTCACTATTTTGCTTACTTTAAGGCCAAAGAAATGCCTTTAGGTATATAAATCATACTGGAACATAGTATATTTAAGAATGGTGATATTTAGCATGGAATCTAATCAAAGGTCAAGATAGAGCCTTGATACTATTGATTATTAAGAATAACTTCCTATTATCTTGTTTTCTTTAAAACATCTCTATCATCAGAAAAGAATAGTTTTTGTTGAATGTGAAATAA
Organism: Vulpes lagopus; assembly: GCF_018345385.1. Classification (NCBI taxonomy): domain Eukaryota; kingdom Metazoa; phylum Chordata; class Mammalia; order Carnivora; family Canidae; genus Vulpes; species Vulpes lagopus. The sequence goes on from NC_054826.1 coordinate 165,068,686, forward strand.
ATAGAGATTTTATTTACATTCAGGATAGCACTTTATTTCAGTGAATTCCCCCCCGCAACATTTTTCACCTGATATCTTACAGCCTGTAACTATGAAAAACTCAAATTCCAATATTTTATGTTAGAAGAAAATCTTTTTTACACTTTATTCTTTGATAACAATTAAGCTAGTGTACAATTCAAGGTTGATGTTATTATTTCTCAGGATTTTGAAGATATTATTCCCCGGGTTTTGGTGTTCAATGTTGCTGTTGAAATATTTGCCCTCCGTCAAATTGTCGTTACTTTGTAGCCAATCGTTTCTTTCTTTTTCTTTTTTTTTTTTTTTTTAAATTGTTTCCTATAATCCAATCACTATAGCATAGGTTTCTAGATCTCATTCTGCATCTCAAAGGTATTGTATACACGTGCTCTTTTAGAATAAAGACCTTTATTTATTTTTTCATTTATGATAGTCACAGAGAGAGAGAGAGAGGCAAAGACACAGGCAGAGGGAGAAGCAGGCTCCATGCACCGGGAGCCCGACGTGGGATTCGATCCCGGGTCCCCAGGATCACGCCCTGGGCCAAAGGCAGGCGCCAAACCGCTGCGCCACCCAGGGATCCCCGCCAATCGTTTCTTTCATTCCTGCTATTATTAGATATTTTCTATCTGTGAGTACTGATGTTTTTAGGAATGATTTCCTTCCTTGTATTTCCTAATTTCTATCTGATTTTACTTCCTTTACTGATTTCTTTTTATGCTGTTAGGAATTAAAAATTCATTTGGGGGCAACAATTAAGCCTTTATATATTATATCTCCCTCATTCCTCTATATTGTCTCATTTTATCTTCTATGTCTCTTAACCACTTTTTAACATTTTTCTCCTCTTGTGACTCTGTGCTACATTGTATATACATTTGTGTACTTTATCTTCCAGTTGACTAATTCTCCAATTATCGAATATAGTGTTTAACCCACCATTGGGTTTTTAATCTAACTATATTTATATTTCAAATTCTATTACATGTATCAAAATTTTCTGACCTTTTCTGAAAGTGTTACATTTCTTGCTAATGTTTTTGATTCCTTCTTTTATATTATATGTTGTGTCTAATAATTTTAATATTTGAAGTTCAAAGTATCTAAGTTGGGGTGCTGACTTATTTTCTCCTGCCCCTTGCTAATTACCTTGGATTCTGAGCTGATTTTCATTTGGATGTTTTCTGTGGAAATAATGTGAAACCTGGGTTGAAGATATTTTCCTCCAAGAAGGATCTGTATTTGGTTTTTTTGTTGTTGTTGTTGTTGTTTTGTTTTTTTCTTTCATGCGCCCTGGAGATCAAGCTACCCAAATAGCTTCAATTTTTACCTGTGGGTTTCCCAGGCCACCCAAATAAATCCCAAGTGATCAAAAGGGCATGCCTGTGATTATAAATTCTCAGAGAAAGATTTTCTTCTCCATTCATAGTGAAGGTGAAGCAGATAATGTACCTTGTAATCTCTGTTTACCAGGGATAGGTAATTTTAAATTAGCATTTTAGTGAAAATGTAGACCTTCATGTTTCCCACTTGTAAGTAGAAGCCTCAGTTAGCTCCCATCTTTCTTGGGTGAAAGGTCTAGTGTTCTAGACCTAGAGGCACATTCTAGATTACTCGGTATCATAACTCCATCAGAGGCATTATATTTAATGCTTCTTTTTTTATTTTAAGTAATCTCTACACTCAACATGAGGCTTGAACTCACGATAACAAATCAAGAGTCACATACTCTACCAACTGAGACAGCCAGGCAACCCCTCGCCGATTTATTAATTTACTGCTTCTCATCACTGTGATTTTTCTATTTTTTCTTAATTTTTTGGCCTCCAAGAATATTCTTTTTGAATTTCACTCTCCATAAAATAATAAATAAAAGCAGTTTTCTATTTTTATCCAACATTTCTAGATATTTTGTTCTAGAAGTATTTTCATGATATTTAGGCTGCCATAGTCTGGAAATGGAACTAATTTATCTGTTTACATCACAATTTTTGAGGTGATATTTTTTCGTTGTCAAAATGTTGAAGTTAACTAAAATAGCATTTATGTATTCCCTTTTTTTGAAGCATGCTATTATAAGCGGTGGCAGTGGGAATGAGCCTTGCCACCATAATGTTGTTACAAATGACAGTGTGGTGACTTTGCTGATTGATAGCTTTTAAGTAAAACAAACAAAAACACATTTGGTTATTATTTTTTGATATCCCTAATATATTTTCAGGGTCAGTGTATGCAAAAATCTCAACACCAGTTATCTCTACCAGTTAGATAATGAACACATTAATCTAAATTAGTTTTTTTGATTATTATTATTATAAGACCCACTATGAGATAGCATTCATGGTTATTATTTGATTAAAATCAACTCTTCTGATAGCAGTATCACAAACAACTGGAATTATGAATGGTGTTCATCTACCAATTAAAAATTTAAATAGGAGACATAAGAGAAAACAAAAACAAAACTTACCTCCTTTTGGAATAGATGGACTCTTTGATAAAGATATAGCAGTGAATTAACAAAACATTTTATATAATAATATACATGTAATAATAATAATAATAATACAGAAATATGATTGTTATAACGTTGTTGAAAGCTAATGTGCAAAAATCGATAGGCAGCACCAAAATCCCTTCCAGAAATGTTAAACTAATTCATGTTGTCATAAATAATGTATCAAAATTCTTGTTTTTCTCATACAACTATTGGCCTTGGGTACCAGTCATCTTTAAAACCTTCCCAATCAAATAGACAAGCATGTTTCATTACTTAACTTGTATATCTGCAGTAATTATTAAGTTGCAGTTAAGCACGTCTTTTGATGAAATTTGAAATGCAGAGGGTTTACCTAAATACTTGTAAATGGATAGGATGGTCTCCTTTCATCTTATCTTCTACCTGGGGCAAAAGAATAACCAGAAATGAGGTAACAGAATAGAAATCAAAATGTTCCCTACAGAAAAATCAGTTTTTAGTTGAGTCCCATGAGACTTTAAGTGGTAAAAGGAAAAGGTGTTGAAGTTCTCTCAATTCATTACACATCCCCACAATCCCAACCTGCAGCTCCTTCTCATTTCTCTACCAAGAAAAAGGTCATGGATCTGAGAATGTCTGATATCCTCCTGGATTTAAACCACATCAATAAACTAACCTTCACCTGGTTGACTGAGAGGAATGTTTTAGTGTTCGGACAGGAATTTGGACATTACATAGATATAGCCAAAGGGTTTTTGATAACCTTATTCTTCTTGCCAGACACTGACAGTTCACACTGTGTAATCTTCAAACTCAATAGCATTTCCCTGTTTCATTGTCTGAGAATGCCATAGACCAGTACCTCCGAGCATGGGTTACTCAGTGTATTTGTTCCTGCATAGGAAAAGAAAATTAGATACAGCTGTCAGCCATTTTGTCTTAAACTTGTTTATTTCAAATAAAAAAGATTAATATTTGTTTCTGTTCCATTTCTTTATGTACTATACGGCATTTTAAAAAATAAGTAAGAATCTGGGAAGGTTGAGAATAAATCGACAATATGAACATCATTATGAATGTAATTTATTTATAGTATTGCACCAGTGAAGACACGTTTTGTTGGTTTTGTTTACTTTCATCATACAGATAGATATTGGATCAGTAAGCACGCACTATCTTCTTAAAGCCTAACAAGGTGTTATAATCTTAAATCTATTGTCTAAAATGACCAGGAAGACTTTACCATTGTTATCCAACCTTTATGTATTGTATATCTTTAAATATGTCAGGATAATATTCCTGTTTCTCTAAAGTACATACTTGGATAATTTAAGATTTCTATGCTTATGCTAACATTAAATTTAAAGAGATTATTTCACTTCCCTGGAAATAACTCAACATTTTTTATAGGTAGCAGAGCTATTACATTAAAAACTCCTTAATGTAAAATTGAACTTCCCAGCTTATATTACCCACAATGTGTGTTAAAATATCTTCGTAACTGTGATTTCTATCAAAATTATTTAACAAAAAAAAAATTCCTTTTTTATACCTTCACCATTGTTTTTTCTATGTTTTTTTTAATATTATGTTAACTGGTTTTCATAAAAGTGACTACGAAATTAAACCTTTGAGGTCTGTTTATAAATTCTGCTTCATACTGAATGCACAGTGAATTGTGTAAGATGATGTTCAACACATTTAATGACTACCTACTATATGCAAAACTCTTGAAGTACAATGGAGAATATAAACGACAGCATCAGGACTCCCTGACTGGCAACGACTGGTGTGGGCGTTTGAATCCTTAGAGAATAGGAAGAAGGTCAAAAACTCCATTCAATTGATGAGGCTTATTCAACAATCTGTAGAGCTGATACCAATATTGTTACCTTGCCCCATTATGATGTTAAGAATTTGCAACTAGAAGGTAGACTCTTTTTTATTTTATTTTATTTTATTTTATTTTATTTTATTTTATTATTTTTATTTTATTTTATTTTATTTTGGTAGACTCCATTTTAAATTTGTTGTCTTCCAAGAAGGAGTCTATTATTTCCACCTCCAGCCAGATGCTCTTTGATGTACCACCTCCAGACACCTGTTCTCTGATGATGCCGCCACAAGAGCTTAAAGATTTTTTGCCTTAAATTGTATAACTTCTCTCTCAGACAAGCTAAATCAAAGTGCAACATAGATAAGCTTCTAAGCATGGGCAGACCATGTGCACCTCCCTAGCTCTTCTGGTTTCCCATCTTTGTTCTACTTTCCTCATGACGTAGCAGAGCAGTCATGCAAGTTTTACCTTTCGTAAACCACATCCATTACGGATGTGTCGATATATCAACTCCTGCCTCCAAATTCCCATGACCTTTCACAGTGAAGAGGACATAGACCAAGTCTCTGGCTTCCAGGAGCTTAAAGACCAGTAAGTCCACGTAGATGTTGTTTGAAAAATTCCTAACAAAAAAATGGACTGCTGAATTCTGTCCCTTCCAGTACATAGCAATAGTACACCCTTTTCCAGGAGTGTTGGAGATGAGGAAATCTTTCCTTCACTAATTTATCTCATCTGATGGGTCTATTCTATTTAAGCAAACTAAATAATATATAATACAGTGTCTACCCAGTGCAAGGAACTACGGAGAATATAGAAAAGTTGAGTGAAATCCTTTGAAGTACACTTTCTCTCTCTCTCTCTCCCCCCATATATGCATATGTATACATATATATATTTGAAAATTATTTATAATTTTCATTGTTTTCTAGGATGTGGTGATTCATAATACCTAAATAAGCTTATTATTATTGTTATTTTTCTGAAGACTGGAATGGGCATGGGTCTAAGAGATGAGGGTAGAGGCTAATACTAGATAGACTATTCTGTGAAGTAAAGCCAGCAGTGGCAGGGTTGACAACTGATATAAACAACAAATCAAAGAAGGCAGGGGCTAGCATATTGGCCATTATTTGGGATAGAATTAAAGGAAGATCCAGGAAGTGAGATAGTTTGGGGAAGAAAATCAGTTGGTGAGATTATGGGAGTCAAATGCCAAAATGTGATTCAGCTCCATGACTCCATCAAATCTTCACAAAAGGGGCTAAACAGAGGAAATGATGATTGTGTTTAGATCTCTCATAGCAGCAACGAAGGGACCAATGACCACATCCCAACTTCTGGAGGGAGGAGACAAGATCAACCTGAGGATGATCCACTTACCTGTGAACATGTACGGTAACAATTTATGAAAGCAGCCAACCGCTTCTGAAAGAATACATCAACAGGAAGTGGTTTATGAGTTCAGGACAAGGGTGGTCAGAAAATTTTTCATACATAAGGGAAGATTTCTGTGTCTTTGCCAATTTATCTTGAACCCCCCCCCCCCACCCAGTATATACTAGTAACCCAAGTGGCAGTTTCCTATGTACCTTACGAAGCTCAGGAGCTCTTAAAGCTCCTTAGCAGGGCATGCTTGTGTCCTCCTGTGGGGAATATACGTTACAGAACTTATGTTCTAGAGAATATGAGATTGTGTTCCAGCTCTGTTCATAGCCCAGGCATCAGAGAGTAATTATGATTGTTGTACATGGACAAGTGTCTGTCACAGAAATCATTATTAGCCTCTTAAACTCTGACATCAAAGCATTTCCTTTAAAGTTTTTGGCAGTTCCTTGTCTACATCATAAGAAAAAAAAGCAAACTGAGTTCTTTCTTTTTTGTTGTTGTCGTTATTTTTTCCTTTTGGAATTCTCAGAAAGATATGCTATCGACTTACGGCAAGGTCTCTTAAATTACATTCTTATAATTGATCCAAGCAACCACAAAATGTTTATAAAGGAGGATGAAAAGAGCCCTGAAATAGAGCTAAGTTTATTAGGTTTTATCCTCACTAAAGTCTTATCTAAGCTATAAGGTATTATCCTTACCAAAACTTAATATTCTTGGACTATCTTTGCATAGTCCTAGGTCTTTCTTACATGCTTCTTTGCCCTCTTGAACTATGATCGTGCACATACTCATTTTCAATGTCCTGGTAACTTTGATGCTGTAAGGACATTTATAGTCCTAGACATTATGGATAAGCTGAAATATGACAAATCCCATGCTTTTCCCTGCCTTACAAAATTAATGAGTAAATAAAAATTAAAAAATTCCAGATGCTACACTAAAGAGGTTACCAGTTGGAGGTACACGGTTAGGGTGAAGAACAAGGCACTGGAGTCAGGCCGATCTCAGTTCTGATCCTGGTTCTGCTAAATATTGCTCAAATGTTGGCATTTTTAAAAACCTATCAGTGCCTCAGTGTCTTCTTCTATAACCTAGAAATGATATCTAAATATCCATGTTGTATGAATATTAAATAAAAAAATACCTAAAAAGTGCTTAACAACTGCTTGACATATAGGGATTCATAAATCATAGTTATCATTTATCATTAACTTAGACATTTCAATGTTAATTCAGTCTAGGAGCAAAGTTAATCACTTTTGCACGAGAAGCATTATAAGTACAAATCATGAGCGCCTTTCCCACTAGAGTGTGAGTGTTATGCAGGCAGGGATGTTTATCAGATTTACCATTCTAGCCCCATCAGCCTTAGCACAGGATGTCATCGAATCGTACCTATTGACTTACTGGATGCATAGGTATCACCTGGGGAACTTTGATGGAACATTAACGGTCCCAGGCCACATCCGGAAAGCTGTATCTCCGCAGAGGGTCAATCAGGTATTCAGACTATGACTAAATAAAAAGTGTCAAATTTCGCCAAATCCTGCTTTGGCTCATGTGAAGGAGGAGCCAGCTTTCTGGCCATCTGTTTATGATAAAAATACTAACAAAAGTCATTTGGTGATTCGGATTCATTCTCATTTTTTTATGGGCAGCAACTTGTTCAATGTAATGCTGCAAGGTGCAGAAGGATGAATAAGATTTAATCTTCTGATCTAACAGAGAAGAAAAGCGCTGAGACAGGACAAGGATGGGAAGGTCCGCTGAAGAAGTACCATCAGAATGTACTGTGAGTGCCCACGTAGGGAAATGTTGAATTATTAATTATTAAAAGTAATTACTAATACCTGATGAATACATTTGGTAAATAAATCCTTATATGATCTATACATTTGTTCTCCCATGATCTCTTGATTTTATTCTCTACTTACTCCGCTTTCTGACAAGTGTGTGGAGCAGAAAGAATTATTTTGAGGTAGAAGAATCGCTTCCCACAAGAGCTAGTACTTGAGTAAGATTTTGAGGCACGAGAGGGGTAGCTGGAGAGTAGCATAAAACAGACTACGTTTCAAAATTACAAATTTTACTTAAGAATTCTTATAGACTCCACCATTTAATTAGAAAGAAGCTTTATGTATGTGATTGTGATTATCGTTTTGATAGTTTGGGTACATTTTCCATTCGTTTGTCCTTGCAGTTCTCCATCTTCCGCTCTGTGAACGTGTGACATTACAGATGCGCCTGATTGCACTTTGTGTGACTTTTTCCTCTTCCAAAAGTCTCCTCCAGCTTCTTTTTTTTTCCTCCAGCTTCTCTATTCCCTGAGTGACTTCTTAACGGCAAAGTTATTACATAGCTTTGGTTTTTTAAAATAACTCGGTTTCGTTATGTTCCAATTGTATTTAAAATAATCAAAGAAAAATAATCTCCAGAGAGTGATGTGAATGAGTGATCAGTCATGTGAGGCACCGGAGTTGCCTGTTTTGAAAATCAGAATCAAGTTTTTACATGTCCTAAAATAGCTTTCGTTGCACTGCGAGCTCCTCGAGATCACAAGCTTCATCCTCCCATGCCTGGCCTGTAGCACAGGCTCATTCGAGTTTTGTTTAATGGATATGTATAGGGTTGACATTACATTAATGACTGATTAGTGGAGAATGGGGACGTTAACGTTGACTAAGGTTGAAGTTCGTTCAGTATTCCTTCCGCAACAGCTGGCTCAGTTTTGGGAGCACCCGGGTGGTTCAGTTGGTTAAGTGACTGACTCTGGGTTTGAGCTCAGGGCACAGCCTCCCGCGGCATGAAATCAGCCCCATGTGGGCTGGGCCAGGCTGAGCAGAGTCTGCTTGAGGTTCTGCCTCTGGACCTACCCCCTCCCCACTCTCATGCACCCTCTCTCTCTCACACACACACACACATAAATAAATGAATTCTTAAAAAAAAAATAACTAGTTCAGTTCTAACAATTTTTAAAGACCTGTTCCTGGTCCTGGAGATTTTATGATGAGTAGCAGGTTCTCAAGGGCCTTCCAGGTTAGCTGGGAAAACAGACACGAAGCCACAGTTTAACTCTTCTTGTGCAACGTGCCATGAAGGAGAAAGCACCCAGAGCAAATGACAAGAGGATGTTTCTGATTGTAAAGCTGACATTAAAGTTAAACTTTTAAAAATGTTCTTCTAAATATAGCAAAGAACATGCTTATTGTTAGAACTGAGAGCAGACTCAGAGTAAGTAACATAAAAAAATCTTAAACAGGAAGAATTAAGATGAAAAGTTCCTCCTTTTCTCTGACAAGTTTTAGGCAAGATTTTTTTTTTTAAGATTTTATTTTTATTTATTGGAGAGAGAGAAAGAAAATGAGCTGGGCGGGGGTGGGAGGAAGGGGCAGATGGAGAAGTAGAGGCAAAAAAGCAGACTCCTTGCTGAGCAGGGAGCCCAACTGGGGGCTTGCTCATTCCTGGGACTCTGAGATCATGACCTCAGCTGAAAGCAGATGTTTAACCGACTGAGCCACGGAGGTGCCCAGAGGCAAGATTTTTTGATACTTGAAGGAACCTATTTTAAACCTGAAGGAACCTGAAGAATTGGGGAGTGAGGTAATGGGGAAGGTGATTAAATGGACTGATCCTGAACATTATATCCCTAAAGCTCCTGTCACCATGCTTTACATGCAATATATACTCAAATAAGGGGCTAAATAAATTAAGTTAAATTAATTTATAAGAGTAACACAAGATGATGGGTTAAAAGACACTTAGAGGAGAATACCAGAGTTGGGTTATTTTAATTAGGAACTAGGAGTGAATTTAGAAAGAAATTATATGACGGTGACTTGGACATAGGGATTTGTATTTCTTTTAAATCTTGCCCTTCAAAAAAAAAATAATGAAAATAAATAAATCTTGCCCTACAATGCGTCAGTTTGTCCAAATATGACTTTTAATGTGTCCATAGCTAACTTATGCTTTTGGGTGGAGGATCAGTGCCGATCCAGAGGATATAAAAAAAAAAAAAAAAGACAAAAAAGTGTATCTATCTGTCTACCTATTCCAATGTAGATTACAACTGCACTACTCTTCATCAGGACTCTCATTTTGGGATTATGCTCCTTCTAAATTTTAAGTGAGTTGTCATTTTTTAAAAAGAAATAAGCATTATTTATTAAAACACAAAGTGTTGGCTACACTGGATTAGGTTACCTTTTCCATCACAGGTGACTGATTGGTAGAGACGCGGATTTTCATACAACTCTTTTCCCCTCCTTTGCTTGTGCTGACAACCTGCTTGCCTTCTGAAGTAAATGAAAACAACTCTGATTTTCCTAAGTGGTAAGTAGTAGGTTTTGGCAGGAGTAGAGCTGTTGAGAAGAAACAGCGTTAAATTACATCTCCTCCAGGAGGTGGAAAGGGATATTGTTGGTTGTCTCATGCTCAGCCATTATCCTCTTCTACTTATTAACCCAAATGGTTTTAAGCCACTTTTAGTTGCACATTCTCTAGCTGGAAATCAAAATCTTTCTGATTAATGGGGAGTTTGTGTGGATCTGGTGTAAAATAAATTAAGCAGTTAGTCTATATCTTAGTCTATCGATGTAATATCCTGATCATGCAATGAGTATTATATAGAAAACATTAGACAGTATACATTTTAAATAAAATAGTAGCATCCTTGGAGAGTTACCAATGTAATACTTGGTTTGCTATAATATTACTCTCAAAGTTCTCAAAAGTGCTGAAAAGATAAGAAAGTACGTGTTACATCACTAGCAATCATAGTTAAACGGCCTATCTGTTAGTGCAGCATCATAAATCTTTATTGCTATGAAAAATACAGCAGCCAGAGTTTTAAAGGACCTTACCCGAGGCCTGAATCAATCAGCCAAATGGGTGGGGAGGCTGTTCTAGACAAATGGAAGAACATGAACATCACTTGCCCTGCAAATTATTCCCTGTGGCCAGAAAGAAAGCAACAGATGGAGGTTAAAAATCCATAACATGCTACCTAATGGGAAGTGTGAGAATAAAAAACAGCTATCTTATTGCGCGTAGGATGCTTTTGGTGGCAGAGATCAGAAAATATGACTCGGATTAGCGTAACCCACAAGGAGAGTCATTCGCTCAAATATGAGCTGCACACGGAGAGCAGTTCTCAGGGGTGGTTGGCCTCATACGTCAGCAGCGTTAGCAGAAGCCCAGGTTCTTTCCGTGTCCTCACTCGCAGGCTCCTTGGACGACTGGGTGGTTGCTGGTGGCTCCTGAAGCTGAATTCTTCCCTGTTCACATGCAGACTTGGAATGAGAGGAAGAAAGGCTTCCCATGACTCTGTTTTAAATGGTAGGAATCAATTTTATAGAAACTTCCACCGAACTTCTCTCTGGTTCTTACCAGTTTGAATCGGATCACTTGCCTGTTCTTTGACGAATTCCAGATAAGGGGGAACAGGACTTTTATTTATTTTTTTTAAAATTTTTTTTGGGGGGAACAGGACTTTTAAAGCAATCATGATTATCCCAGAACTAAGAGATAGGGACATTGTTCCTGAGCCTTGTGAGCCTCATGGGAAGGACTATTATACCTTAATAAGAGTGAGGTTCTGAGAGGAAGAAACAAGAGGTAGATGGGTTAGAATAGGCAACAAAAAAAGCCAGTTGCTTTTTAATCACCAACAGCCTACTATATTCAGAAGCGCTAGTAAGAATTTGTGTTTAGTAAATTATTTAATTAGCGTATTATCTACAAATGAAACTGGTATTCTGAGGGGGAAAAACTATTTCTTCCAGCTGGCAACTTAAACAACTACGTAAGTCCTTTTCTTGATACAAAAACATTTTGTTGTTATGAAGACGTGGTTTTCGGCATACTTCATATTTTTGTCACACAGAATTTATATCAGAAAGTATGTTCAAAGGTTGAGATTTAATTGAATAATTCTTGTTTCTTCAAGAACAGTCTTAAGTAAAATCAGAATTATTTTATTTATTTTTTTTTAGTTTTTAGTTTTAAAGATTTATTTATTTATTTATTTATTTATTTATTTATTTATTTATTTATTTTAGAGAGTGAAAGTGGGAGGGGACAGAGGGAGAGGGAGAGAGAAACTACGCAGTCTCCCCACTGAGGCCGGAGCCCAACATGGGGCTCGATCTCACTACCCTGAGATCACAAGTGGAGCCAAAATCAAGAGTTGGTTTCTTAACCGACTGTGCCACCCAGGTGCCCCTGGAATACTTTTATTATTATTTTTCAGAGTGTGAGTTCTATTTTTAATTATTATTTAATGAAAATGTAGTGAAAAACCACTGACAGTGCAGTTTGGTGCCACTGCCCCGATTCTTGCCACGAAGACTGCAATTTCACCCACCATTCCTTTTGCACCATCAGTACAAAATTCAACATGGTGAATAAAGCAAATGTCTTCATATTATTATAAAAATATTCTTGTCTTCATGGACTCCTTATAAAAGCTCTAAGGCCACTCAGGGGTCTAAAAACCAGTCTGAGAACGACTGCTCATCAGAAACCTTGTAAAGTCAGCCGATTTAACTTACACATTAAGCTTAGTCTAAAAAAATAAAATAAATTGCGGCCTTGTTCTCCTCTTGGCACTGTGGTAAGCGTGAGGGCACAAGAAAATGTATAGTTTAATGATCCTGCTCTCAAGAATGATTCTGGGCCTGGGAGTTGAACGGAGAACAGATCACCACCTCCCGGCGTCCTGAGCATCCTGATCTTTCTCACTCACCTTCGCTCTTCTGGGTAGTCACAGGGTTGCTTTTTATTAAAAACAAAACAACAACAACAACAAAAACTGCTTTAAATGTTCAAAGATTACCCAGTTGTAACAGTTTTCAGTTTAAGTTAGTCCCCTCCTGGTAGACGCTGTTTTCCATGGTTTTGCATCCTTCCTGTGCTCTTCCCCCAAAAGGCATTTGGAATCCCAGGGGAGACTCCTGTGTCCTTGGGTGCTATGGGTGGTAGGAAAAGAGCTTTGTATCCACGGGGCAGCGGGGTGTCCCTTGGACTCTGCACGGAGTATTTCCTTGGCCCCCTGGTCACTGCGTTTGTAGCTGCCACTCGGTGACCAAGCTGGATTCTGTTTTTCCTGAGCCTGGGAGGGGCTCTCATCCTCCCTGATAACTGGGCCCCACCTAGTCCTCCCTGGCACTTGAGCGCTGGACGCAGCCTGATTAAACCCTGATCTGCCTGAGCTTTGCAGTTACTTTCTTCTGTCGCAGGAGTCTCTGTAGTCAACCCCCGAGCAGGCTGCTGTCTGTGCCCCACAAGGCCCTGCGGGTCTAGGCGCCTGCGACGCTGTAGGCCATTCTGGGCACCGACGCTCTGGGCCAAGAGCTGTCCACACACGCTCTAAAGCCACCTTAATTTTGTTTAATAGGGTTGCTCTGGTTGAACAGAGTCATTCTGCAGAAGGTTCACCTCACCCCTGCAGGTGAAGGACTGGCCTTTCGGCCCGGAACTGACTCTCACACACGGTCAGGCTGGGGATGAAGTCAGGACACACAGGTCCTGCTGCCTCATGCCTTCACTTCAGGATTTCTCCGCTTTCCCAGCATTCACCTGAGGTCAGAAGAGGCAAAATTTCCACTTGCCCCAGATTTCAACAGGATTTCCTCTACGTCATCACATGCTCCTTCCGGAACAGCCACTCACCCCCTTGTCCCTTCCCAGGGCTATATTGGTGGAGGGACTGCAGTGGGCACAATTTATACGACAGAAGAGTGAAAATATATCCTCTTACATTTCAATATGATGACGTATGAGGAGCTTCAAGCGAGATTGGTCATGCGGAGGGGTTTTTTTTATTTCATTTCATTCTTTCTTAAACTTGGTCACAAACCTTTAATGAAAAGGATATTTCAAGAGATAAATTTTCTTGAAAATTTGAGAAACATTAGAGACTCTCAAAAAGGAGTCAATGAACCACAGGGTCAGATACAGGAGAAAAGTTCAGAAAGACGAAGACCTGGAATGAATGCACCACTAACTGGTCAATGGGGAGTTTCCTGGAGATATTAAGAAGTTTTTATTTATTTTTTTAAAAAGATTATTTATTTATTTATTCATGAGAGACACACAGAGAGAGGCCGAGACACAGGCAGAAGGAGAAGCAGGCTCCCTGCATGGGGGGGCCCATGTGGGACTCCATCCTGGGACCCGGGGTCACGCCCTGAGCTGATGGCAGACACTCAGCCGCTGAGCCACCCAGGAGCCCCAACTTACTTTGTAAATGAGACTGTAGAGAGCTGAGGGATAAGCGGAGATAAGAAAATGGCAGTGAGTGACACTACATTTTTCAAGGAGCTTGGTTGAGAAGTGAGTGAATTAGGGCAGTGGCTAGGGGAAAGAGCTTCATAGAAAAATACTTAATTTTGGTGTTGAAGCATGAGCATGTCCATAGTAAGGGTAACGAACTACTCAAAGGAAGTTATCGAAGCCTTAGGAGAAAGGAGAACGGAGCAAGGCCCCCAAAGCCATAAAGATGGATCAGACAGGGATTACAGGTAGAGGGTTACTGTGGAAGCAGGACGAGGGCCACCCGTGCCCGTGAAGCAGGAGGGATGGAATTGTGTGTGCGTGTAAATATCCAAATGCGTCTACACACAGAGAAGAGAAGATGATGGCGGTTCAGGCCAGATGGCCTTAAGTTTTGTGAAAGTAGGGAACCAGGATATTTGCTGAGAGTAACTCGCATAGGGGGTTTGAAGAAAACCTGAGGAAAAGAGCGGAAATCTGAAAGTTCTGTAAAGAAAGTGACTAAAGTACTCGTTAAATATAAAAAGTGATTAGGTGCTGGAGCTGGAACCCATGAATTTAGCGACACCAGTCGCTAGACATAAAATTCTTATTAAGCAGCGCTCAGTAGCCTGGGTCAGAGAAGGCCAACTGTGGAAGTGATTCAGAGTTAGGATCTTTCTCTATGGAAGACCCAAAAGAACATCAATTTGAAGGATCTGAGCATGTTGGTGAGAGAATAGTCCATGTAATCAACTGAAAATCCAGGGAAGAAATTGAGGTCAAAAAGGGGCGAAAAAAATGGACACCATAAATAGAAGGATCCTGTACCTCATTGTGTTCAGAAAGAATACGTGAAAATCAAAAAAATTTAAGTTGAAGAAGCACTGGGTGACCAAAAAAAAAAAAAAAAAGATTTAGAATGAGGACAACTGAAGTGTGTTCCAGGTGAGTTTTCTTGGAAATTAGAAGAAATAACAATAGTTCATGATTGTCTCAAATGGATGGCCAGTTTTCCCATTGACCACTTGGCCTTCACCCTACTGATTTCCAATAGTTGTGATAAATCCAGTTCCCCTTACACGTGAGTCCATTTCTGTTTTACTCTCATGAGTGATTCTATGTCACATGAGTCTATAATAAAACAAATATTGTGGCTTTCAAAATTTGTTAGGATAAGTCCTCCTCCAATAAATTTCAAAATATTCTTGGCTCTTCTGGTCTAATCTCATTAGCATAAATATAATTTTTTGGTTAATCTTTTCAAAATCAGTGAAAAGCCCTGGTGAAATGTTGATTGGAATATCAGTGAATGTACAGATTAAATTGGGAGAATTCATCTTTTGGCAAAAGTGAATCTATCCATCTATGAATATGTTAGTTTGCTCCCGTTACATTCTTTCATGTTCTTCATGACCTTGCTCGTCACTAGGATTTATTCTTGGTTTGTTACAGATTATTTTCATATTGTGAATACAACTGTTTCTTTAAAACTTATTCTCCAGCTGATGCTGATATTGAATGATATGATTATTGATTTTTAGATATTGATTTTATATTTAGAAGCTTACTGATTAATAATTAGCTACGAGACTTTAGTTATTAATTCTTGGAGTTTGTAGAGTCTGCTAATTTTATATCCAGTCATACCAAGGAGGAATAATATGATATTATTTTTTTCCATGCAAATATCTACATTAGTCAGGTGGGAGGAACATTTGGGTAGAGAATAAAATGTCAGGAAGCAAGAGGTGTAGGTATTTGAGGGAGGAGCATTCTAGAAAATGGGCTTTGTTTTACACTATTATTATTTTTATAGTCTATTTTCTTTCCAAAAATTAATATCCTTTCTCTCTTTTCCCTCTTTCTTCCTAACCCTAGCTCCCTCTCAAATTTTATAAGGGTGCATTTTGCTTTCATTAACTTTATATTCTTTATTCAATAATTTCTATATATATTTTCATTATCTTCTTTTTCTTGTTTCCATTTGCTTTGTTCTTTTTGTAATTTCTTGAGTTAACCTCTTACCTCAATAATTTTTAATCTTTTTACTTTGTTAATGCCACTGATTTTCCAATATACCTCATAAGTTTTGATTTTTAGTGAATTGTCAAATTCTTAACATTATGCAACTGACACTATTATTTCTTCTTTGAGGTATTTTGAGAAGATATGTGAAAGTATGTTTTTTGATTTAAGTCATATGAATGTTAGGGTGTTTTCTTATTGACTGTAAAAATGCTTTGTGGTCAGAAATCATTGAATTTATCATTTTTATTTGATTTTTTGGAGATGTTCTATCTAGTAGGCGACCACATTTTGAAGAAGTTTTATATGTGCTTGAGAATACAAATTCTCTAACTGATGAATTCTGTGTTCAATTTAATAATTATGTAACTTGTCATCTATTTTTTTTCACTAATTTTTTCTGTGCTGAACTCATCAGTTACTAAATAAGTCTATTAAAATTTATTATGATTATTTATAGATTAATCATTACCTTTTCTGTAATTTTGTAATCTTGCTTTATGAATTTTGAGCTATGTTATTCCATGTGTTTAAAGTTAGAATTACAGTATCTTTATGGTGAATGTTAATAATTTTTTAGAGACTTCTTTTTCCCCAATAATATTTTTGCCATTATGTCAGTTTGGTCTGATATTAATGGAACCACACTACCTTTTTATTAGTATTTGCTATCACACTAGTTTTCCATATCTTTATTTCTAATTTTTGTCAACCTTTGGGTGTTCAGTGTGTGTCTGAAACAGCAGATGTCCTACTAAGAAACAAATATTGAATTTTAATATTTTCAATACATCCTGAGACGCTTAAGAAGTTTATTACACACCCATTTATTGTCATTATTGATAAACTTTGACTTCCATTTAACATCTTACTTTTGTTTTCTTTTTATGATACTTTTAGCTTTTTAACTCTATGCCTGCCTTTGTATTAGATTGTTCCAGTCGTGTTCATAACCATTTTTATTTTATTTTCCTCTCCTCTATTGATTTGAAGTTTATACATACACATTTACTCTCTAGGTGAATACTTGACTTAATTAAGTTTATTCTTAATCCATGTTTCTGGCTTACTCCAGAAGACAACAGAGATCTTACAGCATTTAAACTCTCCTCCACATATGCTATGCTGTATCTAGAATTTTAGTTCCAACTTGGTATTTTACCCTCAAATTAGTCATCGTCATCATTATTGTTTTTATATTACTTTAAAAATTTTAATTCAATTAATTAACATATAATGTATTAGTTTCAGAAGTAGAGGTCAGTGATTCATCAGTCTTATTATTGTTTTATGTAATCAATGCTTATTTATATTTGCCAATACCAATTACCATGCTTATCATATTTCTCATATAACATTCTTGTTTTCTGAATTCGAATTTCTCTATAGTAAAGAGTGGGCCTTGGTGGCTATTTCAAACAAGGTCTATAAGTGGCAAAGTCTTTAGGTTTTGTCTGACATGTACTTGTTTTCATTCTTGATTAACAATTTATATGGGAACAGAATTTTCAATGAAGTTATTTTTCAGCAGCAGTTTGAAGAAGGTAAGCCCTTATTTTTCTATCTTTATCACTATTACTATTATTGCTTTCTGGCTAAATATCATTCTTTAAAGGTAACCTGCCTTTGTTTTATTTTGTTTTTTAAGTTGTATATACAGTGTAAAAATTAAATAACAATACACATAAAACAAATAAAACAGTATGGAACATGGTAAGTTCAAAATAAGTCTTAATCATTCTTATTATTACTTTAAACATACATATTTTTTCACTTGAAGTTTTATTTCAAGTTCTTAAGTTGCTGATTCTTCTGTTTATATTTTCTGCTAACTCCCCCTTATGATGAACTGTTTCCTTCCGTGGTAGTGGTTTAGCAGTTTTGTTTTGGGGAAAGTGCAGAAAATGACTGCAGCCATTTCCCATTGGGAGCTTCTAGAACTGGTTGGCTTTTGTGTTGTTTTTATTTTTCCATTGAGTTATAGTTGACATACAATATTTTGTAAGTTTAAGGTGTACAACACACTGATTTGATACACGTATACTGTGATGATTGTCATGGTGGCCTTAGCTAACACCTCTATTGTGTCACACAGTTAATAATGTTGGAAATCTATTTGTTTTTAAATCTGACACATGAAACATGTTCAATTAACACAAGTTTTTTTGTTTTATTATTGAGCAGCTGGGTGGCTGTAAACATTTAGTGCTTAAGAAAGAGATCTGTATTCATTTACTACATTCATTCACTGAGAATAGCATACATTTTTAGCTCATCCGGGACTTCATAACAACAACCCTGTTTGACAAGTATCATCCTTATCTTCTTTTTATAGATAAGCAAATCAAAGATGAGATTAAATGAATTACCCAGAGGCAACAGATACCAGGATGATTATTCAAGATATTAACTCCAATACAGAGTTCTTTTCTTCATAAGGCTGCTTATAAGTTTAATTGAAACTTTCCAGACAACATGACTATTATTTTGTGTAATGAAAGTTTGAGTCATTATCTCAATGAGTATTATAAAATATCAAAGTCATGTCAGAAAGAAACCAGAATTTCTCTCAGCATTTTATGTGGTGTCTATTTTACCTGTTCTGAGATCTAAAATGTGCTCAAAGCCTTTGGGTCAAAGTGAGTTCATGATAAGCAAATACTTGCATAAGAATTATATAGGAGAAAATAAAGACTTAATGTGTGGTCCTGTCCTCCATGTCAAGAAGTTTAACTTGCTTTTTCTTTTAAATTGACTGGAATCAAAAAAGGGAACCATAATTGAGATTCAAAATCATACAGCTATCTTATATTATTTCTTTTTAGAATATCAGTGAAACTATGTTTATAAGACATTTCCTCCAACTTTGCCTATGAGGTAGAGAATGCAATTTGTTGAATTAATACATCAATACGTTATCAGAAACTGTGTGTCTGTGCATACGCATAGACACGCATACATATACATTATATATCTAAACATACATAAATGTATATTTTAGATGTCTTTGGACTTTATAACATAATCGTGTTTAATTTCATGCAAAACTAAACTGTAGGAACTAAACCATACATTTTTAAGATGTCCTATCAGTTTTCTATTTATGGATGTAAGAGCTAGAAGCAAAATTAGAGATTATTTAGTTTTCTTCTTATTTCGAAGATGAAAAAATATCATAACAGAACCAAGACTGAAATTCTAGTTTTAGTATCTTTCAAATGCATTATGGTTCTTTTAAAAATACTGAAATATAAAGGATAGAGTAATTTAACAAAATAAAATGTTTATTTACTTCATTTTAAACCTGGGTATTTAAAATAACCATTACCACTGAATTCTTTTATTCTGTATTTCATTAGATCAAGTAGTATCTATTCAGACCACAATCAATTGTTTGAAAATTCCTTATTTTTAATGTGGCCGCTTGACATGGGGAAATCAATAGAGTCAATGATACAAAGCTCACATTAAAATATCAAAAAATGTTAGATCTAGCATTTTTGCTTCAGTGTTTGTCACTAGATTTGAAATTAGAAACAACACAAATATTGACTTATTCTCATACTAATTCTTCTGAAATAAAAAATAATGAAATGGTCAACATTTTTCCATTGGCATAGCAGTTAGAATTATAAACTCTGGAGTAAGACTGGTTTCAATTCTGGGTCAGCTATTTAACCTTTCTGTGCCTCCATTCGTTGTCTAGAATAGAGACCCTAACACCAGTGTGAGAATGATATATGTTAAACATATGTATAGTGCTTAGAAGAAGAGTGCCTTGCGCAGAGTTGTAGTGAATGAGTCAGCTATTACTGTTATTTTTGGTGATGGTGTTATTTTTTCAAAGATTTTTTAAAATTTATTCATTCTTGAGAGACACAGGAGACAAAGAGAGGCAGAGACACAGGCAGAGGGAGAAGCAGGCTTCATGCAGGGAGCCCGATGTGGGACTCGATCCTGGGTCCCTAAGATCACACCCTGGGCCCAAGGCAGTGCTAAACCGCTGAGCCACCCAGGCTGCCCTGGTGATGTTATTTGTAACCGATTAATTTTATTTTGGTAAGAACATTTAACATGAGATGTACCTCCATAAAGCATTTCTAAGTGTAGAGTACATTACTGTGATTGTAGGCACAATGTTGTACAACAGATCCCTAGAGCTTATTCATCTTGGTTAAGTGAAACTTTAAGCCCATTGATAAATGATTCTCTATGTCCTCCTCCATTTTCTCCTCTCCCAAGCCCCTAGGAGGCCTCATTCCATGCTCGGAACCTATGATTTTACTAATTCAAAGATAGTATAAGGAGGATGGACTGAAACTTACTAAGACAGCCTTCTCTGAAGTCTTGCCTAATTGACCTGTAAAATACGCATGATGAACTCTTTATTTAAATTGTTATATATGACTAGACCCCTCTTATTTTCTTTTCTCATTCTATATATGACTCTGTGTGCTGACCAAAGGAAGGCATTCATCATTGGCAATTGGAGGATTAGCAATTTTCATGGACTTTATTGTGAGAATTTGGCTTATACCTGATTATATTTACTAAGGAAGCCATAGGTCTGTGGGCTGAAAATAATTTTTAGGCCACAGAATTGTATTTGTAATGGACATTGTATTTGCCTTGCTAGTAGTTATTTTACTCTTTCCCTTTTTGTGGACACCATGCTTGTTCAGTGATTTTGAACACCCCATGAGCAATGGTTGAGTTGAAGCAATCAGGGAAATTCTATGTTTCCTTCCACAGTTAATGGTTTAGGAACAGTGCCCTAATGGTTTAGGGCACACAACTCAGGCCTATGCCATCTGGTATAAGATATTCTCGTGATCACAGTAGATGTGACCGAAGTTATTTCATTCAGAAGGGGGCTTAGCATGTTATTGGCAATGAGTAAATGAAAGAAGCCCTCTTTTTCTCCTGGATCTTATCTAGGAAGCATTAAGCTGCTGTTTTTCTACCCTGAGAAAAGCAATCTGCAGATGCGGTTGGTCCATGATCATGGCTGAGTTGAGAGAAGCAAAGAGAAATGTAACCACAAAGAAATGTAGATGCATTTTTAACATGTTTGCTCTTAAAAAAAAAAAAAAGTTCCTGGCAAATCCTTTGACTCTGTCTTTAAAATATATTCGGGATCTGACCATCTCACCCATTTGTCGCTATGGCCTAGTCCAAGCCACCTCCATCTCTTGCTTGGTTTATTGCAATAGCCTTTTAACGGGTCTTCCTGCTTCTCCCCTCATCCCCATTCAGTCTGTTCTCAGCATAGTATCCAAGTGACTTGTTCAAGTGTCTGATCTGGCCAGGTCTCTGTGAGGGCTCCCTAAGAGCTTCCCATCTCATTCAGAGTGAAGTCTACGCTTCTCAAAATGGCCTATAAGATTCCATGTGCTCTGAACACTGTTTTCTTGACCTCTTGCTCTCCACTTTAACTCTCCCTCACTCTGCTCAGACCAAATGGCCTCCTTTCTGCTTCTTAGCATCCCAGGCAAACTTCCACCTTACATTACTTATTCCCTATGCCTGGAATGTCTTCCTCTTAGGCATTTTCCTAGATATTCTCATGGGTCACTTCCTCATTTTGTTCAGGTCTTTATTCAGATGTTACTTTTCAAATGAGAACTTTCAAGACCAAACTATTGTTACAAGCACTATGCCAGCCACATACACACCCACCACAACTCTACTTGATTCCTTCTCAGCATTATTTTTTTCCCTGTCATCTTCATCATCATGTAATTGCTATTCATTTTACTTATTAATTTTGACTTTTTTGTCTTCTCTTAATTGAATGTAAGTTCTAGGAATGTCTCTGGTTTGCTGTTATATCTCCAAAACTGAGTGCATTTCCTGGCACAGAGCTGGCACTTAGAAACTTTGTGTTGAGTGACTCATGAATGTCTGAATGAAATTTTGCCTAAAGTCTGATCTCTCCTTGAATTTTTTATTTACATAAAGCAATACATTTCTTTCATTATGCAAGTAAATTTAAGTTGAACCATCTTTTCTTTGCAACAGACAGCAATGTAACTGAGACGGTAATTAAATATTTGATGGACAGAATGAGCCTTCCAGAAGCAAACTTTGAGATGAGAATTCCTGTGAAAATGATTTATTAGGGAAAACTTTGTTATGGGTTGAGGTGGGAGCTACCTGCACCCCCCACTCCCTGTGCCAGAGATATGAAATCCTAACCCCCCAGTGCATGTGAATGTGACCTCTTTGGAAATAAGTCATTAGAGATGTAGTTAGTTAAGGTGAGGTCATACTGGAATAGGGTGGGCTCTTAATCCAATATGACTGACGTCCTTATAAGAAGGCAGAGATTTGGACATAGCTGTGAATATGGGGAGAATGACATGTGAACCCAAAGGCCAAGATCAGGTGATGCTTATGCAAGTCAAGGAGCATCAAAGATTGTCAATAAACCACCAGAAGCTAGGCCAGAGGCATAAAATAGATGCTCTCATAGGCCCCAGAAGGAAATAATCCTAATGACACCTTGATCTTGGACTTCTAGCTTCCAGAACTGGGAGCTAATACATTTCCACCCAGCTTGTGGTACTTTGCTAAAGCAGCCCTGGCTTCATAACCCCCGTAAGCTGCTGGGGGATTTAGGAAGTGGAACTGAGATGGGAAGGAGCAAGCAAGGAGACAGAGGTCCACAAAGGGTGACTGGTTCAATCTCACAGCACTCTGTAAACACTACAAGGACCACTTCTGAGTTGTCTTAGTCAGAGGCAGGAGAACAAGCGCTTTTGCACTCCTGCACATAGCAGTTATCTATTAGGTGCATCCAGTGGGGTGGGGCGGATGGAAGGGGCAATTCTGGCTTTCCTTGTGCTCAAGGGAAAGCTGGTTCCAGCAGCCAGCAGCCAGCTTGTGAATAAAGATACATGGATGCTAACTGCTAGCTTTTGGAGCAAAAGAATAACCGTAGGTTAAATGTGGAAATTTGGTAAAGGGCCTGCGGATGTGGGCAAAACACTGAAATCATCTGGCACAATTGGTAGGAGGCAATTGAGGGGCATTGAATAGCTGGAGAAAAGGGGAGAAATAAACCGGACATCACTTTCCTGCATAGTCAGGTTCTGGCGGTTATTTTTATTTACATTATTGGAGGTAATAAACTTGAAAATGACTATCATAAACATGTGTGTTGAGTATCTATAAATAACTTCCTGATGTTTAAAGTCATATTTGATTTGAGCATCAGGGAACGACAAAAATGGAAACAAATGAGAAAGCAAACATTAAGATAAAGCAATGAAAATTGTATGAAGGGCACAACTGTCCTTTCAGCAGAGTGTGTGGGTATGGCACCCGGGTGGCTCCGTAAGTGAAATGACCAACTCTGCATTTCAGCCTAGGTCATGATCTCTGGGTCGTGAGCTTGAGTTTGGCTCTGCTCTGGGCACAGAGTCTGCTTAAGATTTTCTCCCTCTCTCCCTCGGCCCCTCCCCACGCACATATGTGTGCACCCTCTCTCTCTCAAAAAAAAAAAATACACTAAAATATGAATGTGGTGTGGGTGTGTGCGTGTATGTGTGTGTGATTTGAAAGGATTCACACTTAATTTGTCTACAAAGCTCTAGAAAAAGAGGGTAAGCAAAAAGAACCCGATAGATAGTACCCTGATGTAACCAAGTATATACGTTGTCGGTACCCAGGTACAGAGCAGTTGCATTTTGAGGTATTTTCTTGCCTGCCTGCAAGTGAGCTACCAAGAGGGACAGGTTTCTAAAAGTTACATGAAAAGGTCTCGATTCTTCTGCTTCTTAAGAGAGAATCCATTGCTATGTGTCCTCAAATCCAATAAAGTTAAAGAATTATGGTAATAAAAGATATCGTTACCGGCTGTGTGGTTGATCTTCTCTGTGCAAGAGTCTACTGTCTTGCCTGTTGCACTCAGGTCAAGATTGCATTTAAGTTTTCATTTGTGATTTTTCTTTAAAATGCTTTTCATTTCACGCAGGTTATTACTTTTGATACATTTGATCAAATCCATGAACTGACTCAGAACTCTGAACCTATTATTTACACAGATAAAGGTTTTGTGGTTACCAATCATTGCATTGTTTTATTTCTTTGTATTATAAGGTATTTTGTGTATAATAAGCACAAGAAATATTTGCTTTTCCATTATTTTGGAAGACTTTATTAGGGGCTTAACCGACAACCGTTTATCCCTTCCTCCTTGCTAGTAAAGCCATAATTTTGTTCAATGTGTCTGGCTACACCGATGAATCAACGTTTGTCCAAGCCTATCATAATTTGAACGACCCCATTCATCTTCGTTACCGTTTTGACCAATGAAATGAAAACATCTTTGGAGGAACTTTGGAGGAAATATTTTTCTCCCTGGAGGAAACTCTAAGAAAGGAAAAAGGAGAACCTTTCCCTCTTCCTCATTTAGACACTGTGACCTTGAGAAAACAAGCCAAAGACAAGAGGCCAGAAAGGCAACGTGCATAAGAGGAAGAATTGAAAACAACAACGACAACAAAACCCTTGGGATCTTAATGTCATTGAGATGCTCTGAAGAAATTTGGGGCGATTGACTTCTAATTTTGTTAATAAATGCAAAATGTCCAGTACGAGCTACCATGGTTCATGGCCTCCTTTACTTCGCCCTTGCTGAGACAATTATCTTTTGTGTATGTACCATGTGTTTGTCTAAAGAATTTCTTTACCTTTGATATCTAAACATGAAGTGCGTGCACTGTGCTTATTTTCCAATATTCTGGCTATGAGCTATTCCTTGATGTCATATGTTCGTGATGTGATGTGATGCGTGTGTGTGTGTGTGTGCGCGTATGTGTGACCTTCCTATCATTTCCCCCCCACATAGTCTCTCTGTTTTAGCTTACCTCCTAAACCTGTGGTTTTTTTACCTCCTAAACCTGTTGTTTCGTTAGTCTTCATCCAACATGATGCCAAAATGTAGGTAGGATTCTTGAGTTCCATGACGTTGGGCTCAAGCCCTCATTGTGCCATTTAATAGCTGTGTTAGGGTAATCAAGGTAATCTCTTAGGCTTCAGTTTCCTCATCTATAAAATGAAGACGCAAATGCATTTTCATTATCTTTTATTATGATGACTAAACAAATAAATGTTCAGTCAATAAGCAGCAATGATGCTTATAAAGATAATACTTCTGCCCTAAACATATGCATTAACCATAATCTGGAGTGTTTGCTTGTTTGCCCATGGACTCAGTCCCATAAATAAGGACAAAGGATTTGTTTGTTTGCTTTTACTCTTGTATCTCTGGGGTACCTTGAATAGTGCCTGAAACACAGTAAGCGCTCAATAAATATGTTAAATTATTGACTGGACTTAGATAATGACCTTGGTTTGGGTGGTTCTGTAATCTAGGGCCAATAGTCTTAGAGAAAATCACATAGTACCCTGGGAAATAATTTACCTATATAACAGCATTGATGTATGACAGGCATTGTGCAAAGAAATCCGAAGATCAGAGGTTGCCTAGCTGCAGGATCTGGCTGGAAGACAAGTTTTGTTTGTCTTAAAAATGTTTCAACATTTTTCAATTAGTTGTCAAAAACATTTCTTTTTTTCCTTTTCTTTTCTTTTTTTTTTTTTTTTACAGAGAGTCTGTATAAAATAAGTTCCTCTTTGAAATCAGATTTTAAGTCACTGCATGGCAACCAGCTGAAATGTAGTAGCTGTTGGCTTTAGATTGTTCAGGCTCTCAGAATCCTTGCCCTTCACTCCCATTTGCTTTCTTTCTTTTTTTCTTTTTTTTACGTTTTATGTATTTATTCATGAGAGACACAGAGAAAGGCAGACACAGGCAGAGGGAGAAGCAGGCTCCATGCAGGGGGCCCGATGGGGGACTCGATCCCAGGACCCTGGGATCACACCCTGGGCTGAAGGCAGACGCTCCACTGTGAGCCCCCCGGGTGCCCCTCACTCCCAGTTTCTGACACTAGTTGTCATCACTCAGGACTCTTGCATTGAAGGGTTTTGTTTTGTTTTCAGCTTTACGGAGGCATAACTGACAAATGTGTAAGATATTTCAAGTGCACGTCCATGATCCCGTAATGACTGCTGTATGTATACCTTGTAAAGGGATGAGCCCTGGGTGTTATTCTATATGTTGGCAAATTGAACACCAATAAAAAATAAATTTACATAAAAAAAGGGATAGCTCTTGTCTAGTTAATTCGCACATGCACTAGCTCACGTTTCTCTTGTGTGCGGGGCAGTGGTGAGAGCTGCACAGTTTGGTCCAGGTTACCCTCCTTCCTGTACGACTGTCGTCTCTCCGGTCTGGTAGGCCCTGGAATTTGCAATCTTTGCAGCTCGGACCCTTGAATGCTACCTGGGGCTTTCTGCTTCACCATATGTATCATTTTCAAGTCTTCCTTTATCCAGACACTTGACTGAAAAGACTCAGAATCACTATTATTTAGTTTATACTGTGGCATCTCATTACTTTTCCTTTTTAAAGAAAAATCAGCTTTTGTTTTTGATCCAGATTTTTAAAAAATGCATATGGTTCAAAAAAATAGTACTAAAAAGCGATGCAACAGGATGATAAAATTAAGCTTCTTTTTCAGTTTTAGTCAATGTCCAAAGGCCAAAGGGGGAAAAAAATCATTGCCATATAGCCTAGTATTCTGATTCTGGGTACTTGCAGACTTATGTTGTATAAGCTAAACCGTGGTGGAACTGAGTCTCCCAGGGTTGGTGATCACCCCCAACCTGCAAGAGAGGGCAGGCTAAGGAGCTGGGGGAGAGGATTCCTGGAGAAGGCCCTACTGTGGTTTTTACCTCCAGAGGCAGAGGCTGAGGGCTACGTCCGTCTCAGCTCAAGATGAATGAGAGGGGCCTTGAGGGGCTCATCCTGGCAGCTTGCATGGATCCCTTAGATTTTACGGGGCTTAAGTACTGGTGACTGGCTCACATCTGGGGAGGTTAACGTCAAAAGTAGTACGTGGAGTTGCCTGCCTGGCTGTGGAACAAAGAGAGGAGGTTTTTCCCTATTTTTTCTTCCTTGGGAGGAAGCTGCATTTCCATTCTCCTCGGCAGGGATGTGAGGCTTTCTCATGAGCTCAGTGGAACCATAAAATGTACATGGTCTGCAGCCAAGATAAACCAGTGCATCTCAAGGGCTGAAGGTGCTACTGGATTCATAAACAAAGGGCACCACCCTAAGAGGGCAGGGTACTAGCCGAGACTCGTTGCCCACAGCCAAAAAGGGAGCTTTGATTGGGGGAGCCCCGGAAAAAGTGTCCTTGACAAACCCACAAAAGTGGCGCCATTCACAAAAGAAAAAAAAGGAAAAAGGAAAAGTAATAAATAGAGTAAAAAAAAAAAAAAATAGAGGGGAAGCCTCCCATGGTCTGCTGTCACTACGCCCCTGCCTTCTCCGGAGGCTTCCCAGCCTAAAACAATCCTGAAGAGTAGAACAAGGCTTTAAAATGGGGAAGACTGGAGAGCTCTGCAATTATCACTTGAGTCCGGACAATGTACATACTATGTTTAGCTCTAAAAATGACCAGAGAATGTTCTGTTGTCAGAGAATAACCTAAAATAGCTATTGTGTCTACTAGAAATTTTACCCAAGAGTTAGAGAAAAAGAGAGCGCAGATTGTATTTGAAATAGCAGTGGAGGCATCAATTTGTTTTCCACTTGCCCCTTATTGAATCCTGCCCGTATATATAAAATAAAAGTCACCCTGATATCAAAAAGTATCTGCGTCCAGGATGTCTTCTCTCTCGTCAGGCTTCCCAGAGGCAGCCACTTTTCAAGGATTTTAGCTGCTTCTTTGGTATTTACACCCATACTTCTAAATACCGCTCTGATTTTTCTTGATTGATTGATTTTGATAGAACCTACTAAAGTTTTCATTATAGCAGTTAAGAGTTTGGATGAGCTAAGGTTCTTTCTCTTATCTTCTCAATGCAACTACATCATAATTTTTGGTGAAACTCTTAGCATTTATATCACTAGAATTAAGCAAACTGCTGAACCAGGTCGAAGACTGTGAATATATTTCCTTTTTGCAAAAACACATTTAATTTGACCAAGAGCTAATTATTGTCTTATTTTTATCTGTTTGCTCAGTGTTACATGTACCAATTATTATTATTTTATTCTAAATTCTCTAACAGGTCTGCCAAATATCTGACAGTAATGTTCATAAACACCGCTAAACATCAGATGATTTATCATTTTTATGCTTTTATTTTCATCTGTTTTCTCCCGGTCTTCCTCCTCTCTCCAGTTTTCCTTCATGCAATTATCTGTTTTTTGTTTTGTTTTGTTTTTTTTCTGCTCCAAGTTGGACAGATTTCTTTCTCAGCTGTCACCCAGGGACTTTCTTCACTTTTCTTTTGAAAGTCCCATTGGCTTAATTTCTTTGTTGCTTAGGATTTTTTTCCCCACTTTATTTCCTTGTTCTGTTGAGATTCAACATCATTGGTCTCCTAAGAAAAATACATTACATGTAATGTTTTGTTTTTCCACTTTTTACCTGGATAAAAACTTTATCCTCACAATTGAGAGTTTGGTTGAACATGTTATTTTAAGTTGGAGCTAATTTTCCCTGAATATATTGAAAACACTGCTGATTGTTTCTAGTATCTGGAGCTGCTGTTGAGAAGCCCGGTGCCATGTTTTCTTCTTATTCCTCTGTATCTGACCGGCTTCTCCCATCTGAAGATTTGTAGGCTCTTCTTAGTATCCCGTGTTCTGATACCTTATAATGCTGTCTCGGTATGAGTCATTTTGATTTGATGTGTTAGATCCTTGCTGAGTCTTATCAATGAAAAGACTCAAGTCTTTTGCTTATGCAAATCTTTTTTTTTGTTGGTTATTTGGTAATGTCTCCCTTTATCCTTTCAAGAACTTCTATTATTCAGATATTTAACCTCCTGCACTGATTCTAATTTTCTATCAATTCCTTCCTGTTTTTGAGATCTTTATCTTTTTATTTTCCTCCTAGGTGATGTTATTTGTCAGTACTTTCAACTATTTCTTTTGAATACTTTTATTTTGGTCATCATATTTCTTATTTTCAGAACTCATTCTTCTCTGCCCCATTTTTATAGAATTGTCTTTTATCAATGCAATGTGTTATCTTTCTCATATTAAATATAGTTGTTCATTGCTTTTTTTCAAAACAGATGGCCCATAAGATGAGGAATAGTTTTCTCAGTGATCATTTCTTGATTGCTATACTTTAATTTGAAGTCTTTCATTTTAAAAAGTAAATAAAACTTGCCTGGAGGCTAAAATGTCTACTTGTTTCATTCTTTTTATTTAACTATAGGACTATTTATTATCATACAATGTAAGTAATGCAAGGAAGCAGTTACTTACATCATTTAATAAATTATGAATTATTTCTTCCCTTTGCATGTTTAATTTTTTTGTGGATGATACCTTTGGTATTCGGGTCACAAAGCCACTACTTGAAGAAACTGAGATCAACATTTAAGTTTCCTTCAGAATCTATATTTAGGTCATCGATAATACAGGATGATAAAATTTTCTTGCAGATTAGCATATGTGTAGAATTATTGAGGTCTTCCATTTCTAGAAAATCACAGCTGTTGCAGTAGTACTTGTATTTGTATTTTGTTGCTGATTTGGAGACGATACTTTGACCAAAAAGCATGCAATACTTCTTCCTTGGATAAAAGAGCAGCATGTATTTGCCATTTGCTGTAGTCTGCTGAAAGTCAGCAGCAGTTTGCGCCAACGCGCTGCAGATGCTGCAGCAGTGGTAATGTATTCATGATGTGTGCAATTACATTTCAGCGGCAACAGTTTTTTGACGCGTTTAGTCAACTTTTGGCCTTTGCAAGGAACATAAATATAGATTGCTTCATACACTGTGCACATCCATCAAATTTGAAATGGACCCTTATAAAAGGTAATATAAAAATCCATGAGTGTGATGGGGAATAAAGTAATAAAAGTTTTATTCATTATAATTTGAAATCTGACAGGTAACCTATGAAGTATTTGTTGTTTGGGTGTAGAGTGTCTACTTAACTCGTGGTATAATCTATTAGCCAAGAAATTCAACAAGTCAGAATGTTCCATATAATATCTAAAGCTAAATATAATGAAAGGTGAGGTTAGCCCTGGCCAAAAAATCAATGTGATGCTTTAGATGGCTAATGGAACTAAAGTTTATATAGCATTAGAGCTTTAAACTGTGCCATAACTGATAGATTTTAATTACTGTAATTATGAATACTTTCTTTTTAAAAGGGCAGGAGAGTGCATACTTTTTAAAAGTGCATATTTTTTTTCTCCCCTCTTCCAAGGCAACAGAGACTTTAGCTAGGTAGGGCGCAACTCACAATAAAGAAGATACTTCCAAACCTCAATTCAGCTAGGTTGTCCACATGACTAAATTCTGGATGAGTGGAGTGTCAATAAAAGTGGTATGTGATTTTCGAGTCTTGCCCAGGAAAAAAATGACCCACATTACTCTCCCCTTCCCCCCTTTCCACTGGGTGCAACGTCAGCCTGGTAGTAAGACATCGTATACCACTCAGGCACAGACAACACTTTACAAACCATGGAGCCCTTAATGAAGTTATGCAGCAGAGTCAACCAACGAACTCACACTTTTGCATAAACAAGAAATAAAATACTTCTGTTAAGGTCTTTTCTACAATTTTGCTTGGTCCACCATGTTGGAACTAATCTCTCCCATTCTTACAGTTCTTACATCACTTATCATGTAATCAAGGGCCTTCTTATATTTTATCCTATTCCGTTTGAGATTCATTTTTTTAAAGGTGCATTTGTTACCCTTATTATGGCATGACTTTTCCTCTCTCAACCCCATCAAGAAACAACTACCATACACTCTATAGTCCCCCAAGATTCCTTGAACAAGCCAAGAATATTTTTCTCCCAGCATCTTTGCACTTGCTATTCCCACTACCTGGAGTGCTATTCTAACAGGTATGTTATAAATATCATGTAATACATTATGACTCATTTCAATGCTACCTCTCCCAGATGTCTTCCCTTATCCTTTTTCACTTTAACTCCTTACCCTGCTTCTGTGCAATCAGCAAGGACACTATATCAGAAACTCTGAGGAACTGCCGAGAGAAAGAATAAGGCATAGCAGGGAAAGATTCCTGGGTGGATAGGAGTGATTTTTGGGAAACCGAGCTCAGAGCACATGGATAGAAGTGGAGAAAAGAGAATATTAGGGCAAACTCTAGTAAGCTGTGTTTGAAGCAGTTGAGGGATTGTCTCATGGTTGGTTGAGTAGTTAGTGGCTGGATTATTTGCCCACAGGTTTAAGGGAGAAAAGGTGTACATTGAAACCTGGGGAAAAGAGCATACACACAGTGGTCAATAACCTAAACTGGAGTATGGGAACCAAGTGGTTTGACATCCAAACTCCAAAGACTAGCTCCTAGTCTACCCACAGCAGGATTTTCCATCATAAGTACCATAGGCAGGCAGGCAAAAAGAACCATGAGAAAATAACCAAGAATCACCGACAATTCAAGAAAAACCAACACCATCAAACAGACACCAAACTCAACAGGAGTATTAATAAAACAGAAAAATGAATGTATATACTATATATCTTATAAATATATTTATGAAGATATAATATGATGGAGAGTATTTCTGAACCTACCATGTATAATTAAAAAACAAAAATCTAAAAATGCTGGATATCAGAGAGAAGGCAGGTAGATAGTGACTAGAACAAAGAGGACATTTGTTGCTCAGTTTTAAGATAGAGATTTAAATTCCAAGTCCAGGGGCACCTGGATGGCTCAGGTTGGGTGCCTGCCTTCAGCTCAGGGTGTAATCCCAGGGTCCGGGGATCGAATCCCACATCAGATTTGCTGTAGGGAGCCTGCTTCTCCCTCTGCCTCTGTCTCTGCCTCTCTCTCTGTGAATAATGAATAAATAAAATCTTTCATGAATAAATAAAATCTTCTTAAAAAATAAAATAAATAAATTCCAAGTCTGGGACAATGATCTTTAAGCCAAATACGTTTGATTTTAGTTGAAAGGGAAGATTGTCCTTGTTTTCATGAGCTGAGTTTTAACTATAAGGAGCAAAGTTTAGAAGAAAAATAAAAATTGCCGTAGAGCAAAACCATAGAAAGAGGAAGCTCAGAAGAGAGAAGCCTATTGATCATTAGCTGGTAAATGTCTGAGTGGCCACCTCTGTACTTCCCCCTGCAATTCAAATCCCAGTGTGCACACATATGTGCGTGTGGGTGCATGCGTATTTAGTAAAGATGACCTTTCTGCTCCTCGACCTCCCAAAATGTACTTATACAGAGCAGCAGGGATTTGGTTTCACCCTTCCAAATGTGTGCAGACTTCTTAGAGATGTCCAGTAAGATTAAGGGAAAACAGAGGCGGGATATGGGCTAGACAGCTAATCTGACGAGAAATGTCGCTTGGTGAAAGCAAGTAGGCAAGTAGCTAAGAAAGCCAGGCAGCCCCTCCCTCCAGCCTCCCTGGCCTCAGCAATGGGAGAAGGACATAGGAAGAGGAAGTAGAGTCCTTAGAACATGGTACCAGAGCTCAAGGGACACCAGACAACAGCCGCTGATGCCCGCACAGAGTGAGACCCAAGATTAGGAGTGACCGTGTTCATGGCAGTCAAGAGGTGTAGACGGTGACTTCAGAGCAGATTGCACTTCCCTGACACAGACACGACTCTAACAGTTCTCGGTTGTGTAACAGAAACTCCTCCAGCTAGTTGAAGCAGAAGATTAAGTTACATTCACATTCTGTTTTATGGCTACAAGTGTCCATGAAAATTTAATCCTTAATTTAAATAGAATTATGAATAAGTATGAGTAAACTAACATTTCATCAATAAATATTTTACTTTTCAGGGTTTTATTTTTATTACCTTGCCTCATAAATTATTTTGATTCATCTCTCATTTGACTAGATTACTTCAAATAACTTTTTAAACAGATTTATTTATTTATTTGAGAGAGAGAGACAGAGAGAGAGAACATGTGCAAGTGGAAGGGAGGCGTAGAGGGAGAGGGAGAGAGAGCGAATCCCAAGCAGACTCCATGCGGAGAGCTCAAAGACTGACGTGGGGCTTGATCCCACAACCCTGAGATCATGACCTGAGCTGAAACCAAGAGCCGGACACTTAACTAGCTGAGCCACTTCAAATAATTAAAAAAAAAAAAAAAAAAGATATATAGGAAATGCTTTCGGAGCGCTGGTGTATTCTAAAATGTCTTTTTGTTGCCAACACGCGTGAATGACAATCTGAATGGCCGAAGGCCTTGATTTGCCCTCTTCCCTCTTCCCTTCAGGTTTGGACACTGCTCCACTGTCAACACCTAAAGCTGCCAAAGAGAAGTGTGAGCAAATCTCTGGTGTTTCTTTGTAGGAGGCCCACTTATTCCAGCTGTATGTTTCTTAGACAAACCGAATGTCAAATTAATGACAAATAGAATTTGTGACTGTCAATCTTTGAAATTTTTTTCTGACAAGTAGACCTCAGCAAGTCCTTCAGAAGCGCAGATTTATGTCATCTTTTATTTCGGGAAAGTTGCTTTTCATTAATACTTTGAAATTTTTTCCTTGTTTACTAGCTCGGTGCTCTTCTCTAGACGTACCAATAATCTTTGGTTGGGTATCTGTGTCTTTTCCACCAACTACCTTTCTTTAATTGTTCTCCAGTGTATTACGTGTGATTTTCTGAACTCTCTACCGCACACCATTGATTTGATCTGAAAGGTGACTCCATTCTTTCTGTACTTGGGCTTGTTTATAAGCTCTGCTCTATCTTTGTTGTTCTCTGTATTTTTTTGTCCTGATTCTGCTTTGGTCTATTTCATTGAATTCACTACCATAACTCTGATTTCATAAAATCTGTTTTCTTCAATGTCCTTAATTGCAGTATAAATATTTATTTTTAAATACATGGTGTCAGCTTTTTGCTGAGGTCCTCTATTATTTTTTTGTTTACTTATGCTCAAGTAGGGTAAATTCTATTTAAATTCATATGTCACAAATTATAGGTAGAACCTCCTTGACTCTCTTTATGTTCATCTGCTTATTTTTTTTTAAAGATTCATGTATTTATCCCAGAGAAAGAGAGAGCGAGCGAGCACGTGCACATGTGTGAGTAGCAGGAGGAGCAAAGGGAAAGGGAGAAAAAGAACCCCAAGCAGACTCTCTGTGGAGCGAGGAGCCCAATGAGAGACTTGATCTGGTGACTTGAGGTCACAATCCCAGTGGAAGCCAAGAGTCAGAAGCTCAGCCGACTGAGCCACCCACACGCCCGTGTTCATTTGTTCAATGCACATACATTTATCGAGTGTCTACACTGTACCGGTGTCTACACTTCACACTAGAGGTATGAAGATTAACCTCCCTCTAGAAGGTTATATTCCAGTGTGAAAACATAGGCAATTAGCTAAATACATAGGATAATTTTTAACATCGGAAAATACCGTGGAGAAAATGACATGTGGGAATGTAGTCAAGCATGACTGTAGGACTGGTACATGCTCAGCTAATATTAGGTAAAGCTTCCCTGAAGATGCTAGAAACTAAATTCCACATTCAGTGTTTAGTATTCTGCTTGCTGATTGAAGGCCCACGAAGCTGGGACCCCGGGCAATGCAGTCCAATTTATCTTATTTTTTAATCATTAGATTTGTTCTATTAAATGAGGATTATGTTTTGTCCCATTGATGGTGAGTTACCTTGAAATTCGGTTTCTTCTTTCTATTGTGACTGGCCCAGTTATTTTGTTCAAAATTTAAGTGGGAGCGATACCACACAATTAGTACAACTTTTTTTTATATCATAGTACAAATATTATTTATTTCTGTATAGTTATTCCTAGAAGGTATATCTCTAGCTCTCATTTTTGCTCGTAAAAAGGACAGGTTAGATAATAAATGTCCTGGTTGTGCCTGATTTGATGACTTAAAGAAGTCTTTTACATTCTACCACAAAGCTCACTTTTATTTTTTTATTTTTTTTTCACTTTTATTTTTAACTTCCATCTATTAAAATCTAAAAGTAGAAATTTCTAACTTACTCATCATAACGGTGCCCCACACTCCTGAACGACTGAGCTGCACATTAGTTAGCAGCCTCCTTCCTTAAGTTGGTTCAGAATTGTTTTGGATCAGGTGGGTTTTCACCAAAATTTGTGGCAGGAGATTGAATTCTTTACTGGTTTTGGAATAGATAATATTTTTATCTCCACTTGGACCTTTCCGTTGTTATTGAATTCCTTGGTTTTTAAGGAGGGTTATTGCTAACATGTACTTATTTCAAAAATTTTACCATGTTTGTTGAAAACCCTCCCTTTCAGTGCTCTTTCTTCTACACTTAGAATATTTATTATTTTATACTTTAAATACATGTCACTTATATGTGTCATATATATGTGTATACATACATATATATATAATATGTTTTATTGATGTTATTCTAATATTTAATTACCAAAATATATCTGTTGGTCGTATAGGAAGAAATAAAGCACAGCATTGTCCCACCTTTATGGAAAAAAAAAACAATTTATTTGTTTTGTCTGTTTCAATACGCTACAGCAAAAAAAAAAAAAAAACCCATACACAAAAAAACAAAAAACAAAAAAGCAGGAGACATAAACATTTTATGGTAATATATTTAGCTCAGTAAATTCTCATCATCTTTCAGCCCTACTGAATATTACAGTACACATACATGTATGCAGACTGTGAACAAATTACAACTCTCAATCACTATATATTCTGCAGGAGATGTAATGAAGAAAGTATAAGGGAAGACTGATGAGGGGGAAAAAAAGTGTGTTTTGCTTTTCTGTATTCTTAGCACTACAAAATTTGTCACACATATCTTAAATAGAATGAGCAAACCCAAGTTTCTTCACATTTCTCTTGCCTCCAGAAACTAGTTAGAGTTTCCACCATTAATAATACAGAAAATATTCTCTAGAGAATCGTGGTAGCTCTAACGCTGTGAGGGTATCACCTATTCTGTAGTCCTATGTGATATTGGCGGGCAGTGATGTCAGGGGAAAAGGTAAAACCCAAAGTGTTACTAAAACAAAAGAAAAGGAAAGCTACCATTTGTTAACAATTGGCCATCGTCAGGTTGTGGTGCTTGCATCACAAGATGATCCACTGCAGTATAGAAATGTTTGAAAAATCCCTAGTTCTATGTATTTTTATTTTATACTTAAAAATTTGTATAGTTGGCTTATGTTCTTCATAAAAAGTTAAAGCAGTAGAACACACATTTAATTTATAAATAAATGAGCCCACAAGCCTGAGAGGTACATGGTCAAACATTGTTACTAACAGAGTGCGTAATGCAGAAAAAAATGGATATTACTGGATGCAGAGCCAACTGCCCCTCCGTCCTCCGCTGCACTGTGTTTGCACCTTTGCAAAAGTCAATTTTCTGTACTTGTGTGGGCTTATTTCTGGATTTCCTATCCTCTTCCTTGATTCCTATCCCTTTATCAGTAGCACACAGTCCTGGTCAATGTAGCCGTATATTAGGCCTTAATATAAGATTTCTTCCACTTTATTATTTTAGCTGTTCTAGATATTGTGTCTTTTGATATTCATTTTAGAATAATCTTGTCTATGTCTACAAAAGGACTTTCAAGGGTTTTGATAAAAATTGCACTAAGCCTGTAGATCAACTAGGGGAGAATTGACATCCTTCATATGAATATTCCAATTCTGAACACAGTAATAATCTTTTTTCCTTCCAACCTTTCTGTGAGTATTATTGAAATACTGGATTGATATGAATATTATTCACATAATATGGTAACAAACAAAAAAACTTAGTCTTATGAATTTAGATTTCTATTTGTCTTTTTTCCCCCTCTACCTTTTGCGTCATTTTCTCTATAAGTTGCATTCAGATTAGTGTTGTTCTCATTGTATGTATAATTAACATACAAAATGCTGTACATATTTCATGTATACAGTTTAATGAGTTGGGAGATAAGTGTACTCCCATGAAACAATCACCGCAATCTATGAAACTGTGTGCACTTTGGCTATTGATCCTTATTCTCCCCCTACCCCCAACCTCTGGTAACCACCATCATAGGGTTTACTTTTTAAGAGTCTATCTTACATTCTTTATATAGTGGTATCATATATAGTATTTGCCCTTCCCTGCCTGGCTTATTTCACTTAGCAAAACATCCTCCAGGTTCCTCCACATTGCCCTAAGTGACAAGATCTTCTTTTTTAAATCTACATATTATAACACTGTATGTACGCACCACATTTTCTTTATCCATTCACCTACCAATGGACATTTAGGCGCCTTCCATGCCTTGGCCATTGTACATGTGAACATGGGGGTGCAGGCGTCTCTTTGAGATTCTGAGATTCTGACTTCAGTTCTATTGGATATAGACTCGGAAGTGCAATTCCTCGATCAGATGATAGCTCTATTTTTATTCTTTTGAGGGACCTCCATACTGTTTTCTGTAGCGGCTGCACCAATTTGCCTTTTCACCAACAGCATACAAGGGTTCCTTTTCCTCCTCATCCTTGTTAACACTTATCTTTAGATATATCATTTCACATATATATGAACTCATAAATATTTAATTTACATATGTTACATGTACATGTGTATGTACTATATATAATTATATATACCATATGCAGCCACTCCAACACGTGTGAGGTGATATCTCATTGTGGTTTTAATTTGCATTTGCCTGATGATAAGTGATGTTCAGCTCCCTTTCATATACTTGTGGGCCATTTGTAGACTTTCTTTGGAGATATGTCTATTAAGTTCCTTCATAAGTTTTTATTTTTTTATTTTTATTTTTTAAATATTTTATTTATTTATTCTTGAGAGAGAAAGAGAGGGAGAGAGAGAGAGAGGCAGAGACAGAGGCAGAGGGAGAAGCAGGCTCCATGCAGGGAGCCCGACATGGGACCCGATCCCGGGTCTCCAGGATCACAACCTGGGCCGAAGGCAGCATTAAACCGCTGAGCCACCCGGGCTGCCCCATAAGTTTTTAAATTGGATTATTTGTTTTTTGTTATTCAGTTGGAGTTCTTTGTGGTTTTTTTTTTGGGGGGGGGGATATTAACCCTTTATTGAGTATGTTTCGCAACTATTTTCTCTCATTCTGTAGGTTGCCTTTCATATTGTTGATGGTTTACTTTGCTGCATGGAAGCTTTTCAACTTCACATAATCCAGTTAGGCTATTTTTGCTTTTGTTGCTGGTGCCTTTGGTGTTCATCCAAAAAGTCACTGCCAAGCCAGTGTTAAGATTTTTTTCTCGCGTTTTCCTCAAGAAATTTTTATGGTTTTAGGTCTTACATTTAAGGTTTTAATCCATTTTGAGTTTATTTCTGTGTATGGTGTAATAAAGGTCAATTTCATGTTTTTTTTGCATGTGGATATCCACGGTGTGTGTGTGACTTATTGAGGAGATTACCTTTCCCCATTGTGTATTCCTGGCACTTGTTGATGATCAATTGACTGTACATGCATGACTTTGTTTCTGGGCTCTTTTGTTCCAGTGACCTGTACATCTCTTTTTATGCTTGTACCTGTTTTGATTACTGTAATTTTGTAATATATTTCAAATTAGAAAGTGCCATGCCTCCAGCGTTGTTTTTATTGTTCAAATTACTTTGGTTATACAGAGCGTTTTGGGTTCCAAAAGAAGTTTAGGATTCTTTATTTCATATAAAAAATGCCATTGTGTTTTTGATAGATTGTATTGCATCTCTAGATTGCTTTGGGTAGAGTGGGCATTTTAAAAATAATTTATCTCGGGATCCCTGGGTGGCGCAGTGGTTTGGCGCCTGCCTTTGGCCCAGGGCGCGATCCTGGAGACCCGGGATCGAATCCCACATCGGGCTCCCGGTGCATGGAGCCTGCTTCTCCCTCCGCCTGTGTCTCTGCCTCTCTCTCTCTCTCTGTGACTATCATAAATAAATAAAAATTAAAAAAAAATAATTTATCTAATCCATTAACACAGCATGCTTGCCTTTTAAAATTTCACCAAGGTTTTATGATTTTTGGTGTATAAATCTTTCACCTCCTTTGTCAAGTTTATTTCTAAGTATTTTATTCTTTTTTATGTTAATGTAAATAAGTTTATTTTCTTGATTTCTTTTTCCAGTTGTTTGTTGCTAGTGTGTATAAATGCAACTGATTGATATATGGGTTTTATATCCTGTACTTTTCTTAATTGATTTGTGTGTGTGTGTGTGTGTGTGTGTAGTCTTTAGGGTTTTCTGCATAAAAGATCATGTCATCTGCAAACAGATAATTTTACTTCTTCCTTGCTGATTTGGATGATTTTATTTATTTGTCTTGCCTAATTGCTCTGGCTAGGACTCCCAATACTATGTTCAACAGAAGTGGTAAGAATGGGCATCCTTCCTTTGTTCTAGATGTTAAGAAAAACAAAAATTTTCACTGCTGAGTATGATGTTAGCTGTGGCCTTTATTGTGTTGAGGTAAGTTTTTCTATACCTTATTTGTTAAGAGTTTTTGTCATGAAAGGGTGTTGAATTTCATGAAATATTTTTTCTTTTTTCTTTTTTTTTTAAGATTTTATTTATTTATTTCAGAGAGAGACAGAGAAAGAGACTGAGCATGAGCAGGGGGCAGGGGGCAGAGGGAGAAGCAGACCCAGATTGAGCAAGGAGCTTGACACGGGCCTAAATCCTAGGACCCTGGATCCTGACTTGAGCCAAAGGCAGGTGCTTAACCAGTGGAGCCACCCAAGCATCCTTTTTTTTTTTTTTTTTTTGCATCTGTTAAAATGATAATGCTAGTTTATCCTTTGTTCTGTTAATGTGGTTTTAAAACATCGATTAATTTTTCCCTGTTGAGAGATACTTGCATCCCAGGGATAAATCTCACTTGATCGTGGAATACGATCCCTTTAACATGCTGTTGAATTTTACTTGCCAGCATTTTGTTGAATTTTTCGCTTCTATGCTTATCAGGAATATTGGCCT
The DNA here is from genome assembly GCF_018345385.1 of Vulpes lagopus. NCBI lineage: Eukaryota > Metazoa > Chordata > Mammalia > Carnivora > Canidae > Vulpes > Vulpes lagopus. The sequence goes on from NC_054826.1 coordinate 165,108,706, forward strand.
GTAGTCTTCTTTTCCTGTAGTGTCTCTGTCTAGCTTTGGTATCAGCGTATATTGGCCTCATAAAATGAGTTTAGATGTGTTTCTTTTTCTTCTATTTTTGGAAGTTTAAGAAGGACTGGTAATAACTATTAAATGTTTGGTGGAATTCACCTGTGAAACTGCCTGGGCTTTTCTTTGTTGAGAGGTTTTTGATACGGATTCAATCTTCTTAGTCCTTACTGATCCCGTCAAGCTTTTTATTTCTTCTCGATTCAGTTTAGTACATTGTGTATTTCTAGGAAACTATCCATTTTTTTCTAGGTTGTCCAGTTTGCTAACATATAATTATGCATAATAGTCTTTTATGATTTTTAAAAATTTCTGTGACATTAGTTCTAATGTCTCCTCTTTCATTTCTGATTTTATTTGGGTATTTCTTACTTTTCTTATTCTTTGTAAAGTTTTTTGATTTTGTCTTTTAAAAAAATCAACTCAATTTATTAATTTTCTGTATTGTTTTCCAATTTTCTATTTCATTTATTTTTGCTCTAATCTTTATTATTGCCTCTCTTCTGCTAACGTTGGGGTTAGCTGGTTCTTTTTTTCTTGTTCCTTGAGGAATAAATTTGGATTGTTTATTTGAAATCTTTCTTCTTCTTTAATGGAGGTGTTTACTTCTGTGGACTAGCTTCTTAGTATGGTTGTTGCTATATCACATATATTTTGGTATGTTTTGTTTTCATTTTCATTTGTTTTGAGATAGTTTTTAATTTCCATTTTGATTTCTTCTTAGACTCAATGGTTGCTTAAGAATCTGTTGTTTAATATGCACATATTTTATAGTTTTCCTTCTATTGATTCCTAGTTCCATTCCACTGTGGTTAGAAAGGAGTCCTGGTATAGTATTAATATTCTTAAATTTATTAAGAGTTTTTTAAAAGATTTTTATTTATTTACTCATGAGAGACACAGAGAGAAAGAGACAGAGACACAGGCAGAGGGAGAAGCAGGCTCGATGCAGGGAGCCCGATGCAGGACTCGATCCTGGGTCTCCAGGATCACACCGTGGGCCGAAGGCAGGCGCTCAACCACTGAGCCACTCAGGCATCCCAAGATTTGTTTTTTAACCTAGTGTATGATCTTTCCTGGAGAATGTTCTATGCTTCCTTGAGAAGTATGTGTATTCTGCTGCTGTTGGGGAGAATGTTCTGTATGTTTCTCTTAGGTACTTCTGGTCTATAGTGTTGTTCAAGTCTACTGTCTCTTTCTGGTTTTCTGTCTGAATGTCTATCCATTATTGAAAATGAGATATTAAAATCTCCTACTATTGCTATTTCTCTCTTAAATCTGTCAGTGTTGCTTTGTATATTTAGTCCCTCTGATGTTGGGTTCATATGTATTTATAATTGTTGTATCTTCTTGTTCAATTAACTCTTTTATCATATAGTGACAACCTTTGTCCCTTATAAGTGTTTCTAAAGATATATATGTATGTGTGTATTTATTTATTTATTTATTTATTTATTTATTTATTTATTTATTATTTTAGAGAGACAAGGAGAGAGAGAGCAAGAAGGGCAAGGGGCAGAGGGAGAGCATCCCCAAGCAGGCTCCCTGCTGAATGTGGGGCCCAGTGCTGGGCTTGATCTCGTGACCCACAAGGCCATGACCTGAGCCAAAACCAAGACCTGGATGCTTAACTGACTGACCCACTCAACCACCTCTCTTGTGACTATTTTTTCCTTAAATTCCATTTTGTCTGATATAACTATAGCTACTCCTGCTTTCTGCCAATTATCGTCTTCATGAGATATCTTTTCCCATATTTTCACTTGTAGACTCTATATATGCTTACATTTAAAGTGAGTCTTTCACAGAAAGCATATCGTTGCATCTCACTTTTTTTTTTTCTATCAATTCAGTCACTCCATGTCTTTTGGTTGTGGAGTTTAATCCATTTACACTACAAGCAGTTATTGGAAGTGCCTGGGTGGCTCAGACAGGTAAGTGTCCAACTCTTGATTTTGGCTCAGGTCATGATCTCAGAATCTTGAAATTGAACCCTGAGATGGGCTCCAGGCTCAGCAGGGAGTCTGCTTGTCCCTCTCCTTCCGCTTGCTCTCTCAGTCTCTCTCTCTCTCTCTCAAATAAATAAAATCTTTGTAAAAAAAAGAGCAGTTATCGATTAGTAAGGACTTACTACTCCCATTTTGTTCATTGTTCTCTGTCTTGTCGTTAGCTTGTTCCTCCTTTCCTCTCTTGCTGTCTTCCTTTGTGATTTGCTGATTGTTTTGCATCGATATGGTTTGATTCCTCCCTACTTTTCTTTGGTGTATCTTCTTTAGGTGTTTTCTTTGCATTACCATGAGGCTTACATAAAACGTCTTATGGTTAGGACATTCTCTTTTAAGCTTTTGACCGATTTCGATATGTAATTCCCTAAGTACTCTCAAAGCCACGTGCACACCTTATTGTGCTTCCTGTCACACTGTACTGACAATGTTTCCTTTATCACATCTTCATTTAGGCTAAGAGATTCTTAAAAGAAGGGCTTTTGCCTTATTTTCTTCATTGTTAATGGTTGGCACATAATACGTGTTCAATGTTGAATGCAATTAAGGGGGCTTTACAGTTTTATAAAATCCTTTATTATCTTACTTGTTATCTCAATTACTATCTCATTCCTGCACTAATTCTAAGAATTAGATTGATTTACTCTGATTTTATAAAGGAAATGAAATTCAGAGAGTGTTAGTATCTTCCTCATTGTTACAAACTTGCAATGACATACTGTTTTCTTAATCTAAGGCAATGCATTTTGTGTTCATATTTACAATTTGAGACTAGAAAAGTAGACAGATATTTTACAATTTTTGTTTTTTCAACAAGAGGAAGGAAAAAAGAGACTTAAATCAATTAGAAAATTCATATGTGGAAAATGGGAATAATGGTAAAGGAAGCTGTAATCTCCATTGCTAAATTATTTTCTGTTTCCAATCCACTATATTTAAAACAGAAAATCTCCTTGTGACAGAAAGGAAAAAATGAGGTATTGATTTATATTACACTGCCCTGTTTAAGGCTGTGTCAATAAAATGCCACAGATAAAAGTAAAACACATATTTCATTTATATTCATCATTGAAATCTCTCATCAGAATTTTGGTAAACAGCTGGATGGTCTAGAATGACTGAACAGTTGGTATCCTGGAATCTAAGGAATCATAGGGAAATTCACTTTCTTTGATGAAAAATATGCTAAAATTGAATTGTTGATGTAAGGTAGTATTTGCAATGTCCCTGGCTCACCCAAATTAACTGAAAGTTTGACCTCAATATGGGTGCTGACACAGCCTAAGTGGAATGAATGCTGCTTGATTATGATGAAATCAAAGCAATGAGCTAAAGGTTTTTTTAAATCCTTTTCAGACAACATTTTAACTAAAACAAATATAAATCATTATATAATATATGAAACTTGTGGTCTGCAAGTGTTCCAGCAATAACCAAACTAAAATATCTTTCTTTTGGGTCAGAGAACCTTACATTGAAACCAAACAAATCTTTGAATAAGCTTTAAACAGATATAAAAGCTCTAAACAGGTTTAAAAGATAAAAGCTTTAAACACGTATAAAATACTATGGCTTTAACATTTTCAATTCATATCTTTTAAAATACTACATTTTTATCTGGGTAAAATGTCAACATAACAATAAAATCTTTAAATGATGCATAAATAGAGCTACTATGAAGCACAGGGTAGTTGTTTGCTATAATTTTTTAAAAAGATTTTACTTATTTATTCATGAGAGATTCAGAGAGAGGCAGAGCCACAGGCAGAGGGAGAAGCAGGCTCCCTGCAGGGAGCCTGACGTGGGACTCGATCCCGGGACCCCGGGGTCATGCCCTGGGCTGAAGGCAGACGCTCAACCACTGAGCCACCCAGGTGTTCTGTGTTTGCTATAATGTTTTCGTGATTAAGTAATTTATGAAATTTCTTAAAACCTTTGGTTACTATGTGTATTTAACTTTCATCTGAATGGCTTTTATGATCTCATGACCCTTACTTGCTCTTAATTTTTTTTAAGATTTATTTATTTATTTGAGAGAGACAAGGGAGAGCTCAAGCCAGGGGGTAGAGACAGAGGGAGAGAGAGAAAGAGAGAACCTCAAGCAGACTCCATGCTGAGCACAGAGCCGGACCTGGGGCTCGATCCCACAACCCTGAGATCATGACCTGAAACCAAGAGTCATATATTCAACTGACTGAGCCACCCAGGCGACCCTGTTCTTGATTTTTTTTTCATCTTTCTTTTAAATAGGTTCACCTGCCATCACAGTCCAAGTCCAAGCTTCATTCTAAGCACCTTCTCGCTTTTTATTTTGTATTCCATCTTAACTTCCACGTGCTAATCTAGCCTGATACTTCCAGGCATTTTAACATATCTTTTCCCTATCACCACGTCTCCTCTTAATTCAGTTTCTAATCAACTATCTGGTAAAACATCACAACTGTCCATTTCACTGCAGCTTAGTCTTGCCCCCACCAAAACAACTTCCATCCTTTGTTTCTGAGAGTAGCATCTTTTCACCAGAGCATCAGACTTAAATAGGGATTTTTTTTTCACCTAGTTTCACAAAAATATATGTGTAGAAGTAGAACACGCCTGCCAAAACACTGATGTGTCTTGAGATAAATAAATGTCTTGTGAATTAACAAAGTGGCAAGCCTTAGAACTAGCTAAGTTTAAATAATATATAATTATATATTAGATAATATATATAATCTGTAATATACAATATTTTATACGTGCAATATATATTATGTATCATATACACCACGAGGTATATATTTATATGTACTTTATATATATATAATATACACGTGATTTTATATGTGATTCTATACATGTAAATGGGATTTTATGTATATAATGTACATGTACGATAATCTATGGGTTATTCATATGAATATCATAACTGTGGCTGCTTGCAAATTGTCCCCAAGAAAGAGGATGGACCTGATCCTTAAACCTAGTGTTTAGATGTTTTCTCTTTGCTGTCTGAATTTGATTTTTTCTTTAAACTCTGCTTCATTCAGGGGATCCCTGGGTGGCTCAGCTGTTGAGCACCTGCCTTTGGGCCAGGGTGTGATCCTGGAGTCCCGGGATCGAGTCCCACGTCGGGCTCCCCACATGGAGCCTGCTTCTCCCTCTGCCTGTGTCTCTGCCTCTCTCTCTGTGTCTCTCATGAATAAATAAATAAAATATTTTAAAAAAATTAAAAAAATAAACTCTGCTTAATTCAATACTTAGAGCTCTTAGATTCTTACTCAGCTTCTAGGAAAATAACAATTATTCCTTTCAAGGAAAAGCAGCGTAGCACAGGATGGTAAAAATTCTAGCTTGCAAGTCAGATAGAAGGTGATCCTGACTTTTCAGGACTAAGCGCAGAACTCCTTTACTGTCCACTGTCTACACCTTCCGGTTTAGGTCTGACCGATTGGGTTCCTTTTCTCACTTTTCTTTCTTTTAAAGGGAAGGCACCGGAGAGTGAGGCAGCTGGGATTGTAGAACAACAGTCACTTAATAACAAACAACAACACTGGTGTCTCTAACAATACCATGTGAAAAGCAACTGAAGGCAAAATATACGAGAAAGCAATTATTTTTTTAAAAGACTTATTTCTTTATTCATGAGAGACACAGAGAGAGAGGCAGAGACACAGGCAGAGGGAGAAGCAGGCTCCATGCAGGGAGCCCGATGCAGGACTCGATCCTGGGACCCTGGGTCACGACCTGGGCCTAAGGCAGGTGCTCACCCGCTGAGCCCCCTGGGCGGCCTGAGAAAGCAGTTATGAACTTTCCCCAAACACCCAGGATAGACAATATCCTACCAGCCCCCGGCCTGGAAGTCGGCTGCTGTTCCAATAATCATTCTAAAACCATAATATTGCGCAGGTGTTGCGGGAGAACAAGATACAGACCAAACAAAACAAGAATGAGAAGTGATAGGGAGGCATAACGGGGGTGGCTTTCTAGACCCCGTTTTAAATTCTGAATCTTCAATTCCACTTAGATTTTTCAAGTTACCTAAAATCTTTGTTTTTTTTTGTTTTGTTTTGTTTTGTTTTTTTTACCTAAAATCTTTGAACTCTGGTTTGTTGCTGATACAAATGAACTTAAAATATCTACAGCTTCAGAAGTCATGAGTAATAACACCAGCAACAGCTAATATTCATGTGCCGTGCATCCCGTTTCAGCATCCCCGAAGTGCTTTCCGTACCTTTCATCGTTCATCGACGTCGTCGAGTAGCTTCTGTAATTATCAGAAAGGGGCAAGTCCGTATTGTTGCATCACATGACTTACACGGAAATCGGCAAGCGAACGGTTCACATCTAGGGCTGCCTGGACGTGGGGCGTGTGTGCCAAGCGTCCTACAACACCACCCTTGATCACATGAAAATGCGTGTGTCCGTGTAACCGGTACCTGTGCTGACGATATGTCGTCGGGTTCTTTCTCTTCCTCTTTTATATTTATAATATTCATGACTTAACAATGAAATCATAGTAGTGTCGTTTTCAAGTTGCAGACCCGGGTATCAACGAATCTAAAAAAGTCTTAAAATGTTTTCAAAGTATAAAACCATGGAACACAAGATCACGGCAAATATAAATCGAGAAAAGCCTCTTGAAGAAGATCAAATGCGAGATGACTTTGAAGGAAATGGTACATATTGACCAAAAGGAGGGAAGTGAGAAGGGGATTTGGCCTCCACATAGATCCCTATATAAAAAGCTGTTATTTTAGACAATTAATTTTATAATATTTTTCATTGATCTTACAGGGTCTCTGTTATAAAGTTCTTCATTTGCCCACAGCAGTTACGTGCTTTCCTGCCGCAACAAAATTGACTTTGAGTTGTAATAACCTATTTTAGTTCTATGAGCCATATTCCTGTGAACTCTTTGAATCTGAGCGTTCAGTTCTTCATGAACATCTTGATTTACATGTCCCTCGTGCTGCTACAGCTGCTTTATTCAGCAGAGGCCCATTATTGGAAATGCTTTGATAGAATCAGAGGCAAATAGTCTCTTCCTTCACTGGGCATATGCTGAGCAACCAGTTATTCATGAGCAAAAAGAAAAAAAAAAGCTTAATAAGTAAAACAGATAGCAAAACTAGACATTCATAGATTTTTATTTTTATTTTTGGCAGAGATGATATATTGCAGTGAGGCCATTTACCAAATTAAGTGACTAGAACTTGATTTATTGTCATTTTATTAACTTGTTACTTCCGAGTGGTTTTACTCGGGCGGGCTCGCGGACATAGACTCGTCGTACTTTGTCAAATAATGGATTCGTCTCCATCCATATCCAGACACATCAAGTATTTGAGTGTAGACTCCCTATTTGTGTTCTCCACGTAATTAAACCATGGAGCGCGCCACCGTGTTGTTATGGCAAAACGGGGCCAGCAAAACGCCAGGCTAAACGTTTGTACTTGGAAAGTGCCCCTGAAATGTTGATATCGACATGTCACTAATCATCAAAGAAGTCGATTTTACTATGTATTTATGAATAAAAATCCAAAGGGTTTGCTCTTAAAAGTCAATGAAGTCTGTGATGGGGGAAAGGGCGACCCTTCCTGCAAAGGGTCGTCAATGGCCCTGGGGAGCAGCATCAGTGTGGGCCCCGCGCTGTGGTCGGTGCTGCTGCAGAGACTGCCCCTCTCCCCAATGACCTGTTTTCCCCTTATTTTTCCATGAAGCCTCAGAACTCAGCAAGGCTGGGAGCCAGGCTGCGGCCAGAGGCCACAGTAGCCAGGGGGCCTGGGTCAGCACGGTGGAGGTGGACGCTGCGTGCACGGTGCGGTCACCTCCTGCAGACAGGCCCTGCGTCCTGGAGGCTCCCTGTCCCCCACGGGAATGTGGGCAGGGAGGGAGGCCAGGAGCACCCCACGCCCCCCCACACACACACATAAGAGAAAGCATCACCTGGAGAGCACTGCCGTCCCCGAAAGGCCTTGCGAAGCAGACCTCGTGTTCCCTCCTTGGTCTTAGTCTTTGAGGTGGCCGAGAAGTCCTGCTTCTGTTGGCGAAGCAGCTGTGATTTCAGGTGCTTTTGTTACAGCGTCTCGGCCCATCCTGTGAATGGCCACGGGGCTTCTCGGGTTTCCCTTGCTGGACCTTCGAGACAGCCAGTTGGCATCTCTGGGTTAACGTCCAAAACACTAGGTCACGTAAAGGCCAAGTCTTCAGCTTGTATATACCACGGGGAGAACATTGAGGGCACAGCTCAAGCCCTTTAAACAATCGTTGGCTTGTTTTCTTCCCCCTGGGTTCCTGGTCTTCCCCTTCCAGCCCTCGCCCTTGGGGGCTCCTTGGGGACCCACGTAGCATGGGGCTCTGCGGACCCTGGCATCCCGGGTGTGGCTTGGTCTCTCTCCTCTCTCTCCCTCCAGGTGGCCCAGGGGGTCCCGCGCTCCCCCGCAGCCGTCTGCTCTGCTGGGTGCACCTGGATGCTGCCGTCAGCAGGTGAGTCTGCTCCTCCATCCGGGCTTCCGACGCTCCCAGACCTCCTCGTGACCTTCTGCATTTCTAAGACATTTGCTGTAGAACCACGACTCCTTCCATTCAACTCCCCCGAGCCCTAAAGCGGGGCCTTCACCTTTCCTTGGCTCTTCCGCCTCGTCTCTACCTCCCTCCCCGCTCAGCCGAGGTCCCCTGGGCTCCGGTGCCCACCACACCTGGGCCAGCCTCCGGCCTCACTTGCTCCCCTCTCCCCCCGTTGTTGCCATGCGCTGGGTCCTCAACCCTAGAGGAGCCAAATTATGTCCCCTCCTTGCCCGTTCCCAAGGGCCCGCTCATGCCAGGAGAGCCACAGAGCCCCGGGTACCCCTCAGGTTCACACCCACCAACCTCCAGCAGGTCCTCCATCCCGTGCCTCAGTTCTGCTGTGTTTTCCGGGAAGACTCATGTCTCATGGTCTGAAATGATTATTTCGTACATTGTCCCATCTGTGCCTGTTTCCCTTGATTATGGCAGATAAAGGCTCCCTCCTCTTTGTTTTCTTTTCTTTTTTTTTTAAGATTTCATTTATTTATTCACGAGAGCCACACAGGGAGAGGTGGAGACACAGGCAGAGGGAGAAGCAGGCTCCCCGCCGGGGACCCGAAGCAGGACTCGATCCCAGGACCCAGGGTCACACCCTGGGCCGAGGGCAGATGCTCCACCGCTGAGCCCCCCGGGGTGTTCCTCCCCTTTGTTCTCTATGCTCCATCCTTCCCTTCTTGAGCAACTGATTCCTTCTTTAACTTTTAACCCTGCACCCATCACCATCCCCCCTTTTATCTCTACCTCGGCCAAGTAGAGGATGCTCTGGCAGTAACCTCACTTTTCTGCATCATCATTTTCTCTCTCTTTTTACTGTGTATCATTCCCATCAGGAAATAAGCCTGCCGGGGGATTTCCCATTTTACAAAAATAAAAATAAAATAAATCGCCCTTGATCCCACACGCGTCCCCTACTTCCTCCACATTTCTTAGCTTCTGTTCATAATAAAGTGTGTTGTGAGAGTCACCTACTGTCTGCATTTCTTCACACCCCGCTATTTCCTTAAGCTTTCTAATCAGGATTCTATCTCCACCAAGCTCCGGAAATTGCCGTTTCCTACGCTTATCTTATCAGACCTTGAAGCATCCATCTTTCAGCATAATTGACCACCCCCTTTTTTTTTTTTTTTGAACAAACCTTTATCTCAATTTTTATAACACTATGCTCTATGGGTTTTCTGACAAAGGTTTTACTTGCTCCTTCTATACACAATTATTGAAACTCTGCATGCGGCTCGGTTCTTGGTTCTCGTCTTTACATTTTCTAGCTAGATGAGCTTATCCATTCCTATGACTTAGAAAATCATCTTTATGCTGTCAATTGCATACTTGCATCTACAAGCCCTGACATTTTTTTTCCTGATATCTTGACTTCTTTAGCTGAAGAAATATCTGAATCTGCCACTTACATGTTTCACAAGAACTTTAGAGTTAACATCTCAAATAAAACGACTGCATTTTCTCCAAAACCTATGTCCCCCCAGGCTCCCCCCCCCCCCCACTAAACTGGAATCGGTTGCTCACTTGGGGAACCTGACAGTCCTCCCTTCCCGATCCCTCCATCTCTCGAAGGTCACATAACCACCCAGCCCTGTTCCACTGGTTCTATACGACTAGAATGTGTCTGTTCCGCCCCATCATCACTGCTTCTACCCCGGCGCGGATCGTCGCCCCCAACCTGATGATCTCCTGACTTGTGGCCGCAGTTTCACTTTGCATCCCTACAATCTCTTCACCGAACTCTCAGATGAGCAAAGCATTGCCTAACTTAAAGCTCTTCTGTATCTTCCCACTGTCCCCGTCACGGAAAGGCTGCCGGCCTGTGGTTGTGCACGGTCGCCTGCCACCCTCCAGATCCTTGCACACTCTCCCTCTTGCTCCGCTTCCACGCTGCAGCCCCGCTCGCCTTCTATAGGCTCCTGTAAATGCCAAACTCCTTCCGATCTCAGGATCTACCCTCCTCTTTCCCATGCAACTAGGATCATCTTCCTCAGATTCCTTGAAATCTGGCTTCTCACCGTTTAAATATCTCTGAAAGCAGCTTCTTTTCCCATTTATTGATTTATGTAAAAAAAAAAGAAAAACACACTAAAAGAAGATTTTGTGGTTGCTGTCGTTAATGCACATCAGCCTGTCCAAGCCACCTTCGTGTATGGAGCACTTAATATGGGGGAAGTATTATGGAATTTGCTCTGCTTTCAAAATAATTGTCTAGGAGAAGGGTTAATGAAGAGAAGACTTTATGGACGATTTTTTTTTTTTGATGAATAAAACTTCTTCATAGCTATTCAAGGGAAAAATTAATGCAAGTTTATTTATTTATTTTTTCTTTGATTATTCAGGTCACAGTCAAGTTGCCGCAGCTGCGCTTGGCTGCGAGGGAGCACCCGAACTCCGCCTGTGTTATGGTTTGCACACGACTATTAGACGCTGTACGGGGCTGTTTGTCTATTCATTACCTCGTCTCACTCCAGATTTAATGCTGGAAAGAACCGTAGGGAGCAGGGCTAAAGCCAATATGGATTAAGGCCCTTAGAAAACTATTCATGACACAGAGTACATAATCGAGTGTGTATTTTCCAGAAAACACTCTTAAAAATTCAATTGGATTGATAATATGTGTTACTGAAGGTCATATTGGAATGCTGCCGCTCTTGGGATAGTAATTAAATGTCTGCCTTGCTTTTACAAAACCTTTATAATTTGGTTGAAAAGAATTGTCTAAAGGTAAAGCTGGGCTCAGCAGGACTATGATTTTTATTATGCTACCTTTCAAAAAATTGTTTGTTTGTTAAAACTGTGAACGGCATAGATGCCGACGCTTCAAGTGCTGTCTCTAACTAAAGGAGTTTTGCTTAAACCAGTTTGGATATATCTTTGTATGGTAGTGCCCGGCCCCCTGCCCCTTGCTTGAATATTTAGAATTTCACATTCCTACTAAAATTGGTTGTGAATGAGCCAAAGGTTACGAGGTATCTAGAAATTTCGTGAACCTTTCTCTTAGTTTTTCTCTAATTCTACCTTATAAGGACCTCATCTCTTTGAAAGAAATTCTATGAATTCCATTACTTAATGGCTGTGGTATTTACTATCTGCTAATTCAGCATGAAATAATAACGATGTTATGTCATCAAAGCTCTAGTAGCCTCAGGTTCTACTCAAGACTCACTTTTATAATGCTGTTTTGAAAAAGCAGTTTCTATGATTCCATCTTCCCTCTATGAAAGAGCAATATTACATGAGTCATCCTGAGTAACATAATGTGTATCTTAACTAGAACATAAAGGCAGCTTTTATTCCTTTTATTTGCGAAGGTACTAGTATGCGCAAAAATCTCAACTCTAAAGTGATTGTACTATATACTTGTACTAATCAATTCCTTACAAAATAAACGCAAGGTTCATTTGCTCCTCGAACCCATATTTAGTGAATGCCCACTGAGCATTGTGCTAAGTGTGGAATCACACACGCGATGTCCTTACATGATATCAAACACAAAAACAATCCTGTCAAACATTGAAGATGACCACAAAATCTTTGACATGCCCCCTCTTGCCTATAGCTGCTTTTATTGGTGGAATAAAATGGAAATGGTGTCGTACCATCTTCAGAGTACACACCCAACCGTCGTGCCACCTCCTGCCGACTGGTTTTCTTGCCTCTTCTTTCTCTTGAGACTTCATCATCGTGCTGCGTGGAAGCCTTATCTGAACACACAGGCTTATCTAAAGACACAGGTAGGAGCCAACACCACTATGCCATCGGTGGTAGCCAGTGACCCCTGCCCTCTGGCACTCATGGCCCTATGCAATATCCTTCCACGCTGAATAAAGTTGAAGGGCGCTTGACCAATCAGATATTGTGGGAGCAATAGCAGGTGACTTCTTTTTTTTTTTTTTTTTTAAAGAAGATGGTATTTTTTTTAAATTAATTTTTATTGGTGTTCAATTTACCAACATACAGAAAAACACCCAGTGCTCATCCCATCAAGTGTCCACCTCAGTGCCCGTCACCCATTCCCCTCCAACACCCGCCCTCCTCCCCTTCCACCACCCCTAGTTCATTTCCCAGAGTTAGGAGTCTTTATGTTCTGTCTCCCTTCCTGATATTTCCCAACATTTCTTTTCCCTTCCTTTATATTCCCTTTCACTATTATTTATATTCCCCAAATGAATGAGAACATACACTGTTTGTCCTTCTTCGATTGACTTATTTCACTCAGCATAATACCCTCCAGTTCCATCCACGTTGAAGCAAATGGTGGGTATTTGTCGTTTCTAATGGCTGAGGAATATTCCATTGTATACATAAACCACATCTTCTTTATCCATCATCTTTTGATGGACACCGAGGCTCCTTCCACAGTTTGGCTATTGTGGCCATTGCTGCTAGAAACATCGGGGTGCAGGTGTCCTGACGTTTCATTGCATCTGAATCTTTGGGGTAAATCCCCAACAGTGCAATTGCTGGGTCTTGCAAGATACATTCACAAAGGCAAAAGAAACAAAAGCAAAAATGAACTATTGGGACTTCTTAAGCTAAGCATCAAAAGCCATGGCAACTTGTGTTTTACTCTTTCTCATAAAATGATGGGAAAAGCCAGCTGCCGGATCACAAAGTCATTCGAGCAGCCCCAGGGAGAGGTCTGCATGGGCGGGGAGGGGGGGGGCGGGGACTAAGGAGCCACAGCCAGTCCCGACTCACAGTCCATGTGCCATTTTAAAACAGATTTTCCAGCTTCAATCAAGGCTTCAGATGACTGGAATCCTATGTGAATCCCTGGCGGTAGCATCATGAAAGACCAGAAGAAAACCCCAGCTAATTCCCTCTCAACACCCGCACACAGAAACTGTAGAACAAACAAAAACATCCACAAATGTTTTTGTCTCTCTAAGCTGCTAAGTTTGAGCTACACTGTTATGCACTAACGACTATTGCACCAGCCATTTCGCAGAAGCCGTCTTGGAAGTTGGTCTTCCAGGCCCGCCTCCGCCACTCCACTGCCACGGTGAGAAACAAAAGCAAACCATCCTTGCTGGGTTCTGTCCAAATGGCAGATTTGTGAACAAAATAAATGATTATTGTTGTTTTAAGTTTTAGTGTCATTTGCTGTGCAGCAATCAATAACTGGAGCATACGAGGATCAAGTAATATATGGTCCTACTGTAAGAGACTTAGTCCTACAGAGGCAGATAAATAAATTCACAAAAGTGTTATAATGGGGTAATAAATTGTGCCACTGGAGCACAGAGCACAGACCTCACCCAGACACAGGAGTAGGGATTTTGAGAAGCTTCCCAGAGTACGTAAGTCTTGCAAATCTGTCTTGTAGGAGAAGAAGCTCTTATTCTGATATTTGGGAAGGTGGCGTGCTCATACGGATGTCAGCTACTTCTTCGTTCCTCATTGCCCTTGGAAACCCAAGTGTACAGTCTTCTATGAATATTGATAAATAATAACTACGGCTACCTTAACAGAATACAATTCTATGAAATTAGTCATTATTGTTGTCATACAAAAAAATCAAACCAATAGAAACAAACACATTTAATATCTTTGATTAAATGAAGATTTATATTCTAGCCGTAATTAGCCACGATTGCATTTAGAGACAGGACAGTCCGGTCTCACCACCATCAAAACAAAACCTTTTTATGCTGATTACAGGTCTGGATTCAGAATGTCTGTTTTCGGAATCTGTATTAAATCCGTACCATTTCCGCAGAGCGTTGTCTCTCTGTCTCTTTCCCATTGCTCCTCTGGGCCTTTCTAAACCCCCTGGTTGATGGCGATCAGCGCGGGGAAAGCAATCTAAGCAGCAAGACGCCACAGTCATTCTGAACCCAAAACAGCTTGCACAGGTTCCCATGAAAAGGAACTTACACCATTTCTCAGATAAAGGTCCTTTACGGCAGCGATGCCGGTGCGGAGACTTGATGAGACCAGGTGAGGATGGGACTACGTGCGCGTTGCACACCCTAACTTTCTGCAAAGCCCCGGGCAACCAGGCGAGCCATGCACACAAGACTTCTCAAGCACAGATTCGAATTAAGCCTCTGGACACGGTTCAAGTCCTTTCCCTCATGAGCTTAGCTTCTGTTGCTGCACCTACCCTGCCCTGGTGCTGATCAGACAATGTGGGGCTAGTTCTAGCTCTGATTCACTTCATTAGCATGTGCTATTAGTCACCATCAGGGCATCACTATAGAAAAGTCCTTTCAGGACCATGGGGGAGTGCAGGGGCGGCACAGCTTCCACCACCATTTTAACGGTGCTGGGTGGGACACCCACCGTGTGGTTCACCTCATTGTTGTAGTATTAGCAACTCGTAATTTTTGTGCAATTTTCCCCTTCCTTTCTTCGTCGTCTTCTTCTCTTCTCCCAAACAGGCTTTAATCCATTCAACTAGACCATTAATCCAAATGTATTTTTTTTAAAGAATATAAAGATATAACTTCATTATTTTAGTACAACCAATAGGAACATAATAAACATTTATGTTTTAACATTCAAAACAGTTAAAAGTAGTCATTTGCACGTTCCACATAACTTCAGTTGATTTCTTACGTACCCAGATGTATTTTCTTTATTGCCCATCACTCTCAACATTTTGGTGAAGTATGCACTTGGTATTAAATTCCTAAACGGAATCACTTTATTTATCCTAATTATCTTTGATAGTTTTCCTTCTCCCTTTTAACAGAATTCTCTATTCATCGATACCATCTATGTTTGTTAGGATGTCTCTTTGGCTGTTCTAACAAAGACGAAATAACGTTGGCTCAGGTAACACAGAAATTTCACGCGGGAATATAAGTATAGAAAGTCCAGGTCTTAAATGGAGGATCCATAATATCAGAGATGCCATTATCATAGTGTGACTGCCGTGTGCCTCAGATGATCTATTATCAGGAGTACCTTCCAGGCAACGGAAAAGGGATAAAGAGGAATCAAGAGCACGCTCCTTTCCTTCAGACTCAGCCTGCAGGTTGCACAGATCACCTTTATTTACAGTGCTGGCCTCACCTAGTTGCAAGGGACATTGAGATACAGAACCTCACTGGCACATGTGACGTACCAAAACGTGGGAATTCTATTTCCAAATAGAAAGAAAGAACTGATGATGGATTCCCTCCAATTCTGTGAAGAAGAAATACAAAACTGGCATATACCCTATTTCTAATTATGATTTCTGGGGAGATTTTTATTTATAGTAAGTATAAATTTTTATTTATAGTTTTATTTATAGTTTATAGTCTATATAAATATAGACTATATTTATAGTCCTATATATAGGACTATATATAGTTGATATAAGTATCAACTATAATACTGAATACTATATTCAGTATTCAGTATATTTATTCAACTATAAATACTGAATAATTATTGTTGAAGAGCTCTGTAGAATATTTGTTATGACATCATAACAAAAACCCTAATTATGTTTCCTTTGGAAGCAGAGACTTATAAAACTTGTAAGGCTCTTCTAGTATCAAGGACCAGAAAGCCACTTGAGAATCTCATGAGTCTTAGAGGTAAGAGTAGAACTAGAAATTTCAAACTAGAAAATAAGGAGCTTGCTCTGCCTCCGTCAAGCACCGCGCCATCTGCTGTACCCAGCCCTGCTCCCCACTGGGCCCCATCAGCTCACTTGACCAATCTATACACACGCATATATCCAGATAATGGCTATAAACTTCAGCTTTGTGCCGTGGCCTCCCGGCTGTAGCATATTTTATTAATGAAGCCTTTCAGGTTCCAAATTCCTGAAACTGGAATCAGATTGAGGCAAGTTCGATTTTCCACTTCCACAAGTCACGGGCCGGTCTCCCTGTGTTTTCTCTGGGTCGGAATTCAATCATAGCTTGATCAACACTTTTATCAAGTGTCATGTTGTTTGTTTGTCTCTGTTAGGAAAAAAAGCAAAGTTCTAAAGGCCTTGTTTGTCAAAGGGCAGTTAGTATATCGAAATGAGAGAGGGTAGGGCAGGTAGTGACAACTGCCAGCCAGTCCCTCTGCAAGTCATTTGCCATTATTATTGTCATCACGACATCATTATCATCATCAACCATCGTCATCTTTATATACTTATGACGAACTTTACACTTTGTCAATAGACATTCATTTGCACTTCCTGAATAGATATTTAGATAGAACTCTAGAACTCTAGATAGAACTTTTACACAAACATAAATGCAAAAAGCAAGACAGATGAATTTAAAATTACTGAAAAGCTAGAGAACAGCTTCAAGAGCTTGCTAAAGGACTAAGTAATACAATAGGGGACAGGGAGGGGCGATGTCAAGCTTAAACACTGCAGAGAGAAGAAAAAAACAGAAATAAGAACTATAGATAAGAGAGGATAATAAGGAAAAAGGAGAAGATGAGTTGGAAGAAAGGAATACATAATATAGAAAATAGAAGTACACAAATTTGTGTTGAGAATTGGGTGCAGGCATGTACTAAGAGATAAATTTCAAAATTCTCAAAAGTTACTTTGAGAAGTGCTCCATGATAGAGAAATCACAAAGCCCAGACTGAATATCAAATTTTCAATGTTTGGCTTATGCTGTCTCAAGAAGCAAGGACAACTGCATGCTACTCACAGGCATTTTTCCATCCATATGTTCACACGCGTTGACAGAACGCACAGGACATGCAGACCACGACTGGCCTTCCAGTGGCACTTCTCAATCAGCAGCAAACTGGCACCACCTGTGTGTCAAGTGTTAGTGGCTTTTCAAGGTGTTTTGAATGTAAAGTGGTCTAGAGGAAAAGAAAGTTTTCTGGGAATAGCAGCCTCTCATACCCTCTTTCTGTATTTGATAAGCAGAGATATAATTCCGTGACAAATTTTTGAGCTAACTTGCTGATCACTAGAAAATGCCAGAGGCATGCATGTGCACATACATAGATGAAGGACTGATACTAATGGCAGCTGTGACAAATTTATTACTTATTTAATTATTGTAGGCAGTCAATGAAACCATTTAATTTATGGAGTCTTTTCTCATAACACGTTCATGATTTTGGAAAGAAAGCCTGAATTTTGATTATATAATATGATAGTAAATTTTACGTGTCAACTTGGCTGGACCATGGTGTTCAGATATATGGTCAAACATTATTCCAGATGTTTCTGTGAGAGTGTTCTGAATGAGGTTAAAATATAAATCAGTAGACATTCAGTAAAGCAAATGGCCCTCCGTAATCCGGTGGGCCTCACCTAATCAATTGAAGATCTTAACAGATAAAGACTGACTTCTCCCAAAGTGGAATTCTACAAGAGACTGCAACACTGGCTCTTTCTTGGTTTTCCAGTCTGATGGCCTTTCGGCTTGAACTGCAACACCTGCTCGTCCTGAGTCTTAAGCCTACTTGCCCACTCTGCAGATTTTAGACCTTGTTAGGCTCCGTAACCATGTGAGCCAATTCCTTCTTTAGAAATCTCTTTATAAACGTGTGTGCTGTGTTTATCCTACTGGTTTGTTTCTCCGAAGAATACTGATTAATATAGACTACCATCATGCTTTCTCTTGATATTTTTACTTCATATATCATATGATACATGTTTGAAAAAAAATAAGCGTTTTAAGCTTGAAACCTGCATTTCAAGTGTCTTCATTTCTGAGGCATTACTTGCAGTCTGTCTAAAGAATTTTTTTGACACCATCTCCGAAGGAAGATATTTTGTCTTCCTGTTGAATATTATGCAAAAAACTTGCAGGGTAACAACGATGACGTATATATTCCCTAGGAGAAAATACTAAAGTGTTTTTTATGGTCCTTTCCAGGAAGATAGTTTTGGCAAAATCCCTGTGGAAGTGAACTGCTATGGACCAGAGATAGATCTGCAGGTTAGACCTGGTCCTTATACCTCAGGTTGGCTGACCTTTTTTTTTTTTTTTATCTTTTGCTGAATTAAACAAGTTAAGCATTAATAACTTAAAAATTTTATTTACAGAGCTAATAAAACAATGTTATGTTTACAGGTTCATGAATCCTCACTGAAGAGATCTTCATTTTTTATTTTCCTTTGCTTTTAGCCTATTACTATTGATTTCTTTCCTTAAAAAACACTAACCCCCAACATATCCATCATTGATTAGTTTTTAGATGTATTTATTTTTACATCTTTTGCATCTTTGGACCATACCATTTATGAAGTATGTGAATAATAGGAATGGTTTGAAAAAGCACATTTGGCTCCAAGTTCAACAGAGTGAAAAAAAAATGAGACTTAAGTCTCTTTATCATCCAGCAGTGTCTCCGGGAAGGTTTCCTTGTCCCTCATTTCTGCCACATTTATCATTCATATTGTTATCCGCTCTGTCCTCATGACCTACAAGTGTCACTGCTATTTTTCTAGCTTCGAGTGGTGACCTGAAATGCTTAAAGTCTCTTGTGAGAGTGATTTTCTCAAAATTCTACTTGTGGTCCTTTTCTCCATATTAGGCTCTTCAAAAGATGACCTTGCTACTTCAATGTTTTTGTCATATCATCATGTATTCTACTAAAGTTTCAGGAAGACTCACGTTAAACCCCCAGTTTCTTCTAAAACCCCTCACTCTAGGTACGTGAGGCAACTCCCAAGAAAATTAAAACAAAAGTACATTTGTGTGACACTCATCTTCCCGTCGATAGATGTTCTTTGCCGCCAAGCAAACAAACTCTCAAAATGTGTTCAGATGTGCTTAAACTCCCTGAGTGTTAGAGCAATATTTACCTATTGGAATATATATTGGAATATATTATCTATTGGAAATAGCCCTTTATTCCCCGTTTTGTTAGAGTTTTAATCTAGGTGTCCTGGAACCCATTGTCTTCTTTCTGGAGCCCCCCCCCTTTTTTTTCTGCGACAATATGTCGCTTTTGGTTGTTGGATTCGTGTTGGGATGGAAAACTTCCTTAACCCAGATACAGGTGTTAGTTGCGCAAGATCTTTGTTAATTTGAAATCACTGAGCTTTGACAGGGTCTCTTAAAGTCTCTCAAAATACTCGTATCATTAAAGCGAAATCAAACATCAGTTTTGTCAGTTTTCAATCCCATTGGTTCCTATCACTGTACCTTAATATTATGATCCAGTAAGATTTTGGTTGTGCAGCAACTTCTCACTATGCTAGAATGTTAGTCCATGTTTTCTTCTCCTTTGATATGGTTAATTGGCAGAAAAGATGTTGGACAAACAATACATAAAGAGGCTAAATAGCACAACCGGGGTGGCTCAGTGGTTTAGCGCCACCTTCAGCCCAGGGTGTGACCCCAGGGTCCTGGGATCGAGTCCCAGGATGGAGCCTGCTTCTCCCTCTGCTTCTGCCTCTGTCTCTGCCTCTGTCTCTGTCTCTCATGAATAAATAAATAAAATCTTAAAAAGAAAGAATTAGGAAATCATTTTCTCCTTCATCATGTTGGCTGTGAGCAGGGTCCCACACTAGGTCCCAGGTATACGTGGGGCAGAAAGGTAAGAATTGAAGGTCCCTACAAGGGTACAAGGCACTATTGCTGAATAATGTAAAGCCATAATAACACACACCACACACACACACACACACACACACACCCGCAAGACAACAATATGCTCCTTCACGTCTATGGATAGTGTTAAGACTCCTAAAGCCCTACTGTGAGGTGATCTCCAATCAGATACACAACAACACAACTGTCCACAACCAAAGAAAAATAACCTGGCATATAAAGAATATTCTTCAATTCTGTCATTTGTGGTAAAAGACTGAGAAACTGCGGAGCTGTAGTTTATGAAAGATGTTTTCAATTGCTCGTCCTTTTTGGGAAGTAAAATTATAATTGGCCTCTTAGTCAACAGTTATCATCAAGTGAAATAAGCAAACAACAGAACAAGTTGATTTAAAATCACTTCCTCCAGGCAAGACACAGATCTAAACAGATTCACTGTCACTGTATCAATGTGCTCCGAATTTTAAGAATTATGGGTATTTCTACATATTATGGTCACACTTACAGAATAATTTTGGTAATTTGACAGAACATTATATGGTCTGTGCTTATTTTTTAAAGTAATAAACTTAATTTTTTTAGAGTAGTTTTAGGCTCACAGGAAAATTGAGTGAAAAGTATGGAGGATTCCCATATAACCCTCTCCACGCGTGCACAACCTCTCTCACTATTGACACCCTGCCCTACATTAGTACATTTGTTACACTTGATGAACCGACACTGATGGAGCATTATCACCTAAATTCTTAGCTTGTATTAGGGGGCACTCATAGAGTTGGGTGTTCTGTGGGTTTGGACAAACGTATGGTGACATGCATCCACCATACACAAAAGAGTTTCATTGTTTTAAAAATCTTCCATGTCCTGCCCGTTTATCTTGTCTCCACTCCCCATCACTGATCTTTTTACCGTCTTCATAGTTTTGGCTTTTCCACAATGATAGATAGTTAGAATCACGTAGAGTGTAGCCTTTTCAGATATGTGCCTCTCCTTAAGAGCAATAGAAACATGACCAGACACCTGCAGCACACCTCTGCTTACGTCGTTGAGCAGAGCCAAGTCACATGGCTGCCCCTAAACGGACCCATTAGAGGTTGTCCTGCTCAGTATTGACGTGGGCTTCTTGAAGATCAAATCACAAGGGCGGTGTCTTGTGGGTGATGTGACACTATGAAATGAATAGGGCCACTGAAGTCACTAAAAGACCTGGATTTTAATCCTGGGTTGGCTAGTTACTTGAGTCACATTTTCCTCCTTTGTAAGAAACAGATATAAATCCCTATAGGATACTTGTAAGATTAAATAATCACATAACGAAACTGACCCAAAGCCTGGCAAAGAGTTGGTGCTAAATAGTTTCTCTCTGCCCCTGCACATGCTACATTCACAACACAATACAGGTGATTGAATACAACTGAGAATGCTGGGGCCAATTCAGCTAGTCATGTCTATAGCAACGGATTTGCACAGCTACAAAGAAAATTAGATTATTTTAATTAAAATGGGTGGTCACTAGGTTGTTATTAATAGGTTATTCCTAAGTAAATAACCAAACAAACCAACCAAATGAAAAAAAAAAACACAAAAAGCATGCTTTGTTTTTATAATCCTCATTGGCAGTGTTTTTTTTTTAAATTTTTGCTGCATGAACAAAAATAATGCATGTGTTTGTGGGTATAAAGTTGGGATGATTCTATGCAGAGAAATGTCTTTTGACCTTTCTCCTTACTCTGAGTATGCCCTGATGCAGACACTATTTTCTTTCATCCATGGTCTTTTGTTTTCTGAACTTCATTCGATTTTGAACCAGGTTCGTGAAGCTTTGCTGAATTTTCCCTGTGAGAAAACTATTTTGAGCTTGTCAGTCCATCAGCATGATGACTGGGAAATATCTTAAAGAAAATACAAACTATACTTATCCAGAAGCTGAAAATATAAAGTGGTGTTTTCTGCTTGTCACTGTAAAAGCGCGTGACAAATTCATTGTTATCCTGACTTCACAGTCGTCAGCTGTTCTACATACGGTGGTCACAGGCGCTGTGCTTGTCACCAGCATTAGAGCTCAGGTGTATCATTACAAAAACATCAACCATTACTGCACAATCACAAAGGGACATGTCCACTGCCCCTGGTAAGACAAGGGATAGTGAAAGATTTGTGATTTATTCACTCTGTGGTTGAGCAACATCAGCAACGAGGTTCGTTGTGTTGTGTTGATGGGTATTGGGGGCGGGTAGGCTTGTTTCTCTCAATTTTCATCCCAGTTTCTCATCAGTTTTCCTATAAAGGTGTGCAGCTGGTTGAAAAGGGGATCATATTGAAGGGTATTTATCAATTATCAAAGTAGAGGAGAAGAAACATAAATTCTCCGGGAAGCCTACCATATACCAAGCACTGAGCAAAACACTGGGCTGCACAGGTGGAGGCAGCAAGGTCGTCATTTTCAGGATATTCACGATCTATTTCTATTGGTGAAATGAAAGCTCCAATACAAGTGTGGTTGAGGCAGGATGGAGCTGCGCCCAGCACCCTGGGAGCACACAGCGGGGTGGCAGGCAGGGGAAGCATATTGGATGACCACGGTGCACATAGTGCAGGCGAAGCGTGGTAGGAAAGGACATTTTGTGCCAAGGGGTAGACAGCACAAGGTCACGGAGGTAAGAATGAGTGGGGGGTCTTTGGGGGAGCCGGTGGTCCAATGCAGTTGCAGTTTTCAGGTGCGGGGATGGGAGTTGTGGCAAAAGATCATACAGATCCTGAATACAAGGCAGGGAGGGATCAGGTCAGGGAGGTTCTCCATGTCACCACGACCTTGTATTTTACCCTGAAAATTACAAGGTGCCAGTACCAAGGCCATGAACATATTTGCAGAGAAGTTTTATAGCAGCATGGAAACAAATAGGATGGAAATAATATTAGAACAAACTCCCTTCGGTTAAGGGCTGTAATACTGTTACTCAGCTCTTACTCCCCCAGAGTGATTCCTACAAATGTTGCAGGAGGAGGATGTTAAATTACACAGGAAAAGATCATCACTATTTCTGTAACCAAGGACAAATAATACAACTCTCAAAAGCAGGGAAGATTCATGTCTGCCTCCGGGGACACTTCTCATTAGATGAGGCTCCGCGATGACGGTACTCAGTAGGCCAGAAAACCATGCAGCACAGGAGAGCTCATGGTGGAAGGGTGTTTTCAGCAGTTAGAGAACAGAGCACACCGTTAGCTATTTGATCTGGGAATGCAGTCTCAGATGCTGCCAAGAAAAGCCTTCTGGCACTCTGTGGGTAAGGCCTCTGATTAGTGCTTCTTGCTTCAGAGTCGTTGGCCATTAGCTTAAGCTCCGCTCTCTGCTTGAATTCAGACAAAATCAAGAAATGAAGTAGCCCATTAAATAACAGAAAGTTGCTCTCAATATATTCAATGCTTTGGGTTTCAGGAGTCCCTGAAAATGATAAAATGTGGCAGAAAGACATTGAGAAATTACTAATAGGATTCCAACATTTTTAATTCAATAATAACAATAATGAGTTATCAGTAACTGGAGGTATTTAGATTAAGTATATGTGAGTCTGGGAATTGGCTCTCGTCTGCGAAGTTTTTTTTTTTTTCTTTTTAAGATGATTTTTGTTTTATGAGGCAAAGTGAACCCTCCCTGTAACCAATAATCAATTGTAGAAATAAAATATTATATGATAAAGCTAAAATCGAAAAAAATATATAAAAGCTATAATGAGTTTTCTATAAATTGAAACATATTCAGTGAAAAGCCTTTCTTACACGGAGGCAGCTTTCTTTCTTTCTTCTTTCTTTCTTTCTTTCTTCTTTCTTTCTTTCTTTCTTTCTTTCTTTCTTTCTTTCTTCTTTCTTTCTTTCTCTCTTTCGATGTTAAGATATTCTTTCTATTGGGAAATGATATTTGTAGATCTTAGGTTTTCTTGGTTGATGTTTTTATTGTCTTCAACTTGACAAAATGATAAGGTATCAAAGCAATGCTGACTGCCCTGGATACCTCTTGAAATGCATGTCTTTCATCAGCCATGAAATCCCAGAGTATAGATAACAGTATAAAAGAAATGATGGAAAGGGTATTTATTCATTGGATAGCAGAGGAATAACATTTAAAGTATTTTCTCCAGTCTAAATATAAAACCAAATAAATGCAATTTCAAAAGTTAAAGGACCTTTTTAACTGCATTTTTTTTTTTTTTGGCTTATTACAAAAAGGTATTTTTTACATGTTGTTTCTCTGGAAAAGAGTAGTTCTGAAGTATATATTCTTTTTTAAAAAATATTTTTATTTAAATTTTTTTAGCCTGCTTCTCAATACCTCAAGAGGTTTTGAAATGTTTAATATTAAGTTGCTTATGGTTTCAGAATAAAAAACAACTACAAGAAAATTTAATTAGGACATTCATAGTTGTTGCTTAAATAAATTATACTTCTGAGTTTAATATAACAAATAAAATGGTTTTATGAGAAAATCAAAATGCATGTATTTTATGCTTCCAAGTAACTTTAAACCTATCAAGAATTTTTAAGGATATTGTATATTTCACATTTTAAAGTATATTAGGAAAATGTTTTTCCTGAAATTATCATTAATAACAATAAACTACTTTGCCAAGATTTAAACATGTCTAGAAATTTTACAGTACAAGAAAAGATCATTGTAAATTGGTTTCTACTCCCCAAAACGCAACTCAAAACCATATTACTGATGACAAGTTGGCCACACTATCTTTGCTTACAGAAAGATAAGAGTTTAGAGAATGATGGTTGAGCAGAACTGACTGTTTTTCCAATCAAAAACCCTGGCTGGCATGCTTTATCTAGCAGCCATGAATAATGTCCTCATTCTTCAAAACTTTTATTATGTGCCTGCTCAAGTCCAGGAATATAGTTGTGTCCCCTTTGCAGTTTGCTACAGATAAAAGAAAAATCTACCAATATAATTCTAGAGAACAGATATATAATAATGAATCTATTATTTCTCATGATGATAAAATAGATCAGAATGAGGCATCCAGGAAAGAAGGATATTGGACATATGGTAAATGGTTTAAATCGATAAGCCACAGTTTTATGCCATGTACAACTAAAGCCTCTGAAATGTTATCCAAAGACTGTCTAAAATTATTGAAAAAGAAATGATGGTATTGAAGTTGATAAATGCTTACTGAGTAAATCTTATGTCTTAGATATTGTGCAGAATTTTGAAGAATACAAGGGAAAACATGCCACAAACAACTGGAAAAATGGATGATCTATTGTTATAAGTGTGGATATTAACCTAATAGCTCTACTGATGTGCAGTTTTTGAAATTACTCCCCATGCCACAAATAAACACACTCTTTAGCTTTGTAAGTGATCAAAGAGAATTCAAACTTATTAATTTTTTTATAAATAAAAAAATTATGTAATATTTTAGTACACACCCAACGTGGAGCTTGAACTTATGACCCTGAGATCAAGAGATCTACAGGACTGAGCCGGCCAGGCACCTCCAGTGATCAAAGAGAATTCACCTGAAATAACATGCTACTTATAATTGTTAAGTTGTACAAAATTAATTATTTTATAAATCTTTAATGTTGGAGAACTAGAGATAAAAATGCAGCAATTACCTTTGCAAGTAGTGTTGCAGATTGGCACAATAGTTTTAAATTAATTCTGAAAAAATAATTCTTTTGAAAAGAAGCTGTACAAATCTAGATGTCAACTGCAAACATTTTTTTAGCTAAGATCATCATAAATATCATAAGAGGACATTGAGAAAGTTATAGAACACCAGTTCAATGAAATGTAATATGATCAGAAACATTTATACTATAAAAATAAAGGCATACCTTCAAGATATTGCAGGCTCAGTTCTAGACCCATGCATAAAGCAAATATCTCAATAAAGTAGGTCAAGTGACTTATTTGGTTTCCCAGGGCATATAAAAATTATGTTTTCACTGTACTGTAGTCTATCAAGTGTGCAAAGGCATTATGTCTAAAACCCAATTTACACACCTTAATTAAAAAGTACTTTATTACTGAAAGATGCTAAACATCATCTGAGCTTTCAATGAGTTATAATCATTGATCACAGACCACCATAACAACAACAAAAACAATAATATTGAAAACGTTTGAAATATTGCAAGAATTACTAAAATGTGACACAGAGACCCGAAGAAATTGTGCCAATAGACTTGCTTGACATTGGGTTTCCACAAAACTTCAACTTGTAAAAAACACAGTATCTGTGAAGCACAATAAGGAGAAGCAGAATAAAACACGTTATGTCTGTAATTTAGTGATTTCTTAGAAATATTCATTCTAGGTCAGTCTCCTGGCTATGATGGAGTAGTACGTAGCACACCAATATTTTCACCTAGAATAATTAAAAAAACAAAGCAACAACAACAAAAAAACTCCACTAAAATATTGATAAAGATATTAGAGAGCTTCTAATGTACCAGGGTGTGAGGAGCATATCAAACAGAGAATTTATTAAAGTGTGTCCAACTTTTTGCATGTTGTTTCTCCTCTTAGGACATTTGTTCATATTCTGCATGGGTCAAGAGACCAAAAGACCAAGAAGCTTGCCAGAAAGGATAATGGCAGAGAAGCCAGGAGAATTTCAAAATGATCTCTTCAGTCTGGAAAGATAAAAGTTGAGTTTGGGGCAGCCAAAGCAACCTAAATTTGAAAGTTTAAGCTCTCAGTGAGAAGAAAGGTGCAAATAAGTCACTTTGGCACCGGGTACATGTTTACCCCCAAGACATTTGCCATTTCTGCTGCTCGTGATAAGAAGCTAAGAAATCAGACAAAAAATGATTGTGAAGCAGAATAGAATTCTGGTAGTCTTCTAGTGTTGAGAAGAGAAAAGGAGTTTGGAAGCCCCCAAGAATGAGGGCTTTAAAATATTGCTCAGACTTTCCACTGGGATCCCCGGAGAGCTATACTGTAGGGACTCGGGCAAAAAAGAAAAATGTTTGAGCCTAACAGACACTGAAAACCAGCTTTTTAAAAAAATATTTTATTTATTTATTCATGAGAGACAGAGAAGCAGAGACACAGGCAGAGGGAGGAGCAGGCTCCATGCAGGGAGCCCCATGTGGGACTTGATCCCGGGACCCCAGGATCATGCCCTGGGCTGCAGGCGGCGCTAAACCGCTGAGCCACCCGGGCTGCCCCTGAAAACCAGCTTTAAGTCAGTCCAGTCCATGAGCTGTTGCTTATCAGAGAATAGGGTAAATCATCTCTAAAGGGAGATAACATTAGCCAAACCCATACATTTTCAGATACAACATCTGACATTAAAATATATATATATTTTTTTACATATGAAGAAATAGGGTCAAGAGAAAGAACAGGCAATACAAACAAATCCAAATCTTTTAAGAGAAGCCAGAGTTACATACACAACATTCACAATGCCCATGATACAAAAACACAAAACAAAATGAAAAACAGGAAAATATGACCCAATTGCCAGAGAAAAGACCAAATAGAAGCCATCTGCAAGAAGACTTAGATGTTGGAGTTAGGCTTCAAGGATCTTACAGCAAGTATAGCGCTATTCTCAATGATGAAAAAGAAATACCACTGATGTGTGTGTGCATGTATGCTCTTAGCACACAGAATTTTTTCTGACTATTCCCCATCTCTTGGGTCCAAGTCCATGTACTGACCAGTAAGTGGGCTCACTCCGTGCTCAGAAAGACTCTCTTGTGTGTGCTGGTAGTATAGGGGTGCCAGACCATTCCATGCTTCCTGTAGTCTCTTGCTCCACTGTGCCCAGGTGGATCACATACTTGAAAGGAGACGTAGTTATCTTGGTTTGAAATGGTGATGGCCAGGTGTTTGTCATCTTTGGGCACAGGGAACAGTTACTAGAATATGTCAGACTCTCCTTTGCTCAGGTGGAGAGAGAAGCTGTATACGATGAGGTGAGGCTTGGCCTCTGACACAGTGTCCAGGTTGGGGACATCATGTCATATAATCCCATTCACAGTGTGTAATAAACAGTGAGGTGGAGGGGCAAGAAGCTGACAATGAGCCCCACAGGGGTGTGTCTATGCTCATGAACAACCAGCATGTTGGCGACCTTTTTGGTTTTGCAGGCTTGCACCAGCACCCACACCTCATGCCAGCCACAGTTCATGCACTGGGCACCCAGA
Organism: Vulpes lagopus; assembly: GCF_018345385.1. Taxonomy (NCBI): domain Eukaryota; kingdom Metazoa; phylum Chordata; class Mammalia; order Carnivora; family Canidae; genus Vulpes; species Vulpes lagopus. The sequence continues at coordinate 165,136,958 of NC_054826.1, forward strand.
AACCAACTTCAGCTCCCTTGCAAACATCTTGAGGTGGAAACTGGATCTGGCCTTGGGATGCTTGACCCCTGCTCATCATTAAAAACTATGGCATCAAGAAGATGAAGGGTAACACATTAACAAAGTGTTAAAAGAGAAGTAAGATTCAGCATAGAATTCTACATGCAATGAAAATGTTCTTCAACATAAAAGGCAAAATGAAGATATTTAAAAATATAAGGTAACTAAGAATTAAAAAAAAAAGTCCTTCCAGTGAAGGGAAATAATACCATATAGAAATTTGGTTCTTTAGGAGAAAATAAACAGCATCACAGTTTGTTAAAGATCTGAATGATTGTAAAAATCTTATAATTCCTTTAAAATAACATGTACCATTTAAAACAAAATTATGACATTCTCTGGTGGAGTTTATAATGTATGTTAGAAATGTTACATAACTATAGCATAAAGGATGAAGGGTGATAAGTGTACCTACATAGTTACAGGATTTCAATATTTTTTGTGCAAAATAGTACAAAATTAACTCTAAGTATACTGCATAACTATGGATGTATATGGAAATACCTTGAGAAGCAATGAAAAATAACAACACAAAAAAGTATAGCTAAAATACCAACGGAGAGATTAAAATGGAATTCTAAATGTATTCAAATAATCTAAATGAAGGCAAGAAGGGAGTTACAGAGACTAAAAACACTGAGTGGGAAGCTGTGTGGGAAGTGTCAAACAGCAAATGAAAAATAAAATATAAGGCCTAAATTCAATCACATTAATAATTGCATTAAAGTTTAATGCAGTGAGCGCTCTAATTAAAAGTCAGAGATTATCAGAATGGATTTAAAAAAGCAAGACCAAACTGCTTGTTGTCACAAGAGATATGCTCTGTATAAGACAGAAGGAAGTTGAAAATAAGTAGAAAAGATATGTTATGCAAACAGTAAGCATAAAAAGTCTAGAATCACTATGCAATACCAGATAAAATGGACTTCACAATAAAAAGTGTTATCAGAGATAAAGAAGAACACTTCACAGTGATAAGAGTTAAGTCATAAGGATGAACTAACCATCACATATATCTTTGCAGCTAACACCAAAATCTTGAAATATTTGAAATAAAAATTGACAAAATTAAAGGGAGAAAAACACAATTCTGCATAAAGACTTTTACTTTTTTTCTTCTGCCAACTAAAAGAATATTTAGACAAAAAACTCAGTAAAGACGTAGATGGTCTGAATAGCACTATCAGCAGTCTTGACTTAATTGATATTTACAAAACCCTATATCCAGCAATTGTAGAATATACTTTCTTTTTTTTTTTTAAGATTTTATTTATTTATTCATGAGAGACACAGAGACAGAGACACAGGCAGAGGGAGAAGCAGGCTCCATGCAGGGAGACTGACATGGGACTTGATCCCATGTCCCTAGGATCAGGCCCTGTACTGAAGGCGGCGCTAAACTGCTGAGCCACCTGAGCTGCCCTGTAGAATATACTTTCAAGTGCATATAGTATGTTCATCAATATAAACTCTATGTTAAACCATAGAATAAGTCACAGTAAATTAAAACATAATATACTATCTGACCACAATGAATTAAATTAGAACCTAAAAGCTATTAGACAATAGTAAGATAGTAGGGAAAACTCAAATACTCAGAAATTACATACTACTAAATAATCCATAGGTCAAAGAAGAAATCCAAGGAAATTATAAAATATGTTCAACTAAGTGATAAGGAAAATCTAGTATATAAAAATGTATGGGATGAAGCTAAAACAGGGCTTAAAGGGAAATGTATAGCTTTAAATAGATATATTAGAAAAGAAAGGTATTTAAAATTAATGATCTAAGTTTCCAACTTAAGAAGACAGGAAAAAAACAAATTAAAGCCAAAGTAAATAACAGGTAAGAAAATAACAAAGGAAAGGATAGTACTAAAGAAAAGTAATAAAACTAAACTTGACATGAAAGAGAGAATACAGACTCTCAATATCAAAAATGAAAAAAATATTATCATTATAGATTCTATAGATATTAAAAGTATAATAAGGAAATTTTATGACCAAGTTTATGGCAACAAATGTGTCAACTTAGATGAAAAAAAATGAGTATCTGAAAAATGTAACTAGCCTAATTGGCACAAAATAAAACATATATATGTGTCTTATATATACATATATATATGTTTTATATATGTTATATATAAAGGTATTTATATATATAAAGGTATTTTATATATTTATAAAAGACATATATGATATATAAAGATATAGATATATAAAGCTATAAAAATATACATAAAAAATATATATATATTTGAAAGATGTTTAATTTTTTGCCCAAAATCTACCGGCACTTCAGACTCATAGGTTCTCACTGGAAAATTTTCTCAAATATTTAATAAGGAAATATCATCAGTCTAAAAAGTTTTCAGTAAATAAAATAGTAGGGAACAATTACCAACTTATTTTATGAAGCCAGCATAGGCTTGATATTAAAATCTTAAAAGGAGCACACACAGAAAGAAAATTCACCCCCCAATCTTCATTAATATTGGTAAAAATACTTCCAAAGTACTAGTAAATCAAATATAACAATATATCAAAATCATGACTAAGTAGGTTTATCCCAGGAAGGCAAGACTAATCTAAAATTTGAAGCCAACCATTGTAATTTGCCATTTTAACATTGTAATGAAAAAGAAAAATATATATTCTATTCAATGCTGTAGAAAAAGCATTGACAAAATTCAACACTTAGTGATTTTAAAAAATAACTCTCAATAAGCTAATAATAGAGAAGAATGCCCTCAGTCTATAAAGATCTCTGAAAAATTATATGAAAAAAATTATATTCAATAACAGAATATTTAACACTTTCTAAAATCAAGAAGATTCACATTCTCACGACTTGTATTTAACGTTGTACCAGAGAAACTAGTCATAAGACAAAAGAGAAAAATAATAGGCACAGATGAGCAAGGAAGGAAAAGAGTCTTCTCCAGATAACATGATTACTTATGTGGAAAATCCTATGAAATCTACAAAACAAAGGCAGAACTGAATATTGGATTTAGCGGTGTTGTAGGGACACAAGATTAACACAGAAAAATCAATTTTATTTTATATGCCAGTAGCAAACAATCGGAAAATAATATTTAAAAAACAATTCTCTTTACCATAGCTACAAAAACCAAAATAGTAAATGTGATCGAAGGTGTACAAGACTTCTACGTTGAATACGAATAAAAAAACCATTTGAGCAAATTTTAAGAAGACCCAAACTAACAGACAACACATGTCATTCATTGATTGGAAATTTGAAATTTTATATAGAAATGTAAAAGATAAAATATCCAAAGGTATATTGAAAAAGTTCAAAGGTGGAGAACTACAGACTTACTATAAATCAAGTCAGTATGGTGCTGGCATAAGGGCTGATAAATAGATCAGTGAACTAGAATAGGGAGCTCACAAACAAACCCTCACTTTCAACAAAGTTATCAAATCTAGTGGAGAAAGGAAAACCTTTCAGCAAATGGTTAACTGGATACATATATGGCAAAAAAATAACCTTTAACTCTTGCCTTATATCATAAACACAAATTAATTTGAGATGTAGACATAATCATTGAAACTAAAAGAATAAAAATTTCAGAGGGTGAAAATATTTCAAAGAGAATGAATATATGAGAATACATTTTTACCAATAGGTGGGTAGAAGTTCCTTAGATTAATCAAAAAACCAATGACTACAAAAGAAAATTTAAGAAATTAGATCTTATTATCACTAAACATTTCTGTTCGTTGAAAGATATCATTAAGAAAATAAATAGGCAACCCAAAGACTAGGAGAACATATTTCTAAAACCATACCTAACAAATAAGTGGTATCCAAGACACAAAGAATTCCCACAACTCAATAATAGAATGACAAACAATCTGCTTAAAAATTTGAGTAAAGAATTGAACAAACACTTTGCAAAGTTGTGGTTTTCTCCCCCTTCATGCCTATACAATTTACTATGGCTGCGTAAAATATTATCCAAAGCTTAGTGGCCTAAAACATCTAAAATATCCATCTACAATTAGAGACGGGCTCGGGGGGGTTGGCTCATCTCTGCCTCGGATGCATCAGCTGCCACAGCTCAAAGCCTAGGGGCTAAAATCCTGGAAAAGATTGCTGCTCGCCGTAGCAGCCGGGGCTGGTGCTAGCACTGCGACGTTCGCTGGGTCCGTTGGCCAGAATATCTCTAAGTGGACTCTCCGTGTGACCTGCACTGCCTCACAGCCTGCGTGGTAGGTTTTAGGAACCAGGGATGCGGGAGATAGAGAGAAGGAGAGAGAGATTGGGAGGGTGGGGTCTTCAGTCCCTTTATGATCTAAACTTGGAAGTCACACAGCATCACCTCTAGGGCGTCCTGTTCATCAAAACAGTGGCAAAGTCCTGCTCTGGTTCAAGCAAATAGGAAATAGACTTCACTTTTGATGAGGTATAGCAAGATTCTGGAGGAAGATTAGGGATCAGAAATATGCCTGTACCCAATTTTGGAAAAACAAAACAAAACAAAAAAGACGTCCGCTGGAATGTTTCATTCCTACTTCTATAATCGGATTACAGTCCCCTTTATTGCAATAAAACTCCTCTGCAAATATCACAGGCAACCCCATAGTTGTCCAATCATCTGGTATTTCTTCTCTACCCATCTTACTTTTCTTGCCTGCAACATTTGGCAGGGTTTACCAATTCCTGCTAGTTGACAGACTGCCACCTTGGTTCCCTGGCACCGCCAGCTCCTCATCTCCTTGGAGCCAGAAGGACCTGCCTTCTCAGACTCCATTGTAGGTTCTTGTTCTACGGCCCATCCCTTATATTAGATATTTCCCGAAGTTCCACGCTCGCTCTCTTCTCAGCACTCTATCTAGTCTCTATGAGCAGTTGCGCAGGGTCTTGTAACTTCATTGACCTGGTGTACCCTGAACTCCAAGCAGAAACCAGTGTAGCCAGTGGTGTGATAGAGCCCTGTGCCTTTGTGTCCTCCAGGCAACTTGACCTCTGCTTCTTCAAAACCAGCCTTACCTCATACATCTAGTTCTATGCGTCCCCCATGTCCCCTCCCCACCTGTGCTTCCTCTTGCATTTGCTAACCCGACTACTTTTTGGAGGCCGGGTGCCATTCCTGGTTCCTCCTTTCCCCATGTGGCAACAGGGCGTTGGTAACCACGCTCCATTATTTCTAGCTCCTTATAATCTCATACATATTCTTTTCTCTCCATTGTTTCTGTGGTTGACTTGGTTATTTCTGTGGTTGCCTTTATTATTTTCTCATGGACTATTGAAAAAGTCTTGTAACTGCTTTCCTTATTGTGCCCTCCAACTCACCCTCCATACTGTAGGCACAATAATTTTTTTTAAATGCAAAGCATATCACAGTACGCTTTGGGGTAAAATTCTTCAGTGTCTCCCTATTGCCTACCACAGTATGAAATCTAAAGTCCTTACATGGCATATCGGATTTTGCAGGCTGTGGCTCCGACTCTTTCGGTTTAAATCTGATTTTTAATCTAACCAAATTAATAATAGTATCTACAATTTACAAAGCACTATATGGAGATCGCATTCATGATCTCCTACAAAATTTGTAACATTCCTTTATATTGGGAACTAAGTAATATTTATAGACATGTAACACATAATTTTAATGCATATTTCATAATTTGTTAATATTTATAATTATTATGATTTTACATAAATTGAGATTAAGAAAAGTTATCAGCCCAATGCCCCATAATGAGTTAGGGACATAGCTGGGTACAACTCAAATGCCAGTCAGCCTAGTGCCAGAGCCCAGGAGTCTATATCCCACAGAGTGGCCACAACTATTTGAAGTGCTTCGAATGTGCCATGATTTTTAATCCAGGTATTATTTACATTGGGTTACTGTTTCCTTCCATTTTATAAATAAAAGAGAGTTGAATCACATTTCTTTTTAGTTTGCATAGCTTGTATTCAGAGGAAATCTGCCACTCAACAATTTATCAAATTTATTCCAAAAATTAATTGTCAAAAAGTAGATTAGTTTTCTCATAATAGTGTGACAATTTGTAGGCCTGAAATGCCTCTTGAAACAATTTATCAAATTTTAGATCTACTGCCTAAAATTTCATCCCAGAATGAGCAAGAAGTGAACTAAAAGGTCTTCTTTGCATTTTCATGATAATTAATGCTGGATACCTTGAATACAAACTTGGGTTTTTCTTGACAATTAGCTGATGTTTTCTCAACCTTTACAATGGAATAAACAGTACCTGATGCATCGTAAAGATTTCTTTTCTTAAATGGATAAACTAAGCTGTGAAAGTTTTCAAGATGATAATGACAAAGTCATGACATTTATTTATTTTGCTCCTGTGGAGACAGACTCATTGCAAGCTTCTTTCATAGAAACAGAAAAAAAGAATGTATTTTCTGTTAAAACTTGAAGGGTTGGAGTGATTTCAAAATATGCACATAGCTAGGAGGTATATATTTATGCTTTTTGGAGGTTGCTCCATGTCATTTTGACAGGGAGACCAGATGTAAGTAGATACAATAAGAAACCACTATAAATTTTCCTCTGACGACTCCTGTAATTGTGGCAGTAGTTCAAAGGCCTATGTTTAATTTAGAGATGTACCTGCACGGGAAATACTGAATTATATAAATGTTCATTTTCTAAATGTTTGTCCTACTTAGCACATACGAACGCAACTTCCCCATGTTTTGTTCTTGATGAGATAAATGAATCCATAATCAGCCTTTGCACAGAGAAAATGAGCAGTAAGAAAAAATTCCCATTAAAGTTTGTCCTGAATTATGTTTTGTTTTTCTAGCTCAGTACTGGAGACCTTCCTATGTTTGATAACCTCTTACGTATCTATCATCACCGCTAACATTTCTTTCTCTAGTCCCAGTGGCAAAGGTATGTGTATTTCATTTCAGACGATATTTCAGCCCATTTTAAAAGAGATAAGTGGACCATTTTCATTGTGAACATGAATTAGTGAATTAACCTCACTGACCTTCAATTTTCTTGTGTAACACAGAGTAATAAAAGCACCTTTATGAGTTTGGTGAATATCAAAAGAGATACCATTTTTGATGTATAAACCGACAAGTTGTGAATATTCATGATCTGTAACCTATGAATTATTCTTCTCAGCAGTCCCATCCTAGAAAGGCTCTTAAGGGATAATTTTCTATGCTGAAAGAATGAAAATATTTGCAATATTTTAAAACATTTTAAAATTGTAAACCTGTTTAGTAGTAAGAAGACATTTCCCATTATTTTCCTTCTACAAAAAAGGTATGACAACAATACACAACTTGTAGGATTCTTGCAGTAATTCGGTGGAAAAACTACACTAAAATCCCTAAGAAGAGCACAGGGCATATAGTAAGCACTCAGTAAATATATTGTTATTATTAATGTTGCACAACCAAGTCCACAAGCAAATATTTGGAGGCAACAGGGACCAATATAGAAAATAATCTATTATTCTCATTACATAAGGCTAGTTGGTTTCCTCCAGTGAACATGCCCCAAGAAATTGGATATGAACACGGGCTGAAGATTGTGTAAAAAAAATTTCCTCTTCTCCTTTTACTGTATTCGCTCCATAAACGCATTTTGTAAATTTCCCAAATAAATATTTGATAGGTGTCAACCCAGTGAGCTTGAATTTGTAAGAACAAAAAATAAAAGCCAAACAAACAAAACGGATTTCTTAATTAGAAGAAGATGACCCATCAACTACGAAACCTGACAAAGAATTGTGAGGATTATTTACTTAAATCCTGAAGTGCTTTTACTTACGTGTTATACATTGTTCCAAGTACTTTATTAGCTAATTTAGTGATTATGATATATGATATGGGAACATCTGTTACTATTTCCACTTACATATAGCAAAATTTAGCCACATAAAGAACACGTAAATTTTTTAAAGTCACGCATTTAGCAACTGGAGTTGATTGGAACACAAGTAGTCTAGGCTCACAGCCTCTGTTGCTAATTACTCCATAGGCTTTTTCTAGAAACTTTAGCTGCCCTCTCTACGACAGCTTCTTTCTTTGACCTATGCAAAAAGGTCAATATCCCACCTCTTGGCCTTTTGCCTTATTGGGTCATGGACTCAGATTCAAATGAGAATGATTACTATCTTATCATTACTTGGTCAGGCAAACATGGTTATCGGGAGCCCTCATGTCTCAAAATAAAGACGTAGATGTTCTTCTCTTTGCTGTGTGAACCTAACTTATTCCACTGTTTTCCATAATGCATTATTTGTATGTGAGTCTGTGTGTGTCTATTTTACAAGGGAGGATCTATGGTTAAGTAAGTGGGAAATGCTAAACAAATTTAAGTTGAATTTTTAAATCCTAGGGCTCCTCAAAAACTTTGATATTTCGTGTATGTTGGGATTACTCACAGAGGAAATTAAGGATAAGAAAAAAATATTTCACAGACTCACTTTGATTGGAATTTTTTTTATACAGAAAATATCAAAATCTCACACACATAATGCTTTGAAGGAAAGATTTTTTGAAATGCTTTGTTACTTTGAGACATAGTTTCTTATTTTTATGGAGAAGAGTTTATTTTTTATGATTTAAATTAGGCAAAAATCCTGTAATTTTGAAAAAGAGGAAAGAAAAAAAGCTTGTATTTACATTGCTTTGTTTCACCACTATCATTTGATGTAAAATCTGTTAAAATATCTAGAAAATTTATTCCTTAGGAAGCTGGAAGATAAATTAGAACAGCAGGCTGAAATTTATACTTAAACTAATACAGGGCATCTTGCAAATTTATGTCTCATTTCTTAATGACAGGAAATCTCTATTACTCATCTTTGTATCTCTGTGCTTAACAGAGTTTCTTTCACAGAACAGGTCTGGATGGAATAAAACTTTCAAGGCAAACTTTCTCAAAGAAATTCCAAGTAGAAATGCCCATCGAGAGTGACTTAAGATATTTTTTCCCAGGGGGCACCTGGGTTGCTCAGTGGTTGAGCATCTGCCTTTGGCTCAGGGCGTGATCAAGACCCATATCAGGGTCCTTGCCAAGAGCCAGCTTCTCCCTCTCCTTCTGCTTATGTCTCTGCCACTTTCTCTGTGTCTCTCATGAATAAATAAATAAAATATATTTTAAAAAATATTTTTTCCCAGAAACATTGCAATACTCTCGTAATGCAAAAGTATATCATCTATCATCTATCTATCTATCTTAAAACCAACAAAAACTTGACTATGACCAAATACAGAAAAAAAATATGATGCTAATTGATATAGAAAGGAACTTCTGGGGGATCCCTGGGTGGCTCAGTGGTTAAGTGCCTGCCTTTGGCCCAGGGTATGATCCTGGGGTCCCGGGATCAAGTCCCACATCAGGCTCCCTGAAGAGAGCCTGCTTCTCCGTCTGCCTGTGTCTCTGCCTCTCTCTCTCTCTCTCTGTGTCTCTCATAAATAAATTTAAAAATAAAAAATAAAAAAAAGACATGCTTTCCTATATAAAAAAAGAACTTCTGAAGACATGAACAGAAGTATTTAAAATGAAGTGCTTTCAATTTGTCACATTCTTATCTTCTCCTAGTGTTATAAAATAATTACTATTCCAAAAATTAATTTTTAAAAAAGAGATTAATTTTCTCATAATAGTGTGATAGGTTTTAGACCTGAGATGTTTCTTGAAATCTAGGAACTTCAGTCCATGATGCTCAATGCTTTATATGTAAATTCTACAAGAAACATCAAAGATTTATTTAACAAGCTTTATTGAGTGTCTACTAAGTAATCATTCACTCTCTTCTCTCTCACCAAAGTTCAATATTTTTATAGATCCTAAAGCTGGCAATCAACACCTTGACACACAGTTATGTTAATTTGGACCATCAGAAACATATCCAAAACCTGCAGTTTTGAAAAAACCTGCTTAGCTATTTTGTAGGACGTAGACACAGAACATTAATTTTATTCACACAAGTTATGCCATTGTGTAATTAACGGTACTGCTACTAAAAACATAAAAGATCACAGAATATCCTAGCCCACTGTCCTGAAAGCCACATAGGTCAATGTCCATTGTCTAACCATTGAGACACTTGAGGTGCTCCAAAGGACAGAGTAGGTGTTAAAAGTAAATAGCAGTGGTTCCAAGGTGATTCAACTCAGGCTGGCAGTGCTGCTTATCTACACCCACGGGAAGTATAGATATAGAACCAGAACATAGGAAGAAAACACCTTCTTCCAGACTCAAATGTGAAGACTGCCTCTGTTAACATTTGGCCCAAACACTTCGACTTTAATACCCTGTCTTCAGTACACGGAATTGGTCTTTATATTTAGATATGACTGATAGAACTCTTCCCCAGTAGTAGAATATGGAGTTCGATAAAATATTTACCTTTTGTTATACATCCTTTTCTTCTGTCTCCCCATCTCTATCTTTCTTTTTCTCCACAGTTGTTTAAAGATGTTTTTTTTCTCCACAAAAATTTTTCAATATGTAATGCTCTGACTTCAAAACAGGCCGTGATGATGACATATACCCAGACTTTAAATATCTATCAGTGACCTATGTGTTACCGACTTAATGAAACCTATAAAAATTTCAGATGATTGGTAGATTTTGCTTCATTTTAATAGCAATTGTTAGACTTAAAGTAAAATTATCTGTTCTATATTTATAGCATGAATGCCTCAGGACAAAAGCAAATCTCTTCCAAATGCAACCTACTTCCTTAATAAAGATGATATTTATTTGAGATTCCTTTGGTCAAATCTTTCAAAAAACACATCCCACGCACTCTTACATAGAAAGGTATTAGAAGATGTCTAAATAAAATAATAAAGCCGACAATGAATATATTGATTTAAAGGGTAACTTTATTATACACTTTAATTCTAGAATTCTATCCTATAATGAATTATACATACTAAAAAAATGCATACAAGTAAACTTTCCTTTTACTTTAGATACAGAATTTTTACTTTATTTTGAAAGCACTGCAAAAATAAAAAACCAAAAAGCAAAACAAGGTAGGCACTGTAATTATTTTATAAAATTTCTGTTATTTAATCATTTCAGGAAGAAAAACTCAATGTCCAAGTAAGTTTGCAACAGAAATAGACCCACATGTGATCCAGATATTGGAGTGATGGGACACAGACTTAAAATAGTTATTATTGATATGTTCAAAGAAATAGAGGAAAATGTCAAGAGAGAGCTGGTTTGTGTAAAAAAATATTCATATGGAAATGCTTTATGTGAGAAATATAATCATGGAAATAAAGAACTTGATAGATTTATTATAACAACAAATTAAACCAGCAGACAGAAACCATAGTAAATTAGAAGACAGAGTAATGAAAGGTTTCCAAATTGATACACAGAGACAAAGAGAAGGATGAAAATACACAAAAGAGTAAAAGGGTCATGGTGAAAGGATTTAAAGTAAATATAATTAGAGCATAAGGAGGAAAAATATTTGAAAAAATAGTGGTTAACAATTTTCTAAAACCAATTAAAGATATCAGGCGGTGTGATTCAGGGATTTCTATGAACCTAAGAGTGTCAGACAGACCACTCTGAAGCACGTAATAGTAAAATCTACATTGCTTTCAAAGAAACATCAATGAGACTAACAGCTTACACATCAATAGAAATAGAAAAGCCAAAGACAAGAAACTGCATTGTTAAAGTGCCGAAAATAAAGTAGATTCTACACAACCTCAGATTCTACACAAAGCAAAATTATTCATTAGTAAGTAACGTAGAAGAAAGAATTTCTAGACAAAGATTGAGATAATTTATTGTCAGCAGACATGCAGTTCACAAAATACTGAAGGGTACTCTTCAGACAAAGAAAATAATCTCAGATGAAATCACAGAAGGGAATAAAGAGCACCAGAAAGATAAACAGTGGGAAGTACTACTGGGGATTAGAGAGTCTTAGTCAGGATCTAGCCAGGAGACGGAAACCAAACCAGTTATTAGAACTGAGGAAATCTAGTGTAAAAACTTGTTCACTAGTCAAAGATACTTAAGTATTAAAAGAGGCAAAATAGGTCCGTAAGTAGACTGTGCAAGGCAAACAGACAAACAAAGCCAGCTGCTATTTTGAGACGGAGGGAGAATGAAAACTAAAAGAACTGAGGGCTTACGAGCTTCGCCCTACTACCCCCTGCTTCAGCCCAAAGCTGAAATTCAGGCTTTTACAAAGAGACCACGGCTCTCACAGGAACAGGCCACATCACGGTGGTGAAGAAACTTTCCCGAGGGCACAGGCCACAACCTAAGGTCTTTATAAATGACCAACCACAGCTGGAAAACACGAGCAGGCTGGAGCTGTTCTCTGGAGCTCAGCTCCCTATGCTGGCAAAGGTGTTGGAGAATGTGACCGTAGCTGCTATGCAGCCCACTGAGGCTTCCCAGGAGCAGCCATCGGGTGGGGGGACATGGGTCCAGACGGGGCTACCACAAAGGCACAAACAGGAGCTCGGGAAAGAACTACTGGGTATGGGGAGCAAGGCTTGACGGTGTGGTTGAAACTGGTCTTTGAGGTCTATAGGGCATCCGCGCCAATCCATGCACCGGATCCGAGGGCAAGGGCCTTCTTGCTGCTATTGCTTCCATTGTCAGTAGGGCCCTCTACTGACAAACTCTAACTCACATTGACCCAGATGGCAAGGAGAATTGTTCACAGGGCAGCCAAAGTATCACAAAGCCAGAGTATCACAAGGGTATATTTGGGGCCAAGAAAAATAACTTGATAATTGGGTCACTGATAATGTGTCTGGTATGGTTTAATAATACCACAGTACATGATAATAATAGCATAGAAATTGGGAGTGGGGTGAAAAAGTTATTTTTCTAAGATCTTTGGCATCTCTTAAAAAAAATGGGAGGCATACTAGTTTGAAATAGAATGTATCAAGTCAAGGATATTTATCTGAATCTTGAAGGGACAGTTAAAATCGAAGACAAATAGAAGCTGGCTTTGAAAATTCCCTAAGCAGGGACTCCTGGGTGGCTCAGTGGTTAAACATCTACCTTTGGCTCAGGGCATGATCCTGGAGTCCTGGGATTGAGTCCCACATCTGGCTCCCTGCAGGGAGCCTGCTTCTCCCTCTGCCTGTGTCTCTGCCTCTCTCTGTGTGTCTCTCATGAATAAATAAATCATAAAAAAAGAAGAAAATTCCCTAAGCAGACAAAACCAGTTTAGTTATACAAACAAAGCTTAGTTGAGTTTATTTCGCAAGACTAACTTGATCTGGGTCATTTCTTGCTTATGTACTGGAAAATTATAAACAAAAGCTTAAAACTTTTCCAAAATTGATATGAGGTAACCACTAACCACTTCCTTATCATTTCAGAAAATTCTGATATTATAATCAGAATAAATGTGAAGAATAAACAGGTCACTGCCTCTTCACTGTTAGTTGTATTATAACAAAACTTAATAAAATGCTTTATACTCCTGAGCCTCTCTATGTTTTAGTTTAAGTGCTCCTGGTTTGCAAACTGCCTTTTTTGGTTGGGCGCACAAGAAACTTTTACTCATTACTACTTTGATGATTCATTGGCTTTTACTTCTGTTGTTTCTCGACTTTTGATAGAATTTACTAAAAGGATAACAAAAGACAGTATGACTGATAAGTTCAATAAGGGAACAAATAGAATAATTAAACATGATTGATCCCACAAATACAAGAAAATGAATAGAAAAAAAAAGAGATCAGACAAGAGCAAAAATTAATATGGTATACCGAAACCCAAATAAATTAGTATTTATATACAGGTATATGTTAAATTCCCAATTAAAAAGAAAGATTTTAGAACTGGAATGAAAAATATAAAGAAAGACCAAGATTCGAAGTAAAATGAAGAAAAAAGAGATACTGTAAAAACTGACTAAAAGCAAGGCAGGGAAACTCTGTAATAGACAACTTGGACTTGGAGGCATAAAGTATTATTAGGGCCAAATGGGACTTTTTACAATAATAAAAGGGTTAATTCAACAGAAACATAACAGTCCATAATTTATATTATGATGCAATTAATAACATGGACTCAAAATACCAACAGCAAAATCTGGCAGGATTATAGGAGACATAGGAAAACGTGTAATTTTAGCTGGATATTTTATCATACCTCTGTCACTAACTGAGAAAAAAAACAGACCAAATTCAGTAAGGAATAGAAGATTTAGATATCTTGATTAACAAAATGTGCTAATTTACATGCTTAAAGCGCAACATCAACAAATGGAGAATACATTTTATATTCAAGTACACATGGAACATTTACTAAAATTGACCAATTATTGTGCCATAAAGCAAGTCTCATCATAATTCAGAGCATTGGCTGACCATAGAGAACTTAAGCAAGCACGCAATAATAAAAAGATGACTAGAAGATCTCCCAATACTTTGAAGTTAAGCTACACACTTGTAAATAACCCATGGGTTATTTCAAAATGAATATTAGAAAGCATTTTGAATAAATTATATTAAAATGCTACTTATCAAAACATGTGGGACCAGCTAAAGGGATATGTTTATATATAAATCCATAAATTAGAAAATAAGAAAAGGCGAAAATTAATGATTATAATCATCCATCTCAAAAAGCTTCAAAAACAAAACAAACAAACAAACAAAAAAACCAAAACCCAGCAGGAAATTATCCCCAAAATATGGGGAAAGGGAAATAGTGACAATGTGAGAAAATTAATGAAATAAAAACAGACATACAATAAAGGAGATCAAAAAGCATACAAGTTGATTCTTCATAAAAGTAAATAAAGTCGTTCATCTTTTAGCAAGACTGACCAAGAAAAAAAGAGAGAATAAATGAAAAACCACTTTCAAGAATAAAAAGGAGGATATAATCACATATCCTATAGATATTACAAAGTTTAAATGAGGATAGTATGACAACTTCATACCAAAACTGAAATTGAAATAAAATGGAAATTTCTTGCAAAATAATTTAACAAAATTAAAATTAAAAAAAATCTTTATAATCTCATATTCATTCAATAAATTCAATCCATAAAGCCTTCTCACAAAGAAAACTCCCAGAAAGACCCATATTGCCTGCATAGTTAATGAAGTCAATTCTTTCATTTGTGGTGTAATAATACATGAACTCTTTCAGAGGGTAGAAAAAGAGGTAAAACTGCCCAAGTTGTTTTTTGCGATCAGTATTATGTTGAGAACAAAATAAAAGAATGCTAAGAAAAGTAAAGTATAGAACATTTACACCATTCTAAACAGAATATTAATGAATCCCGGGACGCTGAGTGGTGGAGCGTCTGCCTTGGGCTCAGGTCATGATCCCGCAGTCCCAGGATCGAGTCCCACGTGGGGCTCCCTGCATGGAGCCTGCTTCTCCCTCTACCTGTGTCTCTGCCTCTCTCTGTGTGTGTTTCTCATGAATTAATAAATAAAAAATCTTTTAAAAATATCTTAAAAAAAGAATATTAATGAATCCAATTCAACACTATATTAAAAAGATGACACTCCATAACCATGTGAGTTACTCTCAGGAATTCACTTATGATTTGGCATCCAAGGAATTCACTGCATTAGCAAGATGGAGAAAACTCATGTGATCATATCAATGGATCCAGCAAAAGCTGTTGATAAAATTCAAAACCCGTTCACGATAAAGACTGTTAGCAAATGAAGAGTAGATAGGAATGTCCTTAACTTAATAATCTGCACAAAAAATCCTTGGAAAAAATTATTAAAGTTTCTTCTGTGTAGAAACAAGACAAAGATGTTTACTATCACAATTTATCCAGTGTTGAACTGTGAAACAGGCCATTCCAATAAGGTAAGATAAAAAGTATAAAGTTGGGAAAGAAAGAACTGGAGCCTTGACCATGGATATAGGAAACCCCAAATAAAGTACAAATAAATACTTGAAATTGGTAACTGAATTTAACAAAGTCACTGGATACAAGGTCAGTGTCAACATCATTTGCATTCCTGATCACTTTTAATAAATTAGAAAGTGAACTGAAAATATGTCTTTGAAAATAATTTTTGTATATGCTTGGAGAGAGGAAGATGGCAGCAAGGTAGGAGGAACTTAGGCTTTCCTCATCTCATAGATGTAACCAGATTGTATCATCTTACACCTTAATCACAATCATCTTAGATACCCCAGAAACTGACCGCAAGACGAGCAGCACAAATCCCACAGCTAAAGGTAGAGAAGAAGCCACATTGCAGAAGGTAGAAGTGCAGAGATGTGGCTTGGGAAAGAGATGGATTATGGCCACTGGGGGCTGAGGGGTCGGAGACGTGGTTGTGCAGGGCCAGGGAGGGACTATCACATGGGGGAGTGTATGGGGAAAGTGAACCCCCGGCCACTGCCTTGGAGCACAAGAGGTGCTGGATTTCCTGAGTACTTGCAGGGCTTAGAGCCTGGAGTTTTAAAGCTTAGCACACTTGTCTCTGGGAGAGCCCTGAGGACAATGGGGCTCCTCTTGGAGCGAAGACACAGTGAGCACCCCTGGGACAAGCAGCATGGACGAAGGGACCTGCAGACGGCCTGGGACACAGATGGGAGGTTAACTGCTCGTCTCAGAGCCCATCCCAGAGAGATCGTATTCATGGACTCAGCTTTCCAGGAACAAAGGAACTGGTTGGCACCATTTCCCTCTTCCACAGGTTGCTTCCCCAACCTAAGCACGGGGCCACCTGTGGGGCACAGCACCAACACTTGCTACTGAACTTTCTTATACCAAGGCCTTCACGCCACCCACCCCATAGTCAGGGGGAACTGCCCCTCTCACTCTCACCTGCTGAAGCATGATGGGTCCCCTCCCCCAGAAGACAGAGGCCTTAACCTCTGCTCACACCGTGTCTCCCAAGGTAAGAGTTTTCAGAGCTTTGGTTCCAGTGACGGTGGCAACAGATCTCATCTCACAAAGCAATCAGAGCACACCTCGTTAAACCGTGCCACGTCCAGGCCAAGGACCAAACCCTGCCCACCACAGGCAAAGACAGCTTTTGCAGATAACTGGCCTGAAGGATAGAGTGGCCAGGACAAAACGGCAGAGCACATGCAGCGCACGTTGGAGACGCTCAGAAGCACCAGGGCCTGGGGAACAGGAGACACCACACAGCGGAGCACCCCAGGACCTCTTCATTAGGCTATTCCCTGCAAGGTCGGGGGGTATAGAAACAGGCACAGAGATTTAGACAAAATGAGAAGACAGAGACATTTATTCCAAACAAAAGAACAGGACAAGGCCACAGCCAGAGTTCTATTAAGTAAGGTGCCTGTTAGAGAATTTAAAGTAATGATCGTAAAGATACTCCCTGGATTTGAGAAAAGAGTGGAAGATGTGAGTGAAACCCTTAACCCAGAGTTAAAGAATAACACAGCAGAGGCAAAGAGCTCAATAAACGAAATGAGAAACATGCCTCTCAAGGTGCTTAAATTTCTTCTTTTATTGCCTGGTTGACATTCATTTTTTTAGTAGCAAGCTATTTAGCTTCCATGTATTTGTGGTCTTGCCAGATTTATTTCTAGTTTTGTAGCATCGTGGTCAGAAAAGATGCACGGTACAACTTCGATGTTCTAAAATTTGTTGAGGCTTGTCTTGTGGCCTAATATGTGATTTTTCTGCACAATGTTCCATGTGTACTTGAAAATGTGTATCTTGCTGTTTTAGGTTGGGAATGTTAGGATTATAAACATTAAACCCATCCGTTCCAGTGTGTCATTCGAAACCATTGTTTCCTTATTGATTTTCTGTTTAGGCGATCTGTCCATTGATGTACACGTGGTGTTAAAGTCCTCTACTATTATTATATTATTATCAATTAGTTACTTTACGTTTGTTATTGGCTGTTTTATGTATTTGGGTGCTCCTATGTTGGGTGCATAAATATTTACAACTGTGATATCTTCTTGTTAGATTGTCCCCTTTATTATTATATAGTATCCTTCTTTTTATCTTGTCTTTGTTTTAAAGTCTATTTTGTCCTGGGGCATCTGGGTGGCTCAGATTGTTAAATATTTGACTCTTGATTTCAGCTCAGGTCATGATCACAGGGTCATGAGATGGAATCCCAGGTTGGGGTCCACACTCAAAAGGGAGTCTGGTTGAGATTCTCTCCCCCGCCCCTCCCCCTGCTTGAGCTTTCTGCCTCTCTAAAATAAATCAATAATTAAGTAAAATATTTTCAAAATAAATTTAAAAAGCCTATTTTGTCCTATATAAGTATAGCTTCTTCAACTTTCCTTCACCATCGATTTACATGATAGATGTTTCTCTATCCCCTCACTTTCAATCTGCAGGTGTCTTTAGGTCCCCTGAATGAATCTCTTGTAGGAAGCTTATAGATGGGTCGTGCTTTTTTATTCATTCTGTCACCCTAATCTTTTGATTGGAGCATTTAGTCCATTCACATTCAAAGTAAGTGTTAATAGATACGCATTTATTGTCACTTTATTTTTTGTCATTCTTTCTAAAGATTTTCTCTGATCCTTTCTTGTCCTTTTCTCTTTCCTGGTTCACTGCTTTTCTTTAGTGATATATTTGGATTTCTTTCTCCTTATTTTTGTCTACTTATTAGTGGTTTTTATATATGGTTATCATTAGTTTGTATATAGCCTTTTCTGCATATTGCAGTCTAGATTAAATTGATGGTCATTTAAGTTTATTTTATTTTTTTCAAAGATTTTATTTATTTATTCATGAGAGACACACAGAGAGAGAGGCAGAGACACAGGCAGAGGGAGGAGAAGTAGGTTCCATGCAGGAAGCCCGATGCAGGACTCGATC
Organism: Vulpes lagopus; assembly: GCF_018345385.1. Lineage (NCBI taxonomy): Eukaryota > Metazoa > Chordata > Mammalia > Carnivora > Canidae > Vulpes > Vulpes lagopus. The sequence continues at coordinate 165,155,812 of NC_054826.1, forward strand.
CCATGACTCCAGGATCAAGCTCTGAGCTGGAAGGCAGACACTTAAACACTGAGCCACTCAGGCATCCTGTCATTAAAGTTTAAAAGCATTCTTTACTCTTTTCCTCCCCACATTTTTGGTGTATGTTGCTATATTTTTTATCCTTTTATTTTGTGAGCTCCTTGACTAATTTTTTATAGAAATGTTCATTTTTACTGCCTTTTTGTTTTCTACCTTTCCACTTCTTTCCACTCAAAGGGTCCTCTTTATTATTTCTTACAAGGCTGGTTTAATGGTCATGAATTCCTTTAGTTTCTGTATGTCTGGGAAACTCTTTATTGGTCCTTCTATTCTGAATGATAGCCTTGCTGCATAGATTATTTTTTATTCTTGACTGCATATTTTCCCATTCAGCAACTGGAATAAATCATGCCACTCTCTTTTGCCTTGGAGTGTTTCTGCCAAAAAAATTGCCTGCTAGCCTTATGCATTTCCCTTGTAAGTTACTATCTTCTTTTGTCTTGCTGCTTTACATTTTTTTTTTCTTTATCACTATATTTTGCCAATTTCATTACAATATGTTTTGGTGTGGATCTGCTTTTGTTAATTTTTATAGGAGTTCTCTGTGTCTTCTGGATCTGGATATCTATTCCTTCCCCAGATTAGGGAAGATTTTAGCTATTATTTTATCAAATACATTTTTACCCCATTTTCTCTCCTCTTTCTCTGGGATTCTTCTAATATGAATGTTATTATATTTGATGGAGTCACTGAGTTCCCTAAGTTTAGTCTCATTTTGCATAACTCTTTTTACTCTTTTGTTCAGCTTCATTACTTTCCATCAATCTGTGTTCCAGGTCAATGATTTGTTCCTCTGTTTCTTCCATCTTGTTATTCAACAAATTCAGGAACACTGAAGTCATACCATGCATCTTTTCTGGCACAATGCTACAATACCAGAAGTGAGCCATAAGGAAAAAAATCTGGCAAGACCACAAATATATGGAAGTTAAATAACATGCTACTAAAAAATAATGAATGGGTCAACCAAGAAGTAAAAAAGTACATGGAAACAGACAAAAATGAAAACACAAAGGGGTAAAATCTTTGGGACATTGCTGAACTAGTTCAAAGAAGGAAGTTTTTAGTAATACAAGCTTACTTCAAGAAGCAAGAAAAAACTCAAATAAACAACCTAACCTGATATGTAAAGGAGCTAGAAAAAGAAGGACAAACAAAACCTATAAAGGAGCTAGAAAAGAACAGCAAATAAAACCCAAAACCAGCAGAAAGGAGGAAATAATGAAGATTAGAGTAGAATTAAATGATATTGAAACTAAAAAAAATAATAGAAGAGATTGATGAAACCAGGAATCAATTCTTTGGGGAAAAAAGATCAGCAATTGATAAACCACTAGCCATACCTACCAAGAAGAAAAGGGAAAGGACTTAAATAAAATCACAAATGAGAGGGAGAAACAACAACCAACACCACAGAAATACAATTATAAGAGAATAATATGAAAAAGTATATGCAACCAAATTGGACAACCTGGAAGAAATGGCTAAATTCCTAGAAAGAAATATAACTATGTTACCTAACTGGAGTTAAAATAAAATTAAAACTTAAAATATCAGATACCTACAAATAAACCTAATGGAAGACCTTTACAGATAAAGTTACAAAATACTGAGAAAATCAAAGACCTAAATAAATAAAGAGGTATTTCAGATCCATATACTGGTAAGCTGAATGTTGTAAAGATGATATATCTTCCATAGGTAATCTACGAAAACAATATAATTCCAATAAAAATCCCAAGAGATATTTGTTTGTTTGTTTGAGAGGGAGTGGGGGGATAGAAACAGACAAGCCAATTAAAAGTGTTCGTGGAAATCTAAAAAGCCAAGAATAACAAAGATGATATTAGGGACGCCTGGGTGGCTCAGGGGTTGAGTGTTTCCCTTCGGCTCAGGGCATGAGCCTGGCTGGGGTCCTGGGATCGAGCGCCGCACCGGGCTCCTTGCATGGAGCCTGCTTCTCCCTTTGTCTGTGTCTCTGCTTCTCTCTGTGTGTCTCTCATGAATAAATAAATAAAATCTTAAAAAAAGATGATATTAAAAAGAAAAGAGCTAAGTTGGGTGAGAACTTATACTAGCAGATCAACAACCTTATTACAGAGCTACTGTAATAAAAATAATATGATACTTGTGCAAGGAGAAACAAATAAACTAACAAAATAAACAGTCCAAAAACAAAGGTGGCACTGCAGTGCAACAGAAGAGGATGGTCTTTTAAGTAACTGATGCTATGTTGACTGATGTAATTACAGGAAAAATACGGATCTTAACCTCTGATTCATACATACGAATATAATTTTGCATGGTTTGTTAACCTTACATGTGAAATTTAAAACAACAAAACCTTCCAGAAGATAACATAAGAGAATATCTTTGTGGCCTTGAGATAGGCAATTTTTAAAGATGGGAAACCAAAAGCATTCATGTTAAAGGAAAAGGTTGATATTGAGCTATATTAACATTTTAAAAATCATCAAAAATTCCATTAATGGAGTGAAAACCTCGGGCCAAACTAGATAACAGTATTTGCAGTACAGAGATTTTACAAAAAGCTCATATCTAGAGTATATACAAAATTTGTATTAAACCATAAAAAGGGACAAGTGGCACAATATTAACAAAAGATGAACAAATATACTTGCTTGACTGTAAGGATATTAAGATGTATTCAATACGGAAAATGTGTTCAATGTCATTAATCATCAGTAAAATATAAATTATCCCTTCAATCAGATGCGATTCCACTTAAAATGGTTGAAAAATTCGCAATATCCACTGTTGATGCTGGTGTGGATCAACTACAACTCTCATACATGACTAGTGGAAGTATAAACTGGATCAATGATTTTGAAAATGATTTTACAATATCTACTAAAGCCGAAAATATGCACCTTATGGTCCTGCAATCCTAGACTAGGCATAAACACAACAAAACTGAGAACTACATTTTGTATGGCAATGTCCATAGCGGCATTATTTAAAATAGTCCCAAACTAGAAATAAATTGTTCAAACACTTAACAGGAGAAAGATTATCAACAAGAAAATGGATAAAAAATGTGATATTGATGTAACCTAGAAATAAGAATGAACAAATTGCTGCTTCAGGCAGAAACACAAAGAAATAAAAAATATAATATTAAGAAAAGAAAGCTAGACACAGAAGAATGCATATAATATCCTTCTATTCATGTAAATTACCCAAACAGGTAAAAACTAATTGATGGTGATATAAGTAAAAATATTGCTTTGTTAGGATAGTTAAGACTTGGATGAGGACATGAGCAAAGATTGGGGTACAGATATCTGAGACTTGAGAGGTATCTACATGGTTGTAGTCATTTACTTTATCAAGGTATATACCAAAGATTTTTGAAGTTCTCACGTTATATTTAACTAAAAACTTTATAACAATAATAGTAATATGAACAACAATAAATATGACTATCGTCTGTTGGTCACTTTAAGTTAAGGACACAGGGTTTTAGGTCACTGTTCACTAAATTCTCACATCAGTCTTGTAAGATATTGCACTAATTTTGGTGACAAGAAATTGATTCTAGAAAAATTAAACAACTTCCTTGTCTGTGGTAGAGCCGGGATTAAAACCCAGGTCTGCTGACTGCGGAGGGTCAACTCTAAATCACTCCCAAGTACTGCTCCCAAATGCCATGTTGATGGCGCACAGTGAAGGGAACGGCCACATGCCGAAGACCTGCCTGTCTTGGTAGAGAAGATACAAATAAGGAGCGTGATAAAACATGTAGGTTAGGATGACTGAGTACCACTCGGGATACAATTGCCGCAATCAAGTTGTGAAAGAAACCATATAGCCCTGGCAGTGTTAATGCCACTGAGTCTGATGAAATGAGGTCTGAAAGAGTGTGTCGTGGTTATTTTCTAATGTCAACTGGTCGCAAGCACCATCCAAAGGGTTTACTGAGTCACAACAAGCAGGGCAATCCAAGAGGTAGGAAAAATGACAAGAGTCAGTGAATGTGAATTGAACATTTGCAGGCAGCACAAGGGTGGAAGTCAATGGGTTGTTTTCATCTACTTAGAGCACTTGTTCATCTATTTGGTCCATGAATACCCAGAGTTTTGAGTGATTTTGTAGGTAGAGGGTGAGAAAGGCAGAACAGAGAATGTGACTTGAAAACCTTAAAATACTTATTCAAGGACCATAAAAGTCACCCTGTTCCACTTAGCGACATTAATAGAAGAGTTTATTTAATTCACATGCTTCAAAAATAATAATATCTATCAGTGCATCTCAGTCTTTCTCCCTACATACCTTCTGGGGCAGAAGACAGGGAAGGAAAGACCCTCGTGGGTCTGGATGAACAGCACAAATTAGCTGAGGTTAAGTATAATATATATTTAAATCTGGATGTTTCATTTAATATTTTTTTTGCATTTAATAAATAGTAGCTACTTATATTACTTTCTGGCTTTATTTTTCCAAATTTTTTTAATCAGCATGTTTATTAATGGAATGTGACCAGCAAACATACTTCTGCTATTGATTAAACCTAATCAATACTGAATCGTAATATACACGAACTTCATCAAGAGTAAGTATGTGGACAAGATCATCCTACTGTCAGTGCAGTAGCTGACACTGAGTAATTATCGAGGGAAAGTCTCAAAGCAAATTGCTCTGGGAAATACAGGGGTATATAGGCATCTGCCCCCATGGAGCTAAGGATGTTTTGTGTGTGGGGAAAAAAGATACATTGCGTGAAACAAACCATAGCTATATATAAATAAAAGAAAAGCTGAATATAGTGAGTGGTCTCACAGAAAATAAAATGGTAAATTGGATCTGATTTAGGGAAGAGACAGTTTAATGGGGGATGGCATTTAAGTGGGGCATTGAATGCGTAGCAGAATTTCAAAGAATGGTGAGAATTGGATACGTGCATTCTAAGTAGAGAAGACAATATGTGCAAAGACACAAAAGCAAGAAACTACAGGACATGCATGTAGAATGACAAATTTTGGCCCAAATATTGTAAAATTTGGCCCAATTATCTGTAGATACTAAAAGAACTAAACTAGGAGAAACAGAATAGGATGGTGCTTACCAGGGCTGGAGGGTGCAATATTTGGGAAGATGTTAAAAGGCACAAATCTGAAACTACAAGATGAATAAGTTCTGGAGGTCCAATGCATAGCAACGTGATTATAGTCAATAATACTGGATTATGAACCTCAAAGCTGCTAAGAGACTAGGTTTTACTTGGTCCCACTACAAAAAGGAAATGATAACTATGGAACATGATAGAAGTGTTAACTAACACTATGAGGAGAACATACTGTAATATATAAATGTATGAAATCAACACTGTGTACACCTTAAACTTACACAATGTTATACGTCAATTATATCTCAATAAAAAGAGAAGAAATGGTTTTCTACAATGTTCAAGTGGTCCCAGTTTTGATGTGTTTTTGCATGTGTTTAAGTGAGAGCTCAAGCTAGAAAAGTAAATTGGAGGCAAAAAAAGAAAAAAAAAATGGAGGGCTAAAACAAAAAAATAATGAGGAGGCCTTACTTCAATGCTAGGATTGTAGGCTTTTTTTTTTTTTGTAGGCAATAGAAAGTTTTAAAGTTATTTTTTAAGCAAAAGAATGGCAAAAATTGGTTTGAATTAGACATGGCAAATATTTATAGTATATATACAATATAGTATATATACAATAGCACTAGAGGAACTGTGCTAGACACTAGAGGTATAAAGATAAATGAGACCTGAACCTCATCATCATTTTGCTTAGAGTATAATAACAGAGATATGCATACAAACAATAATCACAAAAACAAAAGTCTATATAAGCATCAGAGACTTCATTGATTAAAAAGGCTAAACGTGCTATTGGGAGTATGAACGTGTGTGGCAGGTGGCATTTGAAAGATGAAAGTGCTCTCTTAGGTTGATATGATAAAGTAAAGCCTACTAAGGAGGAAGAAGCAAATGCAAAAGGAGGTAAGTAGGAATCAGTGAGTTGTGTTATGAGAACTACCAGCAGTCTTACATTCTGAAGCATGGAGAGTGTGCATGTGCATATGTGTGTGTGTATGTGTGCACATGTATATACTCACATACACTGGGGAAGCTCAGCAAAGGCGAGAGAGAGAAAAGATTGGACAGTAGTTAGGAATCCACAGTATGAAACTGAATTATAAACTATAAAGTAGCTTAGGAAATTATAAAATATTACCTTCAGGGATCCCTGGGTGGGTCAATGGTTTAGCACCTGCCTTCAGCCCAGGGCGTGATCCCAGGGGCTCGGGATCGAGTCCCACGTCAGGCTCCCTGCATGGAGCCTGCTTCTCCCTCTGCCTGTGTCTCTGCCTCTCTCTCTTTCTGTGTGTTTCTCATAAATAAATAAATAAAATCTTTAAAAAATTAACTTCATAGGCAGAATAGCATCTTGGTTAAGATCATGGCCTTTGGAGTCAGACCAGCTAGGTTGATGGACCCAGCTCCAGCATTTATTAACTGAGTACTCTTAAACAAGTTCCTTAACTTTGGTTAAGGTTTGGTTTGGTTTGCCTCAGTTCTCATCTGTAGGATGGAGGTCCCTGTTTCACAAGGTGCATGTGAGGATCAATGAGTTAATATTTTTAAAGTACTTAAAGCAATATTTGTTAGATTAAAAAATTAGATAGCTTCTATTTCATTAGAGAAGGTCTACCAGATTGGTAGAGTCAGTGATTTGACTGTAGCTTAATCAATGATCTTGACCTGTTTAGAGAAAAAGAAAGAAAGAAAGAAAGGAAAAAAAAGAAGAAAGAAAGAAAGAAAGAAAGAAAGAAAGAAAGAAAGAAAGAAAGAAAGAAAGAAAGAAAAAGAGAAGAAGGAAGGAAGGAAGGAGGGAAGGAAGGAAGGAATGGAAGGGAGGGAAGGGAGGGAAGGATGGAAGGAAGGAAGGAAGGAAGGAAGGAAGGAAGGGAAGGGAGGGATGGAAGGAAGGGAGGGATAGGAGGAAGGAAGGAAGGAAGGAAGGAAGGAAGGAAGGAAGGAAGGAAGGAAGGAAGGAAGGAAAGGCAGGAAGGAAAATCATGGACAGAAGAGGAAAGAGGAATGCTCAGCCAAGACACACTGGGTCAGGAGAAGCAGTGAGGACTGGCCTTCATTGGTTGTGCTAAGTTAGCAGAATCACAGCAAGAGGAAGACCAGCATAGACCAGTCTAAAACAAATATCTGTAACTGCACCTATTGAAAACCTCTCTAGACTCTTTACTTCTTTAAACATATGACTAAATTTGAAGAATCTTGTTAGAAAAACAAAAAAAAATAAATGCTGGAGAAAAGCATTTCTAGAGACTGTGGGAGGTACTTCACTGAGGCTAGAAGATGGGAGGATGTAGAAGCTGTGCTTCTTCTGGAAGTGGCAGCAGCAGGAGTTCCAGCAATGCCCATTTCGAGTGTGGTTCCAGAAGTAGCAAAGGTGATCGAGACACTCAACTCCTGCTAAGTACCAAGGAGAGCGGCTCAAGGAGTACCTACCATTTATGTGTGACCTCCTATGGCCTCATGTCGACTTCCTGCGGTTCTTAATCTGAGGGTAGCAACACAAACCTTTTTGTTCCTCTAGCTCTTCCAACGTCTCATTATTTAATAGCTTGAACTAAATTCCTATCTACTTTAAAAAGCTTTCAGCTATTTCCGCTTCTCTGCTTTGATGCTTTGCTTAGGACACATATTCTTAGACCTTGGGGAGATGGGCTTGTGCGTCTTGTCCCACTCTGTTAAGCCATGGCTATGATGAAGGACATCTTGAGAGACTGAATGGCCACAACACCAGGGATATCACAGACTTTTACATGAGTTGTCAAGTTACAACATAATTTAAATTCAGTTTTTCCATGTCTCTGATATTTTTTTTTTTTGAGTTGTTACTTAGATTCCAGTTAGCCAACATACAGTGTAATATGAATTTTGGGTGTAGAATTGAGTGATTCAACACTTAAATACAACACCTGGTGCTCGTCACAAACGTTTTCCTTAATCCCCATCAGCCATGTCTCTGATATTAGGGTGATGGTTGTAAGGAGTGGGATCCCAAGGAAAGAGAATACATTTGGTGGCTTTCCATGACTCTGAGAACTTTGAGGCCCCTTAGTATCATGGTCCTCACTTGAACATAGGAGTAGCCCTTTCTTTTCTATTAGACGAGACATCCCTTGCTTGAAGAAAATCAATGACTTTATCTAACTATGTCTGTTCTCCTCAAATTTCACTCTGTAACCTGCATTTCTGTTTATCTATCAAATACCCCAAATATTCCCCAGTGGAATAAATATAAAGTCTCAATACGGAGAAGGAAAAATCTACCCACCAAGTTTTTCAAAATTTTACTTTATATCAGTAGAGACTGGAAAATTTGTTCAAGAATGTTTGCTGTGCTAGATCAAGGAGAATGAAACCACGTTACAATGGGATGATTTTATCAATACGGTTGCATTTACTTAACTGTTATGGATTGAATTTTGCACCTTTTACATACATATGTTGATGTTCTGACCTCTGGTACCTTAAAATATTACCATATTTGGAAATAGACCATTTACAGAGGTAATTACAATTAAAAAGGTCATTTGGGTAGGCCCTAATCCATGTGATGGTAGTTGGGGATACAGCCTTCAAAGGGGTGACTGAGTTAAAATGAAGTTATTAGGGTTGGAATCTAATCCAATATGACTGGTGTTTTTGATAAGAAGAGGTATAGACACTAAACATGGATGTGCAAAGGCCATCTTATGAAGACACAGTGAGAAAGTGGCCATCTGTAAGGCAAGTAGAGAATTCTTAGGAGAAATGGAACTTTTCAACAGCTTAATCATGAATTTCTGGCTCCAGAACTGTGAGAAAATATATTTTTGTTATTTAAACCACCTAGTCTGGGTATTTTGTTATAACAGCCTAGAAAACTAATACAATGACATTTGGTATTCAGTGGGTCAGTCTAAACAGCCAAGAGTGGATCGAACAGTTTATTTGATTGATTTTTGAAATCTTTGAGCTCATTTGATACCTCACCTTAGTGATGAGCTAGATTCAATACCGGAATTTACCTGGTATAACGTAGAATGATGGTTCTTGGGGGTGCATATAGGAGTCAGCTGGAAGAGTTGCTAAAGCACAGATTACTGGGCCCCACTCCCAAAGTTTCTGATTTAGTGAGTCTGGGTTGAAGGAGGAGAATACACATTTTTAATAATTTCTCAAATGTTGCTAAGGCTTCTGGTCCAGAGGACACAATGTGAGAATCAGGCAAGTACACAGGCATTTTTTTTTCTTCAAGGAACTTTTTAATTCTTTGGTGAAAGGAGCGTCAGCATCAATTTAACAGCTTTAGAGTGAATTTCCTCTATATATCAGGAATGATGTTTGGGAGACAGTGGAAATAATGGGATGCCAGAAGAGTGAAGGTGCCAGTATCTGAAATACCAGCTACAAGATGGGATCTAGTTAACATGATAGGCAGCAAAGCTGGAGGACAGTCAAAATGGTTTACCCACAGGAACTTTTAGGTGGCTAAGTAATCGGTTTCTTCCTAGGGATGGAAGAGAGGGATAACCTACTAAAATACCATTTGATCTAAATAACATAAAAATAAAGCTTTGGGTCTGATAGAACTTTGACTTGCGTTGTCCCAAAGGGCTTTTTCCCAGTTAGGTATGCCTAAGCCAATTCATAGATCAGCAGTCACTTTATTGCAGGAGAGGTCGAGTTCCCTTGTACTGACACAAGTAATATGATAAATCTTTAAACCTTTACTAAAGCAATTGAGGAAATGGAGGGAAATAGACTCGGAGAGGATCCCTAAGCACTGGCTCAGGTTTGACACTAATCCCCAGGGATCTAAAATGACACTGTGGTCTAAGAGTCTAACTAGGGACTTAAAGAGGTCACGTATTAAATAAAATTTTGGTCTAAGACTTTCTCAAAGTAAGCCCCAGTGATTATACAGACATAATCAATTCCTGAAAGTATAGTTGAAATAGACATTTTTTGGCAGCTAGTAAGACCCCACATTGGCTTCCTGACCCGTACAGTAAGGTCAATTATATAAAACAACTGAAGAAAAGCCACTGAAATGTCAATAATGACCAAAATAGAAAAACCAAATGTAATACTGCATCCTTGAGGGCATTTCAGAAAGCAGTATTGTTACCAGATATTTAAGGTAGTGATTCCTGTAACAACCTCATTTAATTTATTTTTTGAATTGTGAAAAAGACCAATGGTTCCTGGCGAATGACTATGCATTATCATAAACCTAACCAGGTGGTTACTCCAATTGCAGCTTCTCTTCCGGATTCATCTCCTAATTGGAGTAATTCGGCACAGTCCCTGACATTTGGTACAGAGTCATTGAACTAAAAAATACTTCTCTTCTACTGTTTAGTAAGAACCATGATAAGTAGCTTGGTTTCGTCTGAAGTGACAATTGCACACCTTTACTGTGTCATCTCGGGGTTAAGTCAGCTCTGTGGCTCTCTTGTCATAATCAAAACTATAGGAACGTTGATCGGTTTTGCCTTTACAAAAATCTCACACCAGTATGACTTTGACAATATCATGGTTTTTGGACACCAGAGCAAGAAGTATTCTAAATGACTTGGTGAGACACAAAAATCCCAGTGTGGAAGATACATTTATGAAAACTAAGGGGCATCTAGTAACGTTTCTTTCAACACAGTGTTCTGGGACATGAACAAATTGAAAGACAAATCTCACTTCCTACCTAGCCTACTACTAAGGAGGCGGCACAATGCTTGATGGGCCTATTTGGATTTTAGAAACAACATATAATTACGTTTGTGGCTACCTCTCTGATTCAGTTATTAATTGACCTATATACTTGACAGTTTTGAGAGGTGCCTAGAGTAAAAGAAAATTTGCAACAGATCTAGTATGCAATGAAAATCTTCCTTGACTTGGTCCATATGACCCAGTAGATTAGATGATGTGGAAAGTATATATGATAGAGATCATGTGGATATAAGCTGAGATGGTGTGAATCACAAGGTTTAGGGAACAAAGCCAAGTCTGTTTTAGAAAAGGACTATTTTCTTTTAGAACAACAGCACCTCACTTGCTGTTGGTCACAAGTAATACATAAACGCTAGACCATGGGACAAGTGACAAGGATTGGGCTTATCTCACCCATCAACCCAGTGGGTGCAGCTGCATAATATCAAGAGGATACAACTAACACAAGGTTGGATTTGAGCAGGTATTGAAGGCAAAAGTAAACCGCATGAGTTTAAACCATTATTGTAACTATATTGTTACTCTGGGATGCCTTGGGGGGCTCAGCGGTTGAGCGTCTGCCTTCAGCTCAGGGTGTGACCCCGGGGTCCTGGGATCGTGTCCCACATTGGGCTCCCTGCAGGGAGCCTGCTTCTCCTCTGCCTGTGTCTCTGCCTCTCTCTGTATGTCTCATGAATAAATAAATTTAAAAAATCTAAAAAAAAACCCCTATATTATTACTTTTCTCCAACAATTTCTATGATTCCATGGAACAGAGGTTGGCAAATTTTTCCCTGTAAAAGGTTAGATAGTAAATATTTTAGGCTTTGTGGGCCTTTGATGACAGTGATCATACCTATTCAACTTTGTCAATACAGTGTGAAAGCAGAAACAATATGTAAACAAATGAATGTGACTATGTTTACATAAAATTTTATTTATAAAAGCAGGCTGGATTTGGCCCCTGGGCCATAGTTTGCTCATCTTTGTCATAGAGGGTTCCTTACAAGTAGTTGACTAGAGGAGAGAAATATTAGACCTGGGCTTTCTAATCACTCTGCACAATATGCTGGAATTAGCCAGAAAAGAACTACTACAACATTACAGGCCTATTCAAGGAAATTCCTGAAACATTGTAAGTAGAGAATTCTCCCAAAGAGCAGAAATTCAAGCAGTATATCTAATTGACACTTTATTTTGATAGAAAGATGATGGATCTACATTGTATGTATTATCACTGATTCATGGAGCATAGCTAACAATTTGGCCAGATGGTCAGGACTTGGAGAGAAAAAGATTGGCAAGTTCTTAAAAAAAAGATGTACAGACAAGGTATGTGAGAGACATCTTAGATTGTGATGGTATTTGTGCCTCACGGGAATAACTAACAAAGGACATTCAGAACAGAGGAATATCTCAATAGTCGGGGAGGTGAGTGTCTTTTGTTGTGGTCAGTTAAGGTCAGCCTACTGTGTAGTGGGTGGAATTGTGTCCTGCAAAAAGATATGTCCAAATCCTAGGTCCTCAGTACCTACAAATATGTCCTTATTTGGAAATAGGGTCTTTGCAAATATAATTAAGCTAAAGATCTTGAAACGACATCATCCTGTGTTTAGGGTGGCCTCTAAATCAAATGATTCGCCTCCTTATAAGAGAAAAACTAGGAATATCTGTGACCCAGAGACACTCAGGGAAGGAACGCACATGAAGATAAAAGCAGAGATTGGAGTTTTTGCCCAGGAACACCAAGGGTTGCCAGCAGTCTTCAAACGTGGAAAAGAAGCATGAAACCAGTTTTTCCTCAAAGCCTCCAGTAGGAATCAGTCCTGCAACAACCTGATTTCAGACTTCCGGCCTCCATTACTGAAAGAGAATAATTTTCTGTTGTTTTAGGTCACCCAGTTTATGACATTTTGGTGGCCTTAGGAAACTAATACACAGTGCTTGCTTGATGGAAAGTGGACTTGGCATCAAGGATTGAAGGCTTTGCTCAACTATCAAGGCCAATATGGTGACTGTCCATGCAGAGTCCCCAGTCTGCCAACAAATGAGACCAATATTGAGTTCAGAACTCAGCAGCATTTGGGGGGGGGGGGGGAGAATCAGGCCAGCCATCCAGTCACAGACTGATTACGTTGAGCTCTTTCCCTCATGGAATGGGCAGTGGTTCATCTCAAGCGCTCAACGCTTATTCTTGGTCTGAACGTGTCATTCAATGCTTCTGCATGTGAACTCCTTGAATATCTTATTTAGGGTCTTGCAATGTTGCTTCTGACCAAGCAACTAATTTCACATTAAAAGAAGTATAGTAATGGCTTTAAACTATGGAACTGTTTCTACATTATCCTGTTGCAGCTATCCTTATAAGATGTAGGAATGGCCCCGGGACTAATCAGTTATGGTGTCATGGGAAAGGCAAAACCTTATGGGGTTAGAGCGGTTGTCCTGTAAAAGCTGGAATATGTTTTGAAACGTGCTGCTGTTGTTTCCATGGCCATAACTGGACTTCCGAAAGAAGTTGAGGAAGGGAGTAGAAGAATTAACGTTCACTAAGATTCTATGTAGAGGAATTAGCATGTGCTGGAAACGGTAAAATTTTATTTCAGCACATTTGCTCCTGGGAAAATTTCACAGGGACTCTTGTCTTTAAAAGAAAACAATCTTCCTATTTGTAAAGAGGTGGATAGCTAAGGTAATTAAAAGAATAAACACTTTCAAAATTAAATTAGCATCATGAAGCAGAACAGGAGTAGCAGTCTACCCAGCGGATGTCAATCCCTGTTAACGTAAATTTAAAGCTATTCCAATATCAACAGTTGTGTGAAAGTAATAGGGTGTTCTGTCTTGGTTAAGTAATGAGGGATTGGTAAAATGTTACACTAGAAATCATGTTCCAATGATAGCTTTTCAGTATTCATACTCTACTCCTAGCACCATTATTCTTTTTATAATTAAATTCAAATTTTATATGATTTTCTAAGTCTTTCCCTTGATATTTTTTTTGTAAGCTATCACATTCTCGTAACATTGGAATTTGGGAAACTTTATTTTCTGGCTTTGTTTTTAATTTTCATCGTGCACTCTGTCCTCATTGCTGCAAGCAGAGCTACCTCTGTTCTTTAAGACAATGACAGCTCAGATAGAGAATGATGAAGCACACATATTACCAACTGTAAATATCACTTTCAAAAAGTTATTGCGTTACATTGAATATCAAAGTGTTTCTAATCACCTCTATAAATCTTAGGAATATGATTAGAATATACAAGCCCAAAATAATGATTTCCGTAATATGCCTAGAATTGGAACATAATGAAACATCCAATTTATAAACTTACAGAACCTAAACATTCCATTATTACAGATTTTCAAGCCAAAGAACAATACCATTTTTTTAAATGATGCTTTAAGAATGAAGCTATTGTGTGCTGCCTTGTACAATGATACCTCAATTAAGAAATACCCTGGAAAGAGACCTGTTTTAACAAGAATCATACAATTGAAAAAAAAGTCATCAATCATGCTAAATAGAGCTGCCTAAGATTCTACTCTCCACACAAAAATCCCCCAGTGCTCACATTTACACGTCAGGGCCCAACTGAAGGTAAGTAAAACAATTTTTAAAACCCAGTGTAACATTTGTATTAGAAAGATCTTCACAATTTTTATATTTTTCTCTCTGCAAATCCTGGGGGACTGACTATTCCCAGAAACTGAAGTTCCTAAAACCTTGTACCTCCATCTATTAAAACTAAAAGTTCTGATAATTGGTGACCTACTCTTGGTGTATTGAAGGATTCCTATAACTAAATCTCAATTGTGATGCTTTATTATCTTATTTAAGTCCTTAACTTTTAACTTGTTTCCTCCAAATTTGTTAAAGTAAAACGACTAGCACATTCCTTGGTCCAGAAACCCTCCTGGGTGAATGATAGACGCTTTGTCACTCCCCTCGTGTCTGCCCTTAATAGACTTTCATGAAGACTAAGGCTCTGAGGTTCTGAAAAGGAAACTATTGTAGAGGACCGGTGCATTTGGAAAAGAAGAAAACTATGATTTATCCATCTTTTATATAAAAAGATGATGCTTTGGTATATGGGGAGGGGGATGCGCAGGTGGACATGACTGGGTAGTTGAACAGAAAAATGCCTTTTTTGCAATTAGCTGGATCTTAGGAGGAGCTTTTAAGGGGGGTAGGGATCCAGGTTCCACTGCCAAAGTTTAAGCTCCCAGTGCTTACCTAAGCTCAGTGGTCCGCCAAACTCAGGTCCTGGGGGAAGAAGAGAAACCTGGCTGTAGTTTGGTCAAATCAAATTAGTGGCCATTTTGTCCAGACTGGTCAGTAGAGACAAACAGATTAGCTAATCATTTATGAGACAGATAATTGGAATTTGGAGGTCCTGTGTCTGGCCTTGTAATAGATAAACAAGGAGGTCATCTGGGAAATTATCTAGGTCACATGGGGAAGAGTATCTCTTTGCAGCAAACCATTTCCTGAGAATTAAAAAAAAAAAAAAGAAGGTAAGGGGATTTCTTAACCATTGTTGCTTTCTAGGAACACAGGGCTCAGGTAAAGCTGAGCAATGTCAGTGCTTAATGTCTCCTCTTGGTGAAATAGTAAAACACTGGAGAGGAACCCAGCTCCTCTTTGAATGTCACCCCATTCTGCAGACAACGCTTGGCTATAAATCTCAGGTAACTAGGGGTGGTGGAAGGGGAGGAGGCCTGGGGGTGGGGGTGACTGGGTGGCAGGCACTGAGGGGGGCACTTGACGGGATGAGCACTGGGTGTTATTCTGTATGTTGGCAAATTGAACACCAATAAAAAAATAAATTTATTATTATAAAAAAAACTCCCAGGTAAATCCACAACCATCCAGGCCCATAGACGAGCGAGTGCGCTGGCTCCAGCACACAGCAACTGTGTGGGGAGGAGAAGTCCACTTAATTGAGGCAAAGTTACCAGCAGTTCAGGTGATACTGGGTTATTCAGGATGTTGTGTTAATAAGGGAAACTGAAACCCCTTTTCACCTTCTGTCTCTTCAATATTTTCTCATTTCTTCTTCATTGAAATCAAATAATCAAACAGAAAACAGGTTTTGATTTTGTCAGGTGTTTTTAAAATAATCTTCTTTATCTATTCTTAGTATGAAGATTTGAGTTCGTATCCAATGATAGTGGCTCGGATAAAAGCAGAAAGCTCGTGGAAGGAATATTTTGTCACAGAGAGGTGACGTGACCTAAACCCTTAAATCAGGTGTCAGGACCTGGATAACGGTGATACAGGAGGGTACGGGACGCTTTTCCTGCCTGCCGCGCCTTTGTCGTCCAGGAGAGGTGTAGTACTTAAAATCTGCCTATAACTTAATGCTGCAAGTACAATACAGGCCGGCACAGAGGGCACTAACACACAGGAGAAAATACACGTAACTGCTCTCTGGGAAAACTCAGGAACCTCCTCACATAGGAGTGATATTTGGGTGAAATGTTGAAAGATTAATGGAAATTAGCAAGACAGAAAGTGTGGAAGGACCTTCCAGGAAGTAGAAATTAGTGGTTGTAGAGGCCAAAGGGCATATGAAATATGTCATATTTGAAGACCGTCTGTTCCGTAGATCGGGTGGACAGAAGGTAGGGAGAGGGGAGAAAGGGCCGTGCGCTACGGAGCAGGGTGTTTCTCAACAGGTGATCTCAGGAACCCTGCATTAGGATTTCCCGACTGACTGTTAAGAATTCAGATTTATGCTATTCAATTCTTTACTTACTGATTTTATTTAGATTTATTGTCTTTAAATGAGACCTACCATATGAGCCTGTTCAAGGAATAAGTGTCTAAAATCTGCATTTTTAATGAGCATCCCAGGCGACTCTGATCCTAGGTTTGATAGTCACTGCTGCAGAAGTTTGCAAATTTGGATGATGAGGTTCGATATTTACTAAACTGCAGAGATTCAACTTTACCCTATACGTGTTTAAAAGTCTTCAAGATTCTAAAGTGAAGATTTTAATACTGAAGTTAGACTGATCCCACTTTCCATACGGCAAGATCACTGGCTGCAGTGCCCGTGGAAAATGGGGAAAGGTGCGTGTGGAGGACACAATGATAAAAATGAATTAAGATGTGATTGCCCCTGGGCCAGGCAGGAGATATTTTCGTTGAGGATTTAAACTAAGGACGAGTCGGAGAAGGTTTGAAAGACATTCAAAGGGCATAATGGGCCAGATTTTGTGCGCACTTAGCTGTGGAGGATGAGGTGGAGGAAAGAGCCTGGGATGAAGGGAATCACTTTCTTGCTTTGGTGACTGTTTCATAAACGTGCGTGTGCGTCGCTGCACACAGTTGTGTGTGTTCAACTGCTTTACACACTTCACCTTCGTACTTTTAATGACCCTGAGGGAAGCAAGATCCTTGTCTCTATTTCTTTGATCTCTTACAGTTCACGAGACAGGATCTTAGAAGTGTGAGTAGAGCAGTCCTAGACCCCAGACGACGCAGCAATCAAGCAGCAGTGACAGGACACCGAAGTGGGCAGGTGGGCCGCGGCGCTTGCACCCTCTGCACCCACATTTCTCCACCGAAACCAGAACACTGTTGGGGCAGGGGCGGCTGCTGTCGTCCGACTCACGCACTTCTCTGAACGCTTCTGTCAGGAAGGAGAAGGAAGCCTGCAGTGTCCCGGCCAGTTGTTGAAGTAGCAACGACAATAATTTGTTCTCTGTACACTTCAGTCTTCAGCCTGCGTCGGTCTGAGTCGCGCAGCTCTCTCCTTCCTGAGTTCAGATTTGGGCATTACAGAGCTGTCATTCTCTGAGCAGCACAGCAGCAAACACGGGGCTCTGTTTAGAAGGACAACACGGGCCACCCCTGGGGTCCCTCTGGGATCGGCATAATTTCTTTTCTTAGCACATGATCTTTCACTTAACACAACAGCTCCGTTTCACAGTGGCCGAGGATTTAGGAGCCACATTCTCCAGTTCTTTTGGTTCCAGGGTTCAGGATACAGTTGATGTTCTAACAACGAGGGACATTTGAGCATGATTTGAAAGGGAGAAGTGAGGCAGACCATATCCTTTTTTTTTTTTCTTTTCTTTTTCCTCTTCCCTTTGGCAGTGGCAAGTGAGCGCGTGGGCTTCAGCAGATGTGAGATGCTGTGGAGGTTTTCTTGTGATCCTCAGGAATAGCTTCCCATAGTTTTCTGTCCTACTTGGCCCAGCCCGGCGGCCACCTGGTTCTCCACACCACGCCTGGGGTGGTAAACCCGAGAGCCAGTGGACGTTTCCCCTGCTGTTTGCATCATCAGCCCTTCCAACTGGTTTTGTAAGCAGTTTAGTCCCTGTGTTATATCCCTTTTTTGCTAAAAATACTTGGTGATTTCTGCGAGTGACTTCTGCATCTTGACTGAAACTTGGGTTTGGAATCGATGATGCTGAACTCTCTCTGAGCCCCGCAGGCCTAGGCACCACGGCTGGTCATGAATCGCCCTTACTTCCTTGTTCTTGGCCACTCCTGCCCTTGCAATCTCTAAGACCTTCCTTCCTTCTTCCTGAGGAATCCCACAAGACTGCAAGACTTCCTGGTTACCTGCCTCTGTAAAACCCAAACCGTCTTCGTCCTCTTTGAGACATTCTTCTTTAACTAAGGTCCTCCCTAGTAACAAAATAGCCTGAACAAAATTCTCTCTTTGATTGTCTGGTCCATTGTGTCGTTCACAGGATCACGCTTTGCTAATACCACTCCACACGGAGGCTCCTTATGTCGGGACTTCATAAGGACCATGTCAGCAATTCGTTCCAGATCAATGGATAAGAGTTTCTCATTTTCAACGATCCTCCTTTGACGCCCGGTTTAAAGAAATTTCTCGACACCCAGATGTCGTTGTGGGTTCAAATGACATCATAATGAAGAACGTCTGCACCTCATTCTAGGTTAGGATTCTTACTCTTATCTTTAGTAACAGTAATAGTAATAATAGTAGTAATAGTGATCATAATGGCCTACTATGCTAAAACTGACTCTTGGCTATTAGGAAGCAGATTGTTAAAATAGAAGCCATAGAGTTCCTGCCATTTTTGACGACATGAAAGGATCTTGAAAATATTTTGTTAAGTGAAGTAAGTTAGTCAGAGAAAGACAAATACCGTTTGATTTCACTCAGATGTGAAATGTATAAAACAAAACAAATGAGCAAAAAAATAAAAACAGAAATAGACTCATACAGAGAGCAAACTGGTGGTTGTCAGAGAGGAAGGGGTTGGGGAGGATGGGTAAAATAGGTGAAAGGGATTAGGAGGTGTAAATATTCAGTTCTGAAATAAGTAAGTCATAGGAATGGACAGTACAGCATAGGGAATACAGTCACTGAAATTGTAATAACTTTGTATGGTGACAAATAGCAATTATACTTATTGTGGTGAACATTGCATGATGTATAGAATTACCAAGTCTCTATGTTATACACTTGAAATTAATATAGCATTGTACGTCAACTGTACATCAATAATAAGATTAAATAATCTAAATACATCAATTAAAGATCAGCGATTTTCAGAGTATATTAAAAATAAATATGCTGACTATAAAAAGGAAAAAAAAAGAATCGAGAGATCCTATCTCTAAAAAAATAACAAATGAAACAAAAGCCATTCCTAGACTGATTGGTAGGTTATATTACTTTTAAAACTTCTATTACTTGCATTCAGATCCTACAGCAGGTCACTTATCTCTAAATTTTAGATCCTCTATAAAAGAAAAATAATTTCCTAAAAATTTGTGATAATATATGACAAAGGTGGCATTCTTTTTTAGAAAGTTATGCATGCTAATATAATCTCCTCTGTGGGAACGCTTATTTAATAAAAATCCAGATTTTAACATAGAAAAGTTTACCTTTATAATCATAGCCTGAAACCCAAACTTTTTTATTAGTAGCATTCATCATCTTGTCTTTCTTTTATAAATAATTCTTGAAATAAGCAACACATGTCTATAGGAATTTGAGAGTGTAGTATAGCATTCATGGCATTTTACACTTAAAATAAGGTTAAATTCTTTATTCTTTTCCCAAGAAATTTATTCTGTGATCCCCCTATGTTTTCACTGTATAAGCCCACCTCCGTATCCAATTCATAATAGCTAATTTTCCCCATAATGATTTTATCTTCTTTTCACATGTGCATAAATTATGGCTGATGTCCTAAACAGTGGGTGACAAGAAGTGTGATGCAAAGAATAGTGAGAAGTGAAACATTATAGAGACTTTGTTATTATCAAATTAGGCTTGCTATATTGAAAAGAAAATAAAGGTACCATCAGCTAGAGTAGACTGGTTTATGCTGTGATTACAAATGACTCCAATTCTCAGTAGTTTAAATACCAATGTTTTATTTCTAGAAGTTCATATAAGTCATCAAGGAGCTACCTGCATCACCACTTCTCAGGGACCTAGAGGATGGAGCAGCAGCATCTCAAATGCAGTAAGTCCTCATATCAGAGCAAAAGGAAGGCTCTCAAAGTCTTACATAGTTAATTAAATGGTCTGGTTCTGAACTGGCAGATGCCACTTTCACTCAAACCCATTGGTCAAAACTAATCACTTGGCTCCTCTTAATCTCAAATGTACCTAGAAGGTAGATGGAAGAAAGCCAGAAATATTTGATGTCTGGCCCCAGGAATGACTACCACAGAAACTGAGGGACGTGATCAATTCTATAAGATTTTATGAACAGCATTAATATGGGTTGGCCAATACTCACATGTGGCATTTGGGTTATACCTACACAAAGCAATATAGAAAACTTGACATCTTTTATTTGAGAGAAGATTAATACACACAGGTATTCTTTAATGAGATTGCTTTTTTCTTTTGTAGCTGTTATATCCTATACTCTTCCCATTGCAAGATCATCCATATCTTTACTGAATATCTAGTATATACTCAGAGAATATGAAGATAAATCAATGCATTGTATACTTATGGATCTTATATTGTACAAAAGAGACAAAGCATATATATGTATGTTTATAATATAATAGATATTATAAATTAATAAACGTGAGAGTTTAAAGGAGGAAAAGACTACTTTGGCCTAGGCAGGGAAATGACAGTAGAAGAAATCACATTTTTGTCTTGAAAATCCCACCTACACCTACACCTCTCCTGCCTTCCCTTACTATAGACAATAGAGGCAAAATTATAATTGCTAAATTTGGATGTAAACAGCATTAGAAGAGATGAAAAATATGTTTATTTTTCTCTAGAAAGGCCTCCACTGACTTTAGATAAGGTCAAGTACCCAAGCTACATATTTCTATAGCATGTCCCTTTCATTGTAGTTAGCAAGGAGCTAATGGTGAGTTGTATTTGAACACTTGTGGAAGGAGGAAATGGATATTATAGGGAAGGGAATGGTATAAGTGAAGGTAAGGTGGATGAACGTGGTGGTCTGTATGAGAAATGGAGTAGATCAGCCAAGAAGATGTGGAGCGAGGGAGAGAGAATATTGGAAATGTATGAAAAACATGGCAATAAAATAAAACTTAATAAAACTTAATTGTAAATATCATCTAGGAATTTCACCGGATTGCATATCAAATGTCATAAAGTTTGGAAAATGATCTTAGGAGCCTCAGGTAGGCCCAAAGATGAAATAATATCTCTTAGGCAAGGGAAACAAAAGCAAAAATAAACTGTTGGGATTAAATCAAAATGAATAGCTTTTGCACAGCAAAGGAAACCATCAACAAAACAGTAAAACGACTTATCAAATGGGAGAGGATATTTGTAAATGACATTAAGCAAACTGATGGTGGTTGCCAGAGGAGAGGGAGGTGTGGGATTGGGCAAAACGGGTGAAGGGAGGAGATACAGGGCTCCAGTTATAGAACGAATAAGTCACGGGAATAAAAAGCAGAGCATAAGGAATACAATAATATTGTAATAGCAAAGCAACGGGACGGGACAGAGGGCAGCTACACTTGGGGGGAACATATAGCATGATGTATAAACTTGTCAAATCACCAACTTGTACACCTGAAACTAATATAACATCATGTGTCATGTCAGCTGACATTTTAACTATCCTGAGTTAAAAAAAAATAACTATTTTTTGACACGACATTGAAGAAATTAGGAAATCTAGCTGTGAATGAATTTTGAAACAGCATTCTCAGGGAAAAAAGTTCAAGATGATCTAAGAAAAGGTCAACTCTAGCATATTTAACATGTGTAGCTTTCCAAAGGTAGTTGCAATTCATTACTAGGGGGGACCAGAACTATGGAGGGAGGAGAGATAGAAATCCACTCATCCGTTCACTCACACATTCGTTATTTCAGCAAGAACTTAAGAAACTCTCCTGATGAACCAGGCAACTAACTTAGATGCCGATGGTATCTGTGCACGAAGAAGACTTTGAGTCTAGTGGGAAGATTTTCTTAACAAATGACAATAAAGTGGATAACTGTTGTGAGAGGGACGTGCTCTAGAAACATGTAGCTTGGGTACTTAAGAGTCAGAGGCAGCCTTTCTCGAGAGAAATAGACGTATTTTACATCTCTTCTAATGTTTACACCTAAATTTAATGATCATTATTTTGTGTCTATTGTCTGTAGTAAGGGAAGGCAGCAGAGGTGGAGGTGGGCTGGAATCTTAGAAAACAATTTTAATTTTACTGTGTGTATCAGTCAGGGTTCTTGGTTACACACAATGGAAACCAAGTCTGGTTGATTAAAGCGTAAGAGGAGCGCACTGGAGAGCATCCAGGTAGACCAAAGAAACGGGCAAATAAGAAGAGCAGAAACAAGGGAGATTTTATAGCCAAAGTCACAGCCAAAAATGTGCTAGAGAACTGGTGCGACGACAACAGCGCGGGTCCCGCTGAGGCCAAGTCTCAGTGGCACGTCCACCACAAACTGAGGACCCTGGATCCTACAGAGGCCTCTGACACGGCCGTGACCCCCACTACCTGCCCCAGAAGAGACTCTCCGCTCTCCCTGGGGCTCCACGTCACCATGGCCCAATATAAGGAACAGATGTGTGGGACTGAACGAGCAGACAGGGCCCAGGAGGCCCCACCAGTCCCTGCGTCCTGCTGTCGACACCTTTGTGTGATGCTGACCCCTCGGTCCCGGGCAGGGCCTGGCCCATACTTGTCAGCACAGAGCAGACCAAAGGCACAGGATCATGTGGTATCTCCTGCCATCGAGGTACCCTCCTTGCTGGCTCTGAGGAGGCAGGCAGCCACGTCGGAAAGGCCCGTGGTGAGCACTGAGGGTCACCTTCAGCTGAGGGCCAGCAAGACACCGGAGCTCTCAGTCCAACAATCCACAAGCAGTGGGACGCTGCCAATGGCCTCACGGCTGCCAATGAGGCGGATCCAACTCAGTCAAGCCTCAGATGAGGCTGCAGGTTATGGAGCAAAGGAACCTTCGCTTACTGTCGATGGGGAAACACCAGCAACCTATTCTCAGATTTGGGGTGCTAAGTCTCAGCACCAAACTCCCTCCGAGGACTAGGGGAGAATTCTCTGGTTCTTCGAGCTTTCGGTGGCTTCTGTCTGGCATTCATTGGCTTGTCACAGTGGATCTCCAATTCCTGTCTCTGTCTTCAAACCATCTTCTTTTCTGTGTCTCTGTGCGTCACTTTATGCGATGTATGTTTTTTTTTTTTTTGAGGCTCTTACCCTCTTATTTTTTAATAATAAATTTATTTTTTATTGGTGTTCAATTTGCCAACATACAGAATAACACCCAGTGCTCATCCCGTGAAACCACTCTCATTAACTTTAAGGTCCGCCCTAATCCAGTACGACATTATTTCAATCCTTGCCTTAATTATCTTCACACTAAATTTCCATAAACATAAATGTGTTCCCTGACTATAAAGGAGCACTCCAGAACCATTGGCACGTGATTAGCCTACTGTATCCCCGTGTATCTGGCAAAAGTGGACCGGGGCCTGCCCCTTTCTTCAGCGTGATTTGAACTACTTGTTTATATTTCAGTCAAAACACATTTTGAGGGGACTTAGGAGAGATTCATCCCTGCAGGATAAAATGCTTTAGAGTCTGATCCCAAAGCCATGACTTTTCTGTTTTAAAGTTCCCACCTTTGATTTATCCTATGCTCATACGTGAAGAAATAATTCACATTGAAGTCCGAAGAAATAAAGAATGGAGTAAAACTCTGCATTCATAGCACTGATATGAAGACTCTGAAAAAAATGCTCTGAGTGAAAAAAGGGAATGGAAGATTTTTCTTTGAATAAGTTGTTTGGATTCTGAGGGTATTTCCACTCGTCCTTTATAGAACTTCAAAGACATGAAGTTTTGCAAGAGCTTTTTGAGGTCAAGTGATTCTTTTGCTTGTGAGTTATGGCCAGTAAGGTCATGTTTATTGTTTTAAAGCTTCAATCTCAATCTTTTTTTTTTAAGATTTTATTTATTTATTTATTTATTTATTTGTTTGTTTGTTTATTTATCTATCTATCTATCTATCTATCATCTATTTATTTATTTAAGAGAGAGAGAGGATGAGTGCGGGGAGGGAGAGAGGGAGAGGGAGAAGCAGTCTCCCTATTGGAGCCCAAGACGAGGGCTCCATCCCAGGAACCAAGATCATGACCTGACCCAAAGCCTACATTTAACCAAAGAAGCCCTTCAGGTGCCCCAATCTAAGGTTCTGATAGTGAGTCCTGATAGAGAACTCTCCATAAATTTTATTCTGAATTTCTACACGCTAAGCAGAGTTGAGTTCTGTGGGGGAGACGGAGTTTATAAAAGAAAAAAAAATAATTTTGTATGTGGTTTACTATAAGACATAGTAGCCGATTTTTGTGATATAAAGCAAAATAAATTTCAGAAATTCTACATACAGTTTTGTAGGAATCTGGGTATGGATTCACTAGTCATAGGATGACGTTACAAAAAGATGTTGAAGATTGACATGATCAATCCCCAAACTACCAACTATCTACCCTGCCACTTCCTAATGGCTGTGTTTTCTACATCCCTCTTTAGCTGACATCGGGTATTACCTTCCGTTTATGTAACGAACTCTTGAAAATAATACTGATTTGCAGTGATTAAATGTCAATCTCCCCTCCACATATAATGACTAATCTGCCTTTTTAAAAGGGATTTTATGTATTCATTTGAGAGAAAAGAAAGAGCATGAGCAAAGGGGAGGGGAAGAAGGAGAAGGAGGAGCAGGCTCCCTGCTCAAACCCAGGATCCCAGGATCATGACCTGAGCCAAAGGTAGATGCTTAACCAATTGAGACACCCAATCACCCCTAATCCTCTGTTTTTTAAGCATTAAATTAAGAAATATTTTGTAGTACCAGTCAGCATCATCCTATAGTTTAACGGTAAACAATCATGATACAGCAGGGAGCCTTTACAAGTACAATTTGCATTTCCTACATGGCGTGTTGTTAGTATGTCCTACTATGTACATAGTAAGCTTTAAAATAATGCAAAAATTCAGAAGAAATATACTCTTGGATCACCGAAGACAAAATTGTCATTATCTTCTAAACATTATAGAATCATATGAGCATCTAATTTGAATATATTGGTCACCATTTGATCACCATATTTGATTTAGTATAAAATTCTAGTCAAAGATAGAGAAACTAAACCCAAGATACTGCTTCAGTCATTCAGTTTAAATATAGACATAATACGGACTTCCAAATCTACATTTGGACTGACATCAAATGTTCTGATCACCAACAGGATTGCTCAAATATAATTTAATCGGTTGGCCAAACAAAATAATATTATTCAAATAAGCTTCTTAGAAATAGGAATGTCTTATTCATTTATTCAGAAATATTTATTAATCTGCCTCTAATTGATCAGATCTTGTGATAGCTGCTTTTATCCTGTATTAGGTGTTTCATTGTTACTTGTCTTTGTAATTCTTCAGAGTAGGTGGTATTTTCTTCATTTTAGAGATAAGAAAGTGGGAATCAGAGAGGTTATATGGAATTCAGCAAATAAATTATTTGACTTTCACCAAACATGCTAAGAACTTAATTCTCGGGGATGCCTGGGTGGCTCAGTGGTTGAGCGTCTGCCTTTGGCTTAGGGTGTGATTCCGGGGTCCTGGGATCGAGTTCCTCATTGGGCTCCCTGCATGGAGCCTGCTTCTCCCTCTGCCTGTGTCTCTGCCTGTCTCTCTCTCTCTCTCTCTCTTTCTCTGTGTGTCTCTCATGAATAAATAGATAAAATTATTTAAAAAAAAGAACTTAATTTTCTGGTAGCAAGTAAGCTAAAAGGAAAGTAAGCAAGTTGAGATTTACTTTTGCCATATAATCAGTTATTTGAAGATATGTAAAAGTTTCTTTGGATATTGATTCAGTAGCTCAAATACATCAAAACCAATATTTCAGAAATTCTCTTGATCTCTCCCTACCCTACACCCCAGGTACAAGCATCCACAGAAAGAAGAAAACAGGAGGAAAGTGGTGTTGGTGATACTGATCCAATTGCTTTAACCTAGAAAGCAAAATCTTTCCTAGGATTATTCTACCAAACTTCAGTGTATTCACCAAGATCCGTAGCACAGGATACTCTCTACTTGCAAGACAATCTGAGAAAGTAAATATTTATTCTTCCAGCCTCTATGATAGAAACAGCAGGGAAAGGAGGGGTAGGAAATTGGTGTTGGATTTCCTATACAATGCAACCAAAAATCATCGCAATACTCATCCCAAACTATTGCCTATATTCTTATAACAGGAAAACACACACACACACACACACACACACACACACACACCAAACAGTAAGAGAGCCTGGAAAAGAGCTTGCCAGAGTATATGTATTCTGTTCATGTGTGCATGTTCATGTGTATGTACACACGTCCACATGTGTGTGGGATGGGTGAGTGAAATACAGAGATCAACACCTGGAACCTAGATATAAGATACAGACATAGGAAACAGGACTAAGAGAGAATAGTAAGAGGTTTTTTTTTTTTTTTTGTTTTGTTTTTTATGTAGCAGTTTATTTGTAATCCAGAAAAAACTGCAGAAAACACACCCCACATAGTATCATTCCCTCAGTGGCTTCTCATTGCTTAATCATTTTGGTAGATCCTCTTAACTTGATCTTTAAGGTTCTTCACTATCTGCTTTCAGACCCATTTTTAGTTTACCTGCTACCATCACTAACTACATTCTAGCCACATAGGTCAAGCTTATTCTTTGGTTATGCCCCATATTTTTCTAACTTATTCATGCTATCCCCCATCTTAATGGTCTTCATTTATATTTTCTTGGTTTTACTCGCAATGTCTGCTATTCAAAGTCTTTCTTTCTTTCTTTCTTTAGAGGAAGAGGAAGAGAGCATGAGTAGGGTCGGAGAGAGAGAGACAGAGAGAGAGAGAGAGAGAGATAATCCTAAGGTCCAACCTCACAATCCTGAGATCATGGCCTGAGCTGAAATCAAGAGTCAGAGGCTTAAATAACTGAGCACCCAGGTGCCCCTGCTATTTAGTCTTAGGCATCTTCTAAAAAATGTCTTAGATGACAACTTCCCCATGAAGACTTTAGATTTCTTCACCTAAATGTCAACATTCAGACAACTGAAACTTCATAACACTTAAAAAAATTATTCCTTATATGATGGTTGACTTGCATTTTTAAAATTTAATTCTGTACTTGTTTTCTTTTCATAAGACTGTCTTTCTTGACCTTTTGTTGCCTTCAGCACCAAGTCTAATATCTTGGATGGAAGAAAAAAAAATGAGTGAAACAAATATGTTGATTTGAGGAAGAACACAGAATTTTCTCCTGATGACTTCTATTGATAGTTACATCTCATCACATCTTAAAGATAATTAGGAATCTTTAGTAAAGGTAAGTATGTTCAGAGTTGCTGGATAAACTCATATGAAAATATTTAAATGGAATAACAAATTTTGAGGATGAGAATTGGTACAATGGGTCTATTAAAAATGTAAATGCTCATTTATAAACATGCATTTGCAGCATCCCATCTCCTTTCTCTCCCAAATATCCTATGTTTGATATAAATTTAAAAAGAAGGGGTGGCTCAGCAGTTTAGCACCTGTCTTTGGCCCAGGGCATGATCCTGGAGTCCTGGGATCAAGTCGCACATCAGGCTCCCTGCATGGAGCCTGCTTCTCCCTCTGTCTCTGCTCTCTCTCTTTCTATGTCTCTCATGAATAAATAAATAAAATCCTTAAAAAAAAGACTGTAATGCTTCAGGGGTGCCTGGGTGGCTCCTTCCGTTGGTTAAGTGTCTGCCTTCCACTCAGGTCATGATTTCAGGGTCAGGCTCCATGCTCAGTGGGGAGTCTGCTTCCCTCTCACCCTCTTCTCCCCTGCCCCCTTGCTCATGCCCTGTGCTCTTCTTAAATAAAAAAATATATATTATTTAATACATAAACAAATAAGTGAAATGATTATGCTGTCTGAATTCTATGGAATAAGATCAGCTGTCAAACATAAAAAAAAGTGATTTTTATTTTAATAGTGTTTTTCTAATCAAAAGGTTTTTGTTAGGTTTTAGGACAGATTTGTTCTAGCAGATAAAAATCCCTCAGCTTGATTAATCTCTAAGACTCAATTTCATATAAGATTTATGCATCATCAGAATGAATTCCATAGTCTTCCTGTTACAGATTGGTTTTGTAGAAAATCCAGCTACCACCCCTTGGACCAAGATTGAGGGGGTATCAGTTACTTATTAAATGTCACTCTGTTGCAGTGTAAATCTGCACCGAGCTCTCTGGAAGAGTCGATTACTATAATAGTCTTACTATTGAACAGCTACGCTCTGCCCTTCCTCAACAACAGCACCTCAAATTAGATCTCAACCTATTAAACTAGCTCATTCTTTGGTCTGTACTGATCGTTTGGCGTTAGGCGTATCGATAGCCTTTCAGAGTTTATTATATGCTTCTGAAGCTCATACAATATCGAGGGTAACATAATTACGTGGTGACTCTGCTGGGCTACCAAAGCCAATAGGATGAGGCTGTGTCACGGTGGAGAAAGGTTAATGACCCAGTTTAGTCAGTGTCGTGCTGTAATGTTTCTTCCCTGTGTGTGCGCATGTGGCGGGGGGCAATAGTGTCGTAAACAGAAAATTAGACAAAATTAGACATCAGTTCTTTTGTAGGAGAAGTAAAGTCACCAACTCTTGGAGTTTATGTAGGAGCCAGAGGCAAGGAGAGGAGAAATGCGCCCGTGTACAACAGTGCTGGAGGGCACAGCGGGCTCTGCACCGCGCTGCGAAGGACGGTAAGCATCAGGACGAGTATTTGAAATACCTGCGAAGGAGTGTTCTCCAGAGTGTTTTGTACCCATTAAACATCCCCCTTTGGGGGGGACAGCACGGCACAAAAGCATTAAAACATAAATCATTTAAGGTCACAAAAATCAAATCCTTAGCTTTTCAAAGGCCTAGACTTTAAGGAAGTCAGATGTGGCATGCCACGAAGGAGAACTCCGAAGGAAAGAGCGAGGAAACAGGTGCCACCTCCTCCCTCTGCAGGTGAGGACGGTGCTCTCTGGAGGAGGATGGGGACCCGACAGAGGAAACAGACAACTCAGTCGACGGGGTCTCCCCGGGACGTGTATTTGTGCCTTGCTCCTGCCTCAGCACGTTGGGAGCTCTTGAGGAAGAACAGGGGAGAGTGTTCTGGACACACCCAGGGCTCAGAGCGGAGAGGAGGCCTAGCTTCATGCCCAGAGTGGAGCCCGGAGGAACCCGCCACAGGGCACGCACACGGCCGGAGCACAAGCCCACGTCGGTACCCAGCTAGCGTCCTGCACACTGGAAGTGCAAAGGGAGCCCGTGGCCTGGCGGGCTTACAGTGCGCAGCATCTGTCTTTTGCATCCGGGAGGCGGTCTGGTCACCGCACAGGGGGTGGCGCCCGACGTTTGGAACAAGGAGACAGAGCAACTTACTGGGCTGATCCGTAGCTAGAGGTCAGACGGGGGAACCATATGGCAGGGGTTGCTGGAGTAAATCAGTAATAATGTAGACGTACTGTGCTATCCTAGGCCTCAGGCGGCAGGGCCAGAGGGCCACGGAACCCCCTCGCCCGTGGAATTGGAGAATAGCCACTGTGGAAGGATGGTAAGACTCCAAACTCTGTGGACATGTTTCTGGAGTAATAGACTTAAGATAAGGTGCATTGATATAAAATATGAGACTCCACTTCTCACACACTTCCATTTGGGGCGTACTCATACATCCAGCACACCACTGATAGGGACTTGACGCTCAACGTGAGATTTAAGGAAAGACAACACACTTTCTATATTCAGAAGTAGAGCCGTATATCAGATATCAACATTCCAACGCAAGCGGGTTTAAGCAAGAGTGTCCCAGGATTCAGAGTATAGACCACGTAGGCAGAAGAAGGGGAAGCAG
Source organism: Vulpes lagopus (assembly GCF_018345385.1). Classification (NCBI taxonomy): domain Eukaryota; kingdom Metazoa; phylum Chordata; class Mammalia; order Carnivora; family Canidae; genus Vulpes; species Vulpes lagopus. The sequence goes on from NC_054826.1 coordinate 165,186,051, forward strand.
ATCAGAATAGACAGTCTGACGGTATAGAATCCATTTTTTTGTCATTTTCTTAAAAAAAAAGGAGAAATTTAAAAATGTCTATTATAGCCCAAATACATGTTATTTAGAGTAAATGGTATATAATTGCATATAGCAATTTGTAACTCATATAGTGACTTCTATTTCCACATTATGAGCTTGGTTATTCTCCACAGATTAGTTTGTCTTTAGATGTCCTGAGATTAAGAACAATTCCAAGCATTGTTGCAGATACGTGATTGACCAGTGCCCTCTCTCTGCCTTTTATAATTAGGAAGTCTCTGGGTGCGCAAAAAAGTTAATAATACACTTTACCAAATGTATTTTATCAAGACTTCTTTCTTTCCGTGTTTCCTAAATACTAAATATGCAAACTGGAGTCCTTGGATTTAACTTGTTTGACACAGATGTTGTGTCATCCTGACCTTCTAATTATATATGGATGGATGTAATTTCCCTTAAGTCTTTATCAAGTACATATCTGAAAACAAGCAGAGGTCATAGGTCATTGTAAATGGCATTAATGCTCCATCTCCTACCAACCCTTCTCTAACCTTAATCTGTTGAAAAAAATATTTTGATACTTAACCTAGATCCCCCATGTAGAAACCTATTTCCTCAAGAATGTTCAGTGTGCAGCAGAGAGTAGAAGAAAAAAAAAAGTCAATGTTTACTTACTATATTAGAAAATGAAATGAAATTTCACAATGTCAAACAAATTAGAATGGACTGAACCATTTACACGTTTACCCCCAAATAAAAGGATCTTAGCGTAGACAAAATGATACCCTGCACAGCACATGGCACACTTGTTTACGCCAGGAACGTATTAACCTAGGACTGGGAAGCGATTGGCGGAGTTAGCTGGACTACGCGTAGCCAGTTAAAAGAAATTATCTTTTCATTCTGAGCCCTGAAGCACCGTTTTGAGATGGAGAGAAACCATTTTGAACCAGTCTCGTATTCAAGGTTTAAGTAAGTTATCTTTGGAGAAACTTTTCCAAAATATTCTAAGACCTACTAAATAGAGGAGAATAGCATCTTCGCATCTGTTGTTGTCGTCCTTAGGGCAAGTACAGGATCTCAAAATTTTCCACAAGCTAGAAACCTGTGGGGAATGTGTTTTGCTATGTAAGTTTGGTGTCAGAGTTTCACAGCTTCTATATTCTAGGCCAGGCAGGGGGGCCTCTGGTGTGGACTCAGTGTTTGTACCCCTCCCCCTGCCCAATCCTCTAAATCCATACGTCAAAACCGTACCCCTGAACATGATGGTGTTTGGAGATAAGTTCCTTTGGGAGATATTAGGATTGGAGGAAGTCCTGAGGATTGAGCCTTCATAATAGCATTAGTGGCCTTATAAGAAGAGACGTCAGAGAGCCGTAGCCTTTGTCAACAAGCGCAAAGGAGAGGTCAGAGGAGCACACGGTGCGATGGCTACTGTGCGTAGGCCGAGAGGAGAGCTCCTTCCAGAACCTCACCATGCCGGCACCCTGGCCCCAGACTTCTAGCCTCAGGACTGTAAGAACTAAATTCCTGTTGTCTAACCCCCCTGCGCATGGTATGTTGCTACTGCGGCCCCAGCTGACTATTACAGGTTCTGTAGTAATGAGTGGGAATCCGAGCGCAGGAGGTCACGGGGATGCGAGGGGTTTAGGGTCGTCCAGGCCGACACATCTGCAGTCCTAGGGCTCCTACACAATCGCCTCTTATGGTTCCTCCCGAAGGCCTCATTCCCTTTCCATTTCATGACTTTTGGCTTCTGATCTATGATGCTGGCAGGCACCAGGCGTTCCCCTCTAACGCTGCTACCTGTCTCTCTAGGGCCCCGGGCCACTGTGCTCTAGCTCGTGCGGCCCTCGGCCCACTGCCCCCTCTGCAGGAACAGGCGGGGATTCTGAAAGTTTAGTATGAGACTGGAAGTGAGAGGGAGGGGATAGGGGAAAAAAAGGTGGAGATTAATATTACCAATTTACCGTGTGACATGACAGAGGGGAATCGAAGAAGGACACGGCTCTTTTTTTTATTTTTTTATTTTTATTTATTTATTTATTTTTTTTTAGGACACGGCTCTTTAAGGGTGATTTCATAGGAGACAAATAAACAAAAGGGCTGCTATTGTAACAGGGGCCAGGCTACTGCCGAGAGCTAATCATCGGGTTCTAGAGGTTGGGTTGAGTCTCCTGCCCACCTTCTAGGGGTGTGGCCTTGATGTGATCTTAGATCGCATCACCTCTCTGGGCCTCAGTTTCCTCATTAGTAAGATTTTAAGTTTGAGCCAGATGAATTCTAGGATCGCTTTCAAATCTTTGTGGAATAAGATGCTTTTATTTTTTGCTTTGAATTCTGCCGGGGAAAGTTTCTATTTCAAAAATAATATAGGTCACCTTCATTCTTTTTTTTTTTTTTTTTTTTTGGTACCAGCTGAGCTGGTCTTCTTCGCATCAGAAACCCTGCAAGAGAGAATCCTAGACTGTGAGTTGAAAGGGAGTTTCGGTCATGTCGCCCGTTCCACCCAATGTGGTCACACAAACATTGCAGCCTCGATATCTCAATATCTAATGGAGACTTGCTAGGCTCTTAATCAGCTCACCTAGAAAACGTCCACAAATCATCCGGGAGCAATACATTTATTTTGTTGAACAAATCAACGTCTTAAAAATGCCTTCCAAAGAGCGGCTTGTATTTAATGTCCACCTCTTGGTACCAGGCCATTAGTGAACACTAAATATGTTTCATTTCCACCTAATTAAATGTCCTTCATTTCTTTAGTCATTCCTCACACAACATGGCTTCAAGATCCCTCGGGCCTATGTCAAAATTGCTCTAAAAATGTTCTATTCTTGAAACGGATTTCTAATTAATTGGATAGTCTATGGTTGAGTGCTTATGCCAGAATTCAAGAAACCATATAGTCAATGGAGAGCCTAGGAGATTCATTCACGTGGTAATTCCAGGACAGGCTGTCATCAGTCATGGTGCAGACGGCCATCATCTGCTAAAGAAACCATGACAAGTTTTTTGGAATTACAAAGCATATAACTCTGGAGTTTGTTAAACAAAGAAAAAAATGACCTCATTATAACTGAATATATGGTACACTAAAATTCTGGAAGAAATGACATTCTTTGCAGCTAAAATAAGGGATAATTAGGGAAAAAAGGTTTTCCTAATTTGTACTTTAAAACGTTGTCACAGATGCAGTATTGATGAGACACTTGCCTTATATCTGCAAGGCATAAATGTAAACATACTTCATTTAGACATCTTTTCTTGACACAAAGGGGACAAAGCTAGTAATTTATAAGAACATCAAAGAGTTCCTCACAGATATTTCCGACCCAAAAAAGGCAAGGTCGCAACTGATTAATGAAGAAGGATCTTTCTATTCTTCTTCAGAGGATCTTTACATCTGTAGGATCACCCCTGACAAGAAACTAAATCTCTTTGATATCATCAAGCTCATTTTATAGGGTTTTTTTTTTCCCATTTTCTGAAGGATACTTTACTTCACACATAAAATAAAAGTCCTGCATTACTGTGACATTGGATTTTCCATCAGGCATTTCTTGAACTTTGTCATTTAAAAAAAAAAATGCATAAGTTCTCTGTGATCCCCATTGTCTATGGAATACCCACGTCCTAGCCTGCCCTTAAGGTGCTACACATTTTCAGTCTTCCCTATTCCTTCCACTTCTACCTCCCAAGGTGACTCATCCCATAACTGCAGCAGTTTAAAATCCAAAATTCCGTCATCTAATTTATCTAAATAAGGTACCAGTGAGTAATCCATTAAGGTGAGGGCTATGGCAACAATTCCTCTCCATCTCCGGACGTTAGAAGCGAACTGAAACAAGTTATCTGCCCCCGAACGCTCCTAAGATATGACCAGGCTGCAGGAATATAACAACTTGAGGCATTAGCGCTAAAAAACAAACCAAAGCCCAAGGTAGAAAATGGAAGGTCAAACGGAGTCACCAGCCTACCGTACTGTCAGCCCAGCCGGGCAAAGTCTAGCCAGGCTTCCCTGATTAGGCTTCGTGTTCTAGAAGAAATGCTCGGTGGCTCTCAGGTCTGCCTTCCGGGCACCTGGTAATATCCTCGGGCTCTCGGCTCGGCCCTGGGTCTTCCTTGCTTTTTCCTGAATCATAAAGAGCAAGTGCTGGCAGCTGAGTTTTTATGGGCCAGTGAACTGGGGGCTCAGAGCTTCTTCGAATCCCACGGCCTTTCTGTTCCGCAGCGGGGTCCACAGAGTTTCTCGAGAATCTTGCGGGCCCGCGCGTGCCCCGTGATCTCACGGGCCTTTGTTTCTCTAGACAGAAGCCACATCCACAGCTTTTTGAGGCGATGCTCTCCCGGGCAAGCAGCTTAGCAACCGCATCAGGCATCGGTCAGCGGCTCCGGGGAGTGCGCTCCGCTGTCCCGGCTGGGCCAGGCCTGGACGGCCCATGGGCCTCTCCTCCAGGGAGGCCTCCGGGCGCCGTGACCCTTGGCCTCTTCTCCCCAGTCTGCCCCTCTCCGCTCCCACTGGGCCTGGAGCTCTCCCTGGCTTCTGTGCAGGCCCCGGCCAGCAAGCTCTGCTCCCACCACCGCCCAGGGGCCTGGGCCCGGGCCTCATCTGCCCGGAGCCCTCCTCCTCCTGCGGCCCAGGAGCAGCGGCCGCCCCTCGGGGCCCAGCTGGCCCCAGCGCTCTGCCCAAGGTGACTCGGTTTTGTCCTCTGTGATCCTCCAACTTCCAGCCGCTGCTCGCTGCTCGCTTCCCAAGGGGGCCACATGTTCAGGTACTGGGGGGCTCGGGCCTAACCTGCGCCGGGCCCTTCCAAGGGGGGGTTGGGAGCGCTCAGCTCCCCTTTGCTGTCGGCCTGTGCCCCCTCCTTGCGGTGGCCGGTGGGCGCCCAGCTCCCGGAGGCCCCTGCTCTCCACTGACGGTTCACAACACGGTTGTCTGTGGCTCCAGGTCAGCGTGAACGCTGGGTCCTGGCAACCTCCTCTGCCACCTGCCAGAGGAGGCTGCACTTTTAGATGGATTAGATAAGTACGTCAGACACCTGGATAACCTCCCTTTCTTAAAGCCAATGTGCTCTATGATATGACCTGATCACTGGAATAAAATAAATTATCTTCATTGTAGAAATATAATTTAAAATCCCTGGGATTACACAGGAGATATAGGTAGATAGATGATAGATAGATATAATTCTAAACATATATCTACAAGAAGGGTGAGAAATTTTGCAGTTCTGCCTACCATTGTGGTAATAGTTAAATAACCTTAACAATACCATCTAGCCCCAAATCTTGTCTCTAAAAGCCCAACGTCAACCAGCTTTAATTATTTTCTCCAACCAGATATAATATCAAGGAGACAATAATAAGTTGCAATGTCCCGGAATTATTGGATTCTGAACTTTATTATTTTAAGGAATACTTGAGAAATCTCAGGAAAATCTTTAAGACTACAAGACCCAACCTACTTAAACTACAACAAACCCTAAATTTTATATATAAATCTTTTATTAAAAAAAAAATATTTAAGCACAGTTAGATCAATTTGTACTCAGAGATCAATCATCTTTTTTTTTTTTTATAAAGTTGAGCTTGCAAAAATCTTTATGGAAAAAATATGTATGTTCTCATACCATACATAGTTGTATGTTAATCAATATAAGTATTGAGCACCAAATGGGAAAAATAGCTTTGTGTAGATAGATGCAACTGGGAAAGGCTTGGAAGCCCTTATGCAGTGGTTTTCAATCCTGGCTGCCAAAGCACCCGGGGACACTGAAGAAGACGAACTCCTAGGTCCTATCCCTAAAGACTCTAATTCCATTGCAGGTCGTGGCCACAATATATTTTATGAATGGCTCTAACTGGGGTCCTGAGGGCTTTGACATCTAAAGTGAGAAAAAGATACTTCAAAAATCAGCTGCTTTCACCAAGGATGTAATGTTAACTTTAAAAATGGGAGTTTGATATAGAGAAAAGCACAAATCTCAACGAAGAATCACAAAGGAGCACATCTGTGTAATGCCCACTCATGTCAAAAAATAAAAAACAACACGGAAATGGAGTCTCCCTGATGACATTTCTGAAGTACTTCACGCTTTCTTCCCAAAGGTAACTTTTTGTTTGTTTGTTTGTATTTTATACCAAAGATTTATTTTGCCTATTTTGGATTTCATATGTACAAAATGATAGAATATTTTTAAAAATCTGTTTTCTTTCACTCAATATTCTTAAGGTTAATCTATACTATAATATATAGCAAAGATTTGTCTTTCCCCCCACACTCTGTATTTCCTGAATTGTACAAATATATTCTAATTCGTTTATTTCTCAATTTGGGTTATTTTCCAGCTTGGAGCAATTATAAATAATGCTGCTGTCAATATTCTTGACTTATCCATCCATGTGTTTTGCTACACATATGTACACATTCCTGGGTCTGGGACATCTGCACATGTTTACTTTATTTCTATATAGTTTTCTTGGTGTAATTGTACTAGTTTATATTTCTACCAGCAGCATGTGATAATTCTCATTGTTCCACATTTACCAATACTATAGTCAATGTTTTATTATTTTATTTTATTTTATTTTATTTTATTTAATATTTTATCTTATTTTATTATTTTATTTTTTTATAGTCAACTTTTAAAGAAAAGTTTTTAGCTACTATAACAGCTGTGTAGTGATGCTTCATTGCATTTCCCTAATGAAGGCAACTTGGATATCCTCCCACGTTAAGTGTGTGTTCAGGTCTTTTGCCCACTTTTCTACTGGGCTGTCTGAATTTTTCGTATTGATTTGCAGAAATTCTTTATATAATCTGGCCACAGGTAATATTGGGCATATGTTTTGCAAATGCTGAAGACAACACGGGTTGGTTATGCCCTCTTTTAAGGGTTTCTTTCATTTAAGAGGAATTTTAATTTTAGTGTAGTCAAAGATGTTCTCCTGGATAGTTATGTACAGATATGTTATATTCTATACACTTTATTATTTGCCTTTCACTCCTAGCTTTAGTAAACATTATTTTTATATGTAGATCATGAAATAGCTTGTCATTCTTTTTCTATATAGACATCCAATTAACACAGCATCACTGATTGGAAAGATTAGATAAAGTTTTCTAGAGATAATTTCAGGTTCTTTTTTTCTTTTTTTTTTTTTTTTAATTTCAGGCTCTAAATAACATGACCTTATGCTAGTAGATCTGCTTCGATCACACCCTAGGTCAAGGGCATGTAACCGTAATGGAAAAGGGCACTGAGATTTGAAGTCCTCGGGAGAGCTGGCATATTTTATATTGACCGTTATCCCTGAAGCATAAATTATTGGTGTGCCACTTTGGGACCTCTCACTCTTCGTGGGCTCTGACCTCTACTTTTTATTCCCCAGCCCATAAGTCTGCCAAAACTTTCTGCTCACTTTCAAATTAACAAAGGCTTTGAGGGAAAAAATGGCCACCGGTGTCAGGTCTGCAGTTCTGTGTTCTCGTCATCTCTGGGGTCTTAATTTGGTAAGCATGATTTCTTTGGTAGCTTATAAATAATACTTATACACAGAACTTATTTGATTATAAGGAAAGTTGGCTTAAAATAGTCTACAATGTCTGAAACAAAATTTTAAAAATGTAATTGATAGCCTCTGATGGCCATCTCATTTCCTAAAAGAAATAGGAAACCAGTACATTTCTGTTTACTTGAATCCTTTCAACATGAAATGAAATACCTATTTAATTTAATTCATTATAGGTATTAGTGACTTCTAAATTCTATTTTAAAAGAGGCTATGTAGAATCAGCTGCTGACAGGTCAGTAGAAGAAATGCATTTTTGGCCAGAGAACCGACCCTTTCAGGCACCTTTCAAATGATAACCCAGAGATACACACTGACTTTGTCTCTGAAAAAGCTCTCTTGGTAATGGGGGTGGTAGAGGTTATCGGTGTTTGTAATAGTGAGTGGGTGTCTGGAAACTAATGACAACACCTGTTTCTGGAGTATAATTTGTACAAAGACAACTATGGTTCAGAATCTGATGTGGGGAAAAGAAAAATACATCTTTTCACATCTTGGTTTACCCCATTTATTGCTTTGTTCCAGGTCTTTGATATTGATTAAAAGAAACAGGTTGTTTTGGGGGCCGGAGCTATATAATTAAGAGGAAGTCACAGGTCAGTGGTACTAATTAGCTTATTCAGGCCCAAAGAGCAATTGGTGTGCATCATTCTCTGTTCTCTCTCTCCATTTTTCTATCCACATTCAAGCTTTAGGTATGTTTAACTACAGGATATTATGATGGTTAGGGCGTTAGAACGTGTCTTAACTTATCGGCACATTCATGTTTTCATCCCCTGTTTCACTCTAGGTAACAATAATTTTGCTGAAAATAGTAGGGGAGAAAAGAACATTCTGAATCCATATCATTTCTCTCAGGGATCTTCATAGATGATATTTTCAAAGATTCCAGAAAACATTTTGGTACTTTTCCTTTTCTTATGATCATGAGTGGTTCTCATCATTGGTATGATCATTGTGTAGTACACAATCTACAAAAATTAAAATGTTTCTAAAAAAAAAATGTTTCTGAAAGTGTGGTCAATAGCTGACCCGAAGGTGGTCAGAGGGTCTGTAGAATGTACGTTCACTATTTAGATTTGTAGGTCTTACGCCAGATCTAAGTCCAAGTCTCTGGAGAAAGGCCCAGTAATCGGCATCTAACCAGTTCTCTACGCAGACACGATTCCTATACACTGTAATTAATGTTTACGGTGAGGAGATCCGTCACACACACTACCCACTACCGCAGGAAGCCTCTACAACAGGCCCCATTATCTCCGATTTCCCAAAGATGAAACAAAGACACAGAACGGCAAACCACTGGGAATAATTCACGTGAAAACTGAGCGGGCAAGCCACCTAGCTCCCTGAACCGAGTTCAATGCCTGCCTCACTACATCAACTTTACTCTCTAGGAAGAACCTCTAACTCAGAAAGGAGATGTTTTTGGCCCCTACCTATAGCTTCCTTTTGGCCCCTACCTACCTAGCTTGTGCTTTGGGCACAAGCCCAAACAGCCTAATTTTTGCTCTGTGATAGCAATTATTGAGAGACTGTATTATTAACAACTTTCAATACACACCCTGGGCTTTTATTTTCAGAGTGCTTAATTTTGTCAAAGCACTTTAGTGCCTACTTGAACGTTCTGAGTGTAAAAGCTCTGCCCCGGAGAGAGTACATTTAACACCCATGAGCGATAGTGCGACATGAGGTTACCAGGAGCAGGGACGTTGCCACTGTTAGAGCAGATACAGATGACTTCCAACAGCCTTTGATGAATGACTCAGCCTCAGCTCGACAGAGGTGAAGCTCATCAAATCTACTGACAATTATCTTCTATAATGGGTGAGAAAATGTGTCTTATCTGAGATCTTAAGCATTTTGTTGGCCAGCAAATAAGTTACTGATAAAGACTTGTCTTCTATAATTTATTGGACTGGAATTGGAGACATTGTTTGTTTCATTTATTTTTTTCCTCTCAAGTAAATACATGAAGATAGTAAGCATGGCCACTATTGACAGCTACTGATCTTGAACACTTACCATATGCTACAAAACTCAGCCTAAAGCTTCATATCAACTGCCTAACTTTGCTTATCACAACACACTTATTATTTGATTCCATAAGAGAAAACTAAAGACTAGAGAAGTTAAGAAACTTGCCCATGGCCACCTTGGCTGGTAAATCCTTGTCTAATTGAGTCTTAACCACTGGATTACATTTTCTTCCTTGATGTATTGAAGATCTATTTTTATGAGATGTAAATGTGTCATAATTTAAAACAAGTAAAGAGAAAAGACCAGGGAAACATCTTTTATTTTTTTCCTGTTGAGTGAGGGCTCTTCTAGTATGACGATAACAAATGAATATTCTCATTCAACCTACAAGGAAGATGGGGGAAGAGTGGTCATTGGTAATTTTGCATTCTTGAAAATCAGAGTGCTTTGAAGTTGGATTAACTGATCACTCAGATTAAAGAGATGTTCTGGGCAATAATGGGCTAGTTTACCTATCAGGCCAACTGGCCACCAGAACGGGTGGAGTTTTAATATGGTAGAAAAGGCAGGGAACTTCCAGGTTAAAGAGGAAGGGTCAAGACCCTTACAAGGCCAAAGGAAAAAGCACAGCTTTCAGAGTGTGTGCCATTAAATTCAGGACAAAAAAAGGAGTGCAGGGAAACTGAGTAGCTGAATCTAACCCTCACGTGTGCACAGCACAAAGGAGAAGAAATGCAACGAACGTAGTCCAGACAGCAATGTCAATAAAAGTATCCTCTTGAGAGTTTCCCAAATCGGTATTAGTAGGGAGAACCATACCATCAGACGGAGTTAGTCATAATTTTGGAGCTACATCTCCTGAATGGCTCTGATTCAAACATGCAGAACGACTTTGCAACCCTGCTGGGCAGCAGGGGTCTTATTCTTTCACAGTATTATTCTCTGAAGTTATATGAAACTGTCTACTTGATAACGTTATTTATATCCACACCACTTTTTCCTCGATCCACAATGACTCCTGTATCACTTAGTTTCAGTTAATGGTTTGATAGAATTATGTCCATCTATATTCTTTTTTAGATAGGAAATCAAGTTAGCTTATATCCCTATCATTATAAATCTGCAAGTAGTTGAGCAAACTGGAGAATAAAATATCTTAAAATACATACGGATAAAATATTACGTATCGGCACTCTACTATTATTATTGGGAATTGTGCTCTCAGGCTTTAGCATTACCAGAGACTACAACTACCCCAGAATTTAGCAGATTAAAAAGCAACCTTTTATTTGTTCATGGTTTGGTGGGTTGGCTGCTGGTTTTTGGTGGGCGTTTGCTTATGCAACCACATTCAGCTGGTGCGTTTGCTGCGGACTGGGTTCAGTAGCGATGGCTGGAAAGCTGGGCCTCTCTGCCTGCAGTTATTCATCTTCAAGAGAGACTAGGTTGGGCTGCTTTTTTTAAAAAAAGTTTTTATTCAAATTGTAACTAGTTAACCTCCTGGTGATATTAGTTTCAGGTGTACAATATAGTGATTCAACACTTCCATTGGACACCCTGTGCTCATCGCAAGAGGTGCGCTCCTCGATCCCCATCACCTACATAATCCGTCCCCCACCCACTCTGGCAGCCATCGGTTTGCTCTTCATAGTTAAGAGTCTGGTTCTTGGTTTCCCCTTCTCTCTCTCTTTAGGCTGCGCTTCTAAAATTGCAGCTTCAGGCAGCACTGCAAGAGTGCTCCTCCCTGCCTAGTCGACATCTAATGCATGTTGGTTCTACAGGACAAAGCAAATGATGAGACCAAGACCTGTGTCGGTAGGGGGGGGGGGACACCAGGGCCAGGGCATGAATACTGGATATCATTCATGGGGGGCCGTTAGCATAACAATCTACCACAGTCACTCTCCTGTCCTTATAAGAGTGAGTTCTAAGCTAGCATTTCCACTGCAAACTCCAGAGTAAGTCCTCCTTAAGGACGGACTACTGACCAAAGAAAAGATGAAAGTGCCTTCCATGGCTCAGCCAAAAGTTACTTCATTTGTCCAAGTTTCATCTGATTATTTTTGCCTCTAATCCATTCCTCTGTTCCTTTATCCACTTGGGTCCTGCCGAGTTATCTCTTGCTATAAACATCCTTTTCCCTGTCCTCTCTTCTAGTACATGTGTCCCTGAGAGAGGAGTCAGGAGTCAGAGAAGCAGAACCCAGAGGAGACACAGATATTAGAAGATTCCCCGCACGGCTCAGGCTGCAGGTGGGGGCTCCTAGAGAAGTCTGATTCCTGGGTCGGGCCGTCAACAAAGGCGAGCTGGCTCCCCGGGACAGGAGATGAAGCTCGGTCCACAGACAGAATTACTTCTTCAGGGAAACTTCAGCTCTTAGTGAATCAAGCCCCATCCCCCCAAGATGATCTAGGATAATCTCCTTTACATCAAATCAACTAACTGAAGACTTTAATCACATCTGCAACATCTGCAAAATACCTTCATAACAACACCCAGATTTGTGTTTGGCGGAATCACCAGGGACTGCGGTCTAGCCAAGGTGACACCACCGAAGGCCCCACGTCACTCTTCAATGCTTGCTATACAACAGCAAATTCGAAAGCTGTTGGTAGGCCTTGGCCACCGCTGTGTTCTTTTTTTTTTTTTTTTCCTGAAAATTGTGTGTTTTCTATAAATTAAACCTTGACTGCCTGTGACTCACAATATCTACCTAATCTTATCATCCTGCAACATTTTATGCTCACACACTTAGAGGTACAAGCTGGTCATGTATCTAAGCTTCTAATTTTTAGGTTACTTTACTTTTGTTTTGTTTTTCTTTTCCAGTTTTCCAACCACTGTGTGGTTGAGTGCAACCATGGCAATGAACCATATGTAGTTGTTTTCATTTTTCTTTCCTCAATAGCTGTCTTTCTGTTGATGCATCAATCTATCCACACATCATTCTATTTTTCCTGCAAAACCCAATCTACTACAGTCTTTGCCACCTCTGTTAACAACTATTCCAGTTTTCTAGTTACTTAGGTTCAAATCCTGGGGTTAATCTTTTTTTAAAAGATTTTTAAAAATTTATTTATTCATGAGAGACACAGAGAGAGGCAGAGACACAGGCAGAGGGAGAAGCAGGCTCCCTAAGAGAAGCCTGATACAGGACTCGATCCCAGGACCTCAGGATCACGCCCTGAGCTGAAGGCAGATGCTCAACCAATTGAGCCCCCCAGGCGTCCCAAACCCTGGGGTTAATCTTGACTCCTCTTTTCCTCCAACACCATACCCAATATGTGAGTAAATTCCACTGCTCTCCTTTCAAAATAAGTGTACTTCTCAACATCTGTCCTGTCACTCCCTGGTCTCAGTCACCTTCATTTTAATTCTTGAGAGGACATCACTTGCAATAGTCATGGTAATCTTTTAGAAATGAGTAAAAATAATGGAAAACCAATGGGAAAATGTGGCTTTTTTTTTTTCAGTCCCTTCTGGCATTTGCTTTTCCCTCTGCCTAGAATGTTCTCTTCTAGAACTCACCTGGCCTATTCTCACAATTCTTTGAGGTCATTACTCAGAAATGTATTTTCAGTTGAGCCTTCCTTAGGCTCCACATCTTATATTATAACCACCACTCATTTCCAGCTTTTCTCCTTTAGCATCTTTCTTGTTTATTATCTGTATTCCCCTCATACAGCAAGTCAGCTTCATAAAAGCATCATTCTTGATGACTCTGTTCCTGGCTATATTCTGCAATCCTAGAAAAGTGCTTGGTATGGAAAAGATACTAAAAAATTATTTTTAAATAAATGAATGAATGGGGTGCCTGAGTGGCTCAGTCGGTTAAGGATCTGCCTTCAGCTCAGGTCATGATCTCACAGTCTTGGGATCCAGCCCTGAGTAGGGCTTTCCATTTAGTGGGGGGTCTGCTTCTCCCTCTGCCCCTACCCTCTTGTGCTGCCTTTCTCTCTGTCTCTTCTCCCAAATACATAAAATATTTTAAAAGAACGAATGAGTGATATTATTTAATTAATACAATGACTTTGGATGACAATATTGTTAAGGAAAAATGAAAAACAAAAACAGAAAAGCATCCTGGCCAATATATGTTAAAGTAGACATGAAAAAGTAATAGGTAATAGGTTATTGTTCAGCTTTACAAAAATTTCAGAAGGCTTCTCTCATTGCAAATAGCTACCCTAAAATATTGTAGGGCATCAGAAGTAAAAATGCAGTAAAATGTAGAACCAGAAAATGAAAGAATATTTTTTAATGGTGGATGATATGTTTCATAGGAACATGAAATTGAAAAACATGTTTCAGTAGTTAATGGGGGGGGGAGGTGGTACTTTTCAGTATTGATGTAGTACTTAAAATACTCTCCTTTATAGAGTTCAGAGAGGCTTGAAAGACCTAAGGCTAAGAAACACATTAGGATTTTGCATGAAATTTAAGGATGTTTTAAAATTCCTGAAATCCAACCAGGGACTATCCTCTGCACCACAAGTTAAAATTTGAGGGATGGAAAAAATGCAAAACCCTATGTCTGTTTTTATCTAATTACAGAAACCAGTCCTAAAGCCGTGGAAAGTTAAGTAGCAAAGGGGAAACAAATGAATCAATTAATGAATGAATGAATGGATAGATAATTGCATGCATATATACGTGTATATGTACAAAATTTCTGGAAGAGAACATACAGTTAATAGCTAAATGAGAGGAACTGTATTCAATGCTAGAAAATTAGGTAACATATACACAAAAAAGCAAAGTTATGTGTCAATTAGTTGACCTATAAAATAAATTAGTCCAGCTTATCAAGATTAAGCTTTAAAAAGAAAATATACCCCAAACAGTACTTGAAGTCCATCCAAATCCTAGATATGAGGATTCTATTTTGTTGTCATTGTTGTATTGCTATATGTAGACGATATTAGAAGTGACATCATTATAAATGAGTCCCCCGGGCAATCCAGTATTTGGTTTTAAAATACTGTGACATAGTGGAGTGAATCTGAAGTAAAAAACAAAACAAAAAATAAAAAACTAAGTTTTAAATATTTTATATCATTTGTTAAAGTTTTTCTTGGAAAAATCGTGATATTTCTGAGCCTTGTTTACTCCTCTATAAAATGGGAATATTCTAATTATTTATTTTCTTGTAACAAATTAGTTCAAACTCAGTGACTTAAGACAAAAACTGTCAGCTATTTTGTTGTTTTATGCTTTTATGCGTCATAAATTGGGACAGGGCTCAGCTGGGCAATTTCTCTGTTGACTCTCTCAGTGTTGACCGAGATCACCCAATGGTATTGATTTGGGAAATGGTTTGGACTTGAGGGTCGTCAGTGGCATCACTCCCTTGTCTGTACCTTGTGGGAAGAATGTTTGGACTCAGCTGGTATTAGGGGATTTGAGTATCTACATGGTGGCCTCTTAGCATGATACCCTCAGAGTAGTTGGACTTCACTTTGGTTTAGGATGGGAGTGAAAGTTTCTTAAGAGAAAGGAAATGGAAGCTGTTAGTGTTTTAAGGACTCACTTAAAAATTGGTAGAGCATCACCTCTGTGTGTTCTTTGCATTTTGGCAAGCACAGAGATGACTTACATCCAAGGGGAGGACATACAAGCTCCAACTCTTGATGAAAGGAATGTCAGAGAGTTTATGGCCATCTTTTACCTGCCTCAGGGAATAATATTCCCTATCTCATTAAAGTTATTATGAGAGTTAAATAAAATTGAATATAGATGAATCATGTTTATTAGAATACTAGAAAAAGCTAGAAAGCAAGCATACTGCATGATTATCACCCAACAACGGCTCCCATAAACTGCTATCTTTTCTAGGGTCTGTTTATCTCTAATTCTGCAAAAAATATCTAGTAGATATGATATAACAGTTAGTCACTCTTAGGTATTCCAAGAATACCTTCTTTTTCCAGGTTTTAGTAACAGATCAGTCCGTAGGCATTTGAAACATTGACTTTTCATTCAATTAAAATATTTTCTTTCTCTTTATCCTCTAGTGAGGATGAAGGGAAGACTTCCATTCTTGTTTTTAGTTGATATTTTCTAATACCGGATAGCTGTTGTTGGTGGTAGTTATTTTTTATTTATTTATTTATTATTATTTTTTGTGTGTGTGACAGTAGAAGCTAGGAAAGGTATGAGCAAAGGAGATCTCACTTGTAATCTTTGTTTTATTTTATTTCTTTATTTTTATTTTTTTACTTGTAATCTTTTAGTGATACTTGCCAGATGTAGTGATATCCAAAGCCACTTCCTCTGTGACTCCATGGATCTCTGACTTCAGTTCCTTGATGCATGTGATAAGTTCCAGTTGATCACATCCATCCCCATTTAGCATTTGCCTCTAACACCTCTAGCTTTCCTTATGCCTAAGTGCCCTTTGTCTTTGAACAAAGGAGATTGGCCCAGAGTTATTTTCAAGACAACATACAGCTATCTCCTTCCTGGGTCATGGAGATCACACAGGCATTCATGCCCTGGTGAACTCTGGAGGTACAGCTTATTTTCAGTGAAGACTTTCTAATTCTTCTGCTATGGGCTACTTCAGCCAGTCCAAGCTGTTAACCTTCAGACTTTTTAAGGCATGAGTCAGATACCAGTCATTGCCTCCCTCAAATTCTAGGACATGCATTCAGACTCTTCAAATTCTTGTAATATCTCTTCCTCTATGTAAGAACAAAGCAATCTCCTCTCCCATCCACTGTTTTTCACAGTGACTGATGTGGAAGAGCGGAATACAGGACATATTGGCAATTTCTTCAAAGCAATCCCAAATCTGTTTTCTCTAATTCCTCACCTCTCTTTTGTATCCTTGACTTGAGTCATGAGCTAAGAACTTCAATGCCGTTTTTTACAATTTCTAAAGGCATGCTCTGCCTATGTGATCTGATATTTTGACTTTTTAAAAACAGGGTACCACAGACGTGATGCCCATTAAAAGGAGGATCTATGTTATCTCCCCTTCACTCTGAGAAAGTTTGATTAATAAAACATGGTAGAGGTAACATCACGTGGCTTTTGATGCTGGGTCATAGAAGATGATGGAGCCTCAGCCTTATTTGCTGAAATACTTGGACTGGAATTTCTGAGCCTCCACGTAAGTAGTCCAAATACCTTGAGGCAGCCCCACTGTGAGGAAGCCAAAGTCACCTGGAGAGGGCACACGTAGGAATTCCAGCCGGCAGTCTCCTTTTTGAATCCTCCTCAGCTCAAGTGCCAGACACGTGTGTAAGCGAGCCTTTGAATGATTTTGGATCCTAGTTTTTGAGTCACCCCCAGCCTTGGAATCAGCTGGGATATCATATATTGTATACAAACTCCTGACCCACAGAACACATGAACAGAAGAAAATGGTGTCTTATGCTTCTGAATATTGGATTATTTTGTCAAAACTGCAGTAATTGGAACAAGTACCCGATATATGTGTGTGTATGTGTTTTCCCTCATGCTGGGATCTCAATCAAACCTGAGGAAGAAAGAGTTAATGTACTATTACATAAAGCACTTGGCACACAACACATACTTAATTAAAGATAGTTGTTATTCTTCTTGAATAACATAAGAAACAAAAGCTCTACAAGACTCCTTTACTCTCAGTGTGATAGGATTCAAAAGTCTTTAAAATCATTTAAAAAAAAATACATGTCAGTAGGAATAAAAAGGGGCACGCAGCCAGGCTGTATTTTTCCATGCTTTTCCTAAGCATTTGCTTGTTGGCATGTCAGGATATCACACCACTCGCATGACATGTAATCTGACCCATGACTAAAGATTATGCATATTTCTCCTATGTTCAGCCTGCCAACTGCAGATGATGGTATCTGGGGGAAAGCTGCAGGAATCCATCCAAAATAAATATTAGAAAGTCTCATTAAAAAAAAAAAAGAAAGTCTCATTAAATGAGAAATCAGAGTGCCAAAAGTAAAGAAAATGCTTGAATGGCATCTGCTCTCACCCATCACTTCTAACTCACACTGAGTCTGAAGAATCGTAAACTCATGGGGAACCAGTACGGTAATGATGAGAGTTGGTTAAGTCTTCAGACTTGGTGGTAGAAACTCAGACACCAAGAGGACTCAACTCATCTGTTTAGGAAATGTACCTTGCTTGCTTTGACAGTGATTTTGCTTCTGACAAGTTTCAAGCAAATGGACATTTTGCAAATATTGAATACAATAGAAGAGTACACTGGTTCAAGAAACATCTTTCGCTTTCATCAAATGAAGGGTTTTGACAGTTTGATAAAGCCCATATTTTTATGTACTGTGGTCCAGATTCCTCAATACTGCTTACCACGTTGTAGTGGATATCTGCGGAGGTGTTTGCTTAGCCCCTTGCCTTATCACGAGAGAGCTCTTTCTGTAGTCTTCATGGTGATATGCTGGTCCTACATCAATCAAGCTTAAATTATCTCCATTCAAGAGACCAGCCAGGGAAAACATTCTTATTGTTTTATGTTGGACCAACTGCCTATTTCTGCAACAACAGGCACAAAACGAATCCTGGGGCCTACCTACATGTCGGTTGTATAAGAAGGTTTTTCAGTATAATGACAGGGAGTGAGCAAGCAACTTGAGCATCTAGCATGTGAAGCAAAGAAAAAGTAGAGAAAGTGTCAGCAGCGAGCATGGAGAATGAAGCCAACACAGAGAAGAGCAAAGACGAATGATAAAGAGGAATCTGATATCATTTAAGTTCTGAAGTCCTTCCTTCCCTGAGGCCAAAGAGATCCTTGATCCCTGGTCCATGGGCTATCACATTAGGTGTATAATAGTTCCTTCCTTTACTTACTTAAGCTGAGTACAATATGTTTCTGCAGTTTGCTCTAACAAAATCCTAAAACACTACAACTTCATATTTTAACACTCTTTCCATACTCTGATCTTTAGCCATACAAATATCTCCTAGATCCCTGAATTTCATATTCTTTCTTCTTGCTAGTTATTTGCACATATTCTGCCTTCTCCCTTCCCACCTCTACTGGACTGATCCAGCCTGTTCTTGTATAAAATCTAAATCTCAGCTTAAAAATAATTTATTTTAGAAGCCCTTCTTAACCCCCATATCATGCTTAAGTTCCCTTCAATAATCTTATATTCCCAGTATGTCTCCTACTAATCAAGGAATTTCACTAAATTTGTCTATGTCTCCAATGACTGTTTGCTCTTTAAGATACAGGGACCTGGGCCATTCTTGCCCACCATCTTATTCTGGGTCCTACGGTATTGTCTGTCACATGGAGGTATTCAAAGCAATCCCTCACATAAACGTATAGGTTTACCTAAAGCAAGCGATACGCATACACACTGAAGACACATAAATCACGTTGGTTGTTAAGGGCAATGTCCACAATAAAACTTGTGAAGTAAACAAAATGTGTTCTTTTTATTCTGAAGAGTATGTGCTTTTGTCTTCTTCCATAGTTGGTTTCTTTATTTTCTTCCAACCATGGTACTTCATTTTTTTGTTTTTCCTGGATCTGCCTTTTAAAAGTTTCTCATACTCAAGACTCTTCCCCCATCCTTTTTTTTTTTAGAAAAAAATTAACAATTTTGCATCCTATTCCTTCATATCCTTCTCTGGGCAGGGCACCCACTGACACATTAGCACCTTAGTCCTTATTAACATGCCAGTGAGCTTTCCTTTTCCAGTACATAATAAGAATGTAATAAGTAATAAGAATGACTTCTGATGAAAATGTCTTACCCAAAAGATATTACTTGCATCATAAGAAATGTATCCAGAGGCAGCCCAGAAAGCAGGTAATATTTTTAAGTAAGGCCCTATATTCCTCAAATCAAATAAATAGGCACCTATCCCCCTCTTTCATAGAGTCGATCCTACCTATACATAATTATCAGCATATCTCATATATGAAAAGAGAATTAACCAATTATCCTTACTTTTTTAAGTTTGTAAGAATAAGCACCTTGTAGATGATCAAACAAAATATTATTAACATAAACATATGTGATGGCAATAAATAACAGGACCTGAATAATCTTCCCACTGATTCCATTTTATTTAGTGAGTTGCTCTTTCTTCCCAATATCCGTTAGTAAATATCTTACTCAAAGAATTATGAGGGGTAGGGAAGAGATGGCCAATAAAACCTGCTACATCTAGCTGCAGAGAGATGAATAGTGGCTAAAACTCTTTCAGAATGGGTCATATTCTTTCATTTCTTTGCTAAACTCTTCGAGAACTTTCTTTGGTGAATTTTAAGGTTATCTCTGCTGCACTTTATTCATGTCCTTTTACAGCGTTTTACCATATTATGTTATAATTTATTTCTCTGTTCATGTTCCCAGTGGAATTGTTATGTATTCAAAGACAGGGTCACTGTTGTTTTGGTTTTGTATACCTAGAGCTTGGGACTGTTTGTGCAGTCGCCGAGGCTGTGTGGTAAAGAGAATACTTTCTCCTATTACTATTCACGTGGGTGCTTTTACGATATAAACATGTCTAGACCTCAAACAGTCTTTATTACTTCCCCTTAACTGTTTCCCTCTGAAGATGCCATTGCATTTAACCTGGGCTCTGTTACATACTATCCAGAAAGGAAAAGGAATTAGCACGCACATCTCACGTAAGGTCAAAAAGCAAAGGTCAGTGGTGTGACTTTCTCACTTTCTTCCTAGCTACGAATATGTTTACTTCCACAATTTCTATTTACTCTCTTAGGGCTTCCTTGAGATGGCTATTTGCACTTGTACAGATATGCAAATTGTTTAATTAAGGAAGATGCCTCTATAGGATTTAAAAGTATAGGGCCCTCATGGCAGTTTGAAACTATGAAATTTTGAACCTTGTTCTCTAATTGAACCTTTTTCTACCTACTTGTTCATACCTCTATTTTATAATATTCTTTATGTTAAATCCCAACAGTTTTCCTCTATTTTTTATGTATAGTTGTTTCAAATTTTCAGTTAATTTTAAATTAGCTTTCATAAATTCATCTCGATTATTATGTTCCACAAGCACATTTGTTCACCCATCTTTTTGTCCATTCACTCTTTAAATATATATTAAATATCTGTTTTTCAGCAGCGTTTGGGCTCCATGTTAGAGTTACAAAGAACAAGATAGCAGTCAAGGAAATTGCAGAGTTGAAAAAAAAATGGATAAATGCACTTCAGAGTTTATATATTTTAGGAGAGTTTGTTTTTTGTCATGAAAAGTCAGCTTGAACTAGCATAAGGATAAAATGGGAACCACAAACTATGAGAAGCCCGTTCTGGATCATATGCCCATCCTGAACAGACGGACTATGTCCAGGTGGCAACAAGTGTGTGAGAGCTTCTGACTGGGTCATGAATCACTGCATATCAATGAACTGTGGCCATTGGTTCAGGTCAATGAGTTAGGGACAGACAGGGCCAGGCAGGGCTGGGTAGGGGGCCACAGACTCAGGCTCATGGAAATCCCCAAAATGCCAAGGTGTAAGGTAACCAGAGATCAGGGAGCAAGCCAGACCACCCTGCCCTGGGTGTGGGCACAGAGAGTGTCTTTTTATGACAGTCACCTGTGACCACCAAAGGATAACTAGACCCCAAAGAAGAAGAAAGCCATTACAGATGTTCTCACCAGTCCTCACTCAAACCAAGACGGCACAAGAATCTCAAGGCCACAAGTTTCTCAGTCAGTTCTCAATAAAAGACTGCCCACTACAAGCCCTCAGGGGCAACCCTGTCGGGCCCCTCTCACTCCTGAGAGCTTGCTCTGGATCTTGGCTTAATCAACTTCTATCACTTTCTTCATGCTCCGTTGCGCATGAGATTCATGCTTCGACTCTGTAAGACAAGCACCAAGCCCTCCCGTGTCATCATGTCATCAATGTTGTGTAGAACGGCTGTTTCCAAGGTAATCACATAAATCGGTAAGGAGGGATAACTAGAGTTGGGCACTTGTAGACAAAGCTGTTTTCCTAGTTGGTGTTTCAGTGATATTTTAGGAAACTGGGGTCACAACAGGTTAAGTATTAGGAGATGGAGTCAAGGGAACTTCATGAATGTGGTATACCTAGAACTTCAAGCTTTAAGTGATGAGTAGGTATTTGCTAGGTGGGTAAAGATCGCGAGTAGACAACTACTCCAGGCAGTGTAGCTGCTGGAACAAACACTTGAAAATGACAGAGCCGGATGGGTCAAGAGCACAGTATGTGGTCAGAGCTTGGTTATAATCTTTGAGTGGGAGAAGGGGGACTGCAGACGGGGAATCAAGATGACAAACAGGTTGGAGGGTCAGGGGTACGTGAGCTACTTTCAAAGTTTTAAGCAAGTAACTTTTCTTTCCCGAATTAAAAGTTTGCATGGAAACCTAATATATACAACAGATAGAACACTGGCTTGTTCTGGTTGAAGGCAGACAGGTGAGTACAGAAGCAGAACTGGCTCAACTTGCCCCTGCCCCCCCTTTAGAGTCCACTATAAAACCATGAGAACTACTGAAGTGGACAACATGAGAACTACTGAAGTAGACAGGGGAGATGACAAAATTACATTTTTGAAAGAGCACTTTTAACAATATGGCTAGTATGGCTGAGACTCAAACTAAGGATATTAGGAGACGATTTTAAAAGCCTAGCCTTGGGGCACCTGGGTGGTGGAGAATCTGCCTTTGGCTCATGGCGTGATCCTGGGGTCCTGGGATTGAGTCCCACATTGGGTTCCCTGCAAGGGTCCTGCTTCTCCCTCTGCCTGTGTCTCTGCCTCTCTCTCTGTGTGGGTGTCTCATGAATAAATAAATAAAATCTTTAAAATATTTTTTTAAAAAGTAAAAGCCTAGCCTTAGTTTTTGAATGAAAAACTAAAACTATTTAAAGCTAGAATAAAGGGAAAGAAGCATTATAAAACTGTTCCTTGGAAATAATAATACCTAGCATTCAAAAATCTAAGTTCATAATGATAAACACAGCAACATGAATGGATCTCAAATACATGCTTAGCAAAAGAAGCAACACACAAAAGTGTAAATACTGCAAAATTTCATTTATATGAAATTTTAGAAAAGGCAAACCAATCTGCAGGAACAGAAAACACATCAAGGATTGCCTATTGCCTAGAGCCGTATCTTCTTGTGATTGCGGGGCCGGGGTGGGGAATGGTGGGGGGCAGGCAGGGAATTGACTGCAAAGGGGCACAAAGGAACTTACTGGGCTAATGTTGCATCTCTTGATTGTGGGGGAAATTTCATGGGAGTATAAAAATTCTCAACAATCATCAAACTGTATATTTCAAGTTATACCTCAATGAAGTCGATTTAAGAAAGAATAAGCCCTCAATTCAGATTTAGGTCTATTGCTAAATAGCTGCATGACTTTAATAAATCCAGTGTACCCTCTGAACCTCATTTTCTACAACTGCATGAGGAGAATAATGAGTAACACTGTCCAGTCTACCTAACAAGTTTGCTTATAAGCTAAAGTCAAATAGATAAAAGACGCCAAAGCAATTTTTTAAGTGTAAAGCTCTATAGCATTAAGTTATGATGTTATCATTGGGTCAGCAATTTTAACAATGGGATTATATTATTCTTAAACAGGGTACATAATTAGGCATATTTCAGAGGGCTGGTAAAGTGTTTGCCTACAAAGCCTGTCATCAACCCCTGTTATTGGTTCAAAATTGAATCGGAATTATTCTGATTAATTTTTTTAAAGAGCTAAAAAGAGTAAGTGGTGAAAAAAATATGATTTATTTTCTTCAAATTCAGCTACAGAAGAAAATTATGAAAAGGTACAATTCATATATTATTCCTATTAGAATAACTTTATTTCACCACTATCAAGAAGCATTTATAAACCGTTTACTATTCAGAAAGCCCTGTGAGCTTGCAAAGAAATATGAAATGTTTTAAGTTTAAATTAAATTTCATTTTAAAGTATTCATGATTTAATGTTAAAGCTACCACTGGGAAGCTTTCAGGAGCCTAAATCTAGAATAATGAAATCTATAGCAAATATTTACTGTCATTTTCAACTATCTCTTATATAGCACACACATATATATATTGGAATAACATGGATAATTAGAATTAGATTTCAACATACTTATACAAGAAAAAGAGTTTGGACATAAGTTTAAAATTTCAGAGGTTCAGAGGTGCCTGGGTGGCTCAGTCGGTTAAGCATCTGACTCTGTTTCTGCTCAGGTCACGATCCTGTGGTTGTGAGATCAAGCCCTGCATTGGGTTCCATGCTCAGCTTGGAGCTTGGAATCTGCTTCAGATTCTCTTTCCCTCTGTCCCTCCCCTTGTGCTCTCTCTCTCTCTCAACTCTCTCAAACAAATTAATTAACATCTTAAAAAGAAATTTCAGAAGTTCAGATGGAATGGGTAAATAAATAGAATAGGACCTCTAAGAATCATTCTCTTATGCTCCCCGAAAAGTAAAAGCTTTTATAGGAAACAAAACCAAACAAACCTTTGATTCTACTTGTGGTCGTATATAATGCCTGGTTTGTTTCTATTTCCTATGGAAAGGCGCATTCGTTATCTGAGAATAGGTATTGCAGGCTGGCGTTGGTAAATTCTCCATTATCCAGGCAGTAACCCTCAGTGTTCACAGTCTCAAAGCCTAGTCTTATAAAGCAATTAAGAGGTAACATATTTTGTAGCAATGGATTCCTATAAAGTGAGTTCAAGAGTGATGACCGGAACAAGAATACCAATATCAAAGTTTATTATAAGAAGTAGAACTACAGCAACAAAACCGATAATAAGTGAACATTATCGGTCCATTTCATCCAAAACATAATTAGAATCTCACTTGGTGGGCCTGGGAATAGAATAAGAGGCATGAAAAGAACTGGAAGTGTAATAGTAGCAGGCTAAAATAATTTGACATGACTGGGTGATAATGAGAATGGTCTTGTCAATAGGTTAGAAACCAGAAGTTCTGCAAGGCCCCCTTTCGGAGGCCCCTTCATTCTAGCCAGTGCTTCAATGAGATGGACACTCTTGTCCTTGTGACTCTTCTTGGTCATTCTGTGGCAGGCCAATCCCTCACCACTTCGAATTGATAGACACTTTCTATATAATTAATATATTCAGTTAGATAACTTAGAATATAAATATTCTGAATCATGGTATATTGGATCTTATGCATACTTTGTGGCAGGCAATCTTATTTCTGTCATTTTTACTTAATTTCTTTAAAACGACAATTACAGGTTCTTTAGGCAAGAAGTTTTGTCATTTTTTTGTCATCTCCTCTCTCAGACTCTAGAGCAGAGTTCTAATCACATAACTGACACAGAATTACTGATCATCTGCATGATATTTGCAGATTCAAAGTGAATTCTTATCAATTTAAACTAGTACACAAAAAATAAACTAGTATAGATGTTTAATATGGTGAACAATTGCAAATAAACATATACATACATAAATGTTTCCTGAGTAAACATTTGTGTGCAGTCGATTCCTGGTGAAACGAGAAAACTCATTTCAATCTTTCTTTCTTTTTTTTTTTAATTTTTATTTATTTATGATAGTCACAGAGAGAGAGAGAGAGAGGCAGAGACACAGGCAGAAGGAGAAGCAGGCTCCATGCACCGGGAGCCCGATGTGGGATTCGATCCCGGGTCTCCAGGATCGCGCCCTGGGCCAAAGGCAGGCGCCAAACCGCTGCGCCACCCAGGGATCCCTCAATCTTTCTTTTTATCAAAAGAATAAAACCTTTATTCCCTATTTCTATCAATCAAGGATCTGTTGCAGGTATCATATAAGCAAGAAGTGAATGATCACTAAGAAAATTGTTGGAAGGGCTAGAGGGCCAGCTGTTGACCAAGCATCTAAGATTACTTCTAGAAAACCATCACAGTAGCCGCCCAGGGAGCTGCCGCCTGCCGAATGAGGAAGCCTAGAAGTCTGGGAGCCACTGCTGCAGCTCCCAGCTCCGGAATCAATCCAGCTCTGCTGAGGCCTGTAGAGCAAGATGTTGCCACCACACTCTCTGCTGTAAAATATGGAAGACATAAGACATCACCCCAACCACTAGTTTCAAAAGAACATTATTGCAGCTAAGTCCATGCCAGGAAAGTGGGAGCTCGGTATTCTCCCTCTAAATGCCTGCAAATAGGAGGAAGAGTTATTGAAACCGGTGACAAAGTTAATAAGGAAAATCCAAAGTTATTCTTGCTTGCTAGTACAAACGGGAGAATCCCCAGGGAGGGGGCCTCTGCATCACTTCTTGCTTCCAAATCCCTCATGGGTGTATTGGCTTAGAAGCTGCTAGGTCACATGTGAAACCGAGCTATCAAGGGACCAGAGAAGCCAGGATTATGAGTAGGGTGGGGTGGAAGGGGCATGCAGGGCACAGAGATCATGCAGGGCACAGAGATAAAACATATGACAGGTGCCAATCCTGTACTTGCACAAGCCTTGGAGTGAGTTCATCCTTAAATGTGGGGGACTGGGCACCTCACTTGTCTCTCTAGTCCTGGTCATGCTGAGGAGTCTCTAGCCCCTCAAATGGAGCAGGTTGAAAGAGAGTTCATAAGCCAAACTGCAGTGTTGACCACCGCATGCCCCTTGTCTCCTTACCCCCTTCCTCCCACAGTAAAACTACCAACAAGCCTAAGGCAACACAAAGCCGCTATGCATGCTTTTGTCTGCCACAATACGAGCGCCCCACAAATAAGTGAAAATTTAACATCTTTTCTCCATTTTAAATAAAAGACAATTGTTATCACCTATAAGATACCAAAAAGAAAACCAAATACCCTAAGACCAGACATTGAGTTTTCTGCTTATTTTATCTCTTTGTTCCAGAATGCCAGTAGCCATAGAAACGTTTCTGATCAATCTAATTCATGTTATAACTTTTAGTTACTCTATTTATCATAACTAGGAGAGGAACTGTATTCTCCTGTAATTGCAAGAGTCATTATCTCCTAGATGAAATGTCAAAAACAAACAAGCAAACAAATATGGTTCAGTCTTTGTGCCCAGTAGGAGAAAACATAATCAGAAGAAACTGCTGCAGTTTCACAGCTAAATAATGCCAGATTTTTGGATACCACTGAAAGTTTCTTGAAGTGTTTTTCCCTTCTGACAGAGAACACTCGGAGAGTTCACCTAGGATAATAATAAATGCTTAACAAGAGGACAGAATCAAGTCTATTTGTTCCTAAAATAATACCTTAGTTGATTTATTTGTGAAAGCAAAGCTGCATATTCAAGCAGAGCCGCAATATTCATATGCAGAGCTGCATATTCAAATTTTCCTTGATAAGGCATTAATAAGAAAAAGTATAACATATTACCAGTATATTCTTATGGCAAAAAAAAAAAAAAACCAACAAGCTTGAGGAAGGAATACAGAAAGTATCTGGGTGAGGGTAGGAATTGCAATTTTAGGTGTGACATCCTGAGAATGTATTTCTGAGAAGAGGACTTTCTAGTAATAACCCAAAGACTGAAGGAAGAAGGAGTTACCCACGCTGATATCTTGGGAGAAGGGTAGCCAGCTTAACAGAACTCAATTCCTGAAGTAGAAGCATATCTGGAGTGTTGCAGGAGTTTGATGTGCTTGGAGCTGTGAGCATGAGTGAGGTAGGAAATAAGATACCAGAGAGTCAGATCCTGGAAGGCTCTGGCTTTGACCATTTATGAGAACTAGTCTTAAAAAAAAAGAAATTCAAGACTTAAAAACAAAAAAATAGATCAAAAAAGACGGAAACTTCCTTACACTGGAAAACTGGAACCTACAAAAATATCCAGAGCATGTAGTACCTTTAAAGATAAAATGTTAAAATCATTCTCTTTAACATCAAGGATGTCAAGAATGTATACTCTCATGTTCTCATTATTTTTCTTTACACATTGCAACGAAGTCCCAGTCAGAACATTTAAAAGAGGGATCCCTGGGTGGCGCAGCAGTTTGGCGCCTGCCTTTGGCCCAGGGCGCGATCCTGGAGACCCGGGATCGAATCCCACGTCGGGCTCCCAGTGCATGGAGCCTGCTTCTCCCTCTGCCTATGTCTCTGCCTCTCTCTCTCTCTCTGTGACTGTCATAAATAAATAAAACTAAAAAAAAAAAAAAAAAGAACATTTAAAAGAAAACAAATAAACAAACAATCAGAAAATAAACAAAGCCATAGTGATTAAAAGGAAAAGTATCAAAATTGCAGATGAGATGATTGCTGTTAAAAATCACCAATGAACCCACAGATAAAACATTAGAACTAATGCGTTTACGAATGATGATGGATATCAAACCAACGTACAAAATAAAGCAATGATTGATTGGAAAATGTAATTTAAAATAAACCATTTACTGCATGAGGAAGAAAAAAACATATGGCTAAAAATTTTAGAAGTAGTGTAGTAGAAATAGATGGCAGCATTCATTTGAAGACGTTATAGATTTAAATAGGAAGAGATATCCAGGTCTCTAGTTAGGAAGACTCACTCTAATAAAAGTGCTGCTTCTCCCTAGACCATTTCTAATCAGTATTCTCACAGGGTGGGGATAGATGAAGGGAGTCAAAAGTTAAAAAAAAAAAAAAGTCACGGGATCTTTGTAAAACTTTATAACTAGTTTTAAAAAAAATTATTTGGAGAAAGGACCCTCTTCTTCAAAAGAGGGGCCAGAATTTGACCAGGGAGTGGTCAGACTGGGAGGTCAACATTAGGTGCAGCTGGGGGCACCCCGGAGACCCTGCCAGTAGGGTGCACAGGAGATTCAAGGGCCAGAGCTTGCTGGCCAACATTGGCTACGGGAGCGCACGACCACACGCACGTGCTGCCCAGTGGGTTGCCCAAGTTCCTAGTCCACAGGGTCGAGGAGCCTGAAGTGCTGTGGATGCGCAAGAGACCTCAGGTGCAAAGATGGCTCACAACATCTCCTCCAAGAGCCGCAAAGCCCATGTGGGACGAGCAGCCCACTGGCATCAGTCACCATCCCAAAGGCAGGCTGTGCGGTGAAGAAAATAACCAGACAGACAGCTTATGCGCAGTTGTATTTGTGTTAATAAAAGCATAAAACTCCAAAAATATGACTTGGGGTAAAGAATCAAAAATTGCCGTGAAGATGATTTTCTTTCCTATAACAAAAACTACTATGAAGCTATGATTATTTAATAGTATAGCATTTGCTCAAGGATGGAATTCCAGACACATAAGAGAATCGGAAGTCCATAGGTGATTCTATCTATAGATGAAAATCAATTTAATTCATGACATGGTTGTCAGTGCAGATCAGTGAGAACAAATGGTTTTAGATCATTATTTATCCATTTGGGAAAAAAAAAAAAGGTCAAGTTAGCTCTCTACATACTCAAAGAATCAATTCCAGATAGATTTAAGTGAGAATGGAAACCTCTATAATTATTATGGGATATTTATGACCTCAGGGCAGAAAAGAGTTTAATTAATAAAAATCAGAAAATCCAAATCATAAAACAAAAGATTGATAAAAATCTATTATTAGACTAAAATGAACAACTTCTGATCATTACAAGACTCCATAAAGACCAAAAAACACAAGCTAAGAATCGAGAAAATTCTCACAACATATACAGCCAACCAAGGATTATTACCCTACCAATCAATCAATAAGAGTAAAAGGAAACACCCAATTACAGTTGAACTGAAATCTCCAGAAGACATTTCATAGAAGAGGTACATGGATGACCTTTGGATACAAGGAAAGATGTACAGACTCATTAGCAAACCCAGAAGCGCGTTGACGTCTTAATAGCTCTTCGTTCTACAACACGGTATTAGCAAGGACGTGGAGCAACGACAATATTCATGCACCGCCTGCGAAGGGAAAATTGTTGCAAACACTTTGGGAGAGAGTTTGCCAGTGGGTAGTGAAGTCGAACAGGTACGGTTCCCTCTCCTGTTGTACGTATTAGGAAAACTCTTGCACAAGCGCAAAAGAAGGCGACGTGTGAGGCGCCAGTGTTTGCAAAAGAGAGTAAGTGTTAGTATTTTAAAGGCTGGTCGGTGGTAGAAGGGGTTAACAACCGTGTTGAACTGATGGGGTGTTACTCAGTCAGTGAAAATAGATTAACTAGAGCTGTGAACTAGCTTAAGTAATCCGAGGCCTCGGATATAAGGCCTGTAGGACTATACCACAGAAGCACACACAGCGTGATTCTATCATCAAAAAAATTTTAATTAGGGAATACTGATCGTACATTCTTTAGAGTCACTTATGTCTGTGAGAGAAACTGTGAAAAAGTTAAGGGGCTGATTAGCCACAAACGTTAGGATGACGATGTCCCCCTGAGCTGAGTGAGACTGGTGTGCTCGGGGCGGGACACGCAAGGGGCACAGGGGAAGCTTTGAACTGTCTCTCACCTTGGGCTGCGGGTCTAGTTCTTGCTCTGTCTTTACATTTGAATGTATGTTTACAACCTGCGTGAACCTCTAACCTCTCTAAAGCTATAAAGCATCGCAAACAAACATAAATATCATTTTTATTTATCCTTGTCTAATGAAAACGTTGAGGTCTCTAACTTAGCACGCACAGTTTCATGAAATGCTCTAGTGATACAGACTCACACGTGTCTCCAGCTTCACTTGATTAATTCCCATGCCAAAATTGTCCATATTTCCTCCAAAATCCACACCCTCCATGTGCAGAGCTGCACCTTCTGATCAACCAAAAACACTCCTGTGGGAGAGAGCACGTGAATGAGGGGCACGTCGGGCGCTAAGTGTCCGCCGTGGCATCTGGCCCAGCGCAGAGCCTGAGCACTGCCGCATTCTGGATCAGATGCTCTCCCAGGTATTCGTGGGAGTGTCTCAGTGAGTTCTCAGGAACTCAGGATGCACCTGCTATCATTTCTATTTTGCAGATAAACAAAAAAACAAAAACAGGCTCAGCAACGATTAAGCAATTTATGTATGGCCGCCCAGCTACCATAGGGTAGGAGAGACAATTACTCCCTGGTCTTCAGGTTCTGAAGCTGGGGCTCCTCCTCCTGCACCCCACAAAGTCCCTGGGCCACAGACGTCCTGCGCGGTAGCTTCAGTGGGACAAGAGCTTAATCAATACTGGATGAATGAAGGGGTGAGACCATGGGTTTCCTGCAGACACGGTCTGACTTGAACATGGATTGTTTTGTGTCCAGCCTGTGATTTCCCCCACCTTCAGGGATGTCTCTGCATAACCCTGGGCGACAAACGCTCACGTAGTCATTGGAAATCACCTTCTCGTGAGTGGATCGTTTTAGACGACGCACTAAGCAAACCATCTCACCGTAACCCAATTATTTTAACTCCATCTTCTTCCCTTTTTTTATGATACTGTACTTGGCCTGCGAACACAGGGCCAAAGTGCTGACTGCTAGCGATAAACTCTGCATGAAAATCTCACAGGATAGAAGTTTCAAGTTATCAAAAAAAAAAAAAAATAGAATTAGGCCTTTGTGTTGCAAATTCTGTACTTCCCAAATGCTGCCAAGTGTTGTTTTGTGAAACAAACAACTGTGCAGCACGGGGAAAACGTTTACTTTTTGACAAAAAGGTTTTGTCGGACTCAGACTACTCTTAGCTGAAGAGTCTAGAGACTATCCCTCCCTTTCCGCTCAAGTAGCTGCATATTGAACAGTCGCGGGGCTTCAGCAGCTTCTTAATTTCTAAGCAAGATTAATTTGGTAAGCAAGTGTCTATACTACTCCCCAAGACCTCCCTCCACCAGTGGGGGAATCCTTTGCTAATAGAATCACAGAGTTATTGTAGAATCGGCGAGCGGCAGAAGAGCACTTATTTGCATGTCGTACATGGAGAACCCTTTATGCCCACACAAAATAGTCAGATTTTGTCTGAAAATAATTTCTGGGCGATCCAGGGGAATCGGTGCCGAGAAGGAGCCCGCCCTAGGGCTTCCTGGGTGTTTTCATGTGTCGCGAAACAACTACAGACTAGGTGGCTTCTGTGTTAAGTAGTGAAGGTGGACTTTTTGTTTTCTGGGTGATTTATACTCAAGGCTGATGGAACGACAAACCTCGATAATTTCATAATTCTTTCCTCCCTCCTTCACTCCCTCACTTTGCTTCCTTCCTTCCTTCCCCCTCTGTCTCTCTTTCTTCTTTCAACCTCTTGCCTTTCTTCACTCTTCTTTTTCTCTTTCCTTTCATTCTATTCTCAGAGAAGACAACAAAAGCTGGACTTTTAAGTCCTATAGCTGCAGTAGGAAAAATCTGTTTTTTTTTTTTTTTTTAATCTCTGGGTTTTGAATAGTGATGGAACTTCAGTAAAAATTTAATCGTGGAGGGAACCGTTATCTTAATCAGAGGCAGTGGGCCTCCCACCTCCCGCTGCCATGGCCGGGACACCCGGTAGTGTGATGGGGCAGCTGATCAGGTCCCTCCTCCTCTGAGCCACAGCGTGCTTATTAAAGGAGACTCAGGTGAGAGGCTCGTGTCAAGGTGCGTACAGATGGCAAAGCTTCCTATCAGGTGGGAGCAAGACAATGTTCCTTTTCTCCCCTTTAATGTCTGGAATCACAATGGATGTAGCACTTCCTGGATTTGCTATAATAAATTCCATTCGGCTACTTGGAGAAGGGGAGTGATTTGAAAAAGGAAGGCTTGCACACTGTCTGGTTGACAAGTCACTATGTTTGATGTTGGTGGGACTGGGGGAAAACACAGGGAAACGTCATTTCACCTACGGCAACCCAGCAGAACCCTGTGCCTCACCTCAGGGCTCCTACTCCGTGTTCAACTTGTCAGCCATGTCACGATAGGGAATATTTTAAATAGATTTTTTTAAATTAAATTCAAATGCATAATGTAGAGTACATAAATATTCATCCAAGCCATCAAATGAACCAAATTCGTAGACTGACGGTAAATATATATGTATACATCTTAAAAGATTAAACCTATTCTGGTTTCTTGTTTACGTCTCCATGATTCGTTCTCATGTAACTCGGTTTGTTGTCTGCACGTACAAGTTCACTGTAAACTTGCAGTCCTTGGCCTGTCCTCTCCAGACTGATTGTAATCAAGACAAAAATTTTGCTTTGACTCTGTTTCTTTTTGCTCAGTAGAGTGAAGTGAAGTCTCTGGCCTAGAGTGCATGGGCTCGAGGACACCAAAATGCTCTGCTTCCAAATTTTACTTGCTAGTTGAAGCAGATTGGGGGAAAAAAAAATGAAAACATAAAACAAGAACAGATTAGAAATGCAGTGTCGAAAAGGATTATGGAAATATTTAAGGCTTTATTGAGTATGTTAGGATTACCTGTTTGTGGAATATTCCCCAGACATCCGTCCATGACGGTATTGCTATTGATTAACATGCTGAAATACCATTTTCTCCCCTTGCTTCTGATAAATTTTGTGGAGACTCTTATTTTGAGTTTTAGTTTTATTACTTAAGTCTAAAAGATTAGGTGAATCCCATATGCTCCCTGAACTTCATCTCTAGAATTATAATAGCACAAAGCACAGGGATTCTGAGATTTCCATTATCATTTTTTTTTATTTTTAGATTCCACATAGAAGTTATATAGTATTTGTCTTTCTCTGTGTAGCATTTTCTTACCATAATGCCTTCAAGGTCCATCCATACTGTTGCATATGGCAAAATTTCATTCTTTTTTATAGCTGAATAGTATTCCAATATGTATTTCTTTATTGATTCATCCATTAATGGACAACTAGGTTGTTTCCATTTCTTGGCTCTTGTAAATAATACTGCAGTAAACATAGGAGTGCAGATATCTTTACAAATCACTGTTTTTGTTTTTCTTCGGAGAGATACCCAGAAGTGAAATTGTGGGAACATATGGTAGTTCTATTTTTAGGTTTGTTTTTTTTTTTTTTTTGAAGATTTTATTTATTTATTCATGAGAGACAGAGAGAGAGAGAAAGAGGCAGAGGCACAGGCAGAGGGAGAAGCAGGCTCCAACCAGGGAGCCTGACGTGGGTCTTGATTCGGGGTCTTTAGGATCATGCCCCAGGCCAAAGGCAGGCGCTAAACCGCTAGGCCACCTGGGATGCCCAATTTTTAGTTTTTTTGAGGAGACTCCACACTGTTCTTCATAGTAACATTCTGACAATTTACATTCCCAGCAACAATTCACATGGGTTCCCTTTCTTCACATCCTCACCAACACTTGTCATTTCTTGTCTTTTTGCAGATGGCCATTCTAACAAATGTGAAGTGATGTCTCACTGTGGTTTTGATTTGCATTTCCCTGATGATTAATGATGTTGAACATCTTTTCATGTACCTGTTATTCTTTGGAAAAATGTCTATTCAGATCTTCTTCCCATTATTTGTCTTGTTTTTGCTATTGAGTTAGGATTCTTTATATATTTTGGGTATTAGCCCCTTATCAAATATATGATTTGCAAATATCTTCTCCCACTTAGTAGGTTGCTCTTTTATTTTGTAGGTAGTTTCCTTTGCCAGATTTTTTAGTGTGATGTGATATCATTTGTTTATTTTTGCCTTTGTTGCTTTTGCTTTTTGTGTCAGATTCAAAAATTTTACTGCCAAGACTTATGTCAAAAAGCTAACAACCTATTTTTTTTTCTAGGATATTTATGGTTTCAGGTCTTACATTGACGTTTTTAAACCATTTTGAGTTAATTTTTGTACGTGGTGTAAGATAGTGGTTCATTCTTTTACATGTGGCTGTCCAATATTCCCAACAAAACTTACTGAAGAGACTGTCCTTTGCATATTCTTTTTTAAAGATTTTATTTATTTATTCATGAGAGACACACAGAGAGACAGAGACACAGGCAAAGGGAGAAGCAGGCTCCATGCAGGGAACCTGATGGGGACTCGATCCCAGGGCCCCGGATCACACCCTGAGCTAAAGGCAGATGGTCAACCACTGAACCACCCAGGTGTCCCCCAAATACATTCTTATACCCCATGTCTTCAGAAATTTCCCACTAGCCTCCATATCCTAGAGAAAATAGGAGAATATTGAAAGTGGGATAACTGATAACACTGGCATCAAGAATGAAAAATCAGAGGACATTGTTAATAGTTGTAATATTCCATTTGTAGCATTATGAATTTTCATTTTTATGTCGCATATATTTCATTATATTAATTTTTTGAATGAACAAAATTAATCAAACAGAGAATATCTAAGCTCTTTGCCTGAAGATTTCCTAGGTTAGCGAAATAGCCTTGGCCTTAAAGTCATATGGGAAGAAAAAAGAGCATCTACCAGAAATGAGAAGGAAAGATGACTAATTCTTGTTCTAAGAGAGTAATCCCGTTTACCACTCAGTGTGCCGGCCCAGGTGGGAGAGGAAGAGGAACAACAGTCCATGTCAAACTTAGCTCAAATTCTATATGCTTTGTAATCTCCATCCCAGAAACTAATGTCCTCAGACTTAATATCTTAATTCTTGCAGAGAGATTTCCTTGTTTAGCTCCAGATTTATTCTTGGATCATGATAAGAGAAGGAAAGAGGCCTGATCTTCTCTAACAGCCTATTAGTTTCACCCAAACAATCATCTTTTACATATTCCTACCTTAAGTACTGAGAGATCTATCTACACTTTTCTCTGGTGATCTTATTAGTTGCTGGTTTTAAATCTCACCCATATGCTGATGAAATTAAACTGCATAATTTCTGCCAATAAATGCTCCTTAAATTCCAAATTTGAGCATCCAATTTTCTATATTCCCACTTGGGTGTTTAATATTATGACTAAAGGAGAACTTCTATTCTTCCATTTTCTCCTTTGCAAAGTAACTACCTTTCTGTCTATGCTTGTGATTTGGGGAAATCTGTTATTTACTCTTTGGAATCCAGTAAGCCTATAGATTCTGTATCCAATATTTTCTTTTATCTCACCATCTCTCTTTCTCCTTCCCTCTCTCTTTCTCATCCTGTGTCCCGCTCCCTCAAATACCCTCTCAATAAAGGGGAAGTTATCTTCATTATTTAGACTTTTGTAAACTTTCCAATTGCTTCCATTCAAACTAATTTTCTTCACATAGTCACCAGAGATATTTTTTCAATTTTCTGATAAAGTTCAAATTCCTTAAATTGGTAGGAAGTGCCCCTAATGATTTACTTTCCTTCCTCTTTAACAAAAAATGCTTTCCTCGTGCCCCGTAATGTAGCCATAATAAAGACTATCCGTTTCCCATAAAGTGCTATCCTCTTCCATATGCTAAAACTAATGCCTGCAATTATCATCATCTCCTCACTCATTGCCTGATGGATTTCCTTCTACCCTTTAGGACTCAACACAAGCATCACTTCTTCTCTGAATTAACCCTAATCCTTAGGAGCTGCAGCCTTTTGTCATTACCTCTGCCTACCTCTATTAGCGTTATTTTCACTTGGATTCTAACAATATAAGACAATATGGAACTTTGTCCTTCTTCTCTACTTCTTATTAGATTATGAAGTCTTTGACACTAAGAATTTTTTTCTCTTCTTTTTTGTCTTGCTTATCTTTAAATCAACAAGAATCTAGCACAAAGTCTGGCAAAAGTTGGTGCTCTACAAATTTTTTGTGCAAGAATGAATGTTGCCACATAAAAAGCATTTTCTTATCCCTTTAAGATAAATCATTTCAGAATTATTTAACATAGTAATCTATTAGGTAATCTATTAGGTGTTTGGTAGATATATTCCTCCATTAACACCATCTTCACCCTAAAATATGTAACAAAATTGCAATATAAATTGTATTCTAGGGACGCCTGGGTGGCTCAGTGGTTGAGCATCTGCCTTTGGCTCCGGGAGTAATCCTGGAGCCCTGAGATCGAGTCCTACACTAGGCTCCCTGCAGGGAGCCTGTTTCCCCCTCTGCCTGTGTGTCTCTGCCTCTCTCTCTATGTCACATGAATAAAAAAATAAAATCTTTAAATAATAATAATAAAATAAAATGTATTCTAGCTTTTACTTTGCTGTGGAGAAATGAAATACTTTGTATGGAGACTGCATTTAAAGAGAGAACTATTAAATCTCTGGTATAGTTACAAGGTGTGATACCTTTATCTGTGAGTTGAGTTGCAGGGCATTTTCATAACAAGAAATTGGAAGTTTGAGCTTAGAGTGGTGTTACAAGGGGCATCCCTGCAAGTGGTGAGATGTTTTAATCATCTACAGTTACAGGAGAAAGCCCTTTGAAATAAAAGAAAATGGGGCAGCCTCGGTGGCTCAGCGGTTTAGCGCTGCCTTCAGCCCAGGGTGTGACCCTGGAGACCTGGGATCGAGTCCCACATCGGGCTCCCTGCATGGAGCCTGCTTCTCCCTCTGCCTGTGTCTCTGTCTCTCTCTGTGTCTCTCATAAATAAATAAATAAATAAATAAATAAATAAATAAATAAATAAATTCTTAAACAAAACAAAACGAAACAAAATAGGAGTCAATCCTCTCAAACCCTGCTGCTTCTTTATGAACTAATTTAATGCAATATTCTTAATCCTTTGTTATCATTTCAATAATCTTCCCAGCATCTTCACCAGTAGATTCCAGCTCAAGAAAACACTTTCTTGGCTCATCCATAAGAAACAACTTTTCATCTGTTAAAGTTTGGTCATGAGGTTGCAGCAATTCAGTCCCATCCTCAGGCTCTACTTGTAATTCTAGTTCTCCTGCTGTTTCTACCACAACTGCAGTTACTTCCTCCACAGAAGTCTCGAACCCCTCAAAGTCACCTCTGAGGATTGGAATCAACTTCTTCCAAACTCCTCTTAATGCTGATAGTTTGACTGCTTCTAATGAGTCATGAATGTACTTAACGGCATCTAGAAAGGCGATCCAAACTGTTGTTAATGTTGATACTCTGACCTCTTCCCATGAATCATGGATATTCCTAGTGACATTTAGAATGGTGGATCCTTTCCAGAAAGTTTTTAATTTATTTTCCCAAATCCGTCAGCGGAATCTCTAACCGTGGCAGCTACAGCCTTATGAAATGTATTTCTTCAATAATAAGACTTGAAAGTTGAAATTACTCCTTGATCCACAGGCTGCACAAAGGATGTCATGTTAGCGGGCATGACAACAATGTGAACCTCATTGTATATCCCCATCAGATGCTCTTGGGTGACAGGTGCGTTGTCAATGAGCATTAATATTTTGAAATGAATCTTTTCTTTCTGAGCAGTGGGTCTCAACAGCAGGCTTAAAATATTCAGTAAACCATGTTATAAACAGATGTGCTGTCATCCAGACTTTCTTGCTCAATTTATAGAGCACGGGAAGAGGAGATTTAGCATAATTCTTAAGGGCCATAGGATTTTCGGAGACCTTAATGAAATGAAGGCTTCAAGTTGGAGTCACCAGCTGCATCAGCACCTGACAAGTGAGGCCGCCTGCCTTTCGAAGCTTTGAAGCCAGGCATTGACTTCTCCCCTCCTGCTGTGAAAGTCCCAGATGGCCACTTCTTCTAAAAAGAAGGCTGTTTCATCCACATTAAAAGTCTGTTGTTTAGTGCAGCCACCTTCGTGAATTATCTTACCTAGATGCTCTGGGTACCTTGCTATGGTTCCACATCAGCACTTGTTGCTTCACCTTGCACTTGTATGTTATGAAGACAGCTTCTTGCCTCAAGCCTCACGTACCAACCTCTGCTAGCTTCAGACTTTTCTTCTGCAGCTTCCTCGCCTCTCTGAGCCTTTACAGAATTGAGAGAGTTAGGGCCTTGCTCTGGATTAGGCTTTGGCTTCAGGGAGTGCTGGGGCTGCTTTGATCTTATATCCACACCACCACAGCTTCACCACGACTTTCTCCATTTCTGCAATAAGGCTCTTTCACTTTCTTATCCTTAATATGCTCACTGGAGTAGCTCTTTGCATTTCCTTCAAGAACTTTTCCTTTGCATTCACAACTTGGCTAACTTGATGCAAGAAGCCTAGCTTTCAGCCTGTCTTGGCTCTTGACATGCCTTCCTCATAAACTTAATCAGTTCTAGCTTTTGATTTATGTGCAAGTTTTTCACTTGAACACTTAAAAGACACTGTGGGGTTATTAATTGGCCTCATTTCAATATTGTTGTGTTTCAGGGACTCGGGAGGCCTGAGGAGGGGCAGAGAGATGGCTGAATGGCAGTCGGTAGAGCAGTCAGACACACAGAGTATTTATCAGTTTGTATTTATAAGTTTGTATCCCATATGGGTATAGTTTTTGACTCCCCCAAACAATGACAACATTAAGGATCACTGATCTCAGGTCACTGTAACAAATATAATAATGAAAAAGTTTGAGATATTATAAGAACTACCAAAATGTGACACAGAGACATGAGGTAAGCGAATGCTGTTGGAAAAATGGTGCTAATAGGCTCGCTTGACACAGAATTACTACAAACCTTCATCTTACGAAAAACAATGTTTGTGACACACAATACAGTGCAATAAAGTGATACAGGCCTGCAGTGATAATCCTAAGCAAAATTACAGGTGAGAGATCTACATCTGGAAGAGGTCCATATGCTAAGAACAATATTTTAAAATATTCATGAGAGAAAAGAAAAAACAATCATGAAAAAAGAATATAAGGGTGAGATTCAGTAAGACCTTGAGTCTGCGCTTTGTCTATTTGGGGGGCCTTATGCAAAATCTCCATTTGCCCTAAGGGCCTAGATACAGCCAGACATATCTACCGTCAGTTTCTACCTCATAAGGAGCAAAGGATAGACAGGAAAATAAATGAGGAAACAGTTTAAAGAAAGGAAAACCTTCTGCCTTAAGCAGTTATTATTGTTATTAATAGAGTTAATAATAGAAGTAAGCAGATTAAAAAGAGAAGCAATATTAATAAAACAAGAGGACCATTGATGGAGCTCAGGTTTAGGGTGAGCCTACCAATGGATATAACTTTCCAGGGCAAGTTACTCCCCAGATACCTGAAAGTATATTTCTTACCTTTCCTACCAATTATATTCATTCGGTCATTCCTTGAAACTCAGATCAATTTAGAGAATTTTGGAGCATTGGGCATTTCAGAGGTCCTTATCTAATTGCTCCTTTATATAGAAGCAAAGGAAGCATATAAAGTCCAGAAAGATGACATAATTTGGTGTCACTTACCCTGCTGGAGAGTAGTAGCACCACCAGATCCTATATTTGCCAACTGCCAATTGGATACCACGTTTGCGCCATGAATTTTCCAGTCTGTCTCCAGCATGAGGCCTGACCACTTGAGCGCACACAGCAGAAGAACACAGGCAAGAATTACATCCCATCCCCATTACTATTTGACTTAGGTAAATCATGTCTGTGAGCATCAATTTTATATTTGTAAAGCAGTAATAATAATAATAAATGGGAATAAAAAAAAAAGAAAGATTTATGGAATGCCAGATTCTGTGTTTGGTTCTGAAGACACGGAATTGACTGAAACACAGCCTGTCCTCCCAAAGACCTCCCAACTTTTCAGCGCCACACTTTCCAAACTGTATTTTGTGGCATTCTCGTCCTGTGGGAGCTTAATGATGTTTGGATGAAAAAGTAGGAGAAATGATTAATTTTATGTCATCTTTTGTTGGAGATTTGAAATGCACATTAGCATATTGAAGACTTTCAAAAATTCTGCTTGAAATCGGTTTAGCATTAACAAATAAAGATCTGAAATGATATTTATGAGAGTGCCTTGTTAACCGTACG
The DNA here is from genome assembly GCF_018345385.1 of Vulpes lagopus. Classification (NCBI taxonomy): domain Eukaryota; kingdom Metazoa; phylum Chordata; class Mammalia; order Carnivora; family Canidae; genus Vulpes; species Vulpes lagopus. The sequence continues at coordinate 165,226,212 of NC_054826.1, forward strand.
GTAGAAGACAGATATAATATTCATCATACCCTTTTCCAAATTCTTATTAGTTTATCCTACTTAATTTTTTATTTCACCATTTTTTCCCTACCCTTACTTCGTATCTCTTAAGTAGTTAGTCATTTATAGATTCTAGAGCAAATTCAGATTCAGCCAACATCATTTGCCGGGACTGAGCTAAGCACATTGTCCATGCTTTCTGGCTCAGCATAGTGTAAAAATACTGGCTGCTGTGAGGATGACACTGAACTGCCGACTCCTCTGGGCAGCCGTGAGCTGGAGACCAGTAGCCGTGTTGTCATGGTTGACTCAAAGCAGTTGTCTTAAACACCTCTCAGAATTAAATTGCTACTCACTCCTGTCATCAGCAGTTATGAATGTTGGTCCTTAATGAGATATATAAGATTTTGTTCTGAAAGTCATATTAAAATAAGGACAATAATGAGGTGAAATAGATAAAGGGGATTAAGAATACACTTATTGTGATGAACCCTAAGTATTGTATGGAATTGCTGAATCACCGCACACCTGAAACTAATATAACACTGTATGTTGATTATACTTCAATTAGGAAAAAAAAAAAAAAAGGAAAAAGAAATTGCTTCAGAATGTTTCACGACAACTTCTGATATTAACCAAGTACCTCCATGTGCAGGCTCGGTATTAGGAGACTATATATAATTTATTCCTTTCCACAACCCTTTCAAGGTGGTTGTTATTGTGGGTTTTGCCATTTTTCAGGGAACTATTGAAATCCTTTTTTGGGGGTATTCTATTAATGTGGAAAATTAGATTTATTGATACTTAAATGTTAAACCAAAGTTACATAACTATAATGAAGCCAACTCGTTCATGATGTATTTTTAATATATTTCTAGATTTGGATGGGATATATGTTAAGAAAGTCCATAGCAGTGTTCACGAGGGATACTGGTTTTTATTTTTCTTTCCTTATGATGTTTTGCTAGGTTTTATTATTGAAGATATGTTGGTCTTATAAATAAATTGGGAAGTATTCCCTGGGCCTCTATTTTCTAGAATAGATTGTGAAGGTTGTTATTTTTTCTTCCTTCAATATTTGATAGAACTCACAAGAAAATCTTCTGAGCCTGAAGTATTATTCAGTGAAGGCCTTGATAGTGAATTCCTTTCACATATATTTGTTATTTGTATTTTCTATTTCAACATCTTCTAACAGTTTTTTTCGAGCCCTGTGCTTGAAGAAATTAGTTGATTTCATCAAAGTCATCAAATTCATTGGCCTTATGCTATTCATACTATTTTCTTATTATTCTTTTAGTATCTGCAGGATCTGTAGAGATAATCCATCTTTTTTTCTTGAAATTGGCAAGTTATATTTTCTTCTCTTTTGTTATTTATTGATATAGCTAGGGGTTTATATATTGTATTGATTTTACTAAAGGATCAACTTTTGTCTCTGTTGTTTTCCTCAATTCTGTCTATTTTCCATATCTTTGATTTTTTGTTCTTAGTTTTCTTTTCATATTTCCACTTACTTTGACTTAAATTTTCATGGATTTTTCTAGCCTTTTATGCTGGAAAGTTGTAATATTGAATTTAAACCCTTCTTCTTTGCTAATATAAACAATCAGAGCTATAAATGTCCCTCTAAGCACTGCTTTAGCTGTCCACCACTGATTTTGATATGTTGTATTTTCATTATCATTCAGTTTGATATGTATTCTAATTTCTCTTGTCATTTCTTTTTTGAGCCTTGACTCATGTAGAAGTGTGTTTTACTTTCCAAATAATTGAAGATTTTGCAGATATCTCAGATATCTTTATTTATTGATTACTAAATTAATTTAATTATCTTATGGTCAAAGAAACTACTCTGCAAGAACTAGTGTGTTCAAATTAATGAGAGATATTTTATGGCCTAGTGGATAATTTATCTTGGTAAATGTTTCATGTACACTTAAAAAGAATATGTATTCTGTAGGTGTTGGGTGAAGTATTCTATATCAACTAGATTTAGTTGCTTAATTTTAGTATAATTGTTCTAACAATTACTGACAGAGTGGTGTCAAGATATCCAACCCTGATGGTAGATTTTTTTTCTCTATTTCTGCCTTTTATTTTGTATCATGTATTTTGAAATACATTATTACATATTATTACATATAACCTTATTACATATATGTGTGTGTGTATATACACACAAGAAGTATGTATGTCCACATATGAATATATTTACATACGTGTGTGTGTGTGTATATATATATACCTGTTTTCTTTGCATGGAATATATTTTCTATTCATTTACTTCTCTGTGACTTCATGTTTAAAGTACATTTCTTAAAAAGGAATAAAGTACATCTCTTGTAGACAGCATATATTTGGTATACACGTTTTTATTTAATTTGATAATCTCTGGTTTTTAATTAAAAGTATTAATTCATAAATTAAATTATATTTAAGATAATTTTTATATTGTTTAATTCTAACATCTTGTCAAATGTATATTTTGTTCTGTATTTTTTCCTCCTCTGTTTCTTCTTTTTTTATATATATTCTGTGTGTCAATGAATATTTTTGAGTATTCTAATTCTCATAATGAATTTTTCATTTTCATTAGTCTCCAATATGTATAGACATTGTACTTTGACTTATCAAGTATTGCTAGAATTAATATTATATACTTCACAATAAATTATAAAAAACACATACAATAAGACTAAAAAATAAAACTCCATTTTCCTCCCATTATTTGCTCTGCTATTGTCATGTGTTTTAGTTTTATAAATATAAACTTCACAAGACAATGCTGATATTTTTTAATTTAAACAGTCTATTCCAAAGAAATGAAAAGGAATATGATGGTCCATTATATTTACCCAGAATTTAATATCCCTTAGTGTTCTTCAATCCTGTAGGTTATAGGCTGAATGATGGCCCATGAAATTTCATATGTTGAATTCTGATTCCCAGTACCTTAGAATATGACCTTATTTAGAAATAGGGTTGTTGCAGATATGATTAGTTAAGATAAAGTATTAGGATGGGCCCTATTCCTACATGATTGGGCTCCTATAAAAAGGGGAAATTTGGACACACACACACACATGCACATGCATGAGCGTGAACACACACGCACACAGATACACACAGGGAAAACACCATGTGAAGATGAAGGCAGAAATTAGGATAGTGCTTCTATACATCAAGAAATGCTACCGACTGCTGCAAACCACCAGAAGCTAGGAAGAAGCATGAAACAGATTTTCCCTCACAGCCCACAGAAGAAACCAGTGGCTGACACCTTGATCTTGGTTTTCTATTATCCAGACCTACGATGCAATTAATTTCTCTTTCTTAATCCGCTCAGTTTGTGGTACTTTGTTACAGTGACTAATACTAATACTCTGCTCACAGATCCAAGTTTCCATCCGTAGATCTTCCTCAACTTATGATGGGGAATAGCCTGATAAATCCATCAAAAGTTGAAAATATCCTAAGTCAAAATACATTTAATCAACTAACCTACCAAATATTATAGGTTAGTGTACCCTAACAAAACATGCCCAGAACACTTACGTTAGCTTGCAGTTGGCAAAATCATCTAACACAAAGCCTATTTTATAATAAGGTGTTGACCATCCCATGTTATTTATTGAATACTGTATTGAAAGTGAAAAACAGAATGATTGCGCGGGTACGGAATGGTTGCAAGTTTATCTGTTATTTACTCCTGTAACACGTCCCTGACTGTTCGCTGCATCTCACCGCTACAGCCTAGCATTGTAAGAGTAGCTTACTGCATATTGCCAGACCAGGAAAAGATCAAAATTCAAAGTACAGTTTCTTTTCAATGTATTATTACTTTTGCATCATTATAAATCAAACCATCATAAGTTGGGAACTATCTATAGTATCATTTTCCTTTAGCCTGAAAAAAAAAAAAAAGGCATTTTGGCATTTCTTGAGTGTTGGTTTGTTGAGTCCAACACTACAAGCTGGATCCCTCAGTTTTTTGTTTTTTTTTTTATCCCGGGTCTCCAGGATCGCGCCCTGGGCCAAAGGCAGGCGCCAAACCGCTGCGCCACCCAGGGATCCCTGTTTTGTTTTTTTTTAATTTGAAAATGTCTTTATATCACTCTTACATTAGGAATACTTTCACTACATATAGAATTCTTGTGGATGAGTTGGTGGATAATAGGTTGTAGGGAGTCTAAATTATGATGTCTTCCTTTAATTAATATGGACTTTTATTCAGGCAGATGATTAAATTGCTGGCAGATACTTCTGATCCCATCGAGCTTAAGTTTACTGTTTTTTTTTAGGAGGATAACTTATTTCAGTTCTGTATTTCAGTCTTTTGACATGGCCATTATGCTGGGGTTTGGTCCTTACTCCTTCCTACTTACCGGATATCTGAGGTTCCCGGCCTAGGGAGGTCTGGCCTCACTAGGTAGAATAATGTCTCCTAGCAGTGTACTGCTTCAGGAATCTCATTCAGGTCTCAGACCCACAGCATTTACTCTCTGCCCGGCATCAGAAAACTTGCCCTATTATTTGTAGCACAATTTTTGTCAATAAACTGCATGGCACTGTCCTCTGACTTCTGGGCTCCTTCCCTCCACAACTGCCATCCATATTAGAAGTGTTTCAGAAGCCTCAAGGTCCAGTCTCTGCCTCCCCCGTGCTCTACTTTGGGTCCATCTCCAATGCCCATTGTCAGGAGGATGCCTCCAGGCAGAGAGCTTGGGTGAACAGAGGGCTCACTAACCCATAAGTTTTATCTCATTTCAAGAACCCAGTTCTGTACTGCGTGTTTTACAGCCTGAAATCAACTGCCTCACATATTTTTGTCCAGTGTTGTAGTTGCTTACAGCAGGATGGCAATTTCAGTCTACTTACTCAATAGCTTCCTGTCATAGCTGGAGGCAAAATTCCATGACCATTTATATTTTACTTACCTAAGCCTTGGCATTTTAAATTGATTCACTGAAAGTCAAGGGTAACAGTACACCCAAAGTATCCTAGCTTCTAAAATAGCAGATAATTAGAAAATCTAAATTATTTCTATTTTGATTACTTTCTGCTATTAACAATAGAAGAAAACTTGATTTAATTGCTGAACATGTGACAATGGAATCATATTTTATAAGACAGATGGCTCAAACATAAAGTTATACATAAACTACCAGTTCTGCTTTATAATTACACTAAAGAGGCCAGCCAGTTTTCTTAAATTTGGCATATCCACGCTGGGTTTTGATTATGTCTTATCTTATAATGTTTCCTTCAAAACATCTGTACTTTGGTTCATTTATTCTTCATTAAACCCATCTTCCACCCTTCCTCTCTTCCTTTCTCTTTATTTTTCATAATATATTTCAACCTAGTATTGTCCCCTTTTATATCTGCATGCCCCTACCCTCTTTCCACATTTTCTTGCTTTTAAATCAACCCAATAATCTTGTTTCCGTCTTCTAGAATTGTATGTAGAATCCACTTTTCTGTAATGATATTCCCCTGTCCATTTACAAATTGTACCCCACCACCTCACACTCTTACTTTTCTGGCTCAAAATACTCCAGGCTTGCTCTCTGTATTTTCTGTAGGTATACCCAGTTCTTTAAAATTAGTGGAAGACAAGTTTTCCCACTGTCCTCAATGCCCCAAACTTTACCCATTCCCCTTTTCCTTTAGTTGTTTCTGATCTTATTTTGGGAATATTCTTGATATGAATAAACTAATCCATGAACATTTAAGAAAATCATCTCAGAAAATTGGCTAGAACTGCAGTTTTAAGTTCACCTTCTGAAACATATTTAGCAGATGAATATTTAAATAAAGAAGTCCAAACTGGAGGAAATAAGTAATCTTCTGAAATGGGCTTTACAAATAATGATAATAATAAAAATGACTTTCATTCCCTATTTCTTTATGTAGCATCCACGCAGGCATTGAAATTACTGCTGTTAACTTAGGGTACACATTAATTTTCAGAAATATTTCCTTTCTAAAAAGGCAAGGAAAGTCCTACTTCTGGATAAGTACTTCAAATTTCCACTTCGGGTGAACAGAAATTGAGTGGAAGTACAGTTCATAAAAAATGTAAGCTGAAAATAAGTTAAGTTCCTGACATTCAGTAGAAATGGCAGCTTAGATGAGAGAAGAAAATTTTGTTCGTACCCAGCATCAAATGTATCTGCAATATTATTGAGGAAGTAATGAGAATTTATCTCCTGAGGTCATATAATACCTGTTACTAAAGGAGTTTCAATTACTTGTTCTGTGGGCACACACACACCAGGACCTTTAGCGCGTACACCAAAGGAAACACGATAATTTTCTGAAGCGTATTTTCTAAGCCTAACTTCATGGTCTGATAACAATATTCAATACTGCAATCAAGATTATCTTATAAAATCTAGAATATTATGACCCCTATGTATATAAAATAGAACTGGAAGAGTAAACTATCACTAAGTGGATATTATTACTATGCATTAGACATATTGTATATTGTTTCCTAACAACAGTGTTATTACTAGGTATGTCTTTTTAATATAATACCTTGTTATTACTAGGTAATCCTTTTTTAATATAAAACATTGATACAACAAATAAGTGAAAAGATAAGATAGGAATCTAAGTCTGATTCCAATGCCCGTATTGTTAAGAACCTTGCCTTTCAAGGAAAGATTAATTAGGAAGTCACTGAACATTCAGATTAAGAACATGTAAATTGAGATATAGGCCGTAATTGAAAACTATGAGAGAAGAGTCATGAAAATAAAATTTATAGAATTTGATTAGTATTTGATGTTAGTAGATGAAGAAGAGGAAGAATTTAGAGGAGACTCTATGTCAAAAGTTCTCAAATGGATCAGACACCAAACTCCCCATGTATAAAAATACTACTAGTAATTCTCCCTTATTTATCATGAAAAAAAATTTCTAGATACTTAAAAACTATGTGCATCCATTTATTAAATGAAATTAGTGTAACCCTTTACTAGTAACATATAAACAAAAATTAAAGAAAAAACAATTTTAGCAAATGTACCTCAGTATATAAACCACAGAACAATTACCTTGGGAAGATATAAGGAAGTTGTTATGTCTTGAATGAATGAATGAGTAGAAATGCAGGGACTCTTCAGATGTTCACACCCATATGAATAATCATTTCAACTGCTGCAGCTATAAATGAAAATATATGGGATGGTTGTGTATTGGTGACTCAAACACCATGAGCTGTGTTGTTAACAGTGACATCATTTTCCATAATGGTGAAAAACTCTTGGCAGTGTTTAGGAAAAAGGACAATTTACATAGTGTATGAATTTCTGGAAATTCAATATATATTAAAACTGCCAAAAATTCTTCCTGTTGAATGTAAAACAGAGTTGAATTCTAGCTGTAAGAATTTTTTTAAATGTTTCTATCTTATCTGAATGCCTGGTAGGACATTCAAAATTCACTGAAGATAAGAAACAATTTTTGGGGACATGGTAGCCTCATCTGCAGGATGTATGGCACCTCTAGCCCTGCTCCACACATTAAGGAGTACTAGTAAACTTCAATCCTTATACCAACCACAACCCAAAAGGCTCCACAAATATCTCAATGCCCCCTTGGGTGAGTTTCTCTCCTTTTGAGAACTGCTACCCTAATATTTTGAGCCTAGATATTGAGGATCATGTAGATGTTATTAATGAAGACAGGAAACATGTAAGAAAGAACAAGTTTTGGAGGGGCAGATAATAAGATCAGTTTTAGATACGTTGAGATGGAACTGATGTAGTATATTCATGTAGGGCTACCTATGACAAGGTGAATGAACAAAAAGTTAAAAGAGAGATTAGACAATAGTTTGAAACTATAGGGATGGTAGCTGGTCAAGGGGGAATATGTAGAAACCAGAAGGAGGGGGATATGAAGACAGATCCATTATATATTACTTTTAGTGGAGAGAAAATTGAATGGCAAAGAGCAAATGAGACAAAGAAGATACAGAGGGAAAACAGAAATAGGACATATCCATGTTAAGGAAGAAAAACAAAAAGATTTAGGAAAAGTAGTGATTGGAGTTCTCAAATACTTGAAAGAAGTGAGAGGGAATAGGCTGAGGAACTGAGACGGTTGAGCAGAATCTGCTAGTGGGATACAGCTGAAAGCCATATTTGCAAAGGATTGAGAGGAGTAAAATGTGAAGACATGCAAATAAAAAAGATGCAGTGCTTTCTTCACCAGCTCTACTTGGCATCAGAATCTGGCAACATTCAAGCTTTGTTTAGAGCAGGCAACTGCTGAGAAAATCTAGACCATTCAGAAATAAAAAATCTGGTGGTATCACAGAGGCCACATTCCCACTGGCATATGGATTTGGAATGTGTCCTATTACTTTTGCAGCCTTCAGTGGATCACAGATGAGCTCAAGGCATAAAACTAGCAACTGGTCTCCACATCATGTAGAGACAGAAACTCTCCCTTGACAGAGTCTATCTGACACGGTCCTGCATGCTCATCTGAACTCCTGTTCATGCGCAGCTTCTGAAATCAGCCCACTTCCTAAAGCTTCAGTGCCTGATTAGAACCCTGGTTCTCACTGAGCAGACCTCGTGGTCTGTGGTCCTATGGGTCTGGGTCCAAATATCACCAGTACCGAAAGGCATCTCTGAAATTCTGACAAGGCCACACCGTCAGGTAACCTCAGCATTTGTGAGTTTCAGTCCCAAAGGCCCCCTGGACGCTGTATTTGAATGTCAGCATTACGGCCAGGAGTCTGGCATCTCATTCTCCTTCAACAGCCCTCCAGCTCCAGCACCAGCAAAAATGGAGGCCACACACGGATGAATGAAGACAGTTAAGGAGGAAGAGCTCATGATACAGAACAAGCATTCAAGAAATTTGGAGTAAAAAAGGTAATAAGGGGGGAAGCTGGGTGGTTCAGTTGATTAAGCATGAAATCAGGTCATGATCTCAGGATTGAGCCCTGCCTGGCTCAGTACTGGATGTGGGGCCTGCTTAAGATTCTCTCTTTCCTTCTCCCTTTGCCCTGCACATGATCCCCCACCCCCAGCTTGCACACTCTCTCTGCAACACTCTCTCTCTAAACACACACACACACACACACACACACACACACACACACATCCCAAAAAGGTACCCTTACAAATTTTAGGATTATTTGTTCTAGCCCTATGAAAAATGTTGATGGTATTTTGATAGGGATTGCACTAAATGTGTAGTTTGCTCTGGGTAGCATAGACTTTTTAACAATATTTGTTATTCCAATCCATGAGCATGGAATGCTTTTCCATCTCTTTGTGTCATCCTCAATTTCTTTCATAAGTGTTCTGTAGCTTTCAGAGCACAGATCCTTTACCTCTTTGGTTAGGTTTATTTCTAGGTATCTTGTGTTTTTTGGTGCAACTGTAAATGGGATCAATTTCATGATTTCTATTTCTTCTACCTCATCGTTAGTATACTGAAATACATCTGACTTCCGTGCATTGATTCTAATATCCTGCTACTTTGCTCAATTCCTTTATCAATTCTAGCAATTTTGGGGTGGAGTCTTTTGGGTTTTCTATGAAGAGTACCAAGTTGTATAAAATAAGAAAAGATCCCAAATAGCCAAACAAATGTTGAAAAAAAAAAAACTGAAGCTGAAGGCATCACAATTCTGGACTTCAAGATGTATTACAAAGCTGTGATCATCAAGACAGTCTGGTATTGGCACAAAAATAGACACATACATCAATGGAACAGAATAGAGAACCCAGAAGCAGACCCTCAACTCTATGGTCAACTAATCTTTGACAAAGTAGGAAAGAATATCAATGGGAAAAAGATGGTCTCTTCAACAGGTGGTATTGGGAAAATTGGACAACCACATGTTGAAGAATGAAGTTGACCACTTTCTAAGACCATATACAAAAATAAAATCAAAATGGGTGAAATACCCAAATGTGACACAGAAATCCATCAAAATCCTAGAGGAGAACATAGACAGCAACCTCTTTGACTTGGGCCACAGTGATTTCTTACTAGACACGTCTCCAAAGGCAAGAGATACAAAAGCAAAAATTAACCTTTGGAACTTCATCAAGATAAAAAGCTTTTGCACAGTAAGGGAAACAGTCAACAAAACTAAAAGGCAACCTACAGAATGAGAGAAGAGATTTGCAAATGGCCTATATGATAAATAGCTATATTCCAAATGTATAACTCAATACCCCAAAAATGAATAATCCAATTAAAAAACGGGCAGAAGACATGAATAAACATTTTTTCCAAAGAAGACATCCAGATGGCCAACAGACATAGGAAAAAAATGCTCCACATCATTCAGCATCAGGGCAATACATATCAAAACCATAATCAGATACCACTGCATGGCAGTCAGGGTGGCTAAAATCAACAACTCAGGAAATGATGGATGTTGGCAGAGGTGCAGAGAAAGGAGAACCTTATTACACCATTGGTAGGAATGCAAACTGGTGCAACCACTCTGGAATACAGTATGGAGGTTCCTCAAAAAGTTAAAAAAAAGAGCTACTATATGATCCAGCAATTACACCACTGGGTATTTATCCAAAGGACACAATGATTTGAAGGGGCATCTGCACCCCAATGTTCACAGCAGCAATGTCCACAATAGTCAAACCATGGAAAGAGCCATGATGTCCACCAAGAGAGGAATGGATAAAGATATGATATATATGTAACAATGGAATATTACTCAGCCATCAAAAAGAATGGATCGTGCCTTTTGCAATAATGTGGATGGAGATAGATGGTATTATGTCAAGTGAAATAAATCAATGAGAGAAAGACAAATACCACATGATTTAACTCCTATGTAGAATTTAAGAAACAAAACAGATCAACATAGGGGAAGGGAAAGAAAAATAAAATAAAATGAAAACAGAGAGGGAGGCAAATCATAAGAGACTCTTAACTATAGGAAAGAAACAGGGTTGCTGAGGGGAGATGAGTAAGGGGATGGGGTAACTGGGTGATGAGAACTAAGGAGGGCATGTGAGTAATGAGCACTGGGTGTTGTATCCAACTGATGAATCACTAAATTCTACCTCTGAAACTAATACTACAGCATATGTTAATTAAGTTGAATTTTTAAAAAATCTAAAAAGGGAATAAGGGAATTTTTCTTCATAAATCATTATTATTAGATAAGCCATCCTGGGACAAAAACTTAGATACTGAATAAATGAAAACATTTTTTTCAAACGAAATGAAAAAGAGGGGGAGAGAGAATGAGGGAGACAGAGACAAGCCAAAAATTCAGAGTAAGATAATTTGTGGGAAGTGGCAGGGAGAAGGACGTAATTGTATAGTGTCAATGGCAGTGGTCATGTTTTATTTCTTAAAATAGGTAGTATGTAGGTGTTTGTTTTATTATTATTTAAATATTATTATTATTATTATTATTTTAAATATTATATTTTTAATGAAATGATAACTTTAGCATCATCAACAGCAATGCGATCATTTGTTAATTGTATATCGGGCTCCAGATATTGTGCTGCTTTCTATTAATTTTCACAGAAGCCCTGAAAGATTGTGATTATTATCTATAAGCTTTATAATCAGGTAATAATTATATAGCCCATGAGCATGGGCTCCGGAGTCAAGTCTATGATTTGCCACCTACCAGCTGTGTGTTCTGGACAGGCCTACTATCTCTATGCCTTCATTTCCTTATCCATAAAATGGGGATAATAAAGCTATCCATCTCAACGATTGTCCAGGAAATAATCAATGTATAATAGTGTTATTATTCTTATTCCCTGTATTGTTCTTAACTGATGCTGTCAAGCTTTATAGTTCCAGGGTCCATGGTATTCCATTGTTAACCTATGGGCAGAGACTTCCAGATAGTGAAAAATAGACTATTTAAAGAGTAAAGATAATTAATAAATCAAGATTTCAGTTAGTGAGAGAGAATAGAACATTTTCACCTCTTTTATAGTTTAGGTATGTATAACAGTGCAGAACAGCTAATTTACTTTCCAGAAATAATTTTTAAGCTTTCTGTGCCCTTTGTAATGCCAGAGATTTCATAGAAAATACATCTAAGGGGCTCTGCTTGGCACCAGGAATAAGCATATTTAATCAGGTTTAATAGAAAGAATACTGATTCATTTGCTAAGGTTATCACTTAGGCCATATTTTCCCCTTCTTCAAATATCATATTTAATACTCCATCCCACCAGGAGAGAGATGTGCAGTTTTCCATATTTTAAACATTGTATATGAAACCAGGCTTTGATCTAAGTAGGGGCCGGAGATGGCTCTTACTTCCTCATGAAAATATTTTAACCTAAAATGTTCTGCAAGAACTTTACAACAATTGGAGAGAATTTCACATATAATTTGAATATATCCTAAGAGATTCCAAGTGTCTGTAATAATCAGCAGATAAACTAGTTACTCACATCCTGATGGCTATTTTAGGGACCATGTGACAATAACCACTGTTATTGATATGGGTCCAGGAGCCAAGGCACTTAGCTCTGTGATCTAGTTCTGTCTCTCACTGGCTGTGTGGCTATCAATATGTTACTTAACCTCTTATTCATAAAATAAAATAAAGTAAAATGTACAGCATAGAGAATATAGTCCATAAGACTGTAATATCATTGTATGGTGACCGATGGCAAATACACATCATGGTGAGCATTGTGTAATGTGTAGGGATTGTCAAATCACTATATCATGTTCCTAAAAAACCTAATATACTATTGTATGTTGACTGTACTTCAAAAATAAACTTTAAAAACAATAAGGATATTAATTTTGAAAATATAATATCCAAAATGAAGATAAAAGTAAATATAAACCTGTTTTCCCTTTGACAAATTCAACAAACACAATGCAGATTGTTTAACAGCTCCAAAGATGACAAAAATTTTAAAATAAGTAATTAGTTTGAAAAGTATCACAGGCCTAAACTTTAGATGGATGATTATTGTTGGACATTAGCTTCTTTATGAACTTAACTGTGATTTGATTATTCATAATAAAGGATAACCCAGTTCTAAGCAAACCATTACATGGATTATTTGTGTGCTGAAAATATTGATGCCCATTTCAGTACCTGAAACTTCATCTATTAAAAATGTGAATATTGTAGAAGGACCTTACGCTTGTTGATTCATGTTTTTTCAAAATTGTTTACCAAATACTTTCTAAATTATTAAGGCCCTAGACCAGGCAATTGAAATAATAAAATGAATTGCGTGGTCCCTGCTTTAAAGAGAAATATAGCAAATTATAACACAATGTGCTGCAGTACATTGTATTGTATGTGTTAGGAATAACATGTGGTATGTAGTTGTATGTAGTTATAACACAATATGTTGTGTCTGTATGAGCACTTAAAGTGAAATGGATTTTGCTGTATTGCATTCACTCTTCCTAGAAGCCTGCATCATTATACTGAGAAATCTGATTCACCAGCTCACTCCATATCCATATCCAAACAGATATATTTCAAAGTCTATGACAGTAATTTAAAAAATCTTAGAGTCAAATATTCTGTTCTTTATTATTGCAATTCACCAGAATCAGCATTAACCTACTTCAATAGTTATTAGTCACTTATGGATATAGGAAAGTACTTCTAAATTGATTAAGAGAGTGACATCTGAAATTCTGAACTGAAATGAAGGAATAATACTTGTCTATGATCCACTGGTGTTAAATGTTTTCTAGCTCTTCACTTGGCAAGTAGATGTCTAGAAGCTTGACATAATCAGGATTAAATGCTGTAAAGTATAAAAGGATGAGAGTATATTTGGATTTTTATGTCACTGACATTCCATGGGATAAGAGTACACAATCAATCAGTCATCATTTTGAGCTGGAAAGAGATTTTGTGATTCAAATCAGAAAAAAATTTCACTGAATCATCACAAATATAGAAGTGGCTTTGACTTTAATGACACTCAAAATTAGTAAGTTAAAAAAAATCTCAAAATCATGTGGTAACATCAAAATATTAGCATTGCATCAGCCAGCATAGCTGTCTACCTATTTCGGAATTGTTTTAGCTCCATATTTCAGAAGAATTCATAAGCTGTTATCTGCCGAGTACACTGTATAAACCTCTCTGGGTCTCTGCCAGTCTTTTGGATGGACCTGAGCTGATTCGTGTCCATGGAAGTTGTAGCCAGAAGAGCTCACAGCTCAGAAGCAGTTCTGCTACCTTGAATATAGTTATAACAAATGGAAAGTGTTGTGGAAGTAGAAAAAATAGAATCAAGAATTCTTGATCAATAATGAACAAAATACTTCAGCAAAAAATAACACCCAGTAATCTTGATGGCCAAACCTTTCACCAGGTCCTACTTCTCACATCATAATCCATGTTCCCATGTCTACTCTCTAAAGAGACTATGGTCAGAACTAATGGACAAGGGTATTAAAAAACATACCAAGGAAGCTCCTTGGAAAGGAATTTTTGAGGCCATGATATAAAGTGGTTAACCTCAAATAACAAAAATCTGTATTTTGGCTTCAAATAAGGCCCTAGATTAGAGAATAAGGTGATAATGAAGGTGAAAACAAGCATTTACATAGTTCTCACTAGCTGATAAGTGCTGTTCTTAATATTCATATATTTTCATGTATTTCTCAAAATAAATTCCTATAAGATTAGTATTATTTTTAACCCCACATCTAAAGATGTGAAAACTGAAGCTCAGAAAGGCAAAGTAACTTGCTCAAGCTCCTACAGCTGATAGGTAATGGGGATTCCAGTATGGCACTTGCTACCTACATGTACTCTTAACGTCTTTGTTTTGCCAACAGTAAATACAGAATAGAGTGAATGGAAATATTTCCAAATATTTCAGATATTATATGGAAAAATCTTTTAAGAGTCATGTATACACACACATATACAATACATATATTACATATATATACACACACACAATATTCATAATACACACTAAAAATGCTGCAGTTCTGGGCCCTATCTTTCAGAGACCTGAATAATGATAAGCGACTCATAATTCACATGTCCCATGAAATCCAATTTCAAAAATAAGAGTGGAAAAAAACTTAAAGGAAATGCAATGTAAACATTGCAAAATAAAAAAAAAAAAAAAAGAAAAAGAAAAAGGGAAGAGGGATGCCTGGGTGGCTCAGTGTTTGAACGTCTACCTGCAACTTGGGGCAATGATCCTGGGGTCCTGGGATCAAGTCTCCCATTGGGCTCCCTGCAGGGATCTTGCTTCTCCCTCTGCCTATGTTTCTGCCTCTTTCTGTGTCTCTCATGAATAAATAAATAAAATGTTCAAAAAAAAAAAAAAGCAAAATGATAGCAATAGCTTTGTGGCCCCATGTAATTACTAGCAGCACATTTAAGGATCCACTCCTTGCGTTTCTTAATTCTGTAGGAAACAAAACATCTCATCACTGTTTGTTCCCCTGGCAAGTGAATCTGCTGAACTTCCTGCTCATCTTCACAGCTCTGCTTTTTTTGACTCTCAGCAGCTGACTGTGATTCAGCCAATGCCTGGTGCGGAAAAGTGTATTGGACTATTAAGGATCATCCTCTGGATTTTCTTTGTCTCTGAGATCTCAGTCTCCCCAGACTTGTGTCTTGGTGGCTCTCTGATAACTGAAAATAGATTTTTCTTTTAAAATATTTTTTCAGCTATTCCAACTCTTCTAAATGGGAGGCTCATTTCAATGCAAGGCAAATTAGTCCACCATTGTGCATAATTTTTAAAATCTTAAAGTCAAATATTCTGTTATTATTGCAATTCACCAGAATCAGCATTAACCTACTTCAATAGTTATTAGTCACTTATGGATATAGGAAAGTACTTCTAAATTGATTAAGAGAGTAACATCTGAAATTCTGAACTGAAATGAAGGAATAATACTTGTCTATGATCCACTGGTGTTAAATGTTTTCTAGCTCTTCACTTGGCAAGTAGATGTCTAGAAGCTTGACATAATCAGGATTAAATGTCTATGTCTCTAATCTTGGTGGCTCTCTGATAACTGAAAATAGATTTTTCTTTTAAAATATTTTTTTCAGCTATTCCAAGTCTTCTAAATGGGAGGCTCAGTTCAATGCAAAGCAAATTAGTCCACCATTGTGAATTAAACACCTGTCCTCCTTCCTAACTTTAAGGGGAGATTTTTTCCTCCCACACAGAAAATAGAGACTGCCAATAGAATGCTATTTATCTATAAAAAATTGGAAATCTTGCCATTCGCAATGACATGGATGGAGCTTGAGTATAATAATCCTAGGTGAAGTAAGTCAGTCAGAAAAAGACAAACACCATATGATTTCACTCATCTGTTGAATTCAGAAAACAAAACAAATGAACAAAGAAGAGAAAAAGAGACAGAGAGAAACCCAAAACCAGAAACCCAAAACTCTCTTAAAATAGAGAGCAAATAGATGGTTGCCTCAGAAGGAATGGGAGGGGGATGGGTGAAATAGGCAAAGGGGATTAAGAATACAGTTATCTTGATGAGCACTGAGTAGTGTATAGAATTGTTGAATCACTATATTGTACATCTGAAACCAATTTAACACTGTATGTTAACTGTACTGGAATTAAAATTTAAAAAAAAAAAAGAGAGAAAAGAAAAGAAACAGAGACCTTTAATCATTTGACCACTATGACAATTCTCTGACTCTCAAATTCTCACTAACTAGCCCCGGGCAGCTAAAGGGATATACCCTTGAATATCACTCTAAATAACTCTTCTTGTCTTTTTAAATAGGCATTTTTATGGCCGTTATCCCTTGGAATTTATAGATTATGTTAATAGTTGCTTAACTTTATCTGTCAGGAATTCTAGAACGTAAGACCCAGCACGAGAACCTTATATGGTTAATGTCCATCATTCAGGGCTGGTGGATTGGCAATAAGATGCATTAACTGCATGGGTCTTTGATTACTTCCTTATGGAGAGAGGAGGACATGTCTCATTAAAGAATTAGTTGCATTATACTATTTATGATCATTATTTAAATTGTAGGTTTGAGATGAGATTTGTGTGTATGTGCACATGTGCAAATGTCACCCACAAGGTTGACCTAATATTTTATATTTGTTGCTTTTACAGCCAGTCTTCCCCTTCTGATTCCTTCTATGAATTGAGTACAAAATTTTGTTTGAATACACCTTTCCCATAAGCTCTTAATTCAAGTGTTAGTGGTATAGTTAGCTCTAACCCTACCTACCATCTCTAAGGTTGACATAAGACCAAGCAAAGCAGAAAATCCTCTAAATGCAGTGATTGATACAATAGCTAGACCCAGAATCCATACTTTTACCATGACAGTCAAGCACACGATCTTTGCTAAAATTGTTAAAAAAAAAAAAAAAAAAGAAGCACTCGGCCACTGTTGTTGCTAAACTAAGATGAAATAAGTTTGAAATTCTTGTGGGCTACCATGAGAATAGAGTTTACTTGTGAGAGAAGCAGAGTTAGGAACCATCATCCCAATGATCTGTGCACTGTCTGATATCCACTTAACCTAAAGGAAAAGAGAAATATTATTACATAAGGATCCCAGAGGTCAAAAGAACAAACTGCATATCCTCAGAATCGACACATTTCCTTTTCATTTTTTATTTTTGCTCAAGCTACTTTGAATTAGATTTCTATAATTTGTATCTGAAAGAATCCTGATTAATATAATTCAACAGTTAATGAGTAAGAATTATGATATGCAAAGTCACACTAAAACTAGAATTTGGATTTATACTGGTGTATACTTTTCCATATTAAAAAAAATAGAGGTCTATGGGCTTCCTCTTTGTCAGGTTTGGCATTGGAAAGGGTTAATAAGAATGACACACAAAACAACTTCACTTGGGTTATTTTTCAGATCCTAGGAATCAGGCCCAGGCCATTTGACTGAAACAATACCAGGAGTCACATCTTTTTCACTTTTGTGCTTATAAATTGGGGCATTCATTGGTAAAACTCCGTGTAGAATGTAGAAACTCAGTGAAGAAAAGGGAGGGAGGGAGAGAGACATTCTTGTAACATGTTCCAAATCCACCAGGGCTCCAGGCCCCACGTGAAGGGAAAGGAGGTTGAATAGGTTATTTTCAGTGAGCTGAAAACATTGTACTTTAATTATAAAATTGCAGGTTAAATAAGCTAACAAAAAGGAGGACAGGAAATTAAGACAGAAGCAGTTTGGGAACCAAGGGATTTCTCCAGTTGCTGTAGCAGATGCTAGATTTCCTGCTGAGTTCCCTCAGAGATGCCTGCATGCATAAAGTCAGATTTCTGGAATAAATCAGGAATTCCATCATATTTTTTTTTAGATACATACTAAGACATAAGATGATTTTATTCCATCCTGGAAAAACAAAGTTCAGTTAAGCCAATCAAGCCTTTGGTCTATACGAGACTGGTTTGATTGACTTAAATGAAATAGCAATTTCAATGTTGTTTTGATATCACATACAGTTAATATCTTTGGTCCCTAAATCACAGGGATTCAAAAAATTTTGTTAGCAAACAAAAAGTAAAAATGTCTCCCAATCTCCCTATCAACCTCAGCCCACTTGCTTCACCAGATCTGCAGTTGGTGTTATGGGATTAGTTAGTTCAGTGAGTCAAATGTTTTATTCGGTCATTTTGTGTCAAGCTAGCTAACTATTAATATAAATGGTTATAGCATAGCATTGGAATCAAAATAAGAATAATAAAAATTTTTCCTGGAAAAGAAAAATTCCAAGAAACGGCTACTATTAACTGCTTCTATTTTGTGATGCAAAGATAAAAAACAATCTGGATCACACAGAAGAGGATTTATTTCTATTCTATGTATATAATTACTCTGGATTTTGCAAAGTTTGCCACAGCTCTAATATGCTGCTTGAGAAACAATTCTTAGAACTTGCAAATAGAGCAACTCTAGCTTCCATCAGACCCTCTTTGCTCTTTGAAGACTCCGTAGTGTCCATATCAAGTGCCCACAGCATTATGTTTGCAGTCTGTTTTCTCTGACTCCTGGGAACTTTTGCAATAATGATGTTGGCCCTTTGATGTTTACTCTCAAATTTTTTTGATCTTGGAAGTAGAAAATAAAGGCACCTGCTTATTTCTAAAACCATTCTCACACAAGAAGCCTGTATTCACCTGCTGTTTATTTACTTGAATGGTTTTGTTTTCTAGTGAATCTTTTCTATTTACAAAATACAATAGAATCCAACAACTGTGTTATGATGCTTTGGGTTTCTTTTAGCACCCCAGTTAATTGGCTAGCAGCAACAGCAAGGTGCTTGTGTGATGAGAGCTGAGGGTCCACAAAGTAAAATCAAAGGACCTGCTTAGGCAAGACATGTTAACAAAACAGTTCAAAACAACATTTAGGTAGAAATCTGGCAGGAAGCTGGCAGTTAGAAACAGCCTGGCAACCATATTAATGATCATTAATCATAAATTATCCAGTGAGGACTGTAGGGCCCTAGGGTAAGCCACCTCAAAAGTGTCACTTTGGCATACCGATTATTTTTTAGTTAAAAGATACTTAAGAATCATCAGTGCAAAAGAAACACTCTGACCACCCCCTGCTTCTGCTTCCTCTTCAGAGAGCAGGAAATAAATCTCTCATGTGAAAGGTAACTTCTCTACACCAGGAAGTGATGGGACATCCTTATCGCCAGAGATAAGGACTTCAGAGCCAGGAAGGCTGTTTAAACAACCTTGTTTACTAATTCATTACCCTAACCCAAATCCTACTTAGAATTCCTTACTAACTGAGCTCCCAAAGTCTTCTTTGTTCGGTCAACTCCTCATAGATTTATTGTCTCTGTGCCCAAAAAAGATAAAAAACTGTCTGCCTTGATTATTTCTTTAGATCTTAATTTTATTATTGGGCATCTGTGCACAGATAATTATTTTTTTTTTCTCTTGTTAATCTGTTTCATGTCAATTTATTTCTTAAACTGACTGGAAGAATCTTGAAGGATACAGGAAAGTTTTTCCTTTCCAACACCTCCATCCTACTCTGAGTAGATGGTTGCTCTACCGGGAAGCCCAGGAAATTAGACTAGATTAGTGTCTAACTAAACTAAAACAAAGTACATCCACAGAAGGGGACTCCTTTCCATTTCATCAACTGCAGAGAATTAATGAGTTCAGTTTTTAGAAGTGCTTGCCATAGAGGCTTAAGATTATTTGCAAAAGAGGTCTACACTCCAAGAAGATTTGAGTTGTACTAACAAAGAATAATTTCCAAATGGTACAATCATGGCCCTCATGTACATACAAAATGAACATGTATCCAAAATGTATTTCACTCAATAATTGATGAACAACAAGTATGATAGTCATAGTAGCTCAAAAGGTATTTTGGGAATTGGATATTTATAGGGCATTTAGATAAAGAAATTTTAGAAAAGATTTCTAGTTTAGATTTTAAAAACCTGGTAAATATTATACAGTTCACCTCTAGGGTTGACTTTTTACAAAAGAAATTATTCATGTCTCTACAATATAAAAAACTCCAAGTTCACATGTAACTTCACAGTCTAAACTCTTAATAAATAGCAAATAACAATGTCAAGTAATCATATGTTCTTCTAAAAAGTTAACTGTTAGATTGCTATGTTAAGCAACACTTCAATGTGACATCAGAAAGATATGTATTCTTTTGCCCTACTTACAGATTTTGGGTGCCTTTTTCTAACAATACTAAGTAGATAGATAGGCAAAAAAAATAATTATTTGTGTTTATAACCAAAAGGTGCCATTACATATTCAATGTGTAATAACCTTAAATGATTAGTGACCTTATTTTTCCTGTTGTGTTAACCAATAGTTTTAAAAGACTACCCCTATTTTCCATATCCTTCTGGCCTAAATTTTTTATAATTCTTTGAGAAGGACTAAGTTTTCTTATTTGTAATATTTAAAATCCTCAAAGGCTTATGGATGACCTTGGTGCTAGGATATAAAGAAATGTGATTTCAGATAAAAGACCATGTGATTTCAGGTAAAATATAACAATATAGACATTTTTTTTTCCTCCTGGCCTGGTGAATGTAATAGGAGAAACAAAAATTTGAGAGACACTGGAGAAGAATGTAATGCTGAAACTCAAAAACTTGGTTAAATCTCTTTCTCTCAGATAGGTTTGGATTGAATATTATGACTTTTAATAGCTAATAAAATTCCCAAGGTCCTGTGAGCTAAATAGTCTCTGTTTTCTCTAATTTTACTGTAGGATCTGATGTGGTGCATGGCTGGTGCAGAGAAAAATCCAGGGGTCAATTATATCCAGATACTAATTGACACTGATATCTTCTGTAGCTTATTAATTTAAAGATTTTCTCAAGAAGCTATCAATTTCTTTTTTGAGTCTCCCTGGGATTAAATATGACAATATGTCTAACAATTTAATTCTTACTTAAAAAAACAAAACAAAACAAATCAACCAGTGAACCTTGTTCTTATCTACTAAAAACATTGTAAATAGATATGATTTTTGCCTTTATAAAGTTGACATTCAGCAGCCAATTGGTACAGACAGAAAATTTTAAGGCCTGCATTTAACAAATATGTAAATCAAGACAATACTTGGTTGTGTCCCGAAAGGTAATCAATGAATTAGAATTTCACATATTGTTATTTAAAAGTGAATTTAAGATTTTTAAGAAATGTGTTAATCACACCAACAAGAAAAGGATAAAAACCATGTAATCATTTCAATAGACACAAAAAAAGCATTTGATAAAATACAACACTCATTCATGATAAAAGTCCTCAACAAAGTAGGTTTATGGAGGGAACATATCTCAACATATTAAAGGCCACATATGAAAAACCCACAGCTAACATTATACTCGATGGTGGAAAACTGTGAGCTTTCCCTCAAGGTCAGAAACAACACAAGTATGTTCACTCTCATTACTTTTATTCAACAGAGTCCTAGAAGTCCTGGCCACAGCAATAAAAAGATATAAATTGCATCCAAATTGGTAAGGAAGAAGTAAAACTTTTACTATTTGCAGATGACATATAATATATAGAAAACCCTAAATACTCCACCAAAAACTACTAGAAGTTCATAAATGAATTCAGCAAGTTTTCAGGATACAAAGTTGATATATAGAAATCCATTGCACTTCTATCCACTAATAATTAAATAGCAGAAAGAGAAATTTAAAAACAATCCCATTTACAACTGCACAAAAAATAATAAAATACCTAGGAATAAACTTAACCAAGGAGGTAAAAGACCAGTACTCTGAAAACTATAAAATATTGATGAAAGAAACTGAAGACAAACAAATGGAAAAATATTCCATGCTCATGGATTTGAAGAGCAAATATTGTTAAAATGTCCATATTGCCCATAGCAATCTATAGATTTCATGTAATCCTTCTCAAAATACAATAGCATTTTTCACAGAACTAAACCAAATAATCCTAAAATTTGTGTGGAATCACAAAAGACCCCAAATAGCCAAAGCAATCTTGGAAAAAAAAAAAAAGAACAAAATTGGAAGTATCACAATCCCAGATTTCAAGATATATCACAAAGTTGTAATAATCAAAACAGAATGGTACTGGCACAAATATAGACACATAGATCAATGGGAGAGAATAGAGAACCCAGAAATAACCCATGATTATATGGTCAATTAATTTTCTACAAAAAACACAAGGAAAAAAATTAAAAAAAAGGAGGCAAGCATATGCAATGGGAAAAAGTCTCCTGAACAAATGGTGGGAATGCTGGACAGCAACATGCAGAGGAATGAAACTGGACTACTTTCTTAAACTACACAAAAATAAACGCAAAATGGATTAAGGACCTAAAAGTGAGACCTAAAACCATAAAAGTCCTCAAAGAGAGCACACGCTGTAATTTCTCATTGGCTATAGCAACACTTTTGTGTTCTGAGGCAAGAAAAACAAAACTAAAAATAAACTATTGGGACTACATCAAAAGGAAGAGCTTCTGCACAGCAGAGGAAACAATCAACAAAACTAAAAGACAACCTACTGAATGGGCTAAGGTATTTACAAATGATATATCTGATAAAGGGTTATATCCAAAATATATAAAGAACTTATACAACTCAACCTCCAAAAACCAAATAATCTAATTAAAAAGTGGGCAGAAGGCGTGAATAGATATTTCTCCAAAGAAGACATCCAGATGGCCACAGACACATGAAAAGATGCTCAACACCATTCATCCTCAGGGAAATGCAAATCAAAACCACAATGAAATATCACCTCACACCTGTCAGAATGGTTAACATCAACACAATAAACGAGTGCTGGCGAGGATGCAGAGAACAAGTAACCCTAAGGCACTGGTGGTGGGAACGCAAAATGGTGCAGTCACTGTGGGAAGCTGTATGGAGATTCTTCAAAAATTAAAAATATAGAATTACCATATGATCCAGTAATTCCTCTACTGGATATTTACTCAAAGAATACAAAAGCAGTACTTTGAAAAGATATATGCATCTCTGTGCTTATTGTGGCATTATTTACGATAGACAAATTATGGAAGCAAGTGTCTATTGACACCAAGTGTCTATTGGTAGATGAATGGAAAAAGGAAAAGTGGAATGTATAGATAATGGACTATCACTCAGCCATAAAAAAGAATGAAATCTTGACCTTTGCAACAACATGGATGGATCTAGAGAGCATACTGTGAAGAAACGGGTCAGTCAGAGAAAGACCAATACCATATTATTTTCACTCATATGTGGAATTTAAGAAACAAAAATAAATGAACCAGGAAAAAAAGAGGCAAACCAAAAAGCAGACTTTTAAATGTAGAGAAGAAACTGTTGGTTACCAGAGGAGAGGTAGGTGGTAAATGGGGAAAGAGGTGAAGGGGATTGAGAGTACATTTATCATAATGAGCACTGACTAATGTATGGAATCGTTGAATCACTATATTGTATATTTGAAACCAACATAATACTGTATATTATTATACTGGAATTTTTTTTAAAAAAATCTCTTTTGTCATTAGAACATTAAAAAACAAAAATGCATTAATCATTCACTTACATGAAGCGATATTTACTGTCTTAGAAGTAGTTTATTAATCCTTAGTCTTTTCCAAGAAGCAATTTTGTGTGCAGTTGTGTATTTTAAGTGTGTGTGTGTGTGTGTGAGAAAAAAACAAAACAAAACAAAACTTTGTTTTTCTTTTGGGAGGTAAAAGTCAGTCTGGGTAATGTCAGAACTAGGAAAGCCAATTCAACTTGCAAGTATATCTGAGCCCTGAGGTCCCTGACCTGTGTGACCTATGATCTAGAGGACAGCCCCTCAAAGAACTGGATGGCTCGATAATTTTCCAGTGGGAATGTAAAGCCTTGAGAAGCAGATGTGAAGAACATAAAGAAGAAGCAATGTTTACTGCAGCCAGATTGCTATTATGCAGGGAAACTGAGTTTAGTAGGGTATTCAGAGTACCAAGTGTAAGTGCTCAAAAAATGGAAGGAAAACTTCAGATAGTAACATAAGACAGTGTTAGGGAAACCAGTATTTTTGCATAGTAAACAGAATTTTCAAAATTCTGAGGGAGCCTGATTAACTGCTATAGCCAGAACCACTCTAGAATCTTCCCAGCCAACCCCATGATGATAATCAGAGCTCAGGGAGAAAAAAAAAAAATTCTAAATATCTGTTCATTAATATCTAGGCTGCAATGGGCCTAGAAGGAGAACAGGCCAAGTCGGTTGACAGGAATGGGTCAATAACGGAGGTAGGTGGGACCACGTGGTGCTGCAAGAGTAGGAGAAGAAATACAAACGGGGTGAACCCAATGGGTGGGATCTGAGGAGACTTACACATGAGCCATGTGAGACACAAGACCAAACGACGAACTTACCAAGATGGCGGTGGCCATAAACCCAGATACCCCAGGGGTTCTAGGGGACACAAGATCAACTGGGCTAAAATATTTGGGAATGAGCTCGTCACAGTGGATGCATCTTGAGGTTTTGAAAATTGTTAGGACTTTACGAGGCTGAATAAAGAAACTGCTACAAAACAAATAACATTGAGGCCTCACTAAAAACAACTAGCATCTATAAAAAGCAATAAACTTATCAAATTAAAAATAAAATATGTAAGGGAGAGTAGAAAAGTACAAAATAGAGGTTTTTTTTTTTGTTTTGTTTTGTTTTTTTAGTTTTGTATAGCTCTGCTTCTATTAAGCGTGTCTATTATGCATGCAGTGGGATGCCCCTCAGAGAAAAGAACTTTTTCAAATGCTAAAAAAGTCTTCCAATCTGATGGGTAAGTGTGCATAACTAAGGTAAAAGAAGGTCAGGTCCAATAAAACATATTTTTAAAAGGAGATTCTGAGATTTGATCTAAATGATAGCTGCATTCCCTGATTAGCGGTGATCATTTGAGGTTGTGGAATGCCTGCCCCTCAAGGTCACCTCACAGTGGATATGTAGGAACTTTGAGAACTGTTAAGGCAACGTTGGTGGCGAATGGTATTAAAATTTAAAAATTTCCATTGAGATTGAGGACAACATTCAGTAAAGCTATGACAAATCTCTTATTTGGATCTTAAGTGTGTTAGAAAATAACACTTTTATTGCATAAAAACCCTAATAAAGTGGCTGAATCTATTATGTTATGCTAAATGGAAGGATAATTACTTAATGAAATTTTAGCTAGGGTTTTTTTGTTGTTGTTGTTAGAGTTTTGAAGGAATTAAATATTGAGAATTAAAGTACACTTAGTGAATTCTAATTCCCAAAATTATACCCATCTAAATGGCAAACATATTTAAACTAATACAAATAATTTATGACCCCAACATGATAGTACCATATTCCTACCTTAGGAACTTCATGTTAAACAGAATTACCAGGAAAAGTAAGGAAGAACTGACACTCTTTTTTTTTGGGGGGGGGAGGCGGTGAGGGGTTCTTTTTACATGAATTTTAGTTCTTTTCCTGCCCTTGCTGTTATTTGTTAGTGTACTTTATGAACGATGAAAAGTAAAGTTTAGGGGCGCCTGGGTGGCTCAGTTGGTTGACGGTCTGCCTTCAGCTCAGGTCAGGATCCCGGGGTCCTGGGATGGAGCTCCCCCTTGGGATCCCTGCTCAGCCCCCCCTTCTCCTCCCCCCTGTTCATGCTCACTCTCTCACTCCCTCTGCCACTCTCTAATAAATACATTCTTTAAAAAAAAAAAAAAAGGAAAAGTTTATTTTTCTCATTAGATTCATTCTTTTCCATTGGCAGACCTCATTGCCCCCCTCCCTGAGCCCTCACTTCGGCAATGCGTAGATGCGATACCAGTGTGGTAATCATATTCCGGTGCAGGGGGGTTCTTTTTGTCCATCAACTATCTGTTACCTGTCAAGATTCTGAATCAGAAAAACTGAATGTCTATTTAAAGCTTTCAAAAATTCGTGCAAGACAAAATGGAATTCAAGGCCAACTGAATGATACAGAAAGTACCACTTTCTACTTCACAAGCCCACAAGGAGGACAGAGTTGTCACACATATTTAAATATCATAACATCACAACACTGAAAGCCAAGCCTTCAAGAAGCACATGAGCAGACAGACAATAATAGACACAGAAATGTAGCTCTTCTCACCTCGCGTTAGATGCACAGACCAAAATATAAGTAGGAAAAGAAGGGATTTTAACAAAGCTATGGATGAAGTTGAATGGGCATAGATCTATAAATGTGTGTAGTGAAAAGGGAACTCATCCGCGGAACAGTCATGGAGATGGACTTCATAGTTAACTCAAAGAAAAAAGTCGTTTGGTTTTAAATTTGAAATAGCACAGACTGCGCTCCCAGATGATGAAGTGGAATTCGGGGGAGGCCGCGCTTCTGGGCCGCGCATCGGCCGCATCCACACCTTGCACCTGTTGGTGGGATTCAGGAGTCCTGGGGCTTCTCAAGGCGGGATGTTACCGAGCAAGCTTACGATTCCCTTAAAATGCAGGAGGAGGGACCCCTGGGTGACTCGGTGGTTTAGCACCTGCCTTTGGCCCAGGGCGTGACCCTGGAGTCCCAGGATCGAGTCCCATGTGGGCTCCCTGCATGGAGCCTGCTTCTTCCTCCTCCTGTGTTTCCGCCTCTCTCTCTATGTCTATCATAAATAATAAATAAATGTTAAAAAAAAAACCCAGGAGGGCATCAGGGTTACCTGCCGCTGGTCCATGGCCCAAGAACCAATCCACTACCTCCAGAGACCAGGTCGTAGCCGGAGCACGTCTGTCTTCTGGCTGCTGCTGCTTTTTCTCAACCCATTTCCCTGTTTGGAAAAATGAGCACAGGGCAGGACGCAGCGCTTTTTCATCTAGCCCTTGACTGACAATTGCCCAACCTCGGTTGGGCAGGAAAAGCTTGTAAAGGGATGTATTGGAGAAACTTCTGGAACTTCAGTTATCAGTCTCACGGTTGCTAATTCTACTGCTTCAATGACGTGTAGACCAGATGGGGGCTCCCCTAACACAAACCACACGGACGGGGCGTCTGCCGCCGACCGCCGGGAGCTGGAGCTGCGACTGGCAGGGTCCAGGCCGGTCCCGGATCAGGTCACGGGCGGGGGCAGGTGGGGTCGAGGCCGCCAGGGACCAGGGCCACAGCGCGGCGGCCACGCACCTGCCTGCCACGCGCCGAGCAGGGCCTCACCCCAGGGACCTGCGTGCGCCTGACGAGCGGGCGACCGTCCCCAACTAACCCCCTCTCGGCCCCGACGGTCTCGTCCGAGGGTGGTCTGCACCCCTGCCAAGGGGACGGACCTCGGCCCCCCGCGGCCCACGAGCCCTGCCTGCCCCCCCACAACCCAGCGCACCGGCCCCGCGGCCCACGAGCCCTGCCTGCCCCCCCATGCCTCTCGCGGCCAATGAGCCCTGCCGGCCCCCCCCCCACGACCCAGCGCACCGGCCCGCGGCCCACGAGCCCTGCCTGCCCCCCCCCACGACCCAGCGCACCAGCCCGCGGCCCACGAGCCCTGCCTGCCCCCCCACAACCCAGTGCACTGGCCCCGTGGCCCACGAGCCCTGCCTGCCCCCCCCATGCCTCTCGCGGCCAATGAGCCCTGCCGGCCCCACCCCCCACCTTGGCCCACGAGCCCTGCCTGCCCCCCCCATGCCTCTCGCGGCCCACCAGCCCTGCCTGCCGCCCCCACGACCCAGCGCACCGGCCCCCCCCCATGCCTCCCTCATGCCTCTCGCGGCCCATGAGCCCTGCCTGCCGCCCCCACGACCCAGTGCACCGGCCCCCCCCATGCCTCTCGCGGCCCATGAGCCCTGCCTGCCGCCCCCACGACCCAGCGCACCGCCCCGCGGCCCATGAGCCCTGCCTGCCCCCCCATGCTTCTCGCGGCCCACGAGCCCTGCCTGCCCCACCCCCCACCGCAGCCCACGAGCCCTGCTTGCCCCCCCCATGCCTCTCGCGGCCAATGAGCCCTGCCGGCCCCACCCCCCACCTTGGCCCACGAGCCCTGCCTGCCCCCCCCATGCCTCTCGCGGCCCACCAGCCCTGCCTGCCGCCCCCACGACCCAGCGCACCGGCCCCCCCCCATGCCTCCCTCATGCCTCTCGCGGCCCATGAGCCCTGCCTGCCGCCCCCACGACCCAGTGCACCGGCCCCCCCCCATGCCTCTCGCGGCCCATGAGCCCTGCCTGCCGCCCCCACGACCCAGCGCACCGCCCCGCGGCCCATGAGCCCTGCCTGCCCCCCCATGCTTCTCGCGGCCCACGAGCCCTGCCTGCCCCACCCCCCACCGCAGCCCACGAGCCCTGCTTGCCCCCCCCATGCCTCTCGCGGCCCACAAGCCCTGCCTGCCCCCCCATGTCTCTCGCGGCCCATGAGCCTTGCCTGCCCCACCCCCACCTCGGCCCACGAGCCCAGCTTGACCCACCCCAGGCCTTCCCGGCCCACAAGCCCTTCCCACCCCCCCCCCCCAACGACCCAGTGCACTGGCCCGTGGCCCACGAGCCCTGCTTGCCCCCCGTCCCCACACGGCCCCCCACAGCCAAGTGCTCCGGACCACCCCGCCCCGCGGCCCACGAGCCCTGTCTGCCCCCCCATCACGACCCAGTGCACAGGCCCCGCGGCCCACAAGCCCTGCCCGCCCCCCTGCCATGACCCAGTGCACCAGCCCGGCAGCCCACAAGCCCTGTCTGCGCCCCCAGGACCCAGCGCACTGGCCGGGGCCACTGCTTGCCCCCTCCAAGCCCGCCGCGGCCCACAAGCTCTGCTTGTCGCCCCACAGCCCTCCGTGGCCCAGTGCACTGGCCCCCGCAGCTCACAAGCCCTGCTTGCCTCCCCACAGCCTCCCTCCGCCCACGAGCCCTGCTTGCCCACCCCCTCACCCCAAAGCCCACGGGCTCCCCACGGGCCACGAGCTCTGGTTGCCCCCTAAGCCCCTGCGGCCCCCGCGGCCCCGCGCGGCCCAGGAGGCCTGGTTGCACGCCCTCCTGCGGCCCACAAGCCCTGGTACCCCCCCACCCCCGACCCCCCACGGCCCAGGAGCCCTGGTTACCCACCCTGGGCCCGCCCCCCGTCGGGTGAGCCCGCAGCCCGTGGTCCTCCTTCCCTTCCCAGCTGTCTGCGAGCGCCAACCCTCCTTATCTTGAGCCTGTGCAATGTCTTGCATTCACTTAGGGATGGCTGCCTTCCTTTCATCATCCCTGCTTCAGTGAATTTTGCAGACGGACTGACAAGCGACAAGCGAGTATCTTGAAAACACTGATGATGTCATTCTCATGCTTGGAAACTTTCAGTGACTTTCAGTTGCCCGGAGTTCAAGTACATTGGTCTGGTTTTCAAGACATTTCTCGATTTGTCTCCTACCATACTGGTATCCAGTCATTTTCTCAAACGTGGTGCTCGTAAAATATTGTGCTTCTACTGAGGCCTTTCTTCATACAGAAATTTGCCTGGAATGCCCTCCTCCTAGCAACATCCACCTCCTAAATTCTTATTTATCCCACAAGGTCTAGTTAAAATGTTTTCTTCCTTAGAAAGATTTCTCCGATAACCTGAATTAGGAGCAACCTCTCCCTTTTCACAACACTAAAGATTTATATCCATCGTGGTGCATCACATGCACTAGCCAATTTTTGGTAAACGTGACCTAACTAGCCTGCTATACCAGGGTCAGGAAACTTCCTGAAAGGCCAGACAGTGAACAATTAAGTAAGTATGGTTTAGGGACCATACAATCTTTCTCACAACTACTCCTCGCTGCCTTCTTAGTGAGAAAGCAGCCATAGAAAATATGTAAGCAAGTAGGTGTCACATTTTCCGCTAACACTTTATTTATTAAAAAAAAAACACAAAAAAACAAAAACAAACAAACAAACAAACAAACAAAAGAAACGAAAAAAAGGAACAGTCGGCCAGCCCAAGCACCGTAGTGTGCCAACCCCTGCATTAGGCCATCAGGTTCTGAAATGCGGAAACCACGCTATTGTCCTGTGAACCCTGCTGGTACTATGACGTCATTTAGTGACTCTCCATAGCCTAGGCCAGGCATTATGCAAGTGCTTTAATGCATGATGCTTATGGTCACTGCAGTGACTTTAAAAAGTACTTAAATATACTTAATATTTAAAAGTACTTTAAATATTCCATTTGCAGATAACGGAATTGAGGTGCTTATCACAACTGAAATTACTATTTTCATGTATATAGTTTACTTGCTTTTAGTTGTCTCTGCCTCTAAAGGGATATTCTGCAAAAACAAAGAACGAGCCTGTCTCATTTTGCTACTGTGTCTGGCACAGAATAAGACATTCAACAAGTGTTTATCTAATAAATTAATAGTAACCCATTTGTCCAGGGTCACACACACAGTGAATAATGGAACAGGAATTAAAGTTCACATTTTTCTGTTTTCAGCATTCCTTCATTTTGTGCCTGTAAGTATTTCTTGAGAACTTCCCACATGCTGTGGGTCCTGAGCTTGCAGCCACACAAATCTGCCTGTCACCCTGTGTACAGCACAGCCAATCCTCACCCATCTCTGTTCCGAGTACACGTACACGCCGACTTACTAACAACCCTAAACGGCAGGTACTGGTATGATCTCTATTTTACAGATAAAATTTAGACACAGAAATCTTACGCATCACACCAAGGTCGAATGTCTCGTAAGTGGTATAATCCAGTACTTTAAAAGTAAAGCACGCTCTACTTACTTCCTTTAATAACTACTTTCTTTTTTTTTTTTATTTATTTATTTATTTTTTTTATTTATGATAGTCACAGAGAGAGAGAGAGAGAGGCAGAGACACAGGCTGAGGAAGAAGCAGGCTCCATGCACCGGGAGCCTGATGTGGGATTCGATCCCGGGTCTCCAGGATCGCGCCCTGGGCCAAAGGCAGGCGCCAAACCGTTGCGCCACCCAGGGATCCCTAATAACTACTTTCTAAATACTGATAAATATTTGCTTTATCCTTACCTCTTTTGTCCTTGTTAAGAGCTTATGTTTTATAATAAGCTGCCTAACAGCAATAAGATCCATGTTTTCTGAGAATGTTCCTCTCTAAAATTTCCTTTTAATTCTGGTCATATAGACCATCTCATTTCCACCTTTTCATTTGCTCAAATTGCTGCTGCAATCTGGAATACCTTCCATTTCCTGTATGTAGCTCCAAACTCTCAAGATAGAGAGATTTTAATAAGTACATATATATCTTTAAGTTTAATAACACCATCTCCTAGACTATACCTGAATTTTGTCAGTAACTAGTCTTCCCAGAATGAATTAGCCTGTGGGTCGTACCCCCCAATATTTGACACATTACGTCAATGTCCCACGTCACCTAAAAATGAGCTCGAAATACATACAATAGTCTGCATCCAAGTTTTGTCTTTTTGCACATTATTTATCAAGTTTCTCGTTGGGGAGACATTAGCCACAGCTCCCCTCTCCTTTCGGGTAGCCCCCCATTTCTAGGCTGTGGTTTGTTTAGGAGCAGGAGCCGTGATGGATTCATCACAGTTTGTTTTGTTGTTTGTTTGTTTGTTTTTAAGATTTTATTTATTTATTTATGAGAGACACACACACACACACACAGAGAGGCAGGCTCCATGCAGGGAGCCCCATGCGGGACTCGATCCCATGACCCCGGGGTCACGACCTGAGCCGAAGGCAGATGCTCAACCGCTGAGCCCCCCGGCGTCCCAGCCATCAGAGTGTTTTGTATAAAACCGACAATTGTGAAGTGACTGAGTGAACATGTGGACACGTGGCTGTGTGAGCACCTACGTTATCTGTTTCTACCTAGAAGGCGCCTTAAGTTTGCCTCTCAAACACTTCTCAAGCCTCCAGTCCAGTCTTTCTCACCGCAGCTGCTTTGGTTCAGGCCCCCGGAGCCGTCCACGACCTTCTGATTAGGTGGCCGCGGCCTCCCTGCGTTGCAGGTCACCTGAGCTTCGGCCCGTCCTGGTCGTTACTGCGGGGCTGGGCCGTGCAGGCCGGTGCACAGGTTGGAGTGATCGGTGTCGCCCGCTCGTGCCAGAGATGAGAGCGGAGGCTGCACCGCAGAGCGTGGGGACCCTCTTGGCCCGCTGTCCGGACTCAGTCCTCTGCTCACGGATTCTGTACTCCCGTCCCACTGGGTACAGGCCTTGGGGGCTTCTGAAACCTCCCGCCCCCTTCCACCCACCTGGACCTGGGGACAAGTGTCTCCTTCTGTGAGGAGTCCTCCCCCCCGCCCCCTCTGCGGGATACACTTTGTTCCAGTGCAGGAGTCTCCCTTGGTTCTCCAGGCTGAGTGTGAATCTCACCTCATGGCGCAGGCTTTCCCCAGGCCCCAACCTGAAAGCAGAGCCCTCTCTGCTGCTCTCGGAGCCCTCTCCCCTTTGTCCCAATACCTTACACTGAGTGTGATGGGATTACTTAGCTGCTTCTCCCACTGAACTAGAAGATCTTTGAGGGCGGCAACCTGCAGGCATCGGTAGTCTTATCACAGTGCCTGCCATATGCTGCCCCCCCCCCAATATCTTGTAACCAATAGTTTAATCAATCATCAATACACCTACAGTGACATTGAGGAAGTTGAGCTGCAGATAGTGAGCACTCAACAACGACATTTCCGAACTGTAACCTACATAAAAGTATTTTGAGTACGGCATTATTTAAAATCATGATATGTTATATATTCATGTCCTTATACTTCATTTGGAAAGAAAATTTCACACGTAGTCATTAACTTGCTTTAGCAATTAATACCTGGCATTTAAAAATGGACAACCTGCCAATTGCATTGTAAGAAGCTCCTAATTATAAAAGGATATATAAAGGAACCTGGATTGATTTTTGATGGCCGCAGTATAAGATTAATTATATAGTTATATTAATTGTACCATGAGTATATTAATTTTCCTAAATGCTATTTAATTTTTGGTTTCTGGTTTTCCTATTTAACTACTGCTAATTGCAAATTTGATGAGTATTTATTTTCGTTTTTGGGGGCAATACGAGAAAACTTTCAAAAGAAAAAGCTACTTTAAAAATTGAAAGCTTTCCTATTTCACCAATGAGGCCAGTAGAAAAACATTCTAGTAGATCCTCCCTACCTCATTGTGCACTCCAGAATGTGTGAGGGAAACTGGAAGCCAATATCTGCTTTTACCACCCAAAGCAAAAAAATTTTCTGGTTTAATTTATTGCCCAAGTCACTGGAATTTGAGGCACGTCTAGGTTGTTTAGTGGGACATTTGACCAGAAAATCTTAGGAGACTATCATATCATCAATCTTCCCAGAGGGAAAAGTTTGACATAAGGGGTGAATAAAAAATGTCATTATACTAATCTTGGCAAAGACATTTTTTTCTCAAATGGCTCCAGGACCTGTTATGAGTCCAAAATGCCTCTGCCTTAGATAGTGGTGTTTGGGTTCATGTTGTTAACAGAATCAGCTTCCTAGAAAAAAAAAAAAAAAGATGTCTAAGTAAGATGAAGAAAATGCAGTCATGCCAATAAATAAAGTAGAAAGGAATAGTCACGTGAGGTACATTTTCCTAACAACTGGCAAGTGTTCTCCAGCAAAATAATTTTTAGAGCTAGGACTGAATTCAGTAGAAGAAACTGGTTAAATGAATGAATATTACAACTCATGGTGTAAACATCTCTTGAAATAAAGCATTCTTTTTTTAAAAAGGAGGAAGGACTCCTACTTGGAGAAGTTTTGGATAAATTTTGCCATCCTAAAATTGGGTATTTAGGACTGCACAGTTATATCCAATAAATGCCAATTCATCTTTATAGTAGTCCCCAGTGAAGCTTTTCACAACTTTTAACTTAAATGCTCATAAAGAATAAGAAGAGAAAGAAAAGAAAAAAAGAAGGAGGAGGAGGAAGAGGAGGAGGAGGGGAAACCAGCAGCATTACAAGAAAGAAGAATGACTCTGATTTCAACAACCAATTGATGGTCAAAGATACTTTATCTCATAAGGGAAAGCCGTTCTCTCTGCTTAAAATAATATTGGAAACTGATGTATCGCTCTGCCACAATCTACTCCTTTGATAAGAGAATCAAGGTATTTATAAAACATCAACATTTTACAGGCCCCTTTCCACTTTGGAAAAGCCATTAGCTCCACGAAAACCAAATGTGTTTATTTTAGTTCACCATTGCATTGACAACAAGTAGAACAATACCTGGTACTCAGTTTTGTATGTAATAACTACATTTGAAATGAATAAGTTATTGAATTTTTTTTTAGTGTTATTCCTCTAATTCCAACTCCTTCACCTTTCCATCTCTTGCCCACCCATTCTTTTTCCAGATATCTGGATACTGCCCCTATGGGACAACACATTATGTTCTCATACCTGTGGACTCCATAAAGAAATTATGAAGAACCTTATTAGTACAAATCAGACAATGCAATTTTCTTAATATCCCACTGATTCAGTACCACAGAGCCAGGCAAAATGGCTGGGAGTATATCCAATTTTAGGATGGCAGAGTTATGCTCGTGAATGTCAACTAGACTACAAATTTTATCCAAGGAAACTATCACCTATTTTCACCTATCACTTACACAGTGGGATGCTGTAGTAAACCGTTACTCTGCTATGTTAAACACAAGTTTAACAACTAGTTCTGGAAATAGAGGCTGAGTTCTGATCTGTGACCTTTGTTGATTTCTTTTTTTTTTTTTTAAAGATTTTATTTATTTATGTATTCAGGAGAGATAGACAGAGAGAGGCAGAGACACAGGCAGAAGGAGAAGCAGGATCCTCTCAGGGAGCCCGATGTGGGACTCGATCCCAGGACCCCAGGGTCATGACCTGAGTCCAAGGCAGATGCTCCACCACTGAGCCATCCAGGTGTCCCCCTTTGTTGATTTCTATGATGCATTTTTAAGACCATATGACTTAATGCAGGGTTATGGAGCTAGCTGTAAGATGACACTATCTCTAGTGATATCTTAACAAATATTTAGACTTCAAAATCCAACAAAAAATGAAATACAAATAATAGAAAAAATGGAATTATAAATAAATAAATAAATAAATATTAAATAATAACTCATTCCTCATTATTTGCTCAGTACCAAACAAATTCTTTGTGTACTGTCTATATATTAAAGTATTAATTAGTATTCTTTCCTCTATTTTATTAATTATGAAAATGTGTCCATGGTGATTTATGAGCTCCTTAAAAGCAGAAAAAAAATAATTCAGTTATGTATTCGACATTTATTATTTGCAACCACGTGAATTCTCTGTGATAAAACACAATGGACTCACAATAGAGTGGAATTCAGAAAATATGATACCTGATAACCTAGATTCTTTCAGGATTCTCTATAATCCCATCAGCTTTCCAACGTCCTCCCTGACTGATAGCCCCTGTGTCTCAAGCTTTCTCTTGTAATATTTGTTGTCTGTATAATTCACACATAATTTAATTTTCATATGTATCTTTACATGTATTTCCATATGAATATCCCAAATAAAGTAAGCTTCTTCTAGGTAGAGATTCTATCGTATTGTTCTGTATCATTAGAAACCACTCAAGTTTTTTATGTCCCCATAGTGCTTTATATACCTTGTGGTTTCTAGCAGACAGATCAGATTCTCAATAAATATTGGTTGCATTTAGTGGAATGATGTCAAACTCATAATTTCTCATTCAGTTTCTTGATGTAATTACAAAATTTATGTTAAGACTAAATATGTCACTTTTAAAATATTAAACAAAAGCTATATTTACCTCTCCATTTTGAAAAAAAATTATTGAAAATATATTAATTTTTTGGTATACTATGACAAAATAAAACTCTCCTGACTGATCATTTGAATTTAGATGTAAATCATGCCAAATTGCCAAACCATGAGAGAAAGAAATATATCACATTAATAAATCATTGAAATAAAGTTGCTAGCCTTTTTATTAAACATATTTCCATATTGACAGAGGATATTCACTGAATAGCCCCATGTGTGCTTTATAATTAGGAAGAAAACCACTGATTCTCATAAAATCTTTAAGTTTGCAAACATTTTAGCTCTATCTATATTTTGCTCAAATGACAAAAGGCTGTCAACCCCAGGAATATAAACAAAGAGAATGAAAGCATTTTTGACTTTTTCATCCAGATGTAGGATACTTTATAAACATAGCTACTCTTGAAGAGCACGTCTCTGTAGTATTTCTTTTAAATTATGAAAAAAAAAAACTGGAAAACAGAAAGGCGAGTGTAAATTGGCTGTATGGTAGATAATCTATTTTCTTTTCAATTCAATGAATAAAGAAGTAGACATGATCTTAAATTGACAATGACACAGTCTAATAAATAAACTCACTAGAGTATTCTATATCCTATTAAGCAGGAACTATAAAACTGCCTTTCTCTGAATGTTCTCAGTGATTTATTAAATCCCACACTTAATGATATAAGGTGGAACTTTAGAATACTGCGTTGGTATAGGATCCAGACAAGAAAGTTCAGTGCCCTCCGTATTTATAATTATTCTCTGGTAGCATATGCATATTTCCCCCCCTAATGAATTGATTTTTCATTTCCATGTATGTTGTATTTTTTGAATAAATGATATATTTACCTATTCAAAAATACACAAGGGTACACTGTAGAAAGTCTTTCTACTACTACTATCAGTCGTTCATTACTGATTCTCCAGCCTGCAGGCATTAAATGTTATGCATGTCTTATTCATCCTTCTCTATATGTACACAAGCACTTATTCTTTTAAAATAAATGGAATAGGCCATCCAGGCCTCCTATACCTCACTATTTTCCTTTGAAATTTAAAATATATATCTTGGGAATTGCTCCATATCATTGCATGCCTTATATATAGGTTTTTTTTTATAATTCCATAATTTTCTATTGAATTGTTGTTGCCATATTTGTTTAAAGAAGTATCCATTGATGACCTTTGAAGTTGTTTCAATTTCTTACTGATGCAAACAATGGTGAAATGAATAATTTTGAACATATATCATGTTGTTCATGTGTTAGCGTATCTGATAAATGTACTCTTTGGAGTAGATTTCCTAGGAAAAAGAATATGTGAATTTTTAGTTTTGATATTTGATATGAAAGAAATTGCCTTCCATAGATGTTGCACTAATTTACACTCATACCATCACTGCAAGAGAACATTTTTCTTTTTATTCCCTAGCTGAAATACTTTTTAATATTTCTGCCATTTGCATAGGTGAAAAGCATTGTCTTCACTTTTTAAAGTGAAACATGGCAGGGGCACTTGGGTGGCTGAGTGGTTGAGCATCCGTCATTGGCTCAAGTCATGATCCTGGGGGTCAAGGGATAGAGTTCCACATTGGGCTCTCCACAGGGAGCCTGCTTCTCCCTCTGCCTGTCTCTCTCTCTGTGACTCCCACAAATCAATAAAATCTTTAAAATAAATCAATAAAGTGAAACATGGCACATGTACAGAAAAATGTACAAAATCACAAATGGATCGATGAATTGTGTTTCACAAGCAGAACAATCCCACATAACTTGCACCCAGATCAAGAAAAACAGAGTGTTACCAGAATCCTAGAATCCACCCCCCCCATGAGTCCCCAGGAACAGTCTCCAATCCCCACCCAAGAGTACCCTCCATCTGATGTCTAACACTAGATATCAGCTTTACTTGTTTTTAACCTTTATGTAAACTGAATCAGTAAGTTTTATACCTGGATTCTTTTTTTTTTTAAGATTTTATTTACTTATTCATGAGAGACACACACAGAGAGAGAGAAGCAGAGACATAGGCAGAAGGAGAAGCAGGCTCCATTCAGGGAGTCCAATGTGGGATTCAATACCAGGACTCCAGGATCACACCTTAGGCAGAAGGTAGGGGCTAAACCACTGAACCACCCAGGGATCCCCTACCTGGATTCTTTCAATCAACATTCTGTTCGTATGTGGAATTCAATCATACTTCACTAGGTTGATGTAGTTTTCTCCTATTCATTGCTGTATTGTATTCCATTTTGTGATTATTCTACAGTTTACACTCTAGTTTAGGTATAAACTGGGAAGTGTCCATTTGGGGCTTTAACAAATAGTGATGCTATGAACATGTTCATAGATGTCTTTTAGTGGACCTATAGCTACATCTCTGTCCTATATAGATTTAGGAGGAGAATACCTGGGTCATGGCGTGTGTGTACATTCAGCTTTTGTAATTTCTCCTGCAGTTTGCAAGGGCCTACCACTTTACACTCTCGCCACCAGCATATCTGAATTTGAGCAGCTCCACGTCCTCACTAGCACTTCAGATTATTTCTCTCATTTTTTGCTATTCTGGTGGGTGCTTCTTAGTGACATTTTGTGGGAGAGCAACACCTCGGCGGGTAAAAGAAACAATGAGAACAGGGATACACATAAGTGGTAACAGCTTTATGGGTGTGGCAAAAGCCAGTTATTTCTGCCATGGGTCCAGACTGAAAATAGTACCCGCTGAAAACAGCAGTGACGGTGGGTGGATAGCCAGGCCTGCCTGGGTCGGTTCTCTCAGCCCCTGCAGATAGTCCCCTGTGCAGTTCCCTGCTGCCCCTCTCATGGTTGGTTTCTTGAGTTGCTCTTCCTCCCTGTGGCCACATACTTTACATCTACAGAAATAAAACCAACAGCCAACTCGGGCTTGGGACTTCACCTCAGTGCCTGCACTTCTTGGAGATGCCTGAGGGATAACCCCTTTGGGCCTCTCTTTGTTCCAAGATACTGGACTCTCAGGAATCATTTTGTCTCTCATCCAAACATGGCACACGGCAATATTATACTTTGAATTTCCCTTAACATGGATGGCAGGGGGTTCTGATGTATTAACACTTATTTACATTTATGTTTCTTAAATCTGTTGTTCTACCTTCAATATACGGAAATAATATAACCACTCCTGACCACTTCTGCTCCTGCTGCTCTGAACAAAGCCACTGATATTTCTTATTTGGATAATAGGAAACCCTCCTGACTCGACCTGCTTCCATTCCTGTTCTCCTCGAGTCTAATCTCAACATAACAGAGTGATCTTGTTAAAGAGTGGGTCAGATCATGTCACTCTTCGGCATAAACCTGTCAATGCTTGTTTTACTCAGACCTACAGTTTCCTACATGATCTGGCTCGATTCCTTCTTAGACTTACTAACCAGCTACAATCCTTCTCACCTATTTTCTCTAACTCAACTGATCCCTTTGTATTTTTCAAATATTCTAAGCATGTTCTTGTCTTCAGATATTTATACTGCCTCTTCCTTATAGTTCTTAAGATATTCTTATGGCTAACTTCCTCAGTGTCTTCAAAATTTTGTTCATATTCTCCACGAAGCTCATCTGACCACGCTTACTCCTAATTTTTACACTCCTCATCCAGGTTATTTTGCTTTTTTCCCCCATAGAATTATCACCTTCTAATATACTAATTTACTGATTTATTATATTTATTGTTTCTTACTGCCACAAAGTAATCTAAGAGCAGTGTCTTCAGTTTGTTAACTCTTCTCAATTATCCTATTCAAGTATATCATCTACTTCCTGCTGGGACCCCTGACTGATACACCGTTTTTACCTCCTCTTACAATTTCACACAGTACCTCTTGACCTTTTGTTAGTAAACATGAGGAAGTCAGCAGGTTTATATCCTCTTCCATCATCTATCTGCCTTCCACTTTCAGTTTCCCCTTTCAAATAATCTAATTTCTGTATTCTGTCAATTTATATTTCACTTTATAAGTAAATGCCTCCATTCACTTAATATTAGACTCACTGCCAAATAGATCCAGCCCTCATTATCAGTTCATCTGCTATAATGTTCCAGCCATCCTTGGTTATGAAAATGTATACTATACTGTTCTTCTTTTTTTAAAGAAAGAGTTATCAGGGCAATATTTTTGACCTCTTACATGTTGAAAATATTTGTGCCTTCACAAATACTGAATGATTATGGCTGAGTACAAAATCCTTAGGTCACACTTTTATTCCTTGAGAACTGTAGAACCCCCTGCCCTCACACCCTCTTCCTTCATGCCACAACACCTATATTTATGCATTTAATTCTCTTGTGAAGAAGATTAAGATCTCCATGTTGTTTTCCCCCTTTTTAGCATCTTGGACATTTTTTAAGAGGCTTATTTCTTTAGATTTGATGTTTAACAGTATTACTAATAGAATTCACAGTTCAGTACCAAATATTGCTAAGTA
Organism: Vulpes lagopus; assembly: GCF_018345385.1. Lineage (NCBI taxonomy): Eukaryota > Metazoa > Chordata > Mammalia > Carnivora > Canidae > Vulpes > Vulpes lagopus. Next base: position 165,266,886 of record NC_054826.1, read on the forward strand.
GGTCCTTTCAAGTCTTTATTTTTTGACTATTTCCTCTGTTCCATTAATTTACTTTTCTTTTTTTGTGGACTCCTATAATGTATATTTCCTATATCTACCATTTTGTCCATAATCTTGATCAAATATTTATTATACTTATTTTATTGTTTTGAGTTTTATCATTCCTATATTTTATGTTCTTTACTGTATTTTCAATTTATTTATCCTACTGTCCTAATCATGTCTTCCCTGAACTCTTGTATCTCTGCCTTGTACTCTTTTTCATAAAAATTATTATATCACTAATTTAAAAAATGAACATAGCCATATTTGAGCACAATTTTGATCTGCTCCATAATAATATCTTTAAGATAGGTGATATTTATCTGCAATTAGCTTTTCCTGTTCCTTTCTTCACTTTTTCTTGAACAATAGTGTGCTCATTCCTTTTGGATTCTTTATATTTGGATAAAATACATTGTTGGGTTCCCCCCATCCCACAACTAATTCTTTGCAGAAAATTCATGTTGGCAAGATGCCGAGGCTGTATTTTATGCTAGCAGGATTTTTTCTTGAGATTTAGTGAATTCTTTTAGCTTTAATTGCTTCATGCTGGTGGATTTAGGTAGCTAACTATAAGCTTGCTCACAATGCAGATTTCTCTTCCTACTCTGGTATTTACAACCAAACCAGACAGAGATTTAATTGCTAAGCCTTTGCATCCTTTTTCCTTCATTGTGAATATGAGATTTTGGTTTTGCACATAAGAGTGTCTCCTTCCCCTTGGAGGGTTTTTGGTGAAGTTTCACTGAGATCTGTAGCCACTCTATTTTCTCTCTCACTGTGGTAAAATATGCATAACATGAAATTTACCATTTTAGCGACTTGTTAAGTGTACGCTCAGTGGCATTAAGCACATTCATGATGCTGTGAAACCATCACCATTATCTATTTTTTTGAACTTTTTTACCATCCCAAACAGAAATTCTGTACTCATAAAATAATAACTCCATAATATCTCCTCCTCCCAGCCACTTGTAACATCTATTCTCTTTTTCATCTGTAACTTTGCCTATTTTAGCTACTAATGTAAGCGGAATAATACAATATTTTTATTCTTGTGTCTGGCTTATTTCACTTGGTGTAATGCGTTCAAGGTTCATCCATGTTACAGCATCTATCAGAATTTCATTCCTTCTTATGGTTGCATATTCTACTCTATGTATACAACACATTGCCTTTATTCATTCAAGTATTGATAGACAATTGGATTGTTTCCACCTCGTGGTTATTATGAGCAATGCCTCTATGAGAGTATCTGAATCTCTGATTTCAATTCTTTAGGCTAGAAGTGAAATCGTTGGATTAACATTTTCTTCTTAATCCTCCTTCACCTTTGTTGATGTTCACTGCTTGTGGCAATGTTTCGACATATTTTGTAGATTATAAGACCATTCATAGTTTTACTACAGAGCATGTTTATTTTTCCAGTTTTTTTCTTGCTGATTTTGTATGGTATCTGAAGAGAAAATGTGGGACGATGCTAATATTACTCTATCACTTTGAAATAGAAGTATTTAACCAACTTCCATTGTCAACAAATTTGCCTAGAGATTCTTATATATCAGTACTAAAGTTTATTTCTCTTTCTCATATATAAAAACTGATAATAATTTTAATAGTTAAAGAAAAAAAGAGCACTATTGAGCACCTAGTATACTCTGGGCTAGGTGCTTACGTGCCTTAAAATTGTATATAATTACTTAATTTATTTAATTTAATCATTTGAGAAAGTCTGATAAGGTAATGATTACTTCTGTTTTATAGATTAAAACCTGTGACATAGAGCTTGAGTCATTTTTCAAAGTTATAGATCTTGCTAGATATATAACTCATTTTCTTTTCTCTATACGACACTTCTAAGGACTAAGTTCATGTTTAGTAAAACCAAAACCTCAACTCATAGCACCAAAAATTCTAAATGTAGACATTAAACAATTGGAGAAGTTTAAATGTAAGTGTTTAATCCATTTGGCCCAATTCAGGATATATCTAAAAACTACTGATTGGGAAGAAGCAGAATTTTTGGCTTGACAATTGCGTATGTATATGTCCTCTCAAGAAACAAAACTCTCACTTTTAGTAAGAGAAACATAGGTTTCATAATTACCTGGTAATTATAATGAAAAGACTGCCTCCATCTGCCATTCTTCTATTGATTTTATTTTTGTATTTCTCTATTGTTTTATATACATCACAGCAAAATGCTGAATACTGACTTAAGTCAATAGTAAGGGCTAGCAATGTACACATTTGTGAATATTACCTTTGCTAAAAAGATTATGCTTTTTTAGACTTAAGTAAAATTTTGTTACTCTCTTGGTGAAGGCCATTAATTAGTATGTCTAAGTGAAAATATATTTTCACTTTTAAAATTACATTTACATGTTATATACAATATGAACACTTAACTCAGGGAAACTTATGATTCTAACAATTGAGTTGTAAACTACTAAGTTAATGTTTACATAGAATTATAAAGAGAATTCTAATGTCAAACATTCTCATTGGTCCTCTTTATTATATGTTAGTTGGTGTTTGTATTTTGTTGTTTGTTTGGATAAGAAATATATTATGTTTTTATATACTATCTTGTTTCAGAAGTGATTTAAAGCAATATATAAAGGAAATGTAAAATAAAGTAAGAGAACAGAAATTAAGAGTAGGGGGCACCAAAGCAAAAATAACTGATACATACCAGTGTGTACGTTATAGATCTTGATATGATGAATTACCTCCCCAGGAATATAGCCAGAAGTATAAATACAAAGAAAAAATCCTATGAGTTTAAATATATTATAGAAACATTTAAACATCTTAAGATACTACATGTGAAATAAAATTTAAATAAAATAGGTTTATATATTTTATAGATTTTATATTGTATATAGATATATAATATTTATCTATATTATATAGACTTTATATATGATATATATCATAGATAAAATTGTCAAATACCTATAAGAAAAAGACAAATTCTTAACATAAGGCAATTTCAGAAATTCCTAGGTATCTGGCCCAATTGCTAGCTCTTAGTAGTCTAATTTCATCTCAATTTACAATATGGTTTTTTACATCACAGCTCGACAAAGATTCAAAATTTTGAAAAATTACATCATGTGAAGGTGTGGTATTGTAGACAAAAACTAAAGAAAACAAAACAGAAGCAGAAATATGAAGGGACAAAATATTCCTCAAAAGAAATTTTAAATTGTGTATGAGGGTAAAACTTGGAAGAAATATACAGATATCCTAAAAAAGAAAATACTATTAGATTAATAAATTGTAGTATGACTAGACTGTAAGTTGCCATATAACCACTAAAATGTTGTTGCTGATAACATTTAAAGATAGGAAGATATTTATGATATACTGGATAACTGAATATCTGGTTAAAAGGTAGCGTTATGTAACTTAAAAGCCTATATCATTGCTTTTTGGGTGAAGAGATAGCTTTTATGATCTTCTTCTTCTTCTTCTTCTTTTTTTTAATAATCTCCACAACCAACATGGGTGTCAAACTCATGATCCTGAGATTGAGTCATATCCTGAGATTGGCTCTACCAACTGAGCCAGCCAAGTGCCCCTAGATGTGTCCTTTATAATATAGTCTGTATGTTTACGTCACCACTGATCTGGCTTGATATTTTCAAATATTTGGGAAGGTGAATGGACTGTTCGCTTTGCATGTAACGCTTCCTATATATTGTATCTCACAAGTGAATCCTGGGAAAACTGTGTTACAATGAGCTTAAAATTGTTTTGTTACTGACGAGGTCCTAATACAGGAGTATTTTATGCTACCAGTTATATAAAGACCCATGACAAACATCCATTTTGAAAGTTGTCTGAAAATTTAGGATCAATTTTTTTCTTTAAAATATTTTGATCTCATTCTTGCATATAGTAAGTAAATAGAATTAAATCCAAATTATGCTTCTTATTTCACTGCCTCAATAATTATATGCTTCAAATAAAAGTTAAGCAGTGCAAACTCACACATCTCTCTGCCATCATTAGAAATGTGCTCCAGAGGTTTTTTTTTTTTTTTTTTTTTTAAAGTCATTTGATTTATGGCCTTGATCTTTATAAGGCAGTTAAAACTTTGAAGCTATTTACTAAAAATATTAATTGTACCTGTAAAATAATTGATTTTACCTCTGCTTTTTGGCTACAATTATGCACCAGAGCCCATCAGATACACTGACCTAAACTTCATCATGGCTACTACAATTGTCAGACTGAAATCAAGATCAATATTATGCTAACTTTAACATTAACTAGGTGATAAATGTCCCCAAATATAAGGATGCCTTGAAAAGTAGTTAACAAAAAATGTTTATACACATTTGAACTGTTAGTAAAAATGACATTATCAACTCCGTGATAATAATAGTGTAGGCATTCCAAATGTCTATCAAAAATAGCCAGTGAGGATATTAATTAAAAATAAAACTCTTACCTATCATGAATAAATATTGAAATGCATTTGATAGTCTATCAAATTCTGTGAGTTTAATCTCTGTATGAACCCATAATATACCTTTCACTTAACTAAAATGGGGTGACTGCTACTGTAAATGTTGACTGAAGTATAACAATAATCATGACAAGCCACTGGATATATTTAATTACTTTCCAAAGTGAAATTAACTTTAACCATTATCATTCAATCCAAAACAGTTGATTATATTATTCCTCATTTTATCAATTCAAATTATATCAAATATGCTTTTCAGTAATGTTGCCATGGAAGCCAATTTACTTAATATGCTTAAATGACATTTAATATAATCTCTTCACTTTAAATACTGAGACCAAAATGGCTAAATGACTTGCCCATAATGATAAAGTTGGGACAACTCAGTTCTCTTAACTCCCAAGTTAGCACATATTTTTCTCATAAAAGAAACTAAAACATTTAAATGCAAATTATTTACTTATACATAAGTGCACATTTATAGAGATTTTTAAAATATTTACTGAGTCCCTGGGATACAAATATTCCACAGACTCATTTTTGTATAACTGAATTTGCTTTCTGTTTATAGATAGGTGGAAAAGAAGTGTATCTCTTCATAAAAAGCAAATGTTAATAATTTGGTTTCAAGAAGAGGCAATTACTTGAAAGAAAGATAGCAATCCTGAGAGACATCAGTGTAAGTTCATCAAGGAGTTGGTCTCTCCTTAAAAACTATAGCCTTTGTATATATGAGGATTCTTGAAATTAATTTGTTTTCCACACTGACCAACTCATGACATCTCATGATATCTTTGTATCTGTCAGATGACAGAGGAAGTTTTCTTCTAAGTTAAGGATGAGGATGAATTTTAGTTAACAAATCAATGATTTTGAGGAACATATATTGTTCAAGTTTTTTTTTTTCACTTTTAAAATTCTTACTTTCATAAATTGTAGGAAGCAGATTTTGGTAATAGATAAACTATTCAAATCCATCTTTATACGAAAGAGTGGGATGTATAGGAAAAGTACATATAAAATTTCCTGAATTTTCCCCTAGAATTTCAAATGGTTGGATCGGATTTGTGGAAAATACGGTGATAAATTTTATATAACCTCTCTGAAAAAGCACTGGCTAAATAATTTTTAACTAAAGGCCAAATGTAATGTGTTAGTCTCCAAGATGTAAACATTAAATTCCATGCACAGCAGCTGCTGGATTACCTCCAACAATCTGAACTTACTTAGCTTAAAAAACAGTTCCCTATATTCCTAACCACAGCTTTGCACAATCAAAAGTGCCATATTCCTCACGTAATTACATCTAAACACATCACGAAGCCTCCAACAATTGTCTCCATGCTGTTTCTTCTAAATCCTTACGGTTGAAACCCATAACTTAACTCTAAATTTCCCTTTGTGTTCTGACATTTAAAAAGCAACGTGCTGTCTTCACCACTCTCCGTTGACTTCCTCGACTACATGAATCCCCTCTCTTCCTTTTTGTTCTCTACTTGTTCCAGAGTTACCTTTAGTATTCTGAGCCAATCACTTTATGCCCCGAACATCCCATTAATTTTCTTGTCTTTCCTCTACTTTTTCTATCTTTAGCCATTTCTGTCTTGTTTCACCGTCCAGGTCCTCTTGCTGGCCTCACCCTGAAACAACTCTTCCCACTATGGATCGTGTCTTCTCTTCGTACGTTTGCTTCAGGCCCCGAGGAGGAAGCAATCCCTGCCAGCGACTTCTTAGCCAGCATCCCTCTCGCATCCACTGGTTCACTGAGCAGAGGGCATGTAGGGACGGATACAATAGCAATCCCTCCTCATGGAGAGGGCTGGTTTAAGGCCTGGAAAACAGTTGTAAATAAATACGTGTGACAACATGGGTCCCCATTAATTAACGAATCAAATCTTTTCCCCGCATCTGATTGCAGGCCTGTATGAGGTAGGTGCTGTGCTGAGCCCTGAGAGATGGTAGGAACAGTAAATACGGTCCTCTCCCTCGTGGAATTCATATTTCAATGAGAAGATAAAAATTGAACGTAGTCGTTTAGACAGCGCGTTGGAGACCACTAATTTATCACCTCTGTTTCTTTCGTGCTGGAACAACGTTCTCATGCTTCATATTCCGAAGATAAATACGGCGTTAAACAGAATGCTTTGACCTACATTTTATGTATATCAGCCTTCTGGTAATAATGGACTGAAGTCACAATGATCGTCACTCTCTGGCTATTATTTTCCGCAGCTGCATCTGGGAGCCGAGCTGGGTCACCAGGAGGCCTGCAACGGCAAGGCCATTTGGAACTGTCGTTTATCTTCGTTACGCACGATAATATTTCCCCTCACCAATATCCCCATACTTAGGAAGCTTACAGAGACCATTTGGTTTTCTTTGCTTATATGTCTCTGGGCACTGCCCAGTTATTGAAAAGAATTTTGATGATCAATAGATAAGGGGCACCAAAGAAAATCAGGGATAATGACAGAGTCTGATTTCCTAGACGAAAGAGATCCCAATAGCTTCTAGCAGTGTTGTTTCATGAAGATTACGTAGACCTCGGAAGTTAAATCAGCTCATCAATTATAAACAGGACAATTTCACATGTACCGTGTTCTTTACTTTTATGACCTTCGTGTTTTAGGGAGGAATCTGACTGGCTCCCGCTCATTGCTAATGAGAGTCCTTTGGATCCCAAAGTGGGGGCTCTTCTACTGCAAAGGGCGACAAGAATGGAGAAGGAGGAATGATCTGATTTGTTTCAGGAATGTGCTGTCAATAATGCATTGATCTCATTTAATTTCATGGGAGAAATCAGAGAGGTGCAAGGATAACCAAGCGGCTGACGTCTCAAGAAGCCTTGCAGAACAGGAATGTAAGAATTCCCGGGGCTCCCATGGCTCAGTCAGTCAGGCGTCGGCCTTTGGCTCAGGTCATGATCCCAGGATCCTGGGACGGAGCCTGGCTCTGGGCTCCCAGCTCAGCCGGGAGCCTGCTTCGCCCTCCCCCTTTGCACCCTCCTCCCCGCCCTCACCGTCCGGCTTCATTCTCTCTCAAAAATAAATAAATAAATAAAATATTTAAAAAAAAGAATTCCCCAATAGGTCTATCTAACAGCACATCTAAACAGACATGTGCTCATGCCTGCTCGTGACCCTTAGAGGCTTCCTGTGAGTGAACCTCAAAACTGTGATGTGTTTCTTACTGTGGTGATGATAATGAACAAGGGACATCCGTAGAAGACACCAGGCTGGCAAGAAGACCTACGTTCTGGTTCCAGCTCCCCTACACACACGGTGTGTACGCATGAAAACATCCACGTACTAGTACTCTCGGAACTTTGAATAACTGGGACCTCTCCGAACTCTAGTTTGCACGACCTCATAGTCTCATAAACATTGATTATTTTTACTGATAATACTGTATGGACGTTAGAATGATCATACGAAGTCTAAAGTCACACCGACTCGTTCACTGGGTTCACTGACTTGAAAAATAACCCATCAGTGGCTAGAGTGGTTTGCTTCGGGGTGAAAAAACCCATCTAGAGCAAAAAGTGAACATGTTGACTTTGTTTCCAACCCGACCCCACATTCTTTTGAAGGCATACAGGCAGCTCCTGATCCTGATGAAGTAATGGTCACAGGGAATAATTCCCCGGTGCCAAGTCTTGTTGCTGGCTCTGCAATCCGTGTAATTATATGCACGGTTTTCCTCTTTGTGAGCAATAAAGCTAATGACTAGGCTGGCTTCTCCGGGGGCAATTCAGCAGCATTCGAGGATTGCTGGCCCACTTTACGACTGCAGAATCTTGTTTAAACATCAGACCTATAGATCCTGTAGCAGGATGCACTCATCAAACACTCGTTGGAGCTGATGGGAAGCCTTTCAAATAAATACTAGATCAAAACAAGTCTAATGCAGCATGAAACTATAAGGTGCTTTAATTTTATGCTCGTCGCTGGCCAGAAGCTCACTATTGTTCTCCATGTAGAATTTCAGGTTTGACGTCGAGCTTGCAGTCGGTGACACCCCACAAAAAGTCTTCCTCTGAGATAAAAAGAGCACCGCGAGGGGTGCGCGGACACATGTGGGCCCCGAATGTAGCAGAGCCCTATTGATATTTGAGCCTCAGCACGTAGACAACATTCTTCATTATTCTTTGACTTTTTGTACCTGTTCTCCTTTCCCTTCTCAATATCTTGCTTTCGTGGGGAGCCTTGATGGGAGAACAAGAGGATATTTTTCAAAGGATAAAGTATATAAGAGTTGTAACATCCTTCACACAGCAGGGAAACCAAATAAATAAAAGTTTTCTCTTTTTTTTTTTCCAGCTTGTGCATAACTGTGCTCTCAGGAATGTTAATTAATCGAGAAATGCTGCCAGAAATAAGAGTCGCAGGCATCAGACTTTGAAAAAGAGTCTGGAGTCACATACATATTTGTTAATGGATAAAAGGAAAAAAAAAATGTTTTCAGGAAGGATTGCTGAGTTTTTACAAGGGGTTTTTAAGACGGTCTGAATGTAAAAGGTTTATATCTACTGGGTGCATTTTTCTCAGTTCTTGTTCAAAACAGCACTTTGGGGGAATGAATGACACCAGCCTAAGATATTACATAATACGATATCCTAAAAATAAAATTTCTGAACATCAAATTTCCTCTGTGTCCTGAGGTTCCCAAGATGAGTGGGAAAAAAAAGGCTTTGAAATAAGGCACAGGATTGAGAGCTGTGGGAAGAAAGTTAAAGCACACAAAACAAGGAAGGGTACGGGAGCTTAGGAAGCACTTTTATCTGCTTATTTCATCTATTTTTCTGCTGGAAGTAGAGTTTCAATTAACTAATCAATCTCCTTTCACTTTGATCTCCCGACGCAGTTGTCTTTTAAAACTTATTTTATTTAAAATATTGGTTTTCCTACATTACATATTTCATCTTGTCACAGTGCTTGCAAACTTGGAGGGGGTTTGTAGTTTCACATCCTACTGAGGAAAGAGTCTCAAGCCAGAGATTTATTTATTATTATTATTTTTTATTGGTGTTCAATTTGCCAACATATAGAATAACACCCAGTGCTCATCCCATCCAGTGCCCCCCTCGGTGCCCATCACCCAGTCACCCCCACCCCCCACCCACCTCCCCTTCCACCACCCCTAGTTCGTTTCCCAGAGTTAGGAGTCTCCCATGGTCTGTCTCCCTTTCTGATATTTCCCACTCATTTTTTCCCCTTTCCCCTTTATTCCCTTTCACTATTATTTATATTTCCCAAATGAATGAGACCATATAATGTGTGTCCTTCTCCGATTGACTTACTTCACTCAGCATAATACCCTCCAGGTCCATCCACGTCGAAGCACATGGTGGGTATTTGCTGTTTCTAATGGCTGAGGAATATTCCATGGTGTACAGAGACCACAGCTTCTCTATCCATCATCTTTCGATGGACACTGAGGCTCCTTCCAGTTTGGCTACTGTGGACATTGCTGCTAGAAACATCGGGGTGCAGGTGTCCTGGCGTTTCATTGCATCTGCATCTTTGGGGTAAATCCCCAGCAGTGCAATTGCTGGGTCGTAGGGCAGGTCTATTCTTAACTCTTTGAGGAACCTCCACAGTTTTCCAGAGTGGCTGCACCTGTTCACATTCCCACCCACCGTGCAGGAGGGTTCCCCTTTCTCCACATCCTCTCCAACATTTGTGGTTTCCTGCCTTGTTAATGTTCCCCATCTCCCTGGGGTGAGGTGGGATCTCATTGTGGTTTGGATTTGTATTTCCCCGATGGCAAGTGATGCGGAGCATTTCCTCATGTGCTTGGCTTCTGTGCCATGAACTGGGCTCCCACAGATTTAAGCTAGGATGTAGACTCATCCTGACCCCATTCATTTAACTCCCTTCATTCCGACTGGCTCTTCCCCGCCAAGGCCAGCCCCTGGCCTGCCCCCACTTCCACCTACCTGCCTGGATTACTTTCCTCGTGTACACCCTCCGCCCACACTGGTCTGAGACGCTGTGATGCTGCGTGTTGTGATTCCCGTCTTCTACAACAACTCTGCTTCATAAATATGGAAAGGGGGAGTAAAGAAATATAGTCTCTCAAACAATATCTCAGGTAGAAAACTTAGCTTGTGACCTTTTTCGCTTGCTCAAGTTAGCTATTTCTTCAAGAATTCCTTCAAGATTCTCTGTGTTTGATGGTAGCCATCACGTAGTACAAAAATCCTGTTCATGTTCCAGGAAGAGTTTTGTAGGTTTTTAACTTTGTCATGTTTTTCTGATGCTGCCTCCCAGCAGCACTAATCCCCAGTATCTGTAAGTGACCCCTGCTACGGAGGGTGGGGCAGGAAAGAAAACACGTAACGGTACATTTTCCTCCTGTTATTTTCTCTTTTGCTGCTCCCCTGTCTTTGGGGCATCAGTCTAGGTTGATGTCTTGTTTATAGAACTTTCTTAATAAATCTCTCCTGGTATTTCTCCCTGTCTCCCTTTTATCTTCCTGTACGGTGCTTACAATAAATTGCAAACCTATTTATTGGAAGTTGGTTGAGCAGACAGCTCTTTCTTAGAGAAGAATTCCAAATAACAAATGTGGGCACTTTCCTCTCCAGGAAGTGAAAGCTTAATTCTCTTCCCCTTGAGCGCAGGCTGGGCTCCGTGACTCTTCTCCTGAAGAGCATGGAAAGGTAAAACAGTCACTTTCAGGAGAGAAACATGGCTCTACTTCTTGACCAGGTGATCAGAGTTGGCATCCCCAGCGGTAAGTCATGCTGGTAGCACGTATCCCCTGAAATGATGTGACGAAAGTGCACTTTACTTCTCTAGTAGTCTTTCCCGAAACCTATACACTCAGCCTAATCGTGAGAATACTATACAAACTCAAATTGAGGGCTATGCTCCCAAACTCCTTAACAGTACTTCCCCAGAGGATCAACGTCATAAAAAGTAAGAAAAAATTGAGATACTGTTGCAGATTGAAGGAGACTAAGGAGACGTGATGATTAAATGCCATGTGGTATCTGAGATTGGATTTGGGAACAGAGAAAGGATATTAGTGGAAAAATTGTCCAAATCCAACTAAAGTTACTTAGTTAATTACATTTGTCAATGTTAATTTCTTTCTTTTGACAAATGTGCCGTGGTTAATAAGGTGCTAACGTTAGGGGGAACTGGGTGAAGCGTGTACAGGACGTCTCTGAAATCTCTCTTTACCTTTAGTGTAAATCTAAAATTCTTCCACAATAAAAAGTTTAAAAAAGAGAGTGAAACTATGTCTAGGACGTAGATCTATTTACTGCCTGTCCCTCCCATGATGCTGTAAGCTCCAAGAAGCCAATGAACACGACTTCATTTCTCTTTATTCCTGAGGCCCAGAATTATAAGACCTTCCTGGTAAGACCTCAGGAAATATTTGTTGACTAAATAAATATAACTGCAGGTAGAGAACCATCCAGGAACTGGTGTTTGCTGACTCTAACAGGATTTAAACCCACACTGGAGTGAACTCCGGACATAATATAAGAACCAACTAAGACATTTTCTCAAAGGAAAAAATGTGTACCTTCTCTTGTAGTTTGGTTGGTGACATTCCTCTATTTCTACTTCTAAGGTAAACTCTCCTGACCTGTGGATGGGGTTCAGGACATGCTACCCCCAAAAGATGGCACCTTGGCACACTGAATACTTCAACCTGGAGCAATTTGAGAAATGGCACTCACTGCAAAGATTTTCTGACTGCCCACCCCCGCCCCGCCCCGAGACAGGTCATAAGACACCCATGTGAGAAGCTGCTCTCTTCATACCAAAAAAAAAAAAAAAAAAAAAAAGAAAAGAAAAAAGAAAAAAAAGAAGAAAAAAGGAACGTTGTTATCTTCGAAGATGAAGGGACAAAGAGAAAAATCTGAACAGGCCTTGGGACATTTCCTTTTGTTTCTACATTTAGCTCACTTTGTCCTATCATATCTTTCTTTAACTTTCTGCTTTTCATCAAACCTAGCATAAAAAATATTTACATTTAATCATTACTTCAGGACTTCTTCATTGCTTTATCAAGTCTCCTATGCCCCCTAAACCTTATATTAAGTAAATTTGTATGCTTTTCTCTTGTTAATCTCTTTTGTTACAAGGTCTCAGCTGAGAAGTTGGAAAGGTAGAAGAAAAATTAATTTTACTATTCTACTTTTTCTTGATCCAAATGCTAAAAGCTAGATCTGACAATTAAATCAGCTATTTGAAATCTTTGAATTTCAGATCTAGAAATGAGTTCAAATAATCATGGCTTATTTTATTATTTAAAATTTAAAATATTATTTTAAATAATATTTAACTAATATTTTATTTTATTCTATTATTATTTAAAATATTATTTAAAATTTAAAATATTATTTTAAATAATATTTAACTAATATTTTATTTTGTTTTATTCTATCATTATTTAAAATATTATTTAAAATTTAAAATATTATTTTAAATTTTAAATAATATTTTATTTTATTTTATTCTATTTTTAGTGGTGAGCAATTAGAGCAAAACCATCAGTGAAACTCATGAAAGAGTCAAAAGGTCTTTTCTTGAGGTCTTACCTATGTGGCTCCCTCTTGGACTCATAGACCTTCAGTCAGAGGTCTGGGACCCTATAGGACCCACTCGGAAAACAAGAGTCATCTTTGCATTTCACTGACAAGGAACACTAACGCCCCGAGTGATGAGATGGTTTCGCCAGATATCACTTAATAGAATTTTTTGACAAGCTCAAAGCTTCCTTGAGAATCTTTGAGTTTGGTGTTTGTTGCTTAGATGCAAACGATGCATGTTCTCTGTCACGTCAACATTCTTATTGCTTCTCCATAAAAATGAAGACTTTTTTATGGACAAGGAAAATACTATTCTCCATCTTTCCAGCTTCCTCATAGTTTTACTTCACAAGATATTTTTTCTTCTCAGGGCCTACGAATATGTCTATGAGCTGAGGGAAGTCAAGGCTTCTCATCTGAACTTGTAGACTGTATTTCTCAAATCCTAGTCTCCACAGAGACTGTCATATTTATATGAAGATTTATGAATTTCTCTAAACCTTGATCTACCCTGCGTACAGTAACGAGAAATGTTGAGAATGACATTTATATGAAGATTTGTGAATCTCTCTGAAACTAGGCCCACCCAAAATATAATGGAATGGAATGTTAAGAAGAGAACAGTTAATTTAGAGTGTAGGACTCAGCCTTACCAGATCACTCAGCTAGACATAAATCACCTCAGGGCATAAACTAGATGAATTGGAAGTAAGAGAGTGTGATAGGGGTAGGAACTTACTTGAGTGGGGCCTCAGGAAATCTGGGCTCTACTTCCTATTGTGCCAAAGTTCCGCACACTCTCATTTTGTAATTTCTAAGGCTCGAAGGAGTGAACAGGAAGAGATGGGTTCCATCTTGGAGCTGGATCTACAACTGAATTTACAACGACTTCTTTGCTGCTTTTAGGAAGGCATTTCCTCTGGTCTTTCAGGGGCCCAGAAAATACTTCATACGTGTCTAAAGAGTTCTGATACCTGATTTTTACCTTCATGCACTTCTCATGCCAGTCCACCTTCCCCGTCCTAATGAGGCTTTTCAGTAAGTCCTTTCCTGCTAATGATGTCTAAAAACTGAAGGCCAAGTAATGAGCAGATCAATAGCTCCCATTAAAGTCTCTTTGTAGAGCCTCTTCTAATTTTATCTCCTATGATGTGACCTCCAATTTGCATAAGAGAGATACTACTTAAACTTACAGGCAGGATTGATTGACTGAACCTGACAAAGGTGGGAGAGCAATTGCTTAATTTAAAGCACCTCCAAAAGATGGTGAAAATGATTAAGAACTATGCTATAAATACTCTCATAATCCTTATTTCTGCTGGTTCTTAAAATTAACCCCCTCATGCATTTACCTTAGGTCAGGATTTAAATACCACTAAAATAATCCTGGGTCAAGGGACAATGGACAAGGCAGGAGGCGTTTCAGGGTACTAGGGGCAGAAGAATAAAAGTCTTATCCTAAGACAGCTGGTGGTCTCGTGTCAAAAATTCTACTTTTGCCTTGGGTACTGGTAGCACTGGTCCAAGGCATTCTTATTAAATTTCCACAGTTAATTGTTTTAATGTATAGTGTTGCCCTAAAAGATCATTTGACTTCATCCCCTTTCAGCTGCTCCCTGTTCTTAGGTCATCCTTTTCATGTTTTCCTTGTGGCCAGGGACACATTTCTTCCCGGTCCTGGAGCCTCTTTTTCCAGACAATTATCCCACCCATCTCTCTCTTTATGGAATATGCCCGTTTCACAGCCTTCTTCTTAATATGACCAGGAGATCCTAGAGATGCTTTCTCTTATCTCAAATGATCTTTTTCATATTCTTTCTCAGTTGTTCCTATTACTATTAATCATTGAACGAATGTCTGAGGTGTAGAAAGGGTACATCAGTGGGCAGGGCGGCCTGAAACTGATATTTAGATAATAAGGTGCTTATACCCATATACGATGGGTGCTTCCTGTGTGTCCGGAATTGGGTTAGATGTTTACTTAAGTCATCTTACTTTATTCTTGCAACACCTTTATTAGTAAACGCCCAAATCTGCCCCAATTTATAGATGAAGGAGCTAAACTCTTAAGAGAGTCTAAGTAGAAATGGATTTAACACATGGGTTTACGGGCAGATAAAAATCACTGTAAAGTGGGAGGAGTGGGCTCTAGGCCGGCGTCTGGGAACAGTGTCCAACAAACAGAACAGGGCAGGGCTGACTTCCCGGGGGAAGCGGGGGGATCAGGAGGTCTCTGCCGAGCTACTGACTGTAAGAGCACACGGCTGTAGCTGGAAGTGGAGGAAAGGCCCAGAAGGTTCTGAAGCCACCGCGATCCCTTCTTTAAACTGACACAGCTAGATGCTGCCGTGCGCTGTTGCAGAAAAGAAGCCCTCGTTCCTACACTTGTAACCAGCGACAAACAAACCGACAAAAAACCTAAGTGCAATAAAAATACGGTCTCCAGGAGCTCTCCTTTACCTTTCAGACCTGTGCGAGTGCAAGCCCATGTGCGAGCCTGGTTTGTCACCAGATCCTGCTGCCAGGGAATCTGGGAAAGGTAGTTCTCGGTCTTGTAGCCTCTGCTGCAAAGGGAGGCACCCCAGGAGCAGGGGGAACCCGTGTGCAGGGTCCCCGGCCCCACTGCGCCAGCCCAGGAACTGGGCGCTGTGACCTGAGCCGCAGCCACCGCCCGCCTGGCCCGTCTGCAGGCCCCAACACCTGCTGGCCCCGCCGCCCCCGCCCGATGCTCCTGCCTGTGTCCAAATGCAGCTGTTTTGGGGACTTGTGTAATTTAATAGGAAAAACATCTTCCTGACAATAAAACACTAAAAAATGGGAAAACCAAAAAAGAAACAAACAAAAATCTCATAGACATTATCTTTCCTTTTTTTGGGAAGTTATTAGCTTTTTACAGTAATGAATATGATACAAACATTTTGGTTTTTGATCTGGATAAAAACATAGCTTGCTTACGCTTACTTCAACTAATTTTTTTTTTTACTTTTTTTTTTTATTTTTTAGAAACTTTATTTTCCGTCAACCTTATTTTTACGTCAACTAAATTATGCCAAACCAGAGAAGGCTGCTCCTTTGAAATATTCCGTGGTCAAATCCCACCCCGCCGTGATCTGAAGGGAGGCTAATTCTTTCCATACTAGTGCTCTAACTTTACAGGCTTCGCAGTCTATGACTCAAAAGCCTAAGTACTGATTTCAGGAGCTTCTGCTGGATTCCGTAGGTATCTTTGCTTAAAGATGCTCATCGCTTCCTGGGGTTCGTACTCATCCACAGTTGCCAGGCTGTATCTGGCTTCAGTGCTGGCGACGGCTCCCCTCCGCCAGGGCAGGGGGCACAGGGAGAGCGAGCAACGGGGTGGGGGCCGCTCCTCTGCCCTGTGAACTGCAAGTGCAGGGGCAGGTCCCCCGCCTTGTTTTCCTTAGGATCTTATGCTCTTCTGTGCCTTTAAGATTCACGAAGCAATTTTCTGAGACCAAGAACTCTTCTTTAGGCTTTAAAAAGAATGTTGTTATTGCTATTACCAGCTTCAGTGACTTTTCTCTCTCACTCCACTTCTTTCAATCTCATCCATCCTCAAAAAATAGAAAGCACATCACTGGATACTCTTAAAATTCAAAAGAATTTTAGGATTTCTGTTTCAGGTATCCGTTCAACTCCTTACCTTATCAAAAAAAAAAAAAAAGATGGAAAAGTCTTTTTATGTAGCTTTCTATCATAAGGATAAGAATAGAAGGTTAACAAAGCATTTGTCATATTCATTAATTTTTTTTTTTAATTTCTGGGGTTGCTCTTCGCCAAAATGTTTTATGTTACGTCGCGAGGAAACTACTGCTTCCAATGAGACAGGGAGTTTGAGTTTTCTGAGGAAATAAGAACTGTCATTTGAGTGACAGAAACTAGTAAATTTGCTTCAGTAAAATGCAATTTCTGTGTATACGGGAAAGCTGTAGTGTTAAAGAAAAAGAAACACAGAAAAATTTCCATTCCTAGCTGCCACTTCTCTTTGGTTTTCGTAACTGCAGTGGCAGGATATTAAACAAATCACCAGAAAGTGGGGGCACACACACTCCTTGGATAATTAGTCTCATGAAATAGGGTCAATTAGTCAACGATGACCTGTAAGCCCCCACCATGTGTAAGGAAAATGGGCAGTTCTGGGGTTCTACGGTCTCTCTTCTATTCCTTATTATGTATTTGTTGAAGTCACGTAGGCAACACCTTTGAATCTCACTTAATAGGAAGAGGACTGAGTCTCTTCCTTCTGGTTTGGGTGGCTGAGTGACCTCATTCTCTAAGTGGGTGAACATCTAAGGGAAAAACAGCGCAGGGAGGTGATGAACGTCAGAACCCCTCCCTCCTAGGCCCCGCGGGGCCATCATGCAGCACCATCAGGTGCGTCTCTACTTGGCGGCTGAACTGGAGTCCTTCACACACCACTTACGGAGCCAGTGAACCTTGCAGACCTGCACTCCCCCGCGTCGCAGGGTCAGCTTGCATCTCCTTGTTTTGTCCTCTCCCTTGAGACACAGCCAGTGTTGTGCCCACTTGACTCATCTGGGGCCTTCGGTCTTGTCCTGCGGCCCATGGGCCGCGGGTGGTTCTGCCCAAGGAGTCCCTGCTTTGGTTGACAGATCCGACCGGGCTGGCAGGGCGGGCCTTCTCCTTCTCCCTCGCATCTGTTTGTCCTTGTTCTTTCCTCCAGAGGCTGTGGAAGGGGACGATCTTTCCAGAGAGAGGAGCCCTGCTCTTTGGCCAACCGCGGTTCTTCCATGCCGTCTCCCACTAAGTTTTAAACTCACGGGGGCATGGACCAGGCACTCCGTCTGAGATCTTTTTATATTCCTTTTGCTGTGTTTCCCTCAGCTGTCTTACACTATGAAACTGCAGCAATCGATTGCCTGTATCAAACCAATTTTTTAAGTATGACATTTTTGTGGTGTGAGGCCCTCCACCAGGTCACTAAAGGAAGCACGACCTCTGTCCTGTTTGAATTTATTTCAAGAACAGGCAATGCTATGAAAAAAGAAATAGTCCATGGCATTCTTGACAATGTTTTCATCTTCATTTCATCATTTTTATGCTATTTTATTTCTCAGGACATTTTGCCCAATTGCAATCATATTTCTATGTGGGTTTTTCTTGTCAACTAGGTTAAATTTCACGGTGGTGGTGGGGGGGGGGGGGAATCCTTATCTTTTCTGTTTACTATCCCTTCGCCAACATCATGCTAGTGGATTTTGTATTTATTGTATCTCTTAAACATCAAAAGCAGCCTGAGATTAGGAACCTCAGTTTTCCTTTTACAGACAGGAAAAGTAAGCCTTCAAGATGTTAAGCATCTATGCTCCTAAAAGTTACACGCTAGTAAGTGGCGAGGAATGATTGTTACTCAGAGGCCTGTGTCTCTCAGACAAATGCACACTCTGCATCCCGCGACTGCTGGAGTTCTAAAAGGTTAGAAAATCATGTTCTGTATAAAACACCAGACTCTAGCTCACCTCTAATTCTGATGCTGTCTCGTAGTATTGTACCTGACAAAGCCTATTTTGATCAAACATCAGCAGAGATTAATAGTTTTTTTCTCCCCAGATATGATCCAAGCACACTAGGGTGCTCAGATAAAAGAGGCTACGTAAAGACGCGGTGGTATTTTCAATCTACTATGATAATGAGAGGTACTAGAACTGTGATAGGTGATGACATAGCTTTTGATTTTTCATCGTTTCTTCTTTACTATTTTGTAATCATTCTATCTCCTTTCTTAATTATTTTCAACAGTGTTGCCACCTGACTCCACCCCCTCTGGAGAACATTTATTATTTGCATTATATTAAATATATTCAAACTTACCATCATTGTCATGTCTAACGATAACATTGACGACCACTATCGCTGAGTGTGTACCATGTGCCATCTTTTACGTGGTATTTTCAATGCAGGAGATTCATACTTTATTTATTTATTTATTTTATTTATTTATTTATGATAGTCACAGAGAGAGAGAGAGAGGCAGAGACACAGGCAGAGGGAGAAGCGGGCTCCATGCACCAGGAGCCCGACGTGGGACTCGATCCCGGGTCTCCAGGATCGTGCCCTGGGCCAAAGGCAGGCGCCAAACCGCTGCGCCACCCAGGGATCCCCGAGATTCATACTTTAAACAAACTTATGGAATGTTACTATCATTATCCTAATTTTTAGATGAGACTGAGGCTGATAGGATTTTCTTCATAGTCAAGGCTCAGCTCAAATACCTAGTTAGAGAGTTTTCACCTTGAATTAAGTCGAATCCTTGTTTCCCATACACTCACGCCTCACATTCTATTCCTTTGCACTATTAAAAAAGTGTAACTAGGATATCCCTGGGTAGCTCAGCAGTTTAGCGCCTGCCTTTGGCCCAGGGCGCGATCCTGGAGTCCCGGGATCAAATCCCACATCGGGCTCCTGGCATGGAGCCGGCTTCTCCCTCTGCCTGTGTCTCTGCCTCTCTCTCCCTCTCTGTCTATCATGAATGAATAAATAAAATCTTTAAAAAAATAAAAAATAAAAAAATAAAAAAATGTAACTAACCATCATGTGAAATTATGTATGTTTATTGTTTTTATTGTCCTGTCTCTTCCCACTACAACTAAGATCCAGTTCTGTGTGCTCTTTTTGCCGCATCTGTATCTCTAATGTCTGAAACAGCACAAAGCACAGAGTTAACAGTATAAATAATTGCTGAATGAATAAATTAATGAGACAATTGGGGACACGTGGGTGGCTCAGTGGTTGAGCATCTATCTGCCTTTGGCTCAGGGCGTGACCCCAGGTCCCGGGATCGAGTCCCGCATTGGGCTCCCTGCAGGGAGCCTGCTTCTCCCTCTGCCTGTGTCTTTGCCTCTCTGTGTGTCTATCATGAATAAATAAATAAAATCTTTTAAAACATTAATGAAACAATTGACTTGAATATAATGTTCGGAGCTGAGAAGACAACTAAGGTCTTCTAACTTCTAGTCGATTTCTCTTTGCAGTATGCTATGTAAGGTCACACAAGAAAACTGAATTTGTGCATTTTTTGAGTTTGAAATCCTAAATTTTTCTTTGTTTTCTTTTTAGCTACATAGTTTATCTTAAGTTGTATTCGGTTTGATTAAAAGGGGAGATTTTTAATCTGCTAAAAGAGCAATCTACAAAGACAGTGTGCAGATTGGTGCTTCTGTTTATAAATCAATCTCATTTGTTTCTGAGAACAGGAATCTGGACAATAAACCAAAAAAGTCAAAGTTCAGATTACTGTGCTCTTCAGAATACATTTATTTTCATTTCTCTTAAAACTGCCCAAATTTCACACTTTTACTCTCCTTTCTTTGATTAGTTGGGAGTGGTAAAGCCTTACTCCGTGTCTGTATAGATCCCTTTGATATTGCTCACCCACTTTGAGTCTGAAAATTGACCTTTGATGAAACCTCTCTTGGCTCATTTTGCTACAAATTAGAAGAACTTAAGGAATGAGAACTCAGGAACTGAATTTGAATTAGGATGACTTTTAAAGGTACAAGTCAATTAGCCAAGAAGGCTTCAGAGGTGAAATCATCTCATTTGTGATCCTGCCCGTTGGGGGTCCTAATGGCTCCATCTGATTAGCTTGACTGCTTTACTTTTCCAGCACCTCTATCCAGACAGCTGAGGCTGAGCACTGAGTTGCAGCTACAATTTATGCAGCAAACTGCAGATATTACCAGCGAAGTATATTAGCAGTTGATGCCAAAGGAGGGCGATGGGCTTTATAATCTCCAGACTGAAAACATTGTACTTCCGAAGCATCTGCCACGTGTGCTGCTTTGGCTTCAACTGGTTCTTGTTTTATTTTAAAATTCTTGTTGAGTAGAAACAAGAGTCGGGGAGGATTTCTCAGTAAGTGAATTTTATTATATGATCCTAAGGTGTTCATGTGGAGACGTGACTTTTCCTAAACGCGAATACAAACACAGAGAACACCACATGTATGACCACGCTCGGCATTTCAGTTTCTCTCGTTGGCAGCAACGAAGCATGTGTACTTAGAATCACAATTTTCAAAAGAATACAAGGTGCTGGCGCCCGGTCTGGGGGCTGCCATCAGCTGATGTGACCTCAGAGCTGATGTGAACTTAGCTAGAGAGACGGGCATTTCTTCAAAGGTGGCATGAGGCAGCACGACCATGACGGAAACACAATTCCTGTTAAAAAGGCTGATTCAGGAGGCGCCTGGGCAGCCCAGTTGGTAAGTAGCTGCCTTTGGCTCAGGTCACAATCCCAGAGTCCTGGGATCAGTCGTGGGATTGAGTCGGGCATTGGACTCCCTGCTCAGTGGGGAGGCTGCTTCTCTCTCTCCTCTCCCTTTGCAGCCCCCTCGCCACTCATGTGCATGCATTCACTCTCTCTCTCTCTCTCTCTCTCTCTCTCAAATGAATAAATAAAATCTTTAAAAAAATAAAAGAGCTGATTCAGGGAATCAAATTCAAAGAGTGTTAAGTAAAAAATTATTCTGCACTTATTAAAGATAGTGATGAAGATTTCATTCAAGTGACTCCTGAAATGGGATTTTTGCAGTAGAGGAGAGAGATTAACCTCAACTTCAAATACAAGGGAAAATAGTAATTTATAATTAAGGGGCATGGGAAGGGTCAGTAGATGGAAAATTACTAAAAAAGAATTTCAGAAATAAGAGGGGATTCTGATTAAAACAGGTTGGATAGAATTCTAACTGCAGGCAGGCCAGGGGGGGCAGATATCACTTGGGGGAAGTGGAAAATGGGGAATATGAAAATGTATCGCAGGTGATCAATAGGGTGGGAGATTCTTGCTAAACTGACTTAGCAGGATTCTTGCTCTTGTAGACAAAGCCCAAGGACAGGGCCAGATCAAGAAAGGGCTCAGATGAGCCCGACCAAAGTTTGGTTAAGGAAAATATTTGTTAAGAGCAGGCTATAAGGATGCAGAGACAACAAAACATTTTATAAACCCTAAGTCTGGGGGCACCCGGGTGGCTCAGTGGTTGAGTGTCTGCCCTTGGCTCAGGGCATGATCCCGGGGTCTGGGATCGAGTCTCACATCGGGCTCCCTTCATGGAGCCTGCTTCTCCCTCTGCCTGTGTCTCTGCCTCTCTCTCTTGTGTGTCTCTCATGAATAAATAAATAAAATCTTAAAAAAAAAAATCTAAGTCTGCATCAGGAACATCATAGATTCAGAGGTGAAGAGTGGTTGAGGACACGACCGCATGCATGTAGCATCATTGGTGGGGGCTCCTTTCTACTTGATGTCCACTAACTGCCATGAGGCAACTTGGAGGAAGAATATAGGACTGAGCATAGGATGACCTACTCCTAAAATTTGAGATCCATAAACTAAGATTAAGTGGAAACTGTGCTCTCAAATATGAGACTTAGCATCCTATCAGTCACCATTAGTCCTATTTAGTTCATTTTTTGGGGGGGGGAGTCCATTTTTAAAACTACTATAAAATGGGTTTTAGGGTATCACTCCTGAATCATTCTTTTAACCTATTTCTTTCTGAGGAGTCGCAAAAACAACCATGACTTCCCTAATATTAACTAAAGTCACACAGTTTCTTTAATAAAACTTTTCGAAGTGTTTTCATATACTTTTATCTTATTTGATCCTGGAAATCCCCATGAGTGGGATGTGTCTCTGTGTGTGTGTGTGTGTGTGCACGTGTGTGTTTATGCATTAACGTCCTTTCTCTCAGGCACAGAGAGGTTAATTGGCACAGCCATGGTCACACAGTTTGGAAACAGCAGAGCTAGGGCTCCAACCTGAGCCTTCCAAATCCAAATTCTGGGCCTTAAGAACAATGTTTACGTTGGAACATTCTACGTCTAAGGAGAAAGTTAAACCTATTTAATGTGTTAGGGTCGTGTCACAAAATAGTAACAGGAAGGCTTCAGTATTTATCTACCTCTTTACTCAAAAGATCATAGACATGTTTGTTTCTTTGATGTTGAAGAACCAAAATATGTTCCCGTTAGTGCCTGCCTCGTTGCCAAATGATGGAAAATAAATGCATCTATTTTTGCAAAATCATGCTCATCGAGCCTCCTGGGAGGATCAGTAGCCGTGACCCAGTACCTAGGGTCAATTTTGATTCATTTGGGTGGTTGGAGCCCAGGCTATGGAAGCCATAGGGAAGGACAAAGACAAAGTCCCCGGTCGATCAGGGGGCTTTAGTCCCCGCTCGAGCCAAGGACTGTCCTCCCGATCCTGTACGGGGACTAGAAGAAAATCTCTACCAGGGAGCTCCAGCTGGTAGTCAGGGTCGTGTGTTCATACCCTGTCTGGTTCATGGTAAGCCCTGCGCTGGCTGCAGGGGGATGCTAAGACAAACAGCTACGTGTCCCGTCTTCCTAAAAAGCTTATCATTTCGTGCTCAGTGGTACCGACATGCTTGAACATCCCGAACCTAAACAGAAGTCTGGCGTGACTGTCCTATAGGACGGCAGGGGGTAGGAAACAGCCCAACACAGCCGTTAGGACGCAGACCGTAGAGCCCGACGGCTGGTGTCAGACGTTACATCTGTCACCTACAAGCTGCGTCACTTCAGCCAAGATCCTCAACCTTGCTGCGTCTGTTTCCTCACCTGCAAAATGGGCATGGACTGAAGGTAAGTTCAGGGCCTAGTCTGAGGATTCATGTTTTTAAAGTGTTTGGCACCTAGGAAGCACTAAGGAAGGTTCTGTTAAATAAATACAAACCGGGAATCAGGAAAAGCAAGGAATGAGATGGCACAGGCAATAAAAATGAACATTTGTGGGGTGTTTGTAAATGCCAGGGACTGCATGGCACGTGCGAACTTTCGACTGTCACATTCACATGAGTCAGGAAGCTTACGATCTCCGTAATGCGGAGCTTCTCAGCCTTGACCCTTTTGATATTTGGTAACGAATAATCCTTTATAGCCGGGGGCTGTCCTGGGCATTGTAGGTGCTCACTAGGATTCCTGGCCTTTAGCCACTTGGTGCCAATAGCACTCCCCCCCTCCTCCCGCTGTAAAAATAAAAAATGTCTCCAGACATTCACCAACGTCCCTGGGATGTATGATCACCCCAGATGGAGAACCGCTGATAGAATCAGGACAATGAGTCTGAGTGAGGTTAAGCAATTTTTCCAGGGTTACAGAGCAAATGATGGCCAGACGGTAATGGCGAGTTAGCCTGGACGACCCCGGAGAGACGAGGGTGTAACGAGTGACGTCTCATAAAGACGAGGACGCAATGAACCAGGGTTAGTAGAGTTTCTAGCCTCAGGCTGCGGAATCCATATCCCAGTGCAGGGTTGGCTGCTCATGGGGCGGTAAGACGGATTTGGTCCCATCATGGCACATGGGCTGAGGGAAGGGAGAAGTGGGGACTGAGAAGTGGCACAAGCATTCAGATGAGGCGCGACGAGGACGTGAACTCAGGCTGCAGAGAACAGGAGAAAAAACGAGTAAACACACCGTCGGGTACAACCTGTCGAAACTCTATTATTATATTCAGCCGACCTGGAAGGTTCCAAGTGGCTGCTGACTTGACTTTAGGAGCCTCCTCGTAAGACAAATGTAAGAGACTCAGGTCCACATTGTGGAGAGGGCGGCCCTGGGCCCGGAATATTAGTTATGAACCCACAGGGTCATGCACACGGGCGGCCGATCCGACCCCTCAGCCTAACCCCGGGGTGCCTGTCTTCCCACATGCCTTCTAATCCAAAGAAACCCCCCGCCCCGTCGCTGACTGCTGTATAGTCACAAAGCAAATCGACACCAGCTCCATGTGCCTGCTCCCGTCTCCTTTACCTCGTGCTAGGCCCTACCCCAGAGAGCCTTGTCGGACGGGGGACGGGCAGGGTTCAGATCCTCTCAACTCTCTGCCTGGTATTAACCCCTTCTTGTCAGTCATCGCCCTGGCCTCCGTCCCTCTCCCATCACCTCTGTGTCCTGTCCCCCTGCTGTCGGTGTGGTGCAGACTGTACAAAGCACAGTGACCTTAATAACCGTAATAATAGGAACGGCAAAAAAAATAGCTAACACTTACTGAATGTTTGCTACGGGCCCAGCCCAACGTCGAGTTCCCTGTGTTGACCAAATCATTTAATCCCCACCGCCGCCTGCTGAGGAGGCCATCCGTGGCATCCCCATCATCCAGGTGGAGAGCCGCACGCGCCCTCCCTGCGGGATCAGGATCCAGTGAGCTAATGGGTGCTCCAGCAAACCACCAAGCCGGACAGATCTGAGCTGTTGCTATTAATTCATTTTCTGACTTCATTGTACAACAAAGTGAAATCTGACAACTCCACTTAACCTAGACCCTCAAAACCTACCGACATAATTGGAGTGGAGAGCGGGCGGCTGCTATTTAACAAGGCCCGTTCCAACAAGTGACAGAAGCACTGTGGCTCCTGTTTACTTAGCTGGAAATGAATTTCCGCTCACTTTAAATCGGGTCAAGCATACTTAGGATCAAGAACTAACTGGAATGGACAAATGATTGAACGTAAGTGTCATCTGTCCGGCCCATACATCTGCATTAAAAGAATTACCCTGAATGACTGAAACGCGCAGCCCTCGTGCACGTGATTTCTGTTTTCTACTCAAAATGCGGAGGGAAGGGCTCGATGAGAAGGCGACTCTTTACAGGAGGCTCATGTCGTCGCCCCACCAGGCCTTGTTACAGCTGCTGAGGCAAAGTCCGGACGTGGGGCTGAGAGCCACAGGCGGTGACGTCAGAGTCGGATTCCTCTCCAAGTCTGAAGCATTCCCATGCCCCGGGTCTCATCACACACGCATCACTGCTCTCAGATGTGTCCTCTCTAAGCTTCGTGATTTCCTTTCCGCTGCACACGAGTTGGAAAGTGTGTAGAAGTGCTTCCCCCGGAACTACGGAAGGACTCCTCAAGGTCAGGGTGGCCCCTCCGGCTTGACCCTTTCCCTTGAACTTTATTCCCCAAATTTTCACTCCCCCAAATTTTATTTCTCTGGAGTATTCAGCTTAGAGCATCTGTCTCAGCCTCTTTTCTCTTCCCTCCCATCATCCCCTTCTCTTCTTCTCTTCTCTCTCCTCCCTTCTTCTTCTCTTGCCCTCCCTCCCCACGCCCTGTCTCTGTCTCTCTTCTTTTATTCTTTCCCGCGGACTCAAATGCTATATTTGCCTTCATGAAAGTTCTAACGCACTTTAAAAAATAAAGGAAGGCTCCCTCCCTGGGCTGAACTATGTTTTGATTTCTCTGGCTGCAATCAGAACCACATTTCAAGACACCAATAGACCAAGTCCAGTGAAATGTTCTTACTTTCTCTCAATGCTCCATAAAACAACTGCCAGTAAATAGTGCATTCAGGCCTTTGTCAAAGGTGAGGCGTGTCAACTTTCTAGGACGTCCTGGTGGGGCTAAGTTGGTGAAAAGCGCAGATATAGAAGGATCCTTCTAGTAGCCTGAAGACAAGTTCCTATGGGGAACTCTTTCATCAAGGGGAAGGGGTTGTTCAGATTCCTTTCAGTATCCTCCTTCTGCAGAAATTAAGAAACATCCGAGCATAATTTTGTTTTGCTTTATTCAATATTCAAAGGGACGTAGTTTCCTACAAGTTATTTATTGGGTCATAGACATAAAAAGATAAACAAGCATGATTTCTAAGGAAAATGGCGTTAAACAGGAGATTTTGCAGGTGTTGTGTCACCACTTAGTGCAGAGACGCAGCCTGCCTTTTGGGAAAGGGCAGACACATACTGACAATCCCTTGCTCAAGAAAAACAGACGGTCGCCCCATTTGTTGATCCCATTTGCTTTCCATGAGAAGGAAAAAGTGCTTCCTGATGGGATGAGGGAGAAGGTTCTCCCAAGGGCTGCCCTTTAACACCATGGTGATTGAGCTCCAGGCACACTGTCCTACCCTGCCAAGGCAACGCCACAAAGATGGCAGGCGGGTTTCCCAAACACGTCATCTCCAAAGCTAAATTTACTAATTTAACATCAAAACCTGGTCAATAACTGGAGTTTCCAATCTCGAGTCATAAAGACAACATCAATATAGTCACTCAAACTAGCAACCTCGACGTCAATTTTCCCTTCTCTTGCTCTACCCCACATTTTCGGCCTCCAAGGTCTGCGGTCATGCAGTAGTCATCGAACACTGAGCGTGTGCAGGTCAGGAGGACACCCCCCCCTTTCCATTGTGACGGCCGCGGCCTTAGGTGGCTCCCTGTGAGCTATTGCTGTAGTCACCCCACTGTTCGCCGGCATTCGGTTTCTCGGTTTTCTAATTTTATCTTTCATTGCCTTCCTTCTACCTCTGCAGCCTTAGCTCTTCCTATTGCCGTCTTTGAATATTTTTAGTTAACCTCTATCTTCTAGACCTCTGCACACCTTGTTCTTACGTCTCCTCAACCGCACGATTCCATGTCTTCACATACATGTCCCCTTTTTTCTCCTGTTAATCGTCCTTCACTAACCACTCTTGTCTGAAAAATCCAAAATGCAATAAATCTGAAAGTCTGCAGAAGCTGGGATGGGAAGTCTCCCTAATGTGTCCCAAAGGGCTCTGTCTCTCCCCCGTGTACTCCCCGCACACAGCGCTGCCATTGCTCACCGACACGTGTGTGCAGACCCGTCAGCCAAGGAGGTCAGTGAAGACAGAAAGCCTCGTTCCTCCCCAGTAGCTAGAACAGAACGGCGCTCGAGAAATGTTTATTGAATAGACTGATGGAGGTCACTCTTTGCCTCATTTATCATTTCACATTTTTACCTATTCGTGCAACAAGCTCATACAGGGCACTGTGGTTGAAGACGCTGTAACAGGTGCTCAGTACTAGAGTTACTGGCTTGTCATTAGCTCGGAGTTCACTTCAAGCTTCATCTAAAAACTGAGGTCACCACCGCATTTTGATTCCTACTTGTCTTTCAAGCCTCATTCCCTCTTTCTCCCACGAGCGCTTTCCGTAAAGGCCGTCCTATCCCCTACCGCTCATCCTTACCCGCCTGCTCACCACCCAGATGTTCCCCAGATATTCATGACTATGTGATTTTGCTTTTTCTCCCTGTTTAACATGAAATACATACCAAGAAGTTTAATTTAATAAATACTTATTGCTTAGTAACTGAATATGTACTCGTTACTATGTCATGGACTGTGGATAGATATAGGTCTTGATACATCACAGTGTTTCCTCTTTTGGAACTTACTCATAATTTTGAACTTTTAGCTACTTGTCATGTTCCTCAGTTCACCTTCTCCATAAAACCTTTCTCTTTTTTCAAAGATTTTATTTATTTATTCATAAGAGACCTAGAGAGAGAGGCAGAGACACAGGCAGAGGGAGAAGCAGGCTCCCCATGGAGCAAGGAGTTTGATGCAGGACTCGATCCCAGGACCCCGGGGGTTGCGCCCTGAGCTGAAGGCGGACGTTCCACAGCTGAGCCCCCCGGGCACCCCTCCATAAAACCTTTCTTTTTTTTTTGTATATTTTTTTTATTGGAGTTCAATTTGCCAACATATAGCCTAACGCCCAGTGCCCATCCCGTCAAGGGCCCCCCTCAGTTGATGGCCTGGTCACATTTACCTCTCCCTCCCCTGCTCCTGCTCTCCCATTTTGTGATACTTACAAGTCTATTTAGCGCACATTTCATTCTGTTCTGTACTCGCCGTCACCCGTTGGTATGGTCTCTGTTATACGTCTTCTCAAAAGGCCAG
The DNA here is from genome assembly GCF_018345385.1 of Vulpes lagopus. NCBI lineage: Eukaryota > Metazoa > Chordata > Mammalia > Carnivora > Canidae > Vulpes > Vulpes lagopus. The sequence continues at coordinate 165,295,657 of NC_054826.1, forward strand.
GGATGTATCTTATTCTCTTTCTGATATAATAGTACCAGACCCATATACTTGAAATAAAGGCTAAATAAACTTGGTCCATACCATCAGAATTTCCCCCAATACCTGTTGCTTGACAAAAAAATAAAAGTTGCCTGAGCGTTTCCTTTCGAAAGCAAAAAAGTCTACCCTGTCCTGGCTACCTTGTCACAGTACGGAGTCCATGCAGTCTTGCTCACGGTTGCATCCTTGCACACAGTAGGGTGCCTGCATGTACCGGGTAGTCAATAAACAGTTATGTGACGAATAAGCAAATCAATTAACTCATCTGCTAGGTGGCTAAAAAATTGGATTTTTTAAGATTGGATTAAAAGATTGGAGCTTCGGTTTCCCCATCTAACAAATGATACAACAAGTCTTAACTCACGAATTCTTTGCAGAGCTTAAACAACTAAATTAGATCCCTGTGTTGAATAAATAGGTGTTATTATCATTTGCTGACTTTAAAGCCGTGTCAGCATGATGCGTGTGCTTATTAATGAGACAATTTGAGTGAGAATCCTACCGGGCTACTACACTTTCTCTTCATGTTCCCTGCTTCGAGTAAAAGATAATTGAAAGTAGATTGTTTCATCTTCCCTTCTTCACTTCCTAGAATTCTGAAATATGAGTCATTTTGGCAGGAACATGTCAATGTATTTCATAAATATGAAATCTTAGGATTGGTTTAGAATATTGTAATCCTCTCATTCTTTTCTTAATGAATGGAAATGTTTGTGCTCGACAAGCGTGACTTGATGGTCTCCAAGCCTCAGATTTAATACCTGATACTGGGGAATTTTGCATGTAAATTTGTCTTCCTTTGGAATAAAACTCCACCTTTCCTCAGTTTTTCCTATAACTTCCAAGCATTCTTCCCTCTTCTTTAGCTGAAACGCAAAATTCTAGTTCTCTTTTGACCCATCTGAACTTTCAGTTTTAAGGCAGCTATTAATTCATCTTTAAGATATTTTTTATCCAGGTAAGTATTTCCAGATCTTTCAGCCAGCCTCATACTATGTGGATCATAAATCCTCTGGCATTTCGACTGTCATCCTGCTAAATCAGACTATGTATTTTCTGTACAGGATTGTAAATATATAACTTGCTGGGCCTAGCACAAAATAAAAATGTGGGCCCCTTGTTTTGAAAATATTCATAATTTCAAGACAGCAGCAGTAGAGACTTACACCAGATGGGGAGACCTTCTAGGTATAGGACCTTGGGCAGCTGCACAGGTTGCATCCTGATAAAGCCTACCCTGATTCTATGGAGAAGTTTCATTTGCACAACCTTCTATGACACCTTAAACAAGGTTAGGAACTCTGTTGTACAGTCGCATTGCACACTGATGTTTTCCTTTATATATGGTGACTAATCCCAGTTAGCTCAGGGAAATCCTGATTTATATCTGCTGCCACCCTGTAATTATTAATAGTGTTTCTTTGCAATCTCAAAGTGTACTCGAAGCTAAAGTATATGGGTACCGTACCTCTGAAAGCAGTAATCCAATCCACAGTGTCTATACCTGTATTCCCTAGGCCTTCACACTGACTATAGAAAACTGCATAACAAATATTAAGCAATATTGATCACAATGTGAGATTTGGGAAGAAAAGTTAGATAATCACCAACTAACACAAAATTTCGACATTCTTTAATAAAATTTTGTGTCATAATGTTCTACATCAACATTGACATCTAGGCACAAATACATGTTTCCCTTCCTCTACTTTTTTTTAGTTCAGGTATATACTCCTACTCATGAGGCTTTCCTGGACTCCACCGGGTAGAATGATCATTTCTTTTAAAAAAAATATTTATTTATTTGACACAGAGAGAGAGAGATAGAACACACAAGTATAGGCAAGGGGAGCAGCAGAGGAAGAAGGAGAAGCAGGTTCCCCAATGAACAGGGAGTCCAATATGGGACTCAAACCCAGGACCTGGGGATCATGACCTGAGCCAAAGCAGATGCTAAACCAACTGAGTCACCCAGGTGCCCTTACAGTGATCATTTCCGATCTTTTTCTCTACTTTTCTACAATTTGTTGTTGTTATCTATGCTATAACAGTTACTACATTGGAATTACAAATGTATGTTTAGATCCTAATTCCACAAGTAGACGTAAGACTCTTTTGACAAGAATGTTACTAATGATGACCATAGAAGCCATTGGGGGGTTCTTAACATATGTTTGTGGAATAAGTAAATGGAAGCAAGAGACGTGGGTAACAGAATTTCTAAAGAGAAATTCTATCTCCACAATTCTTATATAATATACATGTAATTCAGGGGTTTTCCAAAAATCTCTCTTCTGCATGTTGGAGAAAATTGCAGTACAGCAATGTAGGAATCAAGTCTGAATCGAACCTTCTTATTAGACTACAATCATTCTCATACTTATCAGTCATGGTCCAGAGGCAGACAAAAGAGCACACAAACTGGAACTCATGGGCCAAAATTCAAGGGCCAGTCACTGGTTTTAGGGGAGTATTAGCATAGTGTCCAACACACGGTGGGCACCAAGCAAGTCACATTTATCCCATTTGATTTAATTTGATGCTGTCATTTGATTCAAATAGTAATTCAATCTAATATGTGCCAAGCACTGGTTCTGTGGACAATTCAGGGCAGTAGATATGGAGTAAACATAATTCTAGAAGGAGCTTAAACACTAGACTGGCTGAATCACCCTGGGCAACTCATTTAGCTTCTCTGTGCTTGTGTTTTTTTTTTTAATCTATAAAATTATTTATCAGATTATTTAAAACATATATTACTTTCAAGCTCTAAGGTTTCCTGATAATGTAGGTTTAGTGCTTTCATTGTCTTTAGGGCATATACCTGAGGGCTACGTGTTTTGATTACCTAGGGCTTTGAAAGTCAGGAAAAAGTTAATCATAGTACAGAAGGCAAAATGGACTCATGCATATATAGGCTTTGTAAATAGATGACATTAGAAAGCAGTGAGAAATGGTGAAATATAACTGACTTGTACTAAAACAATTGGCTTACATATAAAAAAAATATCATTGTTACCCTACCTCACACTATATACAAAGGTAAATTCCAGATTGATTAAATAAAAAGATATGATAAGCAAAACTTTAAAACTTTTGAAAGAGAATGTAGCAGACTATTTATGTACTGGTGGAAAAGGATTTTTTAAAATATTTTACTTATTTATTCGAGAATGAGAGAGAGCAAATGCACGAGAGAGATAGAGAGAGAGAGAGAGGAAAAAGCAGACTCCCTGCTCAGCAGGGACCTGATCCCAGGACCTCGAGATCATGATCTGAGCTGAAGGCAGACATTTAATTCACTGAGCCACCCAGGCGTCCCAAAAAGGATTTCTTAAAGGAGGTCAAAAGAAAAGTAACAAACCACAAAGGAAAGTATTGATAAATTGATCCTATAAACAAACGTAAGAAAAACCATACACTGGGAGAAGATATTTACAATGCATGTCACAGTAAAAGATTAGTATCCAGTAATTTTTAAAAAAATCTACAAATCAGGAAGTAAAAGACAACCCACTAGATAAATGGATAAGGGATATGAACAGAAGGTAAAAGCTGAAAGACTAAAAAAAAAAAAACAGTCAAATTGAAAGTCTACTCCTTGCATTCCAATGTAAGGAATCCAGGTAGCCTTGCCAGTGATTTGGGAGGAAGCTGTTGAAGTGCTGAGTCATTTTAGACAAACATTGTTGAACTATGGGTAGAAAAGCAAAGTTTTAACAGTACAGCGTCTAAGGCATAGAGTCACAGAGGCACTCAGTGGTTTCTAAGCTTGACCACTATAACGGAGAAAGCTCGTGGTAGCAAAAACGGTAGAATGCAAACGGCTTCAAAAATCTGTTAACTTTATGCATCATTTTCCATTGTTCTGACATGAATCTCTTTATTTCATGACGGTCTTGAATTTGTATCCTAGGACCTTATCCCACTAACCATTTTGCTTACTTCCTGGGCATTGTATTTCCAGTACAGCTCTTCCCCGGTGGCTCTAATTGTGTTACTTGTTACTTCCTACCCCTGCCTGACTGCTGGAATTTATTACACACGCGCGTGCACGCACACATCTATATAAATGCATAGATCTGTTCAGAATTCTCCCTGTCTTGTGACTTACTCTTCTTCCTTCCTTCTTCATCTCCCACCTAACACCCAACACCAGGTTTCGTAGGCTCCTGGCCTTTTCAGCCACAGCTTCAGATCTGGGCCATGAGTTCTGGGCCATAAGCCCAAGCCCCAAAATACATAGTGGGATTTGGGAAAACCTAAGACTGGTGGGAGTAGCTTAGGTCCATACAAGGGCATCTTCTTGAAAGGTAGCTGGGGTTACCTGATAAATGGCTTGATAGTAGACTGATGGTTTTATAAAGATTTGTTCTACCCCATGAAATAATCACTTTGGTTGAATCATTTGTTTTTGACAACTGATTGTTTCACTCTTGTGTTTCAAATGTAGCTCTTACTTCTGGTTGATTTTTTTTTTTTTTCATTTCTCTACTTAAGAAAACAAGATTTCTTTCTACCCTTCAGAATTTATCTTATCCTTTGTGAACCCCTCCTTTGTTGATAAATCAGAGAGTTACTTTACTTGTTTTTGTCTCTACCACCAAGATGCTTTCTGAACCACTACTGACGATTATTTTTTTAGTGTGATGAACTGTTGCTATGGGAAAATGTTTTGTTTTCGCGACATGAACATGTATTCCTGGATATGCAAATAGAATTTAGCTTGCTAGGCTGAATAAGGACTGGTTCTGAAATAGTGGGAAAATAACCTAGAATTTACATGAGGTATTAGAGGTTTGGAGTCCTAGAGACCTACATCTTGAATCCCTGGCTTAGTCATCAATGGGAAATTAGAGACATTAATTAACCTTTCCGAATTTTAGTTTCATCAGTCATTTAAAGACGATATTGTCACATTTCTTCAATTTTGAGAGAATATCAAACATAAGACGAGGCAGAAATGTAATGCTAGTATCGTAAAGTTGATAGATAATATCAAATGCCTTGCACATGTCAATTTTAAAAAGTATAAATAAGCAGATGTTTTGTATCATGAAATTTAATAATACATTTTTTTTCAAGTCTTTGTATTAAGGAAAGTTTTATTCATAGTAGGTATAACTGCGGGTATGTGTGGCACAGACAGAGTAGGCATTCAAGAAATGGTAGCTATTATCATTATCTAACTCAAATATCAGTGGATATATTGCTATTGTTTAAAATTTAATTAAAAAATTGACCCAAACTAACAAACTCTATGTCATGTCTAATGTCCTACTTTTCTGCAAGTCCTGTGGGTTTAGGTCTTCCCTGATAGTCCTTACTTCAAGTTCTTGCTTCTCTTGAACTTGACTCTTGCCTCACTTTGTCTTCTCTTATGCCCGATTTTCCCCATATTCACTGGGTTTTGTGTGCATGACAGTGTCTATTGAATGTTCAGAGTAACTTTATTTTATAACCCTAAAACATTGAAAAGTTATAATGGAAACTAGTCACTTTTGCTCATACAAGCTCCTTGGCTGTCTGACCACCAGAAAGTTCTTCTTAGCGATATTCTTCCTCAGACTTTGGGTTCCTGCTATGTTGCTGATTTGTTCTTTTAATGGCACCCTCTTCATTCCCTACTCTCTCTATTATAAAAACTTGATAATTTTTTATGCAGAGTGTTTTTTCTCCTATGTGCATATTTAATTATATCCTTTTAATCTATTGGATTAACCAAATACGTACAAGACACTAACCAATATTCCAGACACATACAGACTTTTCTCCCTAAACAAGAGCTTGATGCTAATCACCAATATATTTTCCCAAATAGCTACAGTTCATGCGGGGTATATTTCATATTGTCTAAAATGTTAAACCCACCTTCCACTTGAACTTTACCTGTTTTCACACAACTGAATATGGCTGGAGGGAAACATAACACATACTAACTGGTCTTTAGATTTATGACCATGAACTTTAGAGGTGTCCTTAATGCTTCTTGGAAATCATACTGGATTTCCTTTCTCTATTCACTGTCCTCATTCTCCTAAATAGCCATTTCACACTTTCTTCTCTTTTTTTAACACCACAACATGAAGCTTTATTCTTTTCTTTCTTTTATCTCCAGCTTAGACTTTGCCCCTTGGTAATTTCATCTAGTCTTATGGCTTTTAACATTACCTATTTCCTGATACTACACACACACACACACACACACACACACACACACACACACACCTTGCAACACAAGACCAGGACCATCTCCTCCTTTCCCACTCTTTCTCTCAAGCTTCTCCCTATAAATCCAACTGCCTGCATAATATCTCCACTTGGATGCCAAATAAATATCTCAGGCTTATGTCCAAAATTACTGCTTCTTCATCCTCCTACAGTATCTGTTCCCATTGATCATATTCCAAATTATAGTTGGTGGCAACGCCATTCTTTCAGACATTCAAGCCTAAAATCCTAAAATCATCCTTGATGCCTCTCTATTACATGTCCTCCTGAATAGCTGACACTATTGACTTTGCCTCTATATCACAAACTCAAATACTTCATAGGGCCTTGTACACTCCCTCACACCATCACTTTTTTTTTAAACCAGATTATTACAAAAAAGAGACCTCTTAATTGGTCTCTTTTCCATCTCCCTGTGCCATCCTGTAGACTGAACTCAATAGAATATTCAGAGAAGAACTGTTAAACTCTAAGTCAAAGCCCATCATGCCCCCTCTCAAAATACTGGTAGGGCCCCCAGTTTCTCAGAGTAAGAGCTGATGTCCTTACAATGATCATGAAGCTCTGGTAAATCTATGCCCTCAGTCACCTCTCTGCCTTTATCTCCTACCACTTCTCCAGGGCCTCAGTGACCCTGGTACTCACTAGGCACACTCTTTCCTGAAGATCTTTGCAGTGGCTACTCCCTCTGCTGGAATCTTGTCCCCTCAATATCTACATGGCTCATATCCTCATCTTCCTCAACTCATTCTTCAAATGTCGCTTTTCCATTGAGACATACTTGACTGTTCCATTAAAATTAAAGTTGCCTTCTCCACCCCAGCTTGCCTGAAAACATCTATTGATTTATTTTTTGCATGGAATTTATTACTTTCCTACTTAATGTTTAATTTACTTACTAAATTTATGGTCCATTGTCTCATTTTCAGCTCCAGAATATAAGCTTTGTGTCTTTTTAAATTAATGATCTCCTAGTGGAACTAGTATAGTGACTGGCAAATAATAGACACTTAGTAGATATTTATTGGATGAATATAAAAAAATAATACCCAGCAATTCATTAATTCATTCAATTAAAACACCCATAAAAATGCAGAGTTTTCAACATGAATAAATTGTGGTAACTGAAGACTTGAGGGTCTACTAGAAAAGATAAATTTGTAAATAGAAATAGGATAAAACATACTATTTCAGAATTATTAAAATAACCCTGAGGACATACAAGAGACTGACTTGGAAAATATGGATGACTTTAAACAGTGTCTTGGTGGCTAGTAATATATAGCTGGAGAATGAACAAAAAGAGTGTAATCTGAAGGGGGTAACATATATAGTACAGGGCAGTGGAAGTCCTTCACTTCTCTTCAATATTATGTGACTGTCAACAATTCAATTTAATAGGAGTGTGCGCCACAGGTTAGGGATTCATTCCTATATTCCCAGTGTCAGAAACAATATCAGGCACGTGGTGGATACTTTTTTGGAGAATGAATCAATGAACTTATTATAAAAATGGGGTTTCTGCCAAATGGATTTTAAAGTCTTTTTCAGTTTCATTATTCTAAATTATAATGGGCATGTTTTTAATTAGTATAAGGAACTTTGTAGTGATGAGACCAAACTAAAAAAAAAAAAAAAAAAAATGGCTGTTAGAGAAACTGGTTATCTTCTCAACAAACAAGGCTTTCCGTATTTAAAAAGCTACATGACCACTTCCCAAGACACCATACAAAATATTTCTAAATTTTATCAAAAGCTATACCAATGCCTGTATTAACTCTAATGCTATAAAGAAGATTTAAAAAAAATCCTGTCAGAAGCCATCCATTGAATAAATAAATCCAAATATTTGCCCTCACAATACCTCCTTTGGATAAATCTCTGGTTGGTTTATAATCTTTTTTAAAAAATATTTTATTATTTATTTATTTGACAGAGAGAGAGCAAGCACACAAACGGCGGGAGGGGCAGAGGGAGAGGGAGACAAGCAAACTCCCCGCTGAGCGGGGAGCCCCATGTGGAGCTTGATCCCAGGACCCTGGGATCAGAACCTGAGCCCAAGGCCCCTCTGCTGGGTGTATAGTCTTACGTGATGTCATTGTCGAAGGCCTTTACCCGATTCCAGCCTGCCCTTTATGGCGATGTAAGTAACTCATTTTTTACTCCGGCTTAAAAGAGAAACTCGGCAAAACTATTTAGAAACCACAGGCATGGTTTTGTGTGCTTCAAACTTCTTCAAGTGCTAAGAAATAAAAAAAAAAAAAAAAAAGTAAAAAAGGATGACTTTCATGCCATGGAAATCAGACGTGCTGTTGCTGAGGTAGTGTGTACACGACTTAGGGTGGGCCCTCAAAGCCATTGTTGATATTTCCAATTCAACAGCCTCTCAAGTCAGCTGACCCTGCTCCAGGTTCCCAGCTGTCCGAGAGCCGCTGGGTCGCCAAGGAAGGCGCCCAGGATCAGGCCGTGCCTCTGAAGCGGGAGCCCCCTGCCCTGCCCATCTGCCACCAGGTAGACAGTTTCATTTGTATTATTTCCACCTCGAACTTTTGGCTCCATTTCATCCAATCCTGACGAGTCCCTTTAGTATTAGACTCTACCTCGAGGGTCGCATGGCAGGGGAAACCTTAAAGCTGTTGCATAAGCATTATTTCTGGTGGAAGCCCCCCTCCCAGGTGAGCTGGCCAGCATAACGTATAGACTTTTGGGGACGCTTCTTTTGGCTGTTTACCCAAAACCCTAGAGCCAGTTCACACTGTCTATACTTCTTGTCCCCTTTGGAGTGTGTTGAATAAGCATCACAGCTCATCGGTAATGAGCACGGCTTCTAGAAACAGACATACCTGCATTCTAGTCCTGATGTCCTGATGCATGATACCTACTTTGTAACCTTGGGCACATCAGTCTTCAGTTTTCTCATCTGGACGATAAGAATAATAGTGCCTGTTTCATAGGTGATAATGGATAATGAAGATCATGTGTAGCATATATAAAGCGTGAAACATCATGTCTGGTATACATTAGTGATTATTTTATAAGGGACAGTACTTTTATCCAGGACAGTCCATTCCTCACTTAACCTCAATCATATCACACCAGCTGCCAGACAGGATAAAGTGAATGGCCTCCAACTGATTTTATGTTTCATCTATTTAATTTTTCTACTGAAGAGTTCACTTCCAGTCCTTTGAAAGGATATGAGGAGTTCTGTACTAGGTCAGCCTCGTTATTCAAGTCTATTCCCATATGTCGTTGATGCCAGCACAGACACATGAAATTTGAACAGTTAGGCTTTGTGATCAATACCATTTCCCTTAAAAATATTTATGCCTATTAGAAAACTTAATTTTAGACAATGTGGTCACTAATGTGAGAGCTTCTGAGTTACAACTTTACATTAAAAATAGAGCTTAGGAAAAATAAAATGAAACAGACACTTTATACAATGTCCTTTAATTGAAGATACCCCATTAACCTTGCATTCTATGAGAGGTGATGTTTCTGGAAACGAGTCAGCACTCTCAGGGGACAGATACCTAGAATATTATCCTGCTGCCACTGCATAGGAGGAGAAGAAAAAAAATGATTGATGGGTCCCTGGGGCTATTCAATGATACTCTGCACTGCCAGAAATAGGACACACAAGGGACAGTGACACGGTGAATATCAGAGCCATGCTAGTTATTCCTGTGCTAGGGAAAGAGAGCGGAAGGGGTGCCCTCTGTTTGGGTCTCCAGGTGATACCACGGCCAATTGCTGCAATCAGGTTTATCAAGCACTGTGCTGCCTCAGAATTCCACAATAGTGAGCCCAAGTAAACGTGTATTTATTCAGCAAATACCCCCTGAGCGCCACCACTGTGCCAGGTGCCAAGGATATATTGGCAAGGAAGGCACACAAGGCTGCCCTCAAGGACGTTACCTACCAGAAGCCCGACAGAATGAGAAGAAGGGTCGCTGTGAAGCTCATAAAGGGAAGCACGAACTCAGGAGAGTTGAGAGCAGGACACGAATTCCTCAACCCTCTCATTTTTATCTTCTCCCCGCACCCTCGCTCCCTTCTGCAAGTGAGGAAATGCTGAATGAATGCTGAGTCCGAGGAGGGAAGTGAGGATGCTCAATCTCTCCGGTTTCTCTTTCCAATGAAGAGCCTCAAGGCCCCGCACACCGTAATCAAGTTCCCCTGAGGAGCGGGTTCAGGAGAGAGGCTCTGGCCTTGCAGTGGCAGAGCAGGAAATGCTGAAGAGTTGGTTGAACTCGGGCTTCGGCATCAGCGCCAAAGCACATTCTCCAGTCAGCTTCCTGGAACTAAAACTGAGCTGGTATTTGGACATCCATCCATCTGCCCAGGCCTAATTTCTTAATGGATTCTAAACTCAGAGGAGAAAATAAATATGTTATTTATCAGAGTACCTTATACTCCATCATCTTGGTGCCTTCGCCAAATATCTTAGAAGTAAATACAAAAATGTGGCATTTAAGAACCAAATCACTCCATTGGCTCGAGAGAGGGAGGATTTTGGCTTAAGCTGAGGAGGCACTGAGATTTAGCAGTGCTTCGGTAAGTTTAGATATTTGGAGTCTTTGTCTCTGGTTATTGAGGATGGTGACATGAAGTATTGTAACAACCGGGGACTATGCGGAATAATAACAAAGGAAAAAAGAAAATTTCAAAAGATCAAGGTGAATTAAAGAACATGATAGTTGTATTATTTCTGAGTCAATAAGGATGATGAAACACAAAGAATGGAAAAAGAGAGTTGCTTTTGGGGTTACTTCTCTAAAGAGAACCTGGAAAAGGCGGGGTATTGAGGAGCAGATGGCAGGTGCCTCGGTGCTCACTAGCCCCATGTGGCTCAGGCTCTGGGAGCATCCATAGCATCGTGATTTTCCAACATAAATAAATACGGAGAATATGGAGTTTTCAAGTGCCAAAAAACTTTTATCAAAAGAAGCAACGGGAGTAACCACTATGAAACAAAAGTAAAGGGCCTACTCACAAGAAAAGGGTAGAACTTATGTCACTAAACAAAACTCATAACATGGTCTTTGACACAGGGATTTTGAAGGGAAAAGCAGAAGTAAGAGGTTTTACACGTGCCAGACAAGGAAGAAATACATGTCTAATAAGATCTGATGACTGAGGCTGCCGCTTGTACTCAGTTCTAATGTCTTTGAAATGGGGCAGGGATGTCTGAAATACTGTTCTTTGAGAGCTGAGATGGTACGTAGGTGGATCCTTCCTCCCTACAAATGGCAAACATGGTGCTACACATAACTTTATGGGAGTTTTTCTCATAAGAATTTTAATTGCACAGGCTGTAGCCTTCAGATAACTGGCACAAATTAACAGGCATGCTATTCTGTTTTCTATAAAATAGAAAACACAGAAATGGACCCACAATTCTATGGTCAATTAATCTTTGACAAAGCAAGAAAGAAGATCCAATGCAAAAAAGACAATGTCTTCAAGAAATGGTGTTGGAAAAATTGGACAGCAACATGCAGAAGAATGAAAGTGGACCACTTTCTTACACCATATACAAAAATAAATTTAAAAATGGATTAAAGAATTAAATGTGAGGCCTGAAACCATAAAAGTACTAGAGGAGAACACAGGCAGCAGCCTCTTTGACATCAGCCATAGCAGTCTCTTACTAGTCTCCCGAGGAAAGGGAAACAAAAGCAAAAAATAGACCATTGGGACTCCATCAAAATAAAAAGCTACTACACAGCAAAGGAAACAATCAACAAAACTAAAAGGCAACCTACAGAATGAGAAAAGATATTTGCAAATGGCATATCTGATAACTAGCTATAGCCCAAATATATTAAGAACTTCTAGAACTCAAGACCCCAAAAATGAATCATCCAATTAAAAAATGGGCAGAAGACATGAATAGACATTTTTCCAAAGAAGACACCCAGATGACCAACAGGCACATGGAAAGACGCTCAACATCACTCATCATCAGGGAAATACAAATCACAACTACAATGAGATATCACCTCACCCCTGTCAGGATGGCTAAAATCAACAGCACAAGTCACTCATCTGTGGAATTTAAGAAACAAAACAAACATGCAAAGGGAAATAAAAAGAGAGAGAAAGAGAGAGAGAGAGAGGCAAACCAAGAAACAGACTATTAACTATAGTTAACAGAACAAACTGAGAGTTGCTGGAGGGGAGGTGGATGGGAGGACGGGTTAAATGGGTGACAAGTATTGAGGAAGGCACTTGTGATGAGCATTGGGTGTCAAATGTAAGTGATGAATCGCTAAATTCTACTTCTGAAACTAATATTATACTGTATGTTAACTGACGAGAAGAATTTAGATACAAATCTGAAACAAAAAATTTTTAAAGATTTTTTAAAAAGAGGTACACTTGCTGATGAAGAATACAAGGTGTTGTACGGAAGTGTTGAATTACTACGTTGTACAACTGAAACTACTATTACACTATGTTAATTAACTGGAATTTAAATAAAAACTTAAAAAAAAGACATGCTGGCAAAACTCAAAATCAAGATTCCTTATAGCTTTCCTCTTTCCCTCAACCACCAAGTGTCTGCTCTCATTTCTAGGAACAAGAGCATGGGCCTGGACTGCACAGAGTTCTGGATTCTGGGAATAATATTCTGTGGAGGCTAGAGATGCACCTGAATTTTTAAATTTTATGAGATGGATTGATGTGGTGATAATCTTTTGTGTCCAAACATTAGAACAATTTTTTTTCACACAAGGGGATTTAGGTCGGATTAATTCCACACTGAATATGCTTTAGAAACTAAACTGTTTCAGTAGCAAACAGGCTGCTGTCTATTCAACCCAAATCTGTTGAACCATTGGATTGGGGATCTCTCTGGGTCAGACTGAATAGTATAAGAAATTGGATTAAAGAATTTTGCACTTTATTTGCTTTTGTAAAGAGAAAGGGATATAACTTTTGGGGTACCCTTTATATCCATACTCTTCATAATAGGATTTAATTCAAATTTGGAACTTCTTTAGGATTGTTTTTAGATAATAGATCTATTTGTAATTCAAGATGAAAAACTAAATAAAGAGTGGATTTTCTATCTAGGATTCAGAAGGACTTTGAAGTTAGTTCCATTCTGCCTCATGTGGGAGGCAAAAGCTAATCTGCCCACCAGTTGCCTGTCAGGACTTTAAAGGATGAGTGGTTGATGTAATGAGGTGTCCTCATTAACATAGTAGCATGACCATCCTAACGTCTCCCCGCTGGCAAACTAGCTATACCAATAGTTGACCATAAACTTGATGAATAAACTCAGGGAGTTGAAGGAATAAAAAGCTGAAAGCACTGAAAACAAACATGTATTCCACACTTTCGATTTTTTAAAGGGGAAGACAATGGCGGGAGGAGAATTTCTGCTCGACTTCCTTTTCCTAAAAGGAAAGTTTTAAAAAGAAGCTTCTTAGTTTCTCTTCAGTCCCAATGGAGGAAGAGTGACTTGTTTGACTCATCAGTTTTGGACAAGAGTCTCAGCTTAGCCCTGTTCCTCTCTCCTTTGGGAATGGCACTCTAGCCTGCTCTCCATGATGCCTACAATTTGGAGGATTAAGACCAATCCAGGGATAGCTGTGGAAGTCCATTTGGCTGCAAATTTATAATCATACTCTTCAGTCAGTTTTGCTACTTCTCTGTTTTTCTTCTACATCTTATTTCTCAGTTGGCTACTAACTCAAGAGATCAGGGCAGGGTTTTTATTTATCGCCTCCACTATAACCCTAACAAGAATAAGACTGTTCATATTGGCTTTCCGGGTGAACCTTTCAAAGACCTGAACAAATATAAGTTGTTGGGGTAGGCAAAGAAATAATATTGATGGTTGGTGGTGGGAGCACAGATTTTCTAGGCCAAAGGGAATAGCTGTGCAAAGGCATGGCACTGAGAGAGCAAATAATATATTTAATGAATTAAATCCAATATGACTAGTGCGAAAAAAAAAAAGTAGGAGATGTACAGATCTGTATATAGGAGAAGCATTGTTTAGAGCTTGGCTGTGACGTTGAGATATTTGTCCTAAAGTAGGTTTATCAGATTAAGAAAATAAAAATATAAGACTCTCAGTTTAATTTAAATTTCAGATTTAAAAATAAGCAAATGATTTTTAGTACAAATATGTCCGAAGCAACATTTGCAATAAATGGGATATAGTTATACTAAAAATTATTCGTTATTTATCTGAAATTCAAATTTCACTAAATGTTCTGTATTTTGTCTTACAACTCTATTCTAAGGGAAATGACAAACCACTGAAGTCTTGAAAACATTGAAATGATATGATAAGGGATCAGAGAGAAAGAAAACTAGTCGTGCAGCAAAAGGCAAAAATCTCTTTCCAAACGTTCTCAAGTTCTTTTAGGACCCCTTTCAACGTGGCCTCATGATAAAACCAAAAATTATGAGAATCTGCTATATCCTGCGACTGATAATAATATTGTAAATGTAACCTGATGAAGATAAATTATAGTTTCAGTAATATGGCAAATGAGGATGACTTATACCAAAATAGGAAATTTGGCTTCTATCTCCTGGCATTCATGCTCTGTAGAGAAAAAGGAATACACACAAGTGACCAACAAGCACAGGAATTTCACTTGCAAAACTAAGCGCACTCGTTTTGCTTCCATTTAAATCTAGATTTCACACCTCCCTAATCCTCTACAAAGCATGTGATTATTGTGCCTGACTTTTTCAGAATGCAGTAACTTCTGCTGAGTGCATGGCCACCTCAGTCTGATTCGTAGCAAGGTGTTTTAAAATGTACTGACACTGCAATTACTAAAACATGATCCATCAGAGAAATAATAGCATCCCCTGCTACCTGCAGAAGGAATGGGCATATTGCCAGTAGACAGAAATTATTCTCCCAATTTAATATCCATTTTCTAAAGCACAAATTCTCATTTTTAATTATGACTTCATGTGCTTCCTAAGCATCTCTGTGCCCCTGCTTTGTAACCTTTTCCCTAGGAGTTCATATATCCATTGTTAGAGTTCTAATTGCAGCTCTCTGGAATAGAGTAATGGTCAGATTGGAATGAGTTGTTCTCACCTACTGATGGGTCAATTTATGGCCTGGCAACTGTGTGAGTACATGCATCACCAGGAAACCAGAATCTCCATAGGAGGTCAATAACTATCAGCAGTAGGTCTGATAGCTAAAATGGAAGGAAAAACAAAAGGCCAAAGATAAAGTTTGAGAAAGCATTTGACTTTTTTTTTTTTTTTTTTTTACAAGGCCAGGAATGCAGATGTAACGCACGGTAGGTATTTTAAATCATCTTCCTACCAAAAAAAGTTAACACCTGCTATTGCTGATACTCAGTATGTCTATCCAGTCCTATTCTTGGTATTTCAAAAATGAAACTAAAGTATAAGAAATAATTCAAGCCTGAATAAGTGGCTGCAGTTAGTACTTTTTGGCCACGCTAAGATCTCACTAAGTGACAAAGAGTTCAGTAAATACGTATTAAGTGACTAACATTGGATGAAGGCTTATCACCTGCCAGTGATTATTATGGATACTTTAATGATATCTATTTAATATTCACTACAACCTGCCAAGGTAGGTATTATTCTCCTTATTAAACAAATGACAGAATTTAAATAGAAAGCACAAGTGATTAGCCAAGGACACAAAGCTCAGAGTGACAGACCAAAGGTTCAATCTAGGCTATTGGACTCTAAAGCTGTGCTTTTCACCACTTTACTACTCTTATTGTAGGACTGGAACGCTGTTTAGCAATGGAGAACACTTGTGTGGCCCACAAAATATAAAGGTAGATTACTGGGTTGCTTTGCCTTGGTAAGATGTTCAAGTTGAACAGTTTTCTCAATTTCCCCTGGCTCCTCCATGACTTTAGGTAATTTGACAAGAATTCTGATACATAAAGAAAAATAAGTGGTTGGGAATTAAACTGGCACAAAGCAACAATCAGTTGTGTTCTTTGATTTAATCTGTAGCCATTCATTCTTTCATTCAATGATCATACATGTTGGATAAGGTGCATCCAATTTGATTATTTAGACATCATTTCTGACCAGAAGCAGCACAGCCTACAGGGATATAGGAGCACGCAATGAAACAATGAGAGTGGCAATTTGTACTGACAGTAAAAGCTACCCAGCTGTATTCTAGGTCTTTAATGCTCTAGAGAATATGTAACCCAGCATCCCGAAGACTCTCAGTCTTGCTCTTTCTCCTACCTGCTTACTCAGGACTTTCCTGCCTCTTGCAAAATATCCCCAGAGATTTCTAGAAATATCCAAAAGGTGCTTCTTCTGGAACATGAACTGATCCATCAGCTCAGAGACTTTATAGTAGACACACTGATTAGGTGAGCCCCAGGAGGGGAGGAAAAACACTGTCCTGTTCTCATGAAATGCCATATGGGAACTTCACCATTTTTGATGGTGGCCCTAAGCCACTCCTCTCCCCTATACCACAGTGGAAGGATATTGCCCTTGATCTAATTTTGAGTTACATTTAGTTAATAGTGTGTTCTGTAGCAGAGCCCAGAGGGACACAGGGTCTCACAGACTCTCAGAAAAAAAAAAAAATATGTCTCCAGCTGTAATTCTTTCTCTCTCTAAAAAAGCCAACAACTTATCCAAAGGATTAAGCAGGGACATATGCTCTGTTGTTTTTCTATTTTTATTTACGTCTCTCAAGAGCTCGAGACAAACAGATAAAACACAAACAAAACAAAAATTTCCCTGCCCTTTAACCAAAAAGCATTAAAAAAAATCTTATGCAAAATACTTGTGCAAATCGCAGCCACCAGCCCACTAGTAATATACACAGCCTGACTCAGTCTGGGTTCAAACAGGACACCCTACTACATGTAGGACATGGCAAATGCTGTAATAGGGACGTGAACACAGTAGTTAAGGAGCACAGAGCATCACTGTGTCTAGGAGTTCTGGAAATCTTTGTTCAAGTAGGGACACTTAGGCTCCACCTTGAAAGACGAGCAGACCTCTGTCGTTCCACAAGGAGACATTATGTCATGTTGGACAGTGGAAATTGGAAATACAAAAGTTTGGATGTATAAAAGAGCTTGGAGTTCTTGCATGAGTGGGAAGTGTGATGTGTTTGGGATATAAATTGTGTTAGTGTGTGCGTTTGGGGAGGCAGTATGGGGCAGTGAGGCTGTAAAGGAAAGATGGAACCAAGTTCACAGGGGCCATTGTTCTGGGATATTTTAAGTCAAAAATTTTCTAAGTGGTTCTCAGTGTAGGGAAGGGAAAAAAATATTTTCCTCTTCTACTCATCTTAGGTTCCTTGGTTAGGGTCCTATAAATTAGATGAACAAAAGACACATTATAAAGATCAGAAGAAAACCCAGAAGTTTATTAGCATGTGCATCACATGCATACGTGTGGGAGGACTCAGAGATGAGTAATTCACAGGTGTGGTTGGAATTTAAACTTATATAACATTTTACCAAAATAATGATAGATTTTACAGAAGTGACAAGACAAAGGGGAAGGACTTGCAGCTTTCAGGGGCAGCAAATGTGGGAAGACAAATACATGGGGAAACGAGGGGTAGATAAATGCTAGTTTTAGCAAAATTTGTTATGCTGACTTCTTTGATGCCTTCTCTGGGCTGATAAGGCTTAGAATCGTCTCCAATGATTAACTTTTGTCCTTTCTGGTAAAGAGGGGAAAAGGGGACACCTTTACAAATTTCTGTCCTACTTTTAGACGAATAGGAGGTGGGCAGAGAGCTTTCCTTGCATCTGCTTCTTTCAATTGATTTTAGCTCAAAATAATCCTTATGCCAAAGTGGCATATTTTGAGGTAGCACATTCTGCTATCCTTCATCTTTAAAGTTAGGCTTCCATTTTTCCTAATTTGTTACATACTCTAACTCCACTTAGAGAAGAGGAAAAGATATTAAAAAGAATGTACAGTAAAGAGGCCCAATAAATTTCAACATATGTAGTCAATAAAGACTTCAGGGGCAAACTGAACAATGCAATGCAGCTCGGGACATTTTATGTTAAACAGAATCTTTTTACAGTTCTAAACATAATGATCTCATAATTTGCTTTAGTCAGATTTAGTGTTTATTGCTTATTTTTATTTAGCTTGAAATAGTCTATGATCCCACAACAATTGTAGCAATTGACATTTAGGTTACTATTTGAAGATGGTTCTCACCCACTTCCTTGATTTGCATTAGGAAAGCTTATCACTAAACCCTCCAGGTCTTTAGCCCCCTTCCTTACTTTTCCCAGCAGAAGTTGGTAGGGAAGAGCATATTGTCCATGATTTTATATCTGGAATTCATCTAATAAGAAATCCTAAATAGGGGGGATTCCCAGTCTTTCTACCCTCTTCTCTCCAGGCCCCTAAGTTGCTGATGAAGAGTAAGGGAACTTTCTGTAAACTCAAGTTTCACTGTTTGTCTATTCAAAGGTCTAGATTACAGTGTAGGAAGATTAGAAATTCCATTTTTACCACATGTCTATGCCATTCCTGTATGCCATCATCTTCTCATGCTCATATTTTGATTTCCATCTGTCTAGCTCTTTTGTTGTTTTCTAGATTGGGTTAAATCAAAAGTAAGAGAAAAATAAAGTCTTTAAAAAAGATTTATTTATTTTAGACAGAGAGAGAGGAAGAGAATCTCAAGCAGACTCTCCACTGAGCACAGAGCCCCACATGGGGCTCAATCTCATGACCCTGAGATCATGACCTGAGCCAAAATCAAAAGTCAGATACTTGAGCAGCTGAGCTATCCAGGCATCTCAGAAAATATATGTTTTTCATTGCCCTCTGCAAAATAAATATTCCTATATTTAATTGACTGGATTCACCAATGGTATATATGTGTGTGTGTGTGTATATATATATATATTTGTGTATATATATACATATATAATATGGAACACTTCACTAATTTGCATGTCATCCTGGCACAGGGGCCATGCCAATCTTCTCTGGATCGTTCCAATTTTAGTACATGTGCTGCTGAAGCGAGCAGACACCAATGGTATATTAACAATAATTCATATTTGCTAGCAGTCGCTATTGCTCAAATTATTCTTATGTACATTTCCTCATTTCATCTTCACAATAATCCCATGGAGTTGGCAGTGCAACGGCGTTATTCTCATTTTACAAAGGAGACGACATCCCGGTGATTGAGTGGCTTGCTCAGCCTAGTCAGCTCTCTGCGTTTTGTCATCCAGAGAAATCCACTTGTGTCCTGGATTCACGAGACTGTAATGGCAGCATAACAGTAGTAATTGCCGCACTGGAGGGGTGAGGGCATTAGTGTGAAAAAAGGTGACTTTATATCTTTGCTCTAGTCCTTACTAGTTATGGTTAGGTGAGCCACTTAACCTCTTTGTCTCAGTCTCCTACCCTATAACATAAAGATAACATCCCCTATATCAAAGTTGTCATGTGCATTAAATGAGAAAATATATATACACAGCACCAGGCCTGGTATATAGTAAGAACTAAATATCTTATTGTCTAATATCATTATTATCATTATTAAGAAATAGTAGATAACAGGAAATATAGTGTGTGATTGAAGGAAAATGGAAATTCAAGTGTTGGTTCTGGTTCCCTGTCTGGGCCTAAAATTCAGATTCCCAAAAAACAAGATTTTACTTCCGTCCATATGTGCTTCCATTTCAAAATTCATTAGGTCTGATTGGCTGCTATTAATGCCGGTTGAGTTTGGTTGCTTTATAGTCTCACAGCTCTGTAAAATGAGAAAAAAAATCCCCGAAATATCATTGTAGGAGCCATATTCATAAATCATTACATGTGTTGCTAGACCACTGTGAGCACTCAAATTTACTTTTATGATCATGCTCACTTTCATGTAACTTTGGGTCTTTTATTTGGTCAGTTAATGACTGTAGTAAATTATGAGGAAATGGTCTAATACCACTATTCCAACAAAATGATTTATTGATATTTAATATTAACAGTGCCTGAGAAAATCACTAGGACATTTTGAACAAACATATCCATATCCTGCCCCCCCAAGAGAGAATTTTATTGTTCCTTTAATGAGACAGTTAAGATGAAACAAGGAGATTCTTTTTTTTTTCTATATATAGAAATGTAATTCTGTACACAGCCATGTAATTTGACCTTCTGTCATTAAAAGTAAATGTAATAAGATAATCAATAATAAACACTTTCCAGTGTAATTCAGCTTCATCCTTGCTGTCTGAAAGGGGCCATTGCTGTGGGAGGTGTGTGTCTTAAAGATCTCTCAATCCCTGATACCTTGGGTGCCCATAATAGCAGGAGCTTTCAAAATCTAAATTACTCATTTCTGCTGTGTGCTTATTACCATCTTTCAGATGAACTAAATTAAACTTGCCACTTTGCACCATGACACAGAAGAAAATCATACAAGTTTTCTTTTAATGTTACTTTACTGAATTAAGTAAATAGAATTCTGTTCTACTTTGATTGTTTGGTATAAAAAAAAATCAAACATTGAGGAAGAAAAAGAAAGCATCCCATTTTTATGAGAAGCTCCGTATGTGAAACCAAAATCAGAACTGGGCATTACCTCTGAACTGTCTATACAACTGTTCTTTCTGCTTTATCTATCAGAAACTCTACCACTCGAATTCTACCCCAATTCTAGCACTCCTGTTTCTTTGTTCATTTCTGTCCTTGGAATTGTTTTTGGAGGGAAGTCGGTTCTTTCGTGAAATTATTTCAGTTTTTGGAGAGAACGATTAATTCCTAAAAGAGAGAGAAGAACAATAAGAAAGCTTGGGGCAGAACTTCTCGGTTCTCACATTTCTCTTTTGTACTCACATTTAAAAATGCGTAGACTTCACCTGAGCACTGGAATTAGTGGGTTGTCTTGGAAAGTACTAAGAGTCTGGCCACATGAGAGACTCCTAACTCTGGGAAACGAACAAGGGGTGCTGGAAAGGAGGTGGGCCTGGGGTTGGGGTGACTGGGTGATGGGCACTGAGGGGGGCACTTGGTGGGATGAGTGCTGGGGGTTATGCTATATATTGGCAAATTGAACTCCAAAAAAAAAAAAAAAAAAGAGTCTGGCCACATGCAGCCTGAGTTTCCACGGGACAAACACCAGTGGGGGCTGAGCAGCAGTTGCCCGTGTTGGAGGCCCCTGAACTCTGGCGGGGCTGTTAGCGTCCCCACCAGTCTCCCCACTGCAACCAGCCTGCTTCCCCCGGCTATATTGCTAACATACCTACTATAGACACTCGTATTTATGTATCTATCGATCTATCAGTCTAGGTCTAGATCGGGATACATAAATATTCTCTGTTGTTGTTGTTATTATTATTAACAGCAGAAGACTGATTCTAAGATAGGTAGGCAGCCTCACAGTCCACCTCCATCGCTCCAACATTTTTCCTAGGGAAGCGTGACTCTAGGTGATTTACTCGGTAATTTCCTCATCTGTAAAACTGAAGATAATATTCATAGTTCCTACCTTGTGAACTTGTGTGACAATCAATACGAAGATGTACGTAGAGCTAGTGCCTAGAGCACGGTGGGCGTGCCATAGATGGTAGCTACGGGCGTCCTGGGATACATCAAAGCAAACGTGATTTTTAAAGTTGACTGTGTGTTCCTACCACAGCATTTCGTATAAAAGGCCCCTGTATCAGGACCTTTGATTTTCACTTACATCCCCCCCCCTTGCATGGTCTGGGATACTTGCCAATGGACATGCTGCCTCTGTCATTCAGGAGGAATCTTTCGGTCTTGAGCCGGATAATGAATGAATCAGGAAAGCCCAAGCAAACGTGTGGACAGACATCCCTTGTCAGAGCTTTGATTTAGATTCCTTGCAGAACAACAGAAATATTCCTTATGTTTCCATTCTTTTCGAAATGCAAAGAATGCCAGAGCTTCAGAAACAGGACAGAGAAGTGCACCACCCTAGAGGAAGTGCTGTCACACACTTAAAGCCAGCCTCTAGGAATCAGGGTAAGGATGCTTGCCTCATTATTTTCCCTGTTCATAATTTAGCACCATTATCTGTTCTGATCCCTTCCTACAGATTTTCCAGGGCTCACGGGCTGCAGATGTGATTCTTGGATCCAGTACAGGGTCCGTAGCTCCTCTAGAACGCAGTAGATCATTCAACATATTTCTGATTTACTGCCTTTAATTTCTTCTTCAGGAGCAAAAACAGAAGCTTGTGGGTGGAGGTAGACGATCTCTGATTACAACTATGGATAGAGAAATGGTTTCTTCTGACATTTTTCTTTCAGAGAGACTAAGCAAAATTGCAGCACAGTTGAACAGTACTCTTCTTAACTCACTGCAGGTTGCCATGGAAACAGGAATCTCGCATCAACAAGAAAGGCATTTAGGGAATCTGTTCGGCTCTAACATTAGCATGATCTAGGCTTTCCTGCTCACCGCTAACAAGTCTAGCATCTCCTTTAGAATAGCATTAATACTCATTAAATTTCTGTGCGTGTGCTTTCAGGGAGCTTCACGTTGCGTTTGAGGTCATTTTTATTTTTTTTGTGAGTGACCGACTCAGCAGGGATACATATTTTGTAGAACTATATTTAGCTCATCTAGCACATGAAGTAAGACTCACTTTACTTACACTGTTATTTTCACATGATCCAGATTTAGATTTTAATAGAGGAGAACATGTTCGCGGTGGCAATTAAGGAAATCTGCTAATGTTTAGGAAGTTTATTTATAATAAAGAAGAACCAAATGGGAATTCTTGTTCTGTAAACGAAGTTTAATAAAAACAGACCCTTTGATCATTTACTTGTGTGGGGCAACTTTTAGGTTAGCTCTCATATGTAAGTTTAGTTTTGCTAAATAATACTTTTAGTGTTTGTTTTTCCAGATAGTTTACTTAGGAATCTTAAAACACTACGAGATTATGTTTTTGGCAAAATTAACTAGACTTTCTTTCCCCAAGAGCTGTAAAAAAATGTGATTAAAAAGTCATCAATTTGTTTAAAGCAGTTATAGCAATAGCCAAAGTACCATTTTCTTTAATTTCACTGAAGAAAGGATTTTTGGTAGACTTGATCGGGGGGAAAAAAATAAGAGAAGTCCTGTTTGAATTATGTGTCAAACTTTTCAAATTATTTTCTATGTGCATTGAAATAAGTCACTGGTTCAACAGTTAATCTCCTTCTCTAGTTGAACGATGACCTCCTGAGCTGATTCTGGGGCTTCCCATTATTGAAAGGTTGTGTGTGGCTCTCAATGCCAAGGGCTTTGGGCAGGTAGCAAGTTTTTGTGGTGAACACATTAGCTTTGGAATCCAAAAGCCAAAGTTCAATTCTCAGCTCCACTTCCTGCCAGCCAGGTGACTCTGGGCAAAGTACTTTTAACCACATTATACTCCCTTTTCATCTTGGAGTTGATACAAGGATTAAATGAGTTAGACTATGTACAGTACTTAGATTTTTGCTATAATATGCACATACTGGTATGGAATACATACACAATGAGTTTTCATTGTAGGTATCATTAACATACTAGTTTTATAGCTTGGATAATCGGAAAACACCACTAAGCCAGGGATTTCCCTTTTTACTAAAATCAAACATCATAAAATTTAGCTCTCTTTTTTTTTTATCCCTGAGCTTGTTGTTCATCTTGAAAAATGGGTTATAATTAATAAAACGTCCAAAAGCCAGAGGATAAGTAAGACATGAAAATAATAAGACCACGAACAGACTGGAAATGTGATTTATAGGTGAACAAAACCAATCACCAACCAGTCATCTCCAGTTTTAGAGTCAAAATGTGCCTATCAGCCGTCTTGTCGCTGGTTTACCTAGCTTGTGGATCATAATCAATTAGTCTGTAATAAAATATTTATCATGCACAGAGTCTATGATTTCTCGAACTTGATGTTTAATTTCTTTTACGTTGAGTTTTAAATACGTAAATGAATTCCGTCCCTTTTTTTTTTCACCTGAAATGGAATCCAAGTGAATAGACAAAGCAATAAATAAGATGGAACCCAAAAGTTAGCTTACTTAGCTCTTAAGAAAATGGCTTAGGTTGGGGTTGCAGTGAGAATTTTAAAGCTGCACCCCCAGATCAGACACATGTAAACATCCAGTCATGGGAAGCACTGGAAAGAATCAGCCCTCCCTCATCTTGTATATCTGGTGACTCTTTGTGTGTCCAAAATCCTTCTATATGTCTATCAGTCAGATTGAATTGGGGCCCACCCCGATGGTCTCATTTTAGTTTAAACACCTCTTTAAAGGCCATATCTTCAAGTACAGTCACACACTGAGGCAGTGTGGGTTAGGACTTCAACCTGAAGCCTTGGGGAGGGCACAGTTTAGCCTATAACAGTAAATGTTCTCCGTAGGAGCATAGTGATAACTGAAGATTTTGCATTGTAACTAATTCTTCCATAATTGTCTTCTTCCTTTTCTTTTTGAAAAAAAAAAATCTCCTTCGACAGCTTTTCCAGGAGCTAAGCTGCCTTCACAATGAGGGATAAACCTCGCTTATAATGTCAGTGATGTACAGGAACAGAATGAGGAATTGCCAAGTCTATCTTAAAAACATCATCTACCACCTAGTTTCTTGATGGATATATTAAATCCCAGCAAGTTCCAATGCTCCAAAGTGGTCAATCATTTCAGAAATACCAATTAAAATTAAAAGATAGATAACTTATTTTTTGAAAAACTAAGGATTGTACTTTACCAAGGATTTATTTTGTTATATTTCTATGTGACATGCGGTTCTATAATCTACAATAATTTCCTCCTGGAGAACAGTTTGTTTTAATAAAGCTGAATACAGAGAATAAGGATAAAGATAAAGCCTGTTAACTTTGAAATGAATAACTATGAATGAAGTGAAATGAAGTGAAGCCATAAAGAAAAGTCATTTATTCTTTCATAGCATCTTTCCATAGAAACATCAAGAACTTTATAAATGGTCCTTGGTTAGGTTATCTGGTGCACTGCCCCTGAAATTCACCCCTGTATTCGAATCTAAAACTTCCAAATCTTGCAGCCTGACTGGGGAACAAAAAGAAAGAAATAGAAACTTCTTTTGAAATTCCCAGGACCATACCTACCTGTATTGTGGTCATTGTTCATTGTTCATTGTTTAATACGCTGGATAATGGGAAAGACCTGTGATTAAGCCTTATCCCAAACTTCTGGTTTCCACTTCAATCTATAGGTAGATAAATGGAAAAATTGGAATTAAGAGAGAAAAAAAAAAACCCTATGGTTTTAATTGTGTTAAAATTACTAATATAAATATCAAGAGCTAAGATGAATTAAATCCTATCTCAGGCCCTGATAAAACATTTTAAAATTCATGATTTCAGGTCTGTCTTGAACATAGTGACCATGGCACTTCGCTAAAGGCTGAAGAAATACCAACATAAGGAATGAAACGTGGTGTTTGGCCTCCTGGTGTTCACAGTCTCACTGGGAAAATTAACAACTTTATAACAACTGTAGCTTAACTAAGGAAAAGAAATAGAGGAAACAAAGATTCACTATGCTTGGATGATCAAGCTCCTTAGAGGAGAAGACCTTGAATTCGGGTCTAGAAGGATGAGAAAAATTCTATAGGAAAATGTTTTCCAAAGGTTAAAGCAGAACATAAGACAAGGACAACAGAGAGAAACACAAGGAGACACAGCGCGTGGAACGCGTGGCACGAAAAATAGTTTGATATCAGATAATGGAGGACCTTGACTAAATATTTGAGAAATGGGAGAAGTAAAATATGAGTTGTGCTCCTAAAAGACAGTTCTCGAAGCCTGTGAAGGGTGGCATGTGCGTAGGAAGGCAAGCAAGTGGCCAGCTCTTCCTCTGAGGGGCCACCAGTCAGCCTGACCGTGATGTCCCTTCCAAGTCCATTCATCGTTTCCCATACGATGGAATCTCAGTTCTTCCCAGGATACTCCTTTAACATTTTGCATATTTTTAACTGAAGTTATGACTCTCTACTTAGCTTTATCTTCTTGTGTGGTTTTTTTTTTTCCAGACTCTAAACAAGATCCTATCCAAAAACAGCATGTAGCTGATGATAAGTATGGCTCGTTGTCTCCACTTTATAAAATATCTCTGCTTTGTGGAAATAGCGTTAGCAGCATCTCTTGCTTCATCGTGCTGGTCATTATACCTCCCGCCCATATGCCATTAAAAGTGCAGCCAAAGGTTGGCTGGAAGCCGTCCTCAGATGTTTCAGGGGACTCGACAGGGATCTCAGGCAGGTTTGGCAGCATCACAGAGGGCTTCCCCCACTTCTTGGCTCGTGGACTGTGCAGAGATTTTAGCTTCACCCTAAGGTTTTCTTTTTTAAATAAATTCATGATGTTTGGTGATTAATGTTGCTGAAATAAATTACACTGAAGTGCTGGACTTTTTGCATGCGTTGCCAAATCATTCTTAATTTTTGATTGATCTTCGTTCCATAACAATTTTAAGATGTGTGGCCCTTTTCTTAGGGTACTGCCTCTGGCACATTCAAATCCCTAGTTGCTATTTCCACTTAGATGTCTCACCAGCATCTGAAATTTAACATGTCCAAAGAAAACTCTGTATGCTGCCTCCATAGTCGTCTTGCCCATGTTTGAGTGGAACCACTATTCACCTGGGTGACCAGGCCTTACACTTAGAACCTTCTCACACTCCTCTCTTTTTCTCATGCTTTAGATGCAGTCTGTCCCTATAGCCTGTTCATTGTTCTATCAAAATATATCCCAAATCAAACCTCTTCCTACCAGCATCGCTGCAACTTCCCAAGTAAAAATGACCTGCACTGCTAGTCTCTGTTTACCTACCTTCTTACCTACCTGCCTATCTACCCTCTCTCCTTATCAACTGGAGTTATCACGCTTACCTCAGTACACTTAGTGGTGTGTATACCATTTGCTCCAATTTCTTTACCTTTAGAAATTCTATGCAAGGACCTCCCCCCCCCATAATTTCTACACGCAGGCTTAGGGCGTGGGGCTTTATTCCTTCTTCTGAGATTTTTTTTAAAAGTTTTTATTTTAATTTCAGTTAATTAGCATTGCTACATTAAATTCGGATGTACGATATAGTGATTTAACACTTCAGTACATCACCCGGTGCTCATCACAAGTGCCCTCCTTAATCCCCATCACCTCTCTCACCCACCCCCACCCACGTCCCCTCTGGGAACCATCCGTTTGTTCTCTATAGTTAAGAGTCTGTTTCTTGGTTTGCCTCTCTTTTCCCCTTTACTTGTTTGTTTTGTTCCTTAAATTTCACAAATGAGTGAAACATTTCGTCTTTCTCTGACTGGCTTATTTCACTTAGCGTCATACTTTCTAGGTCCATTTCTCTCTCTCCTGAGAACTTTCTTTGGATTATTTATTGCCAATTGTTAATAAGACAAAGACCCTCTCCTTGACCAGGTTCTCCAAGCAGGTTCCTCTGAGCCTGCCTGGGTCCCATCCCTGGGTGTGTCTTCAAGAGCTCGGTGTTAGTAAGAATCCTAGTAAGTCGGGTGAGGCAGATTCTCCTGTCCTCGATATCTGATCCAGTTCCTCATCTCTCACTATCTCCCCAGATGCTATCCGGTCGCTCTGATCTGCCTTCAGGAAGAACCCTGCCTTGCCAGTTTGGCCAAATCCCTCCTCATCCCTGGTGTCTCTTAGGAATTTTCCATTCATAGACCCCTATTCTGTAACTTGGCTATAAATCCCCACTTTTTCTTGTTGTATTTGGAGTTTACTCCAATCTCTCTCCCATATCGCAAAACCCCATAGACCCCAAATAGTCTGCTTTTCCATTTTAACAAGAGTCAGAAAAATGTTTCTTTAATGCTCCTCTTGGGTATTTTGAGAAGAGAGAGCATCTTTTCTCCTATTTATCAACCTGCTTACCATTAAGGACAATTCATCTGCTCTAATGGGAATTTAACCTTCTTCTATTTGTCTCCGTCAAATTTTCAAGCTTTTGAGAAATTAATTTCAACTACTATTATATTATGGTCAGAAAACACAATGTCTCTCATTTTATTACAATCTCCATTTATATAAACTCTATCAATTCTCTTGGTGATTACCTCACGGTTTTGAAAGTACTGATCAACCTAGGAGCAGATTCTCAAATCCAGATTCTGCAACTACACACGCATACAAATAATACCTAAATGTGCGGTTTTGCTGAACCTGTTTTTAAGAGATTTTATTTATTTATTCATGAGAGAGAGAGAGAGAGAGGCAGAGACACAGGCAGAGGGAGAAGCAGGCTCCACGCAGGGAGCCCAACGTGGGACTTGATCCCGGGTCTACAGGATCATGCCCTGGGCTGAAAGCAGCGCTAAACCGCTGAGCCACCCGGGCTACCCTTTGCTGAACATTTTTATTTTTAAACCTAGACAATAGGAGTAAAATTTATTACACTTCTCATGCTATAAGTCGTACACAGAACAAGTGCTCAACAGTCTTAGGGAACTTCTCTCCTTTGCATTTATAAGGAGCAAGCAGCTATAGTTTTTGTCTTGACACTGCATGTCTTAAAAAAAAAACACATAAAATATCACTCCCCTCTTCGGTTTGATGATCGGTGCTTCCCCATCAATCCATAGCCTGCTACCTATTACACACCTTCCTTGTCTCCATGCTTAACCTCATTTACACTCAGTAGACAATACTTCAGAACTGAACTCAAAACAGGAAACCAGGGGCCATGCCGGTATGTTTAAATGATCTCAAGAGACAACGTATACCTGCTACTCCATATCTTTGCCAAGAACCTTAACCAAAACAGTCTCTTATCAAAACATTTTTCAATATTTTTCTTCAATCTTTTTTAGTTGAGACGCATCAGAGAGGAGTCTGCTGGGCGGCTCAGGCCAGGCTCCACTGCTGAGGCTGTATCGTGATCCAGGAACCAGTCTTCTGCTTCACTGGTCTAGAAGCATAATTTTATCGATGCCCTCTGATTTTGGAAGGCTAAAGCTTCCACTAAATAAACTCAGAAGAGATTGAGACATACAATAAGACGTTTCTCTATCAATGGGAAAAAAGTGTAATAAAGCTAATGAAAAGAGCAGAGTATTTATACTGCTTGATTTGCATATTATATTCCTCTGAGAATAGTCGTATGAGAAACTGTAGGTTATTATATGCACTTTTGTGCCAGCCAGGAGCTCGTAAGGGCTGGTGTGACAGGCCTACAGTGTTGCGACGAACCCCCTCTACTTGTGGGGCCTGGAGGGTTTCTTCTGGTCTCCGTGCAGACCACACTCTCTCTAGTCACATATTCTCTCCCTAGACAATCGCTTAAAAACAGTATCTACCTTTTATTAACTGTTTACAATGCTTCTAACGTTTTAAGATTATCATCATCATCATCATCATCATCACTTATTAAGTATTTACTATATTTCAGGTACTGTTCTAAATAACTTCTTTATCTTCATAGCAACCTGGTGAAGTAGGTACTTATTTCAATCTCCGTTTTTCAGAAATGTCTTGAGAAATACGTATTATTACTAACGAAAGTGTATAAGATGTGAGTAACGATAAATGAACACCTAAGTATTCACCACCCAGCTTTAGAAATAGAATATCTATCTCCTTCCTTTCCCGCTCCATCTCAATGAGCCAGAATTTGGAGGGTACTGTTAATAACTCTCTTTCTTCTCTATGGCCTTATTGTCTTTTATCTTACTGATTTGTAAGGTTTGCTGGAGGTGCTGTTACTATATCCTGAATATCGATATTTAACATTTCGTGTGAGTTCCTGATATCTTGTCCCAGTTTATGGTTTTTCTTTTGCTCTCTTCACTGGCTTTTAATTTTAACATCATCAAGTTTATTAGTCTTTCTTTTTATAATTTATAAACATTGTTTCTTTGAAAAAAAAAATCCTTCCCAATCCTGAGATCATAATACAATTATTCCATATTGCTTTCACAAATTTTGATAGCTTGCCTTTCACCTCCTAGAAATAATTCTTTATAAATGTTGTAACATATATTATTTATATCTTACAGAGGAAAAAAACAACGAGGCAAGAAAATTGTCTTATTCAACGTTCACAGATGGTAAGTTGTAGAGCTAAGAGTTGAATTCAACAGTCTGATTCTGCAGTCCCACTCCTCTACGGCCTCCAAGGGTATAATCAGAGAAATTATACAGATGTGGAAACTGAGGATGAACGAGGCTAAGTGACTTGTCCGAGGCCAACAATCCTAAGAGCTGGAGAGAGTGTGCAAACTTCAATACAATTTTTACCAAGAGTTTATACATTTTCCTTTATATGCCCTGTATTCCTAGGACCACATGCTGGTCTGTGGATTCTATTTTCACAAACTCTCTGCTCTCTGCTTTATTTTGGGAGTCATTTTATCCTCTAATTACTTCTGCAAAGAGCTGGTTTTATCTGTACTCTTTGTATTTAGCTGGTTTAACCCACAAAGTGAAAATTTATCTCCTAGTTTTGGACTCATCTCATCTTTTTCTGAATTTATCACATCGCTTTATTTCTTAGTCTGAATATCCATGTTATTTTCACCTCTTAGAGCCCCATCTGCTGACCTTCTAATATTCTGCATTCAAATTCTATTTATAGCAGATCATCTTACTCTCAGCTTCATGTTACCTCTTTTTCAGTGATTGCAATTAACACTCCAAGGATTTCTTTGATCGTACTCCTTGCCTTCTCCTTGGGCTTATCTTTTACTGCTCCTTCCATTTAATTCACATTCAGCTACTTCCACAGCAGTCAAGGATAACAGCTGACTTTTCCCCGTCATGCCTTGCAAGGGCAGAGAGAAAGGCAAACTTTTTGATAAAAGTTGGCCACTGTTTCTGACTCCTGAAGATGAAGTATGAATGCTCAGCTTCTGTGGTTACTTTGAGTTAGAATTAAGCAAGCGTGTCACTTCTGGAATTACAGAAGTTCCTTGAGTCGCCTAAACTATGTCTAAGTACAACCTTTATGCAAACTGCTACTTTTTTACAAGCTACTTTTTTCTATTTTCCCAGTACCTCCCCCTCTGCTGAAAATGTCATTTTCTCTGTTGTCATGAATTGAAATTCTGCTCATCTTTCAAAGTCCACATCAGATATCACCATGTGAAGCCCCTCCATTGACACTTTTCTGACCACCTGAAGCAGAAGTCTAGTGTATACCCACATTGCATGATGCTTACCTCACTGCACTGTCTGGTGGGATGTTAGCGTTACACATATGGAGTCCCCTACGACATTGCAAGTTCTCAGGTAATAAAACACAGACTGATTTAGGAAACTACAACTACAATATTTCTTATCTAGGGCTGTATTTTCCTACAACCAGAATTTTATAGGCCTATTGGGTAAACCTTTAGAGCTATTTATTGAGCTGGACTGGATTACATTAGTTGTGCTTAAGAGTCCTTTTGTCTTTCATGAAATTATTTAGGATCTACCCTATGCCTTGAACTGTATCATTCAGTGAAGATAATACCATGAATATCACAAAGGCTGTGTCTCATAGACTGGTGAGAAATAAATGAGAAGACAAAAGGGAGTTCATGCAGTGTGGGGGAAATGTAGAAGCTGGAGAGCCAGCACAACTGCTCGGTTACTAGCTTTGGAATTTGCTAGCTGTAGAGATTATGCATGTCTCCTAATCTCATGGTTCCTGAACTTTTTTAACTTGCAAAATGAAGGGAGTAAATTTTTGCCTTTCAGAAAAGCTTTAGGTATAGGAATAATGCACAGAGCATAGTCATCAATAAATGAAAGCCATCGTGGTCACTGCAGTATGACATTGCATATCAGCGAATGTGAAACCAGCCAGGATTGTTTGAAACCAATTAAGACTGGAAGATTAATCCAAATGACTAAATTGATATGGTGATATGTCCACCCAAGCTAGATTTGCTCTTGGGGTACAACACTACTTTGTAGAAATAACTAACTGTCAAGATCTCCTCAAATTTCATGAATGAAAATGGGAGAGTAGATAACATCTATTAAATGATTATTATCTGTCATATTCTTATTAGGTGTTTCATATACATTATCTTACTCAGTGTGTCCAATAGTCGTGTGTGTAAGTGGGTGCCATTATCCTAGTATAGACATAGACACTGAGACTCAGAGAAGCTATACATCTGCATTTCTAATATTATAGTCTAAAAACAGACAATTATACTCAAGTGTGTTTGTGTGTATAATATATAAAGAAATTATAATCGTTTTTCTAGGGAGCATGTTATTTAATAGTGACTTTGAGCACCTGCCTTTGTTAATAACAGTTCGAGTGTGTTTATAGAACAAGGTCATCCCTTTGCCAATTCGAATGGCACATAATATACTATCCAGCATGACAACTGAAACCCAAGGTGTACTTTGAAAATTTCCAATCTGATTTTTCAGAATGTACTAGGCGTATATATGATTACTGGTAAGTGGAAGAGTCATCTTTGCCTTCACAGGGAGAAGAGCAGAGTAGAATATTATTTCTAGGTGAAATAGCCTGTTGGGATCATCGATGTAATTATGCAATCCAGTCTGAGTTGATGCAAAGGGCGTAATTAAGCATCGTTACAAATTTTGTCTGTGCCTCTCGTGGCCAAGCAGAGGTTGATCCCTTTGCTTCTTTTTCTTTGGATTTTGAAATATTGTTGGTGATAGTTAATATTCTATATATACCGTGATGTAGTCAGTCTCTTAATACTGTAGTCCCTTAATTTAAGAAATATTTAAAATGGCTTTTATGAAAACATTGCTGTTATTTTCATGACAAGTATTAATGCTCTCCTGCTCTGCCTCTATAATTTTTTTTAAAATGAAGATTCATAGATATATGTATGTACTATATACAGACATAAATATATTATTTATATGTTGCATGTATCAATACATGTGTATATTTACTACATGTTTTTGGTGTGTGTGTGTGTGTGTGTCCCCACTTAAAATATTCTTTTCAACCAAAAAAGCAACATCATGATAACTAGTAGAATTTTATATTAAGTTATAGAATGTGCCCAGATCTGCAAATTTGAAGATCTGCATTTTTAATATCAAAGATAAAAATGACATATTTTCCTATGGTAAAATGTAGAGGTAGTACTCTAAGTTGGGACTTGTCAAAACTGGAGTGGCCACACTCCCTGGCATAGTTAGCCCATGGTAACAAGGACAGTGAACAGAGGGAAGAAACTGGAATTAAAGAAGAGAGGTCCTGGCTCTGCGAGACTGGGCCTGGTCAGCAGGCAAGGCCTGGCATGGACTTTGCTCCTCTGTGCCTGGGGAATGAGGAAGAAGGGGAGTGTCAGACCTGGCCTACGGGACATGGACTGTGGGGCGGTGCAGGTGTTGGGCCACAAATATTACCCAGTGGAGGTGCTTTCGGAGGATGCAACGAATCTCAAAATCTTGGACAGGAAATTACAGGAACACTAGGGAGGGAACAGCCAGTAGTTGGGTTTCAGAGCAGTGAGGTCATCGGGACAATGCAAGAGGCAAAGAAAACAGGGATCTGCCTTGTCCTCTGGAAATAAAAGCATCAGCATGATGTAGGGACTGAGAAGCAGAGGAAGCTGTCACTTGGGAGGGGCTTGGACTCCACCACATTCCCTCACACGACAGTGATTTGGCTTCTTACATGGCCTCTGACTTCGCCACAACTGGCGCAGGGGGAGAACGAGACAGAGAGGGAAGGCAGAGGCGGCGAGGAATCCGGGTGACCGAAACTCCAGCCTGTTAGTGACCTACCAGGTAAGGCTGAGTGAGGGCAGGAGAAGGAATCACAATCATTCTGCTGGTAAAATCAAAGATGTGTCCTTCACAGCAAATGCTTCCAGATTATTTATTAGACAGTTCCCAATGTGTAAAAGAAAATCTTCCTCTGCAAATGTCTAATTCCGACTTTATGAGGACCAATAAGTACCCGAAGGAAGAATAACTGAATGAATGTAAGAAACAAGACACCTTAGACTAAAGAACAAAGGCAAAGGGAACCTTCATTTCTGTGATGTTTTTCACATAACTGAATGTCCCCAAATGCTTCACAAAGCATTTAATTACATGCTAGCAGCAGAGGAAACGCTGGCATCGCCGCGTGCCAGCTCCAGCCCACGTACAGCGGCGAATGTCAAGTCAACTGGCGAAGTGTAAGGGATCTGCAGACAGCTCACTCACAGTCTCTTCTGGTGGCAAGCAGAGCTCCTCCGTGCTGAGCACTTACACACTTCACGGGAATGCAGCGGCCTCTTTGCACTGCTTCCACCTGGCGCCCACGAGGTCATGAAGATACGGTGGGCGATAGAAGTGGACGTTATTTGCAGTGTAAGATTCCACAAAAAAAGACCTGCCCACCCACGAGGACATAAGAGCGGTGGACAGGGAAGCTTTGGGGAACCTTAGCTGGAGAGAGACCGAACTGGCAAGATTTGGATGGGAACGTTTTCCCGTTTTCCATTTTGCTTAAAGGTTGGCCTACACCGTAGCTCATGCACTCTCTTTAGATCCATAGGTGACAAGAGCTCCACAAGCTCTTTCTCATCCGGCCCTTAGTGCAGGACTGGCCTGATTGACTAGACCCTTAAATAGTTCAACTGGGAATCTGGATGAGTCAGGGCCTTGAGGCCTGCAACCCTAACACTCATTAGGAGAATTGCTGTATTTTGCTATAACGGGATCATAAATAAAGGTATGGACACAGCAAAAGACTTATGGGGAGCCATTGCTTAATGTTACAACTTTGAAATGAGTTCAGTCTACGGCCATACCACCCTGAACGCGCCCGGCCTCATCTGAAATGAGTTCAGACCTTATTTTGTAGACAAAGGGCATCTGATTTTAAGCCATGATAAACATTTATTCAATTTCTTAGTAAATAAGCACTGTGTGCTCCGTGCCAGGGACTAGGCATGAATAAAACAGCCCTTGATCCCAAGGTGGGTATCGTTTAGCAGAGGAAGACTCTTACGGGAGTGCAGTGAGGTGTTGGTATTGCTATAGCGGCATTATATTTTATGTTTATTTAAAGGATAACAAAGAGGTCTGAGGGACTGGTAGATTTATTTTTTAAAATTTAAATTCAATTAGCCAACATAGGTGTGGAGGTCAGTGATTCATCATTTGCATATAACACCCAGTGCTCATTGCATCACGTGCCCACCCTCCTTCATGCCCAACACCCTGGACACCTGGGTGGCTTTGAGCATCTGCCTTTGGCTCAGGGCATGACCCTGGAGTCCTGGGATTGAGTCTCACATTGGGCTCCTCTCGGGGAGTCTGCTTCTCCCACTGCCTGGGTCTCTCTTTCTCTCTATCTCTCATGAATAAATAAATAAAATATTTAAAAAAAATTTCCATCACCCAGTTACCCCCTCCCCCCACCCCCCTCCCCTCCAGCAACCCTGTTTGTTTCCTATACTTAAGAGTCTCTTGTGGTTTGTCTCCCTCTGATTTCTTCCAATTCAGTTTTCTCTCCCTTCTCCTATGATCCTCATCCCCATTTCTTATATTCCACATATGAGTGAAACCATATGAGAAGTGCCTTTCTCTGGTTGAATTATTTCACTCAGCATCATACCCTCCAGTTCCATCCACGTTGAAGCAAATGGTGGGTATTTGTCGTTTCTAATGGCTGAGGAACATCCCACTGTATCCATAGACCACAGCTTCTCTATCCATCATCTTTCAATGGACACCGAGGCTCCTTCCACAGTCTGGCTATTGTGGACATTGCTGCTAGAAACATCGGGGTGCAGGTGTCCCGGCGGTTCACTGCATCTGTATCTTTGGGGTAAATCCCCAGCAGTGCAATTGCTAGGTCGTAGGGCAGGTCTATTTTTAACTCTTTGAGGAACCTCCACACAGTTTCCCAGAGTGGCCGCACCAGTTCACATTCCCACCAACAGTGCAGGAGGGTTCCCCTTCCTCCACATCCTCTCCAACATGTGTGGTTTCCTGCCTTGTTAATTTTCCCCATTCTCACTGGTGTGAGGTGGGATCTCATTGTTCTTTTGATTTGTGTTTCCCTGAAGATGAGTGATGTTGAGCGTTTTCTCATGTGTCTGTGGCCATGTGTAGGTCTTCTTTGGAGAAATGCCTGTTCATGTCTTCTTCCCATTTCGTGACTGGATTATTTATTTTTTGGATGTTGAGTTTTATAAGTTCTTTACAGAACTTGGATACTAGCCCTTTATCTGATGTGTCATTTGCAGGTATCTTCTCCCATTCTTCTGTAGGTTGTCTTGCAGTTTGTTGACTGTTTCCTTTGCTGTGCAGAAGCTTTTTATCTCAACGGAAGCCCAATAGTTCATTTTTGCTTTTGTTTCCCCTGTTTTGGAGATGTGTCTAGCAAGAAGATGCTGTGGCAGAGGTTTGAAGAGGCGGCTGTCTGTGTTCTTCTATGAGATTTTGATGGATTCCTGTCTCACATTTAGGCTTTTCATCTATTTTGAGTGTATTTTTGTGTCTGTTGTGAGGAAATGGTCCAGTTCGTTCTCCTGCATGTGGCTGTCCAATTTTCCCAACATCATTTGTTGAAGAGACTGTCTTTTCCATTGGATATTCTTTCCTGATTTGCCAAAGATCAGTTGACCAAAGGGTTGAGGGTCCACTTCTGGTTCTCTGTTCTGTTCCAGTATGTGTCTGTATTAGTGTCAGGACCATACTGTCTTGATCATTACAGCTTCACAATACAGGTTTGAAGACAGGCATTGTGATGCCACCAGTGTCGGTTTTCTTTTTCAACATTCCTTTGACTGTTCGGTCTCTTCTGTCTACACACAAATTTTAGAATTATTTGTTCCAATTCTGAAAAAAGGTCTATAGTAATTTGATAGGGATTACATTCAATGTGTAGATTGCTCTGGGTAGCATAAGCATTTTAACAGTATTTGTTCTTCCAATCCATGACCATGAAACGCTTTTCCAACTCTAATGTGTCTTCCTCACTTTCTTTCCTGTGTTCTGTGGTTTTTACAGTATAGATTATAGGTCCTTTACTCTTCGGTTAGGTTTATTCCTGGTATGTTATGGTTTTCGATGCAATTATAAATGGGATCGATGTCTTAACTTCTCTTTCTTCTGTCTCATTGTCAGTGTATAGAAATGCCACTGATTTCTGGGCCCTGATTTTCTGTCCTGCCACGTTGCTGAATTGCTGTGTGAGTTCCAGCAACCTTGGGGTGGAGTCTTTCCATATAGAATATCGTGTCTTCTGTGAAGACACTTTGACTTCCTCTTTGCCAATTTGCCTTTTATTTCTTTTTGTTGTCTGATGGCTGAGGCCGGGACTTCCAGTACCGTGTTGAACAGCAGCGGTGAGCGTGGACATCCCTGCCATGTTCCAGGCCTGAGGGGAAAGGCTTTCAGTGTTTCCCTCAAAAATGATATTTGTTCACTGGGCTTTTCATGGACAGCTTTTATGATAATGAGGTGTGTCCCCTCTATCCCTACACTGTGGAGAGTTTTAATCAAAGAAGGAGGCTGCACTTTGTCAAATGCTTTCCCTGCATCAGTTGAGAGGATTGTATGGTTCTTGTTCTTCCTTTTGTTAGTCTGATGGAGCACGTTGATTGATTTGTGGACGTTGAACCACCCCCGCAGCCCAGGAATAACTGTCACCTGGTCATGGTGCATGATCCTTCTACTGCACCCTTGGATCCCCTTGGCTAGTATCTTGGTGAGAGTGTTGGCGTCCATGTTCATCAGGGGGAGTGGTCTGTCCTCCTCTCCTTCTTGGTGGGGCCTTCCTCTGGTTTTGGGATCAAGGTCATGCTGGCCTCATAGAACACGTTTGGAAGTTTTCCTTCCATTTCTATTTTTTGAAACAGCTTGAGAAGAGCAGGTATTAGTTCTTCTTTAAAGGTTTGGTAGAGTTCCCCAGGCAGCCGTCTGACCCTGGACTCTTGCTTGTTGGCAGATTTTTGATGACTGCTTCAATTTCCTTGCTGCTTAGGGGTCTGTTCCGGTTTTCTATTCCTCCCTGTTTCAGTTATGGTCGTTTATAAGTTTCTGGGAGCAGCCATTCCTTCCAGATTGCTTAATGTGTTGGCACATAGTTGCTTGTGATATGTTCTTAAAATTGTTTGAATTTCCTAGGTGTTGGTCCTGATCTTTCCTCTTTCATTCATGATTTTATTGATTTGGGTCCTTTCTCTTTTCTTTTTGATAAATCTGGCCAG
This sequence comes from Vulpes lagopus, assembly GCF_018345385.1. Lineage (NCBI taxonomy): Eukaryota > Metazoa > Chordata > Mammalia > Carnivora > Canidae > Vulpes > Vulpes lagopus. Next base: position 165,334,087 of record NC_054826.1, read on the forward strand.
GGGCTTATCAATCTCATTCATTCTTTCAAAGAAGCAGCTTCTAGTTTCGTTGATCTGTTCTTCTGCTCTTTTGGTTTCTATTTCATTGATTTCTGCTCTGATCTTTATTCTTTCTCTTCTCCTCCTGGTTTAGGCTCCACTTGCTGTTCTTTCTCCAGCTCCTTTAGGTGTAAGGTTAATTTGTGTATTTGAGACTTTCTAGTTTCTTGATAAAGGCTTGTATTGCAATGTGCTTCCCTCTTAGAACCGCCTTTGCTGCATCTCTAAGGTTTTGAACAGTTATGGTTTCATTTTCATTTGTTTCCATGATTTAAAAAAAAATCCTTAATTTCCTGGTTCACCCATTCATTCTTTGGTAGAATGCCTTTTAGTCTCCAAGTATTTGAGTTACTTCCAAATTTTCTCTTGTTATTGATGTCCAGTTTCAAAATATTGTGGTCTGAAATATGCAGGGAATAATCCCATTCTCTTGGTACCAGTTGAAACCTGATTTGTGAGATTTGTGACCCAGTATGTGACCTATCCTGGAGAATGTTCCATGTGCACTCAAGAAAAATGTGTATTCTCTTGCTTTAGATTGGGATATTCTGAATATATCTGTGGGCCATGTGGCCAGTGTGTCATTCAAAGCCCTTGTTTCCTTGTTGATCTTCTAATCTGTCAATTGCTGTGAATGGAGTGTTGAAGTCCCTCACTATTATTGTATTATTATCAATGTGTTTCTTTAATTTTGTTATTAATTGGTTAATTGGCTATTCTCAAGTTAAGAGCATAAATATTTATAATTGTTAGATCTCCTTGTTGGATAGACCCTGTAGGTATGATATAGTGTCCCTCTTTATCTCTTAAAACAGTCTTTGGCTTACAATCTAATTTGTCTGATATAAGGATCACTACCCTAGTTTTCTTTTGAGGTCCATTAGCATGATAAACGATTCTCCACCCTCTCACATTCAATCTGGAGGTGTCTTTTGGTCTAAAATGAATCTCTTGTATACATCATATGGATAGGTCTTGCTTTTTTAATTCAATCTGATACCCCGTGTCATTGATTGGAGCATTTAGCTCATTTGCATTCAGATATGAATTTAGTATAATTGTATTACCTGCAAGGTAACTATTTCTGTAGATTGTCTCCCTTCCTTTCTGGGTGTATTACTTTTGGGCTCTCTCTTACCTACAGGACCCCCTTTAATATTTCTTGCAGGGCTGGTTTAGTGATCACAAATTCCTTAAGTTTCTGTTTGTCCTGGAAGCTCTTTATCTCTCCTTCCATGAGGAATGACAGCATTGCTCGATAAAGTATTATTGGCTGCATGTCTTTCTCATTTACTACCCTGAATATATCATGCCAGCCACTTTTGGCCTGCCAGGTTTCTGTGAATAGGTCTGATGCCACTGTAATGTTTTTCCCCCTCCTATGTTAAGGATGTCTTGTCTTGAGTTGCTTTCAGGATTTTCTCTTTATCTTTAAAATTTGAAAGGTTCAATTTATATGGGACTGGGAGTTGATCTATTTTTGTTGATTTTGATGGAGGGTTCTCTGTGCCTTCTGGACTGGATTACCTATTTCCTTCTACAGATTAGGGAAGCTCTCAGCTATAATTTGCTCAATTATACCTTCTGGCCTCTCTCTCTCTCTCTCTCTTCACCTTCAGGCATCCCAATAATTCCTTTTTTTTTTTTTTTTTTTACACTTTTCAATGTAAGGTTTTTTTTTTAATAATAAATTTATTTTTTATTGGTGTTCAATTTGCCAACATACAGAATAACACCCAATGCTCATCCCGTCAAGTGCCCCCCTCAGTGCCCGTCACCCATTCACCCCCACCCCCCGCCCTCCTCCCCTTCCACCACCCCTAGTTCGTTTCCCAGAGTTAGAAGTCTTCATGTTCTGTCTCCCTTTCTGACATTTCCTACCCATTTCTTCTCCCTTCCCATTCCAATAATTCTGATGTTGGCTCATTTTATGGTATCGCTGATTTCTCAAAGCCTCCCCTTATGACCCTTGGTTGTCTTTCTTTCTTTTCCTCAGCTTCCTTACCTTCCAACATTTTGTCTTCTATGTCTCTGATTCTTCTGCCTCATTTACCCTAGCTGTTAGAGTGCCCATTTTAAATTGCATCTCAGTCAGAGCATTTTTAATTTCAGTTTGATTAGATTTTAATTCTTTTGTTTCTGCACTAAGGAATTCTCTAGTGTCTTTTATGCTTTTTTCAAGCCCAGCTTGTATCTTTATAATTATTATTCTGGATTCCAGGTCCGACATTTTACTTATATACATGTAGATTAAATCTATAGCTGAGATATTACCTCTGGTTCTTTATTTTGTGGTGAATTCCTCCTCCTAGTCATTTTGTCCAGAGAAGAATAGATAAATGAGAGAACAAAAAATAAAATAAGAGAAAAGAAAAATATCAACCACAACCCCAGCGAAATATAAAAAGACTTAAAAACAAAGAGTTGAGAAAATAAGAAACTAGTTGAAGAGGATAAATAGGAAAAAAGGAAAATATTAAACGGAAAGATAAATGAATCATGAGAAAAAACTTTGAACTCTATATACTATTTTCCCCTAGCCCTGGAGATTTGCAGCCATGTGTGCCCCATAAACTTCTTATTTCCCTGATGTTCCAGCTGGTCTCCTGGGGGAGGGGCCTGCTGTGCTGATTCTCCTGTGTCTTTGCCCTGATGGAGATGCACCGCCCTTGCCAGGGCATTGGGCTCAGTATAAGCTGCTTCCAGTTGCTCTCGGTGACTTCTGTCCCCTAAAGGCTTTCTGTGCTGCTTGGAGGATGAGAATTAAAATGGCTGTGCCCTGATCTCCAGGCCCAGAGCTGAAAGATGGTAAACTCTTTCAATAAACCCTCAGGAAAAATCAGGCTTCACTTTTGTCTGCCTTGAACATGGGGTGGGGGTAGGTGTTTGCCACAGACCTGCTACTTGCAGGGTCCCTGCACAGACACTGGTCACCTGGTTGCCGGTTTTGTGTGCATCCTCACCAATCCTCCCAGGGGAAGGAAGAGGGCCATCCCATTTCTACCCTTTGCAGGGCCCCCCACACAGAGAGCAATAACCTGATCATATGGGTTCAGAGCATATGGCAAACTGAGCTGAGAGCCCACTCCTGGGCTTGCTGATTGCAGCTGGCTACCCTGCTCAGTTGCCTGGGAACTCTGCTGCACTCAGGCACCCTCGGTCTTCCTGTGTCCTTGGGGGTTCTGACACCACACTTCACCACTGGGGCACCTTTCAGGCAGAGGTATCTCTCATTAGAGCAGATTTCTAAAAGTTCTGATTTTGCACTCAGGGCTATGTCACTTTCCAATTGCCAGCTTACAGAGGCTCCCCCCAACCTGCCATTTATCTTCCAATATAACCCCTCAGATTCACTTCTCCACACCTCCTACCTTGCAAAAAGAGGTCACTTTTCTATTTGTAGAGTTCCAACAATTCTTTTCTTATATCTCAGTTGAATTCACAAGTGTTCAGAATGGTTTGATATCTAGCTGAATTCAAGGGACCAGATGAAACAAGGTCCCCTACTCTTCCACCATCTTGCTTCCCTCTCTGGGACTGGTAAATTTAATGTAGATGTTTAAGGTAAAATGTTTAAGAGATAGAAGCTAAAAGAAAAGCCTGACGAGATGATTTTTGAAAGATCAGTGAAGGCTCATTAGGTAAAGAAGCAGAGAAAAGGTGTTCTGAGTACAGGTGACAAGGTCAGGACATGGAAACTTCAATCAGCCTGGCTCGTTTGGGAACCTATAAGTAGTTGCGTGTATCTGGAGTGCAGGGGTGAGGAGATGACGTGTGAAGCAGCTAGAGGAGCAAATAATCATCTTAGAGTCCACAGTATGGGGTTCTCAGCGTAATACCAGTGTGGAGGACAGGTTACAGTTGGGGGTCAATGAGCTAGTTAAGAGATAATTGTAACTGCCCATCCAGGATGAGTCAAATAGAAAATATTCACAAAGACACATCTGTTAAAAGACTATTATCCAAAATATATTTTGAAAAACTCTTAGAATTCAACAATAAGAAAACAAATAGGCTAATAATACTTTAAAAAGATCCAAAGATTTTAACAGAAACCTCTGAAAAGAAGATATATGGATGACAAAAAAAAAGATATTCCATATCATATGTCATCAGGAAAATCCAGATTAAAACAAGATGCCACCACACACCTAATAGATGGACAAAATCCAAAACACTGACATCAAATGTTCCCAAGGATGTGGAACAAGATCAACTCCCATTCATTGCTGGTGGGAATGGAAAAATGCGCAGCCACTTTGGGAGACAGTTCGGCATTTCTCACAAAACTAAACACACTCTTAATACATAAGTTAACAATCACACTCCTTGGTAAGTTGAAATTATGTCAGTACAGGAATCTGTACATGGATGTGTATAGAACCTTTATTCATAATTGCAAAAACTTAGAAGCAACCAATATGTCCTTCAATAGGTGAATGGATAAATAAGCTGTAGTAGGGACGCCCCAGGGGGCTCAGTGGTTCAGCATCTGCCTTTGGCTCAGGGTGTGATCCCGGGGTCCTGGGATCAAGTTCCGCATCAGGCTCCCCGCAGGGAGCCTTCTTCTCCCTCTGCCTGTGTCTCTGCCTCTCTGTGTGTGTGTCTCATGAATAAATAAATAAAATCTTAAAAAAAAAAAAAAACAACTGTGGTATATCTAGACAATGGAATATGACTCAGTGCTAAAAAGAAAGGAGCTATCAAGCCATGAAAAGACGTGCGGTAAATTTAAATACATATTACTAAGTGAAAGAAGCTGAGCTGAAAAGGCTATATAGTGTACAATTCCACTACATACTTTGGGGGATGGCGGATGATTAGGAAGAGCAAAGAGAATTTTTAGGACGATGATACTACTCTGTATGACACTAAAATGCTGGGTTCACATCATTATACCTTTGCTCACACTCACAAAATGCACAACACCAAGACTGAGCCATAATGTAAACCATGGACTTAGGGCGATAATATTGCACCAAAGTAGGTTCTCCAGTTTTAATAAATGTATCACTTTGGTGGGGAACATTGATAATGGGGGAGCCTGTGTGTATGTGGTACAGGGGGTATATGGGAAATCTCTCTATCTTCTACTAAATTCTGCTATGAATTAAAGACGGCTCTAAAAAAATGGTCTATGGAAGAAAAAGAAAGGTGATCCCTAAGCTAACTAATAGCAATGGGGATGGAGAGGAACAGTCAGATGTCCAATAGTTAAGGCTGTAAATATGACATGAAAATGAGGAGAGGAATTTCTTAAGTTGATGTGTGAATTCTGGCCTGAAAAACCAAGTGGATCAGGAAGGTGTCTATTATTTTAATCTTTGTAGCTGGGAATAGGTATCAGTAGTTCTCCACATCACCGCAGACTATTGTATCATGAGTAATTTAAACATGGAGAATACTTTAAACATTTGTTGTTTTAGAAAGTACTTTTAGAGATGCATTTCATGAATCCTCACAACATCCCAGCATTGAACAGAGAGCTTGGCAATCAGCAACCACTTGTTGAATGAATGAATGAGCAAATGTACAATGATGTTGGGTAGAGACTGAATACTGTATCTGTAATTTAAATCTCGAGTATTATGAATATTTTTTGAATATTTTTGAATCTTGAGTATTATGCAATCTTAAGTATTATGCCTGCAATTTGGACCTGATTCTGATTCAGTCTAGTGTTTATTGATTGAACCACAATTGACACTTTTTATACAGAAGGAAATTTAAAGAGATCAAGCTACAGCTATAGACCGAGGATTGAATCCAACTTACCCCTTGAACTGTGGGCCTCTACTTATAAAATAGTAATAATATCTTTCTCATGAAATTATTTTCTGTTTAAATGAAATGATATGATGAAAGCTCTCCACACACACAAGGTATTGGACATAAATTACAGGAATCTGTTTTGGTCATGTTACCCTGCTTTATATAATTCTTTTCCTTTTTCACTCTTATTATGAGAACTGCTACAGAATCTGGTCCTTCGATTACTGATTGAGACAATCTGAAAGGCTCTCAAAGAAACTCTTCCCCCTTATAACCCCTCTCAAGCAAGCCCACATGTTAATAAATCGCATGAACTCAACTAAATTCTGTAACATAAGACAGTCATTTACCAGCAGGCAGACATTCTGATGGTCACTCAACAAGTGTGGTAAGCTGAAGGAAGTCCCAGGTGTGTTATGGTTTTAGGTGCTCTAATAGTACCTGAGTGAAAGATTCACTCCGCAGGGTTATGAAAAATTCCAGTGGCAGGATTCTAACATTACTGTTGTAGGCGTTTTGGGGAAAAAAAATCATCAGAAAGACGGTCTAACAATGAAAAAAAAATCCTAATCCTTGGTCACTTTTCTGCATGATATAACTACTAAGCTCAAAGGACTTCATAAATGTATGTAATTATGATTAATATGCTATTTAATCAAAATGATGTATTTTAGAAGAAATCACAGACAACACAACAAAAAAGGCCACTGAGGTAGGTGGGAAAAGCTTTTGGAATTAGGACACATGGGTTCTAATCTCAGCTCTGCCAAAAATGGACTGAATAACTTTGAGAAAATCATTTGCTTCTTGGAGCTTCCATGCATTGTCTAGCACATTGCTGTGATTTCTAGGGTTTAATAGAATATTCTAGGTAGGAATGCTTTGTAAACTCTAAAATTCCATGTTAGTAGTAATATTAAAATACCATCTTTGTTGTTATAATCATCATTGTCATCACCACCTGAAATGGACTCAAATTTAGTTCTAAGTTCATAGTATTAATGAAAACTGGAGCCTGGTCATCACTGGAGATCGTCTCGAGCAGCATAGTCCAATAGAAATATAGGGTAAGACACATATGCAGTTTTAAATATTCTAGCAGCCAATATTTAAGAATGCAACAAGAAAGTAAGGGACAGGTGACGTGAATTTTAGGAATATATTTTGGTTAACGTAATGTGTCCAAACTATTATCAATTTCAACGTGTGATCATTAGCAAAATCATTAACGACACTTTTATATTCTTTTTCAAATAAGTCTTCAAAGTCTGGCATGTATTTTACACATTAGGGCATCTCACTTTGGAAACTGAATTTTCATCAGAAATACTTGATCTGTATTTAAATTTCATAAAGTTTAAAGGAAAGGTAGATTCACAATCTAAGTTGTCTCAAACATAAAGTTTCCCGTAACTGAATTTAGTGTCCATTTTTAAACTTAACTAAAATAAAAATTCTGTTTCTCAGTTGCATTAGCCACATTTCAAGTGCTCTTTGGGTGCAGTGGCTAATGACACCGTATCGCACAGCACCACGATGTACTCAGGGGTCCAGGCTAGCTTGTTGCCGACGAAACATAATAGTACAGCAGGTACCAATAGTACAGCAGGTACCAGGCACCTGCAGGGGATATAGGAGCACAAAACCAATCCATTAGCAGCAGAAGACTAGTAATAGTTCCTCACATTTCATTTTACGAAGCACCGATTTGATACTAAAAATGTGCCAGGTGCTGGGATTCAGTGATAAAAGTCCTTGAGTAACGTAGCGGGCAACATGGAGTTGAAGCAGGAGCGCTGGGTTCTTGACTCACGGAGTCAAAGAGTCAATCTCTCACGTAAAGGAGACTGAGCTAAGTCATAGAGTTTTATTAAGCGACGACACAGAAGCAGCTCTCAGGAGTGAGGGGTCCCGGCAGGGTCGCCCACGTGGGCCTCCTCTGACCGTCTTATTTAGAACTGACCAGGGAGCTTGTGGCCTTCACGTTCTTGCGATGGCTTGGTCTGAGTGAGGACGGGTGATTCCATCTTTAATGGCTTCCTTCTTTTTAGGATCTGGTTATCCTTGTTGGTCACAGGTGACTGTCCTAAAAAAGACATCCCCACCCCCCACCCCTGACACCTAGGGCAGAATGACCTGGTTCGTTTCCTCCTCTCTGGTTTCCTTCCACCTCGGCATTTTGGGGATTTCTGTGAGCCTGACCATGTCGCCCCCCCACCTATCTCTCCCTACCTAGCCCTGTCTGGCCCTTACTCAGACTTAGATTATAAAATCTATAAAGCTACAATTTAGCTATAGTCAGGCAGGTGTTTTCTAGTGTGCTCAGCAAACTACGAACTCAGTACGTAGCATTATCCGGAGGTTTCTAGGGGGGAGCAACAGAGGTGAGAAATGCTTTTCCACGACTCTGACTCTGAGATGAACATGGGGCTCAAGGACATCACCTGACAGGGTCATTCCAGGGAGGAGGGCGTTTCACGGCCCCCTCCCAGCGCTGGTACCAGGGAATGTCTTCTCTTCTTTCAAAGCTATGGTCACCCAGCACTTGGGTTAGCATATCCACGTATTGGACTGCAACACACCGGGAAAGGAGAAAGAAGTTAGTGGGTCTCATCCTTCAGTATTAAGTCTTAGGATCCATCACCAAAGACTCCCCCCTTAATTTAGAAAGAGGTTCTGTGGTTGAATCTTTCTTTCTTTCATAAGGACCAGAATCTTCTTTTCTCAAGACCAGGACTAAAGCTTAACTTATTTCCGAATGCGAAGTCAATTTCAAGACTCAGACCTGCCCGAGCAGGGTCCACGTCCTCATGGCTCTGGCAGAGACTCGCTTAGGAAGACCCACGTCCTACAAGGAGCCTCCCACATAATGGGCCTTCTCGGTTCTATTGATTGCAGAGACTTATTTCCCTCCAGAACTTGAAACCATCTTGCTCTAGGCTCCCTCTCTCAGTCTATCTACTTAATATCTCCGGGCACGTCTGCTCCACTGCTCCAGCCGTCTCAAGTGTCTCACAGAGGCAGGGCTGAGTATCAGGATCTTCTTTCTCTGGCCGGGAAAGTCTATTCCTGTCCTAGCCATGTACCTCTCTACCTGACACACTGGCTTCTTTCCGCTTCATTGGCTGTAATTCTGAACCCCTGCATGTAAGCTCAAACCATTATCTCCCTTGTCCTGCTGAAGTAGCCAAGAGTAAAAAATAAATAAAAAATAGACCATTTTTCTCATGTTCTATCTTATATTCACTGCACTTAATGCGCATTGCTGTACTGAAGGTTGCACTTAAAATCTCGTATCATGCATATTTTCTGCCCATTGAGAAAGTGTCAAGAATGTCACTTCTGGAAAATATAAGTTTCCTCTGAAGATCACAGTTAGATACAGAATTTAAGAAGTGAAGTTAAATTTAAAGAGGTGCCTCAATTGTATTAACACTCAGTTGTATTTTTTTTTTAAAGAAAGGTTTTATTCTGAATTTCATCATCACGGTTTATATCAAGTTTTTCTTTGTGTTATGTCAGAGAAAAATAAGAGTCAGAAAGGGAAGAATAGGAAAAGAGGAAATAAAGGGAAAAAATGAAAAACTAAGCACCTTAAGATCTTCATTACTTTAATTATGTTTTATCCTGGTATCCTATACCCTCTTTTACTATCAATACTGCCCCTGTTCCATAAATCTCCATAATATAAAAGCGGACTTTTAACACCTCGCGTAAGACTTCATCCTACACTGCTTTTCTCAGGCTGTACACCACACCAACGTCCTCCAAATACTCACTTTGGGATCCGATGTTAGGCACAATATTTATAGCTTTAATGTAAGGTTCACTCGGGGATTATGATGAAAATAGCCTTCTGGCTATAATCCTTCAGCTTCTCTTTATATCTCTCCCCTTCTTTTTATAACTTTGGACCTGCTTATCTCCTGGACCTGCTCAGTTTAATCTGTACTAGGAGGTTCTCCTATGGGTCAGGAGATATTCCACATCAGTGTCCCCAAATAAAGAAGAGAGAATGCTCAGAGGTCTTGAGATTTCCAATGTTTGATGAGTCAGGGAAGGCTAGATATGTGGATGGATGGATGGATGGATGGATGGATGGATGGATGGGTGGATGGGTGGATGGGGGCATCAAGGATAAGATATGCAGAGCAGAGGGGAAAATGAAACAAAGGATAAAGGGACTATAAATGCAAGAAGTTTTCTGTTACCCAGAATTCTATGAATGGACACTTCACAAGTCCTACAGCGCAGTGATAACTGATGTAGGTACAGGAAGCCCTGGGGCTCTAAAAAAGCTAAAGTGCCTTCTGAAGTCTCAAAGGAAAAATAAAGTGCATTCAAGGTAATTTGACACTCAGGATATTGGGTTGAACTAAAAATGTTCTGAATTGGCAACCCAAGTACTGAGGTATAATGCATGGACATGGTTTTTAAAACCATAGAAATTAGAGATGAAAAAGTAATTCAAAAATTACTTAATGTAACAGTCTTATTTTATGAATTGTTTGTATTCTTTGTATATAATTATTTTTAAACAATCATGTACTCACTCCTACCAAGTTTGTTCCTACCACTCCCTCAAACTGCGTTTGTCAGGGCTACAGTAACCTGCACATTACTAGATTCTAGGGCGGAGGCCCAGTTCTCCTTATAGTCACCCTATCAGCAGCTTTTGAAACAGTCACTCACTCTTCCCTTGAAACCACTTTTTTTCTTGCTTTCCAGAATAACATCTTCTCTTGGGTCCTTCTTAGTCTCCTCCAACGGTTTTTTCCTGGCTTTTACGTCTGTGCTCATGCCCCTTATCTTCTCTGCCTCCATTCACTCCCTTGGTTACAGCTTCCAATCCTATGACTATAAATCTCTCCATATTAGGTAATCCTCAGGATTTCATCTCACTCCTCTCCCCAAACTCATTTATCTTACTGCTGACAGTGCACCTGTGTATACATCTGTGTCTACATCAACATGTACCTGCATCTATACCTGCAACTGTATCTATACCTCCTGACATCTAACTGATCCTCTCAGTCTACTCCACTCAACCAAAATCTGCTCTTCTCAGTCTTCCTAATCTCAGGAACTGGTCTGAAATTTTAGACTCGTCATGGATTGTTCTATTTCGTACCCATTTCACGTGCAAATTTATCACCAAAAATTCCATGCTACGAAATCTTCAAACTCGATCTAGAACCTATTTCTCACTGCTTTCTCTGCTAATTCATCTTAGCCCAAATTATCAGCCATGGTTCCTAACTGGTCTCCTTGCTTCTACACTCACTCCTCCAACTCTATCTACTGCATAGAAGAGTCAGAGTGCTACCTGAAAAGTGTAATCAGGTCGTGCCGCAAATCTGCTCAAAATCCTCCAGTAGATTCCCCTCTAACTCAGAGTAAAAAGGATGCACTTTACTAAGAGCTACAGACCCTGCATGACTTGGTCATGCCAACTCTGGAACCTGGTCTTTTACTACTTACCCTCTTTTATTGTGCTCAAACAATGGCAGCCTTGCTACGCATGAATTTGTCTCAGGCGTCTTAACACGGCTGTTCCCTCCACTCAGAATGCTCTTTCTCCAAAATTGTGCGTGCTCATTCCTTTATTTCCTTTCAGTCTCTGCTCAAATGTCACCTTTTCAGAAGTACCTCCTCTGCCCATTCTATCTAAAATTGTACATCCTTGATTCTTTAACCTCATTATCCTGTTTTACTTTTTTTTAATGACTCTTGCAAAACCTCAGTATGCACTCTATGTCTATCCATTTGGTTTTTGTCTGCTCAAACACACTAATTTCCATGAGACAGTGACTCTCCCTATCTTGTACATCACTGCATCCTTAGCACCTAGAATTTGTGTTGGCCCCTATCGAGATTCAATGAATATATATTTTAAAATACACAAATGAAATAGAGATTCAGACAGAAACATGGAGAGTAACAGCAATTGGACCCGGACCTCTTGACTCCCAGTTTGCTATCCTGCCTGAACACTAGTAGGCCAAAAATCCAATCTCTGACCAAGTGGGATTATAGAAAGAGTATTGTGCATGTTCATACACCAAGCATAGAACATTAATGATTCATTTATTGATCATTGCTGAGTGCTCACTTTGTGCCAGGCATTGAGGTATAGAAATAAATAGTATAGAGTCCCCATCTTCAAGTTACAAAGAAATTCTCAGGTATCTGTGATGCTGCTGGAGCCCACGTAAGGAATCTTCCCAGACTCATGGTGTTTGTGAGGTCAAGGATGGCGCTGCCTGGTAAGTCTTGCAAAATAATAAAACAGTGCGTAGGGAGAGAAAAAAGGGAGGGGGGGGGGATCCTAGACTGTGAGCTGACATGCGCAAACTCCTAACGTCAAAAGAGAGAAACTAGCAGGTTGAGATAATTGCAAGAGGTATGGATGAAAGAAAGATGGCAAGGAGAGAAGTAACACTGAAGAGGTCAATGAAGACCACCTGGCAGAAGGCTTGAGGGATCAGTCTGCAGCTCGTGGACTCTGGTGCTAAGAGCTGCTGGGAGACGGGAAGGTTTTAAACCAGAGAACAGCATGAGAAGATTTGCATTTCAAAACGATAATTCTATTTGTCAATATTGAGAAACATGCTTTGAAAAGAGGCAGGAAGGCCAGTTAGGAGGCAGTTGTCATAACACAGGCACAAGGTAAGGGAGTCTGGTTGAAAGTGATGTCAGAGAAATTCATCCTATTATGCAAATCCTGTTGGGATTACAACAGCAGGCCTAGTAAACATCAACAAGCCTAAAAGGAAGCAAGGATGGCAAAAAGAGATTGTAATGAAACATGCTGCAAGGCCGGCATACAAACTTTCTCTCATTCAGGGAGCAGAGGAGAATATATAAAAAAGATTACAATCTTGATAATCAGCCCTGACAGCCCGGTTTGATATCAGTGACAAATGTAGAAAAGATGAGGAGCTTGTAACAGTATATCTGAGATAAGCACCTCGGGTTTTTGAAAAGGCAGAGACAAGCAGAGGCAATTCAGATACAGGGTTGCAAGATTAGGGAGGCCTGGGATGTGGAGAAAGAGGTGAGAACTTTCCAGGGAAATTGGAAGCCTGACACTGACATTGATATCCTTCTTGGGGTTGGAAGCGGCCCGAGACCCACTGGAATATTCTCATCCTTTGCACACCCTGGTTTCTAAAGCTTCATATATTTTTATAAAGAAGGGTGATTATAGCTGCTAACAAAAGTTTAACAAGAGAGGACAGAAAAGAATTGGGATGATATATCTATTTTCCACAATGTAAGACTCATTGGCAAAGGTATATTTTTTTCCTAATAAAGACCAGATTTGGGGGGTTCAAGTTTGGATGTCTGATAACATACAAGAGAGCACAGAGAGATGTGGAAAATGTCAGAAAAATTAGAAGATGATGAGTTTTAAAAGTTTAGTGTCTAAATCACTCAACCTTCCTGTCCCTTTTTTCCCCCTCGCTTGTCAAGTAACGATTCTAAAAGCTGCCCTCTAAGCCACGGGGTGTGAGAGAATTAAAAGAGAGGTGGAAACACTTTGAAAACTGTAAGACCATTATGTATTTTTAAATATCCCCTTCAGGAGATTTTTCTAGATAATAAATAGATAAATCATTCAGCATGCTAAATTTTAAAAGCTCATATTAAAAGATGCTTTCATGTTTGCATTTATGGCTCATTCCCCACCCCCCCAGAAATGCTAAAGTCATTCTTAATTTTAAATGTTCAAATGCACATACACACAATGAGGATCGGGGAGGAAGCCTCAAATGTTATCCTTCCCCGTATTCTCTGGCTGTAGTCTTCAATAGTCTTCAATATTGAAGATCCTGAATATCTTCAATATGGACTGTGAGGGATGCATATCCGTGATTATATAGCCAGGACTCTGATTCTAGATAACAGTCTGGTGCTAAACCCTGTGATCTACAGAAGGAGTCTGAGTCTTAGTTTAGTGCTTTTAAATTCAGGAGTTCTCATAGATGTGCATGCATCAATCACTGCCTACTCTTGCTTCTTAATAAATGCACTGTTTCAAAGTGATGTGAAATCTTGGGAAATGTCATTGGGAGGAAGTACATCCTGTGTCAGGATCAAACATCAAGGCTTGGCTACAGTAGAAAATCACTGATCCTATAGTCTGGCCTCAAGTACATGGGTACAGAGCACAAGGTAAGTAAGCCAAAACCCACGCCGAACACCTGGGCGCTGATGAGAACAAAGGGTGGAGAGTGTATTCTGGTGAGTGCAAAGGACTGTGCAGGGTCCTGGCAGGAGTGAAGGCAGGCTAATTTTGGAAAATTAAAGCAATTTAGTAGGCTTAGAGCTTAGACTGGGAGAAAATGTGTGAGGGGCTTATGAAGAGAGATGAGACCAGAAAGTAAAATGGTAGCAAGATTGTGAAGGGCCTTCAATGAATTTTAAAGGTGGTGGAGGGTTATCCTTTGGCTGGGACATTGCCTAGGCTGTAATGCGTAAAGTGCCTTTGGTTGGATAACACCTTGGTTCAGAGCTTGAATAACAGCGGCCTGCAGGACTTGGTGGTGGTTCAGGACTGTTAGCTACAAAGAAGAGATGCTATAACCTGGAGGTTAAAAATCTACTTTCTGGAGCCAAATAACCTGAATCGAAATCTCGGTGAGCTGTGAGACTGAGTAGGTATTTCATTTCTAAGTCTCAGCGTCTTTAACCGTAAAAATGAGGGAAATGATAGGACCCATTTCATTCGATAATTGTGGAGATTATCAGAGTGTTTGGCCCAGTGATTGAACCATACATGGAGAAGAAAATGCATGTTTGCTTTTTTCATTGTAGTTGTTATTTTTTATGAGTGACTTTCAGAGTTCCTCCAGCATGTGACATATACCTCTTGAATATCTACAAGGTGTAAGGGCTGCGAAAGTTGACAAGCTCCTGGCTCTAGGAGTTGTAGAGCATCTATGCAGTACAGGCTTTGGGTTTGGCTCAAGCTCAGTGTCCCATTGACACTGTGTCCCTCCCACAGCGTGTCAGCGGGCATCCTGGATTCTCATTACCCTTTCACAGTACGTTGGCAGCACCTGCCTGGTAACAGAAATTAAGCTTTCTGTTCATGGTAGCTTGAGACTCTAAGGTGGGCGGGCACGTTTAGGCAGGGTCAGATGGTCTTTAGCTCAGACCCCATTGGGATCATCTGTAGACGGTGGCACTAGGCACAGTGGTCTGACATTAAGCACTGACCTTCATTGTACCTGATGAAAGTGTGCATCCACATTCCAACATGCTCCTGATGGTCAAAATATTCAGGAGTTTTTGATGGAATCAAACATTCCTTATAGCAATTTTTAAACATAGATATAAAAAACATATAATTTTTTAAATATTACACACACACACACACACACATATCATCGGAATATCTAAGAGATTTTCTGTTTTTCTCCTTGGCTGTCAGATGGATATAATTAACATTTACTACGTGCCAAGTACTGTGATAAATGCTTTCTCTACATGACTTCGTTTTATCCTCACAACTGTTTTGTTTTTCTTCCTATTTTATTGATGTTATAACTGAGGTTTTGTGGCTTGTAAGAGGTAGAGCCAAGATTACAACCCACTCTTATTCTGTGAAAAACTTATGGCACTTAATGGTCATACTAGAATGCCTATTCTGAAAATGATGACTTGTTTCCTTTAAAGAGTATAATCCAGATTCCTACTAAAACCCTCATCGGCCTTCCTCTCTTGGAGGAAGTATACTATATATATGCACATATAAATCCGTATTTGTCGCCTTTCATGAATGAAAATATCACCACAGACAATCACGGCATATAGACATAGTCTTAAAGACCAATGAATGATAAGTAATCTGTGCATATAGAAACTTTAATTTCTACTGCATTATTGCTAGCAGAGTCTGCTGTCTATAGAAAACTAATTCAATAGCAAGTCTTTCCACATGTCATTAAACAGCCTTTTTTCCCACTTTACGGGTCTCTGTGACTTTTTTACAATTTCACGTTTAGTCTGTAGGATAAACCATATCAACAATAACGACAATAAAGCTACTACTAACATTGCCACTAATACCATTTGTTAGAGTAGAGTATGTCAGACGCTGCACTTTTTACATGTTATAATGTTCAGTAAATAAAGCTTATCCCCATTTTACAGATGAGGAACTTAGATTCAAAGCAGTTAAGCAACGTACACAAGGTCAAACAGGAGGTAAAAGGTGTAGTCAGACATCAAATACGAAGAGAACTGATCCCAAAACTTGTGCATGTTCTTTCTACTGTATTCTACAGAAATATATTCTTTTTCATCCCATTTCCTCTTGCTCCTAATGACACATACTTTACTCTTCAACATTCTGGAAGTAATTGAACTGCTATTTTCTCTAACCTCCCTCCTCTAAAAGAACTGAAGCCTGGCATAGCCTATATGGTTTTATATGTAACTAGAGATGGAAAAAACATAGGGGAGGGACGAAGGAGGGGGCATGGGTGTCGAAATCAAATTGTAAAACAGAAGAGATGCCAAATAGGAAACCAAAATTCAATAACCAAAACAGGATGGCTCAAAATATTGTGAAGATTAAAAAAGCTGAGAAGGCTAGATGAAGGTTTAGACAACTGTTATATGTATGCAATTTACTTTATAAATTTGGAGAAAATATGGTATAAGGATTAGTAACCTATAGGGAGCTATTTCAGAAATCCATAGTTCATAGGAATTCTGGAGCAGAAAGCCCCTGCTCCAGAGGTGGTTGTTATATGGGTGAGGTATATTTATTTCTAATCAATACTAGAGGTGTTGCTAATTAACAGAAATACATAGTAAGAATGGGTTTCCAGTGGGACGAATTACTAGTATTCAAGATCTATGATATTTTGGAAGCACTGCTCACCCTATATCATGAATAGGAAATCCAACGACACCTCCACCCTCCCGTTCTTCAAGATAACACTGAGACATTTTGGAACTGCCTTGTGTCCAACCAGAAGCCAGAAGATTCTCTTTGCTTGATGATGATTGTAAAGTTAATTGAATCCTGCTTCCATATTTTGTATCACTTCTAGTAAAACTAGAGACAAATATGACTGAATTTGCTATGATACTCATCATAACCTGATATCCAAATATTGACATTGTCAGGGAATAGCCAAGGCTCGTCTCCATGAGACGACTACCATACCTACCGCAGATAGGTATGAGTACCCAAGAGTTATACATGGACAATCTGGCAAAGGCCAGTTCTGAACAGCAGCAAACTCCTGCTCCTGGAATATGAAAGCTGCAGAAATGAGGGCAGAGATGGAGGATTGAATATAAATAGACAACGGTCTTGAGCTACTTGTCACAATGGGTATCGGCACCTACTTTCTGCATTTATAAAGGAATCCACTCAGCGCCAGCGGCCAGCAGACAACTGAGTTGTAAGAGCTGGGGTGGAAGGTGACACCTTTCCTCACAGCAAAGATCTACGTATTGAAGATTTAACTCTCCAGAACCATCACAAAGCAAATGAACTATCGGCAGCTATTTTATCTCTTATATGTCAAATGCCTGGAGATTTCTAAGAACTCAACTGTTTATCACCATGTGGTCCTACTATGCAGAGGACCAATCCTTTGCCTTCGTATCTGCTGAGGCTAGATCCACTTCATTCCAATCAGGACACACTGAGTGTCCAGTTATGATGAATACGCACCAAAGATAGATAGAAATAGTCCCTGATAGAAATAGTCAATAAACTCAATGTGATTCTACAAACTGTTCAGACCCCATGAGTCACCAAACACAGAGTTTAGTTGAGTGTGCAAGTTCCATCTCTTCACATTGCTTTTCCATTTCCCCAAATACATGCAACATTTTCGACTTGCGTTTTTATGTCCTTTTCTGTTATTGCCACCTAAGGTTGCAAACTTTCTAAAAACAAAAACAAAAACAAAAAACCCACCAATCTGTGTGAAGAGTTTCACTAATTAATGTAGGTGAAACACGATCTGAATTCTTTTAGGATTGCTGTCAGTTTATCAACATATAGCAGAACCATTTATCTTTTCTGGGTTTTCTTTTTTCTTTCTCTTATTAAAGCAAAAGAACAAATAGAACCCAGACACACACACACACACTCTCCACAAACCAGAAACAGAGCTTCCTCCTTAATGACTTTCTCCAAGTGCTAGAGAGCGTCTGCCAGTGAGGCGGAGAGTGGGCCAGAACCCCGCCAGCGTCCTGGCCCCTCACAGGCTATTCCGCAGGAGAAGTCAGAACACATCAATCTGCGCCCCTCCCTCAGTGCGTCCAAAACAGGTGCCTTAAAAACCCACCAACACGTGTCCTAAAGGGGCAGCGGGGGCTTTCTGTTATGATCCTACCTGTTTGTATCTGTTCACGCCTGTGCTTACCTCCGCATTCAGCACAGAAAGGTCAATATTTGGAAGAGAACAAGAAGGATATTTATGAAACTGTAGGAACACACATTTCATTTGGAAAGTGCTAGCTGTGCCTTCCACGCTTTTTCCGAGCCATCTCCATAGGAAGCCATATAAATGCTACCTATTATTTTTGTGAATTGAGCTCTTAATTTGCATCTGTTTTCTATTGGATAACTCCAGGAAATTGAGATCTCAAAGTTTAAAAAGGAGAATACCTGTTTAATGTTCCATGGCAGTCAGATTTTGTGCTTGATGCTTGCTCACAGCAAAAGCCTTGCAGGCAAGAGGCAGAATGAGCAATTTAACCAATCATTGACTGCTTGAGTCCATTATGTAAATGGAAAACAAGGCCATTGTATTAATGGGGCAAAAATGGAAAAATAAAGTCTTATCGTAGGCAGTTCATTGTTTAAGAGAAGCTTGTTGTAATGACTGTCATATAAAATCAGCCTTTTAAAAGCAATACATACAAACTCAAGAAAGGAAGTCTCTTTTGTTGTTATAAACGTACAGAAATCTGGTATCAAAGGTTCCAATATAATATTCATATTCTCTTCCTTTTGGGGATCTCATAAGTAGTAATCACAGACTTTAACATATTTTGCATTCTGAAAAGTTTATAGACATTTATTGGGAGTTGACTTTTTCATTCTCAGAAACCAACTCCTTTGAAATGCCTCTTTAATGGTAGAGGCTTTGTGTACCTACCTTGTCTGTTTTAATCCTTACGACAACCTTGTAAAGTAGCTGTTGCTCCCCCCACCACCACCTGGAGAGTTTGATGTGGCATCTGTCTGTCTGTCTGATTATGTATCACTTAGCTACTGTTGAGTGAGAAACTACCACAAATCTCTATGATACACAACAGGAAGTTGACAGTTGATGCATCTGGAATCAGCTCTCCTGATCTTGGCGGGGTTTTCTCACAGGTCTGGAGGTTGCCTGGCTGTCAGCAGAAGTAGCTGGAGCAATTTGGCCCCTCTCCACGTGTCTCTCAACCTGCCACAGGCTGCCTCAGGCACGTCCTTCTAGTGACAATAGCAAAGATGTAAGAGGACGAGAAGTGTGCCGTTGCTTTTCTAAGCCTCTGTTAGCTCATTTCTACTAACACTTCATTGGCCACAGCAATATAGAAAGAGAAAATATACTCTGCCTCTTGATAGGAAAGTTCCAAAGTCCCACAACAATGGGTAAAGAATTGGGTGCATTAAAATAATCAGTCTTCCACAGATGACAAAGGCTTAATATCATCCATCTATTTCACCAAATTGCTGCTCAATGTTCTGTTGTTTAACTTATGACACAACTGCATTAGTTACTTACTACTTTTCTACAGAAACTAAAAAAACTAGAAACCAGACCAGATACTCAACAGCCTTTCCTAGATTAATTATTCCAAAACCTTCTCACTCCATTTATTATTTTATGAATAATGAGGATAATGGTGGTGGCAGTCACCGTTTATTGACATTTTACTATGTGCCAGACACTGCCTAACCTTTTTAAATCCTACAGCATACCCGCCCGAGTGGGTATTATGATGCTAATTTTGTAAATGAAGAAGAAAATGAGCCATAGGGAGATTAAGAAGCTTGTCCCAACTCTGTCCTGCTAGAAGGTATCAAAGCTAGGATTGAGGTCCAGGTCTATCAGATGTAGATATGCATTAGCTTTAAACTTGACTCTTTGTTGCCCACTCAGGAAAGTTTGTGGAAATAAAAATAATAGAGCATTATAATCTAGGGCAGACATTCATAAAGAGGTGCCCCATAAAACATTTCCACACTTTACTAATAGGCATGCTGTTAAACAAAAGGTGAAGGAAGCTATTGAGTAAGGGACCGGCAGGGCTAGGTGGGGAGAGATAGGTAGGGGCCCAAGGGATCAGGCTCACAAAAATCCCCAAAATGTGGAAGCATAAGGAAACCAGAGACAAAGAAATAAACCAGACCATCTTGCCCTAGATGTCAGAAGTGGGGTCTTGTCATAGCAGCTACTTGTGACCAACAAAGAATTACCGGACCCTAAAAAGGGAAGTAAGTCATAAAGGTGTTCTCACTAGTTCTGACTCAAGGGTGATATCAATAGAGATGTGAGGATTTGGATTCCCTGATTAGCTTTCAATAAAAGACCGACCCTACAAGCCCCCATTGTCAACCTGTCAGGGACCCCCGCCCCACTCCTGAGAGCTTTTTCTATATTCTCACTTAATAAAACTCTATTACTTTATTCACTGTCCTTTGTCCACCAGATTAATTCTTTGAATCCATGAGACAAGAATTTCACTCTCCCACTTGACTATGTAAGTTTAGAAAATACTTTTATTAAGATAAAGCAGTACTCTGCCGAAGCTGGATCGTACCAGTTCACAGGAGCCGATTCCTCCTGTCTCGTTCCACCTCTACATTCAGTGATGTCACATGGTATTCTGAAACAGGCTCTAGGGAAACTGTTGACATCATGGAAATCTACAAACACTTCCAATTAGAGTTTTGTTTTGTTTTCCAGACAGTAGTTTATCAGCATAGCTTTAGACAATAATTTCATTATCACAGAGGTTCTGAGAGATTTTAAAATGAAAATACACATGATATTTGACCATAAAATATTTCTGGCAGCAATGCCATGTAAGGCTGAAATGGAATCCCTTATAAACGACAAGAAACAATGAACTCATTTAAAAAATTACATTATCAACTATTTTACCGGCCAATGACATGTGTCATACTACCCTACTGATCATTCCTCTATTTACTGATATATTTATCTAATAATTGTTCAAGGGCCTACTAAGCAGCAGACTGCAATGCATCACAATACAACAATTGAATACTGTCCTGATACCACTTCCAGATGTCGGTCCATTCTGTTTTACCATTCAGTGTCAAGATACTTCTCCACATGTCCTGAAAGTACCTCCTTTTTAGTTGTTGGAAAAGAGTGGAACTTTATGTCTCTGCATAGTACCTAAAACACTCAGTAATCTAGGCATCATGCTAAGTTTCTTAAAGGCATTATCATATCCAATCCTCATTCTTTAAAAGTACCATAGCACTTTATTATACCAATTATTATAGGAGAGGAAACTTAGTCACATAAAGCTTAAATGAATTACTCTAGGTCACATGCTAGCAAATGCTAGAGTCAAACTTTCAAACCTAGATAACCCTTAATATACAACTCATAGGTATAATTAACACTATGCTTTGCCACCTCCCAGTAAGACCTTTAAGGTTATGCTGGGATACCCCCATGTGCTCAGAGGAGAGGAACAAACTGAATAAATTGACTTATCTGTTCGTTACGCGTTTATTCAGTGCCTACCATGAGCTTTGCTAATCGTGTTTCTCAAAATATGCTGTATATACACCAGGTGTGCTCAGATGTGCTCCATGGAAGTTCTACTCAGAGTCTCAGAAACAATATGGCTCATCCTCCCAGAAATTCAAATCTTTAAGGGCAGGAGAGTATGTATTCTCATGATAAAACAAAGAGAGAGATATTTGGAATAGAATGTGAAATTTATGCAAGTTCTAGAATACTTGAAAGTTCTCAAGATTTCACACTTTGCCGTAGCAGCTACCTTGCTTTAAGTTTCAGAACTCTTGTGGTCTATTCCTGAGTTAGGGACACTCTTAAGGCTGACAGGGTCCTAAATGCCAGTTATTACGTAAGAGCACAAGTTCGAGAACCAGGAGACTTGGGTTTCCCTCATCAATTTGGCTTTTATGTTGTTGTTATCTCTTGTGCACTAGTCCCCAGGTACACTGGACTTCTTTCTGTTTCTACATACTCCACCCCGGTGAAACTCTCCTTCCCTAGATCTTCTTATGCCTGGTCCTTCTCAACACTGAGCTTCAGTTCAACTTTCACTTTTTCAAACTTTCCTTGGCGGCTCCTCTATCTAAAGTCACACTCTGTGACCATAACCACTGTAATTGGCATTATATTTAATGTTTTCATAGCATATAGTCCACAGGTTCATTCTTCATACAGAAATTATCTTATTTATTGTGTTTTTATTTATTTCCTATTTCTGTTACAAGAATTTAAGCATTTCAAAGCAGGAAACTTGTCTGCTTATTCACAGTTTTACTCCTAATCCTCAGAATAATGCTTATTATGAAAGGGCATTTAGTAACATTTGTTAAATGACTGAATAAATGATGAAGTGTGCAAATCATTGGCAACTTAATTAACCTTTTCTCCTCAGTTTTTATGTCTTTTACAAGGGGGAAAAACAAACAATCAAATTTTAAAATGGGTAGAGGATCTGAATAGACATTTTTCTAAAGAAGATGTGCAGATGGCTGACAGATATGTGAAGACATGTTCAAGATCACTAATCATCAGGGAAATGCAAATCCAAACCACAGTGAGATTTCTCTCCATACCAGTCAGAATGGCTAGTATCAAAAAAGACAAGAAATAAGTGTTGGCAAGGGTGTATAGAAAAGGGAGCCATTGTGCACTGTTGGTGGGAATGTAAATTGGTGTAACCACTGTGGGGAAATTATATGGAGGTTCCTCAAAACATTAAAAAATAGAAATAATATATGATCTAGCAATTCTACTACTGGGTATTTACACAAAGGAAATGAAACCACTAATTTAAAAGAATATCTGCACCCCTATGTTCACTACAACATTATTAACCATAGCCAACATATGGAAGCAACCTCAATGTTCATCAGCCGATAAATGGGTAGAGATATAGTGCATACACATATGTATATATACAACGGAAAATTTTTAAAAAATGAGATCTTCCCATTTGTGACAATAGGGATCTAGAAGATATTACACTAAGTAAAATAAGTCAGGACAAGAGAGATGTATATCATTTGATTTCACTTACACATGGAATCTAAAAACAAATAAAAAAAAACAAATAAACTCTTAAATATGGAGAACTGATGGTTGCTAGATGGTAGATGGATAAATGAATTCATTAAAGGGGATTAAGAGGTACAGATTTCCAGTTATAAAATAAATGTCACAGAGATAAAAAGTAGAGCAAAGGGAATACAGTCAATAATACTAATAACATTGTATGGTGACAGATGGTGACTACACTCGTCATGGGGAGTGTTTAGTAATATGCAAAATTGTTGAATCAATATGTTGTACACCTGAAACTAATAAAGCACTGCATATTAATTATACTTCAATAAAAAAGAGTCATAAAAAGGAAGAATTATGGCTTTTTTCCATAGTTTCTTCATGAAGATTTACAAAATATATAAAAAGTGCTTATAAGAATTCTCAGCATAGAGTTAGCACTTAATGTGAGTGACATATAACAGAAAGACACGTAAAACTCTACGTGTACAACAAAAATCACTCTTCTATGTTATCGATATTTCACAGAGACTGTTTTGAAGAGGCATGCTAAATTAAAAATATATGGATTCTTTAAACCTACCTCTTCAAACTACAACTAAGCATCAGGTAGATTTATGTTGGTCTTGTCACTGTGCACATAAGCTGAATTCCCAAAGAGTAGCGCAGATCATAAAATTCTTCCCTCATAAGAAGGCTATAAAATTTAAGCAATAAAGTAAAAGATAATGGCCATTATGATTAATGGCCGGGGCATAGGCAGAAAGTGCTTCATTTGGTTGATATGTTATAATTGCTAGAGTTGTGGACATTTGTCTATGCACCTATGTATTTGATGCTGATCATCCCATACAAAGATGACAATGATGTTTTCGCCTATTTGAAATCATAAACTTTTAATTGAGCTTTCTTCATTGCTATAGAAAATAGACTGTGTTCTTTATCAAAAAAGTCCATTTTTACACTATCTTCTATGTTAATAAAAAAACCATTTTTGGGGCAAAATGGGCATTTTGCCACAAAAATCCTTTTTTGCAAAGACTTTTTTAAAAATGTGAGTTCATTTAACTGTTATAATTTTAGAATTACAGATCAAGGATGGATTTGGATTCTTTGTCACAGGTTGGTAAACAGTCACATCTAGCTCATTTCCTATCATTTAAGAAACACTGTCTGATGGTCTATTATATCCTGTAAGAACTAGGGAAATAGTGTATACAGCAAACCAAGTCCTATCAATGACATTTACATTGTAGGGTTGGGGGGAGAGAGAAAAAATAATAATTAGGTGTCCAGAGCATTTTTAATCTCAACTCTGGTTCATCTCTGATAGACCCAAGGGCCATTTTCAAAGTTTTGTTATTGAACTGGAATGCAGCCAGAGTAATTGCCATGCGAGCAAGCCCTCTACTTTTTAAGGGTAAGTTTAAAAAAAGCTAATTTTCTAACATAATTCACTAGTTTTTGTAGCTGTACTGATAGGCTCTGTGTACTTTACTTTTATTCAGTAGGAACAAGTGTCCTGCCCGCTATCTTTTCAACTTATCTCTCAACCACCTGCATCTGCTATTCTTGTTGTCCTATTTATTATTTCTTCTCTTCTCCATTTATTTGGTTCATCTTCTCCCACCTCTTTGCACACTTCATTTTTCATTCATTTCTGTGCTCCGTATACAATCTATTTTATTGTGAGGAAAGTGGCTTTAAATTTTTTTTTGCAATATTCTTTTTAGATCAGTAAAACAAAATATCAATATAAGACACTTGTAAAAATCCCCCTTCCCTCCCCAAAATAATAAAAGGCATTAGTATTGTCCCAACAGCACAAGTCATATATAACATTTTTAGTGTATTTGCTCACACTCTTTTTTTCTCACATGCATACCACTACTAAATAAATGTTATTTCTAAATTGCTGCTATTTTCTACACTGTGGAGGAAGCCAATTAGCGTAGAGTAAGTCAGTCACTCTGGTCCTTTGTCTTTCTATACACCTTTGTCTCTCCAGACACTTTCACTCTTTAGCAAAGGTGGAGAAATCAGATTGGTGAGTTTGGAAGTGGAAACTAGGGAGTTGTCGAGCCCCTTCTTCTTTTCATTCCCTTGGGACCCAGTTGCCTACAAAGGAGCACACTTTTAGTAATGCTCCTCCATGTGATAAATCTTACTAGAGTGGGCACCCCGTAGGAAATCTGTCCCAGCCCAACAGTGCTGAAGACTAATGGGGAACTCTACCTAACTTTGGTGTATTAGAAAGCCCACTTGTCATTTTCTTCAATAGCAGGGTCTTTCTCATTTCTTAAAGTTATTTATTTTTGTAAAAAAGACGATATGCTTGGCCTTCATTCTGAGAAGTGTTTTTATCTTACTTTTCAATTTGTTCAAAACCTGGACACCAAAGAAGGATGTCGCTTTATTCTTCTCACAGAGACCAAATCACACATACTTTGTGATGGATGCTGTGATGCACCACCTGGGTGGCCCTTCCATAAAGATTCGTCTCAGCTGCTAGACCTAGCACCTTCATGGACCACACTCTGGTGAGAAGAGCATCCTTATCCAAGGTCATCTACCTCCTGTGGAAGTCTACATCCAGTAAGTGATTGATGTGGGGATATAGCTTGGCCCATCTTTGGGACGTTCAATGGCCATTCTAGCTCCAGAGCTCCCTGAGAGTCAAAAAAAGTCAGCATTGAGCATAAGTCAAAGCTTGATTTCTTCTGCTTACAACTACTTTCTCTCTCTCTCTCTCTGTTCTACAGATATTGTTCCAAAGGACTATCTTTAAGAAAATATCCAGCAACCAACCTTTGTGTCTGAATCTACTGGGGCTGCTTCCTGAGAAATTTAACCTCTTGCATTCATGCATACAAATACACATACACCATCATCATTATTAAAGATATTTTGTTATAAGAAGTACATATTATTAAACAGTATAATAATAGAGGAAGAATATTATATTCACTAGTGATTTCATAATTATTCTAACTCCTGTTCTTGGACATTAATAGTATTTCTAATTCTTGCTATTTTATATATCACATCACAAAATACCCTTATTCACAGTTATTTTTGCATGTATGTAATATATCTGTAGGATAAATTTTCAAGAGTGAAATTACTAGGTAAAAGGAGATGTGTATTTTAAAAACATTTTGATATTACTGCCACATTGCCTGTTGAAAAAGTGTATACCGATACATACCACCACCAGCAGGGGAAGTGAAAATCTATGTCAAAGCACTTCTACTAACATTGATGATTAAAATGTTTTTTTCTTATTATTCAATTATGTTTTTATTGCCCTTATTATTAGTGAGCTAGAAATTTAATTTATATATTTATTAGCTATATTATATCTTTTCTCATGATTTATGTGTCTACGTATCTTTATTCGTCTAGGTTGTTATTTTTCTTAATGATTTTTTATATATAAAGGTCTTTAAAACTGAAAAGAATTGAGATTTTTATAGTACTGAGCTTGGTTTGAAAGAAAGAGAAATTATTCTCTCCACTTAAGACAGAGCTCTTCTATAATATAAGGCTGTCGCAGGGGTTCTCAACTGGGGGCAATTTTCCTTCTTGGGGCATTTGGCAATATCTGGAAACAGTTTTGATTATCATGACTTTAGGGTGGAGGGCAGGAAAGGCTTTTGGAATCTAGTGAATAAAGGCTGGGGATGGTGTTAAACACCCTACAATGTACAGGAAAGTCTCCCACAACAACGAATTACCCAGTCTGAAATGCCTATTGTACCAGGATTGAAAACCTTGGTTTGCACAGAGAGTTCTGTAAACTTGTTGATTGAGTTTATTCACTAGAGATGGAAGTGTGTGTAAAAATTTTCCAATTGTATTTTCTGAATTTTTAATGCAGGATGAAACGAATGACTTTTTACATGTGTATTTTATAACCCTAAATCTTATTATTTTTTCAGTATTTACATACCTGATTTTTAGTCTCCTGGGCATTCTACTTAATAATTTTGTTCTTGATAGAAATATAAGTGTTGTAATTCTGAAATTATTTTGTGTATAATGTAGGAAATAAAAATAAGTAAGTGTATTGATATCACTAGAAATCTGGGATTTTCAGTTCCTCCAGGACCCTATATGCTGAACATAATGCTTACTTTATTTATAGTAGAGAGCTGTCACATGCCACAGTATTTACTTACATAATAGTATCACTTTTATAATAGCTATTTACTGAACCTGGTGTGTGTCGCTCTATTCACTGTGTATATAACACTACATTTGTTCCCCATATTAATTCTATGATGTATTATTCTCCCGCTTTACAAATGAAGTTTAGCCATATTAAAAATATATCAAATGGCATCCAACTAAAGTATGGCAAAGATTCAAACTTTCCACGTCTAATTCAAAGCCTATGCTCCTCTACCTAAAATACTAAAAATGGAGCTAAAATATCCTAGTGAATTCAAATCTTTTTCTTATAATTGATATCATCTCCTTTTGCAGATAAACTTTGGGGATTCCTTTGCCAGGTACCATCTACTCTTGAGACTTTGGAATTAGGGATAGAAGAATTTTTCAGTTATTTTCAATTAGCCACTGATTCATACAACAAATACTTCCAGCCAGCTCCGTAATAAGGGGCACTGATGTTTGTTTTTTACAGCTTCGTATTGAAGGGTCAACAGCTGGTATTGATCATCAGTGTATTACTTCCATGTCACAAATTTTTCAATAGCTTTTTCAGTTATTAGCTGGCTGTTTACATATATCATGTTTTCCCAAGATGTGAATTCCTGGCATATTTATTTTTTTCCTCAATATTCAACATGCATAAAATATGAATCTGGAATAATTACAGTGGAGCAGACAAGTCACTGTGAGTGACAGACAACAAATAGCTGCTGGGGCTGGGTCAGGTCATAGGCCTTCTCTGCTGAAGCGCTTTTCTGCCCCCAGAGAACCATGTTTTCCCTTCCCGTCCGAGACATAGTACCGAGAGGGTTAACTAGTCCAATTATTTGCAAGTGAAAATTGCCCCAAATTTGAAGAAGGCAAATGTCATGCTTTGTGGAGCTCATAGGAAAGAGAGGAAAGATCCTTATTAACTAGGAGAACAGACGGAAAGTGAGTTTCCTTTGTTACTTTTCTTTCAAGTATTTTCACTTTGTGTGCAAGCTTTCAAGGAAGCTTCAAACACTTTGCACTAAGGGAAAACAAAGGTGTTAGATTGCTAGAAAAATAATTGTGGCGTGAAGCTTGGCTTCGCTGCCAGTGGGGCCAGCTGAGAGAACTGCAGGTCCCGACCGGTGTGCACCAGGAGCTGCATCCCAACCCAAGATGGGTTCCTGGGACTCTCTCCGTTCCTGTGAAGCACCCCTAGAACCTCAACATAAATTCTCTTGCTTTGCTTAAGCAAGTTCCAAGGGGTTTATTTCACTTGAAACCAGTAAGTTCTAACTCCTAAAAGACTGGTGTAACCATTTCAGGTCCTGAATCCTCTGGAGGAAGCTATATTTCTTTCTCTGAGAATTAAGTCTCCAGATCTGGGAGAGAGGCAAAATGTACACTTGCCCTAAGATGAAAAAGTTCACTTTCTCTGGAAAATCGATTTGATTAGCTCTAGGGCTACTTTGCCAAGCGATACGCTGGCAACAGGCACCCACAAGCCCTTTCTGTGGCGTAGATCGCATTTTCACAACAGGTCACTTAGGCAATGAAACAAATCACTTCTCAAAATTAATGGAGCATATTCCACCGGCTTTGTGAGGGTTTTAGCAAAATCTCTAACATATAGAACCGTGTGCCTTGAACAAAACGGCCCAGAAATTTGTCTTTAGCGGCTTGTCAGTCACTCTTCATTTTAATTCATTTGAGTGTGATTGAATTGCTTTGTGATTTGGTTAAGGAACCAAAGACAGGTAGATTTCCCTGGGAGATTTGTATTTCTTGAGTTTACATTTCTATCCTGAAATAAATCAATGCAAACTTTAATTGTTACTTCACCTCTTTACCTTTGTTGCATGAATCATATTTGGGAGTCTCGGCCCTTGAATTTCAGGTGATGCTGCCCGGGCAAGTAGGAGCCTGGGGCTGGGGCAGTGATTCAGAGAGAACGGCTTCGCCTCTAAACTGAGGGGTCACAAAATGAAGCAAAACAAAACAAAACCAAAAATATATGACTGTAAATGAACCAGACTTTAAAGCTGTTTTCATCTCTAACAGCTATGATTCTATGACCCCAAATGAGAAAGTATGAATATGGAAAGAAAACCTTCACTTGAATGAAGAAGCTATCTACTGCAGATGAATGATTCACGGAATATTTTTTCTATTGCTTCCTTTAAAATCTTGTCTGCAAAGAAAATCTTTTGAAAGAGAAATCAGAGTTGGGAGATTTTCTTCATGTATGCTAATGTCTTTTTTTTTTTTTCTCTTTTGGTTCTTTACAAATGAGTCAATCCAGGTAACTTCTCCAAAAGACAGCACAAATAATCTAAAAATGATAGATGCATGAGCAATGTGACTAGTGAGGAGTCATTAAGAGTTGGGCCTTAGAGAAAGAAAACATGAACATATGGGGAGAAAAAATAAAAAAGGGACAAACAGTAAAACAGACTCTTAACTGGGGAGGACACACTGAAGGTTGCTGGAGGGGAGGTGGGCAGGGGGAGGGATGGGCTAAATGGGTGACAGGTACTGAGGACAGCACTCGTGATGAGCCCTGGGTGTTAGATGCAAGGGCTAAAGCACTGAATTCTACACCTGAAATTAATATTCCACTCTATGTTAACTAACTGGAATTTAAATAAAATCTTGAAACTACAAAAAAAAAAAAAGAGTCGAGCTTTAGAGTTGGCTTAGTTTCATTTCCAAAAACTATGTAATATTCGGCAAATAACTGGAAAATTCAGGTTTCTTATCTGTATGGTGGAGGATAATCATATTTATCTCATGGACTGCTATGAGAATTAAAGGAAATAACTCATGTAGAAATTGTTCGAAGTTCTAACAATTTTGTATGAATATAAGTTCACTCATTCACTTAGCAGGTCCTTTCCGGAGTGAGCCCAACGTGCAAGACACTGCTTAAGGCTTTGGAGACGTAGCAGTGAGCAAGTGATAAGATCCGCAGAGAGCTTACTTAGTAAGAGAGACAAAGGTCAAAACATGAATAAATAAATATATGCTATAATACAGATGGTCCCCGACTTAAAGGGTTCAACTTATGATTTTTGGACTTTACTATTGTGTCAGAATGATATGCATTAAACAGAAACTATACTTCAAATTTTGAATTTTTATCTTCTCCCAGAATAGGGGGGTTGCAGCACCATACGGTCTCCTGATGCTGGGCAGCAGTCAGAAGCTGCAGCTCCCAGTGCGGGGTATGGCCACAAGGGTAGACAACTGGTCCACCTACAACCATCCTGTTTTTCACTTTCAGGAGAGTATTCAGTAAATTACATAAGATATTCAACACTTGGCTATAAAATAGGCTTTGAGTTAGATGATTTCGCCCGATGACAGGGCTAACGTAAGCGTTCGGAGCCTGTTTAAGGTAGGCCAGGCTCAGCGATGATGTTCACAGGTTGGACGTATTAAATGCATATTCGACTTAACGGTATTCTTAACTCACAGTGGGTTTCTCAGTAGGTAAATGCATCATAAGTTGAGGAAGATCTGTCACAAAAGAATACTATGTTGTGGTCACATAATTAAAAACCAAACAATATATTATTATGTAATAAATTATCATCAGAAAATTGCTCATACTGAGTATAAATTCATTTTTGTAATGTAGCGAAAAAGCTAATATTCAAGAACAATAAAAATAAAACAAAAATAAAAGAACATGTGAGTAAAATGTATGCAAAAAGTTATTTATGAATAAGCACCTGGTATTTGGGCTATTTTCTAGTCTTGTGTAGCATTCTACATTTTCTTCTTATTTTTTTCTTCTTTTGTTTGTCTTCCTTTCTTTTCTCTTCTCTTCTTTTTGAGAAATAGATGGTGGAAAGAGGACACTAGCTTTCTTTTCCTATAATGTTTTCACAGCCACTGGTCTTGGCTCATATTTAGGATCCTACGACCAATTTCTAATTCAGACATTCTCAACTATCTCTCATGTCAAGAGCCAATTGAGATGACATCAATCAATGCCCAGCATAAACACTGTCATCACAGTGAGTTTCAGCCTGTCTGAACAGATGGGGTTTGAATCTCTGGACTCATTATTTACCTTCCAAGCCCTTCTTCTCCTTTGGCAAAGCACTTGGACATAGTTACAGTAAAAGCCAAATGGCCTGCATTTTTTTTTTCACAGATTGCACATTGTCTTTTCCTCTTGGCACCACTGTTTCAGCCATTTATCATCTTTACGGAACTCATTCAAAAAGATTTGTGGGACCAATCCACAATCCCAAATAATCTGCTATGGTGTAATTCTTGGCAATTCTGATTTTTATCTGAAACTCATAAAGAAGATGACTGTCATTGTCTGAAAAGCCATGGGAAGTAAACCTTCGCTCCATACTACCTGGCTGAAATAAACCAGAATGCTAATTTCTGGTTTTCTCTGATGACTTTTGGTTGAGGAGGAAAAGGAGAGTTGAATCAAACTATTGAACATCCCATGACGCACACCGAGTAGACCGTGGTTTGCCAACCCCACAAAGTAGTTAAAGAGTATAATTAGGGTATTGAACACTGACAATCACCAAGTAAAACTGTCCTTGTTCATCCCTTTCATGATTATGAAACCACTATCTTATTAAAGAATTTTATTTCATTTCTCTCACTTTTGAATTCAATGCATGCCACTCTCCAAGAAGTTAGAAAGAAGAAAGAAAGAAAGAAAGAAAGAAGAAAGAAACAAAGAAACAAAGAAAGAAAGAAAAAAAAAGAAAGAAGGAAAGAAAGAAAAAAGGAATACTGAGCTCCAACTGATATTAATGGAATTATCTTAAAAAATATACAAGTCTCAAAGAGAGGCTGATTATTTTTATATGACAATGTTCTGCATATTTTACCTGACATATTTGACAAACAACATGCTAAAAATTGTGACTGCCACACCAAGAAAAACTATACTCCTAAATGTGCCAACTGGTCACATACAGCTTGAATTTGGCTTATGGTAGGCTTTCGCCTATTACAGGGTTCATCTACACTGTTAATTTAAAAAAAAAATCACAACAAAAACTTGGGGAATTTCAAATAAAATTGAGAACATTCTACTACAGAAATAATCAACTACTTCTCATCCATGTTAATCTAGGATTTATTCTACTGTAGTTTCCAAGCTCATCTAATATGTATAAATTAATTAAAGTATTCACAGTCCCAGCTTTTTAATTAAAAAAAAATCCTTTCCTCTATTTTTTGCCCATTTTATTAATATCAATTTTTTTCTGTTAGTTTTACCCTTACAACTCATTTTTTATTTACTGTTAATGTGTAATTCCTTATAATAAAGGCCAAGTTCCTTCATTTTTCATCATCTTCTAAAAAATCAAGGCATTCAGAGCTCCATGTTTTCCCATGTGTATTGCTTTCTCTATATCCTATATATGTTTTGATATAAAATGTTCTCCTGTTCTTTGTTCTACAATACTTTGTAATTTAATTTTTGACTTTTTTATTCTAAGTCATCTATTAGTGTCTTTCAAATTGCTTAGATCTTTAATCACCCTTAAATTACTTATTTCTAATTTAGTTGGATCATAATCATAGAGAATACCCTGAAAAAATTTGACTTCTAAAAAATCTTATGACATATTAAATAAAATTCTAGATATTTTTTACATAATCGTTCTAATATTTTAAATGTGTTTATCAAATCAAGCTTATTGATTGCACCATTAATTTTTTTTAAATTTAATCTATTAAATCTTTTCAGTTCTGGAGAAGTATTTTGAAATCTTCTGTTATCAATTAACAATTCTTTGTTTTCATTTTCTTATATTTTTAACAGTTATGCCAATGTAATTAGGTGCTACATTGTTTGGAATATACAAGCTTATGACTATTATGCCCTCCCAATTATGCCATCACATTGAATTTTGCCTCTTATTATTACACAATGACCGATTTTAACCATTTTTTTGGTGTTTTTAACATTAAATGCTATCTTGCCTATTATTATTTCCATTATGATTATCTACTTACACCAATTTCTTAGCATCCCTTTGCCAAGTTGTACTAGTTAGGATATGGGTCAGACTCCTCTTCTATAGGTCAAGCTCCTCTAAAAATGTCCACAGTTATTCCCTTATTCCCATCTCACAAATATCTAGGTAAGTGACCCACAGTTGAATTTGTGGCCCAATGGTGTTAAGTCCAGAGCTTCTATCTTCTCAGTCCACAAGTTCAATCTTTTATTCTAAAATAGCTATATTTTCCCCTATAATATCTGTAGTCCAGTTAACTGGACAGAAAAGGGAACAAATGGATGGGCAGGACCATCCTTTCAAGGGAATTACTTGAAAGTTGTAAAAATCACTTCTATTTTTATCCAGGGACCAATATTTAATCTTTTACCTTTATGTTCTTTGTGTTGATGTAGTCCAAGAATTCATTCAGTTTCCCCCTGGATAATTTACAAGTTGCGCCATGTATTTCTATTCTTTTTCAGATACATAACCTCTATAATATAAACTGAAAAAAATTACCAAATAATTCCTCCACAAAGATGATCTTGTGTAATAAAGAATCCAGCTGTAACTCAAAGATGTGACGTTTGTCTCCAGTTCTATTGGTGTAACCTCTGAACCCTGGGAATTTCTCAAATAATTGGAATGACTTTGGTATTCATCATTGATCCCTTTAACAATGTTTGATCACTTATGCTGATGAGATGACTCAGGATAGGGGATGGCCACATCATAAAGACTAACCACGTGATTAGAGGGCTGGGATTTTAAGCAATGTGATATCAGCCTTACCTCCAGGGAAGGTTGGTAGCAATGGAGACTGAATTCAATTAATGGAGACTCAATAAATCATACCTACATGATGAAGACTCCATTAAAACTCTGGACACCAAGCTAAGATGAGCTCCTAGGTTGCCAATACTGTGTGCATTCATTGCTACTTGTCAATATGAGGAGGGTAACACATCCCTGAGGATATGGAATCTTTGTGTTTGGAACCTTACTACATCCCCAATTCTGGCCTATGTAACTCTTCCTCTGGCTGGTTCAGATTTGTATACTTTGCTATAATAAAATTGCAGTCATAAGTATAGGGCTTTCCTGAGTCCTATGAGTTATTCTAATAAATTATTGAATCTAAGGAAGTCTGTGGAGACCCCCAAATCTGTAGCAAAGTGGTCTAAAGTGATGATAGCCCTTGAGATCCCTGAACTCATGGCTGGTATCAGAAGTTTTGGAAGTCCTATGATTTAAGGACTGTGTCCTCAAACTTGAGTTTGGCTAATTCTGAGTACTCTATTATACTCGTCCCCTAATCAACTTAACCAACTAAGAATATAAGAAGACATCTACTACTCTCTTTGTAATAGTCTCTCTCCCCTCCAGATGAATGATAAAAATGCTTTACATTCTCTTTTTCCTATTCTCACCCCAACTCTTGTTGACATAATTTATTATTCTTATTTCTCAGGTATAATTAGAATTTATCTTAACTATGTTTCCTTTATTTCAAGTAGCTCTATTTAACATTGCATTCCCATTACCAAATGATCTGTTACAATTTATTCAAATTTAAGTTTTATTGCTCACGACTTATTTCCTCCCATTTCATGTTTTCTCCTCCTGGGTATTAAGACCTTTCTCTTGATTTTTTTTTTTTTTAATGGTTCAAGCTTCTTAGAATTTTCCTCAAATGTGGTACATAGGTAGTAACCATTATCCTTATTTTCCTAGGAAGTCATTCTTGTTTTGGGGTAAGTATTCATAGTGCCTTCTCTGACTTTCAGGATGATAAAGTATATGCCAGTGCAGTTTTCCTAGCAAATCCTAGTTTATGCCTGTTGTTGTGGAATAATTATTAATAGAAGCACCTTTCACTCTCAGTTGGAGTGATAAATTATATATCACCCTACATAAGGAGACATGCATTCTGCATTCTTGAGTTTATCTATCTATCTATATATCATCTATCATCTATCTATCTATCTATCTATCTATCTATCTATCATCTATCTATCTATCATCTATCTATCCATATTGCTTTTACATGTTAATACCTTGGCCAGATACAGGTTTCTAGGGTTTTAATTCTTAGATCTCACTCATTTAAATGTACTATTCCACCATCTTCTAGCTTATTTTACTTTTGTAGGCACTTTGATCTTTCTGTCTGAAACTTTAAGACATGTTTTTCTTTATCATTAAATTTAGAAATTTTTATGCTCGGGTACATGTTATTTTTTTTATCACTCATAACAGGAACTCAGTGCATCCTTTAAAATGATAAAATCTGGTCTTTCTTTAGCTCACAAATATTTGTGTTGAATAGTGGTTAAATTAATGTAACCCCTACATCTGTTCCTTTCTTCTTTTCTGGAAATTCTATTATTGGCATATTGAATCTGGATATCCTCAGAATCTCTTTTCCATCAATATCTCCATTTTAAAATATTTGCTCTGAGCTTTTCTTTATTTCTTCTATTCGATATTCTAGGATACTAATTCAAGTCTCAACAATGACCACATTTTTTTTCAGTTTACTTATTGAATTGTTTAGTTGGAAATCATGTTTTATTGGTGTAATTTTTGCTCTTTTTAATTTTTAAAAATTTTTATTTAGTTATTCATGAGAGAGAGAGAGAGAGAGAGAGGCAGAGATGTAGGCAGAGGGAGAAGTAGACTCCCTGCAGGGAGCCCAATGCAGAACTTGATCCCAGGACCCCAAGATCATGCCCTGAGCCAAAGTCAGATGCTCAACCACTGAGCTACCCAGGTGTCCCTGCTCTGTTTAATTTTGAATGCTGAATGTTCATATTACTTTTCTATTCAAGTTGACATTCTTCTTCTCTAGCAGCTATATTTTGTCAGCTATCTGATTTTTTGTTTGTGTTCTCTCTACAGATATAGAATCCCCTTTAATATGCTATAGTTTTTCTTTCTCAGCTTATTAAGGACAAAATATGGCCTCTGAAATTCTCTAACCACTGGTAGGCCCTTAAAGTAAACAAGCTCATCCTGAAAGGTAGAGCTCTAGCTCACTTTCTGTTCCAGCTACATGATAGAAAGAGGCAGAAAAAAGAACATACATGACCATGCCCACCAGCTAATGAGGCCAATCATTAATCTATGTCTCACCAATCAGATTAATGTCACTCTTCCCTCAATATTAATAAGAAAGGAGTCAGGACAATGAAGAAACCATCCTTAGAATTGGCAGAAAAGCTAGATCCTTCTTTTCCTCTAAAGATCTACAACAGGTGCTAGAAGTAATGAGGGAGGCAAAAATAAATAAATAAAAGGCTCTAGCCTTTGTTGGCAGAGCTCAATGACAAGCAGAGAAATCAGGTAATCGAGATAAATAGAAGTATAATGGAAGTTTATTCAAGATGATAGGGGACCCAGAGGACAGTAAAATGAATTCCACCCGGGATGTTTCACAGAGATCTCCCAGGGGAGGTAATTTAAAGCAGACTCTCAATATTACGTTAAAAAAATCAGGGGGATCCCTGGGTGGCACAGCGGTTTGGCGCCTGCCTTTGGCCCAGGGCGCGATCCTGGAGACCCGGGATCGAATCCCACATCAGGCTCCCGGTGCATGGAGCCTGCTTCTCCCTCCGCCTGTGTCTCTGCCTCTCTCTCTCTCTCTCTCTCTGTGACTATTATAAAAAAAAAAAATCAGGATTTTGCTAGGCATAAGAAATTTTAACTCAGGCAGAAAAAGAAACTGTACAAAAGAATAAAGGTATGGAATAGCATGAAAATTCCTTGTGTAACTAGAGTTCCAGATCTCAGGGGTACAGTATTAAGAGATTAAGCTGAAAAAGTAATAAAAATCAGTAAATGGAGTTCATAAAAGTCTTTCTATATCATACTAAGGAGTTTGAGTTTTGTCCTATAGGTGATGAGGTGTCAGTGATAAGTTTCTCTCTTCTAACATACATGGATGGGCAAGTCAGCTCCAACAGGTTTTAAAAAAGGATAATAGCTTTAGGAAGTCATAAAGTCTTGAAAAAGGGAAAAACAATGATTTTATTAAAATAATACATCATAAGGTATCAAAAATATGACAGCACCACCAACTCCATCCATACAATTCCAGGGACTTTTTTCTTTTTTTTTTTTTTAAGATTTTATTTGGGAGCGAGTGAGAGTGCTTGAGTAAGCAGCGAGAGGGCAGTAGAGGGAGAGGGAGAGAATCTCAAGCAGACTCTGCTAAGCACAGAACCCAACATGTGGCTCCATCTCACATGTTGAGATCCTGAGGTCATGACCTGAGCCAAAACCAAGAGTTGGATGCTCAACCAACTGAGCCATTCAGGCACCCTAATTTCAGGGACTATCTGATGCAGAAATTAGCATTTAAGGTTACAAGACTAATTCAGTTTCCAAGTCTCCTCTAATGACTTATTGATTTAATGATTTAATGACTTAATGATTTCAAACTAACAAAGCTGTATAAAAATTTAAAAACCTGATTGGGTCTGCAAAATTGACTGATTATTTGTATTATCAACAAAAGCTCACCATCAAAATAATAGTTCCAGTTTGGAAAGCTGAATAAGCAAGACAGAAACTGGTGGTAATCAGATCATCAAAGTACTAAGGTGGCAAACCAAAGGAAAAGTACTTTTTCCTGATTTCAATAACAATGCAACTTGATTTTTTATTCAGAATTGGATTTTACTATAACAGTTCCCTGAGATGATCACTATGATAATTAAAGGCAATCTCAAAGACTTAATAAAAGTGTGATATTCAGAATAAATTCATGCAGCTTTATTGAAACAATAATAAAAAAATATTGAAGAGAGTGGGCTCATGTACCCTACAAAGAGGGAAAATAATTTCAATCAATTTGCATTTAATTTGAATGTTACTTTCTATGTTATCCTTTGTTTTTCTTATTTCCACCATATGTTTATGTTATAAATTAATTGTCTTTAGTAGAATTTAATTAGCTGATATTTGTAAAGCTGTCTAAGGATGGGCTTTGTATAATTGCTAAGCACTTTTTTATTATCAAGTATCAATATCTTCTCTGAGTGCTTGCTGCATATAAAGAGCACTCATTTTTTAAATTGTAGTAGAATCTCTCATTCTACATAGCTGTATAGAAAGAATCAGGGGGCATCAGAGCCACCTGAAGAAATATCCCTAAGACGTTGCTTTCTAACTTATGCAATATTTGAAGAGCTCAGATACATTTCTAAAGCATTTCAAGGCCCTGAAAATATCATGTTCCAGTCACTAAGTCACTGTCCTCAGCATTAGCCCCCAGGTGATTTCAGGTTACAAAGATCTGAAGGACGGAATGCTGTATGTTGTTCATGAGAAGATATGCAATGTGATGGAGAACTGATCTAAACTAATTTGGTAAAAAAAAAAACAAAAAACAAAAAAAAAAACAACCAATTTGGTCATAGGTAGAAGGAGCTGATGGTAAAGTCAAAGTTGTCTGGTGTTTGTTATTTTCCGTAACCTAGTTGTCAGGTTAAAGAAAGCAAGTCACATATTATTTCTCAATTTTATCCTCTACATGGACATTTGTTAGATTACTACTTACTGGGAAAGCTGGTACAGAAAGAGTTCATACAACCTGTTTTCTATACTTGAAGAATGCTCAGCTCTATGTCCTTTACGTGTTTCAATCACTTAAAGTGATTTTGATGAGGACATGTGAAATTTCCTGAGATAAGGAGTCCATCTAATTGGCATCATGTGATCCAGACATACTTCCAAAACCAATAGATGGACCTTGGATCAATTAGGGAATCAAGAACACAGAAGCTCTGAGAAGTGCATAGAACAAAGCAAGGATAGTTTAGTCATCTACGTATCTTGAATATTTTGAATTTTTCAAATAAAGTTCCTTTAAAAATAAATTATAATTAATAACATTAATTTCACAATAAAAACCCATTTTTAGCATCTATTGTCCACTTAGTTAAGTATCAGTTGTTGATTAGGTATTAATAGCAGAAGGATGTGCTTTTCTGTGGAAAAGAAGACTTCAAAACTAAGCAAGCAAGCCTAGCTAAGAGACACTTTTAAAATAGGGTCAGAAGACCATAAGGGAGGAGGAACTTCTGCATATTCTCATTGGAGGAACTATGAACTTTGTGAACTTTTAAGCCAGTCACAAGCCCTCAGCCTGGACTTACCTTCTTCTCATCATGGCAACTAGATCACCCTCATTCTTCTCTTCTAAAACATCTAGTCCCATTCAGCAAGCTTCAGGCACTCATTTGCCTACTGACCCGGCCAATCCTAGTTAACCTAATTTCAATCCCTGTTTGCACAGAGGACCTCAATAAGAACTATACTTGTGGCCTCTTGCTTTTATAACTCTGACCCCTCTTTGTCTTCCTCAGAACACAATTAAAGTTTGTACCTGAATCTGCATCTCCCAAATTGCGATTCTTTTTTTTTTTTTTAGATTTATTTATGTATTTGAGAGAGAGAGAGTGAGTGAACAAGCAGGAGTGGGGGAGTGGAGAACAGAGTGAGAGAATCTTCAAGCAGACTCCCCATTTATTGTGGAGCCCAATGCACGGTTTAATCCCACAACCTGAGCTGAAATGAAGAGTCAGACCTCAACTGAGCCACCCAAATTGCAATTCTAATTGCCTCAATAAATGCCTGCTTTCTTTGATTTTCAGTGAATTCTTTCTTGGTCAACATCTGCTATCACTGGGATGTCGTCCTTTATCATATTGCTAGATAACCGCCCCTAGACTCTGAAGTCCTGATAGGATGGTGCCATCTAATCACATCCAGAGCTAAAATTTAAGTAACCGGCCCATACATGCTATCACATTAACTACACTGAAGTGTTTTAAGGTCAATTATGAACATTATAACAAGTGTGCTGGAAAAACTATAGGATGTTGAACACAAGTCCCTTTAGCAAATACTTGCTAAGGTATTTGATATTTTCAAAAGTTATTTAACTTCCTGTAGTTTCGGTATATTCGTCCATAAAGAAGGAAATGTAGTAATACATATTTCATAGGATTGTAATGAGAATTAATTGAATTTTTGAAAAGAGCTTTATATACGGTAAAGCATTACTTGTAGGTTTTATAAAGGTTAAATGATCCTTAAAGGCAACTGGAAGTATATTTGTAGGAAGAGGAGGAAGATTTTCTTAGTCCTCCTTTATGTCAGAGATTTTTCTAGTTGTTTTATCAAGAAGAAAGAAAAATATAAGTCCTCTAATTTTTAATGGCAAAATAGAAAACCTATCAGCTTCATATTCTTTAATTCAGTCCTATCTAATAAAAATCATGGTGATACCAAAGACTCTACGGGATCTTATTAGCAAATATTAATAAAACATTGGAGGAGGATAAAAGATCATGGACTCAGGCACATTTTAGGAAGCAAAAATCTGAACTCTAAAGTCATTTACTGTTGGTTGATAAAGATAAAACTTTTGAATGTTTGCAAGGTATTTGACCTAGAGTAATTAATTATACGTACATATTCTATTTCTTATTAGAGTAAGATTCGTGTCTGACTTATACCTGTGGTATGTCTCCTCATCATAAAATGCCTCGGCTATTTTTGAAAAATTTCCCTCATGGCTATGGACTTGACAAGCTTAAAGTCCTCTTCTATAATACATAAATAATTCTGAAGCCATACATTCTAGATATTTGCATATAAAAACTACCTAATGATTCATAATTGTTTGCTGCCCCTCCCTGGATGAAGATTATAATTTCATGACCCACTGATGACAGAATCAGCCAATTTAATGAAAACAGAAATGACTGAATTCTATTTCAGGCAGAAATTTTAAGAGCTAGAACATACTTCCTCTTTGTTATGAGTTCAACAACGTTTTATATGTTGGGTATTCCGGAGTTCCAGAGAGAAGGCGACACCAAGAAGAGCCACCTGATGATTGACACCCAGCATTGATCAAAAAAATGATAAAAAAAATGATCAAAAAATGATCTTTGCTGCTGCAGACCACTAAGATCCTAGAGTCATTGGTCACCGGAGTCTATCCTGACCTGCTTTTTTCTCAGTGTTCCGCCCTCCGTCTATAACTTCATTTGTAAATAAGATGCTTAAAATTCTATTGTTACTCTGTTAATCAGAAGGTATCATATTCTGTGTCTGACTTTCTTCCTTCGGGCTACATAGTGACTGATGCCGATTATTTTGTAAAAATAGTACAAAGGTTTATTTTATTCAATAGCCACTCCACTGGGATCCTAATTAAATAGAAAGCCAGCAAGGCAAGTTTTCTGTGCCCCATGTAAGAAAAAGGAAATACGATTGGCAGTTGAAAAGTACTAATTCCACCTGGAGTAATCCCAGGCATACAGTTGTCATTCAATAAATATTTGTGGGATGAACGGATAAAATATGACAACCATTCATTCAGTAACAGTGGCATGTAAATTGGTCTTTTTCCTACGCTATTAGTCAGTGCTCGTTGAGAATTAATTGTATAAGAAACAACCCCCAGGGGTGCCTGGGTAACTCTGTCAGTTAAGCATCTGCCTTTGGCTCAGGTCATGATATCGGGGTCTTCAGATCAAGCCCCACGTCAGGCTCCCTGCTCAGTAGAGTCTGCTTCTCCCTCTGTCGCTGCCCCTCCTCCCCCCCCCTCTCTCTCAATAAATAAAATCTTAAAAAAAAGAGAGAATCCCATAACTTCAGTGGCTTAGGAAATATATTTCCTTACTCCTAGATCTGTGGGATAGTTGCTATGGCTCTATTTCTAACTGTATGTCCAGTTTCGTTCTGCTCCACGTGTTTCTCAGCCTGAGACAGTGAATTCTTTCCTTATGTCAAACAATAGAAGCACAAGAGGGTAAACCAAGCAACTATAGCTTCTGTTTGCTATCTGTGCACATCTTACTGCTCAACACAAGACACAGAGCTAAACTCACTGTCAATGAGGACATATATTCTTGACCTACCTTCTTGAAAGTCACACGGCAGTGTGTGAACACAAAGTTATATTTTAAGGAGGGCATGAAAGAGATGGGACAAAAATACTATCTAACTCATTCCCCAAGGGCAACTTGTTTTTGAGTAGGAATTTTTTTTTTAATTTTTATTTATTTATGATAGTCACAGAGAGAGAGAGAGAGGCAGAGACACAGGCAGAGGGAGAAGCAGGCTCCATGCACTGGGAGCCTGATGTGGGACTCGATCCCGGGTCTCCAGGATCGCGCCCTGGGCCAAAGGCAGGCGCCAAACCGCTGCGCCACCCAGGGATCCCTTGAGTAGGAATTTAAAAGCACCAATAATAAACAGCAGCAACCCCCTCTACAGTACTAATTACCTCTGTTGGGAATTTTACATCAGTCTTAAGACTGGTCCATCAAGGATTGCTTAAACTCAACTTTTGTAATCGGTTGAAATTCTGAAATTGACTAATGGGTGACATGGGAATCTCTGCTAAGAATTAATGATCTTTTTTTTAAAAGTGAATTTTAAATACAAGTATTTGTGAACTTCTAAAATACATTGAGGGGTGCCTGGGTGACTCAGTTGGTTAAGTGTCTAACTCTTGGTTTCAGCTCAGGTCATGCTCAGGGTCATGAGATCAAGCGTGGCGTAGGGCTCTGTGCTCAGCAGGGAATATGCTAGAGATTGTCTCTCTCCCTCTCCCTCCACCCCTCCCCTGCTTGCTCAAGCTCTCTGCCTCTCTCTCTCTCTTTCTCCCTCTCTCAAATAAATAAATTAGATCTTTAAATATAAATATATTTTGAACATGACTTTGTAATGATACACATGTAACTGTAATTTGTATATTAATGAATTTGTATGATGGTGAGGACTAATTGTATGTGCAAACCTGGCTAGACCATGGCACTCAGAAATTATGTCAAACATCAGTCTGGAGGTTCCTCTGAATGTATTTTTTTTTGAAGATGAGATTGACATTTGAATTAGTAAGCTCTGAGTAG
This sequence comes from Vulpes lagopus, assembly GCF_018345385.1. Taxonomy (NCBI): domain Eukaryota; kingdom Metazoa; phylum Chordata; class Mammalia; order Carnivora; family Canidae; genus Vulpes; species Vulpes lagopus. The sequence continues at coordinate 165,377,242 of NC_054826.1, forward strand.
AGCAAATTACCCTCCATAATGTGTGTTAGCCTCATCCAATCAAAGGTCCTAAGAGAAAAAAGCTAAGGTTCTCCCAAAAAGAAGGGAATTTGACCTCTAGACTGCCTTTGGAGTTGAGCTCCAAAATTAGTTCTTCCCTGGGTCTCCAGTCTGCTAGCCGGTCTTGCAGATTTTATACTTGTCAATCCCTATAATTGTATGAGCTGATTCCTTAAAACAAATCTCTGTCTTTATCTCTGTATGTGTGTGTGTGTCTCTTTCTCTATCCCTGTTTCTATCTCGATCTTTCATACACACACACACACACACACACACACACACACACACACACATATACTATTGGTTCTGTTTCTCTGGAGAACTCTAACACAATGACTAACATTATCTATAAATGACAGAAAGGCATGAGATGGAAGATAGTTACAAATGCTATTAAGTTATGAAATGATTAATGCATAAAAATCTCTTATTTTAAACATGAAGTAAAAGTATCCAATTGTTTTTAATTGACAATCTAGGTGAAGAATGAAGATACAGTATATCATCAATTCTACATCAATTCTGCATCAATTTTTTTTTAATTATAGAAAAATGTTTAAAATATGTGTTGAATATAAAGGAAACAAGATAGGGTATCACTAGCAAAACATACATTTTGAGGACCACCTAAAAGGTGAATTGCAGACAGAATCAACTGACCAAAAACCAAAGAAAGGTATAGCCCTCAAACATGAGGAAAATAAAAAAATGTAAGTTCAAACAATTTTAGTGATTCTCAAGATTCAAAGTGCACAAAATCAGAGAAGATGTTGAAGAAATTATCTAAAAACGACCAGATATTTGGAACAGCAGGTCACCTTCTCTTCCTTTGCTCAGACTGAACAAGAAGCATCAGGGACATTGACGAGTCTACCAGTATGAGCATGGGTGTTTAATAGAAGAGCCAAGTAAAGGTGGTGTCATCCTCAGTTTGCAACATAAGCTGAAGGTAGGGGAGTAAGAATCAGGGAAGAGTGGAGACCAAAGAAAAATGGCTCCTCGGAAAGGAAATGATCTACAGTACTTCAGAAAGGAGGCAGACCTCTTTATTCTGATAATTGGTGGAAGCCTAAGGCAAGATCCTCAGTCCTTCTGTTGGTATTTTCTTCAATACACCCTACAGTGAAGCTTGCCTGTTGCATTCCCCATACAAATACGAAGCTCGCAGCCAGTCTAGCCAGTCAGATGATGGCTATTGGTGATACAGACCTACGTACCCTGAAAGAAGTAATTTCTTAATACCCTTAATAATAATCTACCACTATAGTCTTTCATCCCTACCCCAGTTGGCAAACCAAGTCTCACCACATTTTTAGAGAAAGGTAGTAAACCGAAAGACAATGAACAAGATAATATGTTTTTGTTATATTTTAAAAATGTTTTTCTCTAATTTTAAAGGATTTGATGCAGAAGGTAGAACTGATGATTATAATAGATGCATTCTTCATCTAGTCTCTATAAATGTCAATAAAAAGTGAATACTTTTACTTCATGTTTATTTTTTTTAATTTTTATTTATTTATGATAGTCACAGAGAAACAGAGAGAGAGGCAGAGACATAGGCAGAGGGAGAAGCAGGCTCCATGCACCGGGAGCCAGATGTGGGACTCGATCCCGGGTCTCCAGGATCACGCCCTGGGCCAAAGGCAAGCGCCAAACCACTGCGCCACCCAGGGATCCCTACTTCATGTTTAAAATAAAAGAACTTTTACATGCATTGATCATTCTGTAACTTTATAAACAAGGAACTATTGACTTTGAAAAAAAGGTAAGGAGGGGGATCCCTGGGTGGTTCAGGTTTGGCACCTGCCTTTGGCCCAGGGCGTGATCCTGGAGACCCGGGATCGAGTCCCATGTTGGGCTCCCTGCAGGGAGCCTGCTTCTCCCTCTGCCTGTGTGTCTGCCTCTCTCTCTCTCTCTTTCTCTCTATCATGAATAAATAAATCTTAAAAAAAAAGAAAAAGAAAAAGAAAAAAGGCAAGGAAATTCAGAAATAAATAGGAATTTTAAAATAATTTAATTGACATTCTCAAAAAATGGAGCAGATATATAGTGTAACAAAAAATATGTACTATAAAAAGAATCACTAAAATGAAAAAGTAACACTAGCTAAAATTAGAGAAAATATTAGAAGGGTGAAATAGAGAAAATAAATGGCTAAAGGACAAATTAATGGCATATAAAATAAACTCAAAGAAATTACCAAAACAAAAATCAAAAGACAAAAAAAAAATTGAAAGTCAGACAAATTAAGACTCATAGAGATCAATTCAAGATACCTAATATCCATCTAAAGTGAGTTTCAAATCAAACAATAGAAATAACTGATGAGAAGAAATAATAGAAGACCCGGAACTGAGATAAAGAAAGAGATAAAACATAAGATTAAAATTGTCCAGTGAATGACAACAGCATGAATTGAAAAAGGAAAAAGCAAAGGTATATCCTGATTTACCTAAGAATGCCAAGAATTTAAAAAAAAATAAGATGCTAAAATCTTCCTTCAAATTATCAAATTACTCACAAAGGAATAAGAGAAAGATTTTCATTAGAGTTCTGGGTACTGCTTATATTCTAGAATGAATAGAGTAAGTACTATCTTAAATCTTCTGGAAAAAAAAAAGGAAAACACCTTTGAAACTATAATTTCAAAAAAAAAAAACTATAATTTCATACTTAACCAACATTTTTGTTGAAGGAGATCAGGGAATGTAAATATTAACTCTAGACATTGTTAGAGAAAATATCAGTCTAAATATCAGCTACAAATCAAAGGTAATCATAGAAAGCCTAGAAATATAATGTATGATTAAAAAATAGCACAAGAATACTTCAAAAAAACTGAATTGAAAAAGGAGAAGAGGCAGTCTAACTTCTGCCTATAAAATTATTAGGCTCATAAAATATTACAAGCCATCCCTTGCAAACTTTTAGGATCTGATTGTTCCTGTGCTGCCCGACTTGTATCTGGTCCCTTAATTAGCCAATCTCTGTGATAGTAAGTTAAATGACAAAGACCTAAACCAACAGTGATTGAAAGATTAGTGCAGAGTAAAGGGGTTCCCAAGAGATGAAAGAGTTAGAATTCCAGAATGACCATGGAGGTCATTGCAGTGTGAGTATAAAGGACAAGTGGTACCACAAGACTGATTTACTGAATTCCATTTACTTAGGAAACACAGTAGAGGAGACAGGAGACACTAAAATATAGGGACAGTACTATAGGCTCCGGGGTCAAGGAATATGACCCTGGAAGGGCCACCAACACCAAACCACCTTCTACCCGGACTATTGATGAGCCCCTGAATTTGTCATGCACGCCCTTCTCGAATAAGAAGTCAGAGTCAGTGTAACAGCAGTGGCTTTAGTAGTAGTAGCAGTAGTAGTATTTCTATTCCCAATCCTGTGCCCTAGTTCCTGGAGGGAGCACAGAAGGAGCTACACTTAGGCAGAGACACAGTCATGTAGTGTTGACTGACTCCAGGTTTTGACTAATCTCAGATTTTGTGAATTATTGTCAGTCATTTATTATTGGAATATTTTGTATGTATGCAAGGACTAATCGCTCATTTCTGATTTCTGAACGTCATTTCAGTTCTTAGGAAATTACTTCCATTTCCCAGAATCCTGTAGTTAGTCTTCCTTGTCTGGATCCTCCTATCTGTAGGTACAGAGAGAGTTGGGCAGGGCAGGGGGAAGCTGGGGGGAGGCAATACAGACACAGGTAAATGACAAAGGAATCTATTTCAACTCTCCACAACTATTACAGTCAAGAGAGACATAGAACACCAAGATGTACCAACATTAAGTTTTTAGAATATATACAATGATGGGAAGTTTCCCAGGTAATTCCACAAAGAAAGCGTAAGTCCTGACAAGAGAATTGGACAGAGAATAATATATTCTGATCAAAGAGGATGTTTTTTTCAAGAAACACAAGGAGGGTTTAGCATTAGGAAAATTATTTATTATAATTTGGTACATTAGTGGATTAAGGAAAAACAATTTTTATCAATTTGACAATGTAAAAATCATCTGAAAAAATTTGGTTAAAAAAAAAAGTTAGCAAGCTCGAAATAGAAAGAAACTCCCTTTGTTTGGTTGTATCTGTAAAAGAGAACGTCCCAGCAAAACATACTTAAGAGGAAGTAGTCTTAAAATTATAATAATCTCAGGAACAAACTATAGATTCCAATTATTGCTGTCATTAAGCAATATCTGAATCTTACAGGGGATTCCAGAGAATGCAATAAAGTCCAAAAAAATAAAAAAAATAGAAAGCATACATATTTGAAAAAGCCAAAGACTGTCATAATTCACAGATGATATAATTTTCTATCAAGAAAATCCAGAAGAATTAATTTGAAAATTTCTTAAATTGAACAATGGCTTGTGGTATTGCTGGATAAAAAAAATTAATGTGTGAAAAAAAATCAATGACTTATATGATAGAATTTAACAATAAGAAAAAACAAGGAGAAAAGATAAATTAGCACCAAAAATATAAAACATGTAGGCATATAACTAATACACCCACTACTTATAGAAACAAAAAGGCAAATCTTTACTAATGGACATAAAAGAAGACTTACGTAAATAGACAAAGTTCATGAATGGAAGAACTAAATATCACCGATATGTAAATATCCTCGTGTTGCTCTGTAAATTCAATGCTGTCCCAAACATGGTACTAACTGAACTCTTGGATGACTCTGGCAAGCTAATTCCTCAATTCAAAAAGCAAGAAAAAAATTCATGAAGACAGGGAAGAAATGTTTGGAAAAGAGAAAAAAAACAAAACCTTGTGTATCTTAACCTTGTATCAAGCAGATTCATATTTACGGGAACTCCGAGTCACCTAAATCATGAGGCTGGAGGCCTCAAGTCCCACACAAAACCATCTTCACTCCTGATACCAGTTGCAAGTTCATGGGGTTTCCAAAACCACCCTTAGGATTGACAATGAGCAAAAAGGACTAACAGAGTTTATTGAAAACTATTCTACTCACATCATTCTTTGTTGCAGGAAAAGGATACAGATTAAAATCAGCCGCGAGAAGAGACACAGAAGGGAAGGACGTCTAGGCGTGGAGCCTCCAGTTGTCCCCTCTTCATCAAGTCACAAATAGCACGGCGGGGTGGTTGGCCATAGGTACAGAGTACTGTCAACCGGGGAGGCCAGCCTTCCGTGCCACGAGTTTTTATTGGGGCTCAGTCACATACCGCCTAGTGGCTCACTTCTATCTCTGGTCCTTCCTGGACGCGGGGTGAGCACCTTTAGTCAGCAGTTTCTCTGGAAGTGGTGTGTTGTGGCCCAAATCCTCCATCGCAGATCACACCGTTAGACGGTTCAGTGGCCAAAGCCCCCCATCCACACGGAGGCACTCCTATCCAGGCTGCTTTTTGCGTAAGGTTGAGTTTTCACTTATGCAATATAAAGATTTAGTGTATAGCGTTGGATTCAAATTGAGGAAATGATCGCCACGTATTCACGTAAAAGCACAGAAGTATGTCTGGGAAAATCTATATTAACTATGATCTGCGATAGATAAACTATCATCTGTAATGGATGAGCTATAATCCGTAATAGACACCAAACTGTGAGAACGGCAGAGGACTATTAGGGGTCAAGAACGTAAGGAAAATTGTTTTTTGCTCTTTGTGCCTCTAAGGTATTTGCATATTTGTTAACAGGAATCATTGAATAGATGGGCGATTTAAATAACTAATGAAAGATCCCCTCCACTTCTACTAAATAAATATGGACGTAATTCTAGACAATATTGAAATTAAGAGGAGCCACATGTTTAGCCTACCGGGGGTACCCCCGGGCACCCACCAGGCACTGGGCTTGCTGCCTCTCCTGGTGGAAGAGGAAACGAGCTGACTGCAGCTCCGCGAAGCTGTAACCGTTGTTATTACATATGGAACTTTCTTTCTTTCTTTCTTTCTTTCTTTCTTTCTTTCTTTCTTTCTTTCTTTCTTTCTTTCTTTCTTTCTTTCTTTCTTTTTCTCTCTTTGTCTTAATTATTTTTATCCATGGTCAAAGGCACAGGCTTGAGAAGGACAGAGGTTGGCAGAGAGTGCCCCCCAGCCACCCTCAAGGTCTCCCTTAAGAACTTCCCTTCCAAAAAAAAAAAAAAAAGAACTTCCCTTCCTAAATCCACCCTTTAGAGTCAGTGTTTCCCACCCTTGTTCTGCTTCTCTTAATAGGCTGAAAAGCCTCAGAGGGTGAATTCATCGACCTTAAAGTTGTCTCTCACCATTCAGGGTGAGCCACGAATTATACTCCCTGCCTACAATTCCATGGACTTCAGTCTCCGTGTCGTTTAATCTCTCCGTAGTCCCTTCGCTTTGCATTAATCCTATTGTCACTCTTAGTTTAGGGCTCCATCATTTCACTTCTTACTCTTATAGATGTTGTTCCCCAAGGAATCGGGATGGTGACATAAATAAGTGAAGCAGACAGCTACGCGAATATCAGGGCCTGGGGTGCCCGGGTGACTCAGCTGGTTAAGCGCTCGACTCCTAATTTCCTCCCAGGTCATGATCTCAGGGTCATGAGACCGAGCCCCGAGTCAGGCTCAGCATGGAGTCTGCTTGACATTCTCTCTCTCTCCCTTACCTTGCTTGCATGCTCCACTCTCTTCCTCTAAAATAAATACATAAATCTTTAGAAAAATAAATCGGGAATGATGCACGCCATAAGGAACCAAAGAATCCTTTACCTTTTTAAAAAGCATTCACATTCAAGGGGCTTTTTTTTGTCGTCTGAATGTTTGGTTTTGCATCAGGAGGCCTAGCTGCTCCTGTGGCCAGACTCTCATGACCTAGTTCATGACCTGTGGCCATGGTCTCCACACCATGTACTTTGAGTTTTCTATTTGGCTGCTGAACTCTCTGTCTAGAAATGAAAAACCTAATGATTTCAGTTCTCTACCCAAAAGTTTCCAAAGATTTAATTCTAAACCAAACTCAAAACCCCTCAACCTCACACCCAGTCCCATAACTATCTGACTTCCGAGTCTCTTCTCTGTGCTCCTCACCAGGCCTATGTCACAGTGCGATCCAGTCATCCTGAAGTGCGGTTGGACCATTCCGCGTCCTGTGCTCTGTACTACTTTTGTGACTTTCCTGGCTTTTTAGAGGCCTCCCCTGACTCCTCTACTCTGACGGAATCCTCTCGTTTACTGTCTTCTCAGTACCACCGACTTACCCCCCTCAAAGCGGTGCTCGTGGGCTGTACGCGGGAACAAGTTAGCTTTTCTACCTCTTGCACTAACACGTGTGCTCTTCAAGGTGGCCTCGACGTCGTGTTTATCTCTGTGGAAATGGCACCTGACACTTGACAGAGACTCTGCCAATCTCTGTTAGAAGCTAGAAGAACAATGGGTTGTTCTTCCAGCACAAGGTTTTTAGTAGGACAGGAATCAAGTGCTTTGTCCCCTGCAGGCTGTCTGGGTGCCGTTGGGTGACTTACAGGACCTCACCCGGCCCCGGCAGGACGCCTACACATGGCTACACGTGTGACTCACGAGGACACAGCCTGACACAGAAGCTGGTCGATAGGTGCAGGTTACGGTCGTGGTAACGGTGGTGGCAGAAATAGAGGTCACAGTAGTTTGGGTAACGTTTCAAAAAGCAAACACGGAAAAACATTTAAACATCGTCTCGGTTTGAGAAGCTGACTGTGATTCAAAAGAGACAGTAAAGCGCATGCACTTTCACTAGGTGCTTCTCATAAACCATGCACACGTCTTCCCGCCCCAAAGCAAACTCCTCGCATCACCTCCTTCCACAAGCCCGCCCCTCCCCAGGTGTCCAGCCACCACCCCAGCCCTGGCCGCTTCGGGAACGGGCGAGGACCTCTCGATTTCTTCTCCCTTAGCTCCCACGGCCAGTCAAGACCTGCTGCTCCAGTGCAGTCACTACCTCAGTGATGTCTCTACCCCTTGTCTTGCTAACTCTACCTGATCTTCTAAACAATAGAACCAGAAATGATACGACCCTTTGTCTTTCCCTCAGGTGCTTCCCATGGTGCAAACCCTCTCCCACTGCCTGAATGACCAGGCTCATGAGACCCACGAAACTGCCCTGGCCCGACCTCCCCTCACCTCCGGCCACTTCCACCTTTCTACCCCGGCCTCACCAGGTTATGATTCTTTCTGTTCCTCCCATCTACCTTGCTCCTCCTCACTATCAAGTCTTCACCCAAGCCATTTTCTTCTCTAAAATAAGCTTTCCGAGCCTCCCTAGCCGGGCTGTCTACCACTCATTATTCAGGTTTCACATGTGTCATTTCCTCCTGGACTCCTTCCCTGACAAACATCCCCGCCCCCTGTGGCTCATACGCCACAACCCCCCTGATCCACTCCACCGTATCACCAAGGCCTGTTCACTTGTCCTCCTCTTCTGCTCCATTACCCTGTGATCCTATGAAAGCAGAAACCAGGTACGTCTCACTCACCATCGTATCCCCAGTGCTTATCTCAGTACCCGCTACGCTTAGTAGGATTGGCGGTTACCCACGCATGATAAAAATAAATGAATGAATGAGCAAGTGAGGTGTATTTTTAAGCCTATTTTGAAGCTGTGTCTGAGCCAAACCGGTGGGTGTAAAATCCTTTGTCTGTTCCAGGCTCTGTGATGACCCTGGAAGAATCACTGAATTCCTGAGTTTTCATAGTGGTCTATAGCTAGTCTGTTTGAAGTTCAGAAGTTCTATGAAGTCCTGCAGTGGGAAGTATAGCAACTCCCCTCTCCTCAGCAGTAAGAGACTTTTTCACACTTTATCTATTCGACTAGAAGTGCTGATTCTTTCACTGCCAATGTCTTCTTCAACTGATTGGTTTTATTTTTCATAAACTCAGAATTACTTTTCTAAAACTCTATTTATTTGATTCTCCTTTTCAGCCCTCTGTCTTTAGAATGCCACTGGTTTTTATTACTATTATGATTGGTGAAACCAGCCAGCTATGATGACTGGGTCAAAGTCTTCATATTTAGCTTAGATATTCAAACTTTTCTTTTTGATTTAAAAAGAAAAGAAAAAGTATATTCCTACACACACATCAGTGATTTGATGCATGTGGAATGACACTACTGCTGCCATCTATAATGCCTTTGAAGAAAACCCAGGAAAATCTATTTTCTATCTCTATTATTAGTTTGCAATGAGAGGAATGCTTAGGTTTCAGTGATGAAAATCAAATCCTTCCCAAAAGTTTTGACATTATCCACTTTGGAGGATAAATAAATTGACAATTCATCATAAAGAAAAAAAGCATATGGACTTTGGAATCTGACAGAAATTAATGAAATTGGGATCATGGCTCTGGGACTTCTTCACTGTGTAAAGTTTGGTATTTTAGTAAACGCTCTAGGATTCATTTTCCCTATTTATTTCTTTTAATGGCTTACCATAGCAGGCATACCTACAATAGAGATATTTTGAGTGTTAATTGAGTAACGCTCATCAAGTGCTACTCAATTTGCTATTGCACATGGCATGAGTATATAAGTAACAGCAACTGTTTGCAATGAGGCAGCATCTTCACAGAGTTTATAGCAAGAATATGCTGTTATATAATCTGAACCTGAATGATACACATTGATCCTGGTAATCTTTGCAAACAGCCCTTCGATGAAGTATACCCTGGGTGCTTTAAGGTTAGAACATCAGTTTTCCCATCTTTACTTAGGGCGGTCCAAGTATGACTGCAAAAGTTATAACTAACATTCAAAGGTGCCTGCTACAGGAGACATGACAATCCTTGGCTTTCAGCTTTCAAGACCATCTGCTGTAAGGTGATGTGATTATTGTAACTTTTCCTGAACTTCATACTTGTGAACTTAAAATGACATATCCCCCCAGTATGGCCCTGTTTCTAAAGGAATTTGCTTAAATCTTGGATCTGAAAGCAGAGTACTACTAGAATACTGCTCAGCTTGAGCTAAGCATTTGCAAAGGCCTGAAGATTTTCTAGAGTTGGCACTTCTCACCTGCTGACTCAGATGGGAAACACTCTACACAAGTATTGTGGCCAAGATTTCTACTTAAAAGATGCTTTTGTAATTTTGCAAACATTTAATGAAATGGCATTTCTAAGTTCTTTACTTGAATGGCTAAAAATGACAAATTTTACTCAAAAAATTGTTGGTCAGAGCAAGGCATTTTAATTATCAATAGCTGCTGTTTGACAAATCACCTAAAACAATGACTATGCCAGATGCTAGGTGACCAAAATGACTCTTATAGAACCCCTTTCCCTTAAGTGCATGTGGAATCTGTGACTTCCTTCTAACCAAGGGTAGACAGCAAAAGCAATGAGATATCACTCTCTTGATTTGGTTTATTATATGGCAAAGGTGATAAGATGTCACCTTTGATTATGGTAAATTATAAGACTCTGCCTTAGCAGATTGGAGCAAGAAGTAAATAGCTACATCGTGAACTCCCTATGGAGAAGACCATGTGGCAGGGAATTGAGAGTGGCCTGCAGACCTGGGGGAAGTCTTTATCCAACAACCAATAAAAAACTGAACCCCGGATGTGGAGCTGCAAGGAAATGAAAACAAAATGAGCTCCAAAACAAGAATGAGTTGCCAAAAACAAGAATGAGCTCCAAAGTAGATACTTTGATAGTCAAGGCTCAGATGAAAAGGAAGTTTGTCCAATACCTTCTTTACAGCATTGTGAAATCCTCTTCAGAGTACCCAGCTAGGTTATTACCTGACTCCTGACCCAGGGAAACTGTGAGAAAATAAATGTCTGTTGTTTCCAGCTGTTAACGTTGTGCTAATTTGTTTTTTATATAATAAAAATACAGTGACTTGAAATGAAAAATATTTATTATTTATCATCTTTCAAGGTTGACTTGGGTTCATGTAGATTCAACCAGGCTGATCACGTGGTTGCTTTCACCTAGGAGGTCAGAATAAAACATATGGGATGATCTCATACATCCCCTCCACTCTTCTCTCTATATCTCTCTGCTGGAAGAGTTAGATGTCTTAATGGCATTTAGAGGTCTAAGATAGAGAAAGTTTAAGCTGTCAAATCTCTTTTGTCAGATCCCTGGAATCAGACGTCCTAGGGCCTCCCTTCTGCCTACTATATTGGTAAAAGCATATCACAAGACCATTCCAGGTTCAAGATAGGAAAATGCACTCAGATTCTTAATGTAGGAGTATCATGAACATCCCAGAATGGGAGAAATTGTTGCTGGCAATATCTGCAGACAATTTGCTAAAACCCACCCTCTGGCCACAATGACACCTACACTACGTGCAGAAGTTTCTCACACCCACTAAAGAATCAGAAATCTTATCCAATTAGGAGACTGGGTTAAAAGTTCAGTATCTTATGATTCATATTCAAGTCTGGATAAGGCTCTTCTGGTATGGACCTCATAAAAATGTAGACTTGTAATCCAAAAAGAAAAACTCAGCCCAGAATGGCATGATACTAGTTCTCAGAGCACTCTACTCTTGAAGAAAAACTGGGACTCAGTTCTGTTCCCTTGGAGTGATTTCAATGTCTCCCAACTCCATCCTTAGACTCTGTCTCTCTTTTCTGAACCATCCTTCCTTTTCTATAAGAAATGTCCAATATTTGTAGCTAAGTGGCTCAGTCTTCATCCTGCCCAAAGAAAGGTAGAGGCCCATGAGTCCCTTTTCATTTTAAACTTTGCCACTTTTTCATCCAATCTAATTCAGCTACCTTAAAAAAACACTGTGTTTCCATGGTATTAAATTATAATCCACGACATTAGAAAAATGCCACAACCACAAATCTCTTCAAGGGTCTTCTCTCCTTTGGGTTGAGACTCAGGATGCCCTTGGATAATATCTTTAAAGTCCTTTGAAGGCTTTTGTCTGGTTGAAAGGGACTATAGGGAAGGGGCAAGCTGGAGGAAGAGTAAGCACCTTGTCTCATCTGATTCCTTGAGTTTAGCTAGATATCTATCAAATCATGCTGAACACTTGTGAATTCAACCTGAGATGTAAGAAAAGACTTGCTGGAACTCTGCAAGTAGAAAAGTGATTTTATGCAAGGTAGGAGGTGTGAAGAAGTGCATCTGGAGTGATATAACAGAAGGTAAATGGTGGGGGAGGGAGCCTCCCTAAGCGGGCTACTGGAGGATGATATAGCTCCCCAGTGCAAAACTGGAACCCTTAGAAATGTGCTCCAGCGAGAGACATCCCTGCCTGAAAGGTGCTCCAGTGGTGAAATGGGGCAGATTCCTAGCTGGGAAAATGTGGTCTGAGAGTCACAGAAAGAACCAGAGTGCCTGAGCAGAGTGGGTTCCCAAGCATTGGAGCCCTGAAACTGGTTATCGTCAGCAAGCCCTGGAGCAGGCTCTCAGCTCGATTGGCCATAAACCATTAGCCCTGGTCTGATTGGGTGACCACTTTCCTGCAAAGGACAGAAACTTGGGCACCCTCCACCTTCCCCTGGGAGGGATGGAGCAGGTGTGTGCAAAGTAGGCCACAGCTCTCAGGGCAGGGACCCAGTAGAGGACAGTAACAGGGTGACCCTCACCTTCCCCCCAGATAATCAGCAAAGGCAGTTCTAAGAAGGAAGCACATTGCAATACAAGCCTTTATCAAGAAACTAGAAAGTCTCAAATACACAAATTAAGCTTACACTTAAAGGAGCTGGAGAAAGAACAGCAAGTGGAGCCTAAACCAGGAGGAGAAGAGAAAGAATAAAGATCAGAGCAGAAATCAATGAAATAGAAACCAAAAGAGCAGAAGAACAGATCAACGAAACTAGAAGCTGCTTCTTTGAAAGAATGAATGAGATTGATAAGCCCCTGGCCAGATTTATCAAAAAGAAGAGAGAAAGGACCCAAACCAATAAAATCATAAATGAAAGAGGAAAGATCAGGACCAACACCTAGGAAATTCAAACAATTTTAAGAACATATCACAAGCAACCATGTGCCAACACATTAAGCAATCTGGAAGGAATTGCTGCTTCTGGAAACTTATAACGACCATAACTGAAACAGGGAGAAATAGAAAACCGGAACAGACCCCTAAGCAGCAAGGAAATTGAAGCAGTCATCAAAAATCTGCCAACAAGCAAGAGTCCAGGGTCAGACGGCTGCCCGGGGGAACTCTACCAAACCTTTAAAGAAGAACTAATACCTGCTCTTCTCAAGCTGTTTCAAAAAATAGAAATGGAAGGAAAACTTCCAAACGTGTTCTATGAGGCCAGCATGACCTTGATCCCAAAACCAGAGGAAGGCCCCACCAAGAAGGAGAGGAGGACAGACCACTCCCCCTGATGAACATGGACGCCAACACTCTCACCAAGATACTAGCCAAGGGGATCCAAGGGTGCAGTAGAAGGATCATGCACCATGACCAGGTGACATTTATTCCTGGGCTGCGGGGGTGGTTCAACGTCCACAAATCAATCAACGTGCTCCATCAGACTAACGAAAGGAAGAACAAGAACCATACAATCCTCTCAACTGATGCAGGGAAAGCATTTGACAAAGTGCAGCCTCCTTCTTTGATTAAGACTCTCCACAGTGTAGGGATAGAGGGGACACAGCCTCAGTATCATAAGAGCCGTCCATGAAAAGCCCACAGCAGATATCATTGTCAATGGGGAAATAGTGGGAGCCTTTCCCCTTGGGTCAGGAACACGGCAGGGATGTCCACTGTCACTACTGCTGTTCATTGCGGTACTGGAAGTCCTGGCCTCAGCCATCAGACAACAAAAAGAAATAAAAGGCACCCAAATTGGCAAAGAGGAAGTCAAACTGTCTTCACAGAAGACACGATATTCTATATGGAAAGACTCCACCCCAAGGTTGCTAGAACTCACACAGCAATTCAGCAACGTGGCAGGACAGAAAATCAGGCCCAGAAATCAGTGGCATTTCTATACACTGACAATGAGACAGAAGAAAGAGAAGTTAAGGCGTCGATCCCATTTACAATTGCATCGAAAACCATAACGTACCTAAGAATAAACCTAACCAGGGGTGAAGGATCCGTACTCTGCAAACTACAAAAAAACGTATGAAAGAAATTAAGGAAGACACAAAGAGATGAAAAATATTCCACGCTCATGTGTTAGAAGAACAAATATTGTTAAAATGTCCGTCCTGCCCAGAGCAATCTACATATTGAATGTAATCAAATTTTCCTCTTTAGTTTTCTTTTTCTCCTTGTCACTCTGTCCTCATTAGCTGAAGCTACAGTGCCTTGCAGTTAGCAATAACCAAGCAAAAGTTATGTTTTGGGCCTAAAACTTATATAGCTAACCAAGCTCTACAAAATAGAGGTTAGGAAAATGTAAACCCTCTGCCACAATGTAATATAAACATACTCAGGTAATCATCGCTTTTTCTACAAGAAAACTGAGTTTCAAGAAGATTAAGTATCTTGCCCAAGATTTCATCGAATTCTGTCTGTGTCGTAAGCCCATGCTTTTCTCCTCTTCTTTCCTCCTGGGTACCACAGTGCCCCCTACAAACAAAGGTGCTCTGCAAAGTGGGAAACTTGTGAGTCTAGCATTGAACAGATGCATTGAACATAGAGTGAGAGGTCTACGGTCTTTTTAGTAGTTGAACACAACTCCTCAAGGCACTAGTCTCTTATGGAACATATCACTTTTGATTGCACTTGCTACGGCATCCCTCATTTTCTGTGACATTATAAATCCCATTACAATATATCAGTTCTTAACTATTCTATGCCAGTTTCCTTCCCTCTCAAGAAAAACATATCGAGGATAGAGAAAAATAAATTCCATTTAACAGAATATATTGCCATCTTTTCCTGGGTGTTTACTATGTGCATCCAACAATTCTATATCTAAAAAAATTTATATATAATAACTTCACAATGAAGGGCTACGATCACTTATCATTACCACTCAGAGTGGCATAGAAAGTAAGATTTTCCCAAAAAATCCAGACAGGCAACAAGATAAGTAGTGTTATTTCCAAAGGCTAGAGTAATGAAATTATTGTGCTTAGGTAGTTAATTTATCTGGATATACCACCAGTAAACAAGAGCAGGAGAAAGAACCATAGATCTTCACCAAATATCACTTAGGAAGCTCTCAAAAAATTTAGCTTCCTGATTAATGCCTTTAGAGATTCTGATTAATTAGTTGCATCAGTCATGGGTTCAGTAAGGATCAAAAGAAGTGATTCAACGAGTTTATGAAGGGACTATTTTAAAAACCAAATTAATACACAAAAAATTCTATGATTTTACATCATAATTTAAATACAACATCACAATTTAAAATAAAGTGCCCTAAAAACCACATTGGCACCTAAGACAAAAGGAAAAATAGGGAATAGTGATCCTGTCTTTATTTAAAAATTTGATACTGTGTTCACCATGCATTTTTTTTTCATTATTTTGATTTTTTAAAAAACAGTATAATAAGATATCATCTATCCTGATTACTGAGTTTTTACGGCATATTCCTTTCCCTTAAATTTTATACTCCAGGCATGTGCCTGAGTCTGCTCACACCACTTGTGTCCTTACTATAAAGTATGATGTCACCAGACCAGCACAGCACCACTTCTGATTCCTTAGATTCACATCACAGCTTTACTATTTTTCAATCCTATGGCTTCAGATTATTTACTACACCTCTTTAAGAACTTATTTCATTCACATATTGAGAATTAAATAAAATGATCCTTATGAAATACTACAATGTCTACATAAAGTAAGTTCTTAATAAATATGAGCTAGTGTTATGTGTGGAGTTCTAAGTTAATTTGACTAATTGAGGAAGGATAATTCTTCCTTTTATGGTCTTATGGACTAAACTAAAGTATTTGTTTAGAATTTTAGATAGTGCCAATGGCAACAAAGAAAATCTCTACTTGCGTCCTCCTAAGAGGTCTCATTCCAGACAGACTAGATCTATCCAATAGCACTTTCCAAAATGATGGAAATATCCCATAGTCTATACTGTCCACTATGACAGCCACTAGCCATGGGGTTTGACATGTGGCTACTGCAACTGAAAAATCCCAAGTCTTTATTTCATGTTAGTTGACTTAAATTTAAATAGTCATATGTGGCAAGCAGCTAATTTATTGAACAACACGGTACAGACCCCTGAGTCTATTAATTTACTTTTTTTATATCATAAGGATAAAGGAGAATCAATGTGAAAGTATATACTGAAGGCTTGTCACAAAGGAGTTGTCCACTAAAGGCTATTTCCCCTTATCTAAACTCAAAGGAGTAGCATTTTTTTTTTTTTTTTTTACCACTCCAGCTTTTCCTGATTTTCCCATAGACATTATATCCAAAGTTTGCAGTTTTTGCAAAGGACTCCAAAATGGGAGCCACAATCCCACGAATGCATAAGATGACCCATTGGGGCACCAGAAGGAAACAGAGTTAGAATGTATGATATTAATTTTTAATAAAAATATGAGGAAGGGGTGCCTGGGTGGTGTAGTCAATTGAGTTGTCTGACTCTTGGTTTCAGCTCAGGTCATGATCTCAGGTTGTGGGATCAAGCTCTGTGTCAGGCTCCACAGGAGCATGGAGTCTGCTTGAGATTCTCTCTCCCTCTGCACCTCCCATTTGTGTGCTTCTCTCTGTCTCTAAATTAAAAACAAGCACATCTTTTTTAAAAATCAAAATATGGGGGAGAAATTAAGTTTTATAATATCTAATAAATGGATGGGACTGCCTCTACCTCACCCTGCCTCACTCAATCTGCGCTTCATTCAGTCCTCAATCAATCTGAATCAATCAGAAAATCATCCCCAAAAAGAATAAAAACTCCATAAGACCTAAACATTGACAGTGGTGTTCTCACTGGATTGTTTGTATATTCTATATACAGGGAGAGAGAGAGGGTCTCAAGCAGACTCCACGCTGAGCATGGAGCCTGACATGCGGCTCATCTCGTGACCCATGAAATCATGACCTGAGCCAAAGCCAGGAGTCAGACACCTAATCGACTGTGCCACCCAGGTGTCCTTGGTTAATTGTATTTTTAAAATAAAGATTTTTAAAATAGTAAAATTTTTACAATACTATGTGATAAAATGGGGGCATTGACTGTAGAAATTTTTGCCATTATACTGAAAAGAGTTGTTGACCCTAAAGATGAATTACATGTTTTTATTTTATAGAAGACAGATGTTCCAAATTTGCTGATTTTTTTTTTCTGGTATGATAAGTAGCTGTCAGGTTGCTGCTGCCTATCAGATCTTTTTACTTTTTATCAGATCTTTAAATAAATTAATAAGCTCTTTGACTTCATCTCTTTGAGGTAAAAGTAATATTTCAACAATAAGAAAATGCTTTTTGAAAGAATTTCTTGCTATGGGGAGAGTATTTGGGAAAAAGATGCTTAGAATTGCTTCCATCCTTCTTTGGTGTTGCTGCCAAAAAACACTGTATGCCACCCATAAAAACATTCATATCTGCAGACTCCAAAACCTCAGCAATATAATTTTTTAATTGTCTTAAAATTTTCACAAATGACATTTTAGTGGATTTGAAACTTCTTTTTAAAAATTTAAAAGTATAACATTGTATAGTTAGGCTAAAAAAACCTAATTGAATCAGGAAAGGAAAACATTAACAAGATGAAACTCAACATAAACTTTCCATAATTGGTGCTTCTTCAAAATCTTGTGTAATATTTTTAATAGAATACTTCATGGCAGCTTCTTGTTGTTTGGACTTATAAATCTTTTTTAACTACAACAGTCATAAAAATCAGGAATTCAAAAAAAATGAAACCAGAATTAGACCTTTACGTTGCTATGTCACAAAACATTAAAGAAAGATTAAAACTCAGTGAGGCGTATTCAATCACATTGCTTTCCCCCAAATCTAATGCATTTATATATTGATAATATTTTAGTGAGTAAAAGTGATTTTATATCTTTAACATTTACCTCATTCTTTTAAAATGTCTTTGTAAATATTATAAAATATTTGTACCATAACACATGTTTTTAAAGAAATATATAAATAATCATATATTGGGAAGGTCCAATTTCTTTACTGAAGTCATCAAAAATGCTTGAATGTTAGATAGTTTATTTCTTACTTCACTCTGTATGTTTTGAGTTGCTACTTAGGTTGAGAGAGCCTTGGCATATATAAATTATCAGTCTTTAGGACATTGGTCACCATATAAGAATAGTCAATAATAAAACTATGTATCACTTATCAAATGCTATGCCAGAAATTATATTGGTGCTTTCCAGTATAGTATAAGCTTCCAAGGAATATTTTGTTTAAACCTCACAGCATATCTACGAGGTAGGCAATATGATCCTCTGATGATATGCCAAGAAATTGAAAGTCAGAGCACCTAAACAACTTTCTTAAGTTTGTAAAATTAGTTAAGTGACAAAATTGTGATTTAAATACATTTTTTTTTCCGGATCTGAATACTAATATTACTAATAAAATAATTGTAATAATGTCTAAAATTACATGCCAGTGTTGTAAGTGCATTGTATCATATAATCCTTAAAAGAATTCTACTAAATAGATGCTATTCAAATTACTCTATTCAGTACCTAGAGTTTAAAATAGATTTTAAATAAGTAGCTCAAGCTGGTACCTGATAGTTGGTAGAGGTAATATCCAAGCCCTAGAGACTATCTCTTAACGTGTACCCTGCTGGTCCCTAAAGACTGTGCGCTTCCCAAAATGGCACCCTTCTTCTTACAAATTGATTGACACCAACAATATTATCATTGTTAAACTCATCATCCTAAGTTCATTCCTAGGTTTTCATACTTTAAATGAATTCTTCAAAAAGTTATGATTAATGAAGATTGTCTATTTACAAATGCCTTAACGATCTACCCTTTGTAGCTTTTTTTTTTTTTTTGCTATTGATTGAACGGTCTACAAGGGAAATGGGATATAAGATGCAGATACACATTTTGCTTACTGTGACGAAAATCCCTCTGCTAAATATTGAGGAATCCTAAGTTTAAAACGGTCTGTGCATTTCCCCAGGGTCTGTAGAACACTTACTGTGACTGTGTGGTTTCATTTCTGCTGAAAGAAAATTTAGTCTCAATTCAGTGATTATAATGCTATGTTGTATTAATAAGCCTCCTATTATGCTAAACCAGCTGGACACACTTGACTAACTCTGGAAGGCAGTGGATGAATATGTTAGCTGTCTGGCCCCAGTTCTAGCTTTCCATCTGTGAGTTGGCCCCATTTGCTGATACTGCTACTTGGGAGGTTATTAATAAATAAAGTTACACAAGTGTTTATAAGAGCAGTAGGAAGGTGGGCATAGAAGGGGAAGATAGCGAAGGCATTTGGAAATACAACTGTCACTATTTATTAGGCTTTTCAAACTTAGACCTCTTAGATCTGAGAAAAAGCTGGGGCTCCGGATAAAAGAGTTATAGGAAGATTTTCACTCACTTCAGTTTAATTTAACAAATACTGATTCACTGCCTCCACTAGGAACTAATCCAAATGAGATCTTTTTCTTCAGTAACACTGTATTGTTGGGTAAAACCACAGACTAAGTAACCCTGGATGTGACCTCTCAAATAAATCTCTGGGACCAAATGAAGCAAGTCCAGGACTTTAATTTTCTTTTCTTTTTTCTTTTCTTTTTAGATTCCCGTTCATTTTCTCCCTCTCTCTCTATTTATCTCTCTCTCATACTATTTTACCTATTTAGCTATCAATCTTATTTATAAAGAATAATTAAACAAAGATAGTGAGGGTAAATACTCAAGTGGTTTGATGTCTTTTTTCAAAAACAAAGATGTCTCTTGAGAAGAATTATATCATTAAACAAGAGTGAAAATAACCTTAATTGTATATTAAAATACTTCATGGGGAACCCTGGGTGGTGCAGCGGTTTGGTGCCTGCGTTTGGCCCAGGGCGCGACCCTGGAGACCCAGGATCGAATCCCACGTCGGGCTCCCGGTGCATGGAGCCTGCTTCTCCCTCTGCCTGTGTCTCTGCCTCTCTCTCTCTCTGTGACTATCATAAATAAATAAAAATTAAAAAAAAAAAGAGTTGGACACTCAAAAAAAAAAAAAAAACTTCATGTACTTTACAAATAATATTAGTTCTTATTAATGGTCATATTGACAATGTCCTGTCATATATTATAGAAATATATGGATTCATTAGATTGTGGAGAATATTATGTGAACATCTGGTACAGTCAAAAAGAGAATAAAGATGTTCTGATTTTCAGGGACTTGCAATGCGAGCAAAAGCTTTACTCACAAGGCCCTTTCTTATAATGAGATTTCACAAAATTTTCATTAAACACCTATGAGAATCCACTATATATATGTCAAGCAGAACTCTGAATATTTAGCAAGAAAAAATGCAAAAGCATATGTTCACAAGATTATGTGGTCAGTGTGATAATAGAGGTAAAATCAAGGGAATATGTTACCATGGATTCTAACAGATAATGTGTAAGAAAAGTTGTGAGACAAGACTTCAAAGAAGAGCAGAGTTAATCTACTCCTTTAAGATAAAGAAGTTTACTGGCAGGGGAAAAAAAAAAAGAAAAGAAAAATATTTGGGGCCCAGCAAAGCCGAGAGATATGATAAATAACATTCATAGAGCAGCTGCCCGACATTATACTGAAATCCTAAGAATGAGCTAGCTCATTAAATCCCAACTTATTACCTAGGGGTAATCTGATTTAAATTGTAAAAACAAAGATGCTAAATCTCAGATAGGTTAAGCAACTTACCAAAGATGTGAGAACTAACAAACTGTAGTGCCATTATTGACACCAAGAGAGTAGGACACCATAACCTATGCTTTTGTTTGTTTCAAGTTTTTCTTTAAATTCTAGTTAGCTAACATATAGTGTAATACTGATTTCAGGAGTGGAATTTAGTGATTCATCACTTACACACGACACGCAGTGCTGATGACCAAGTGTCCTCCTTGGTGCCCATCACCCATTTAGCTCATCTCCCACCCACCACTTTTAAATAATACATTATGCTGCTTCCCAAAGGTCCTGAGATGTAAAAGAGCATGACGCTTCCAGGGGAGCATTAAGGAAGTCAGTGAGGTACTTGCTCAAAATAAAAACAAAAACAAAAACAAAAAAACTCAACCTAACAAACAAAAAACCATCTATCTATCTAAAATCGGTTAACTGTATCTCTGATGTTGTTTAGTCTTGGTTTCTGAGAAAGTAAGTACTCGAGACACATTATGATTACATTTCTATTGTTTTGTACCCAGCATGAGACTCTAAATTCCTTGAAACATAAAGACTCATTTTTTTTTTTTATCTCTACTTCTTATGGGTACTGAATAAAGTGTAAAATTCCCTTTTTTTTACCTTTTTCACCTATCCAGGACCTATTTATCCTCTTTCCAATAAGAAATCACTACTCTCATCTTAATCCATGAGTTTGGTGAAGCTGACCTCACTCCAGGGGGGACATAGGAATCAACCAGGAAAATAAGATTATCACGTACCTCTAAACACAAAGATTGGTTTCACAGATGACATATGACCCAATCACAGCCAATGAGAAATGCTCTCAGAGTTTGTGCAGGTGTATTGAGAGGAAAGAATTACTCTTTCTGCTCCAGTTTATGACCGAATAATATGCAAGGGATGAGTTACTGTTAATTATCTTGCCACACATTTTGGCAACGATTCTTATTCTGCCTAAGTATAAAAGTAGTAATGAAGAAAGATATAGGACATGTTTGAGTCCCAATGGGGGATAGTAATTGAAACTAACTCAACTTGGGAGTTTTAGTTATGGAAATTAATACAAATGCTCTTTGTGTAAGTGAGTTTAAGTATGACTTTATGTAGCTTAAAACAAAAGAAATTTATTATTTCATGGTCTGGAGGCCCAAAGTCCAGAATCAGTATCACTGGGCCAAAATCAAAGGGTCAGCAGCTCTATGCTTCCTCTGGGGGCTCTAGCATTCCTTGCTTCTTCTGCTTCTTGCTGATTCTTGACATTCCTTGACTTGTGGCCACATCACTCCAATCTTCAAGGCCAACATCTTCAAGTCTCCTTCTGTCCTATCTTCATATCTCCTTTTCCTATCTATGTGTAAAATCTCTCTGTGGTTCCTTTTCATAAGGATATATGCATTGTTTTTAGAAGTAATAATAATAATGATAGTAATCATCTCTCCCTATCAAAATCCTTAACTTAATCATAACCACAAAGGCTCTTATTTTGCCATTTAAGGTAACATTTACAAATTCCAGGGATTGGGGCATGGATATCATTCAGGGAGGCATTTTTCGGCCTATTATAACTCCCAATGGCCCCTATTTCTCATAGTCACACACTTGTATAATATTCTCCTTGAGTGGTGGTTGGACCAGGCAATTGGCTTCTAATAAACAGATTAACGGGAAAAGTCATATACTGGTATCTCTGTGATCAGAGAATAAAACACCTTGATTTCCACCTTCTGACCTTATCTCTGTGATCAGGGTATAAAATACCTTGATTTCCACCTTCTGATCTTCTCTCTTCCCATTGCTTTCTTGGTTTACATATCTCGATGAAGCAAACCCCTTGCTGGATAGGCCCGTGTGGCAAGGAACTCAGGGAGGCCTCCGACCTATAGTCCCTGAGAATGTGAGGCTCTCAGTCCAACAGCACATGCGGAACTGAATCCTTCCAGCAGCTCTGTGAATAACCTTGGAAGCAGAATCCTTCCCTAGCTGAATCTTTTGATGAAAATCCTTTAGCCAAAATATCGATGGTAGCCTCTGAGAGATCCTAAAGCAGAGGAGTCTGTTAAGCCATTCCCAGATTCTTGACCCAAAGAAATTGTTAGATGGCAAATGTTGTTTTAAGTCACTAAGTTTTCAAATAATTTGGTAGGCAGTAACAAATAACCAACAAGGCACTCAGTGAATAGTCATTGAATAAAGTGGTAAAGGAGCAAGACTTCTCGGTGTGAACAGTTGGCCTATGTGTGACAGAACATGGGTAAGAACGGGAGAAAGGTATGATCTTGTAAAAGATTCTGGTGCAGTAATCAATCAGGGACAATGTGTAATGTCACATTAGATGGTCTACTGTTCTATGTTACCGAACGAACAGAGCTTCTCCGAGCATAAATTAAAAGTAAGTTATCTACTATAGAGTCTATCTGCAGGGAAGCTTTGGTCAACGTAGAAAAAGCCTGAAGAAACTGATTCTGTGTGTTTTGATAAGGATGCAAATGTGTTCTTTATTTTCTGAAAACCTGTATATCTGTCTGCTATTGTTATGTAACAAACACAAAAATTTCTGTGACGAATAACAATAACCTTTTTTTTTACTAATATATCTATTGTTTGAATGGGTGGGTAGGAGATTAGTTGATCTAGATGAGTTTCATCTGAGCAGCTCTAATCTGTAGGTTAACTCTCAGTCTGACCTACAAACACCTCATCTCCTGGAACTAGTTGGCTCCAAGGACATATTCTTCTCAAGACACTGGCAAGAGGACAAGGAAAAATAGTCACCAGCTCTTAAGTAGAGCTGCCAGATAAAACATAGGAGGTCCAGTTAAATTTGAAATTCAGATAAACAACAAATAGTTTTTAGTGTGAGAAATTACATGGAACATACTTACATAAACCATCTGGGACGTTCTTATACTAAGATATGGTTTATCTGAATTTCAAATTTAACCGAACATCCTGTAGTTTTATTTGCTAAATCGGGTAATCCTAGCCTTAAACCATCGGTGTAGAACTGCTGTACCATTGCTTCTATCCAAATTTTTTAAAAAAAAACAAAAACAAAAACAAACAAAAAAAAAGCACAAATTTTATTGGCCAAAGAAAGCCAAATGGCAGAGCCCAAGATAAAAGGTCAGTACACATATGCCTTGGAGAGGAGGAAGTGAATATTTTGCGTGACAATCTCCTCCTCTACCATGATTTGTCAAGCCTTGCAAAAAGATCAATAAAGTGTAAGCTAGATATTTTAAACTTTTTTTTTAGTTTTGAAAAACTTGTGCATGATATGTTAGCATTATAAAATAACATTGTAGGTTCCATAGGCTATAAAGTAAAACTAGTCTATCGTGGATCTTATGTTTTATAGAAAAGGTAATATGCAAATATTTTGTCTACTGACAAATATTTCAGTAGAACTTCAATACCAATTTCCTAAAATAATAGCATTTTTCAATTTCAATTCCTCCATGCATAATTTTATGCCTCTTTGTATTAAAATAGTTCTGCGTTTACCTGAATACTTCTTTATCATACCTAGCTACGGTGCAAATTTCTGTTTTATGTCTTGGTTAGAGAACCTATTCCAAGAACAGCTTCAAACATCTTAACATGTCGGAAGTTTTCTTTTAATGAAAAAAATAAGAATTTTTTCAAAGCAGTTTTAGGTTTGCGGCAATATTGGGAGAGTAGAGAGATGTCTTATATAATTCCCACCCCCATAACACGCATAGCTTCCCCCAATTATCAACATCTCTGTTGGTGGTGGCACATTTGTCACAACTGATGAACCTTTATAGACATTATAATCCCAAAGTCTGTGATTTATCTTTCAGTTTTCTCCTGTTGTGATATACTCTATGGTTCGGACAATTGTAAAATGACGTGTATTGCACTATTACGCTATCATACAGGGTATTTTTCACTGCCCTAAACAGTCTCTTGTGATCTACCCACTAATCCCCCCTCAACCACTGGCAACCATTGATCTTCTTACTATCTCCATAATTTCATCTTTTCCAGAATGTCATATAGTTGGAATCATAGTGTGTAGCCTTCTCGGATTGGCTTCTTTCACTTAGTAATATGCATTTATGTTTCCTCCATGTATTTTCATGACTTGATAGCTGAATAATATTCCATCACCTGAATGTAGCATAGATTATTTATCTACTCGCTGATGGAAGGACATCTCAGTTGCCTCCAAGTTCTGGCAATTATAAACTTAGCTGTCACGAACATCCCCGTGTAGGTTTCTGTGTGGAGATAAGTTTTCAACTCCTTTGGGTGAAGTAAATGCCACAGAGTGTCATCGCTGCATTCTATGGTAAGAGTATCTTTAGTTTTGTAAGCAGCTGCCAAACCGTCTTCCAAAGCGGCTGTGCCACCTTGTATGCCCAACAGCATCAGTGAGAGCTCCTGTCGCCCCACATCCTCATCAGCATTTGGGTCTGTGTTCCAGATTTTGTCCATTTCAGTAGGTTCTGTAGTGGTATCTCCTTGTTTTAATTTGCATTTCCCTGATGACATATGAGGTGGAGCATCTTTTCATGTGCTGATCTGGTTTGTGTATATCTTCTTTGGTGAGGAACTGCTTAAGATCTTTGGCCCGTTTTAAAATAGGGTTGCCTGTTTTCTTATTGTTGAATTTTAAGAGTTCTTTGTATATATATTTTTAAAGATTTTATTTATTCATGAGAGACACAGATAGAGAGGTAGAGACACAGGCAGAGGGAGAAGCAGGCTCCCTGCAGGACTCCCAATGCAGGACTCGACCCTGGGACCCCAGGATCACAACCTAAGCTGAAGGCAGACGCTCCACCACTGAGCCACCCAAGTGCCCTAAGAGGTCTTTGAATATTTTGGATAACAGTCCTATATTGGATACATCTTATGCAAATATTTTCTCCCAGTCTGTGGCTGGTCTTCTCATTCCCTTGGCAGTGTCTTTCACAGCACAGAAGTTTTAAAGCACGGTTCGGTTTATCAATTATTTCTTTCATACATCAGGCCTTTGGTGTTGCATCTAAAAAGGTCATTTAGGTTTTCCTCTGTGTTATCTTCGAGGTATTTTATCGTTCAGCAGTTTATATTTAGGTCTGTGATCCATTTTGAGTTCATTTTTTTAAAGGTATAAGGTCTGTGTCTAGGTTCATATTTTTGCATGCAAAGTCCAGTCGTTCCAGCACCATTTGTTGAAAATGCTATTTTTGTTCCATTCTGTTGCTTTTGCTCCTTTGTCAAAAGATCAGTTGACTATATTTAAGTAGGTCTATTTCTAGACTCTCTATTCTGTTCCATTGATCTATTTGTCTATTTTCCACCAATACCACACTGACTTGATTACTGCAGCTTTATAAGACGTCTTAGAGTCAAGTAGTGTCAACTCTCTAACTTTGTTCTTCTGCTTCACTACTGACATGACTATTCTGGATTTATCTCTTCATATAAATTTTGGAATCAATTTGTTGACGTCCACAAAACACTAGCTAAGATTTTGAGACTACATTTAATCTATAGTTCAAGTTGGGAAGAACTAAGAAAAAAAATTAAAGTATGTTTTTGTATGGTTTATTTTATAAAATCAGATCCTGTGTTTGAAAAGTTATTATTTTAATTCCATTTGGTTAACATTCAGTTTTATATTAGTTTCAGCTGTACAATATAGTAATTCAATTTCCATATGTCAACCTGTGATCATCACTACAAGTGTCCTCCTTAATCCTCGTCACCTATTTCACCCATCCTCCCACCCACCTCCCCTCTGGTAACAGATAAGAATCTGTTCCTTGGTTGGCTTCTCTCTCTCTCTCTCTCTCTCTCTCTCTTTTTTTTTTTTTCCATTATGGTCATTTGTTTTGTTTCTTAAATTCCACATATGAGTGAAATCACATGGCATTTATCTTCCTCTGACTGATTTATTTCACTTAGGATAATACTCTCTAGGTCCATCCATGTCGTTGTAATGGTAAGATTTCATTCTTTTGTATGGCTGAGTAATATTCCAGTGTGTGTGCACATGCACGTGTGTGTGTGTGTGTGTGTGTGTAAAATCTTTATCCATTCATGAGTTGATGAACACTTGGGCTATTTTCATAGTTTGGCTATTGTAGATAATGCTGCTATAATCACAGGGGTGCATGTATCCCTAAGAATTTGTATTTTTGTATGTACATATATATCTTGTATATAAATACCTCATCGTGCAATTGCTGGATTATAGGGTAGTTCTATTTTCAAATTTTTGAGGAATCTCCATACTTTTTACCAGAATGGCTACATCAGTTTGCTTTCCCACCAACAGTGCAATAGGGTTAATTTTAGCCATTCTGATAAGTGTGAGGTGATATCTCATTGTACGTTTTGATCTGTATTTCTCTAATGATCAGTGATGTGGAACATTTTTCCATGTGTCTGTTGGCCATCAGTAAGCTTGCTTTGAAAAAGAGTCCATTCATTTCTATTTATGTGAATTATTCCTTTTTGGGGTGTTGAGTTTTTTGTAAGTTTTTTTAATATTTTGGATTCCAACCCCTAATCAGATATGTCATTGGCAAATACCTTCTCCCATTCTGTAGGCTGCCTTTTAGTTTTATTTATTGCTTCCTTCACTGTGTAGAAACTTTTTATTTTGATGCAGTCCCAATAGTTTAATTTTGATTTTGTTTCCCTTGCCTCAGGAGACATATCTAGAAGGAAGTCACTACGGTAGATG
The DNA here is from genome assembly GCF_018345385.1 of Vulpes lagopus. Taxonomy (NCBI): domain Eukaryota; kingdom Metazoa; phylum Chordata; class Mammalia; order Carnivora; family Canidae; genus Vulpes; species Vulpes lagopus. The sequence continues at coordinate 165,404,705 of NC_054826.1, forward strand.
TCAAAGAAATTATTGCCTGTGTTCTCTTCTAGGATTTTTATGGTTTCAGGTCTCACATTTAGGTCTTTCTCCATTTTGAATTTATTTAGTGTATGGTGTAAGAAAGGGGTGCAGTTTCATTCTTCTGCATATGGCTGTCCAGTTTTCCCAGCACCATTTGTTGAAGAGACTGTCTTTTTCCCATTGGATATTCTTTCCTGCTTTGTTGAAGATTAATTGACCATTCTGTGTTTTCTGTTTTGTTCCATAGATCTATGTGTTTATTTTTGTGCCAGTAACATACTCTTTTGATCACTAGAGTTTTGTAATATCTGAATATTTGAAGTCTGGAATTGTGATGCCTCTAACTTTGCTTTTCTTTTTTAAAGTTGCTTTGGCTAGTTTAGGTTTTTTGTGGCTCCATACAAATTTCAGGATTGCTTGTTCTAGCTAAAATCAGAGTCCATTTAAACATCTCTTGATAAATTTGATATAGTAATAGAATGGTTTTACCCTAGATTAATGAGTCATTCTCTCTTGTCCTCCCTTTGGATGTGATGTGTACTTACTCAGCTCTTACTATATCCTTTGTCGTGGCATATTAAAAAAAAGAAAGAAAGAAACAAGGTGAAGCAATATTTAAATGATCTCACAGCAGGGATCATTCAGAAGCAAACAGACAAGCAAGAAATTTGATGATGTAGGAGCATATCTTGACTACATGAATGAGAAAACTATTGTGAGAGGTACACAGCCTTAGAAAAGAATGAAGGCACCAGCCATCTAAAATAATATAACAAACACCTTTTCCCTTCAGTATAAGACAACATACCACATCCTTTACATACATTGTTGCATGTAATCATCACTTTAAGCCAGTTAAGTTGAGAGTTTTATTATCATTATCCTAGTTAAGAAATAAGGCCATGAGACTGGACTTACCAGAGGTTACCAAGTTAATGATTCATACAACCAGAATCTAAATGAAAATCTTTTTTTTTCCCCTCCAGAAACTATGCTCTTTACCCTAATTTCACTGTCTGATAAGGAAAACTCCTATTAATGTAGAAGGCAGCATTGTTCAGGGTTTGAGAATATGTGCTTTGGGATCAAATAAAATCAGGTTTGAAAACCCAGGGCTGTATAATCCTGCACAAGTTACTTAAAGCTTCAATGTTCAGTGTTCAATGTTTGCAAGGGAGAAAAATGGACAAAACAGCATTATCAGAGGCTTCTTAACCAGCATCGTGCCTGGAACATAATGTGTATAGGCGAGAAGGCACTCAGTAAACCCTTGTGGGATAAATATAATAAGTGTATTAAGTACGTTGCATACTCTACAGCATATCATCAGTATTTAATAAATGTCAAATTCTCCAAACTCCCCTGACTAGTGGACTCGGATTTCTAAAAAGCTCTTGACTTTTTCAAATGTATTTTTTTTCACATATCCCTCCCAATTTGTTATAATGGTCAGTTTCAGTCCAGTAGTAGTCAAGACTTATCACAGTAACTTATCTAAATAAAAAAAAATAATTAGTGAACCTCTGCTTTACTGAAACATGTGCTTCATTGTGTTATATACGAAACATTGTTATCACTGATTTTGTCATATCAATTTAATCCACACAGGAATTCCAGGAGGAAAGTGGATTTAATAATGTTAATAAGAAACAAATATTAACTTGGCTTTATCCTTCTGACTCCATGCCATGATAATAAAATTATAAAATATGTGAATCTAGTTGTCTATACACAAGGCAGATCAAGATACAGGAGAACAATTGGTGTGAATCAATTTTTCGTTCCTGTATAATCATTCTGACTCACCACAGTTGTTATGTAGGGGTCTGTACTAATTTTAAGTACATTCCAAGTCTGAGAGAGTGATCAGTTTTAGATTAATTTTGCATGATAATCTGCATCACATAACCCCTGATTTATTCCCCCAAGCAATGAAACTACATTCTTAAGGAAACTCTTCAAACACAGACTTTTCAAACTGGTTGGTGTGGTTTTCCACTATTGGGTTGAAGGAAAGCAGATAAAAATTCTGACAGATTTCTTTGATGGAAAGGATGTTGTGCTATTCACCAACATTAAGGATATAGGAGGGTCAACTATTTTTTTTTAAAGGTAGGATATTAAACTTAACATTATTAGGTCTAGGAACTCAGTCTTAACTCTGACTAGTTCTAGGATGTAATATACGGTTGGAGGCAGTATAAAATAGCTTTAGACTCGAATAATTGAGTTTGAATTTCATGTCCTTCCTCTACTAGCTGTGTGACCTTGGGAATGTCCTTGCAACCTTGTTTTTTTTTTTTCTCTCCCTCTCTCTTTTCTAAATAAAGATGGCAATATTTCCTTTACGAGACTATTCTAAGGATGAGATAAAGAATAGAAAGTGCTTAGCACAGAGCTCAGCATAGTATAAGACACCCAGAAAGATGTCTATTAGGCAATTCATGCATGGTGATGGAGCTCAGGAGCAAAGTTAGAGCTATGGAGATAGAGATGTAAGAGCACTAAATAGATAGTAACATGTAAAAATGTCTCAAATTTGAAAAAGAAGTAGTTCATTTTGAACTACAGGGATGTTCAGTTCACCTGAAGATACCATTCTGGTGAAAGCTTTATCACTGGTTGTTATCCTAACATAGTTATAGTCCCAAACTCGGTAAGCAGAAAGAAAGCTAGGAATTTAGAAACCAGAATGACAAGCCAGTGTTTCTGCCTGTCTGTTCAGTGGTGTGTCCATGCTGATTTCAAACCAAATAATCATCACTCGATTGGTGAGTCCAATGATGCTTTTATCACAGCAGGATATATTCTCCTTGTCAAAATTGGAACCAATTATGCAAATGAAACATGAAGAGTTCATTAGCTAAATGATAATTGGAGCAACGTGCACTAAAGAAATGATATACAAAACTTTTATCAAGAAAAATTATTTCATTTTTATAATAACCTTTAAAAGGCTTCTCAGTAAATACGTGAATAAAGACTTTAGAATTATTTTATAGCTATTTAATAGATTCACAGTTGACATTCTGTTCACAATGCATCTGAATATTTGTTCCTTTGTTGACATTTTTGTGATCAAAATATATTGCTTATAGTACTAATAGGAAAGATATTAGGCATTATTCATAGGTACATCATTGTGTTGACAAGTTAAACAAATGTAAATTCAACAAGCTTTTACTAAAAGAAAATTTACGCTTTCCCAATCATCTGAGATAGATTTGATAATCCTCCTATATATATGGCAATGATAACATCTATCATTGGCACTGGCCTTATGTATTTAATGATTTTGAACATATTTCCTCTTTTGTAAAATTCCCAGAAAAGTTTGTCTTGAATTGATATTATTTTTTCCTTAAATATTTGTTAATATTTACCAGTGAAATCATCTGGCCTGGAGCTTTATTTGTGGTACATTTTAATTTTAAGTGATTTTCTAATAGCATTTAGTTGAGCCTGGCTTTTTCTTTCTTTCTTTTTTTTTAAACCCAATATGATGATCTCTATCTTCAAACTGGAGTATTGAGGTCATTATTAATATGCAGTGTGATTATTGATATGGTTAAGTTTATCATCTTGCTATTTGTTTTCTATTCTTAGTTCTCCTTGTTCCCTTTTTCCTCGTTTTTCTTATTTTCTGAAGTCACTAAGCTTTTTTTTTAATTATTCTCTTCTATTTCTCTTATTATCCTATTATCTATAACTTTTTAAAAATTTTAGTGGTTGCATTGAAGTTTATAGTATATATCTCTAACTTATTACAGTGTACCTCCAAGTGATATGGTAACAACTTTCTGCATACTATAAAAATATAAGAATAATATGATATTGTTTCTGTGTTTCTTTTTTTTTTTTTAATTTTTATTTATTTATGATAGTCACAGAGAGATAGAGAGAGGCAGAGACACAGGCAGAGGGAGAAGCAGGCTCCAAGCACCGGAAGCCCGATGTGGGATTCGATCCCGGGTCTCCAGGATCGCGCCCTGGGCCAAAGGCAGGCGCCAAACCGCTGCGCCACCCAGGGATCCCTGTTTCTGTGTTTCTGACCTTAAGGCTATCACTGCCATACATTTTACTTACAGACATGTAATATAACCCACAATGCATTGCTATTATTTTTGTTTCAATGGTTAATATCTTTTAAAAGACTAATAAGAAAACAGTTATATATTTACCCAATGGTTATCATTCTCAGCACTCTTCATTAGTTTGTGAAGATCTAGATTTCTATCTTGTATCATTTTTGTTACCCAAAGAATTCATTTTAATATTTTTTGTAGTGTGAATCACTTGATAATGGATTCTTTCAGCTTTTGTTGTCTAATCACTTGTTAAATGTATTTTTGCTAGGAATAGAATTCTAGATTGACCAGTTTTTTCCTTCTATACTTTGAAAGTGTGTCTATATTTCTTTCCTGGTTGCATTGTTTTCAAGGAGACTTCTGTTGTCATCTTTAAATTTGTTTCTGTCTATAACATGTATATCTTTTTTTCCTATGGCTTATTTTATAATTTTCTCTTTATTGCAAGTTTTGAGGAATTTGATCATGATGTACTATAGTTAATTTTCCATGTGGTTGTTGTTTTGGGAATTCATTGAGCTTGGATCTGTATGCTCACTTCCCTACTCCTCACTTTAGGAACTCTGATTTTACATACCAGGCTTCCTGAAATTGTCCTAGCCACTCATTAATGCTCCTTTCATTTATAGCATGCTTTTTGGGCTTTGGTCTTTTTTATATCTTCCATGTTTCTACTTAATTTTTTGAACATATGGAATATAATTATAATAATTGTTTCAATGTCATTATCTACTAATTTTAACAGCTGTGTCTACTCTGATTCCATTTCAATTTTCTCACAGTAGGACATATTTTACTGCTTTTTTGCATACCTGATAGTATTTAATTGGGTGCCGTACATTGTGAATTTTATCTTTTTAGATACAGGATATCTTTATACTCCTATAAATATCCTTGAGCTTTATGGTGAGGTATAATTTCTTTTTGGTCTTGCTTTTATATTCTGTAGGTAAGTCCTGAGCAGTGCTCAAACTAGGGCTAATTATTCCCCACAACTGAAGAAAGATATTTATGATTACTTTATGCAGTGCTCTATAAATGAATTTTCCACTTAGGTTGGGGGGAGAAAGCAGTATTCCCAGCCCTGTATGAGTACAGAGGCAGTGCTCTTTATTTGCTCCAGCCTCAAGTTGCTTATTCATGGGCTTGCACTGATCACTACACAGCTGAGTATCTGTCAAGAGTTTTCTGTAAATCTCAAGGCTTTTTTTTTTTCTTCATGCAGCTCTCTGGTACTCTGTCAAGCCATAATAGCTGCTTTTTATTTTTTAACTCATTACTAATTTTCTCAACTCAGAGAGTCGGCTGGTTTTTACCTGAATTGTTCCTCCCCAAACTGTAGCCTGGAATCTCTCTCATGGCACTAAATTCAGGAAACTTCAGGGCTTATGATATTTGTTTCTTGTTTTTCATAGGTCATCTTTTGAACCTAATTCTAGTGCCTCAGAAACAATTTTCCATATGTTTATCTTTCTTCTTTTCTATCTCTTTCTGGACTGTTTCAAAGTTGAATGTAAATAAGATCCTATTACTCCATCATGTTAGATTTTAATCTAGATATGAATATAGTAACTAAATTCCTATTTTTTTCCTCTAAAAAGTCGATGCTCTTTACTATTATGCTATAGTATATTATTACAGACACTATTGTGATATATATATATATATATATATATATATATATATATATATATATATATTTACTATTGTATTACTTTTAAAGAAAAAGAAAGACATCACTTTTTCTCTAACTGGAAATTATAAAGACATACAAGAGGTACTAAGAAGGTGAGTTGGAGAGCTCACATCTCATTAAAGAGATAGAGAAGGTTTTCAGCTGTAAAGAGAGGTAGAAAAAAAAAAAAGCAATGGAAGCCTAAAGGCTGAGTCTGCCATTGAAGCCAGAAATCCAATGAGGGATGAGCGAGAAGGTTGCCAAACAAATATCCACATCCAAGTTATGGTTGGACAGCACAAACTTCTAGTAAGCCAAGCTTGATGGTTCCAGCAAACAGTGTAGCCCAGAAGCAGGAGCAGAGGACAGAAAGTTAAATATGAGGATAATGTAGGGCTTGATACTGGAATGCCAAGAGAAAGGTGAGCCAGAACAAGGGAGAATGTCAGCAATTGAAATAACAGAATTTGGGTACCTGAGTTGGCAGGAAAAAAAAAAAAAAGAAAAGAGGAAGAAAGGAAAGGGAAAAAAAGCATCAATTAGCCATATGGGGACTATTTAATATTTTAAGAGAATAATCTTGTAAAATATCAGTATTAATATCTTGTGTATGAGAGATGAAAGGCAAGTAATGATGAGGATATTTTTATTTTGAACAGTACTAAGTGAACTCAGGGATAATATTTTATTCTGTTATTTGTGGCACATGATTGATTAGAAGTGGCAATGAAAGTTAACAGAGGCAGAGGGTAATTGACCATGAGACCAAGCATCTAAAAGATAATAAGCACATTGAAAGGAATAATATTTTGAGCCAGATGCTGTAGAATCCCAGGCAGAGAGAGCCACTGACAGAAGGAGCTAATGTAGATGCACAACACAATCCCCCAGCTGAGGAGCTGAGGGAAGATGGTGAGTCAGTGAGGAGTCTGGCTCCAGGCCAAAATCCTACCTGTGATCTTTCTGGCCAAACCATAGGCAATAACAAAGCTTTGTCTCTCAAGTCTCATTGAGGAAATCTGCCCTCCTCACATCAGAAGTGGTGCCCAGCTGGTGCATCACAGTTTTCTGGAAGGAATTGCAGCCAAGGACTCATTCCCCTATCCTTGGGACAGCCAGACATAATCATATTCATATTTGAATTCCTAACTTGGGCATCTTTATGCGAAATCCTCCTTACTGAGGGCTTTGGCCTTTGGCTAAGGTGCTTACCTCTACTTTCGCTCAGTACATTTCTACTACTATTCCTCACAGACACAGGTAAACACACATGTGCACACATATGGGCCTATAAAAAGTCAGGAATCTTTTGTTCAGGGTTTCTTGAAAATAAAATGATTTCTTTTGTCTGTCCTAATCCAACTGACTCTTGGTTGGTGCTGATTCATAGACGAGATCGGGCGCGTTCAGGGTGGTATGGCCGTAGACTGATTCATGGAAAGAAATAAAATACCAAAGAGTCGTTGCCACTTTTTGCCTCTTGCTTTCTCTGTCCCAGTAAGTGAATAGTCTTGAATATTACTTTTAATTTTGCCCCTTGTCTTAATTAGTCACCTTGATATCTGCTTTTTCAATAATCAGAGACTAAAAATGAACCATTTTCAAACTAAAATGAAATTATCTCAAGCTCCACATATAACTAAAATTATGAAGCCTTTGCTAGTGTCAGTGAAAGAATGTTATATTGTCCCGATACAAACTTTTACATATGGGGGCACCTGGGTGGCTCGGTCAGTTAAGTGACCGGCTCTTAATTTCAGCTCAGGTTGTGATCTCGTTGTCCTTAATGAGTCCTGAGTAAGTCTCCATGCTCAGCGTGGAGCCTGCCCAAGGATTCGCTCTCCCTGTCCCTCTGCCCTTCCCCTTTCAAAATAGACAAATCTTCAGAAAAAACAACAGCAAAGTTTACCTATGAAGTTTTTTTTTTTCCTCTAGGAGTTTCTGCAAACTGGACAAAAGGTTAGAAAACCAGTAGAGAGGTTAATCACAACATTCTTTCTAATTGATAGATAATGTCATAATAATAATGTTGATTACTTAAAAACATCGTGATAGAATATGTGGCTGATATTAAAAATGTTCTTTAAAGATCAGAAAGCTTCTAATTTTACCTAATTTATAGTGTTAGATTCTGTGCGTAAATCATGGAAGGCACACAGTAAATATTTCTGATTTTTTTTACATTTATGATTTTCAACTAAATTACTTAGACTGTTCTTTTGTTTAGAATTTGATCTTTGTTGTTCATACATCATTCAGTCATTTATGCATTTTTCACACAAAATGCTTTATTATGTGTCTGCTACCTTACTAAGTCCTAAATAAAAAGATGAAAAATACATGGTTCCTGACCTCCATGAAATATCAGTATTTATGCAAGACAAACTCTCTCATGAAGACTGCCATATGGAGTTGATAAAGCAGTTTAATGAAATTGTACAAAAATCTTAAGAGGAAAGTAAGCAACTTCTACACATCAAATGCAATGAATATGGAAGATGGTGAATGATGTACAATAAGAAAAAAAATAGGGTCATTCCTTAAAGGTTTTTAGAGCGCAGAAAAAAAATATTCTGCTTAGATTTATGTGTTTGGTAAGTTTTCCCCACTCTGATTATTTTTCTCCCAGCATTGTAGCCTTGTCTCTAAGACATTTCCTGGTTTTTGCTGTAAAAACCTGTTTTCATCCTCTCTTCCTCTCTCCCTCCTTCTTTTTCTTTCATAATCACATTCAGTTTAAGAACCACCTACCTGAGGAGAGAGGGCAAATGCTAAGTTTTTTTCTCACTACAAACTGTAGCAAAAAATTTGGTAGGGCAATTTTTGACCTAGAAATACCTTTTTGTGTGTCATACAGTGGCTTAAAATTGGGAAAAGTGAAATAAAAATATAAGCTATTTAAATTCACATAGGATTTCCTCTTAGAGATGCTTAATGATTTGCTTGATTTCAATTGCAGTACAAAAGTAAGATAAGTGCCCAAATCTCAAATCAAAAGGCAAAATCATCTAGATTTTTTTTTTGAAATGCATTAGTTGTTTTTTTTTTTTCTTTTGGCATTTTGGAGCTAGAAAACAAGAATAATCTCATAGACAAGAGAAAAACTGATTAAAACATTTTGAGATTGCCATTTATATATGTTTAGCAGATCACAAACATAGCACTTACTTAAGAAAAACAATTATTTTTTAAAACTAAAGGAAAACCTGTAGTCGGGAAATGGATTCTAATGAAGGAACATCTTCTATCTTTTAACCAACAGCCATCATGATTATGTTGCCACCTCAGAAAGTAACATATCCTTCTAAATATTCCTGGGCTAAAATCTAGGTTTAAATGACAGCTCTATACTCAGGGAGGATAAAAGCAAAATCATCTACTCCAAAGTTTAAAGAAAATTCTCTCTTCCTCCTTCCCATCCTTCCTCCCTCTCTTCTCAATCTTTCTCATCTATTCTTCCTTCTTTTCCACACTTTAATTCCTCCCCAGAATGTGAGTGCTTATTGTGTAGCAGACACTGAGTGGGTACTGAGGTGACAGAAATAAAGACAATAGATTTCTTCTCTCAAGGAAATCAGTTGCAAAAGGCAAGCCAAAACAGGAACTTGGTACAACAGAGGTTTAACCAAAGTATAATGAGAACCCAAGTTCTAGGGATCTATTAATCTGCCTAGGAGGATAGAAACAGCTGCAGTTTGCCTTTGAGTTGGGTCATGAAATTTGAATGAGATATTTCTCAATTACACCTACCCCCAAGTTTCATCTGTATGCTACCAGGGTCCAGGGCAAGGGAGAAGTGTTCTCCATGTGTCTCTGAGATCTCGACTCTCTTTCTCAAACTGTAGCTTCCCTTATTTCATGACAATGGAACAGATGATGTTGACAAGGCCAAACCCAAGGGAGTAAATCCAGGAGAGGGTCCTTAAGAGGTAGCCCCAGCAAAGAGAAGAACAGGACAGGGCTCTCTGCCAAATATCAATGTCTTGGTGACAGCTTGTCAAGCTTCTGCATCTATCAGGAGATGGGAAGCATAGAGGTAGGAGAATAAATACAAGAATTATGGGCTAAGGAGCAGGAGGAAAGAACAATGATCAATATCACAAAAGGAAGGCTGGTAATATGCAATAATGCCTTGTATTTCCGTAGCAGGTCATTCATTCTCTTCATGATAAAAAAAAAAAAGCCATTGTTCTCTTACATTATGTAGGGCAGAAAAACAATCAGTAAGAATTTACGGAGGCCTGATTTGTTGAGTGCTTGATTTTTTTTTTTTTTTTTTTTTGCCAGTTGCTGGTTCAGAAGCACATTCATAACATGAAATAATATATGCCTGTATATATAACTTGTATCATCCAAAGTTCCTTTTCTACCCTCTGAAAGTACTCAAGGTGACTTAGTGATTCTTAACCAGAAAAAAAAAAAAAGAGCCAAACCCAGTTTTAAGATGCACAACCCTAATGTAGTGTATCACAGAACAAGACCATGGGAATGCTCAGCTATCACAATTGATAATAACAACAACAAAAAGAAATGCATCAGAGCCAAAGCCGAGTTCTCAATTTTTTTCTCCTAATTTTGTCTTTTCAAATGAACCTTAAAATAATGCAGGCTTCCAGAATAGTGACAATCTTTGTCCCTCAGTAGTGTAAAACAGCTGGTTTTACAGGTACTGAACATACCTCTAAAACATAGAGTTATAATGAAAGGAATATTCAGGAAGTCTGTCCCATGAAAAATAAGCCAAATGGTTACCTTCCAGGACAAAGAATACAAATGTCTAGTACTTGCCAACTTTAACCAGTTGTGTAATAATCCACAAGTTTTATCAAGTCGGTAGTATTGCCAGTATTGTTAATGTGCCTTCAACTTAGAGTTCTTGACTTTTAGCTTATATCAATTTATCTTAGAGAAAAATAGATCTCTTACTCTAGTTAGAAAGTCCAAAATAAAAGTGGCAAAAATAAAAATCATATTAAATTGTAGTGATACTGTTGTCTGCCTCAAGTTCTAGACTGAGGATGCTTCCATGCATTAAAAAAATACACACACACATATGCATATATACTATATATAAAAGTTTATACATATATAAAAGTATCTAAATATATAGAAAGAGATTTGTCAGTACCGTAGGGGAAGTGGCAGAGAGAAGAATCACATTGAAACATTCTCTTTGATGATAACCAGAAAACAAGAGAGAAAAAGGAAAAGAGCTTGCCCATTCATTGTATGATTGTGTCACTTAATACCATTTCAACATACTCCCTAAAACCATCTCTACCTTGAAGCTAATGCATGGGGATACCCTAACTTTGTAATTTTCTTCCTTCATATGTACAGTATATAGGAAATGCTCACTACATATTAAATGTATGTAAAATCAAATATAGATTGATGATGTCTTTGTCCAGATTACCTCTGTGATTCTAATTGATGGCATCAAATTTTCAATGCAAATAGGCCAACTACAAACACAAAGTAAATACATGGTAATGATTAATAGAATCAATAGAACAAAAAGGTATGTATTCTCACCATTAAATTGAATAATAGGGATGGAGACTCCTTTATACTCTGTGCTGTGCAGAGTCAAATGAGATGTATTCTATTTCTAGTGTCCCATTAGTGTGTCAGGATATTGAACTACAAAGTTTCCCATAAAACTCAAAGCAAATATATCTTACTATGTTGGCCATAGTATCAATACTATGGAACAAGCTAGTGCTTCTTTATTAACTCATTTGCTTAGGAAATCTCACCTTTACCTAGCTGGAATTTTTAATTTAGACTTATCCCTAAAATGACAATAGCACATGTACAATGTCAAACCCTCAGCCATTATTCTTGTTGACATTTTTCATATATTCTGTCCTAATTGCCTCCAGGAAACATAAGGTGGTTCTATATATTTTTAAATAAACAGGGTTTCTGTACAGCAATAAAAAGAACATGTTTTACATGTTAATATTGGGTTTAACAAAACACAGGGGAAACATATCTTTTGAGAATGATAAACATCATTCTAATTCAGAAGCATTATAGTAGCATTGAAAACTTAATAAAGAAAAAAAAAACATGATTTGTAAATATCTCCTCCCATTCAGTAGGTTGCCTTTTTGTTTTGTTGATGGCTTCCTTCACTGTGCAAAAGCTTTTCTATTTTTGTGTAGTTTTAATCATTTAATTTTGCTTTTCTTTCACTTTATTGAGGAGATAGATGTATCTAGAAAGAAGATCCTATGGTTGATGTCCAACAAATTATTATCTGTCTTTTCTTCTAGGAATTTTATAGTTTCAGGTCCTACATTTAGGTCTTTGATCCATTCTGAGTTGACTTTTGTCTATGGTGTAAGAAAATAGTCCAGTTTCATTTTCTTACTTGTGTCTGTCCAGTCTTCCCAGCACCACCAGTTCAAGAGACTGTCTTTTCCCCATTGTGTATTCTTGTCTCCTCTGTCATAGGTAAATTGACCATATAAGCATGAGTTTATTTTGGGGCTCTCTCTTCTGTTCTAGTGATCCATGTGTCTATTTTTGTGCCAATACCATACTGTTTTGATGACTACAGCCAGTTCCATACAAATTTTAGGATTATCTGTTTTAGTTCTGTGAAGAAAATGTTGGTATTTTGATAGAGATTGCATTAAGTCCATGGATTGCTTTGGGTGGCATAGACATTTAAACAATATCTGTTCTTCCAATCCATGAACATGGGATGTCTTTCCATTTGTTCCTGTCATCTTCAACTTCTTCCAACAATATTTTATAGTTTTCAAAGTACAGGTCTTTTACATCTTTGGTTAAGTTTACTCCTAGGTACTCTATTTTTTGGTACAATTGTAAATGAGAGTGTTTTCCCAAGTGTTTTCTTTCTGTTACTTCATTATTAGTGTGTATAAATGCAATATATTTCTATAAATTAATTTTGTATCCTGAGAGTTTACTGAATTCGTTTATTAGATCTAGTAGTCTTTTAAAGGATTCTTTAAGGTTTTCTATATATAGTATCATGTCAAAATAGGAAAAGATATTTGCAAATGATCTATTTGATAAGGTGTTAATATGCAAAATATATAAAGAACTTATACAACCCAACACCAAAACACAAATAATCTGATTAAAAATTAGCAGAGGACCTGAATAGACATTTATCCAAAGAAGACATACAAAGGGCCAATGGACACATGAAAAGATGTTCAATATCACTAATTATCAGAAAAATGCAAATCAAAACTACAATGAGATATCACCTAATATCTGCCAGAATGACTAAAATAAAAAAACACAGGAGGGGATCCCTGGGTGGTACAGCGGTTTAGCGCCTGCCTTTGACCCAGGGCACGATCCTGGAGACCCGGGATCGAGTCCCACGTCGGGCTCCCGGTGCATGGAGCCTGCTTCTCCCTCTGCCTGTGTCTCTGCCTCTCTCTCTCTGTCTGTGTGACTATCATAAATAAATAAAAATTAAAAAAAAAATTTAAAAAAACCACAGGAAATAACAAGTATTGGCAAGGATGTGGAGAAAAAGTACTCTTGGAGTACTATTGGGAGGTACACAAATTGGTGCCACTATTGTGAAAAAAAGGTACAAAAAATTAAAAATATTAAAAAATAAACATCAAATAAAAATTAAAAAAAAATAAACATAGAATTATTATATGACCAATTTGCGAAGGCTATCTACTGTATGACTTCAACAATGTGACATTTTGGAAAAGGCAAAGCTATGGAGACAATAAAAAGATCTGTGGTTGCCAGGGGTGAAGAGTAGGGGAAAGATGAATAATCAGGCCACAGAGGATTTTTAGGGAGTGAAAATACTCTGAATGATATCATACTGATGAATGCATGTCATTATACATTTGGCCATACCATAGAATGTGCACTGCCAAGAAGAGACCCTAAGGTAAACTATGGATTATGGATGATTATAATATGCCAATGTAGGTTCATCCTTGGTAATAAACATACCATTCTGGTAAGTGTGTTAGCAATAGGGAAGGCTATGTATGTGGTAGGGGGAGGCCGTACATAAGAAAGCTCTGAACATCCCTCTAAATTTTATTGTAAACCTAAAATTAAAAATAGTTAGAAAAAAAAATAAAAGTTAGGAAACCAATCATGTTCAAGTTAAGACACTGGCTAAGTGATAGGTCTGTGCAAACGTCTAATCAGATTTTCAGGTTATATTTGACAAAATGGGCTCAAACACATTTACACGTACTGTTTTCTCAGAAAAGGGTGATAAACTAATTTTATGAAGCTATAACTACAGGGGAATCTTAAGCCTTTGTGTCTTAGTTTTCAAAAAAAAATGAATCAAAGAACTATCCATGTGAAATCTTAGGGTCATGAGATTGGACAAAATCAATTTCAGAGGACATTTTAAAGAACTTCTCATTCAGTATTTCGTCGTCGTTTATAATTCTCAGCAAAGTGTTTCCATCTAACCCAAACTATTCTTGTCATGGTCCGGTCTATTAAAAAGTTATTCCTTGTTTCTTTGTTCTGAATTTTGCTTTTGAAGCTATATAGGTTAAGTTCAGAAGACATCCTCCAAGATTAAAGAAAACCTTCGTAATTTACCAAAATAGGGCACATAACAAAGTATTTCCCTCTCTGTGTTCCAAAGTGTTTGACATATGCTCATTTTTAGTGCTACATTTAGTTCTTTGAACACTAATCATGAATATATGATTAACTGATTGCATGTGGAGTTTCCAAGGTCCAATTTGTACATCTCCTACTTGGAATAGTTGCTACAGGTTATTGTGTATCTCAAAGGTTTCAGGATTACGAGTATCTCTCCCCAGACCTCCTGACGAGGTCCAGGCATAAATTTCCTTCCGACTGCTGGTCATCTTAAATGAAATATCCTTCAACCATGTCAAGGTAAAATTTCTAAATTTCACTGTCTTCTCAAGAGATTCACACATTTTTATCCTGGTGAATGAAGCCACCATCCACCCATTGTTCTCGAGCAGCCTCCTTGATGTCTCACGTTTCTAATTAATTCCTCCACCTCATTATCTCTCATATAAGCTCTTTCTTTTGACCATGACACTGAATTAGTTTAGACATCTATTATCTCTCACTGGAAAACCTCCAAATTGGTTTCTGACTCCTGTTTTCCACTCTCCAAGCACATGCCATGCTGCTCTAAGAATATGCAAATTAATTATGTCATTCCCCTGCTTACATTTCTGAAAATATTATATCATCTTGCATAGGATATATATTCATGTAACAGATTTTCCCCATCTTTCCTTCTACATTTTGCACAAATCCTACCCCTTTGTTGCTCTATGCTAATTAAGAGTTCCATTTACCAAGTCTTAGTGAAACCTATCTTTTTGTATTAAATTCTGAGCTTTACCTCATTCCTTACCCATTCTTGGTTGGCACTGGTACAGAAATTTCTGAGAGTGTTGGTGCTAGTTTCAGTTTCCTAGCCAGATGCTAATATTCTGAATGACTGGGTAATTGCACATGTTCATGTTTTCTTTTTAGTTCCCTCCAGTGTCTTCCACCTGCACTAATGACGTCACATGCACTTAGGAATTGAGTATATCGATGTCAAGAGTCAGCCGATATATACCAAGACAATATGTAACCTCAAATATTTATTACTGTTTCTAAAGCTAAGAAACATTAGAGTCGTTATTTGCATTCAAGACTATTGCCAGGGGCTAAATAGGGTTTGAAAAACAGGAAATGGGTAATAATAATTAACTATTTAAGACATTAAGTTAGAATAGGCAAATGGACACTTGGTTTTGCTCTTCATTTTGTTACTTTTAGTGCCATTCTGAATATTTTACTATGAAAATACCTATCCACAAAGGCAGAGGGAATTCTATCATACGAATTCTTGTCTATACTGGCAGTAGCAATCTGTTTGTGATCTATGTTTAGTCCTTTAACCTTTGCACTACCTTTTCACCTGTGCTCTCAAGATAGAATTCCAATAACCTCTCCTCAGGGCTCTTAGAAATAATTTAAAAATTAAAGCTTTCTGCTGGAGACGCTAAATACAATTTAGATTTAAATATAAATACAATTTAGATAGAATGGGAGAATTGGGGCATGTAAATACAGCAATCAGAGCAAGAGAACAGGGTGTTGACTGTGTTTTATTGATGAGAACAGGGAACTGGGAATCAAGGTTGCAGAGTTATATTCTCAAATCTGTTCTTTTCATTGTTATGAAAAAAAATTAACCTCTCTCAATTTACCCATCTAGAGAGAAAAACTGCTTTTCTTTTCTGATGTGAGCCTTAACAAGATTATTAAAGCTGTCTGAACTTACTTATCTTATATAAAAAAAGATGTACCATTAAAAAATAAATATTACATCATTCATAAGGGCATTTTGTATTAGCATGCTCGGCTTCCAAGGCTGAAATAAATGATGCAAAGCCACCTGTATGGGTTGATGGACAGAGCATCATGTGCTAATGGCTCAAGAATTTAGCAGTAAAAGTGTTTACAGTCCATGGGTCAAAGATAAGAAACAGAGGTCATTTCAGGAACCAGATGATATATGACCAGGGAAAGTCCCCTCCTCCCCACCGACTCGTACACAAAGCAATGAGCCCCACCACCTCAGGGAAAGCAAGTGCACAGAAAACCCAGATGCTGGAAAACCTTTAGTAAGCTGAATGAACAGCCAAGTGTGGCTATGGGCCAACTGGATAGAGAGGAACACAGTAACAATCCTCCCCGCCCACTGGGCTGTGTCAGTGGTCAGTTCACCATTCTCCATCCCAGAACTCTTCCAGTCCTATTTACTCAAAACAAAGATACAGAAGAGATTTCTGGATGTCTCACAATTGTCAGTAATCTTTCCTCTTTCCTGGGAAGACTGGGTTCCCCTGATTGGCTCTCTTGCACAGAGAATTATGTCCCCCCACAACCAGCCCTATCCTTGTGGTGCCCGTTAGCGGGTTGCTGCTAATCAGACTTGGACAGGGAGCCACAACCAAATAGGGGAGAGCTCTAAGAGGCCTCTATGGGGCCAATACTCTGCTCTCACTCAGTTTTCGCCCACTGCAATCTCCTCTTTCCCCAAGAAAGACCTCAGGTCAGGTCAGCACATTTCTGCCCATGAATTGGGATAGAGTTAGTCATCCATAAACTGCCTCATCAGACCCTATCCTTGCCTAACCTGAGACTCTCCCCCGCCTTTCCTCTGCTTTTCTCTCAGATTTCATCGACTGCTTTGCTTTCAAGCCCAGACCTCCTCCCTTTCCTTTAGCAGAGACACATTGTTGTTTGCTTGGTTTGGAGTTCCACCAAAGGACCGGAAAAGGATTTTAGAGATTATCTGGCTCCTATCTTCCATCTGGTATTTCATCACCCCAAGGTACCTGTCAGTCTCTGCTTCCAAACCTTCATTCACATGAGATTCATCCCTTCCTGGGTAGCTTTTTTTCCCATTTATAGGCAATTAGAATGTCCTTGCTGTCAATTATACCTCAATCAAGCAGAAAAAAAAGTCTCTGCATAAGGAGCTAACAAAAGGAGACTCTGATCTTAGAAAGAAGATACCAAAAAAATATCTAGGTTAAAATAAACAGAAAGGCATCTGATTTCCTAATTTAATCTGGTAAGATAATTCTTTATAATTATTTTCTGGACTTAAAAATTAATCAACTTTGTTGCACTTTAGTTTCTAATATATAAAATGGGACCAGTACTACTTTACACTGACTACCTCCTAAGTTGCTATGGAGACCTAATGAAGCAATGCATAAGGGGCTCCCATTTGAGCCTAAATTGAGCCCAGGGCTGGGGGAAATCTGAGCATACCTGTGAGTGAAAGGAAGGCCTGCTCAAAGAAGGGAGGAAAATGTAGAATAAAATAGGTTAATACAAAACATAGTTTCCACTTCTGTGGAGATCACAGAATTCCTCCTCCAGCATCACAAGTGTCAGCAATGATACCAGCGTTTTCATGGTAAACAGAGGCACCAGCAGGCATTTTAAAAGTAATTTGGAGAACAGAGAATATTGACAAAATAATCCAGTACAGGTAAGAAAGAAAACAATGGACATCTAGCAAAAACTGACACAATATTGTAAGACGAGGTCAAACATCTCCTTGGGACTCCCAAGAACACCGAGGTGGGAGGGGCTGCCAGTTTTTGTACAAATAGGGGCAAGAGGCCGTCACAACGGGTTTTTAACATTAATATCACCTATGTGTATACAAAGAAGAAAAACTGGATTATTTAAAGTTCTTGGCAAGTTACAAAATTCTACGCAAAGGTAACGTAGTACTACACTTTCAGGACGTATTTTCTATTACAGATGCCCAATTCTAAAAGAAAAAAATATATAAAAATTGAACCAGTATTAAAATAGAGAGAAAACAGGTTGCTGTCCTTTTCTCCTGACCAGGCTTCGGCCTATTTTTAGTCATGTACAGGAGTGCTGCTCTTGAATAGCTAATTAAACAGCTACGGGAGAAAGTCAATGTGGGAGACATTTTTGATTAACTTCTACACCACATTTACTTCCTCTGCATCATCCATAAAGTACCCACTTAGCCGATGTTCCTTATCAAGCATTATTTCTGGGAAAGAAAAGAGGGGTGAGTGCAAGAAACACTAAAAGAATCCTTCCTCCCTCTTGAGCAAATCCCTTTGGTCACCTGTGCTCAGTTGTATAATCTTGCAAACCTCCTGTCTGCAAGACGGAATCCCTCAAACCCCAGCGTGCTGCACTTGGCTCCACGTGACAGCGAGCATGTTTAATGCAAGATCTTGGGGTCTAGACGAACCCGGGCAGCAGAACGACACCGACGGTGCCTTTCTCACTTCTGCAGACTGACCGTGGTCAGCTCTGGCTGCCCGACAGTATCGCAGGTCTGCTCTTAACCTCAGTGTGGAGTGGAAGCCCCCCCCCCCCCGCCCCCGCCCCATGCACAAGCGTCTACCTCCAGGATGCACGTGGCCCTGGGCCTTGCTCTCTATCAGTCAGTCATTCTGTCCACACTTCGGACAACAAGTAACCAAACTGTTCAAGAAAGCTCAATATAGGGGAGGCACTGAACAAACACTGGCCACAACTAGTTAGTTGACGTAGTCAACGCTGAGTGACCGCTCACTGCCAACCCTGGGCTGAGGGGTGGGAGTCAAGTAGTGAAGAAGACCAAGTCCTCCCCCTCCTGGAAACCACGTGCATACTAAATGCATAAGTAAATCAAGATTGCATTTTCAGTGTTAGAGTCTATTAAAAAGTAACGTGGATGAAATAAGGTGGTCAGGGAGTACGAGAAGGTACGAATCAGGTAAAAATCCCCGAGTGGCCCAAGCAGAGAGAACAGCAAAGGTAAAGGTCTCGAAGGAGAAATGAGCGTGGGAGATGGAGTAACAGAAACACAGGGAGAGAGCCAGGGGGAGCATGAGAGAGCGAATCCTGGAGGGGCAGGTGGGGGTGGCGGCTCTGTGAGGCTCTGTAGGCCCAGATTAAAGGCCCAGGTGGCCCTGTTATCAGAATGAGAATAGAAGCCATTGGAAAGAAGGATTTTAGCAGGAAAATGACACACACTGGTTTGTGCCTGAAGATGGCTCTGACTATAAAGTGGAATGGACGGGAGGGACAGGAGCTGAAGCTCCTCAGCGGGTCTCAGGGTTGCCGAATGGACCCACACAAGGGAAGTCCGTGTAAGCCGCCATGAGAGTTTTTGTTTTACCTTTTTTTTTCCTGATTTTTAGTATAATTGTAAAAAATACGGTCCTATGCAACTTTTTTGAGATTCTTTTTTTAAGAAGTCTGTTGCTAGGGAGGTTGCTAAGGAGACTGAGCAAAGCCTGGAAGATAAGTGACTTCAGTATCTTATGCAGATTTATTTAAATACCAGAGAGTGGAGCAGAAGTAGTTTAATCCCCCAAAGGAGAAAAATGTGTAAGTTAGAAAAGGTCAGAGAAGGGTGTCTGTGTGTGTGTGTGTTTGGATGTGTGTGTCTTGACCATTCCCAGGAGAAAGATGATCGGGGGCAGGCCTCAGTGGAACTAAGGAAAAAAGAATTTTTCTAGAAAGGAGATGTAACTTTGATCCAAGAAAAGCTAGAACCAGCTAGGGTTTCACTGGCTGATCAAAAAAAAGCCAGTAAAAATTGGAAGATTAAATTCATTTGAGGAAGAGAGCAAAGTGCAATAATAGGAAGGATTATCTCTTGATGGTTCAGGATGGCGTAAGAACATGACTAGACGTTAAAATTAGACAAAAATTCAGCAATCACTTAAAAGCTGTGAGACCTTGGGAAAGTTTCTTGAATCTATGAGCACTGGAATTCCCAACTATAAAATGAGTGAAAGAAAAATCATCTTGTTGGTTGTGGCTGAAAGGCCAGTCACCCATCAACAAATTCGTTTTCTCTTTTGCGTAGTCAGGAATCCCTGGAAGGCAACTGCCGGGTCCAGGCCTCTACTTCTCAGCTTCCTCCGGACTCCTTGTTCCCCCTCCTCCCCTCCCATCTCTCTTGCTCCAAGTTCGGTCATATGAGTTCTTCCGGCTAATGAAATGTGTTCATGTCATTTCTCAAGCAATTTTTAAGAAGCAGTTGTGCTACTGAGTTGAATTTTATTGTATTTGTTGTAACTCTTTTATTTATCATGGGGGCCAACCATCACATTAACTCTCCCAACTTTGTGTTATCTCTACAGCTGATAATCATGGCTCCTCTATATATTTTTTCAAGTCATTATCAAAATGCCAAACTGAAAAGGCCGAGTCCATTATGTTTTCTTCCGGAGGACAGTGTCATATATCCCAACAAATATACAGGTGTTTAAACTTATGTTTCCAAAGCAGCCATGGATCATCTTTATAGTCAGGAAATGATTTTAAGACAGTGGTGGATGTCCACTTCATATTTTCCTAGGTAGTTTCATCCCTCTGTTGACCCATCCAGAGCCATTCCAGCATTCAGGTCCCATGTACTTGAGAAGAAAGGCATTCAACAAACATTTAGCAAAGCAGTTCTCAAAGGAGCAATCCCACTTCCAGTGGGGTGTCTTACAAGTTTGAAAGTAGTTTTTGGTTGTCACAGTGGTTATGGGGTCCTCTTGGAATCTAGGGCATAGGGATGACCAGGGATACTCTACATACTGCAATGCACAGGACTGTCCTGCACATTTAGAGAATTGTCTCACACCCGGCAACTATCAAATATCCTGTGGGAGATTCATGCAGATAGATAATCTCTACATAATATGTGAGCCTAGATTCTAACTCTATTTTGCATATAAGCACACATATGTGTATTTGCTGTATTTTTAATTACATAGAATTTTTCAGAAATGCCATTATGTTAATCAACAAAAAAAGTGCTTTCTTCATGAATCTGCCAAAATCTGTTCACTTTTTTGGAAAACCATATCCTAAGTTACAACAATCTTATGAAATGTAAGTTGCCAATACAACGTTTCTGTGTCATTCTGCATTTTTAGTTGTTTCATTTTCACTAAGTCTGTATGTGTATGTATATACATATATATAAATCTATGTATTAGCCTGTACTTTAATTAACAAAGATTTTTAAAAAGTAAATAATATTTAGATGAATGTTTTCTTTTCTTCCCTTAAAGCTAAATGTATTTTGCCATGGGTGCAAGTATCTAACCACTTAGTATGCTTCCCAGTATACTCATGCCCCATGCTTTATATAATGATATGCATATTATTTTATTATAAATTGGTTTCTTGTTTCTTTTTTTAATCAGAGTTAAGACATAATATCGATATTTTTAAAAATATGTGTAGGCAGGTTATATTGTTTAAATTTCAGGACGATAAATGAGATATTTCAGATAATTTGTGATTAAAAAGGGAGGAGTTGGGTCTGATTAGGTTAAGAGATACCAATTGAATACTTCATATATATTAAGGACTTCTGTGGCTGATTGGTGGGGACTGGGTGAAGAATAAGAACTAGCTCTGGTTTAATGAGCAAAAGACGAAATTAGAGATGCGTAATAAACACAATGATACACATGTGAAGAAACTACAAAAGATACACAGAAGAGAAGCACCTAATTTAGTCTCGGGAGTGGAGAGGTGCTGTCATTGCCCCTTGACACCTCCTGTTCCTTAACCTGCTGACACGTTCTTTTTTTTTTTTTTTTTTTTTTTAACCTGCTGACACGTTCTTAATGACAAGTACCTGTGATTCTCTGCCTGTGGATTTTCTTTGGTTAACTTTCTCCAAGCATGTTCAGCCCATCCTCAAGGCGGGCTAGAAGTGGCACCAAGAAAATGCTCATCCCCTCCCTGGAGCAGTTCTCAACCAATAAGAGAAGAGAGTTGGTACCTACATACCCCAGCTTCCTCATTTCCATTCAGTTTCTCGGAGGTTTCCAACAAGATAGAGCCTCAGCTGCCCGCCGTGATAACCTGCTTGATTATGCTCCTTACAACTTCCTGACCTTCAATATATCATTTTCACCACTTCTGTTCCTGTGTATCCTGGATTCATCTCTCAAACAAACTACTTGAATTCAAGCCCTTGTTTTAGAGTACTTCCGGGTAAGCTCAACTTAAGACAGACTGTAAAATTCACATGCGTTTTTGCTCTAAGATCCACTCCCTATATGTTCTCTGCTCAGCTTTGTATCTCAGGGAACTATTTCCCATGCTCCCTTGCCAGCTGACGTCTAATTAGTTTGGGCAGTGAGAGCCAATGGTGGAAGAATGGAGGGCAGGCAGAGAAAAAGCTAGGATATTTTGCATTTCTCTCACTCTGTGTTGTCATTTCCAGCAGCAGGCTGTGCCTTCTCTGGGTCAGCTCCTAAGGAAGAGCATCTGTGTGGCTGCAGGTCCCACCTGGCCACCTGTATCATGGCTTTAGCTCTTGCAGGACAAGCCTAGTCTCTGGTAAACCACTTGTCCCTTATTTCCTTCCAGCATGGTATATCTAGAAAATTTAAACAAGTTAGTGTGGTTGAAATATTCAGTGTATCCTGATGAGTGACAGGAATGAACTAGAAAAGTAGGAAGCAGATTGACGAAGGAGGACCTCAGGTACATGTTCTGGAATTTATCCTGTTAAGTAAAATTTGCTGAATTTAAATACTGTATCTTACTTTATCTTTCTTTCGGAAAATCCATCATAATGTTGAGTTATCCAACACCATGTCAATCCTTACTTCCAAATTACAAGATAGAGTCTTTATGTCTTTTAGTAGCATAGTTGTTTACTTCCTTTTGCTGCCAGGGCAGCAAAATTATTTCCCATCCTGGGAAATTAATTTATTTTTTGAAGGTGTAATTTTGGTTCTTACCTATGAAATCTAAACAGAAAACGGATAAGGAAATAGGCAAGAGGTTGACAATACAATACAATGTGATGAGATGGACATCAGACTGGGGTTTAGGAGACATGAGTCCTAGAGCCTGTTCTCCCACCTTGGGATGATGATGATGATATAAACAAGAAAATTAAAAAGATAAGAACAAAAAACACTGGAGATTACTTCAACATCTAGATCAAGCAGTTCCCCTCTGGCTACTTATAGAAAACCGAAGGCCATAAATCAGATGTATATGGTCCAAGACACTCTGCCCTAAGTGAGTTACTATTTCTTAACTTTTTGATGAAAACAGAATCTAAAGATTATACAAGAAGTAATTTATTAAAACAACTAATGAAATTATAAGGTAATTATCTTTTTTCTGATCCCTTCCTCCTAACACTAAAGAAGGAAGGCATTCCACAGAATGGTCACCAGAAATCCAACTGATAAACCATAAAATACTAAAGACCAGAAGTTTAATACATGCGTGTAGAAGCAATTTTGCTTTCCCAAGTCTTTAGATGTCTGATGACTTTATTGCAAGGGTTGTTAACTGAAGCTTAATTCATTTTAATCAGGACATATTAAAAAAAGTAACAAAAAAGAAAACCTCTAGAATCATTGTTGTTATTTGATTTCTGAGCCCTGTTCACATGACCAAATCTCAGAAGTCATGATTAGTTAGGAACTAAAAGCAATTTGATAAAAACTGCATTTGATTGACGTAGACATAGAGTAAGCACAGCTCAGGCATTTCTACCAAAAGACCCAAGTGCTTTCAAGTCTTCATATCCGAGTACACACTAACAATCCTTAGCTACAAAAACAAATACAAAAACAAAACCAAAATCACTTTGCTTTCCTTTGTAAGAGATTGGCAACCCCTGGCATTGCAGTATGACAATTTCCTAGATAGGCTGTCAAGAACCAGGACACTGAATTACATGCTTTGCCAAGTAGTTTCCCTTCTGACTTCTAAAAACAAGTGATATCTCATCCTTCTTTCCTGGATTCACTCAAATGCAATATAAACTCTTGACTCTATGGACTTTCATCAAAGTGATACAAAGTTGAGGGATTCAAAGAATGCCTATTATTTTGCCTCTATCCTAAATTACATCTATATTAAGTAAGTCAGATTTTCTTTTTTTTAAAGATTTATTTTTATTTATTTATGATAGAAAGAGAGAGAGAGAAACAGGCAGAGGGAGAAGCAGGCTCCATGCCAGGAGCCCAACGCGGAACTCGATCCCGGGACTCCAGGATCACTCCCTGGGCCAAAGGCAGGCGCCAAGCCGCTGAGCCACCCAGGGATCCCCAGTAAGTCAGATTTTCTAAGGAGAAAGCAAAAATTTAAATTTTTATTCTGAAGTGGGTCTAAAGTGAGCTTGGTTCTCTTTAATATCCTGGCATACTTGAACGTCCATAGCGGATTTAAGGAAGGGTGAGAAGAGAGGAGACTAAGTCAAAGCTAAGTGTATAATAAAGTCAGTTAACTTAAGAAACAAGCACAGGTTCAATTCACAAGTCAAAAGATATTGTCAAGCTTAAAGTAATCAGCACAATCAATTCTCAAAGGAAGCCCCCTCAGGTCTGTGCCTTATTCTCAGAACTGTCCTCAACAGTTCGAGTCTGAAATATCTCTAGCGATAGTTCTTAAATTTTAGGGCACAGAAGAATCATTTGGGAAATTTGTTAAATACAGAATCCCGGGGCCCTGCCAAACAAGGACCGTGATCCTGAGTCAGATCTAGATAGCCACATTTACCACAAGAACACCAGGTATTACTGATGCAGATAGTTTATGGACTACTTTTTTAAGGGAAAAAAAAAAAACCTATGGGAATTAAGATAAATATTCACCTTCTGGAAATGTAATCTTTCCATCTGTTTCCAAGAGTGGACTAATTTACCATTCTAGAGCATGTGGCCCAAACTATAGTAATTCACAACCTGCCATGTGCAGTAGCATTTCCCATGGGGCTTATAAAGGGTACATACACATTACGGGGCTTCTCCCCTGACTTCTAAGCCTACTGAACTGCAACCTCTATAAGTCAGGGTCAGAGTCAAGCTCAGATATGTGTTTTTCTTTTAATTCCATCAACTATTCTGCTACATAGTCAAGATGGAGAATCACTAGAAGAAACTGAAGCCAACAAACTGTTGAAAGCATTAAGGGACAGCAGAATACTGAACGATGCTCCACTAGGATGGTGATCCAGGATAAAGTACACCTGCTGGAACATACTGGATACTCAGAGTGTTTGTCTAATGACTGCTTGACTCCTATGTTCTTATACCACAGAAGGAGGATGGGCGTGGAGGATTGAAATAAAGCTATGTAAGGTTTTTTCACATATACCATTCAGTTATTATTAACATTCTTATGAAAAGTCATTATCTTCATTTTATAGATCAGACCAAAAGGAGGGTTCATCGTGGTTGGGTAACCTTCCAAGATACCGTAATGAGATGTAAAAAGACCCAGTAAAGAGACCCAAGAGTGTCTGACACTCTACTACCTCAAAATGTTCTCACTTCTCGTTCTCCTTCAATACATATTGCCATTCAATAGTTAGGCTACAGAATATATGCAAAAACAGGGAATAAAAAGAATAAAGTACCAGTTAAGTAAAGAAATTCAAAAGGAGGAACTACAAAACTAAAGCCTCTAACTAAAGAACAAACAAATTGAAAACTTCCTCTGATTATCAAGGTTTAGATTGGGAAAAAGCTCTAGACATCTGTGTGAGGCCCACTTCTGATAATTGGGAGACTTGCAAACACATGTGGTCTTGCAGATTCTGCTCCGGATTTGTGAATTTGGAGACTTAGCCTTTATAATATGTCATATTAATTTTGGCAAAAATCCTAAGTTTTGTTGGTTTCTAAAGTGAAAATCTATCTCAAAAAGGTGTTGAAGTGATTAAATACTGTCACCATCGAAAAGAGCCTGGTGTAGTCCCTTAACAAATGCTAGTTCCTTCTTTCCATTCTGCCAATAAGAAAGTGTGAAAGTGAGGGCAAGTCTCTAAGAGATAGGATCAGAGTCTGGCTCATCTCCTACTATTATATTCTCATATCAAAAGAAAATGTAGTAGTGAGGATAAAAATACTTGGTCTCATAAGCCTCAAATGTATTCTTCTGCTCATATCATCCATAGCATTTACAGATGGAGCAAAAGACCACTTTGATCTTTTTTTTTAATGTTAATGATGAAATGCCTTCCATTTCTAGTCTTTTTTTTCCTTTCAGTAAGTAATTATAATATTCTTCCCTAATTCCAGTAACTATTTCCTGACATACTGCATTATGTGACTTCCTTGCTTTATAAGAAATTATCAGGCTTTAGCCAAACAAAACTACTTGAGGGACATGCCGCTGCGTGATCCTCCCGTACTCTGTAATTTAGAGTTAGCCAAGATTCTAAGCCTAAAGTATAATGGAAAAAAATCTCAGTCAGGAGATAGGCCAAGACTTCTAAATATCACAGTATTAAACAGGCTCATTGATTCTTGAGTGGTAGCAATTTGCTGCCATATTTATAGCTTTCATTCCATTGAAATCCAATAAGATTTTCAATCAATAAAAAGAGAATTTATTGATCTCCTGTGTCATGTAGCTTGTGTCTGATAGGCCTAGCTATAAATCCCGATTTAGTTACTATCTTTATGATGCTGAAAGACAGCTCTAAAATAGTCTTGAGTCCTGGTGTCCTCATATATAGCATATTGAAATACTGACTCCTTCCTTAAAGTGACACTGTGAAGACAAAGTTAGATAATTCCATGGAGTCATATTATAGATATATTTATTGTTCATATGCAATTTCAACTACACATGCTTGGCAGAGTCAGGGGGGTAAGTAATTTGAAATAGTACATTCTATGATTAGAATGTTTGTCTCCCAACCACCCCACACCCCCTCCCCGACCCCCTGCCAACCACACTAAATTCATATGTTGAAGTCGTAATCCCCAATGTGTCTTTATACAGAGGTGAGGTCTTTGGGAAGGTAATTAGGTTTGGATAAAGCCAGAGGGATGAACCTCTCATAGTGAGACTGGCGCCCTTGTAAGGGGATAAAGAGACCTGAGCTGTCTCTTTCCACATCTAGATCACCCTAGAAGAGGGTCCTCCCCAGCACCTGACCACAGTGGCACCCTGATCTCAAACTTTTTCATTTCGAGAGCTGTGAGAAATTATGTTTGTTGGAGCTACCCAGTCTATGGTGTTCTTGTTATAGCAGCCTGAACTGGGACACTGATGTGACCTGATACCCACTCACTGAGCAAATATTCTAGAGCAAACACAAGAATCTCCCGGCTTCCTGGGAGAAACTCAGTTTCTACTCGCCGTACACATTTTTGAGCATCTCACTACATAGGATGTTATTCTAGAGTTTAAAGAAGTATATTTTTCTTAGCATGATCCTGAAATGAAACTCCCCTCATCACCTGAACAAACCAAGAAACAGCAATTTGTTACAATGATCACGAACATCAACAATAAAAATTAGTTGTAGTGGTCTTACTGTGAGATTTTGTGACTGTGGGCCTTTCTTTTCTTTTGACTCTAAGAGAATTAGGTAGGACTCTTGTGGTAAGGAACAGAGAAATCAGTTGAAACTCCTTGAGCAATAAGAAAATCTATTGGTTCCTAGTCCTGGGTTAGGGACGACTCGGGACACACATTCCTGAGACACAGGACTTTCTCACCGTTTCAGAACCCTGCACTTTAAGGGTTGGCTGGGTTCATATTTAGATCCTTCCTTCTTGGCCCTCAAAGGCTCTTACAGCTAAGGAAAGAAGAATTTGGCTTTCCTTAAAGTTCAAATTAAAGCCCCGGGAATTGCATGTTGATTGTTTTCACTTGGGTCATGTGACATCTCTGAATCAATAACCCAGCCAAGGAGATGGAATTTGCTAATTAGTTCAGTCAGGGCCCACTCTGGAGCTGTGATGAGATCAATCCCATTCAAATTCTACATGGCTGAGAAATGAGGGGCTGTGTTAGGCAACTTAATGCTGGGGAAAAGACTAACAAATAATTACCATGTGTGCTGACATTAAGATCGAATCCTCACATTACATGTGATTCCATAGGAACCAGGTGAAAATGCGTCACCCTGTGTTGGGCATACACATGTTAATGTCTTCTCTATTCCCTTCCTTGTCTTTGCTGTAATGTCTTATGTTAGGCCCAGAGGAGGGTACAGAAGAAAATAAAAGGATTAAAAAAAAAAAATCTGCCCCCTCAAGGACTGGTCTTCATAAAACAACAATGACAACCAAAAAAAAAAAAAAAAAAAAACACACAGAACAAATTGTGAGAATATAAAATTATATGCTAAAACGAGTCGTATAGATATTGAAGCATTTTAAATTTCTGGCTTTGTCATACACTATAAATAAAATATTCTTACATTTTATAGGAATGTTTTTAAAAGATAGTGGGTTTCACAGTGCAATTCTAAAATAAGAGCAGGGAAGCTGTAAAATAGCACAAATTTTAGAGATAAGCAGATCTGAGGTTGAGTTTACTCATTTAACCTCCCTGAGATTATTATAGTAGAAGTTATAAATATCTTCTCACGGAATATTGGGAGGATTAAATGAGGAGATGCACCTAGTACACTGCCAAGCACAAAACAAATAACAAATAACCATTATTGTTATTACCATAATTTGTGCCTGGCAGTCTGATTTGGCTTTCAAACAGCCTCTTCCATAGAGGCAATAAAGATCACATAAATGTAAGAGTTTGACATTTTGTGATGAACCGGAGTTTTGGCAAGAGCGTGAGCGCACACACACACGCACACACACACACACGCACACACACACGGGCACGGACCTGCCATTTCTCTGCAGTGGTGGCTGCAGATCCAACACCTCAGGGACTGAAATGCTGGGGCTGTGATCTGCCAAGGGAAACCGCCAGCGCGGAGGTCCGTGGCCCATCCTGCGCCTGGCTGCTGGGGCCTGGCCCCCGCCCCCCGCCACACACACAATTTGCATGAGTAGGTGGTATCAACCCCTTAATCAAGTGTGACTCACTTCCTCCCCAATATATGAATTAAAAAAGAATGGAACATGACCAGACCCCCCAGGTATCGGCTGTGAAATGCCATTCTTCCGGGAAGTTAAAGAAAGAACACGCTAGATGTTCAAGTGGATTGAAGTAAAGGAATTCTAGTTGATGGAACCACTCGGGTGTTCTTCCAGAAACTCTCGTGTGAGCCGCTCATGACAAATTCAAGGGTTTTAACCACTGAAGAGGGACAAGTCAATGGACTGGGAGGGCCAAATGCTACCCACAGGTCTCTTGCTTCTGAAGGGTCCTCAGCTCCACGGGAGCGTGGTCCGCTCTGCCAGCAGCATCCTCCCCTCGCTTTTTTGTGTCTGGGTGTGATTCCTGCCTTTGCCGGCAAGCCCGAAATAGCGTCTCCTCTCCAACGGTGCATGTGTTTGTGGGGGTGTTAAGAGAAAGAGGAGGAGACTGGTGACAAGCAAATGGAGGCAGATGCGGGGAGATAACTGCCCCCGCCCCTGGGCTTGCCCACACGCCGAGAGGCCCGAGAGGCCCGGGCTGGCCATCCCCGCCTTCCCCCTCCCGGGCCAGCCTCTTGTGGGTCACGACCAGGACCGCTGCCCTCTGTGCAGGTGAGTGGGAGCTCCCGGGCTGGCCCCAGGGACACCGTGCGGGCCGCGTGTACATCTGCTGTGAGCGCTCGTGGGCTTGTCGTCTCCAGAGCAGCTCTTGATCTTTTATCAATTTATTCACTGAGGGAGGAGAAGTATCATCAAGAAAACACATGGGATCTTGACGAGTTGCTTTCTCCATCGCCTGCCGATGCTGGAGGTGCCACCTCTTACAAGTGTTTACAATTTTTTTTTTTAATAAATGGAAATGTTCATCTGCACCTTCCCCTGGGCCCTTTCCTCCTCAGCTCCCTTCTGTTTTAAGTTTGATTTCCCCTTCTCGAGTTAGATATTATTCATGCAAACATGATTGATGAAGTGAGTTTCAGTCGAGCCCATCACGGCCCCCTTAAGTCCCAGGCCGGGCGTTCCCACCGAGGAGGCAAGGCCCCATGACTTGGGAGGAGATGTCCCTGGGATAACTTCCTTCCCATCACTGATGTCCGTATCAGCTGCTGGTTTAGAATCCGATTCCACTCCAAGTGTTCACCCTGACGAGGTGGAGAAAGGAACTGGGCAACCGGAGTCGCTTGAATGATTCAGCTGCAGCCACCAAACCCAGCTCGGTGGTTACCAAGCAACAGTCTCCAAAGCTTCCTGGCGGTTCTTTAGGATCCCTCTCCCCTTTCCAGTCAACTCTCCTTTGCTTAGTCTGTGTTTTCTGCCCGCAACACCTCTCCCCTTCGGCTCTTGCTGAACATCTCTTTACTTTTCGTGGCTTTCCAAGAGACATCGCTTGTCCAAAGACCTTCACTGCTCTGCTGTTCTCATGGCGGAGACGCAGGGGGGATGGGAATGAATCTCGTTGGCGCAGATGGTCTTTTTGAGCCGCACCCGCACGCAAGCCACCGCTCTCCAGCCTCCCCCTACTTTAGTTTTGTAGGTCCATCATTCTCCGCTTGCAGCAGGTCAAGATTGTGATTCCAATATGGAATGAAACATGGGCGTTTAGGGCAATAGGGTCCGTTTCGTAAAAGATGAAACACAGCTCGGAGAAAAAGGCCACGTAGAATGTCCTCTCCTCAACAGTCCTAAGGCCTGTGTTCTATTCTCAGGGGCCAGTTGTCTCCTGACTGGCCTATAAAGAAATTACACCTCAAATTAAGAAATTTAACCCCCCAAAATGACTAAAAATCAAGCAAGCAAGCAGAGTAATGGAAAGTTAGGGTTTGTCCCTATCCTACTACTTCTAATGAAAAATGTTATCATTTGAATTCTACGTTTTTCCTTTGCAGAAAGTTTTAACACACGTTTGCTCATTTTTAGCGGGAATAGTACGGTCGGTCTCTGGTACCCAAAGAACTAGATTTCAGTGCCACTTCTGCTGTGATTCACTGTAAAGCTTTGGCAGAGCTATTTGACCATTTTAAACTTCCTTTATTGGTAAAATGAAAATCTGAGGACCAGCCAACGTCTATTAAGCATTATCGTGCACAAGACATCGCGCTCTAAGCTTCACACAGGCCGCCTCATTGAATACTCACAAATACCATGAGGTCAGTCTCAGTGGACGGAGAGGAACAGGGAAGATAGTCACTGCCCACGAGCATCCACTGAAGGGTCCTTGATACGTGACACAGAAACGGTTCCCGTGCCCTGTTGCCAGAGGAGGTGCCACGAGGGACCAGCCCGCCCAAGGTCGCGCGGCTTCAGTCCAGAGCTGCAGCCTCACCGTGCTTCTCTCCAAGGCCTCTGCCTTCGCCAGAACGTGCCACTACACTAAAAATACTCGCTGGTGAGCTGCCTCCTGTGTTTGTTGGGAGGAAACAATGAGACTATAAAAGTACAAAGACTTGGAGGCTGGAATTCTCTATATGAGGTACGGGACGTATATGGCACCCGTGTCACCAGTCTCCCTGTAGCCACCGACGACGTGGCTAATGGCAGGGGTCAGCAAACCGTGACCCTGCATTGGGGCAGATTCTTTCACCGGTTCGTGCAAACACAGTTTTGGTGAAACGTAACCGTAGCCGTTTGTTTGTATCTCGTCTTGGCTGCTTCGGGGCTGCAAGAGCAGAGGTGGGAAGTGGCCACAGAGATCATACGGCCTGAGAAAAGCCTAAAATGTTTATTATCTGACCCTATACAGGGAAAAAAAAAAATCTAACCCCTGGATCGGAGCATCATTTTCTACCAATCAACACTCAGAGTCATCATCAACAAATTGCCCTGGCGGTTCAGTCTGCCCACTACCCCCACCACCGGTACATGGACCTTTGACAAAGAGATAAACCTACCAGGTCTTCCTGGGGACCAAAAACGTCGATCACCATGACTTAAAACTCAGATAGAGAAACTGAATCACCAATAAGTCAATGGACTCAACCAAGGTCACAGGAACACGTAGAAGTTTGGGAACTTGGGTCCCTTGTCGGGGCTCCTCCCTAAATGTTGGGCAGAAAGGTCTCTTCTCTAACCACGAGAATCACCCGATTAAGAGTGTTTCCGACTCCGGGGTGCGGAGGGGACACAGTGGGGACACACTGAGCCAACCCCGTGTTCATCACATTGTTTCGGAGATCCCTCGTGTGTGGCCCGGCGGACTCCAAAGTCACACGAGGACGGAGCCTGCCACCTCGAGGCCCCGGCTGCGACTCGCCCTATGCCCAAATACAGGAGGGAAGCTGCAGGTGCCAGAGGCCTGTCGGGAACCTCCGGGAGGAGGCAGCCCCGAAGGTACGTGACTTGGCCACGGCCGAGCGGGCCGACAAGGTGGCTCGTGTGAAGGGAGCGTGGCGCAGGCAGGTTTCCAGCACACCCACGGCTCGGAGGTAACGCCAGCGGGTTAATCAAATACTTCTGTGCTGCACCACTGTGATACCTAAAGCTGCGAGGAACATCATTTTTAGACATCCGTGGGAGGGATTCTTTTTTGTAATTTCTGCATTTCTTCAACTCCCACCACAAGTCTAGGCTTGCCTTCCAGAGACACACACTGCCACCTTTTCAGAGCTTTTTTTTTTTTCTTTTCTTTTTTTTTCTTTTTCTGGCCGTGG
The DNA here is from genome assembly GCF_018345385.1 of Vulpes lagopus. Classification (NCBI taxonomy): domain Eukaryota; kingdom Metazoa; phylum Chordata; class Mammalia; order Carnivora; family Canidae; genus Vulpes; species Vulpes lagopus. The sequence continues at coordinate 165,437,475 of NC_054826.1, forward strand.
ACTAAGTAGCCCTCCTAGGGCTGATTGCATAAAGGCCAGAATAGGGAACACGATTTCACTGACGCGACATGAACTGGCCTGCGTGCAGGCCCGGCCTCGGCCCAGATCGGCCCCCGGGCCTGCCCCCCAGACCCAGCGCTCCCCTTGAGCGCGCACTGAGACACCGGAGCCATCGACTCCGACACCTTTCACTGACCGTCTCCTGGAAGAAGCCAAATCCTAGAAAAAGGATGATGAACGGGCGCCTCGGCAGTGGGGAGGGTAGGTTAGATAATTAGGCACGTAAGCTTGGTGCTCAGAGAGATCTGAATCCGAACCTCGATTCTGTGACCTTGCACAAGTTATTTAATCTTCCTGTGCCTCGGTTTCCTCATCTATAAGAGTGAGGTGATTCACAATTCCTCCTGCATAGGGTCATAAAAAAAATGTCGCGCAGACAAAATAGAATGAGCACTCAAAGGCTGGTCAGCCAGTCACTATGTTACTAGTTTATCATTTTAATAAAATTTAATAAAATGATAAATCAATTTAATAAAATTCATTATTTATATTATTGCCACTGGTATTTTTATTTATTTATTTATTTATTTATTTATTTATTATTTTTTTATTTTTTTTGCCACTGGTATTTTTAATACTAAAATGTTGCTTTTTACTAAGCTTCCACTTATTTGAAGTCCAACTGGGAAAAAAAAAAAACATAACAATACTGACTTTCCTGGATTTCTCCAAAGATTAAATAAAATAATGTCTGCCTTTAAGTAAGGGAGTAATAAGAATAAGAATAATAGGGGACTCCTGGGTGGCTCAGTGGTTGAGCGTCTGCCTTCGGCTCAGGGCGTGATCCCAGAGCGTCGAAATGGAGCTCCTAGTGCCTCTCGTGCATAAATAAATAAAATTTTAAAAAATATAAGAATAATAGCTTATTAGGAATGTTTTAACCTACAAATAACCTATGAGAATAAAGGATGGGGGGATTTTTTTCCCACATAGAAAGAACCCAGATATAGGCACTTGCTGGTGTGGGTTTAGTCCGGTTGACAGTGCGTGGCGGGGGGGGGGGTTCTGCAATTCTCTTGAAATTTTCCTTTGTTTGCTGCTTCCATCACAAATGATGGCTTTGGGTCCTGACCTCAGATTCACATTCAAGGAAGAGACAGAGGGGAAGGGGTGCGGGCGGGTGCACGTGTTCCTTTGAACGGGAAGGCGAAACTTCTCTCAGAACCTTTCAGGAGACTTCCACGTGCGGGGACCCACCAGAGCCGCCCTGGGTGGCTGCCTCCGGCTCAAGAGAAGCTGGAAAGTCCTCATTCGTCGGGCGTGTGGGAGGTGGTCAGCACGGACGGAGAAGATCAATAGGAAATACGCGGCCACTTGTTGTCATCGTATCACTCAGGGACTGTCCCGTGTGCTAAGCTCCACATTGAAGGTCTTATATGACCCATTTCATGAGCTCCTCACCTCTAATGCGAGGTGTTTATGGTCAGTACTCGTATTGCTGCTGGGTTGTTGGTCGGTTTTTTTTTGTTTTTTTTGTTTTTTATGACTAAGGAGATAGAGGTAAGCAAGAGAATTATTTGGGCACCATCACACAATGAGGTAGTGAAGGTGGATGTCAAAGCCGGACAGCTTGGCTCCAGAACATTGAAAGAAAAAAAAAAAATCTTCATCGAACTCCTCAAAATTATGAGCTCTTAGTATGGTTGGAATAAGGTATGTTTACTGAAGCCGCAGGCTTTCCCTTGCTTCTGAGCTGCCGGCCCACGCAGCCGGGCCTCAACTGCACCCCGTGGACGGGGCCGCCTCCCACACCCCCTGCCACCACGGCTCTCCCCTTGCCTGGGCTCGATGCCGGGGATCGCAGCCTGAGCCTCAAGTCTGTCTCTCGACCAGCACCTCGCCCTCTGCACCCCGAAAACGATGCTGCTAATTCAGTAAAAGTCAGCAGGGCTTCTTTTAAATCCAAAAGGCCTCAAGTCCTGATCCTGGAGGCGCAGTATGTGTCCAATAATAGTCTCAAAGCGGTGGTGCTGAGGACAGCAGGGCCCCACGGCCGGGGTGTCGGGGCTGGAGACAGACTTCACAGATACTGTCTCCCCTCCACTAGACTAAGGTCTTCGGGGCTTTCTTGCTCTTCTTCTCGGACCCGTCGCATTAGTGAGGTGAGGGTCTCTTGGAAAGAGAAAACGTCTGGATTCCCAGCTAGGAATGGCCCGATCGGAGCACCAGCACCGGGGGCTCGGCGAAGAACCTCGGGGCTGGGAACGCGAGTCTTCATTAGACTTTGACCATTTAAAATCTGCCGTGGGCCGGGCGGCCGCAGTTGCTCCATAAAAGCCAGTAGGTGCCTGGGCCTGATACAGATCCGGCAGGGGGTCCACCCCGAGGAGGAGGGGAGGGGAGGGGAGGGGAGGGGAGGGGAGAAGGAAGGAGGGAAGGAAGGAGGGAAGGAGGGAAGGAGGCAGAGGAGGGAAGCTCCCTCCTCTGGTCCCCTCCCAGCGCCTGGGGGTGATGGGGTGTCCATGCCAGTGGTCGGGCCCCTTGCTGACCATCCGCGCCCGCGAGGAGTGGCCCCAACCCCACCAGGGTGTCCCTCGGGTCCTGGGGCCTCGGCGTCACCCGGGAAGCTGCGGGGCGGCCCGGGCCCTCGGGGGTGTCGGGGCCGGGGTGGGGGGTGCTGACCCGCGGGGCCGCAGACTCCGCCCAGGGGAACCGGGGCCCGAGGAGCCTCCTCCCTCCCAGGGGGCCGCCGGGGTCTCGGCCACTGCTGCGCCGGGGCGCGGGGCACCTGCCCTTGACCCCCAAGCCTGTGCCCGCCTGCACCGTACCCACCTCACCTGCCCCACCTCACCTGCCCGCCTCACCTGCTCCACATCACCCACCTGCATCACCTGCCCCCCTCACCTGCCCCTCCTCCCCTGCTCAGCATCACCTGCTCACCATCACCTACCCACCTCACTGCCCGCCTCACCTGCCCCACCTCACCTGCTCACCTCACCTGCTCAGCATCACCTGTCTGCCTCACCTGCCCAGCCTCACTTGCCCACCTCACCTGCTCAGCATCACCTGCCACACTGCCTACAGCCGGTCAGGTGTCCTGGGCTGCAGAGCACGGCATGAGGCCACCGAACAGAGGCCAACTTACGTCCTCAGTGCCAAGCAGAATGCTTTAGGGCTTCTGTCTTCTCGACTTTGGTGTCCCACAGTCCTCCTGGGCCATCTGCACCACAGACTACAGATGTTCTCCGAGGTGATCGCAGCTCCCCCGTGTCAACACGACCTCATACGGTTTGTCGGGGCCTCAGCGTTGGAGGCCACCCACAGCCCCACTCCCTTCGCCAAGCAGCTGTCGGGCGAAACAAGCATATGAACTCTGGGCGTGTGTTCCGCTAAGATGAGAGGCCCGGGGCTGGGATTCAGGAAGGACATTTTACTTTTATTTACTTATTTACTTAATTATTTATTTACTTATTTACTTGTTTATTGGTTTATTAAAGTAGGATCCACATCCTGCATGGAGCCCAACACAGGACTCGAATTCACAACCCTGAGGTCAAGACCTGAGCCGGAATCACATGATTAACCAACTGAGCCACTAGGGCGCCCCAGGAAAGACCCTTTAACCCAAAGTATTTAACCCTGTCACACTTACCTGGCTTTGGCATCACAGAGAAGGGGGGGGACATTACATAGAGGCACAGGGGGCTCAGTGGGGGAGCCTCCGCCTTTGGCCCAGGGCGTGACCCCGGGGCTCTGGGTGGGGAGCCTGCTTCTCCTTCTGCCTGGGTCTCTGCCTCTCTCATGAATAAATGAATAAAATCCTAAAAAAAAAAAAAAATGAACAGTATCTACACATAGGAAGTTGCAATTCTGAAGCACAGTGGAGATTAGAAAGCCTCTTTGAAAAGAAAACCAATTTTATTTGTTTTACATAATAATAGGTTCAGAGAAGTTTTCAAAACAAGAAAATTGGTTGATTAGTCAAGGCTTATTTCTGAAGCTTCCGATAGGCCACCTACAGACTGCGAGCCAGTTCTAAATGTCCTCGATGCTTTCCAAATAACGTTTCAATATGTCAAATTTCTTCCATTTTGGAAGAAAAGAAAGCAAAATAGCTGAAGCTTTTTCAGTGCGAGTGTAAAGTATTATCTCTTTTCTACAAGTAATAGGCCAGCATTAAGCACTTCCCTTTAAAAAAAAAAAAAAAAAAAGACATAACAACTTCCTTTCTCTGCACTGTAAGGAAAATGGTGTTTTTCCTCACAACTGGGCAGCACTTCAGCAACAACAACAACCAAAGCCGTCTACGGAGATTACAGATTGTTCCAGACGTCTCATTTCTCAGGGCACAGATTTCCTAACAAACAGCCAAAAATGAGATGAACTGTGGGGCCAGAAGAAAGGCTTCCAAGGCCCAGGTCTGTAGGTGAGCGGAATTGCCCAGCGAGGCGCAGGTGGATGATCCAGTCACCTTGAGCTGCCAGGTGCTCCCTGGTGGAGACGGTCCCCCACCCCCCCACCCCAGGGGCCCCCGCGTCGCTCTGACTGTCACACTCTTCGCTTCTCTCCTCACCTGTAGGCTGCAGAGCAGCGGGAAGCCAGGGGAACAGAGGGATTTCAGACCCTGCACATCAGTCAAGGGGTCAGTTGTCCACCGGACAACTCGGTGGCAGTTTGGGGAGTTGGTGCCACGCAGAGGGTAGTGTCCCCGGGGTCGGCACGTTGTGGGAGAGCAAGGAGCTCCACTTTTAGGGCTTGGGAGGGTCAGTGGAAAGACATTTTATCGACGTGGATGAGGGTGACATGGATGGAAATCACCATTTCAGGAGGTTCTGATGAACGGTTCAGGAGAAAGGAGAGACCTACGCAGCATTTCGGGGGGAGGCATGGGCCTGACGGGCAGCGCCGGGCACCCCGGGACCTCCCAGGCCTGGGCCTGAGGCTCCGCCGCAGGACGAGCCCCTTGGGAAGGCACCTGCTGCTCTCGGTAGGCACCTGGCTTTCAGGACCCCCAGTTCTGTAGGAGGAGGGCCCTGCTGTCCGGTCGGCCCGACCCAGGGGCGGGGGGGGTCCACTTGGGCCGCCCGGGCCCACCTTGTGCTGGGGGAGCCGGGGACACACGGAGGGCCTGTCCTTACCTGCTGCCCCAGGGCTGTAGGACGGCCACATCCACTCAGCACGTCCTCCCTGGTGAAGCTGCCACAGTCTCCTCTCCCAGAATAATCTAGAATGGACATGTCTTGGTTTATCTCGATCTGGGCCTGCTCTGTCCGTTTCCTGATACTAAGAATGTCCCCCCCACGCCGGCCCTCGCAGTGATGCTGCCCCCCGCCCCGCCCCAGCCGTCCCTACCTTCAGCAAACACTCCTACGAGGCAGACGCAGCGCCGGCCGCGCTCCCTGCTGATTGCAGGCCACCCTCGCACCCGACCTGGGACGAGGACACTGTCCTCTCCACATTCCATAAACTAGGATCTAGGCCCAAAGGTATTGATGAGCCTGCCCCAGGCCGCCCACTTAGCAAGTTACCGAGGTGGAACCTGAGCCCGCGGCCCGACCTCGAAGGCTGTTTCTAGGTGTCCTCCGGCGCCACTCACCAGGCTGAGCTCCAGCCACTCCTACAACTCGAACCCATTTCCTGGCTGGAGTCTCAGGCTGTAGGGACCAAAGACCCTGGCGTAACACCCAGCAGAGGAAAACCGCAACTCTAGTTCAAGGGTTTGGGGAAAGTCGGCAAACTGCAATAATCTGAAAATCACCTTCCCATTAAAATGTTTTGAAAATCTCATCCCACATTATGCTTCTAACCCTAACGGAACCATTTCTTATTCTCAGTTCTGTGCCCTGCTTTACGCCGCATTTTCGCTGTGCCCACAATCCCCTTCTTAAAATTTACAGCGTGTCCAGTCTTGTCTTATTCTAAATACCTCATGTGCATTTTCAGCAGCATATTTATTATTACTGTCGCTGAAAAGACTTGCTCCCTCCAAAGCCCTCTGCCAAATGTTCGGCCTCTTGCATGTGTTGACACCTGGTGTTCGGGTTCTTTCATCCGTGTGTTGGACGCTGAGCCCGTTCCCTGCAGCTTCCCAAGCCCTCTGGCCCATAGCCTGGTGAACTAACGTCTTGTTTTCTGCTGCAAACACGAAGGAGTACAGCAAATAAGGTTCCTCAAGGTCCTTTTTCATGTTGTGAACTTAACGCAGACCCCTTCCTACCTCCTCTACTACCCCTCCTCCTCCACGGAATAGAGACAGAGACACTATGACAATTCCTAGGCCGTATGCGGATTATTTGACTCTTTGGTGCTGCATTTCCATATCGACACAGTATTTCGTCCACTCCTAACTCTGACGTTTGAAGAGGATCCCAGATTCTCTTCGGTCTTTCTGCACAGAATTGTAAGAGGTGCTTTGAGCATTATGTGCGGCCTTGAACAGAAGTGACTGTCAGCACTTCTACCCAGAATATCCCAATGCACACGCACCCCGATGTCCATAGCAGCAACGTCCACAAGAGCCAAACTGTGGAAAGAGCCCAGATGTCCATCAACAGAGGAATGGATAAAGAAGACGTGAGATAGATGATATAGATATAGATGATAGAGAGATGATAGATGATAGATATAGATGTATAATGGAATCCTACTCAGCTATCAAAAAATGAAACCTTGCCATTACAACAATGTGAATAAAGGATATTATGCTAAGTGAAGTAAGTCAATCAGAGAAAGACAATTATCGTGTGATCTCACTCCTCATACGTGGAATTTAAGAAACAAAGCAGAGAATCAGAGAGGAAGAGAGAAAAAGTAAAACAAGACAAAATCAGGGAAGGAGACAAACCATAAGAGACTCTTGATCATAGGTAACAGACTGAGGGTCGCTGGAGGGGTGGGGGTGAGGGGACGGGGTAACTGGGTGACGGGCACTAAGGTGGTCACATGATGTCCCGAGCACCGGGTGTTACAGAGGACTGATGGATCACTGGCCTCTACCTCTGAAACCAATAATACGTTATATGTAATAAATTGAATTTAAATAAATTGTTTTAAAATGCCCCCCCCCAAAAAAAACCCAAATGCCTTTGTGGGCCCTACCTCTTATGTGCCAGGTACCGTTCTAGCTGTTGATGATGTATCCGTGGATACGAGAGACACAAAATCTCTCACATCCCTGTGGCAGGAATGAGATGATAAAGGTAAATACAGGCTGGGAGTCGGATGATAACGGGAGGAAGGAAAGGAGAGGAGGGACCAGGGTGGAAGCGCTGTTCGAGGTCAGGGAGTCAAGGAAAACCCAGAAGGAAGACCGAGAAGGCACAGTCATTGAAGTGTCCGAGAGAGTCTGATGTCCCAGAAGCCAAACTGGGAAAGGACTTCCAAGGAGGAAGGAGGAGTCACCTGCCAAATTGTGTTGGGTCCTACTACGTACCCCGCGAGGGCAAACATCTGAACAGAGCAGGTTCAGGAGAGGATGGGGGGAGGCAAGTGCCTGCTAGGGCTACCCGAACCGGATACCACACGCGGGGTGGCTGAAGCCGCAGGAACCTATGTTCTCAGAGCTCTGGAAGCCGGGAGCCCAACGATCAAATTGTCAGCAGGCGTGGGTTCCCCTGAGGCCCCCCGTCCCGGTTTACAGAGGGCCACCTTCTTCACTGTGTCCTCGCATCATCTCTGCTCTAAGGGTGTAGTCGAGTGTCTATGCGTCCAAATTTCCCCTTCGTATGGGGGCATCAGTCAGATGGATTAGGGCCGACCCCAACGGCCTGCCCCATTTTCACTTAATCACTTCTTTAAAGGTCCTATTTCCAAGTGCTCTGAGAACCCTGGGGATGAGAACTCCAACATATGAGTTTTGAGGGGACGTGATTCAGTCTAAAGCACAGGACGCAGAACCAACTCCTCTGAGGACATACGATGCATAAGGGGACGGGAAAACTGAAATGGTTAATTCGGTTAAGTCCAAAAAGAGGATTTCTGTCATCTTTTTTAAGGCAGTGATGGTGACATGATGCTGCTGCGTTGCGCTGCAATTGGTCTGGAAGGAGGAGCAGTTCATGTTGCAAAATAGGAAATGATCTAGAACGCGAGTGTGTAATATAGACAGTTTGTTTTATATACTCGTGCGTAAGTTAAACCTTCAGAAATTAAACTGAGTATATTCTTCTAAATTCTGTTTTCAAAGAACCGCCAGTGGATGTTGAGAAATAAGAGAGGCAGATTCACAAAGCTTTGGGAAATAGATTTATTTTCTAGGGGGCTTCTCCCCTTCTCTAAGCCGACGTGCATTCTGGCTTTGGAGAAGGGGACAGACCACACAGCGTCTCCCGCGCGCGGGCGTAAGTGTGCAATCATACTTGCGTTTTCGCAGAGCAATCAGGGCTGGTGGAGTTTGCGGCACATCGTGTGGACAACTCTCCTCCATGGTCAGGGCAGCGGCTATGCGTGTGGGTGGCCTCCTGCGGGCACAGCCAGTGGGTCTCCATCGCAGTGGTCATAATATGGTAAGAAATAATATAAATGTTGAAGAAAGCATCACAACAGAACTGTAGGAGTCCAAATTTAAAAAACCATTAAAAAAAAGTGTCTAGAATATACCACATTTTATTTAAAATCATTGTATCAAGTTTTTTGTTGAAAATAAAAATTTGAATACAATCAAAACATTAAAAAAAAAAAAAGATGAAGAAAAGCCATTTTCATCTCCCATTGCTGTCGCTGTTGATGCTGCTGCTGGTGCCCTGGAGGTGCAATCGCGTCCACAGCCCGGATCCAAACCTCGGCAGGCGGTGGGGATTCTGATGGACGGGCGGCTGGAATCGAGGGCCGCGCCAGGGGCTTCTTAGGCATCACTTCATTTACTAGTCTCATTTCCTTTAAAGGATGGGTCCTCTTAATGTAATTCAGTCCATTAGGAGTGGTAGACATTTGGCTTCGGGACACGCCCCCGTCCCCCCACCGCCCATGGTCCTATGGTTTTTTTTGTTGTTGTTGTTGTTGTTTTTTTGGCATACTTTTATATATATATTTTTCCACCTGATGGTCCAGATAACCAGAAAGCCCTATTGCTACCAAATACCTAGGAATTCTAGATAAAATATTAAAAAGCCCTGCCTAATGCCAAGGGGAGCAAACAAGAAAATTAAGACATGTTACAGGAGCCAAGAATAGGAATGGAAACATAAGGATAAAACACTGTAGAAAATCAACAAGCAGACTTGTAATATGATGAAGTAGTTTTCCTGAAAGCTAAAAATAAAGTCAATGAAATTAAAAACTCGATGGTTAAGTTGTAGATGACAGACTAAACATGGCTGAAGAGATAATAAGGGAACTGGAGCTAGATCTGAGAAACTTTGCAAAAATGTAGCCTTGAGAAGCTGAAAACATGAAAAATTAAAAAGAGTAAGAGACTGGGGAGAGACTAAAGGGTCCTACATACATGCACCTACAGACCTAGAAGGAGAGAACAGAGGAAGGAGAGTAGACAACAGGAGGAAAGGGAACAGCTATGATTTTCTAGAACAGAGGAAACAGATCTTGCTAACTAGAAAGCACAAGTAAGACAATTTAAAAAAAAATCCACACCTCAACACTTCATGACAAATTGCAGAACATCCAAGACAAAGAGAAGTCTTTGGGGAAAAAAAAAGAAAGAAAGACGGGAGAAAGTAGAAAAATATGTTCAGCTCTCTGCTCTGTTTTCTTTTTTTTTTTTTTTTTTTTTCGGCTCTGTTTTCTTCTATTGCATCTTGACTTTGCTTTTCTTACCTTCTGAGCACCGAGCTTCAGACCTGAATTAGCTTCATACCATGAATTTATTTGTTATTTCTCTTTCTTTTTTTTTTTAAGATTTTATTTATTTATTCCTGAGAGACCCAGAGAGAGAGGCAGAGACCCAGGCAGAGGGAGAAGCAGGTCCCTGCGGGGAGCCCGATGTGGGACTCGATCCCAAGACCCCAAGGTCATGGCCTGGGCCCAAGGCAGAAACTCCACCACTGAGCCTCCCGGGAGCCTCTATTTGTTTTTTTTGTTAGAAGTTATTTTACTGGGGAGGCCCTATCGGGCCATAGACGGCAAGATTCTGTTGCTCAGGGCAGGGAGCACCAGTGAAGTAGCCACCACCCCACTTATCAAACGTCGTCGCTTTTGTACGATTCATTTCTCGCCCGTGTATGCAAATGCCCTGGTAAAGGGCCGTTGATTCCGACTGTTTTTCTCCTGACACCTAAGGGCATCACCTCCCCAGGAAGGGGTTTTGAAGGGCACGGGGAAGCAGAGGGCATGTGGTGAGCTGCATGCCGGCGGAGCTTCCAACAGTTAAAATATGGGGGAAGTGGAGGTAACACCAGAATAAAAAAAAAAAAAAGGAAAGGGAGAAGCAAACAAAAAATAAATTTGCAAGTTTTAATATTTCACGGAGGATTCGGGTCACTCTAATCCTGTCCCTGGGGTGGGGCGGCTCTACACTCTGCTTTGACATGCTGGGACCTGCCGCCAGCGGCTGCAGGTGAACTTCTCCTACGCTCCACACCAACTTCCCTACCTGCGTGGGAGAGAAGAAGGTTCAGGACTAATTCTCTTGTTGTATATACTCTCTTTTGAACCCGTTTTTAAAAAGCAAATTACGTTAGACTTTAGAAGTCATTTCGTGAGTTTACCAGTTTTTCTTGCTTTATCAACCTTCTCACCTGGAATTGGAGAGTTCACGCTCGGGGATAAAACTGAAATGTCTTAGGATCCGAAGTATTTTGAGTCTCTTTTCTGAACTTCTCACTTTAACTGGCATTTTTTAGGCTTTAAAAAAAAAATAAAATAAAATAACCAGTTGGGATCCCTGGGTGGCTCAGTGGTTTGGCGCCTGCCTTGGGCCCAGGGTGTGGTCCTGGAGACCTGGGATCGAGCCCCATATCGGGCCTCCCTGCATGGAGCCTGCTTCTCCCTCTGCCTGTGTCTCTGCCTCTCTCTGTGTTTCTCATGAATAAATAAATAAAATCTCTTTTAAAAAAAATAACCAGGGATCCCTGGGTGGTGCAGCAGTTTGGCGCCTGCCTTTGGCCCAGGGCGTGATCCTGGACACCTGGGATCGAATCCCACATCGGGTTCCCGGTGCAAGGAGCCTGCTTCTCCCTCTGCCTGTGTCTCTGCCTCTCTCTCTCTCTGTGACTATCATAAATAAAAAAAAAATAATAATAAATAAAAAAAGAAATTATTTAAAAAAAATAAAAATAAATAAATATAAAAAAAATAACCAGTAAGATAAATTTACCATAAACAAATGGAAGACCTGATTCTGGATCAAGAAATAGATAAAAGAGCCAAGCTCTCAAACTAGACTGGGCTACAAAAGAAAAGACAAGAATTTAAGACCAGATCCTTTAAGACCAAGACATTGCGATGTGGTCGGAAGTCAACGAGAAATGCCCAAAGATCATAAAAATAACAGTCCCAAAAGCAAACCAAGGAGGACGAAGGGGTTCAGCTAATGGTAAAAATCCCTTATTCATAATGAACGCTGCATTTAAGGATTGCACTAAGGACAGGGTTGGGCCACACGTGCGAGAGTATCAGGGTTATTAAGGGAATAATCAGCTAATGGGGAAAACGAAAACTGTGCTCCAGCATACATTGTGAAACCCAAACCCTCTGATGTGTACCCTTTAAAAAATAAAGTGGGGGAATCAAGCTGTTAGGGCAGTGAACGCCTGGCCACCTTCATCCTGCATCTTAGCTTTGTTTTTTGTTTTTTTGTTTTTTGTTTTTTGGGGACAGTAGGATGGGCAGGTGAACTCAGGGGCAAAGGGAGCATATTTCTAGCAACAAACATCCCTTCTTCTTTCTAAATTCAAATCAAGAGACCGAAGTTTTGTTCCGTAATCAGAGCGTCGGTCGCGAAGATGGTCCAGTGTGTGGGGACGTGGTGTCTCATACCTGGTCAGGGCGACAGTCGCGCTGAGGTGCTCGGGCCTGCTCCAGGCAGGGATCGCCGTCTAGCAAAGCCGTTTGTGTGCCTTGTGCGTGGAGCTGACACTGTACAAACGCTGACCCATCTCTGTCAAATGCACTTAAGGTCTGGGGACTGCGCGCTCCCACCTGGACACCGACTCCCTGTCCCCCCCTCCCGCCCTCCGTGTTGCCTGTGCCACTTGCCACCCCTGCCACCCACTTCGTTGTCTCCCTGGAGCAGCAAAACTACTCAGGCCCGGGAACCCGGGAGAGCAGCAGCTTTTTCAAGGGCCTGTGCCCATATTCAGCACAAAGTGGGGACAGTTGTCCTCATACCTCCACGTTCCTCTCCACACGAGGACATTAGGTGTGAGGTGTGAGTGGTTGCAGCCGACGACCGTGGGCGATCACCCGGGCGGTCCCCTGCGTTGGCATCGCTCCTTCCACAGGAGCAAAGCAAGCCTGAGAGCTGGGCAGCAGGGGTCACGGCCTCTGTGCAGAGACGCCCCGCCAGGTCTCGGAGGAGCGATTAGGCTCCAGGTCCTGCGGGCCACCCCCGACCCCCAGGCCCGGAGGGAGGGCCTCTGTGATGAGCTCATCTCTGAGCCTCATGCGATAAAACAAGGTGCCTTGTTTTGTTTTGTTTTGTTCTGTTTTTGCAAAATCACATGGAGGCTCTGAACTTACACCTGTGCCCCGACCCCGCGCCCCGGCTCGCACCCGATGGGGTCGAGCCCTCTTTCTGCCCCGTGCTCGTCCTCACCGACGGCGCCTCCAGTTCCACCAGAGCCCGGGCCCCCAGGGCTGCTCCGCGCTCCCCATCACATCTCCAGTCCCCGGGAGCTCTGGAGCCACAGTCCCGGGGCGGCCGGGACAGCAAGGTCCTGTGCTCCGGCTCTCGGCGGCCTCCCTCCGTGGCCTTCCTCTGTGAAGAGGCACGAAGGCCAGCGGCGTGGCCCACCCGCCGCTGATGGAAGACCCCCCAGCAAGGGAGAGTGGCCCGGTCCTCAGGCAGCACTTGCCTCTTCCCCGCGAGGACCGGGCTCTGTCAAAAGTGGTGCTCTCTCCGGCCCCGACCACCTCTGATCTGCTCCAAGGCCCTCGGGCTAACTCTTTTTTTGACTCTTCACAAATATATTTCCAAGATTTCAATTATAAAACATTGTATTGGAGGAACGAATAATGTTCTTCTCTGCAATTTAAGCTTTTCGATCCTAAGACTCTTCGTTCGACTCTGTGCTTCCCTGCATAGACCGTCTGATCCTGGGAATCATCATACGGAGGCTTACAGAGGTCGTGCTCCTACAGAGGCCGTGCTCCTACAGAGACCGTGCTCCTACAGAGGCCTTGCTCCTACAGAGGCCGTGGTCCTACAGAGGCCTTGCTCCTACAGAGGCCATGGTCCTACAGAGGCCGTGCTCCTACAGAGACCGTGCTCCTACAGAGGGTGCTCCTACAGAGGCCGTGGTCCTACAGAGGCGTGCTCCTACAGAGGCCGTGGTCCTACAGAGACCGTGCTCCTACAGAGACCGTGCTCCTACAGAGGCCGTGCTCCTACAGAGGCCGTGGTCCTACAGAGGCCTTGCTCCTACAGAGGCCATGGTCCTACAGAGGGTGCTCCTACAGAGGCCGTGCTCCTACAGAGGCCGTGCTCCTACAGAGGGTGCTCCTACAGAGGCCGTGGGTCCTACAGAGGCTGTGCTCCTACAGAGGCCGTGGTCCTACAGAGACCGTGCTCCTACAGAGACCGTGCTCCTACAGAGGCCGTGCTCCTACAGAGGCCGTGGTCCTACAGAGGCCTTGCTCCTACAGAGGCCATGGTCCTACAGAGGGTGCTCCTACAGAGGCCGTGCTCCTACAGAGGCCGTGCTCCTACAGAGACCGTGCTCCTACAGAGGGTGCTCCTACAGAGGACGTGGTCCTACAGAGGGTGCTCCTACAGAGGCCGTGCTCCTACAGAGGCCGTGCTCCTACAGAGGCCGTGGTCCTACAGAGGGTGCTCCTACAGAGGCCGTGCTCCTACAGAGGCCGTGGTCCTACAGAGGCCGTGCTCCTACAGAGACCGTGCTCCTACAGAGGCCGTGCTCCTACAGAGGCCGTGCTCCTACAGAGACCGTGCTCCTACAGAGGGTGCTCCTACAGAGGCCGTGCTCCTACAGAGGCCGTGGTCCTACAGAGGCCGTGCTCCTACAGAGGCCGTGCTCCTACAGAGGCCGTGCTCCTACAGAGACCGTGGTCCTACAGAGGGTGCTCCTACAGAGGCCGTGCTCCTACAGAGGCCGTGCTCCTACAGAGGCCGTGCTCCTACAGAGACCGTGCTCCTACAGAGGCCGTGCTCCTACAGAGGGTGCTCCTACAGAGACCGTGGTCCTACAGAGGGTGCTCCTACAGAGGGTGCTCCTACAGAGACCGTGCTCCTACAGAGGGTGCTCCTACAGAGGCCGTGCTCCTACAGAGGCCGTGCTCCTACAGAGGCCGTGCTCCTACAGAGACCGTGCTCCTACAGAGGCCGTGCTCCTACAGAGGGTGCTCCTACAGAGACCGTGGTCCTACAGAGGGTGCTCCTACAGAGGGTGCTCCTACAGAGACCGTGCTCCTACAGAGGGTGCTCCTACAGAGACCGTGCTCCTACAGAGGGTGCTCCTACAGAGACCGTGGTCCTACAGAGGGTGCTCCTACAGAGGGTGCTCCTACAGAGACCGTGCTCCTACAGAGGGTGCTCCTACAGAGGCCGTGCTCCTACAGAGGCCGTGCTCCTACAGAGGGTGCTCCTACAGAGGACGTGGTCCTACAGAGGGTGCTCCTACAGAGGCCGTGGTCCTACAGAGGCCGTGCTCCTACAGAGGCCGTGGTCCTACAGAGGGTGCTCCTACAGAGGCCGTGCTCCTACAGAGGCCGTGGTCCTACAGAGGCCGTGCTCCTACAGAGACCGTGCTCCTACAGAGGCCGTGCTCCTACAGAGGCCGTGCTCCTACAGAGACCGTGGTCCTACAGAGGGTGCTCCTACAGAGGCCGTGCTCCTACAGAGGCCGTGCTCCTACAGAGGCCGTGCTCCTACAGAGGCCGTGCTCCTACAGAGGCCGTGCTCCTACAGAGACCGTGGTCCTACAGAGGGTGCTCCTACAGAGGCCGTGCTCCTACAGAGGCCGTGCTCCTACAGAGGCCGTGCTCCTACAGAGACCGTGCTCCTACAGAGGGTGCTCCTACAGAGACCGTGGTCCTACAGAGGGTGCTCCTACAGAGGGTGCTCCTACAGAGACCGTGCTCCTACAGAGGGTGCTCCTACAGAGGCCGTGCTCCTACAGAGGCCGTGCTCCTACAGAGGGTGCTCCTACAGAGGCCGTGCTCCTACAGAGGGTGCTCCTACAGAGGCCGTGGTCCTACAGAGGCCGTGCTCCTACAGAGGCCGTGCTCCTACAGAGGCCGTGCTCCTACAGAGACCGTGCTCCTACAGAGGGTGCTCCTACAGAGGCCGTGGTCCTACAGAGGCGTGCTCCTACAGAGGCCGTGGTCCTACAGAGACCGTGCTCCTACAGAGACCGTGCTCCTACAGAGGCCGTGCTCCTACAGAGGCCGTGGTCCTACAGAGGCCGTGCTCCTACAGAGGCCATGGTCCTACAGAGGGTGCTCCTACAGAGGCCGTGCTCCTACAGAGGCCGTGCTCCTACAGAGGGTGCTCCTACAGAGGCCGTGGTCCTACAGAGGCCGTGCTCCTACAGAGGCCGTGGTCCTACAGAGACCGTGCTCCTACAGAGGCCGTGCTCCTACAGAGGCCGTGCTCCTACAGAGGCCGTGGTCCTACAGAGGCCTTGCTCCTACAGAGGCCATGGTCCTACAGAGGGTGCTCCTACAGAGGCCGTGCTCCTACAGAGGCCGTGCTCCTACAGAGACCGTGCTCCTACAGAGGGTGCTCCTACAGAGGCCGTGGTCCTACAGAGGGTGCTCCTACAGAGGCCGTGCTCCTACAGAGGCCGTGCTCCTACAGAGACCGTGCTCCTACAGAGGGTGCTCCTACAGAGGCCGTGCTCCTACAGAGGCCGTGGTCCTACAGAGGCCGTGCTCCTACAGAGGCCGTGCTCCTACAGAGGCCGTGCTCCTACAGAGACCGTGGTCCTACAGAGGGTGCTCCTACAGAGGCCGTGCTCCTACAGAGGCCGTGCTCCTACAGAGGCCGTGCTCCTACAGAGACCGTGCTCCTACAGAGGGTGCTCCTACAGAGGCCGTGCTCCTACAGAGGGTGCTCCTACAGAGGCCGTGGTCCTACAGAGACCGTGGTCCTACAGAGGGTGCTCCTACAGAGGCCGTGGTCCTACAGAGACCGTGGTCCTACAGAGGGTGCTCCTACAGAGGCCGTGCTCCTACAGAGGCCGTGCTCCTACAGAGGCCGTGGTCCTACAGAGGGTGCTCCTACAGAGGCCGTGCTCCTACAGAGGCCGTGCTCCTACAGAGGCCGTGCTCCTACAGAGGGTGCTCCTACAGAGGCCGTGCTCCTACAGAGGCCGTGCTCCTTTCCTGGCTCCCGAGGGGAAGACCGTCTGTTTCGTTGAATTCCCCCGACCTTGGCACCACAGCGGACACACAAACACGCCCCACCCGCTTAGGTAGGAGCTCTGTGGGCCCTCTCCATGTTCCTGCGCAAAGATGAACGACGGATCCTATTACAAATTGTGAGTTTGAGCAAAAACCAATCCGGTCAGGCAGCCCTAAAGCAGAGGTGGGTAAGAGCACCACAAACCTGACCTGGGACAAGACTTTTATAGAGAAGACCCGAAGCTGCGCAAGGCAATTATGCGGTTGGCCGGAGTCCAAGCAGTTGCCTTAGTTAAGAAAGCCTCGTGGCTGTTTGTGATTGGTTGGTCTTAAGTTCCAGTTCTTAACATCCAGGCGTTTAGTTTTTGTTCTGCTCCCTAGGCCGTGAAGGCATTGAAGCCACCTCAGCCTAATGGTCCCCCTTGCTTCACTGATTTAACACTTCTGTTACAAAGACGAGCCCTGAATTTTGTAGGTGAACGATTAATACCTATGTTTGAGTAGAAGTGACTTGTTCATTTGGCCGGTGAGGAAGTTGTGAATTTCTGAAAGTCAGATCCGTCCTAAGCGGACAGATTTCTGATTGAAGCCTCAAATTCAATAATAACAAAGAAGCATAAAAACCTTTGCATCTTCAGGCTATTGACTTTATGAATTTTTTCTTTTTGCCATAATATTGTCTCCAACTAGATCTGAGCACTGGGATCAGATAATGCACACTCTGACGCCAACATTTCTATTACGTATCCCCCCAGGTACGTCTTTGAGGCTCAGCAGCATCTCCCACTTGGGAATTAAATGATTATTGTTCTGATCCTGTGCTACTTTCTATCTGTCACATTAAGATGATGGCACTTTCATATTTATCCCCGGGCATTTTTTTTTCCCTGAATGACTATATACAATTATCTGAAAATGAGATGGAGAGACCATAAAGAAAAGAAGAGAGATTGGCTAGCCAGGTAGGGTCTGATGGAATCCCCAGGGTTCAGGATTTGGTCTTCAACTTCAGATAATTTTTTTTTCATACCTACGGTTGTTCATTGGCCATTTTGTAAGACATAAGCATGTTGCTTGAATTCCTAAATATCGGTTTTCAAAAAGGAATTTAACTTTTGGCGACTAGAATGTTTATGGCAAAGATAGTAGGGTACCTACTTACTATGTCGGTGTGCGTAAGAAATTAGATTATTAGTCAAAAGGCAACATTTTATATAAGAATGTTAGTATAGTAAGAATAAAATAGAATAGAGCTAATGCACGTGGACATTGGAATCAGAAGTCAGAAGTTTGCATTCCAGCTCTACCAGTTGTTGATATGAAATAATTACTTTTGTCTCAGTTTTTAAAATATTAGTATAAGTATAGTATCTATGTTCCCATGTTGTAAGGAACAAGTGGATCCAGAACAGAGTTTGAGCAAGCACTCAATATATATTAAACATTTTTCTAAAATTAGATTTAAAAAAAAAAATCCATGGTCTAAAAGCACATCTAGGCTCCCAAAGTCTGCGGAAACCTCTGTGATCACAGTGGGATTGACCACGCTGGTGGGAACCAGATAACCATAGCTCGCCAGACTCGGTATTCTTTTCCTCTGGGCAGTCAAGTTTTCCCAGATTTGTATCCTTTCCCACCATACCCACTAGCAAACCCTGGGCCTCACTCAGCGCTTCTCTGAAGCCTCCTCCTGGTGTCTGGACCCTTGTCTTCACGACAGGTTTCAAAGATTGCCAAGTCCTCTCCTCTGTGTATTTGCAAACTATCACTTACAAGGAGACTTTTGATTAGTTGGTGATTTGGACTAGGTTTAGTTTAGAGCTAACTTTAAACAATTGCCCACAAACCAGTTTCTGAAAACACCTCAGTGTGTAAAACCCCCAGGTGCTTACTAGGAATAGAATATTCTAGAGCTCTGCTCTCGCTAATTGCACATCCACTGAGCATTAGTCTCAATTGAGATGTGTGGTGAGGATAAAATTCACATCCAATTTCAAAGACTTTAGCATGAGAAAAAAACATACAAAATACCTCATGAGTAAATTTTTATATTAATTATGTGTTGAACTGATACTAATTGTTGGCATATTAGGTTAATTAGAACACATTTTTAAAATTAATTTCACTTCTTTTTTACCCTTTTCACGTAGCTATTGGGACACTTAACAATTATATATGTGGCTCACATTATACTTCCATTGGACAGGACTATTCTAACAAGGGGAATGAGGTTTTACAAGGAAATCCGTCCTCATTTAGTAGAACTTCCCTAAATTATTTAATATGTACAACGGGATCTAGCAACTTCCCTTCAAGGGATTATCCTGATATAATCAAATGCATATACAATGATGTTCATCACATCATTATTTTGCAAACAACCTAAAATATCCATCCAGAGTGGTTAAGTAAAGTAGGACACGTCCACACTAAGAAATACCTTAATACTCTTTAAAATGAGTATATTTCCATTTCTTGTAGCAGGCAGCCACTGCTTTCACTTCCCAGTCTCCATTTATTAGGAAAATTACCCCCAATTTTCTTTGGAAAAAAAAAAAAAAAACCTTGTTCACATTCTTGATATCACTACCAGGGCTTGTCCTACCCTTTATATGCAGGCAGCATGTAATCCCAGTCTGACTAATTTGTGTTCTACCCTCTGGGCCTCAATATTTGGGTCTGATGTGGTCACTTGATCCAAGTAGGTTCGATCAGAGCTGGTCTCAGTACTTTGGCAGAACTAGACTTGAAGGTGAGAGGATCATATATATAAGCCTGTTGATATTTGCAGCTAAGTGTCCCTTTGTTCATGACCAAACAGATGAAGCTCATGCCCTCGTGGAGTCCACCCACTAAGGAAATTTCAGAGTGCTTTAGAGTAAATAAAATAGAATAATGGGTTATATAATGGGTAGAGAGGGGCCTGCTTTATCTATGATGGTCAGAGTAGGTGTTTCTAAGAAGAAGACATTTGAACTGAGACCAAAAGGAAGCAGGTACATAAAAACCAGGGAAAAATCTGGACCTTATCATATACAAAGTTCTTAAGGCAGGAAGGGCTTAGTCATGTCTGGGTATCAAAAGAAAGTCTACTGGAACTAGGAAACCAGGGAAAACTGCTAATGGAAGTCTGATTTTATAAATCGTCTGTGTCCAGATCAAATAAGGTTGTACAGACCATGACAACATTTAAAATTTATTCTATTTGCAGTGCAAAGCCATTGGAAGGTTTTTAAGCAGAGGGGTGATGTAGAAAAATCTTAAAGGTTTTCTTTTTTTCCCTTTTATGATAAGTTTCCTATAGTTAAGTATCTTTGACTTATTATAAGAAAAAAAAAGATATATTCACAATTATCACTCAGAATACATGTATTTATAAAATCTCTAGCATATAATAATTCCCATTATTAATTTCTGAAACACGATGATTATTCCCATGACTGTTTAAGTGCAGTATGGCAGAAGGCAGAGCTACATTGTTCCTCAGGTCTAGTTCTCATTCAACCTGAGCAGAGTCCTGGAGACAGAGACTGCAGAAACCAGAGGAGTTGGGCGTATTCTCAAGAGGTCAGTGGGTGTCCCAGAGAAGAAACAACGAAGAAAGCCATGAAAACTGGTTAGAGTCCCAGAAGATCTGTTACTGAAAGAAATCAAGCTGGCTCTAAAGGAAAAACTGGCAACGGGATAAACCTTTAAATGCCACTTCACATTCCGTATTGATTTATTCGTTCCTGGATTTAGCTAACATGCCATTCTTGAGGTCACATCTGTAGGAAATCAAGAAAACGTTTTTCCCCTCAGGCAGATGTGTGAATGCCATTTGCCTTTACTAATGGTTAAAACAAAACAAAACAAAACAAAACACCTTAGTTTACGAAACCAATCCACTCGAGCTGAGATAACATATTGAAATTAAAATAAGCCCATCCCAGGGCCAGCTTTAGAAAAATTATGAGTTTTGTTTGAGCAAGTAACTTAGTCTCAGGGTTCCAATTCTGAACACTTTCTACGACCTCAGAGGTGCCCTTTTTAAAATACCTGGTTCAGGGATCCCTGGGTGGCGCAGCGGTTTGGCGCCTGCCTTTGGCCCAGGGCGCGATCCTGGAGACCCGGGATCGAATCCCACATCAGGCTCCCGGTGCATGGAGCCTGCTTCTCCCTCTGCCTATGTCTCTGCCTCTCTCTCTCTCTGTATGACTATCATAAATAAATAATAAAAAAAATTAAAAAAAATATTTAAAAATAAAATAAAATAAAATAAAATACCTGGTTCAGGAACAATGCCCCTGGCATTAGCCCCCAGATCACTTCCTCGCCCATTCAAGACCTACCTCTTTTAATCACCTTCAAGTGAAAATGACTAAGTAAAAGTGCTAGACATACCTGTGTCTATAAACATTTTAGTGGAATTTAAGTTTGTCATTTAACACACATTTGCTGAGTAACTATCGTGTTCTATGCAAAGCGCTAATCATGAGGAATACAGGGAAAAAACACACGCCCTCTGCTCCAGAAGCTCAAGCAATCATGACAGTGCAGTGGGATAAGTTATACGATGGACGGACGGACAGACGGACGGCATATTACAGGAGCCTAGAAAGGTGCACGGGGGCGCTCCCTGGAAATGATAACACCTGAACTGATACTTGAAAGATAGATGACATAAGCAGAGAAAAAAAAAGATTGGGGGGCACTCCACAGAGAGGCAAGAAAAAACATGAAGTGCAGGAGACTATGCTCCTAACCTGACTGTATGATTTCAGGCATCGGACGATGGACGGAAACAGAAGGAGATACACTTGGACCTTTCTCGATGCCCAAAATCATGTGAAAATAGGATGTAGGTAATAAGCTAATTCTGCAAACACAAGGCATGAATAGAAACAAGTATGATCAAAAGTTTACGGGGGGCTAACAAACTGTCCAATACAGTGCAGCACTATCCACTCTATCTCTGATAGATCCCAACATTTATTTGTAAAATCTTGCCTTTAGGCTAGTCCTCCAGTTAGAAATACATTGCAAATCTATCCATTCCGGTAACATGTGGAAGCAACTTTATGAAAACTCATGGCAACAGAGTACCAGGTAAGAAAAAGTGGAGGGGTTGGGGGTAAGACGTGCTATACGATTGGTGGTGGCCCCGGGTGCATGCTGCTCAGATGCCCCTTCAAGAAAATCCTCTGCGAGGCGCACAGTTAGAAGACGGCTTCCAGCTACCACCCTTGGCATCCATCACAGAGCTCTCTGCAGGCCCACACTCACCCGGAGCTGCTCAAAGCCAATGACTATACTTGCCGGGGGTACGACAGCGGTGCCCTTTCTGCCAACACGAGACCCCTCTTGTAGGGCATCTCCACTCTGCTCCTCCCCTTCGCCGGACTTTCTCAGAACCACATGGCAGCCTGAGGCTCCTACTATCTAATTCTTCTCTCTCATTTCCCAGGACTCGGTCTTATATTATGATCTGAAGACTCTCCCCATCTCTTCTTTCTTCTCCTTCGTTAGGGGTTATATTAATGAGGATGACAAGACAAGTGATTAGAGTCCCCAAACAAAAGAGAGAAAGACTGGACCAGAACCAGGGTTTGAACCCGGGCTACAGTCATTAATACAGACTATTATCTTAAAGGTAGAAGGGTTTGAAGGTAGAAAACTAGAATGTCGTCTTTATATCAACTCTCCTTCTTTGCTGTTCTTTTTTTATTTGTTTTACTAAAACTTTAGCATTCGTAAAAAATTAATATGTAATTCGTATGAAATTAGCATATAAGCACACACCTTGTGTACTCTAATTCACAGGCAATTTAATAGACTTTCGAAATATCAGAAAGGGAGACAGAACATAAAGACTCTCAATAGACTTTCTAAAGTAATTTTGGTAGTACAAGATTTTTGCCTCTTAGAGTTGTCCTTAGAACCTAATTCTCACTTAAGCATGATTTCAATGTACATTTATCAAAATCTCCAGTTTACTTTTACATACCCGTTTAGACAGGCTAGCCTAAGGAATAAAGTCTTGGCCACCTGCCCTGGAATGCAAGGCCCAGTGTTATCCAGTCCTAACTGCTAATTTTTAGCTCACATTCCTTTAATTCTATCATTTATAGTTAAATTTACTTAATTTTTTTATACCACTTCAAAACCATTTTCTCTGTTTCTTCAACTGTCCTAACTAATCTTCATAAGATGATCTCTTCAATAATTTAGGTTTGAAATGCCATTGAGCTACAACTCCTTGATGCAATTTCTCATAAGTGTGATTGTTCTGGATAACTAAAACCAAAATAAAGCATAGAGAATACCCAAATGATATGAATAATTATGCTGATTCAACATTGAATATTAAACAACAAATACATATATTACCAACCTGTCGTGGAATATTTAAAACAGCTTAAAAAATGATCTCTACTTTCAGAGGTTAGACTTATAAGAATATTATTCTCTGACCACAGTGCAATAAAACTTCAAAATTAACATTCATTATAACAAATTGACCATTGCTAAAAGAGAATTGCCAAAGTATTAGAAAATAATCACATTTTGTTATTAGTTTCTGCCACAGATCATAGTAATTTTTGATGGCATAAGGAATAAAATGTAAATTATGAAGTTATAAAAGTAGGGACACCTGGATGGTCAGCGGAGCATCTGCCTTCGGCTCAGGTGGTGATCCTGGGGTCCTGGGATCGAGTCCCGCATCGGGCTCCCCACAGGGAGCCTGCTTCTCCCTCCGCCTACGTCTCTGCCTCTCTCATGAATAAAGAGAATCTAAAAAAAAAAAGTTAACATAAGTAGGGAAATATTTAGATGGCCTTACATTATGGAATGATACTCTTAGGATAAAAGCAATGAGAAAAACTACTGAAAAGATTGTTTTTAATAGATAATTTAAATCTGTTGACATCAAAATGTAAAGGAAAACATACATTAAATGAACATATTGACAACAAATTTCAAAGAATAATAGGCTAATGTTATTTTGTATATTTTTCTAGACAATTATTAAGGGATTCTACTATTTTCATTTCTCCAAATAAATCATCCCTACTTTTTGTACCACTATGTTTCCTTTAATCACATTCAAGATCATTTGTTGAACTACAAAGTTCTGCTTTTTCTAAAGGTAGGAAACACGGAATTAGATATGTCTCTCCAACAAAATAACTCAATTACAAGATGACTCAGATATATTTGTAAACTATGTTTAGTGTAGACGGTGTTATTTTGATACAGTCTACACAATATGTAGTACATAAAAGGTTTTATTCTATGTGTGCACATAATTTTCTGGTCAAAAGATAGTTTCTCTGTGAGAAGTGACACTTCATCTTGAAAATAAATTTTGATATAGCCTAGTATAATTATAAAATAACTCAGGTATAAGTATGAATGTACTTGGGAATTTTTATGTATAAGAGTCAATAAAATACAGCTGTTGAAGGTGGGGCTCCAGAGCTGAACTCCTGGATTCATGTGCTGGTCTACCACTTAACCTTTGTATGATTGTGGACAAATTACTTTCTGAACCCTTGTGTCTCATTGGTAAAATTAGGATAATCAATTAACTGAACACACACACACACACACACACACACACACACACACAAACACACATACACATTCAGTATCTACTCAAAGGCATTGTCATTCAGGTAAACTTAACCTTGCTCTGAAAAATTAAAAATTTTTTTTTTCTCTTTGAAAAGCCAATAATCATTGGAAGGTATAATTCAAACTTACCAGTAATTAAAGAAACCAAAGAAAAAAATTAAAAAAAATTTCAATCGTAAACTACTGAATTTAAAAATAATAATAATCAGTTTTAGGAAGGGTATATTTAACACAGAGATGCTAATATATTATTGATGTTAGTGTAAAGAGATACAACTTTTTTTCAAAATTCTGAAAAATATTCATAGCCTACTTTACTACTTCTCAGAATGTACACTATAGAAATAATTAGAAATTCTAATAAAAACATATGTACAAATATTTCTATCACATCATTATTTATAGTGTCAAGAACTGACACTAACCTGTTTTCAACAGTGTTGTAGAAAAATTAAATAAATTAAAGCCTATCCCTATATAGCCTTAAAAATTGTGTTCTCAAAAAATTAACAATGTCATTGGAAACTAAGAGTATAAAGTTATAAATGATGCTGCTAACTATTCAGATAATTTTGACAAATACTGAATTAGTATAGCAATACATTCAAGGTATTACTTTACAAAATTCTAAAAAGCAAATGAATAAACAAACAAAAAGCATAATCAGACCTATAAACACAGAGAACAAACTGATGGTTGTCAAGGGGGCTGGGGATGGGGAAATAGGCCAAATGGATGAAGGGGAATGGGAGGTAGAGGCTTCCAGTTAGGGAATGAATACATCACAGGAATAAAAGGCACAGCATAGGGAATATACGCAACGATATTGTAATGCTGTTGTATGGTGACACGTGGTAGTTACACTCGTGGTGAGCACAGCAGACGTATAGGGAAGTTGAATCACCCCGTTGCACACCTGAAACTGATGTAACATTAAACTGATGTCTACTAAATAAATCAAAAAACAATGTTGACATTTCCAAATTTCTGTTGCAAGACAGCCTTTATTTCTTTCTTTACTTGTTCTCTCTCTCTCTTTTTTTCCCTTTTGGATTATAGGATCAGGGATTTGATGGGCTCCTGGGTGGCTCAGTCAGTTAAGCATCCAACTCATGATTTCGCTTCAGGTCATGCTCTCAGGGCCGTGGGAACCCCGTGTTGGGCTCTGTGCTCAGTACGGAGTCTGCTTGTCCTTCTCCCTTTGCCCTCCCCACCAAATAAATAAATAAATAAATAAATAAAATAAACAAACAAACAAAATCTTTTTTAAAAAAAGGATCAGAGATTTAAGTCATTCCTATTTCTTAGTTCATTGTACATTATTACCACGATCAGTTTGTTTTATTTTCCCCTCATCTCTTTTTCCACTTAGGTGGGTACACATATATGTATGAGGGAGTAAAATCTCTTTAGGGAAGCATGTATCATAGTCTGCTTTTAAAATGCAACAAGGTACAAATTTATAAGAGAAAGCATAGTCTCCTCTTCCTTATTTTAATCTATAGTGGATAGATAATAAAGGGTAAATTGGAAAAAAAAAATACATGATTCAGAGTTCATGTAATTCATCTTCCTCTTACCCGCTGTATTACCTTGGGCCCATTGTTTAAGGAAATAGAAATAATAACATCAGTATCACAGAACATTTTAAATGATTAAATGAAGTACAGATGTTAAGCATCTGGTCAAATGATTATCACATCATAGGTACTCTGTAGGATTTTTAAGAATGTAATTTAATCCTAAATTCACAATGCAGAACTTGAAAACATAACCCAGATTTCTTTGAAGATGAATGTTCTTTTTTCTATCCTGAAATATTAATAAAACGCTCTGTAGAGAACAAAGATTCATTTCCAGACAAGGAATAAAAGATTGAAACAATTTGTCTCAAATGATAAATTTTATATTTCTTAGAGCCAAGAATGCCCACGTATATTTGGATGTGTTCTCTGTGAGCTGGAATCAAAGAACTACACCTCCCTGAATTAGCCCTTAGTTTGGTGCACACATGATACTGAGGAAAACCACTATCAATTTCGTGTCTACTTTTAGACAAATCTATTCCACACCGTTCTACTCTTCTGCCTTTTCTGTTATAGATAGATTTTGATTAATTGAGGAGCCAAATATTCCTAAAGAAAATATTATATATATAAATTTTTAATTGTATTCTCTTCTGAGCATATAAGAATTGTGCACGGTTTTAAGAGCTTTTTTTGAAGGAGGATACTGATTACCAATATCAATGAATCAGCTCTATGTACATTTAACCCACGTACTGTAAATGAAAGAAAAGAAAGAACTGCCTCTACTCCAAATTATTATACATTTGTGAGTCTTGAGATTCTACAATGAGTAATTTATTTTTATATGCTTATTACTATTCTCTTTTTAAAAGCAAATATTCCTGAAAAGATTGTCACATTGAATTCTTCACACCCAATTGTGTTTGAACTGTTCAGCATGCTACCCAGAATTCAAGAGCAGCCAAAGACAAAGAATTGTCTTGAATCCTTTGTAGGCAGAGAAGCAGACAAGATAGAGAATGGCCAAGGGGCAAATAAAGAAAAAAAAAATAAGCGTAAGATGCCAAGGAAATATTTGCTTATCTTTTAGTTTTGTAGGGCCAGCCAAGATCCTTCACCCTTGTCATAATTAATCTTATGATCTAGTGTATGGCACATTTATCCAGACATATCTTTTTTAAATGATTTTATTTATTCATTCATGAGAGACACAGAGAGAGAGGCAGAGACACAGGCAGAGGGAGAAGCAGATTCCCTGTGGGGAGCCCGATGTGGGACTCGATCCCAGGACCCCGGGATCATGCCCTGAGCCAAAGGCAGACACTCAACTGCTAAGCCACCCAGACAGCCCCAGACATATTTTTTTAAATAGAAGCATAATTTATAGAGTTGTAATAATCATCAATTTCAGTCTTGCAATGTAATTTTAGGATTTTCCATCTACCAATAATATTTCTTCATTTTTCTCAGTGTATTTTAATTCTTTTGATCTATCAAGGACCCAGGTCTGGTCCACTTTGTTTATAATCCTTTATATTGTCATGGAACCTACAGGGATTCCCCGGTACTTTGAAGCATTAATTTGACAGTTACCTGTGAAATAATACAAAAAGTCTAATATCCTTATTATTGAAGTTCCAGAAGGAAGAGGGATATTTGAAAAAAATATATATTTGAAAAAATAATAGCTGAGATAATCTTACACAATAAAGACAGTTTAAAAAATTAAAACTTTAAAGAGTAAACTCAAAGAAGTCCACACTCAAACATAATGATTATTTTACTGGTGAAAACCAAAGACAAAGAAAAAAATCTTCAAATCAGTCAAAGAAAAATAACATATCACATATAGGGGAATACCCATTCAAATGACAGTGGATTTCTCATCTAAAACCATGGAGGCCAAAAGATAGTAAAATATCTGTCAAGTGCTGAAAGAAAATAAATGTCAACCATAAATTCTACAACAAAAGAAAATATCCTTCAGAATTGAATGTGAAACGAAGACATTTCAGTATTTTTTTATTTTTTATTTATTTATTTTTTTTATCTATGATAGTCACAGAGAGAGAGAGAGAGAGAGGCAGAGACACAGGCAGAGGGAGAAGCAGGCTCCATGCACCCGGAGCCCGACGTGGGATTCAATCCCGGGTCGCGCCCTGGGCCAAAGGCAGGCACTAAACCACTGCGCCACCCAGGGATCCCTGAAACAAAGACATTTCAGGTGAAGAAAAACAAAGAAAGCTTGTTATCAGAAGACTTCTACTGAAAGAAATATTAAAGGAGGCTCTTCAGGTAGAAGAAAAC
Organism: Vulpes lagopus; assembly: GCF_018345385.1. Lineage (NCBI taxonomy): Eukaryota > Metazoa > Chordata > Mammalia > Carnivora > Canidae > Vulpes > Vulpes lagopus. The sequence continues at coordinate 165,465,404 of NC_054826.1, forward strand.
TTCAGATGGAAAGAATTTTAGAAATAACAGAAATGGAATGTATTTGGTTAAGTGTATCAAAATATTTTGTCTTAAATTCTGAAAAATATGCTTAACCAGTGTTTGAAAATTTTAACACTGTCTGTTGAGTTTTGCAATGTATGTAGATATATATGATAAGTACACAAAATAGAGAATAGAGACCATATGGTGCATGGTTGCTAAATTCCACTTGAAGTGTTAAAATATTAATTCTAACTAAATGGTAAAGTTAATGTGTATATTATAAACCTTAGAGGAATCACTAAAAATATTGAACTCAAAATGTAGTTTAAAAAATAGAGAAATAGGGGCACCTTGGTGGCTCAGTTGGTTAAGCATCTGCCTTCAGCTCAGGTCATGATCTCAGGGTCCTGGGATGGAGCCCCATGTCTGGCTCTCTGCTCAGCCAAGAGCCTGCTTCTTCTCTCTCTGCTGCTGCTTCCCCTACACGTGCTCTGCCTCTCTCACTGTCTCTCTATCTCTCTCTCTTTCTGTCAAATAAATAAATAAAATCTTTATAAAAAGAAAAAGAGGGCAGCCCCGGTGGCTCAGTGGTTTAGTGCCACCTTTAGCCTAGGGTGTGATCCTGGAGACCTGGGATCGAGTCCCACGTCAGGCTCCCTGCATGGAGCCTGCTTCTCCCTCTGCCTGTGTCTCTGCCTCTCTCTCTGTGTGTCTCTCATGAATAAATAAATAAAATCTTTTTAAAAAAAAAGTAAAACACCATCCCATTATAAGTTGTATACAAGAAAGCCACTTTGCATATAATGATGTCGGTAGGCTTAAATGAAAGAGGTGAAAGCAAATCTCTCATTAAAAAACTAATCAGAAGTCGGGACTTCTGGGTGGCTCAGTCCATTAAACTTTCAACCCTTGATTTCTGTCCAAGTCATGATCTCAGGGTTGTGAAAGCAATCGTGCACGTGCACAGGCTCTGTACTCAGCAGGGAGTCTGCTTGAGATTCTTCTCTTCTTCTTCCTCTGTCTCCTCTCCCTAACCCATCCCCCCTCCCTCCCTCCCTCCCCCCCCCCCTCAGTAAATAAATATCTTAAAAAAGGAAAAAACTAATCAAAAGAAAGCTGGAGGAGCCATGGTAATATCAGACATGCCAGCAGATGTAAGGAGAATTACCAAGAACAAAGAAGAGTGTCACATAGTGACAAAAGTATTAATTCACCAACAAGATGTATATGTACTTCATAACAGAGATTCAAAATAAATGAAGCAAAGTTTATAGAACTGAAAAGATAAATAGACTAATTCACAGTTATAATTTGAGACTTCAACACTCTTCTTCACTGATCAATAAAACAAGTAGGTAGAAAACTAGTGTTCTAGGTGCCCCCCCAGAACAATTCCTAACACATAAAAAGAATCTATATTTTTGTTATTATATGAATGAAAAATGGTTTATGTCAGCTCTTCTCAACTTTTTGGTCTCTTTATCCCTTTATACTATAAAAATTATTGAGGACCCCGAGGTGCTTTTGCTTATTTTGGTTGTATCTATCTACATTTACTGTATTGGAGGTTAACAGTAAATATTAACTCAACTAAAAATAATAAAAATACAACCACTATTTGTTCACATAAATAATCAACTTTCTAAAATAAAACAAATAAGAAGTTAGTGAGAAAAATGTACTATATAAAATTTTTGCAAAATCCTTTTTTGACTTAAGAAAAGTTAACTAGGTTCTCACATTGGCTTTGACATCCAATCAATTACAATATGTGATTTTAGTTGAGGCATAGGAAGAAAATCCAGCTTCACAAAGATCTGAGTTGGAAATAGGGATATTTCAATACCATTTTTAGATAATTATAAATATTCTAATTTGCCACTATACCAAAATGCAACATGTGGTAGTTTTTTAAATTTATTTACATTTACAGTGTAAAATCTGAAACCACGTCAATGAATTCTTTTCAATTAAATTCCAGTAGCCTATCTGTACTCAGAATCAATCTCTTAACTCATAAATAATTTTGTGACATCGTGTATCGTTCATTCAGGAAATAGTGGTATAATGATTTATTTGGATCTTTCACACGTGGAACATTTCATTATATAATATCACTGATAGATCACAGCTGTTAATATCATCACTGAGTTCAGCAGTAAAGTTTTTCAAGTATTTGTAGAGCTGTCAAACTCACACTAGGTGAATACAAGTTTGCCAAAATTCTCCCCCCCCTTTTTTTGTTAGAAAGCTCAAATTTTTATTATTGGCAAGAGATACTGGAAGTAATTTTCCTTAGAGTGACAGGCTCACACTGTTCATTTTTGAGAAACTGCTTGCCAAATACCTAAGTCTGAATAACTGTAATTGGTCTGTTGCTGTTCCATAAAAAAGAAAAAGAAAAAGGCAGTTAGTTCATTACTCAAACAAGCATACAAGTGCCTTTCCTTGAGGCGACCATTGTTCAGAATACAGAATTGCTTTGTTTGCACTTCCTATTTTGTAACATAAAATATTAATAGTAAGTATTTGAGGGTCAATATTAGCAAAGTTGGTAATTTTTTACCAGTTAATTAAAAACATCCTTAAGTGAAAATGGCATTTTTAAAAACTGTGAGTACGTGATGGAGAAAATTACTAAGCTGGTTGCCACTGCTTTAGAGCAATTTTCTATCCAGGAACCCTCCCATGAAACCAATGTAATCAAGTAACGAACCATTATTTTGAAATTCTAAAACTTGAACTTTGAATTCTTATAAAATGTTATAGTTTATCCTAGAATTTCAAAGTAATGATATTTTAGATGATAAAAGAGTTAGTGCGATTATGACAGGTTTAACTATAGATAGCCAATGATAACAGAGTGAGATCTCTGAGAATAAGCTGAGTTAATCACTGAAAACCTACATATTTATGCTCTAAATCTACTACATCAGAAAGTCCAAAATACGTAAGGACACATCCCATTAGCTATCAAAGTAAGGATGTCATTACTCTGCAGGAAGCCACTGGAAAATTCCACTGTATGCTCTCAAGAAATAAGAGTGAAGAACAGCAAATAATATTTTAGAATTACTATTAAAATAGTTTTAACTACACTTAAACCCTTCCTTAAAGGACCTCAGGAACTTTCAGAAACTCCCAGATCAAACTTTAAGAAATGCTGGCTAATATCCTTTCCGGAAAATTCTCTGGGCTAGAAAATGCTGCCTTAAGATGCTAAAATAGGTTGCCTGGTCCTAGGTTTTTTTTTTTTTTTTTTTCTTTTTTCATGGTTAGATATCCAGAGCTCTTCAAAACCACATTTAAACTGAAAGATCCTTTTTAGTCTACCAAAGAGAACTCTGCATTACAACATTCATTCAATGCAAAAGCTAGCTGAGGTGAAGTCAGCAGAGGCCAACAACAGAGGCCAGGAGTAAAGCACCACCCAGCCTTCAGCCACAATAGTTCCCAAGTCATTTGATCAGGCTACCTCTTAGGGTCCCTTCATCTATCATTTTATGCCTCTCTGTGTTCCCTTTTTGAGATTTTGTTTTTGTGAAATGTTACTGGGTGTTCTGTCCTCAATTTCCTTGTCACACAAGTGAAGTAAGTGTTCCATCTGATATGAAGCCACATGTCAGCACCTGTTCTCGGGGTTGATTTGTTCATTATTTCCGTTTCTCTTTTCCAATGCTTCAGGGTCCTTTTCTGTCAACGGCAACAACAACACATCTGCACTCTCTATGCCTGCTACTCTTTTTTATGGATGTCAAATCCAGGGTCTGATGCGTGCCCTTGAGACTCAGCCTATCATTTAAGGAGTGCTCAGCCCATCACTTAAGGATGTTCAATTTTTTGGTTAGCTGAACTTGTGTTTAAGCCTCGCTGAAATATAAAATTTGACTTTTTCTATGTAGGTGGATAATCTACTTGAAAAAAATGGAAGTAAATTTTTTACCACATTGGAACGTAATTATGCTCTTACTATGCAAAAGAACATCTTGTTTTAAGGCCCAACTACTCAAACATCAATCTAATCCCATGCAATCTAATTCAGTGTAGCAACCACATTTTGAGGCCCCACCAGATAGTTACTGTATACACATGGACTGGGATCCTGGAGAAATAGCAAATGATTAAATTTGGAAACATAGGTAACCCAGAGAGATTGGAGCTCTTAACCTGGTGACTTCAGGCTTTTGTGGCATATAAGTAAACATAATCCATCAAGTTTTTTTTTTTTTTTTAATTAAGCCTATTTATGGCAGTTTATATTGTGTTAAGGAGATGATTATTTATAATTATGCCGATAGTTTTAAACTCAAATAGCCTGAGTAAACAGAGTTATGCCTGAGGCTTCAATAGATACATAGGCTTTTAACCTCACTAGGCCACTAATATTTGCTACGTTGTTTAGGTAAGTGCTGTTTACATAAAGGGAAGGATGCAGGTGCAGATCTCAGCAAATGGCAGCTGTGGCCTGAGTGTACTGGCCAATTAGAGCTGACCTTAAACTATATAGTATTATTTAGCTTGGTAGTATAATTACAAAAATTTGAGTCTGGACCATATATTAGATAACAGTATTGCATGCTAAATTGGTGTAGCCATTGCAGAAGAGAGTATGGAGATTTCTCAAAAAATTAAAAATAGAACAACCCTATAATCCAGAAATCACACTACTGGTTATTTACCCAAAGCATACAAAGACACTAATTTGAAAGGATACACGCACCCCTGTGTTTATTGTAGCATCATTTACAACAGCCAAACTATGGAAAAAGCCCGTGTCCATCGACTTATGAATGCAAAAAGAAGATGTGGTATATACCAAATGAATATTATCAGCCATAAAAAATAATGAAATCTTGCCATTGCAACAGCATGGATGGACCTTGATGGTATGTGCTAAGCAAAACAAGTCAGAGAAAGACAAATACAATATGATCTCACTCATATGCGGAATGTAAGAAACGAAACAAACGATTAAAGGAAAGAGAGAGAGAAACAAATGAAGAAACAGACTCAACTAAGAGAACAAACTGATGATTACCAGAGGGGAGATGAGTGGGGGCAGGGGTGAAACATGCAGGGGATTAGGAGTGCACTTGTCTTGACCGCACTGACTAATTAGTGTGCAGAACTGCTGGGTCACTGTATTGTACATCTGAAACTAAGATAGCACTATTTGTTAACTACACTGGAACTATAATTTAAAATATAACAAAATGCATAATTTTAAAAAAACAAATTATAATGGACAGATGACCTTAGCAGACATTTTTTTCAAAGAGGACATACAGATGGCCAACAGACACATGAAAATATGCTCCATGTCACTAGTCATCAGGAAATTATAAATCAAAACTGCAATGAAATATAACTTTACCCCTATCAGAATGGCTAAAATCAAAAGAAATAACAAGTGTTGGAGAGAATGTGGAGAAAAAGGAATCTTCCGACACTGTTAGTGGGAAACTAAATTGGTGCAGTCACTTTAAAGAATAATGTGGAAGTTCCTCAAAAAAATAAAAATAAAAATAAAAACATCTTATAATGCAATAATTCTACCACTGAGCATTTACCCAAAGAAATCAAAACCCTAAATTTAAAAGATATATGCATCTTTACACTCATTACAGCATTATTTACAATAGTCAAAATATGGAAGCAACTTATGTATCCACTAGTAGATGCACGGATAAGGAAGAGATGAGATATACAGAGATATAATGGAATATGACACAGTCGTAAAAAATAATGAGATTGAACCTTTTGCAACATGGATGGTCCTAGAAGATATTGTGCTAAGTGAAATAATATAGAGACAAATACCATATGATTTCACTTATATGTGGAATCTAAAATAAATAAATAATAAACAAGAAGCCAAATTAAACCTGTAAATGCAGAGAACAAACTTATGGTTGCCAGAGGGGAAGGGCATGGGGGGATGGGAAAAATGGGTGAAGGGAGTGGGAGATACAGGCTTCTAGTTGTAGAATGAATAACTCCCAGGAATAAAAGGCACAGCAGGAGCAATATCAGCAGTGATATTATAAGAGCGTGATGTAGTGACAGATGATGGGGGCACTGGTGGTGATGAGCGTAGCGTAACAGGTAAGCTTGCTGAATACTAGGTCCAACATCTGAAACGAGTGTAACGTTGTGTATCAACTACACTCAAAAGTAAACATCAAATAGTAAGAAGAAAAGCGTATATACATAAAAGACTAAAAATATGAACTGGGATATGGAGGGCCCAGGTATCTCAAATATTACTGGTGTAGATACAAAGTGGTGTAATCATTTTTTGGGGGGAAAAAACAGATACAAATACACTCTCACTCAGAAATTCTATTCCTAAGTATTTATCCACGAGAGATGAATCCAGGTATCAACAAAATCGCTTGTGTAAGAATGCTCATAGCAGGTTCGTTCACAGTAGCCAAGGTTCTCAACGACCCACACACCTACCTACAGGTGAACGGATAAACACATACAAAAGTATAAAACACTGTTTTATTCTTTTTATGTGAAGTTATAGAGCAGACAAAACTAAGTCATGGTGAAATAAATCAGAATATCGGTTGCCTTTGAAGAGGGAAGAATATGATTCAATTGGGATAGAATATAAAATAATTTTGGGGGGCGATGAAAATGTCTGTATCCTGATAGGAGTGTAAGTTACCTGGAGGGATGTTTCTGTCCAAACTCATACAACAGCAACATCTCACATCTGTGGATTTCACTGTAGGTCAATCATATTTCAATAAACATTCTTAAGATATTAACTTCAGCAAGATATTTGATCATATCTTCTGAACAAAATTGAGGCCTATACTATATTGCTCTTGTCAGGCAGGTTTGTAGCTCATTAAACTTAAAAATATTGGATAATTGCTTGGGGCCCAGCTGAAGAAAGGACTGTAATAACTTGCCCAATAGCCCTGTTCTAATTAGGTTTTCTTCATACTTTAACACTGTTTTGAATTAATACATAGAATGCTACCCACAGCTGAGAAATTTGGCTTGTATGTTGGACGATACATTTGAGACAGGAAAGATTGTTATGTAATTGAAATAAACGCAGTGAAGCTTCGGGGACACTAAGCTTTGCATTTACAGGGAAATGAAATGACTGCTTGAGTAAAGGCCGGTAGGGCCGTGACTTCATACTATGCCTTTGATAAAGAATGTTTAATTAGTCATGTGTTACAAGGAAGCAAATTCGATACGTGGCACCAAATATCTGATCTATGAGACACAAAAGAGAAATGGAAAGGACTACTTTACCACAAAAGAGGATCCTGAGAGCTGGACGTGCTTGGAAACACTATGAGTCTTATACGTTGAATGAGACATTGGACAAAGGGGCATTTGGGTTCCTTCAAACAGTGTTTTTACTCCTGTGATCCTAAGACCCGTCTTGATTTTTCGTGAGGACGATTTGTGAACAACCAACCCAGTGACGCGGTCGTACCTTCTCCCTTTAAGAGCACAATCTATGGCAACAGCGCTGATTTGGAATCCACCAGAAGATATCAACGAAATGGAAAGAATTAGTCTATCGGTATATCATATATTTATTTTGAACAAATGCACATGAAACTATGTGTACTTGTGAGGCACAGAGATGAGAAAAGAAAAATGGCCCATAAATGTTGCATGTTGTGGGGGAGAGAAAAGAGAAGCAGCAGCGAGGAGGTCGCCTTTCATCTAAGAAAAGGCCTGAGGATAAAGCTCATCACTTCTCTACTAAATATCATTTGATGATGATGTCACACCCACCTTTCAAAGCTATCCCTTTATCCATAGTAGCTAAAAACCTAGAAGCCACATTTCTTAGATAATCTTGAGGAATTTATTAGATATTTGGAAGGTACAAGAAAAGGAGAAGCTTTCTTTTTTTTTTTCTTTTTTTTCTTTTTTCTTTTCTTTTTTTTTTTCAGGAGCAAAAATGGACAGACACAGGGATTTGAGAGCTGGCAGATGTGGAATTTTGCTAAAAGGTTCCAACTGCCCTTAAAATACCCCACTTAGACTTTACAGGGAATTGAGATCATTAACATCTCTGCAATTCCTTATCTTCTGAATTTCCTGAGAAAACAGTAACGATTCTGATGCATTCATTCCTCCAGGACTTCCAACAATTATTTATATAATTATATATAATTATATAAATTCTGTATTAAATCCCTTCTTACTTGAAATACTTAGTGTGGTTTCTGTTTTTGGCAAACTCTGATTGATTCAACCTAAGATAAGTATTATGGGCTTCAGAGTCCTTGACAATTCAGGAATTTTACTTATTTTTTAAACATCTATTACATGCCAAGCACTACACTATCGTGAGTAATTGTACCCAGAGATAGTTTGATCCTTGGCCTCGTGATTACATTCAGTGGGAAAATTGGGCAATTAAAACTGATTTTCAGAGCATCTCAGGTAATTCTAAAGTACAATTTTAAGAACCACAATAGAAATGTTTATCTTTCCCCTAAATCTGCTTTTCATCTGCAATTACTTACTTCAGTACTCATTACAATAATTCATCCAGGCATTCAAGCCATAAAACTAAGAAAAATTCTGGATTCTTCTCTCCTTCACTCCCTATTGCAATGCCATCAAATGTTAGGTTTTGTTTCCTACACAGGACCTGTATCTATGTTTCTTCCTCTACATTCCACTGCGTTTGAGTTATATTGATAGAAAATTGAGAGATTTGGAACCACAAGGACCCTAATTTAAATCCTGGTGATGCCATTTCCCGGCTGTGAGAAAAGAAATGTTTAATTTCTTTAGAGCATAAAAACAGTAGAGCATAATAGGGCTTTTCTAAGGATTAAAGATAGTATTTGCAAAGCATCTAGGACAGGGTCTGACTGATTAGTAGATGAGGTGCCTCTTCCTCTGCTTATGTCCCACCCATTCGTTTCATTTGTAAGAACAGGTTATGTGGACCAGTTCAGTTCCACAGACGTAACATCCTAACTGACTTCTCTGCTACCATCTTCTGTTGCTCAAATCTCTTGTCCTTAAAGATTCCAGAGTCACTACTGCAAATAAACATTTAATATGTTCCTCACCTGCTTAATGGTTTTCAATGTCTCCTTAAAATTTGTAGGATGGAGTTCAACCTATTTAAAAGATTCAAAAGTTTACTTTTTATCATCTGACACCGAGATACTTTTCAAGTCTTCTGTACCCTTCCTTGTACACACCACCATATCAACCAAGCCAAAATCTTACTTTTCATAAGGAGGAAGTAAATTGGTGTAACAGAAATCTCAGCAAATGTGTATTAAATTCTGGCTTCTCTACTTGTGTGATCTTGGGCAAAATCACTTGGATTCTCTGTGTTTCACTTTTCTTATGCACGTGAAAAAAGATAGTAATATTCATTTCAGTTGTTCTTAAGTTTGAATTAAGGTGAGCAATATTGAAGTTCTCTTTAGGTTGAAAGGTTCAGTGGAAATGCAAGAGTAATACTATATGGTGGCCTCATTATACTGTGATAGTTATTTTTGTTTATCAATACGCAGCGATTCCTGGGGGCTGAATGTTACATGATTTTTATCCCAAGTAAAACAAAACAAAACAAAAACAAAAACTATGATCCTTTTGTTCAATGGCTGGACAACTTGAAGAGTGGGAAAGATTTAGAAGCGATGATTGGCTATTAGTAAATATGGTGAGTTCAAAAGAAAACTAGTCTGTTACATTTGTTTGCCTGTTACTACTCAACAACGGACATATTTGTCTTAATGTTTTCAGCAAGCGCTAAATATAAACGCCATGGCTAGGTAAGCCTCCCTTTGGCTAAAATCTCCTTTAAGATTTTCTACTTTGGAGGATCGGATCTATGAACCATAAATATCTAAAACTTGATTTGGAATCTGTGATTTGCCATTGTAAAAAGAAGAGCTCAAATTTTGTTTTGATGAGCGTTCCAAAGACCAGGCTTCATAAAAGTTCATCAGTGATACAGAGAAATCATTTTGGATCTCAATCAAAGGGTTTTGCTAAGTTTTTTAGAGGAGCGAGAGTGCCAGGTGGACTTGATAAGCTAACAAAGCTAAATCTTTGAGAGGATTTAGAAGGGGATTTAGTGAGTCAGCCCCATCTCTGTTGTGCTCACCTGTGGTTGTCAAGGTAACAGGAAACTTGGGATTCCCAGAGTGGTGGTGGTAGCGAACTAGCCGGCTGACTGGCTTCCACTGTGTCCGCATAAGTTTCTAGATGCCACTCTCAAAAAACAAAAGAATAAAATTAAACTTCTATTGTGTTTTCCCCCGGACAAACATGTACTTTTTAAATAAATCACCTGTTGCTTTTCCATTTAAAAAGTCTCTATTTATCTCTAAATTATGCCAGGGATTTTATTTGTGGTTTAATTTATCACTGGCTAATTTTTTTTTTTCGTGAACAGAATCACATAAACATTGAGATATAGTTTCTTCAGAGAAGAAAATCTACTCCTACGGGGAATGAACAAATGGGTCAGTATAACATGATGCCCTAAGATAAAACATTTTTTTGTTCACTTATTCATTCAGTATTTAGTAAGAAGCAACCCCGTGCCAAGCCTGTAGTAGAGCCTATGGAAACAAACAAACAAGAATAAACATTAAACATGATCTCGGCCTTATGAGAGCTTCAGTCTAATAAAAGAGATCAGCATTTAGAAGTATTTGTTAAAAACTGCGACTTTAAAAAATTCTCCTTTACTTTTTTTCCCCCCAATGTTGAAACCAGCCATGCACTTTCCATTTAAAACGCACCTCTAGCTCTGGAAAGAGGCCAACGTGGGATACAGGAGAAAGGGAGGGTAAAGTTGTTTGCTAAAGAGTGACTTTAGGCGTAAGGGAAATATGTAGACTTAGTCTCATAATTCTTTCTAAGGTGTTTGTTTCAAGCTCACCTGGGAATAAATACCACCAAGAAGTTGGTAGAGAAGACATTATCAGAAACAACAAAAATATATGAAGCTATATTATCCCTATTTTGCATCTCCTCAGAAAGTAAAAAAAAAAAAAAAGGTAGTAATTGATATGAGCAAGAAACAAGTAGCCAAATCTCAATGTTGATGCCAAATTAATAATAATAGCTATTATTTTTGAAGTACATACTGTGAATCTAGTATCTATATCTAAATGTATAAGACAGAATGAGTTACAACAATGAGGATAATAGCTATATTTATTAAACAATCATATGATCATTCAATAGTATAAAAAAAAAGTCAAAAAAATCCAACATCCATTTGTAATAAAATTGTCAGCAGACTAGGAATTAAAGGAAATTCCTCAATGGGATAACAGCATTACGTAACAATTTAAGGTATTTCTTTTTGAGTGAGTTTTGATAGTTTGGCTTTTAAAGAATTTGTCCTTTTCATTTACATTGTAAAACGTGTTGACATAAAGTCATTCAAAACATTTCCATATTATCATTTAATGTTTTTTTTTAATTTTTATTTATTTATGATAGTCACGGGGAGGGAGAGAGGCAGAGACACAGGCAGAGGGAGAAGCAGGCTCCATGCACCGGGAGCCCAACGTGGGACTCGATCCAGGGTCTCCAGGATCGCGCCCTGGGCCAAAGGCAGGCGCCAAACCGCTGCGCCACCCAGGGATCCCTCGTTTAATGTTTTAGGATCTGAGCTAATGCCCCCTCTTTTATTTGTGATGTTTGCAATTAGACCTCTCCTCTGTCTCTTTCTTTCTCTCCTCCCTCCCTAATTTTATTATTCCTTGCTCATTCTGACTAAATGTTCATGAAAGAGACTGAAGAAGAGTTCAATCACTACAACCTATGGCTACCACTAGGATACTTTGGATTCCTTGTGTCCAAAGACCAGCACGCAAGAAGACTTACCACATTGGCAGGGACACTGACTAATTAGTAGGAGGAAATAAGGTCATGGGTTTTTTCCCCTTCTTTTAAAAAAATAATTTTAGATTTACAGCAAAGCTGCAAAAACAGAACAGACAATTCCTATGTATCAATCACCCGTCCTCCCCAAGGATACCCTTTTAACTATGGTAATATAACTACTATGCTCTCTTTCTTTTCCATAGACACTCCTGACACCAGTGTGTTGGTTTTCCACACTAAGCAGTTCTCCAAGTCTCTCAAGACATTAGCAGAGACCCCACAAGTTGAGCGTCCAGCCACAAACTTACCACCAACTTCAAATGCCAATCACAAGTAATGGGTTCCCAGGTTACTGACACTTCTGACTTGAAAAATTGGGAGTTCCCATGACCCCTCCTCCGGTTTGAGAATTTTCTGTAATGGCTCACAGAAATCAGGGAAATGCTTTACTTATTAGTGCATATTTATTGTAAAGGAAATTATAAAGGGTATAAATGACTAGCCAGATAAAGAAGTATGTAGGTGAGGTTCAGAAGGGTTCTGAGAGTGGGAATTTCTGTCTTTATGGTATTTGGGATGCACCACCCTCTCGGGACAAGGATGTGTTCACCAACTCAGAAGCTCTTCAAATTCCCATTCTTGGAGGTTCCGTATGAAGGTGTGAATGATCAAATCATTGGCCATTGGTGAGTAACAATCCGCAACACCTCTCCCCGCCCTGGAAGTCAGGGGGCAGAGCTGAAAATTTTAACCCTCTAATCACATAGTTGGTTCCTCAGTCAATCAGCTCCCATCCCGAGGCTCTTCAGGCATCCACTAAGAGACACCTCAGTAACAGGTATGGTTGGAAGGGGTCGTGTGTGTGTGTGTGTGTGTGTGTGTGTGTGTGCACATACATAATTAAGACAGATGATGTTCTCTCCTATCTATCACTTAGGAAATAAGAAAAGTCATAGGAGCTCTGTATGAGAAAGACCAAATACATATTTCTCCTATCACTGTCACAGGTACAATTATCAAAACTAAAAAACCCACATAGGTACAATATTAATGACTAAATTATGAACTTCTCTTTGGCTTTCTCCAGCGCCAGTGGCTACAGTTCATCTCACTAGCCTACCTTTCCTGTTCGTCCTCAGAAAGAGGGCCATAGGAACCATGGAGGCTCTGTTCTTCAAGGCTGTGCGAGGGAAATCTGCAGCACAAGGCATGCACTTGGCATCCATGAATATGTGCCACTGAGCTCTCTAATGGGGAAGCATAACTGGTGGACTTCCCACAGCATCATCCATGCTAAGTCACACTACCGGTGAGATGCTCTCATACGAGGACTCAACATGGCAGAAATACTAAGGCAAGTGCATTCCTGTGAGATGTGGAACTCTCCTGACAGGTAATTTGGCTTGTAGACGCCCTCGATGGACTTTCTGGGATCTTCAAAGCGTTCCACAGCCTGAGGCTGCCTGTCCAACTCTCTTTTCTTGGTTTTCTCACGAAAGTCAGATTTTTATAATAGTTTGATGCCTTTCCCATCCCTTCTAGATCCTTTCTATTTTTTTTTTTTTTCCTTTAAATGTGGTCTCACCAATAAGTGTTTTGGTTGCCTAATCTTATCTTGGGATCAGTTTATAGGAGGCACAATGCAAATGTATATTCCTCTCTTTGGAAAGAAGTGTGTTTTCTAAATGTCAACTAAGTCAAGTTGGTTTATTAAATTGTAAAGGCCTTTTGTATCCTCACTGATTTCCTATTTGTTCTGTGGATTGCTGAGAAAGGAATATTAAAGTCAACTAAGACTGTGGATTTGCCTATTTATTCTTTTGGCTCCATTCAGTTTCTATTCTTTAAGCTCAATTGTTACTTCCATGCATGTTTAGTGTCTTTATGTCATTTGCGGGAATTAATCCCATTTATCATTAGGTAACGTCTTCATTTTTACTTTTGATACTATTCCTTGTATTGAAACCTACATTGTCTGATGATAACATAACCAACCTAGTTTTCTTTCAGTGTTTGTATATCTTTTTTACCCTATGACTTTTAACTTATCAACACCTTTATAGCTGCAGTGACTTTTTTCTGTAGATAGAATGAAAAAACATGACCACCCTATATGCTATCTGATAGCCTCTATCTTTTAATAGGAATCATTGGACCGTTTACAGTTACTGCAAATATTTGTAGTGTTGGATTTAAATCCACTACTTCTTGAATATTGTCTATTTGTTCCATCTATTCCTTATATTTTTTCTGCTTTTACTGACTACTTTTAAATTTGATTTTCTAAAATTATATTTATCTTCACTTTTGTTCTATCAGCTATGCCTTTTTTAATATTTAGAGGTTGCCTTCAGATTTATAAAAATACATATTTAATTTACCACATCTACCTGAATTCTGATATTACACAGGCCTTCATCAGGTCTGGTTCAGTCTGGATGGGACTAAGTATGCAGATTGAAGTTATACATTTTTTTTTTTGGAGGAGAGGGAAGGGCTGTTCAGAGCAGGTACTAATCACAAAAACAAAACTAACAAAGATTTGATTGATTAATGTACAATGAAAATTAAGACCTATCTCTATAAATTTTATATCCTTCATGCTTTCAGATAGGACCACTTGTTTTTTGCACCCGCTGATGTGGGTTTCTTCAGCTACTCAGTGTATCTAAAATAATGATTTTTGTCTTTAATTAATTGCCCTGTATAGTTGGCTTGAATATTGGATACTTATTAAAGAAACTTTATTGTGCTATTCTTGAATGGTTTTATTTTTTCCAATCTAGTTTTTTGAATCTATCACTTACAGATTTGGAAGGCCCTATAAACTTAGTAAACAACAAGCCCTACTTTTAGGTCATTCATTTCCAAACATTAACACACACATACAAATTTATTTTAGAAACTCCGTACCCTGATCCCTACTTCTCAGTCCTTGGCTTCCATGCAATTAGTTTTCATACTAATTGTAATTTTACTAAAGTTTAGGCTGCGCATGTAGCCTCAAAAACAAATCTAACTACAGATGGACCCATTGATATTTAACCTGTCCAGAAGAACTTGAGAGTGGCGATGGGGACAGTTTTATCTGTGGAATATGCAGAAGTACAGACAGAATTAAATTCTCAGTGTTGCCTTCCTGCTGAGAGTGACTGTGCCTTTGAAAAGTAAGCATAGTAATGTTCTTTGCTATCCTGCTTAGTGACGGGGCTTAACATGAGCACCCCATGATGGCTTTAAGCAGCTTGTTTGCCAGAAAGATAATAATCAGCCAATATTTTGACAATGGTGCTAGAAAACAACCAGTTTTCTCTCTGAATCAGAAGATCTTTTCAGATGTCTTGAATAAAGTTCGTACTAGCATCATGTTTTCTCCCTGATGTGTTTAATTGATCTCTTATCAGAGAAATGGAAGTGGCCACAATATATATTTTACCTTACAAAGTTCCTACTCAGACTCTTTATACATCAATCAATTTAGTCATTAGAAAGAAACCATAGAAAGTAAAAGTAATTCTAATTATATAGAAAAATATTTCTATAATTATCCTAAGAAATAATTCAAATCATAATTCTATAGAAATAATAACTTCTTTAGAAAATGAAAATAAATTGGAATTAGAAGACTAACTTTTTTCTTTATTAGGTCTTTGATCCCAAATAAATTCCTAAACTTCACTGTCTTGATTTTTTTTAATCAATAAAATGAAAAGAAAATGTCTTATTTGTCTATTCCATAGAAATGTTTTGAGTATCAAATGAAAGAATGTTCATGAATGTACTGGACTAATCCCTAGATTACTTCAAAGAAGACGCTCTCTGATAAAGGGTTGTCCTTCAGTAAAGGGATATGAATAGATGCGTGTATATCTCTGTGAGAAGCTCCTAACATGTTGTCAGGGGCCAAAGATGACAAATTAAAATCATTGACTTTTTCATGATTACAGATTGCTGTTGATACATGTCAGGAAGATCTTGAGATGTTTTTACCGAAAGTGATGACCTGAGGAAAAAGTATGCCAATGTACCATCTGGACAACTAGTTTTCAAAATGAATTATTAAAAAGTGATCCCAAAAAAGTGATCCATTTTAACATGTTGACAGAGATCAGAGGTACTAAATGGACTTCTGGTCATAGGTACTAAATGACCCCAAGATGTCTGGTTGATAGTTTTATCTTGTTAACATTCACTGAATTGTTCATTTATTCACTCAACAAATATTTGAAAACTGTCTGGAGCTGGACGATAATGAGACAATGGTGAATAAGATAAGCATAGTTCCCGATTTTCATGTGACTAACACTCCAACAGAGAAATAATCATTAACTGGGTAATTATGCATGTCAGGATTGCTATGAAAGACATAATGCAGCAGGCTAAGAGGATCACATGGAAAGACTTAATTCTGTGAGATTAGGGAATGCCAAAGATCAAATGATTTGTAATCACTAAATATATGAGGTTGGAGAAATGGTATTTTCTAGATGAGACATAAGGAAACAAAATGGTCAACTTAGCTAATTGAGTCAGTCAGTCTAGATCTTAAGAAAATAAAGACAGATGCACCTGAATCACTCAAGGTGATATATATGTTTGATGCTGCTAGCCTCTGTATTTTCACCTAAAACTAAGAGATTTTGAGTGTCTTATCTCTGACTGACTTCAGAAGCACAATCCTTTTGTCTGGATTCTCCCTGTTATTTATTTATGCAGCCTCAGGAATGAGCCATCAACACCATCATGTACAGCAAGAATCTGAAAACAGCTTTCCATATTTCCCAGGGAGTAATGGCAGCTGCCCAGGAATCTATCCACACACCATCAAAATACATACAGATCAACAAGGAGAGAACACAAAAACTCACTAGAAACAATCCACATCCATGACTGGCTGACACAGCAATAAAGACTCAACTAGGACAACTCTGTAAGGCCTCCCCCAGCTTTAGAGCCCCTTCTAGGGTCGACTAGCATCTTAGATGATACTCCTTCACAGCCCAACTTCTCCCACGATTCAATGCTGCTTCTTTGTCTTCCCTTCCAGAAGTGGTGAACCCAGGTATCCCCTCATAAGCTTCCTGCAGGATATCTCTGTGCTATGGGCCGAACTGTTCCCCCCACCCACCCACATCCATATGCTGAAGCCCTCACCCCTGATATGACAGTATTTGAACATAAGACTTCTAGGAGGTAACTGAAGTTCAGTGAGGACGTAAAGGTGGAGTCCTAATCCAATGGGATCGAAGGTCTTATAAGAAAAGAAGGAGCGAGATCTCTTCTCTGTCTGTATGTGCACTCACAGAGGAATGGTCACACTGTGAGAAGGTAGATGTATGCAAGTGAGGAAGAGAACCCTTCAAGAACCTGACTTGACCAGGTGGGCACCCTGATCTCAGACTTCCAGCCTCCAGAATTGTGAGGAAATCTATTTCTGTTGCTGAAGCCACCCAGTCTACCGTATTTTGTTATGGCGGCCTAAGCTCACTAATAGACTTCACCTCAGCATCTGCTTCCCAGGAAACCCAACCTGCGACAATGACTCTTTGTACCACTACTAACTATAGAATCAGGACAATTCCTTGGCTTCCAATGAACACTAGAGAATCCAATGAAACAAATAAATGATATACATACAGCTTCCAATATGCTTAAAGTGCTTTATGAGTTGAAACTCAAGTGTTTTATTTAGAAAATATCTTCTTAGCCTGAATTACTCTCAGATAATCACCTAGTGAGCACAGATTTATTCATCATATTCATGGCTTGGAGAGGCCGCTACTGGTCCCCAAGTTTCTGGCAGGTGGAAATGGAGAGATTGTCATTTGTAGTGTGTCGTGTCCCCAGTGATGCTGCATCACTTGAAATTCCAAACACCTGCATTGTCCCCCCTAAGGCCTTTTAGTATCAGAATGCAAGACACAGCAGCATGCTGAGACAGGCGATAAGGAGAGCCCACTGAGCCAAGAAAACAACAAATAACTTTGTAGAAGCCTCTGGAAATTTAGCATTTGCCTGCTCTGAACAGAACTGAATACACTCTGAATAATTAGGAGCAGAGAAGAAGAGAAATAAAGTAGGCTTCATTATTAAAGATTGGCCAGCACCTGCTACTGCAATAAGGACTCTCTGGTATTGGTCGATTAAACTGACCCAGTAGAGACTGGACTAGAAGCCAAAGTAGTGTCTCCATTTCCACCTTACACTCAAACTCAGATTTTAGAATTGCATTTCCTTTAGCTAGAAGCAAAGAAAAAAGGAATAAGAAAGATACACAGAGCATGAGCACACTTGCTTCTGCACTTTGGCTCATGCTGCTACCTCTGTTTGGAAAGCATTCTTGGAAAGCTCTGTCCTACACCCTCCAGAAACCTCTACTGGCCTTTTAGGATGCTCTTGAGTGAAGACATCCTGACTTCCAGAGGCAGAGTAAATTCCTGCTTACTTTGTGCCTTCCACTGTAGACATGTCCTTGCTGCACATTCAAGCTTCTTTATCGTTACTTATTGGGTTTTTAGATTCACTAAATAATGAGTTTCTCAAAGGCAGACATCAAATCTTGCCAACGTGCCAGATGAATTTGATACAGGATCTGACTAACAATAGGTATTTATAACCAGGTTATCACACATCCTTTGACCCTAACCTTTCTTTCCAGCCTCAAATCCCACGAAGCCCACCTTGCTCTGCTTTATCCATAACACACCGCTCACTAACCTATAAACATGCCACAGAGAGGCACACCTTTCTGCTTTAACTCACAACTCTTCCCTCTGCCAGAAGGGATATCCTCGAATCATTTTAAACAATGAAAATCTTCAACTTCCTCTGAGGTCTTATTTAAACACCATTTCTTTTTTTTTTTTTAAGACTTTATTTAATGCAGGAGGAAGGAGTAGAGGGAGAGGAACAAGCGGACTCCCTGCCAAGTGCACAGCCCAACACAGGGCTTGCTCCCATGATCCTGAGGTTATGACTAAGAACTGGATACTCAACTGCCTGAGCCACCCAGGTGCCCCTTAAATACTGCCTCTTCCACACAGTCTCCTCTTTGCTTTCCCATCATCTCTTGCTGGCCCCTTTCTTTGTACATGCATCATATTTACTCTTCACTGGTCTCCATTCCTTACTGGGCTATAAATTCTTTGAAGGCAGGAGTCCATTGTACTCCCTTTTCTGCCCAAAGGAACTCAGATGGATGTATGAATCCCTGCTTCTTTCCCTACTAAATCTACTCCATCCTTTGTATCTTCTAAACTGAAAATCTGGGAAACATCATAAACTCCTTCCTGTCAGTTACCCTTCTCTGTATATCTTGAACTCATTGTCACTTTTCACTATTACTACCCTAACTCAGTGCCCTAACTCAGTGCCATCTTCTCTTTACCCAAGGGGCTGCATTTGTGCTCAGTCATCTCTTTGCCGTAGCTTCATCCACTCCCACCAAAGATCTTTCTTCTATTCTAGACTCTTACATCCCTAAAGGTAGAAACTATATCTTATTTTGTCTCTCTTATTTGTTAAGCAAACACTTCCAAGGACCTATTGTGGGCCAGACTCTGTTCTAGTTTTGAAGATCGAAGTGCAGGTAAGACTCTTCCCATGATACACTTTGACATATTGCTAAATTTTCAGAAATATTTATGGAACGAATTAATGAAAAAAAAGAATTAATTTTTTAAGTGTATGGAACATAATCTTTCTCCTTCTTAAAACTCCTCAGTGGTCTCCATTTATATGGGTAATTAATTTTCAATAGTTACCAAAGCAATGGAATGAGAGATGGAAGTTTTTTTCAAGAAATCATCCTGGATAAACTGGACACTCATATATTTTAATTGACCCTTATCTTATACTGTATACAAATAAAGTAACTCAAAATGGATCAAACTCCTAAATGTAAAACCTGATAAATACAACAGCAAGAAGAAAACATCGTACAAAGTCTTTGTGACATTGGAATAGACAATAGTTTGTCAGATATTACACAAAAAGCACAAACACAAAAAGAAAAAAAAAGATATATTCAAACATTTTAAAACATCATAAAGAAAGTGAAGCTGTAAGCCACAGACTAGTGAAATATTAACAGCACAGTTTTCAAAAAGGAACTTATAGTTAGACTACATCAAGAACATTCATAACTGAAAAAGAAGAAGACAAAGAACTTATGACAAATGAACAGAGACGTAATCAGAGATTTAAACAGAGATTTAAACAGAGACTTCATAAAAGAAATTATACAGATGGCCAATAAGCCTATAAAGAGAGGATCAACATTACCAGGTATCAGGTAAATGCAAATCAAAAACACAGTGAGATACCTCTGCACACCCATTAGATTTGATGAAATTTAAAGGACTGAACATACCGAGTGTCAATGAGGTTGTAGAGTACATATGATCTAATAATTCTACTACTGGAGACTTACTCCCCCTCAAAGAAAAGGAAATACTAACTTAGAAAGACATATGAACCCCTATGTTTATTGCAGCATTATTTATAATACCCAAGACACGGAAGCAACCTAAGTGTCCACTGACAGATAACTGGATAAAAAAGATGTGGTGTACAAAAACAAAACAAAACAAAACAAAACAAAACAAAACAAAACAAAACAAAAAACACACAAGCACACGCAGACACATACACTCAAGAATATTACCCGGCTGTAAGGAAGAATAAGATCTTGCCATTGGTAACAACGTGGAGTGGACCTCGGGAGCATTACACAAAGTGAAATAAGTCAGACAGAAAAAGACAAATACCATATGATTTCACTTATACATGGAATCTAAAACAAAACAAAACAAAACAAAAAAAACACCAAAACCAAAACAAATGAGTGAACAAAAGCAGAAATAGTCCCATCACTATTGAGAACAAAACTACCGGTCGCCGGAGGGGAGGTGACGAGCAGAATAGATGAAGGAGAACGGGAGACACAGGCTTCTGGCTATGGAAGGAACACAGCCAATGGTGTTAGGATAGTGTTGGATGGTGACGGGGGTAACTACGCTCGTGCCCAGCACAGCGCAAGGTGCAAACTTGTGGAATCACTGTGTTGTACGCCTGAAACTAATATAACATTGTGTGTCGACTATACTTCAATTTTAAAAACTCAGTAAGAGTAAAACAATGAAAAGATAAAAAGTTATGACGCACATTCTATCCCTACATATTCACTTAACAGAAATAAAAATAGCCCACACCGACTAATACATGAATGTTCACAGCAGGTTTGTTTTAAAGATTTTATGTATCCATCTGGGAGAGAAGGAGCAGTGGGGAGGGGCAGCGGGAGAGGGAGAGAGAGAGAGAGAGAGGCAGACTCCCTGCTGAGCAGGACGCCCGATGCAGGCCTTGATCCCAAGACCTGGAAACAGGAATTGAGCCGAAGGCAGGGGTTTAACCGACCGAGCCACCCAGGTGCCCCTCATAGCAGTTTTGTTAAATAAATTTGAGTTTAAAAACTCATTATGCTGAGTGAGAGAAGCCAAGCATAACCGAGTACATACTGCATCTATTTATGTTACATTCTAGAAAATGGAAACCAATGAACGTGACAGACGGAGTGGAGAAGAGATGGATGCCAATAGGGCAAGAGAAAACTACCGGAGTGATAGAAAATGTTTGTTTTCTTGACTGTGGTGATGGTTTCACAGGTGTATTACTATACTAATTAAATTCATTACGGTGTACACTTCATACACATGCAATTTGTTATATTTTATACTCCAGCAGAGTGGGGGGAACCCTCAGTGGTTCCCGTCACCAAAGAGTAAAGTAAATCCGCGTCGCAAGGGTTTCATAAGTCAGGTGCCTCGACCCGGCTTTATCTCCCGCCACCTCCCCGCACACATTCTACGTCCTGGCAGGACTGAACAGCGTCTCTACCATGAAATACCACCTTCCTTGTCACGTGTTGGAGCCGTGCTTTTTCATCTTTCAGCATAGTGAATCCATTCTCCTATTCACCTGGAAAATTGACTATTCATCTCTCAAAACTTGTTCAGAGCCTGACATACAAGTTGGGGCTCAGTAAATAACTGTTCAGTGTGTGAAGGGAGGGGCTCGAATATTACCTGCTACAGGGAGCCAACTCTGACCCTCTGCACGTATCCCCTGGAGTCAAGTACCCCCTATTAATGAACTCAATAAATCACTAGTACCAGCCCTGTTCTGTGTCAGTTGCCATCCTCTGTTGCCTCATGTGGGGCTCCGAGTCTATCTTCCCACACACGCACTCCTTGGGGACTGTGGTGGAACTCGAACACAGCCGCCAAGATTCCTACCCTACGTATACACACGTTGTCTTCCAGTTATTCAATCAAATGCTCCCCTAGGTGTTGCTACGAACTTCATACATGTAATTAAGGCCCCAAATCAGCTGACTTTAAGATAGGGAAATCATCCAAGCGGTCGTGATCTAATCCGTGAATCCACTTAAAGCTAAGAGTTCACTACAACTGGCTGCAGAAGATGAAACCATAGACTCAAAGCATGAGAAGGAGTCCGTCCGGGCGCCGTTGCTGGCCTGAAGAGGGAGGCCGGCAGGAGAGAGAAGGCCTCTCAGGACCGAGAAGAGCCCTGACTGCCAGCCAGGAGGCTGACACTTCAGTCCTATGAGCCCAGGGAACCTAAACCAACCATCAACCTGAATGAGCTTAAAAGTGGATGTTTTCTGAGAGCCTCACAGAAGAACTCAGTGTGGCCGACACTTTCACTTCCGGCCCGGTGATATCCTGAGCAGGGAAACTTCTGAATTACAGAACTAGTAGCCAATAAACAAATATTGTTTTAAACCTCTACATTTTTTTAAATAATTGATAGCAATCTTTAATGTTGCTGAAAACACAGGGACCGGAGCACTCACACTCGGAAAAAAAATAAACTCAAACTGAAACTCAAAAAAAAAAAAAAATACATAGATGAAACTTGACAAGATTCATATATGATGAAAATTGCACAGCTGTTGTAATTGTTTCTGGACGATTTCATTCATTTGTTACAATGCTGCATAAAAATTATATAGGGACAGAAGCCACAGCCTATTGATAATGGCACATGGCTCCCCATGTAATCTTTTTAAGAAAAATGAAAAGAAGGGAGAGAAGAATGAGGCTAAGCCATACAAAGGAACAAAGAAGAGAGGAAAGGACTTTAACTTCCAAAATAGTGGCTTTTGACCGCAGCTATACATGACCATCCTATGGAGAGCTTCAAAACACACTAGCGGACGGGCCCCACCCTCAAGGATTCTGATTGAATTGCTCTCGTGTGGTTTGGGCATCAGCATTTCTTAAATCCCCACAGATGACCCTAATACGCAGCCAAGGTCGCTGACCCTGCTATGTTGTTCCTATTTGAAGTGACTTCCAGGGAACAGTAGCACGGCCTGGACCTTCAGCGGACCGAGACCCCCGCGGAGTCTGGCTAGGTCTTCAAGATTAACCTCCAGCAAGCTAGTGGCTCCTCCTGGGGGCCATTCCACAACGGGCTCTTCCCAGGATGTTAATGGGCCTCACTCTTCACTCATTTCTAGGAGATATTCATACTTCTCTCCATTCACAGGCTCCTTAGTTTAGGTTTCAGTAATGATCCCTTAGTATTTTAATAACTTCTCAGTTTCTTCCATAGCATAGGCTTCTTGGAGCCTGCTAATCACATGGGGTTCTGTCTGTAGGCTTCTCAACTGCAGTCCACAGAGAGAACTTAGAACTGATTAGAAATGACAAATGCTATCATCAGGATCCTGCCTTTACCTATCAGCAACACCTAAACATCCTTCTCAGTTTAAAACACGTTTTGGTTTAATTGCTAGTCCTGGTTCTTTAAGGGAGGGCTTTATCATGAAAGGAAAACTATAACAAGATTCTGAGCTAGAATTCTGTTTTTTCCCCTTAAACTGCATGTGATACAGGGCGAGATAGCTACTACTGGTGATACTTTATCATCATTAAAATAAAGGCGTCTGTAGTTATCTCATAGGGTTGTTATTAGAGTCATAGTATGACTGTGTAAAGGTCTGTAACAATAGCTTAGAGGTGTGTGTGCGTGCGTGTGTGCGTGCGTGTACACAAATGCATAGATTGAAGTTCACCCAATCTGCTGGAGTACATATAAGTTTCTGGCATTTTCCTAGGAAGTTTTTTACAATAAATAAATAAATAAATAAATAATTATACATATACAGAATAAATTATATATATAATAAATTATATATACACAGAATAAATTATATATAATAAATTGTATATATACAGAATAAATTATATATATAATATATTATATACACAGAATAAATTATATATAATAAATTGTATATATACAGAATAAATTATATATATAATATATTATATATATACAGAATAAATTATATATAATAAATTGTATATATACAGAATAAATTATATATAATAAATTATATATACAGAATAAATTATATATAATAAATTGTATATATACAGAATAAATTGTATATATAATAAATTATATATACAGAATAAATTATATATAATAAATTGTATATATACAGAATAAATTATATATAATAAATTGTATATATACAGAATAAATTATATATATAATATATTATATATACAGAATAAATTATATATAATAAATTGTATATATACAGAATAAATTATATATATAATAAATTATATATATACAGAATGAATTATATATAATAAATTGTATATATACAGAATAAATTATATATATAATAAATTATATATATACAGAATGAATTATATATAATAAATTGTATATATACAGAATAAATTATATATAATAAATTGTATATATACAGAATGAATTATATATATAATAAATTATATATATACAGAATAAATTATATATACAGAATAAATTATATATATAATAAATTATACATATATAGAATAAATTATATATACAATAAATTATACATATATAGAATAAATTATATATAATAAATTATATATATACTTTATATATATATAATATGTATAAAATATTCCAAAAAATGTTTTTTGGGGGGAGAGTAGGAAGACCGGATGAACAGAGTACTGTAGGTGGCATGAAGATACCATTTATCTATGGGCTACTGAGCCTTAAGTCCAGATGGTCTTTGAAAGATGTCTGAGAGGGAAAAGGGAAAAGGGCATCCACGTAAGTTAGACAAATCCCTTATGGAGCATATTCTGCGTGTCAGAACCTAGGTAGTTATCTAAATAAATGATCTAAATAAATATGCAGAGCAACCCTGTGAAACAGGTATTTTTACTCTCATTTTTGCAGATGACAACATTGAAATATAAAGATGAATTTGAACTCGGTCGAGGGCATCCTGGTGGTAAGTCACTGGCCTAAGATTTTAATGGGCTCTTTGGCCGCCAATAAATAACATTCTTGGCCTGGGTTACCAAACCTTGCCTGGGGATAACATCAAACCATAAATTATAAAATCAATCAAGTACTACCTTCAAGGCCCAGAAGAAAAAGCAACATCGTACAGTGGAGAACCTTCTATTTCAAATGTGCGACCTATCGGGGGAAGGTGCGCACACCTGGGACTCCACGGCCAGGAGGGGGCAAAGTTCAGTAGCAGAGGGGAAGGCCACTCAGGCAGCTGAAGGGGGGACTGAACAGGAGGCTCCTGGGAGAGACTGGGAAGTCCTTTCGGGGGATGTTGTACCCACAAGCTACTGCAACGGTTGGAGCTCGGGAATCCTCTAGAGGACTTGTCAAACACAGGTTGTGGACCTTACTCTCAGAATGTCTTTTCTTTTTTAAAAAATATTTATTTATTTGAGGGCAGAGGGGCAGAGGGAGAAGGAGAGAGAGACTTTGGAGCAGATTCCCTGCTGAGCAAGGAGCCCTACAGGGCTTGGCTTGGGGCTCGACTTGGGGTCGACCCTGAGATTATGGCCTGAGCAGAAACTAAGAGTTGGATGTTTAGTTGACTGAGCCACCTGGGCGCCCCCAGAGTTTCTGATTCTGGATGCAGGAGAGGCCAGGTGATTTGCATTTCTAATAATTTCCAGATGCTGATGTTGCTGACCTGCAGAGCACGTTTGGGTAACCCCTCTGCTAGAGACACGCAGCTGTATGGGACAGGACCAGCACACCTCCTCAGAGACCCAGGTCTCCCCCCGTGGATTACGGCACCGTTTACAAGCGCAAGCCCTGGGCCCCTGGGGGCTCAGTGGGTGAGCATCTGCCTTGGGCTCAGGGCGTGACCCTGGAGTCCGGGGATCGAGTCCCACGTCGGGCTCCCTGCATGGAGCCTGCTTCTCCCTCTGCCTGTGTCTCTGCCTCTGTCTGTGTATCTCTCATGAATGAATGAATAAAATCTTAAAAAAAAAAAAAAAAGAAAGAAAGAAAGAAAAAAGAATGCAAGCCCTGCAGCTCGTCTACCTTATTTCAAAAGCTACTTCATCATTACCTGGTGTTGACCTGGAGTATGAACTACAAGCTGGAGGTGGGGGTGGGGGGGGGGAATCTGTTAAACATGAAGAGAAACGTAATGAGGGCGCGTGTGCACACTTTACTGTCCTGCGGGATACTGGTCCCTGACCCTACGTGCCAACTCCTGCATCGGTGATCGTTCCAAGCAGGAGCATGGAGGAGACCTAGGAGGTCCAGAGCAAAAGCAAGACTACGGCCCCACGGCACTTTACAACAGGCTCACCCTCCAATCCTGGCCCTCCAGATATTACCACGTCAGGGCTGAGAACAGACAACACAAGATAAACCCAGAGACTGAAATTTTCTCCCCGAAACCTGGGCCAAGTCCTCCTCCCGTTCCCCCCAAACTTACTATAATGGTATAGCCTCAGCCCTGTCACTTTTTTTTCTATGAGGTATATAGTAGGAAGTAATAATCATTTTCCCTTGCTAACCTCAGAGAAGGCAAGAGGAAAAAAATGGATAAGAGCCCCCCAAAAAGAGTTTCCTTGCAGAAAACTCAGTTTTCTATTTTTTTTAAGATTTATTTATTTATTTATGATACACACACAGAGAGAGAGGCAGAGACACAGGCAGAGGGAGAAGCAGGCTCCATGCAGGGAGCCTGACGTGGGACTCGATCTTGGGACTCCAGGATCACG
Source organism: Vulpes lagopus (assembly GCF_018345385.1). Lineage (NCBI taxonomy): Eukaryota > Metazoa > Chordata > Mammalia > Carnivora > Canidae > Vulpes > Vulpes lagopus. The sequence goes on from NC_054826.1 coordinate 165,492,349, forward strand.
CCCTGGGCCAAAGGCAGGCGCCAAACCGCTGAGCCACCCAGGGATCCCTGAAAACTCAGTTTTTTAATCCCTTTGCTCAGCACACCAAAAAGTCCCCAAGTACCAGTACCTAATAATGTATTTGAATTTGACCCTTTCCCCATTGGCACCCCTCCCTGGGGAAGAGGGCCAGGTGGTGTTCCAGCACGTTCTAGAAGCAGCACCTCCAAGGTGAGGGGGACCTGAGACATCCCTGCCCGTGACAAGAAGCAGCCTCACCTTCTGAACAGGCAGGTCTGAGTTCAGAGTTGACCAGCTTTTCTGCTTTCAGGGCATCAGTATTTCCCTCTCCTCCTTCTCCCTCCTTCCCTATTCCCTCCCTTCACCCTTTCTCCTTCCTCGCATCTTTCCATCTTTCCCGCCCCCTTTCCTTATTGCCAGTGGCTCCCTTCCCAAAAGCACTGATTGGAGATCTCCGAGAGGGGACGACCATACGGAGGTTACGACGAGAGTGAGACCAAGAGGAAAACCTGCTTCCTTCACACACTTGATGGGGGACTTGGGCCAAAAACAGAAAACGAAAAACAAACAAACAAACAAACAAAAAACCCAGCGTGGCTGACCCTCCGCCGTCTCCTCGTCTGAAGAGTGTAAAAGGTCACTTGGCCCCTCAGCTCCATTGATGGTTTGGAAGACTCGGCGGGGAAGGATGCACGTGGTCCAGGGCCCGGCTCGGGGATCAGCTCACTTGCGTTTGTCACCGTCCCCTGGAAGAGCGGCGTGAGTGTCACCCCTGTGCTGGCGGCCTCCGGGAGGGGCGTGGATGGGGCACAGGGCTGGGCTCCAAGGCATGAAACCACTCGGGCCTCGCAGCAGGTTGTGACACGTGCAGGTAATACAAAACCAAATGGCACATAGGTCGATGTGTTTTGTTATCTTCAAATAAAGGTGACGGAGCCATTAAATTAAAAAAAAAAGGGAAGAGCAGTGGTGGCATTGCTGTTGCTGACGCACTAGCGTGGCTGACGGAGGGTGCCCGGAGCACAGAAGCAAGCTCAGCTTCTGCCTCGGTCCCTCCCTCGGCTTTTCAGACGGTGCGGCTGTCGCACTAGCAGAACAAGCTGTTTTACCACTTCTCAGCGGTTCCCAACCCTTGTGCATCAGCATAACCTACTGCGCTGTTAGAACCACCTTCCCCGGGCCCCACGTCCCCCCACCTGCCCCCTCCAGGAATAGGGTTCAGTAGTCCCGGGGTGCAGCCAGGCATTACTGCCCTTCGTCATGTCCTACGAGGGATCGTGCTGCAGACTCCCGGGGCCGCTGGAAGGGACCGTCCCAGCATGAGTAATGACCCCAACACTGTCTGGGGGGGACTCTGTGACAGGTTCACGACTCGCTTGTACAGACGTTTGGATCTGCAGGCTGCTTGCCGTGAGGCATCACAGAGCTGTGGGCTCTGGCGTCCCCGCGACTAGGCTGGTCTGGCACCTGTTACGGGAGGCTCCGCACTCACCTGTGCAACGGGACCAGGACGCTATTTACGTCATAGGATCCCTGCAAGGGTCCAGGGAAATTCTCTCATTCCAGGCCAGGTCCCCCCTGAGGGCCTCCTCCGTGTTGCACGTGTCTCCATCCTCATAAAGGTCGCATTCTAGCGGGTGGGGATGGAAACCCGCGGGACACATGACGCCCTCAGCAACAATCTGTGCCCTCCCTCCATGGCCCTAAGTGTCACACGGGTATTTTGTGCGCATCGGCCATAGGACGAGCTGCTCCCACCTGTCGCAGGCACAGAGAGCGAGGCGGGGCATCCGCTCCCACGAGGCCTGATTCTAGCAGAGTCATAAGTGTGTCACCCACAGGCCAATATCTTTTGCAGAAAAGCTAAAATAGTGTGTCCGTTAGGATCTGCTCCATTGCAAGGAACCGGAAACCCCAATACGACTGGCTCGGGCAGGCAAAGAGCCCGGTCGGTGGCTCAGGGCAAGGCCTGGGCCTGCTTTCCCCCTGTGGCTCCCCGCTCCGTGCTCCCTCTGTGGACTCTCCGTTGTGCGTCTGCTTCCTCTTCAGGCAGATCGTCTTATTGGTCACAAAATAGCTGCAGGAGCACCGGACAGGCCTCCCCGGCCGCCACCTCCCGTAGTCGTGGACAAGAGTCCTGCCGGGGCGCCCACGGGCCTGCCGATGAGCAGACTCCCATAACCAGGACGATGCATTGGCCAATTGGTTTAGGACCGTGTTACTTGAACTAACACGATTTAGTCCCATCCTCCTCCTCTCCAGTTTTCCTAATGACTGGCGCAGGCCAACACTGAGGGAAATCGTGGTATTTTTGAGGAGGTGGCCGTTGAGATGAGAATAAATGTCAAATAAGTATTTACCGCTTCGAAGACCCGAGGGAAGGACACTTCATGCACAAGGAGGGAAGCACCAACACCCGTTCGCCAGTTTGCTGGGGCTTCCGAAACAAAGTACCAGAGCTTGGGTGGCGTCAACAACCAAAGTTCATTTTCCCGCAATTCTGGAGGCTGGAAGCCCAAGGACGAGCTGTGGCAAGGTTGGCTTCCTGTGGGACCTCTCTCCTTGGCTTACAGACAGGCTTGTCTCCCTGCGGCTCCAGATGGTCTTCCCCCTGGGTCTGCGTCCTAATCTCCTCTCCTTGTAGGGACATCAGTCGTATGGGGTTAAGGCCCGCCCTGATGACCTCCTTACCTTCATTTACCTCCATTAACTTCATTTCCTCTTTAAAGACTCAATCCCAAAAAAAACACAAATAAATAAATAAAAATAAATAAAGACTCAATCTCCAAATAGAATCACATCCTTGGGCTCTGATGGTTCAGGGCTTCGGTACGCGCAGGGTGAGGGGAATACAATTCAGCCTAGAACCCCCCGCGATGTGAAGAAATAGACTGGGAGTATTTGAGGGACAGAGAGACCAACGTGGCTAGAACAGGGTGATCGAGGAAATGTCGGTGCAAATGAACATCGAAGGGGGAGGCAGGGCTGCGCTCACCACGGGCGGGCCGGACACGCAATCTATTTGGAGTTCACGCTTTGCTGTAGTTGCTGTTGCTGTTATTCCAGCCAAAAAAAATCTATGTATGAGGAATCAGGGCCTCTAGCTGGAGGAAGGGATAACCATGGTTCTACCAGAAAGTTCTGGTTGCAAAAAATAAATAAATAAATAAATAAATAAATAAATAATAAATAAATAAATAATAAATAAATAATAAATAAAAATAAATAAAAATAAATAAAATAAAAATAAAAATAAAAATAAAAGTTCTGGTTGCATTTATAGCAATTAAATAATTCCTTCCAACCGTGTGACCGAGTAGAGCGATAGAAGGCCACGCCTGTAGCCCAGCCGCAGCTATCTAGGTTGGCTGACGACATGAATAATTTAAATACAAAAATGGGGCACAGCAGTTGTCAAGTGACTGACAATGCGTCCCCCTCCACAGCCCCCCACACAAGCTGCCAGCCCACCTGTGTTTGGCACATTTCCATGGTAACGGCCGTGCTATCTCACTGCTGGATTGTGCGCTTAACATGGTGATTTGACATTTCCTATGTGGGTTAAACGGGAAACAAAAAGCTGCAACAGCTTAGTCATGTAGGATAAATTTTGTGAAATTTTCAGAAGTTTCACGAAGTCGTTTTTCTTCATGATTTTTAAAGAGTCTTATTGCCGGGATCAAGCGTTTAGCTCGGGATGGTATTCGAAACGGGCTTGTATCCTAAGGGGAGGAATTTTTTTTTTTTTTTTTCCCAAAATGACGATCTAGCCGAAGGCCCGTAGTCCGAGGCCTCGCAGAAGGTGTCGCAATCGCGGACGCAGAACCAAGAGGCTGCTGCTAATGAAGCAGGACGGGAACGTGCTTACAAGGACTTCCCGAGCGCGGCTGGCAATAGCCTGGGTATTTCGGAGCGTGCCTGGGGATCCCGCAAAGCTGTCCTCACACCAGCAGTGTTCGGAGGGGACACACCTGGGGACTCCTCCTCCTAGCCCTGACCCCCTCCAACCTCCTATTCGGCTGTAACCCCGAGGACCAGCTAACACCATTTCTTTCTTTCTTTTTCTTTTTTTTGGGGGGTGGGGGGTAGGGGGTAGAGGGGTTTAGCTCCTTGATGCCAACAAACCATGAGCTCCTAGATTGGTCAGAATCATTTCATCAATGTAGGGGTGCCCTCAGCTGCCCGTTCGGCACGTGCAATGGGCCTCCTGCAATGCCTTCTCTCTTGGCTTCTATTTGGACCATGAGGATATGACTGTGGAGGGTGCCCAGAGTCTCTTGAAGACACGCTCTCTTCCAGAACATGCAAAAGTTGCACCCAGCGGAGTAGGGTGAAACTACGGATGCCAGGGGAGCCTGATGGCCCTGGAGGAGAACGTGAACCAGGCCTTCCTAGCTGCATGCCCTGCGCTCTGCCCACACAGAGCCTCATCTCGGGGACTTCCTGGAGAACCCTTTCCCAGATGAGCAGGTGACAATTATCAAGACGGGTAACCACCTGACTAACCTCTGCAGACTGGCCAACCCCCAGTCTGGGCTGAGCCAGTAACTCTTTGAAAGCACGACGAAAAGCCTCTAAACTCAGGTCCTGGGCAGCCCGGGTGGCTCAGCAGTTTAGCACCTGCCTTTGGCCCAGGGCCTGATCCTGGAGTCCCGGGATCGAATCCCACGTCGGGCTCCCTGTATGGAGCCTGCTTCTCCCTCTGCCTGGGTCTCTGTCCCTCCTTCTCTCTCTCTCTGTCTCCCATGAATAAATAAATAAAATGTTTCAAAAAATTAAAAAATAATAATAAACTCAGGTCCTTCTGCATCACCCTGGTGTCAGACCTTCTGCTCCAGCCTCTCCCTGCACCCACTAGGCAGCTTTCTTTTTAACCACCCTGTAGTCCTCTGCCAAGCTGTAGGATCAAACGAAAATAATAAATATTTTTGCAGCAGGAAAAAAAAAAGATGGTTATTTAAAAACCACCTGTAGAAATTTTTAAAAATACAGATTCAATTCCCATCTCCTGACCATTCCAAAATTTCTGATTCCATTGGCCTGAAGTGAGAGTTGGAAATCTATATTATTTTCATGCATCCTAGGTTATTCCAATCCTAACCACTTTGGTAAGCATGTCTTTCTAGGGGTGAACACTGAAGTATGATCCCCAAAGCACTTGCATACGAGGACCCAGGGAAACTGCTAAAAATTCAGATTCCTGACACCCCTTTCTGTGCTGGTATGTCACAAAAAGGGCTAGAGCAACAAGAATTTTTGACAGACACCCCCTGGACAACTCATAACATTGAGAAATTTTGCCATGGAGTTGGATTGATTAGGCCTCCTGCTTTTAGAAGTGACCAGTCGGGGGCACCTGGGTGGCTCAGACAGTTAAGCATCTGCCTTTGGCTCAGGTACTGATCCCAGGGTCCTGGGGTCAAGTCCTGCATTAGTTTCCTGGCTCTTTGGGGAGCCTGGTTCTCACTCTGCCTCTGCTTCTCTGTCTTTATAAATAAAATTTATAATTTATATTTTATTTTATAAATAAAATTTTTAAAGAAGAAGAAGAAGCAGTAGTGGTGAGCAGTGGAAACCCAGAAAAAAAAACTGAGTGACTTGCTCAAAGACACATGATTCTCTCCAGTGACAATGCCCAGTCGAGGAGTGTGCTTGGGATCTTTAGCTGCAATAGGGAACCAGGATGGTAGAGCTCCAAGGGGGCTCAGGAAAGTCAAGGTCAGACACGGTGGCAAGACTCACTCTGATGAAACAGAGAAAGACTTAAGGCAGCGTGAGATGAACGTCACTTGTCATTCTGAGAACTAGGAATTCTGAAGAGAGAGAGAGATAAAGGCAAGTGGTCTAGGCTAGTCGTGGAAGGCTTCGTAGGAGGGATACTCGAGCTCGGTTACTGGATACGAAGGAAAGGAAACTGGTAGCATGTTCTACCCGCGGGGAGTACAAGAGAGCAGTGACGGCGGCCGGGTCCAGAGACATGGAAATGCGGTGAGCTACTTTCAGACCCCTGCGGATTACCCACCCGGGAATATCTGCTTTCTCCTTTGCTTTCTCATCTGTAGGTCGTACACTCTGAATGAGATCGTGGAGGACTTTGCGTAATAAAATCCTAGGCTCCTAATGGGATCAGCGGATACCGCTCCTACCTCCTCCTTCCCCTTCACTATGAAGAAGCAGTCCAGCCCATAGTAATGTCAAACTATGGTCTTTTTTCTTATCCCACAGGCCAGAAAGGAGACGGTCTGCCCATCTCATCACTCTTGCCAAACGTTTCTGAAAAGGTCTTGCTCTCGCAAACCGCTTTATTGCTTTTTAAATATTTTATGATGTAATTGTGTCTGAGCTTTGGGAATTACCATCTTCAAAACTTAGATGGACTTGGGATGGAATAATCCCTCAAGACATAAAATTAAGCAACAGGGTGTGACCAAGATGGTCTTGTACTAAAAATGTTTATTGGATGAATGGAATATATATATATATATATCCATTAAATAAGTATTTTTTACATAGATACATAAAGTCTTGGGATCCCTGGGTGGTGCAGCAGTTTGGCGCCTGCCTTTGGCCCAGGGCGCGATCCTGGAGACCCAGGATTGAATCCCACGTCGGGCTCCCGGTGCATGGAGCCTGCTTCTCCCTCTGCCTGTGTCTCTGTCTCTGTCTCTGTCTCTGTCTCTGTCTCTCTCTCTCTCTCTGTGTGAGTATCATAAATAAATCACACTCTGTGTGAGTGATACATAAAGTCTTTTGATCTTTGGTGTTTTTTGATTCTTATAGGATCCCCTCCACCGTCTCAGGCATTTGATTTCTTTAGATTTTACTCTCAGCTTCCCTGCCATTAAGAAGATCCTGGGATCTATGAATTAGTAACAAGCCAGCTACCGGTGCAGCTTCGGGGGACAGCTAGAGTGACCAGACCACTTTAGACCCCTGAGGTGGTCAGATGCAATGAAAACTGCAGGGGCTGTGAAGTCAAATAGAGCTCAGCTTGAAACCTGGCCCTCCCAAACCTAGAGTGTGATCTAATCTCGGCACTCAAACCGACATCCGGGTGGAATAGGCACAAGAAAAGAAAAATGACGCGTGTGTTTCAGAGTCGGGTTACTCGGAACCATTTTCCTCCAGACAGTCCCACACGAGGTACTCAATAAATATGCCTAAAAGAAGGAAAGGTGGTGGGGGGAGAGGGTAGAGGGACAAGAGAGATGGGGAGAGAGAAAAAGACGGTGAGCAAGACACCTTGGAGACCTTCAGAAATGTAGAAGACAGCAGAGATCATTTAGGGAATTTTAGAAAATGTTATTGCTGGCGCTGGCATTCGGCGCATCAGGTCACGGAGTTAGGTGAGGACCCTCCTGGTCCAACCGTGACTGAAAGGTTGTTTCGCGAAGCTTTGCTAAGAGCCCCAGCATCGCAAGGCTTTATCTAGGCCATCGCCTTCCAACACCATGGCAACGTATGCGACAAAACAGACTGGAGAAGAGGTTGCTGATACTTATGCAGAGGGGTGGGAGTCTTTGTCTCCTCAGCTACTCCAGGAACGGGAATATCCAGGCTTCAGATTTAAAGATACCAAGTCACCTGCGTTTTATTTTATTTCACATCTCTTTCCCAGAGTGCAAACCCTGGTCACGAAGTGCTGTGACTGGCCCCAGAACAAAGATGCGTGAGCCAAGGTGTTCTAGGTGATGAGGGAACTAAGGAATGAATGTTTTAAAGACAGGAGTCGGAGCAGAAGCCAGAAATCCATGTAGGGCCACGGATAGAGGTTCTGTTTAAGGAGAGGATGTGTGCCAGTGTGGGTGGGGACCAGGGCTCAAATGTAAATATTTTCTGCCCCTCATATCTAAACTCAGGTAGAATATTACGATTAATATTAAGTAACATGAAAAAAATAAAATAAATAAATAAATAAAAAATATTAAGCAACATCATTTGGCCTCTGCAAGTCAAACTCATTAATAGTCCTCAAGGTAAGTATTAAGACAAAACATACGCATCCCTAGAGCACAAGAAGCAAAAGGTCTATACATTGGGTCACATCCTCTTCCAAGAACCCGGATTGGAAACTCGGGGCCCAGAACCTGAAACCATTCCCCAGCTATTTGAATCGCAGTAACACGGCCTTTTGCCCTTTCATTCAACGGGCATTTAATACATTAAGGACTTTTATTTTTTTTTTATTTTTTTTTTAAAATTTTTATTTATTTATGATAGTCACAGAGAGAGAGAGAGGCAGAGACACAGGCGGAGGGAGAAGCAGGCTCCATGCACCGGGAGCCCGATATGGGATTCGATCCCAGGTCTCCAGGATCGCGCCCTGGGCCAAAGGCAGGCGCCAAACCGCTGCGCCACCCAGGGATCCCTACATTAAGGACTTTTAGTAAAAAAATAAATTCTGATAAAATATGGGTGATGCCTAACTTAATTATGTGCAATTAACCTCGTACAATTATGATTTTCTCTGTTTGACCTTCCCCTGAAAACAGCTTGGCGTAGCGACCGAGAAGAGATTAAACAAATATTTCCAAAAAATAAAAAAATAAAAAAATAAAAAATAAATATTTCCCCCTCAGAGACCATGGCCAAACCTGCCCGTGTAACCAAATAGCTGATCACGATGGCCTTTGTGAGCTGCTCTCCCAAATTAAGATGGATTTTTTACGCCTCTCTTTCTCCAGGCTTGCACAAGAGCATCACATCAGAAAGTCATACGCATTTTTTTCTAAAGGAGCCTTTGAGAAGGGACAGATGCTCAACCCAGAGAACTCAGTTTCCCGGTCTAGCGGAAAGCCTGGGGTGCCCACGCAATGCAGCGCCGACTGCCCTTTCCTCCGCTGTCCCCCAACCTTCTCCTGTTCCCTAAGGCATCTTGAGAGGGAGGTGTATGGTAGGATGGAAGGGGGCATATTTCTATTCGGAACGGCCCCCTCAGATGATGCATCTGTACCCTGAGCCATAAGCTCTGCCCTGCTCGGTTGCTTAGAGCCATGAGTAATGCACGAGAGCTAGGAGGCTGCCCCACAGCTCTGGATGGTGTGGGCTGCCTTACGCACAGGCCTGCTCACGGCCTGACTATCGAGCATGGAGATTTATGTATTACCTTGGAGCGTACTGGCTTCTTATCTGCCCAAGAGAATTTCCTTTTGAAAGCACACAAATAGAGTTAATAGAGTCAGGGATGGAGTCTGTTCTTTAAGCACTGCACTCCCTTTTATCCTGATGATACAAAAGTTTCTTTTTCTTGAAAAAGCCCCATTTAATAAAGTGGTAGAGTTTCGGGTAACTCCCTGGATTGAAGTTACTGCAAAAGTCACTCGGCTAATCTAGCCATAATGATCACAGATATCTCCCTCTTGTTACAAGAAGGAAAAATAAGAGAACACAGCGGCCGAACAGTGCCTTAGCTCCGACTGCAGATCAGTGTGTAAGTCTTAGCACGACTACCTTGCCTGGTGGCTCTGGGTGAGCCACGGACCCTTGTCGGGCCTTCGGTACTCATTTGACAAAAAACAGCTTGGAAGAGCTGATTGATAAGGTCCTTTCCCGCGTTGAGTTCCAAAAGTCTAGGTTCTACTAACGCGTTAGCGCCTTGTCCCCATCATCACTCCATCACCCGACACTAGCAATAACCGTGCCTTACAGTAAACTTATGAACTAGATGTGATTCAAGTGACCACATAACAGACAAGAAAAGTTGAGATTTAGAAAGGTTAAGGGATTTGTTAGAGGTCATGTGGCCAGTAAGCCACCAAGCGTGGATCTGGGCCCGTCCGTTTATCTTGAAGGCCATAGTCTTAGCTCCTAGGCTCTGTTCCCTCCCCTCCTTCTAAGCACTGAGTACATGGAATCTTCCTTTGGGTAATGTCTTCTGCCCCACGGGGCTAATTGTACAGGCTTGTTTCGGTGAGCAGAGCAAAAAGGGACAGTCCCAAGCACAGGCACATCACCGAACCCTTGCTAGCAAGCCTTAAAGGGTCCACCAGGAGGAAAATGACTTCACAGGCTACAAATACAGCAGGAGCATCAGACTCCACAGATCTATATGTGCATCTACATCTACATCTCTGTCTACACCTGTGTCTATGTCTCTCTCTCTCTCTTTCCCATCCTTTGTATCTGCAATATCCTGCAAAGTTTGTTAAAATAACTAATTTAGGGCAGCCCGGGTGGCTCAGCGGTTTAGCACCACCCTCAGCCCAGGGCGTGATCCTGGAGACCTGGGATCGAGTCCCACGTCAGGCTCCCTGCGTGGAGCCTGCTTCTCTCTCTGCCTTCCCCCGCCTGTCTCTCATGCATAAACAAATAAAATTAAAAAAAATAACTAATTTAGTAAACATTCTTACTTTAGTACATGTACGATATTTAGAGAAGATATTAATGTCTGAACTCCCGGAATAACTAATAAAACCCAGTTGCCTAAGAAGAAATATTCAGACTGTTGTAAAAGAAGTCATGTTTCTAAAAAGCTAAAAATAACTGCCATGTAAAAACGACTCGGAAAATATTTAAATTTCTTCATTTAAAAAAATAGTCTTGAAATAGATTTTTTTTTTTTTCCACAAAGCTATGGGCAGGATGGAAGAAGCAACTGATTTAAACCTGTCCTAACAATGATAATTGCAAGAGGAGAAATAAATATTGCCCAGGACTAGTGAGAATGAAGTCAAGCCCTTAACATTCATATAGTAGATGAGTTACAATGTCCCCAACCCCACTACAGTACACGTTAATCCTGACCTTACCAGTTCTATCCCAATGCAAAGTGCAGCTCACACCTCATCAGGTCAGTGTAGACTCAACCTTGCAAGAGAGTAAGTCAGCGAAATAGTTCACAGAAACAAGTGTATCAACACTACTGTATTCTTTTTAATATTTGTACTTTTTCATTTTAAAAATATTTTGTTTATTAATAAATATTAATAATTAATAGAGAGAGAGAAAACGTGAGATCAGGGGGGAGGAGCAGAGGGAGAGGGACAAGCAGATTCCACACCGAGCACAGAGCCCAAAAGGGGCTCGATCTCACCACCCTGAGATCATGACCTGAGTGGAAATCAAGAGTCAGATGTTTAACCAACTGAGCCACCCAGGCACCCCCTTTTTTCCCCCATTTTCTATTGTACTCGTTTATTCTACAATGTTTATTTTAAAACTAGACACATTATTGGCCATTAGATTTCTCAACAACAAAATACCCGTTCAAAAAAAAAAAAAAACCAAACATATAAACAAAAACTTATTTAAGAAAATGACTATTTCCAGAGAGACCAAAAGAGTTAAAATGATCTCTATGTTTCCCTTACTTTTTCATTAATTGGGAACAAGGTGCTAGCCTTGTAAGCGCTATAAGAACAGGGACCTTCATCAATTTGGCTGATTGGGACTTCTTAAGTGCTTGGAATGGTGCCTGGTCCATAGTACACACTCAAAAAATAATCAGTGGAAAGTTGGCTAAATAATTATTATCATAAATTATTATCAGAAGCTTATTTCCTTCCACGTCATTTCTTGCCCAGTAAGCAAGTCAGAGAGTGCCTAATATTTAGAAATGCCTTGTTGTATAAAAATAAAGAAGAATCCGTCTGACATCTTGAAGTCCTGCTCTCATGAAACTCAAATGACCATGTCACCTGGGTACTAATTCTTAAAAGTCTCAGAGTAATAGACAATTTGTTCCAATGTCATTATTCTCTCTGAATACAGAAAGTAACTGCCAGCCTCTCCTAATAGGAAACTAAATCTAGATTCATTAAATGCAAGTAACAGAACCCATTTCTACCAGCTTAAGGAAAATAAAGATTTTTTTATTGCACAATTCCAGAGGCAACTTAGGGCAAACAAGAGCAGGATGTAAAATCAGGCATCTCCAGCTTCTGGAACCAGAGCCTCCGTCTATTTAGCAACCTGCGGAGGTTATTCCCTCACCCATGCAGATATGCTTTCACTTTTCTCTCTCTCAATAGAATCGGCCAGTTATTTATCACAGTGTCGACATCCAATGGGTATGCTGCAAATATTCTTGAGTGAATGAATGAATGAATATCTCTTTGCTTCTCCATCAATAGGGAAGAGAAATGGGCACATGGAATGGCTTTTGATTCCAGCGCCACCGACTCACGAACTTGTATTTTTGCCTCATAATTCTAATTCCTTAGGAAAAGAGTTTGGTTGACTCAGCTTGGTAATGGGTCGACTACCTCTGGGGTAAGGATCTACCTCTTGTCTAATCAGCTCTTATGAGGGATCCCCATTAACCGGGATGTAGACTCTCAGGAAAGGGACTATTGCCAAGGAAGGTGATTCTAAAAAGAATCTTCTAAAAATGAACCATCAGGACTTCATCAGGGTCAAAAGCTTCTGCACAGCAAAGGAAACAGTCAACAGAACTAAAAGACAACCCACAGATGAGAGAAAAGATTTGCAAATGACGTATCAGATCAAGGGCTAGTTTCCAACATCTATAAAGAACATATTAAACTCAACAGCAAAGAAACAAACAATCCAATCATGAAATGGGCAAAAGACATGAACAGACATTTCTCCAAAGAAGACCTAGACATGGCCAACACGCACATGAGGAAATGCTCCGCATCACTTGCCATCAGGGAAATACAAATCAAAACCACCATGAGATCCCACCTCACACCCGTGAGAATGGGGAAAATTAACAAGGCAGGAAACCACAAATGTTGGAGAGGATGCGGAGAAGGGGGAACCCTCCTGCACTGTGGGTGGGAATGTGAACTGGTGCAGCCACTCTGGAAAACTGTGTGGAGGTTCCTCAAAGAGGTAAAAATAGACCTGCCCTATGACCCAGCAATTGCACTGCTGGGTTCCCAGGGGAGACGTCACACGGCTGGGGTGACCCAGGGCCTTTCCCTGCTGCCTCCTCCTAGGTCAGCCACCGACCCTGCTGGATGCTCCAGCCCCAGGTGCAAGTCCCTGTGTACCCCCATCCCCCTCCAGGTCCGTAATAGTCCCCACGACCCCAGGTGCAAGTCCCTGTGCGTCCCCCCCCCACTCCAGATTCCCTAATGGTCCCCCTGACCCCAGGTGTGAGTCCCTGTGTGCCCCTGTCCCACTCCAGGTCCCCTTAGTGGTCCCCATGATCTTTAAGTGACACCAAACCCATGTTCTTGGGTCAACCCCGCAGTCTGAGAAGGAGCCTGTGTGCTGTCCCCATCTGCCTGGTGGCTCAGCGGTTTAGTGCCACCTTCAGCCCAGGTCCTGATCCTGGAAACCTGGGATCCAGTCCCACGTCGGGCTCCTTTCATGGAGCCTGTGTCTCTACCTCTCTCTCTCTCTCTCTCTCTCTCTCTCTCTCTCTCTGTGTGTGTGTGTGTGTCTCTCATGAATAAATAAAATCTTTTTTTAAAAAAAGGATACAAACACAGTGATTTGAAGGGGCACCTGCACCCCAATGTCCACAATAGCCAAAATATGGAAATACCCTAGATGTCTATCAGCAGATGAATGGATATAGAAAAACACATACACACACCATGGAATATCACTCAGCCACCAAAAAGAATGAAATCTTACCATTTGCAATGACGTGGACGGAAATAGAGGGTATGATGCTAAGTGAAACAAATCAGTCAGAGACAGACAAGAATACCGTATGATCTCACTCGTATGTGGAATTTAACAGAACAGATGAACGTGGGGAAGGGAAGGAAGCATGAAATAAGATAAAAACAGAGAGGTAGGCAAACCATAAGAGACTCTTAACTATGAAAAGCACTGAGGGTCGCTGGAGGGAGGGGGTGGGGAGATGGGGTGATTGGGTGAGGGCACTTGGCATAATGAGCACTGGACATCGCTTGCAACTGATGAGTCACCAGGTTCCATCACTAAAAATGGTAACACACTGTATGTTAACTAAGTTGAATTTATTTATTTATTTATTTATTTATTTATTTATTTATTTATTTATTTATTCATAGACACAGAGAAAGAGGCAGAGACACAGGCAGATGGAGAGGGAGACGCAGGCTCCATGCAGGGAGCCCGATGTGGGACTTGATCCCGGGTCTCCAGGATCACACCCCAGGCTGCAGGCGGCGCCAAACCGCTGTGCCACTGGGGCTGCCCCTAAGCTGAATTTAAATTAAAAAAATCTTAAAAAAAAAAGTATCTGCTAAAATGGTGGCCGAGAGTCTGCAAAGATGGCTGTAATAATTGTCCGAGGCTGCTCTGCGGTGTGCCCTTGTTGCTCCTCCCACCAAGAGAGAAGCCCCTCACTTCCTGCCCCTTACATCTAGGCGGGTTTGATACCTGCTTTGAAGAGCAGAATATGGGGAAACGAATGGTGTGGGAGTTCCTAAGCCTAATCCTCAAGAGGCCTGAGCACACTGCCACCGCCATGCGGAAAATCCCGTATTTGCCTGTTGGATACAGGGAGTCCTGGTGTGAGCCAGGTCTAAGCGCCAGCTATGCAAGCCCGGCTGTGTTGGACCTTCTGGCACCCGTCGAGCCACCGGGTAACTGCCTCCCTGCAACCGAGCCCAAACGAGACCAACAGCAGTACTATGGGCAAATCCGAAAGCGTGTGCCCTGATCCCCTCCGTTTGGGGTTTGCTCGGCGGAAAGGGACAACCCACACGCGTGGTCACCAGTGAAGTAGCCTTCCTCGCCCCGCAGCTCAGAAAGGAGCGGCTAAGAGCTAAGTGTGGACCTGGGACCACAGCTTCCCCTCGTACACTAGCCAGTTATCTGGGTCAGCCTGATTTTTAAAAATAAATAAAATAAAACAAAAACACAAATTTAAAAACTGGGAAAGAACCGACACTTACCTCGGTGCTTGGTGGAAAGAGACGCGGGCTGACGCCCTGGTCCCGGTGCTTCCCGAGCTAGCCTCGGGCTCAGGCGCTAACGTGCGTGTTTCAGGCGAGCCGCGACTGTCACCTGCCGCCCGGTGTGCGACTGTCACCTGCCACCGGGGCTTGTCGAGGTTGAGGCCAATCGTTCATTGATTTTCTTCATTTTTTTTATTTTTATTTTTTTAAGATTTTATTTATTCATGAGAGACACAGAGAGAGAGGCAGAGACACAGGTAGAGGGAGAAGCAGGCTCCATGCAGGGAGCCCGACGCAGGACTCGATCCCAGAACTCCAGGATCACGCCCTGAACCCAAGACAGATGCTCAACCACCGAGCCACCCAGGGGCTCCTATTTATTTTTTTTTAATTGAAGCTCAATTTGCCCACGTACGGGGTAGCACCCATGTGCATCGCATCCCGTGCCCTCCTCCGAGCCCGTCACCCATTTATTTTTGAAATACATGTTGAGTGTGTGGCATCGTGTTCGTGGGCAACGCAGGCGTCAACTCGGTCCCGAGGCGTCCTGCGGAGCTCGGTTTATCTGCGACAGAATGTTGGGCACCAAGTCAGGTGTGGGGACCTGGATGGGCAGAGAGTTTCTGAAGCAAACAAAGGACGTCTGTGCGTGTCCCCTCCTCCGGCACATCAGTGCGATGCCGCCCTGTCCCCGGTGTTTCCTGGCTGCGGCAGGGGCAGCCCCGTGCTCCTGCAGACTGTGACCCCCAGACACCTCCTGGCGGAGCAAGTCCCCAGAGCTCTGTTCTGGGAAATCCTGTAATGAGATGTTCAAAAGTGGGGTTTGGAGGTGGGCGGGTTTGGGGAATGCCACAGAGGACGAGACTCCTGGGAGATCGGTCATTTACCTGGCACCTAAAGGCCCTGAGCAGTCCTGCAGTAGAAGCAGCAACAGCACACCTGGTCTAAACAGACACTTCCCTTTCTGTTTTATAGAGGAAGCAACGTTCACCGTAGATCGCCTTCTCCTGCCCCGTCGAGTTGCCCGACAGCTGGGGCGTCCTGGTCTAAAGTGACAGCCCAACCCCGTTTATACAGGGGGACCCCGAGGTCGTAGCAGGCGGGAACTTGCATTCAGGTGCCAAACCCCGCCGTGGCGCTCAGGGGCAGGTCCACGCGGCCCCTCTCTGCACTCTGCAGGAGTGGGTCCCCCGGGATCCCGTGGGGCACTGCCCACCCTGCCCGTGTCCCCCGAACCCGCCATGGCCCACCCCGCAGGGGGAGGCAGCAGGTGCAGGAGGCCACGGGCAGGTGCGGCGGCTCTGTGGCAGCCCCTCTGGTCCCCACCTGTGGCCCCGGCCCTGTCAGGTCCCTGAAGTGTTGAGTGAAGGCAGGTGTACGAGGGGTGCACAGGCCGCGCCCGTGGGAGATGGGGTGATGCTGCGGCCGCGCTTCCCTGCGAGTCCGCGTGGCCCCTACAGCGTCCTCGTTGGTGCCCAGGACACATGCCACGTCCCGCGCTGCCTCGGGCTTCCGACAGCTCGCCGCGCACCAGGGACACCCGGGGGGTGGGGGCGCACCTGCTGCCAGGTGCCACGTCGGGACAGCTCTGGCCGGGGCGCCCGCAAGGGGAGGTGGCTCAGCCCCGGGGCCTGAGGGCCCTAACCTAGGGGGGCCCGATGGGGCGCAGGAAAGGCGCAGCAGGCCGTGGAGCTGAGCACGGGGCAGTGGGGTGTCTCTGCCCAGCAGGGCTTGCCCCAAGCCCAGGCAGACCGGGGACCAGGCCGGGACAGCACACAGGCTCCTTCTCACACTGCGGGGTTGACCCAAGCACATGGGTTTGGCATCACTTAAAGATCATGGGGACCACTAGGGGACCTGGAGTGGGACAGGGGGTGCACACAGATACACACTTGGGGTCGTGGGGACCACTAGGGAACCTGGAGTGGGACAGCGGCACACAGGGACTCGCACCTGGGGTCATGGGGACCATTGGGGGACCTGCAGCAGGAGGGGGGTGCACAGGGACTCACACCTGGGGTCATAGGGACCATGGAGGGGGGTGGAGCGGGAGGGGGGCACACAGACTCACATGTGGGGTCGTGGGGACCATTAGGGGACCTGGAGTGGGAGGGGGGTGCCAAAGGACTCACACCTGGGGTCGTGGGGACCATCTGGGGATGTGGAGTGGGAGGGGGGTGCACAGGGATTTGCACCTGGGGTCGTGGGGACCATTAGGGGATCTGGAGGGGAACAGGGGTGCACAGGGACTCACCCCTGGGGTCACGGGGACCATGAGGGGAGGTGGAGCAGGAGCGGGGCACACAGACTCACACCTGGGGTCATGGGGACCATTAGGGCACCTGGAGCGGGACGGGGCACACAGGGACTTGCACCTGGGGACGGAGCATCCAGCAGGGTCGGCGGCTGAGCTAGGAGGCGGCAGCAGGGAAAGGCCCTGGGTCACCCCAGCCGTGTGACGTCTCCCCCGGGAAGCCCTCCAGGTGGCAAGGTCGTGCGAGGTCCCCCAGCGGCGTCACCGCCCGTCAGCCCAGCAGGACCCGGACTGACTCGCCTTCCCTGCGCCCCGCGGGGCCCCACGCATCCGAGGAGGAGTCCCCAGGCCCCGGGGGCCTCGCTCTCCGGAGGTCGTGCTGGGACAGTGCCCCCCGAGTGCTGGCCCGGCGCCCGAGGTTTTAACAAAAACCGCGTGTTGCCGACCTGGAGGCAAACTGTCCCGGGCTGTTCCTCTCTGCCGCACCTGGCAACGCTGGAGCAGCGCCAGGGCTCGGGCCGTGTGTTCTGGAAACGGCAGCCCCCCCCACCCCCCTACACAGGCTCGCTCTGACCCCAGGATGCCCAGCTCAGAGCTCCAGGGCCGAGCAAGCCCGCCGCCACCCCACAAACCTGCCCATACAAATTCTGTCCGGACCTCCTCTGGGTCTCAGTTTTGCCATTTATAGCAAAATGCATATTGTTTTAGGTTAATGATCCCTCCCCGGGTTGTGGCCTCAAGTGCCGGCGACCCATCCAGTGAGGGAAGGCGGGGCCCTCGGGCCCTCGCCAGTGCTCTCGGGCCAGCCCCGTGACAGTCGCACCAGTGGGGACCGATGCAGCCACTTAGGGGGTCGTGGGGACATCCTTAGGCAACTTGCAGGACACCCCTACACCCCTGTTGGGGCCCGACCCCTGTTGCCCTCGGAGGGATCCCCGCTGCTCCAGATGGTGGCTGCCCCCCCATCCCCCGGGGCCCTACACGGAGCCACACGCGGTGCCACCAGGATGGTCCCCAGGCCGCAGGCTCCGGGCACAGGTGAGGCAGGTGGGGCTGCAGGCAGGGCCCAGGCTGTGCCCCCCAGGTGGCTGCTGTCACCGGCTCCTGGGGGACGAGGCTGCTGGAGGTGGACAGGACAGGACAGGACCTCGCAGGCTCCGGGCGGCAGGTGCTGTGGCCTGACGTCTGTGCGGAGGCAGGTGCACGGAGCACCCCCCCCCAGGTGGGGCTCGGCCGCGTCGGTGCACCTGGCCTCCTGACCCCCGTGGAGCCCTGTGCACCTGCGCTGTCTCCTCCCCGCCTGTGTCCACACCCGCTCTGTGCTGGCCAACCGCACCGCCCACGGTGAGCCATCCCTGCTGGGCGCTGCCGTGTGGGGCGTGAGGCGACTGTCACCGCGTTTAGACCTCATGGTGGCCTTAAGGGTCATTACAAGGCTTTGTATTTCCTGCGAGGACACCCAGGCCCCAGACGTTGAGTTGCCCCACACCACAGGCCCACTCGGGGGTCCGCAGACCTCACACTCCTTGTCCTCGTGCCTCCCTTACCGTTGGCAGCGGTGTAGACGGCTCCCGATCATGCAGACTACTCCCAGGGACGACGCTGCCGCCTGTGAGCCTTTGTATATGGGCCCCTTCCCCGGCTGCAACCCCCGGCCCTGCCCACCCCACAGAACCACCTCCAGGCTGCCTCCCCCCTCAGCCTCCCACGGGTGTAAAATGTGGGTTGACGCCTTTCCTCCTCCTGGTCCTCTCTGGGGCCAGGCCGGTCCCTCCCAGTCCCGCGTCCAGCTTGGTCCCAGCCTGCCTACCACGGGCTCAGGGGAGAGGGCGCCTGCTTAGGGCCGCGCCTGGGTAGGGCCGCGACTGGGCCAGGGTCCAAGAAGCAGGGCGGCCTCTGGCTGCGGGGCCCAAGGCCGGAACAAAGAGGAGATCCGTTTGCTGAATAATAATAGTGGGTGGGGAAGTGAAGACTGGGGCTGAAGGGAGGGTCTGGGGTCCGAGGGGATGGAGCAGAGATGAGAAATGGGGCCGAGGTGCAGGCGCTCCAGTGGGAAGGAGGCTGCGAGTGCAGCTGCAGGGAGACTGTCGGGTGGAGAGAGACGCAGGTGTCGCAGGTGTCGCAGGTGTCGCAGGTGTCGCGACCCCGGGGCCGACGGGGGAGCCGGCCTGCAGACCGAGCTTCGGGAACTAAAACGCAGCACAGGACAGGGGACAGTCGCCCTTGAGTCCGACAATTGTGCCCCCGCGTGAGCACAATGGAAGGGCAGTGACAGCCCCGGGCCGCGCGGGCCCTTGCCCGGGAGCCCGCAGCCCCCAGCACAGGCAGCTTCTCTGAAGGGACCGACCGCGTCCCACTAGCGCTGTTCTGGGGAAACATCAAGTCCTGCCCGGAAACCCTAACGGGCACTCTCTTCAGGCCCCAGTGCACGTGGTGACCATGCCGAGGCGCCGCAGACCCGGCTTTCGGTGGCAGCTTGGAAAGTGAAGCCCGCGGGGACCGGGCCGGCTGGGTCCCCAGGCCCTCATGTGGGAAAGGTGCCCGCAGCGGGCTGGGCCGATCCCACAGCGCGGGGACCTTCTCAGTGGCTCGTCCGGCGACGGCCCCAGTGCCGACCCCCGGCAGTCGGGTTACATCAAACCCCCGCCAGCATCGAGGCTCGAGAGGCGCAGGCGTGCAGAGCACCCGTGGCCGGTCACTGGGGAGGAGGGACGCTGATGCCGGTCGTTACGGGGCGTCGCAGAAGCAGGAGAGAGCGGCTCGGCCTGACCCCTCACTCAAGACCTGGTCGCCGGTTTGGCCTCGCTGGCCCTGGGCAGGTAACTCTCCCTGCACTTTGCTGGCCTCTAAAGGGGGCGTAAAGCGTAGGGGCCCAGCGAGGGGTCGAGGACACCCAGCCGCCCTCCGTGCTCCAGCCTGCGTGCCCGGCCAGGGGCTAGTCAAGGGCCGGCCCGAGGGACAACGAGCCAAACCCGGCGTCTAGGAAAACCCCCAGTGAAGCGCCAAGAGGGCTCAGAAGGCACCGAAATCACGGTGCTCGGGGCAGGCAAGCAGGGCTCAAGGCCCAGGAGGCCTCCGCCAGGCGCCTGGAAAGCCGGACACGTGCGGGCAGAGGCGGAGAGCGCCACGGGTGTCCAGAGGCTTGTTTCTGAGGCAGAGAAAAGTAGCAACAGTGGCGCAAAGACGTGAAAATGGGGAGTCTGCCTGCTGTGCAATAGCAGAAAGCGTCATCTTTCCGGGGGATCCCGCATTCCAGACGTGGGAAGGCCAGGAAGGCCACTGGGCACCTGCGGCGTGTGAGTGCCCGACCCGGGGCGGCCTCACGGAGGGGGCGGCCGGGGCCTGGGGATGGGAGCCAGGGGAGACGCCGCTGGGAAGGGCTGGTGCAGGTGAGGCTCGACCGGGGCGGCAGGAGGCACAGGTGCTGGCGGGAGGCTGTTCCAGCGACAAGAGCGAAGATCCAGAAGCACGCGGGACCCTGAGAATGGGATTGGGAGGGAGCTGGGAGGGAGCCCGTCCGCCCCATGTGGAGGTCCGGGGGCCAAGGGCGGCCAACCCGACCGTCGAGGGCGAGCGGCCTGCGGGGAGGCGACCGGGGACCACGTCGGCGGGAGATGCCCTCTGAGCTGCAGGCTGTGGCATCTCTGAGGTCGCTCGGGTCGCAGCCAGGCTGCCGGTCCCCAGCAGACGGGGAGATGAGGACCTTGAATTGGACCCCGTACAGCCCTCGAGTCCCCCAAGCGGGTCTCTGATCCCTGAGCACCTGCCCTGGCTCTGCACGGCCTCCTTCCAAGGCCTCGCCCCCAGCGCAGACCACGCAGGCAGTCCGGGGCGGGGGAGACTTCTTCTAGAGAGGCTGGGCCCCCCCCCAACAAGGCCGTCCCCCCTCCCAGACACGTGTCCACGGTGAGTACCCGAGGAGCAGGGAATGAAGTGCGAGATGCCCCTTGTTTGATGTGAAAAGAATGAGGGGGGGGAAGTACTGCTATTTAGTGTCCAGCTTGAGAGCAGCCTCCCGTCTGGAGTCTGAACGTCGAAGAGACACCGTCGGAGGGACGGGACGTCGCGGGTCAAGCTGCCCGTGGCACCTGCACCGGGGGCTGCTCCTGGGACATCGCTGCGTGCTAAGGTCACACGAAGCCGGTTTACGGAGCGGGTCATCTGGTGTTCAGCGCGTGGAGCCTCACGGAACGTTCGGTGGCTGTAATGATCCGCGGCCGGGCGCCCGCACCAGGGCAGTGCCCGGGACCCACGCGGTGCCCAGCGGCCCGCAAAGGGCCACAGAAGGCTGCTCCTCGGCCCCTAGCCCTGCCCTCGGGTCCTCGTTCTCTACCTCCAAGAGCGACGACTGACGTGCAAGTCGGATTTGACAAGTTGGCCCAAATCGCTGAGATTCGCAGGAAGACTCCGTGAGCCCGGAATGCCTGCTCGTGTGTCCCGCGTGTGCGTGTGTTCTGGGCCTCGGCCCTGCACCAGCTGCTCCCCTGTGCTCGCTTGTCCGTGAGTGTCCGCGCCTACGTGCATCCTGCTAAGACGCGGCTGCTCCAAAGGGCAGGGAAGGCACAGCCATCGGTGATTTTGCAATCGAAGGCCCCCCCCCTGTGTTCTCAGAATCCTGATGATGGATTTTTCGGGGGGGGGGTCGGTGTTGTTGGGAGGAAACAGGCGAGGCGGGAAAACAGGCGGCGCACAGAGGACAAGGGAGGATGCCCGTTGCCCCCGCCGAGGGCTGAGGGCCACGGGCCGGGCCAGGAAAGTCTACGTGCTGCTCCTAGAGCTGACGGGAGGCCGAGCCTTGTGTGCTGGGGCGGCTCTGAGCAGGTGGCCTGTGGCTAACGTGTCGCCAGGCTTCCCGGCTGAGGGTCCCCAGGCCTGGTGGGGCGCCCGTCGGGGATGCCGCTTCCTCCAGCGCCCCGGGCTTCCCTCTGCGCCCCCAGAAGCTGCACGATGGGCACAGTTTTAGAACATTTAAAACTGAATTACAGTTGGTGGTGAAACGCAGAAGCTGGGGGGGCCCCGGGCAGGGTGGGTGTCCGGCTGCTGCGGCCAAGGCGCCGGCGGTGACAGCGCCCCAGGTCTCCCCGGGGCTTAGGGAGGCTTCACCCCGAGCCGTGGCTAATCGCTGAATTAGAGCACCTGTCAGGAGTGGGCTCTGCTCCCGAGAACGCAGAGCGCGGGCCATCGGCTCTTGTCCGAGGCACAGGGCGCAGCGGGGCTGTGGCCCGGGGCTGAGGGTCCCTGGCTCTGGTCGCATCCAGACGAGGAGCCCGGCGAGCGGCTGCCCTCGTCACCCCCCCGCGTGGGCCTGCTGCGTGTTCTCTGCATAAACCGGGCGATGGCAACGGAACACGCCCGGACCGGGAGCCGTTCCACGCGGCCTGGCTCTGCCGGACGCCCCTGGACGCGCAGAGGCCCAGCGTGTGAGGCCGGCAGCCCACTCGGGGCTCCGGTTCCCCCATCTGTAGAGTTGAGATGGGACGACCCCACTGGGCTCCAGACGGCAAGATCTTGGGAACAGCAGGGCTGTTTCTTAGCTGTCCCGGGAGCCGGCGCGGGGGGAGCAGCTCGAACAAGGGCCCGTCCCTCGCTCCCACTTCAGGAAGCTCACCTCTGACCTGTCTGGTATATCAGGGCCCAACGGGCAGCTAGACAGGTGAGCGATTTCACAGCGAACACGTTTAGGGGCCCCCAGGGTCCCTGGAGAGGCGGGAGAGCCTCGCACGCGAGTGGACAGGAGGGCGCCCGGCCCGGCAGCCTGCGGACCACGAGCCCGGCTCTGCTGCTTGCTCACACACTTTAACTCCTTCCCCTCTCCTCCGACCCGACTGTGTCGTCCGCTCCCTTCCAGGCCCCACGTCAGCCCAGGCCGACCCTCCCGCGTCTGTAGGCTTGAACCACTCACCCCCACACACATCATTTGTCCCCGGGCTGCCTTAGGTTAGTACCTGGAGGTCTTGTTTCTCCACCAAAAAGTGTAAATTTCTTGAAGGGAGTGGACAGTGCTATTCATTTTTGTTTCCCAAGAGGACCCGACACAGTGTTTGGTAGGTCATCGGACTCACGGGATTTTTGGCACTGGAGTGCCTAATTTGACTGACTAGTCAGATTTAAGAGAGTAAAACACAAAATCAACCCTCTGGGGTCTCATGAAGTCTGGAACCAAATCACACTCCGCGTTTACAAACCCAAATCATCCATCCACCCCTCCATCCCTCTCTCCATCTTTCCAGAAAAACATTTACAGGTCTTGGATTCACTATGGATTTTCTTTTTTTTCTTTTTTTTCTTTTTATTTATTTATGGTAGTCACACAGAGAGAGAGAGGCAGAGACATAGGCAGAGGGAGAAGCAGGCTCCATGCACCAGGAGCCCGATGTGGGATTCGATCCCGGGTCTCCAGGATCGTGCCCTGGGTCAAAGGCAGGCGCCAAACTGTTGTGCCACCCAGGGATCCCCTAAGGATTTTCTTTTACTTTCTTTCTTTAACGCCTTATTTAATCAGTAACCAGAATTTGCCAACGTGTGACTCTTCCCTAAGCCTCATCCGTGCAGGGCATCTATCCTATATTCTCCATCCCGACTACCATTACTCCAGTTGGGGCCTTGTCATCAGGCTAGAATTGCTGTTTAGCCCCCTACGTTAACTGCCCTTTTCCAGTTTTGTTCTCTTCAAATTTACCCTTCATGCTACCTCCAGACAGATCCTTTTAACATACAAATATGACCACACCATCTCTCTGCTTAAAACGGTTCATTTGTTCTCCGCAAATATAGATCAAACGCATTAGTAGGGCATGGGATGCCCTAGATAAGCTGGCTCTTGTGTAATTCTCCAGCCTCACTGCTTGACACGGACTCAAGTCCTAAATCTAGTAATACCAACTGCGTTGACTTCCCAGTACCACCTGTTGGGTACCGTCGCACGCCCTCCTAGTGTCTAGGCTCATTCTGTTGCACAGAGGTGTGGACCCAGGACTCCTCCACCACACTTCCCCTGCACACCTCCTTCACTTTCTCTAAGAGGCAACTCGGTCCCTCTTTCTCCACGGCCTTTCTTCATATCTAAGTTTGATGAACTAGAGAGCCTTTCAGCGATCATTGTATCCCGAGCATAAATCTAACGGAATGTTCATCTAAATAAATACAGATAGAAATCAAATTATATGAAATACATAAATGAATAGATTTAGCCCATAGGACTATATGCGTGAAATATATGAATAAATACGAATATAAGGCATGGTTCAAACGTCCTAGTTCTATCATGATTTACAGAATGTATTCATATCCATCATCTACTTCGAGCTTTATTTTTTTGTTTTTTTTTTTTAATTTTTATTTATTTATGATAGTCACAGAGAGAGAGAGACAGAGACATAGGCAGAGGGAGAAGCAGGCTTCATGCACCAGGAGCCCAATGTGGGATTCGATCCCGGGTCTCCAGGATCGCGCCCTGGGACAAAGGCCGGCGCCAAACCGCTGCACCACCCAGGGATCCCTCGAGCTTTATTTTGTGAGGAAATTTAAACAGGTATCATTTGTTTTCCCTTGCAGAATGATGAGATCTCAGACGGATTTCTGAAAACTACGAAGTAAGCAAGTGGCAGATAGGAGTCCAAAGTTTAGAAGAAGTGATCCAAGTCTAGTGCACAACACAATGTGCGGCACGCGATGGGCATCCAGGAACTGGCCGGGGCCATTATCATTCTTACTGAGGTCTTGACACTCCATCACCATCACCACCCCCACCACCGTCACCTACCCGCCCTCTCCCCAGCGCTCATGTGCTCGGCCAGCAAACCACTTGGCTTGTCTTGGGGATGAACGACCAGTCCGGTCTTCTATGGAACAGACTTACGCACCAGAACTGACTCGAAATCAAGCCCACTGTTAGAAGAAAGGGTGGGAGATGATTGTTTTAGGGCCACATACTCTTACCCTAGTTTCTCCAGGAGGCATTTGATCTTCTCATCATTATTCTATCTTGTTAATAATCACTGGGCTGGCGCTCTACGACTGGCATGGTTCCCTGCCCTCCTGCTTTTTAATTTTTTTCTTCATGATTGGCTTATTTGCGAGTGTTTTATGGGATACGAAGGAGCGTACCAGGCAGGCACGCAGTTTGTGGGAGGGGACCTAGCCTGATTGAGCTGCTGGGGGGGGCGAGGAGATGTGACGCAGAGGGTGGTGGGGTAGGGGGTGTTGGGATGTGTGCCTGGAAATGCAAGTAGGAGGCAGATCTTGGCTTGGGATAGACCCGTGATGAGATGGTATTGAGTCAAAGCTTCCCACGTGAGAAGAGGCAGCACCTGACCCTGAGCTCTGTCTGCAGCTCTCGCCTCCTCCAATCACTGTGCCTAACTAATGCAATTCTGGGAGAAGGTCCAATGCAAATCCTACCCTCCCTGGCCATTCTGTTACCCAAGTCTTAAGCCAAGACCGGCATTCTTTGAAAGTGGCTCAACAGTTGCTATTAATCTCCTCCAATATTTAGATTGAAATCCATTCTTTGGCATTCGTGTTAAAAAACCTGATCCAAATTATTAAGGCTATTTCTTAAAAGCCCAGCTATTTTAAGGGCAACTTTCTAGAGTCTGTGGTGTATTTGCATTCAGCAGTCATATTTTCATGAACTAAGTATCGAGACTTGTAAACTGACCCCCACTTTTTAAAAAAAAATGTATAAGTTTATTCATTTTTATTAGATAAGGGGAGAGTAAACTTAGCCTTTGTCGACCGACTGCTACGGCGGATACCTTCCATGACCCACCCAACATCTTCCTTGCCCTGGCCCCATTTCCTTTTATTACTTGACTGATAGAACACTATCGATTCAGAGGTCTGGCAAAGATCTCTTTTTTCTCACATAGGCTAGACCCCTCCTTGCTGCAGCCCAGCTGACAAATCACGGTAATTTTATTAACCTTGACCATTGATTGGCCTAACGGGGAAGATGTGACCCAGTTCTGGCCAACGATCTATAAAAGGGTACTTTGGTAGCAGAGGGTTCTATTTCTGAATACAAAGACTAAATCTCCTGAAGAGAAGACTTTTAAATTCTTCTTCTTTTTCTTTTTTTCCTTCTTCCTTCTTGAAACTGAAGTCCGAAGGTACAGAAGTCATCGTGTGATCATGAGGTAACAACTTCAGAGGATGAAAGGGAATGTGTGAGGCTGCTAGAAAGAAGTGAGAATCTGAGCTTATGCCATCATTACTCATCTAATGTCGGCAATTATATTTCTTGGCATTTTGTTTTCAGAAAAAAAAAAAAGAGAACCCTATTTGTTTAAGTCACTGTGTATGTGTGTTGGCCCCCTGTTACGTGCTACTGAAAACATTCTTATATGATAATTTTACTAACTGACAGGTATTTTACAGACTATTAAATCCTTTGGACACTTAATCCTCACAATACCCATTTGACACAGATACTTCTATCTTCATTTAACAAATGGAAACTGAGTCTTAGAGGAAGTGCCAACGTTCACACAACCAGAGAATGATAGCGGAGACATTTGGACCCAATCCTGTGTGAATTCAAAAATTCAAGCCCTCCCCATTACAAAATTTTGCTTAGTGATAAGCATAAAGTCAAGCTTATTTTTAATCACACAGTCAAAAAAAATCTTATTTATCTAGAATCATTAACTTATATGAAAGCTGAATTACACTGAAATAAAAAATGATTTTATTAGTACGATGGGGGAAAGCTGTTGCTTCAGAGGGGAAAATAAATACCTTAACAAAAAAAGAAACCAAAATATGATCTGGACAGTGCATGATCTTGGGTCAGGTCAGGTGGGTCTGTGTGAGCACACGTTGATGAAAAAGACTCCAACCTGATCAGGGCATCCCGTACCCACTACTCTCCAGCCCCCGAGCGGGGAACGTCATCTATAACATAGCATGAGATTCTCATGACAACCCTCTGAGGACGTGGAAAGATCATGTCCATGCTTCTGCTGAGGAAACGGAGGCTTAGTGACCCTAAAAATAACCCCTCAAGGTCATGCAAGTGTTTAGGGAGGTATTTAAAGCAGAGGGTTGAGTCCAGAGTGCACACTCTCCTCCTCTGTGCACCAGAACCTCCACGTGCACCATCACCTTCCTTCCCAGGAGCCTTGGTCAAATGACCCGAGACGCCCAATCATCTCCTCAGCCTACCTCTTGGTGTTTGCCAACGTCCAGGGTAGCAGGAAGCAAGATAAACTGCATAGGCGTCACGAGCTATAGTGAAAAAAAAATCAGCTTTAAAAAATTAATAATAATTAATAATAATAATAATAAAACATCAGCTTTAGGACAAAAACCAAACAAAGAAAACGTTGGTTTGAGTCTTGACACCGTCACTCATTACCTGTGTGACAGTGGGTAGTCCTCTGGGTCCCCCCATCTGGACGTCGGGCTAACAGCGCTGCAGCGCGGAGCTGTCTTGGGATTCTAAGAAGCTCATCTCCTAAGTCGGTCTCTCCCGCCGTATTCTCTGCATTTGCTGCGGCCGCTGCGTCACTTCGGCGGGATCGAGATGCTAGAACTCACTCTTGAACGCTTAAGAATTAGGAAGCACTTACAAGCCTGGACCCGGCTCATATTTTTCCCTGAGGGTAGTTCTGTAACCTACATTCTCTTCAGTTTTTGCTGCTTATTTATTCCCCGGAGGATCATAGAGTCTATTTCATTTGAACAGATTATATTGGGGCTGTGGGATCCGCAGCGGCCAAGAGCAGCGCCGGTGGTAAATGAAGGGTGAGCCGCAGGCTCGGCAACCCCACAGGTTGGACACGGCTTCTTGCACAGCGGGCCCACCCGGCTGAATACATCACAGAAGGCCACACATAGGCGTCTTGGTGGCCCAAAGCTATGGTCTTTAAATAGCCATGACTTGATTGCACAAAAATCACCCGAAAATGCGTGAAAAATACAGATTCAAAATATTCAGATTATTTTGATTTACTAGTTTCAAATCTAGATGATATTTATTTCTAACAAGTGTATGATATAAATTACTATCCAGACATATTTTGGAGACACTGGCTTAAATTATTATTTTTTAAAAGATTTTTATTTATTTATTCATGAGAGATACAGAGAGAGAGAGAGAGAGAGGCAGAGACACAGGCAGAGGGAGAAGCAGCCCCATGCAGGGAGCCTGACATAGGACTCGATCCCGGCTCTCCAGGATCACGCCCTGGGCCGAAGGCAGGTGCTAAACCCCTGAGCCACCCAGGGATCCCCACTGGCTTAAATTATAATGTGCCTTTTATCTTGCCCCTTTCCTCCTTGTTTTTTTTTTTCTTTTTTTTTCCTCTTTTTTTATCCCTCCTTGTTTTGATGCGAGCATTAATGTATCCTCGAATAAAATGGTTTCCCCTTTCCCCACTTCCTTCCACCAGAAAGGGTGGTATAAGGAGAGCAAATAGCATCACATAAGTGAAAACACTTATAAAATATCAGGGATCAATAAGACAAATGCCAAACAGGCCAGTGAATTGACTAATTACCCCATGTTCCCAATAAACAAATGACCCCTGGACGCAGTATCTAACTCAAAGGCCTACACATTTCTTGCCTTCTCCAGGGCCTTGGGAGTAATCGTGTATGACCTTTTCACGAGCAGACAGCTGTGTTTATCTCTCATTTGGGTTTTCTCCATGAAAACATTATCAGAAGCAGAATCACTGCTACACACACACACACACACAAAAAAAAAAATTTCACCTTGGCAACCAGCAGGAGCACGAGCTGCGATGGGAACAATAAAGACCCCCCATTTCAGCAAAACCCACCAAGATTCCCAAATCCTTGACCTCTTCCTTTTATATTAGTTCAGTTGCAGCCAAATTCCATTTGGCCGTAGGACCTTTGGTGAAAATGGACTATCACACGGAATCCCGATAGACACAACGTGAAACTGTGAAGCAAC
The DNA here is from genome assembly GCF_018345385.1 of Vulpes lagopus. Classification (NCBI taxonomy): domain Eukaryota; kingdom Metazoa; phylum Chordata; class Mammalia; order Carnivora; family Canidae; genus Vulpes; species Vulpes lagopus. The sequence continues at coordinate 165,521,330 of NC_054826.1, forward strand.
GGGGAGGCCACAAAACCCGCCTCTTCCCCTCAAGACACCTGCACGGACACTCAGCCTTGGCAGTGACTCCCATCGTTTCACGGTATGAGGACAACTGTGGTGAGCCCAGCCCGGCCTGTCTTCATTCCCTCCAACCGGAAGGAGATTTCGCATCCAAAGACAGTGTCCCCGACGTCTAGGATTTTTCCGCTCCTGAGACCGTCGTAAGCGAGGATCCATCCGTGCCCTCTATTTTTCTATTTCCCTTCTCATGCTCCCAAACCTTGGTTAGTAACATTGCAGGCTTGTTAATTTATCCCATTAAAAATGTACAGTTCCCCGTGCTGCTCGGTTCTGAAAACAATTTGACGACTTCTTTCCCGAGCTTGGAGACCCTTTCCCTGCCCTTTTACTGACGCATCCGACCTTGGCCACACCACCAAGGCCGCACGTCAACCAGTCCCTAAATCAAAGGCCCTCAAAGTGTGGTCCCCAGACCAGCAGCATCAGCACCAGGCGTTGAAAAGCAAATGCTCGGGCTGCCCCCTAGACCTATTGAGTCTCGAGCTCTGAGGGAGGGACCCGGCCCTCGGTGGTGACTGGGGTGCACCCTGACGTTTAGGGACCACTGCTCGGAGTCACTGTCAACACATCCCTATCACGTCTCACTGGGAAAGCAGTTGCTCAGGACGCCTGGAGGCTCCGCGGTGGAGCATCTGCCTGCGGCTCAGTGTGTGACCCTGGGGTCCTGGAATCGAGTCCCGCGGGGAGCCTGCTTCTCCCTCTGCCTGTGTCTCTGCCTCTCTCTGTGTCTCTCATGAATAAATGAATAACATCTTTAAAAAAAAAAAAAAGCCAAAAGCAGATGCTCTTTCAGCACCGTCAGCAGAACTCGTCACTGTGCTTGTCACCAGGGTCCAATCTGCCATTTCGGCGTTAGCCTTTCTCCCTCGCCGCTAGATCCCTGGGGATGGGGACAGTATCCTGCTTACCTTCGCCCTCATACTCCCAGGGCCCGGTACAGTGCTTAGCACATAGTAGTTGCTCGATAGATATGTTCAAATAAACTAGACCGCTTTGTGGCCGTTAAAGGTCACTTCCTCTCAGGTCTCAGGCCCTTCCTGTAGAACGAGGAGGGTCCACCAAAACCTAGCGTGTGCCCTCTACGGGATTCCAGCAACCATCAAAGCTAGTCGGAATCACATTGGAGACTCCCAAGGGGCTAACCCTGCGTGGAAACAGACCGTCCTTGTCCTTGCTTGACTATGTCACGGAGAGATGGCGCGGCCTGACTAAGCACATCGGCGCGTGTGCACGTGTCCGTGTGTAGGTCTGTGCGCCACCATTTCTGTAAAACTGGAAGGACAACTGGACACAATGTGGTCATGTCATCCAACGCCTGTCTTTGTTCTTGGAATCCTGCTTCCTGTGCACTTGATGGGTCAGGGGAGGGTCTAGACGCACATTTCTAGAGTTCTCCCCCCGCAAAACTGCTGTAGGCTTTGTAGCAGGAATGAAGACTAAGACGCGGCGGTCTCCTCTGGGTGGGCCCGACGTGTGCCGTATCTGGTGTCCGGAACGAGCCCCCACAGTAACGCCCAGTGGGAAGTGTGTGAGACTCGTGTCCCCTTGAAACACGGAGGAAACACTCACCTCTGGGGGCTGGGGTGGGGCACGGAGAGGGTGCTGAGCAGCCGGGGGTGCGGGGTGGGCACAGCCCCTGGGTGGTGCACAGAACAGCCCTGGGAGCCACCGGGTCACCGCTCGCCACCGCGCCTCCTCCTCCTTGGGGCTGGTGCTGCCATGGGCGCTGCTTTCCCCAATGCCCTTGGCCTCTCTGGTGCTGGCGGAGCTCAGGGGGCTGCGGCATCAAGGCCACCTGACGCCAGCAACTGGGAGCCATTGCATGTGCGCCTGCTTAGGGACCTGGGGGCTGGCTGCACGCCTGCTTAGGGACCCGGGGGCTGCACACCTGCTTAGGGACCCGGGGGCTGCGCACCTGCTTAGGGACCTGGGGGCTGCACGCTTGCTTAGGGATCGGGGGTGGGGGGCTGCCCGCATGCTTAGGGACCTGAGGGCCTGCATGCCTGCTTAGGGACCTGCGGGGGTGGTGCGTGCCTGCTTAGGGACCCAGAGGCTGCGTGCCTACTTAGGGACCTGGAGGCTGTGGGCCCCAAAGGCCATGGCCACACCTGTGCCCCAAAAGCCACGGCCTCACCTGCAACCCAAAGGCCATGGCCTCACCTGCGACCCGAAGGCCACAGCCGCACCTGCGCACCACACCTGCAGTGGCACCCCTTCCACAGCGTGCACGTCGGGAGCGCGCTCCATGGAGGGCCCCATGGGAGCGCAGGCTGGCCCTGTGCTGACACAGCACAGCCTGTGGCCCCTCTCGGGGACTCGGTGCTCGACAGCAGGACTTTGGAACCACGTGGCAATGGTGTCTGATGACCTTGAGAGTGGCGCTCAGGTCGCTTGGACCAGAACTGTTCCTCCGCCTTAGTTTTTCCCCTTCCCCTTAATTTGAAGTCCTGCTTCTTCTATTCGCCCCAAGAAAGCCGGGCAGAGAATGTCGGGGCCATGACCATGCGGACCGACTCCACATTCTGGCACAGACTGGGGACATGTGGCAGGTGTAGGTGACTTCTAGGCCTCACCATCCCCGGGGACGGACACAGATGACACTGCAAGGTCCGTGGGGCTCCAGGCCGAGGTGAGGCCTCACAGTCCTCAGCGAGGAGCAGGAACCCTACAGGGATGGCTCCTTTCTCATCCCCTCCTCTTCGACAGCGATTTCACCCATTAGGGATCCATTTGACTAAAAGACATCTATGTAAAAAATTTCAGTGATCCTGGGAAGAGTGAAAGAACTCCCTTATTGGAATGACCCTGCACCATCCCCCCACCCTTGCCTGTTTCTTTTCTTAAAACTGAGCTATAGGGGATCCCTGGGTGGCGCAGGGGTTTGGCGCCTGCCTTTGGCCCAGGGCGCGATCCTGGAGACCCGGGATCGAGTCCCACGTCGGGCTCCCGGTGCATGGAGCCTGCTTCTCCCTCTGCCTGTGTCTCTGCCTCTCTCTCTCTCTCTCCCTCTCTCTCTCTCCCTCTGTGACTATCATAAATAAATAAAAAAAATAAAAATAAAAATAAATAAAACTGAGCTATAATAAGTGTGCAGAGTTACACTAATTTCCATGATTACAATGATTCAACAATTCTGACCCTTCCTCAGTGCCCTTCAGGATGAGGTGCTCTCAACCCCTTCACATGCGTCATGCATCCCCCACCCAAGCCCCTTGGCGATCTCCAGTTTGTTCTATTTAAGAGTGTGGGTTTTTACTTTTTCCATTTTCATTGGTTCTGTTGCTTAAATTTCATGTATGAGTGAAATCACGATCTTTGTCTTCCTCGGACTTACTTGGCTTAGCGCCATACCCCCCTCCCGTGCACCCACAGTGCTGCTAATGGCAAGATCCCAGGGCTGGAAAACACACAACATTCGTGGGTCGCATATGTCCCACGTCTTCCTTGCCCGTTCATCACCTATTCCTGTAGCCACGGGGTTGCTTCCATGTCTTGGCTGCTGTAGATTATGCTGCTTTTTGAATTAGTGTTTTCAGTTCTTTTGGGTAAATGCCCAGCGGTGGAATTACTGGATCAATCACATCGTAAGTCTATTTTTATTTTCTTTGAGGAACCTCTATGCTGTCTTCCCGGGTGCCTGCACCAGCCTGCTTTCCCGTAAGAGCACGCGGGCGTTCCTTTCCTCCACATCCTTGCCAACGCTTGGTCCTCCTGAGGTCTCTGATTTTAGCCATTCTGACATACATAAATGATGTCTCTTTGTGGTTTTATTTTGCATTTCTCTGATGATTAGTGATGTCGAGTATCTATGTGTCTGTTGGCCATCTGTATGTTTTCCTTAGGAAAAAATGGCCATTTAGGTCTCCTGCCCATTTTGTATTTGGATTATTTGTGGGTTTTTTTGATGTTGAGTTATAAAAGTCTTTATATGTCTTGGATTTTAACTGCTTATCAGATATATCCTTTGCAAATATATATATTTTTAAATATATTCAGTAGGTTGTCTTTTTATTTTATTGGTTGTTCCCTTTGCTGTGCAAAACCTTATCTTGGTGTAGTCCCACTAGTTTAATATTACTTTTCTTCCCCTTGCCTAAGGAAACATATTTAGGAAAATCTTTCTACAGCTTATGTCAAGGAGGTTACTGCCTCGGTTTTCTCCTAGGAATTTTAAGGTTACAAATATCACATTTAGATCGTTAATCCATTTTTGTATATGGTGTAAGTAATTGGTCCAGTTTCATTCTTCTGCGTGTAGCTGTTCAGTTTTCCCAGCACCGTCTGTTGAAAAGACTTTCTTTTCCCCGTTGGATATTCTTGTCTCTTTTGTCCTAGATGAATTGACCACATAAGTGTGGGTTTATTTCTGGGCTCTCTGTTCTGTTCTAGTGACCTATGTGTCCATTTTTGTGCCAGGACCACACTGCTTTAATTATTACAGTTTTGTGGTAGACCTTGAAATTTAGAATTGTGATACCTCCAGCTTCATTCTTTTTTTTTTTCCCCATGATTGTGTTGGCTATTTGGGATCTTTTGTGACTCCATATACATTTTAGGATTGTTTGTTCTAATTCTGTGAAAAATTGCTGTTGGTATTTTGACAGGAGTTGCATTGAATCTTTTGATTGCTCTGGGTAGTATGGACATTCTAACAATATTGGTCCTTTCAATATGTGAGCCCGGAATAAATTCATTTATGTTGTCTTCAGTTTCTTTCCTCAGTGTCTTATAGTTTTCAGAGTATAGGTCTTTAACCTTTGGTTAGATTTATGCCTAGGCATCTTATTATTTTTGGTGCAATTGTAAATGTGATTGTTTTCTTAATTTCTCTTTCTACCTCTTCATTGTTACTGTATACAAATGTAAGAGATTTCTGTATATTTTGTATTCTGCAATTTTACTGAATTTATTTATCAGTTCTAGCAGGTTTTTTTGTGGAGTCTTTAAGGTTTTCTATATATAGTAATCTTTGCATGTCATCTGCAAAGAGTTTAACTTCTTCCTTACAAATTAGGATGCCTTTTATTTATTTTTCTTGTCTGATTGCTATGGCTGAGGCTTCCAGTACTATGTTGAATAAAGGTAGGGAGAGTGTACATCCTTCTCTTGTTCTTGATTTTAGGGAGAAAAGCTCTCAGTTTTTAACCATCGAATGTGATGTTAGCAGTGAGGTTTTCTATATGGTCTTTATTATGCTGACGTATGTTCTCTCTAAACCTGCTTTGTTGAGTTTTTATCATAAATGGACGTTTTATTTTATTTTTTCATAAATGGACGTTTTACTTTGTCAAATGCTTTTTCTGCATCTATTGAGATGATCACATGGTTTTTATCCTTTCTCTTGGTTACTGTGTTATATGACATTGATTGATTTGCAAATATTGAAGCACCCTTGCATCCCTGGAATACATCCTATGATGAATGCTTTTCCCAATGTATTGTTGGATTTGGTTGGATAACAATTCATTGAGAATTTCTGCATCTGTAATTGCCAGAGATATTGGTGTGTAGTTTTCTTTTCTGTAGTGTCTTTATCTGGTTTGGTATCAGAGTAATGCTGGTCTTGTGGGGTGAATCTGGAAGCCCTCATTCCTCTTCTATCTGTTGGGATAGTTTGAGTAAATGGGTGTCAACTCAAAAGGTTTGGTAGAATTTGGCTGTGAAGCCACCTGGTCCTGGACTTTTGTTTGGTGGGAGTTTTTTTTTTTTTTTTAATACTGATTCTGTTTCAATGCTAGTAACCAGTCTGTTCAAATTTTCTGTTTCTTCCTGATTCAGTTTCAGAAGATTATATGTGTCTAGGAATTCATCCATTTCTTCTACGTTGTCCAAGTTGTTGCCATATACTTTTTCATAATATTCTCTTATAATCCTTTGTATTTTTGTGATGTCAGTTGTTATTTCTCTTCTGTTGCTCCTGATTTTATTTGAGTTTTCTCTCTTTTTTAAAATGAATTTGGTTAAAGATTTACCTATTTTATTGATCTTTTCAAAGAACCAGCTCCTGGTTTCATTGATTTTTTTTTTTTTTACTTTATTTCTGCTTTAACCTTTAGCATTTCCTTCCTTCTGCTGACTTTGTGCTTTGTTCTTTTTTCCTCCTCACTTCTTTAGTAAGGTTAGGTTGTTTATTTGATATCTTTCTCGCTTCTTGAGGTGACCTGTATCCTGCTATAATCTTCACTCTTAGAACAGCTTTGGGTGCCCCACAAAGATTTTACTTGAACCACTGTGTTTTCATTTTCACTTGTCTCCCTGTATTTTTTTTTTATCTCCTCTTCAATTTACTAGTTGAGACATTCATTGATAAGTAGCATGTTATTTAGCCTCCATGTATTTGTGTTATTCTCAGACATTTTCCTATGATTGATTTCTGATTTCATACCATTATGGTCATAATAGATACATGATATGATTTTAATCTTTGTTATTTTAAAGATTTTATTTATTCATGAGACACACAGAGTGAGAGGCAGAGACACAGACAGAGAGAGAAGCAGGCTCTCTGCGGGGAGCTCAGTGCAGGACTTGATCCCAGGACCCTGGGATTATGATCTGAGCCAAAGGCAGATGATCTACCACTGAACCAACCAGGTGTCCCTTAATCTTTGATTTGTTGAGACACGGGGCACCTGGGTGACTCAGTAGTTGAGTATCTGCCTTTGGCTCAGGCTGTGACCCCGGGGTCCTGGGATCAAGTCCCATGTCAGGCTCCCAGCAGGGAACGTGCTTCTCCCTCTGCTTGTGTCTCTGACTCTCTCTCTGTGTCTCTCATGAATAAATAAATAAATGTTTTTAAAAATAATAATTTGTTAAGGCTCATTTTGTGGTCTAACTTGTGATCTGTCTGGAGAATGTTCCATATCCACTCAAAAATAATGCATATTCTGCTGAGTTTGGATGGAATATTCCGAATATATGTTAGATCCATTTAGCCCAATGCATCATTCGAAACCACTGCTTCTTTGTTGATGTTCTGTCTGGATGATCTATCCATTGATGTACGTGGTGTGTTAAACTCCTCTATTATTATTGTATTACTGTCAATTTCTTCCTTTATATTTATTAAGAACTGTTTGTGTATTAAGGTGCTCCCATGGGGGATGCATAAATATTTACAATTGCTATATCTTCTTATTAGATGGTTCCCTTTCTCATTATGTAGTGTCCATCTTTGTCTCTTATTGTAGTGTTTGTTTTAAAACCTATTTTATATGAAATAATTATTGCTACCCTACGTTTATTTTCATTCCCATTTGCATGGTGAAGTTTTTCCCATCCCTTCACTTTCAATCTGCATGTGTCTTTAGGTCTGAAATGAGTCTCTTATAGGCAGTATAGAGACAGTTCTTAGTTTTTTAATCATTTGGCATCCTGTTTGATTGCAGCGTCTAGTCCACTTACTCTTCAAAGTAATTACTGATAGGTATATATTGCCATTTTGTTACTTTTTATTACAGCTGTTTCCATAGTTCTTCTCTGTTCCTTTCTTGCTTTGCTGCTCTCTTCCTTTGTGGGTTGATGACTTTCTTTAGTGATATCCAAAATGAAGAGAAAGGTATCCCAGCATATCTCTTACAGGTTTTTGATTTGTGATTACCATTAGGTTCATATTTAACATCCTAGGCATATAGCAGTAAGCCCATTTGAAAAACACTACATATTTACTCCCCTACCACCATGGTTTATGTGTATGATATCATACATCCTTTTGTGAGTCCTTTGACTGATGTATATATGAATTGACTTTACTGTTTTAAATGCTTACCCTCCTTAATGGTTTTATGAATAGTTAATCTACTTTTATTATGTTTATGTTTACCTGCAATATTTTTTCTCTTTCATAATTTTCTTACTCCTACTTATGGCCTTTTGTTTCCACTCATAAAATGTTCTTTCATGATTCTATGAGCTTTATTTAGTGGTGATGAGGTCCTTTGACTCTTGTTTGTTTGGGAAACTCTTCATTTCTCCTTCTATTCTGAATGATAGCTTTGCTGGATAGAGTACTCTTGATTGCAAGTTTTTTTCCTTTCAGTACTTTGAATATATCATGACACTCTCCTCTAGCCTGCAAAGCTCCTGCTGGAAACTCAGCTGATAGCATTATGGGGTTTTCCTGGCATATAAGTTTTCTTTTCTATTGCTGCTTTTAAAATTCTCTCTTTATCACTACCTTTTGCCATTTTAATTATTATGTGTCTTGTTGTGGACCTGCTTGGATTGATTTTGTCAGCTTTCTGTACCTTCTAGACCTGGATATCTGTTTCCTTTCCCATATTGGGAAGTTTTCAGCTATTATATTTTTCAAATAAATTTTCTATTCCCTCTCCTCTCTCCCCCTTCTAGGATCCCTATAATGCAAATATTATTATGTTTGATGATGTCACTGAATTACCTTAACCTATTCTCATTTTTTATTTTTCTTTTCTTTTTGCTGTTTAGCTTGGTTGCTTTCCATCACTTTGCCTTCCAGATCACTGATCCATTCTTCTGCCCCCTCCAATCTGTTACTGATTCCCTCTAGTGGTTGTTTTTGTTTTGTTTGTTTGTTATTTCAGTTACTGGGTTTTTCATTTCTGATTGGCTCTTTTTTATCTTTTCTAACTTCTAACTTTTTGCTGAAAGTCTCACTGAGATCCCCTTCCTTTTTTTTTTTTTTTCTCTCAAGTCCAGTAAGTATCTTTATGTCCATTACTTTTAAGTTCTCTTCAGGCATATTATTTATCTCCATTTCACTTAGCTATTTTTATTTGGTTTTGTCCTGTCCTTTCATTTGGGACATACTCCTCTGTCTCATCATTTTATCTAACTCTCTGTGTTTGTTTTTATGTATTAGGAAAGTCGGCTACATCTTCTGATCTAGAAAGTAGTAGCCTTATGAAGAAGTTGTTCTGTAGTGCCATGTAGTGTAATGTCTCCTGTTCACCAGAACTAGGTACCTCAGGAATGTCTCCTCTGTGGGTTGCATGAACCCTACTGTTGTGACTGAGCAATTTTTGCCTCCAACCCATATGGCTGCCAGTGGTCCACTTTGCCTGTTGTGGACAGAGTTTGTGCCCTGTGCTGTTAGGGACCACTCTGGAGCTTCTGTGGGCTTGTAGTTGGGCAATATCAGTAGCCAAACCAAGTGCCTACCTCCAGTCCAGGACTTGGGGCTGCAGTGGTACTGCACAACCACACAGGATACTCTCCTTGCCTTGTTCCCAGAGAAACTGTAGTTGGTTGACAGGGAGAGGGGTCAGATTAGATGCCTGCCCCCAATATATCTGCTGGGGATGCAGTGACCCTGCACTACAAGGCTCTCTCCTTGTGCTGCCCCTTAAAAGATTGTGATTGGTGTGTAGGGCCAGAAACTAATTAGATGTCTGACCTCAGTCCATCTGCAGTCAAACTGATTTGTGTGGTTGGTTACCTTCCCCTCTCCTCAGGGCAGGAGTCACTTTAGAAGGGTGCCAGTCCCTGCAGGGGCTGTTTGTAAGATGTCGCCTGCAGGGGCTGCTTTGAAGGGACTCCTGTGGAGTGGGGTGGGTTGGATGGGGCAGATGGAAGGAGAAGAAGCAGGCAGGGTACATGGCAGGGCACGTGGTGTTAGCAAGATGGGTGGAGTGTGTTGCTGCTAGTCTCAGCAAATGCCTGACTATCTAGGCTGGGGAATGGTGGGAAAGAAATGGCAGCTGCCTGCTCTTTTATTCTTGAAGAAGTCTTCCAAATACCCTTTCCTCTCCAGCACAGGTTCTAAAATTAGTAAATAAATTTCCTTCCCAAAACCTGAGGTGCTTTTCAAACTCTGCTTCTATGCTATATCTCAGCGGGATTGTTTTATTATGCTGGCTCTTTAAAGCTGGGACTGTTTCCTATTTCCCTCCAGCTTGTTCAGAGCCAAGCCCACTGAGTTTTAAAGTATCTAAAGTTAAGCTCCACTTAATGTAAAAACTTGCAAAGTTAAGCCCCACTGGTTTTCAAAGCCAAATGTTATAGGGACTTGTCTTCTCAGTGTAGGTACTCAATGTCTGCGGTCCTGGCATGGAGTCAGCTCCTCTCCTTTCTCCATGCTTGTGGTGTTTCTACTATTTGCAGTCAGGCTTCACCAGGAATTTGATTCCCAACTGCATCTGTGCCCCTCTGTCTGTTTTCAGTGCAGCCTCCTCTTTAGGACCAACTGTGGCAAGTCTGTTCTGCTAGTCTTTAGGTCATTCTCTGGGTTAGTTGCATGGTGTGGCTGTGATCTAGGTGTGTCTGTGGGATGAGGTAAACCTAAAACTCTCCTACTCTGCCATCTTTCCAAAAGTCCCTTCCTTTACCTATTTCGAGAACCACTTTCATGTGGCCTTGTTATCCCAAGTCAGAAGTGGTTCCTCCCTGTTCTGAATTCTCCTATCATACCACAAACTGGATACTTAATCCAATAAAAACTTACAGTTTTTATTACAAACCCTGCATCTCTGAGACTACTTTATAAAGTTATTAAAGTAAAAACTTGAGTCTCACACATTATCTATGATAGTACTTAGAACAAAATATCAGTGATTGTTGAATTACTTCAGGCTGATTTGAATTATCTTAATTGGATCAGCTTAATCCATATACTTGACCAAGATCTGTTGTATTAAAGAAATGGAACTTTCTTTGGGGAGAAGAAAGAGCCCATTCATATATGAGACAACTGGGATTGGACTGGGTAGATAGCCATTGAGGATAAGTAGTTTGGGGAAGTATTGGTAACATAACCATCAGATGTCTGAGATGCTTGAGTGAGAGTATCCGGAGAGTGAAGCATAGCTGGTGTAGCATATGAGGGTGATAGAAGGCAGGTTACCTATGAGAATCTTGCCCAAGGTACACCCCATGCTCAGCACCTTGTTGGGTTCCTTTGGGGTTGGTGCAAAAATGAACACAAGGCAATGGTCTAAGACCTCAATCTTTTGACTAGTAAGAACTCTTGCCTTTTCCAGAATCTCTCTCTCTAATTATCCTGATGAGGAATCTCTGAACATGTGGGGAGATGTGATTCTCCACAATCAGGGTTACTGTTAGTGGTTCTGTAGCCCTTCTGCTCTGTCAGCTGCTGCTTCCACAGTCCCTCTCAGCTCATTCCTAATAAGGGGCTGCTGCTGGTCCCTCTATGGGCCTGGTCTGGACTGCTGGCTTCTGGTGTGCTTCTCCCTTGTTAGCAAGCAGCAAATGTCCTCTGCTTCTGGAAATCAGCTCCTTCAGGCAACTAGTGATATGGTGCCAGTTTCATGCCACTGCTCTCTCCTTCACAGAACACCTGGACGCTGGAGACAAGAGCTTCAGAAGACCATCAGCCTCACTGCAGGACTTGTTTCTCAGGGACGCCAGCAAGGAAAGCACATGGGGGAGGAGGGAAGGCCCTGTTTAATGGGTATTTTTTCTAATGTTGAGTTTCCTTCACCATTATCTCTCTATATACTTATGCCTGAGTCCCAGTGCTGGCCAGATCCATGTTCTGTGTCTCAGGCCTTTGGAGTCCTATGTACATGAAAGAATGAGCATCTTTCTCAGTATCCACACTCTCTGACAGCCAGGAAGCTCTGTCTCCCTGGAACATACCAACAACTCCAGTGTGTATGTGACCGTCAAACAGACCATCAGTCTGATCCACATGCAAACACTTGTCTGAGTCCTCCAGGAGAAGGTGAGGTCCTTGAGGGCAGAAATCGTGTCTATCTCAAACTTATGATTTAATTTCTAGCATTTGCCATAATGCCTGGCATCCTGTGGATAAGTACACAATACATATATGTGAAAGGAAGAATGAAAGCAAGGAAAGGACAGAGAGAGGAAAGGAAATCTATCTGGCTCTTGTAAATGAAATTCAGCTTTGCTATGAAAATCTTTTTGAGAAAGTTAGGGTTTTAGTTAGGTCTAGCAGAATGATTATTTTCTGATATAAGGGGCTATTTTTGGTGTTTCATCTATAACTTTGTATATCAAAAAAATAGAAGAAAATTATGCCCTTGAGTTGGACAAATTTTTCAGTGAAATTTGTGCATGTGTGCAATTTGGTTGCAGAGTTATATCCCTTGTGGCTTATAGCATATTAAGCTGCTAAAAGCTATTTATATCAACAATGCCTCTATTGTCTGAGATGCAGGTGTGGATACAACACAGAGCAAAAATTAGTCAATTTTTTTTCTTAGTCAAGAATAAATTTCAGCTCACAAAATGTAAACTCCACTTAAGGATTCATTCACTCACTCAAAAATGATTTCTTAAGCATTAGTATAATACAGATACTGTATTAGGCACTGAAATATATGAATGAAAAGACATAAGGTCTTCCCCTCAAGATCTTTTACAAGTTCTATTGCCAAACTCTAAAGCGCTGTCTCTCCATAAATTTAAATCACTCTTCCCCTCAGGGGTGACTCCTTTATGCTTCTGTACAATAGAGATATGAGTGCAAAATGCAGTGATGTCTTTTCATCCTATAGTCAGGTCTGATTTCACCCACCCTAGCCGTAGCTAGAACCACTATTTTGTGAATGTGTGTGTCTAGCTTGCTCTTCTCTGTCTGCCTGGCCAGGGAGGTATCTTCTTGCTATCTTAAATCATTAAGGATTATCATAGGAAAGCCAGTGGTTTGGTTTTAGCCATTTACTCTCCATACTGAAAGAAAAATAAAAAACAGAGATCTAATTTACCAGAAGTTACCGGTAGTATTACAGTCCAAACTCGGGGCTTTTAACGACAAGCCCTACTTTTCCAAGGACTTCACATTACTTTACTAAATGACATAATTTAGCAGCCAGAGAGTGAGTACCGAAATTATACCTCTGCCTTATCAGCAAGTCAAAGGCCAGGGCAGATGAAGACTGATGTTAGAAAATGGAACCACAGGAGAAGCTGGACAGACAACTCTGCAGTGAAAGTTGTGAAAGTGTAGCTTTCTGTAAAGTAAAAAAAAAAAAAAAAAAAAAAAAAAAGCAAATTGAAGTGTTTAAATGGACAAGGTTTAAAGGTTTGGAGAAAAAGCTAATAAAGGTACTTCTTGTAGACAACAACAACAACCCCTTCAGAGGAAAGTTTAAGTAGGTTGGTATTTTCAAAGTATGTTATACATGCAAATCTAACTGATTAAGGAGAAAACAAAAGGTGACATTCTGCATGGCACTGATTTATGCTCTGCTTAATTCTATGGTTTTCATTTTTTCACATGTCATTTTAAGGGAAACAAAGAGCTTCTAAAGAAATTGTAAATTCTTTTGACAGAATATGTTGATGTTTATTCTGACGGAAAACAACAACGCTGTGCTGCTGATAAGTTTCATAAAAGAGCGAAATCACACCCCATACCCAGACAGTACATTGGCATCCCAACAAAATGAAGGAATCACTACTGAGTGTACTCCCTCAGAAAGTTCACTTGGGTCTGTAAAGAGATTGGACTTTACAGTTTAGCAATAAAAGTTGTTGTAAACTACCTGCATTAATTGATTGATTGATTGATTCCAAAGAAGATTGACAAGAAAATGAAGTGATATAGTAAAGGGGTCAACACAATGAATAAGTAGTAAGATTGAGAGACTTGGTCCTCCAGTAAACTCACAAGATAGCTGGGCAGAACTTATATGTAAATAAGTATAATATAAGACAGACCAAGAAAAAAGAAAAATGAGTATTATGGAAAATCAATGTTATGAGAATGCAAAGAAACATCACATATAGCTAACGTGATCCAGGGAAACTTCATATAATGATTGAAGTTTGAGTTTAGACTTAACAGGTTATGTGGATATAGAGATGAGAAGACCAGATGAGTCAACAAGAAGAAAGAGAAGAGGGTAAAAGTAAGGCAATGGGAGATTCCATGTATTAAAAACGAGAGGTTTATTGTGGGTAGTTTTGGGAGACAAGACTACAAATGCAGATTGAGTGAGATTATAGTGAGATTATTGGTGCTTTCCAATGTTTTTTCATGTCATGACACATATTGGAAATGGTTGTGTGTGTGCGGTGCAGGAGTAAATGGAGGCTCTGTTCATGACCGGAGGCCTAATGGCTCCCCAAGGGCTGATGTGACTGCATAGCTCACATACCCATAACCAAATCACAGAACATGACTGTGTTCTTAGTCACCTGCTGGGAAACAGAGGAACCTGAATGACATTTAAATGATAACATGCTATCCTATATTGATCCTTTTGGGTTGCCAAACTTATTTCCTGTACCCATTATCAGAATGTAGGTAGGCAATATACTGGGTGGTCAATGACCTCTTCCTTATTCTAGCAGAAGACAGAAGTGTCATTCCGGAACAATTGGTCTAGAAAGTTTCTGGATTTGGGAACAGTAGGTACAGCTGAGGCCAAAAGTAAGAAACCATACTGACATGAATGGTCTAATCAGAGTCTCCGTCACTCATTTAGTTCTCTGAAGGTTGGCAGACAAGCTTTTCACCCCAAGTAGATTATTGGGTTTCTAGCTTGGAAAACAAAATAGCCCAAGAAAAAAGATCTGCAGATATTTATTTTGGAGAAACATATCTCCCCCCACCCCAGTGAAATACACCAGAATGTGAGCATTCCTCCCCTACTATCCACAATTTTTATTCTTTAGTATCTCACTGTGATATATGAGTAGATAGCTAAATACTACGTGACATTTTAGAAATGCCTCTAAAATGAAAGACAGTGACCTATAAACAAACAAGTAACTTAGAGTTTCTACAGTAGTAGTGACAGTCCAGAACAAAGCAAAACAAAACAAAAAAATAGTTGGCCTGGGTGGGTCAGTCAGGTAAGCATCTGCCTTTGGCTCAGGTCATGATCCCAGGGTCCTGGGAGAGAGCCCTGCATTGGGCTCCCTGCTCAGCAGGGAGCCTGCTTCTCCCTCTCTCTTTGACCCTACCATGCCTGGGCTCGTGTTCCCTCTCTCTCTCTCTCTCTCTCAAATAAATAAAATCTTTAAAAAAAAAAAAAAAAGAAGAGAAAAACCAAAAAATGAACTTCAACAATAGAAGCCATAGGTTTTAAGATATGAAAAAAAAATCCTGTGAAAAAATAAAGACATCAAGAATACTTGAGAATTAAAAGTATGAAAGAAATATATTTCATAGATAGGTTGACGGGTAAAGTTAGGAAATGCCCCAAGAAAATTAAACAAAAAATTAAAGGTATTGGAAACTGGAGAAAAATAAGAAATTTGAAAGATCAATTTAGGAATTTGGTTAATAGGATATCCAAAAAAATTAAGCTGGGGGGTGGGAGGAAAGATGAAATTAACATTAAAAATCTCAAACAATTTCCCAGAATTGAGGGACACCTATTTTCAATTTGGTAGGGAGCATCCAAAAAACCTGCATCAATGCACATCAACAATATCTTTTTTTTTTTTAAGATTTTTTATTTATTTATTCATGAGAAACACAGAGAAAGAGAGGCGGAGGGAGAAGCAGGCTCCATGCAGGGAGCCCGATGTGGGACTCTATCCCGGGACTCCAGGATCACGCCTTGAGCCGAAGGCAGACGCTTAACCACTGAGCCACCCCGGCGTCCCTATCTTTAAAACATTTGGCATAACACAAAGATCTTACACACTTGTGGAAAGGAAAACAATAGGGATCAGATACATGGATTAAAAAATTATAACCCATAAGATTTCCAAATAGTAGCATTATGGATGAGAAGATACCGTAGCTATCAAAATTCTGAGTAAAAAATTATTTCCTCTCTGCAACTATATACAAAACAAACGTACCAAGTTTGAGGGTGGAAGGAAGGCATGTTCACGTAGGCAAAGCGTGCACTCTTTCTCAGGGAAACATTGAAAGATAAGGCACTGGTTCGCTTTGGCTGCATAACGATATTGCCAAACTTAGTGCAATATTCATTTTCTATTGCTGGGCAATAATATTACCACACATCTTGTGGCTTAAAACTACATATACTTATTCTCTCACATGTTCTGTGGGACAGGAATCTAGGCGTAGGACTTGGCCGTGTCCTCTACAAGGCTTCAATCAAGATGATGACCAGCACTCTCATCTAAAAATCTGATTAGGGAAATATTTCCTCTTAATCTCTCTTGCTCGCAGGCAGCATTCGGTTAGTTATTTGCAGATGCCGGACTAAGGGCCTTAGTTTCTTGCTGACTGTCAGCCAAAAGTGCCTTCAGTTCCTTTTCATGAGGTCCTCGCCATACACTACAGCGGCTTGCTTTTTGTTGTTGTTGTTTGATTCTTTCTGTGTTGTTGTTGTTTTTAAATCCAGTAAAGGAGAGAGCCTTCATGCAGGACCTGCATTATAATCCTATGTAATGTAGTCCTGGACCTGACACCCCTCACCCTTGCCTAGAAGCAAGTCACTAGGTACCTTACACACAGAGGCATAAATACCAGGATATGGGGATCATAGTAGCAACCATTGAATCTCTCTGCCACGGATATTTTTTATCAAAATGAATAGATTAAACCAAAAAAGGATAAAAGTATAGGATCCTGGATTAGGAGACAAGTTAGAGGAATCCTAGAAGGAAGATAAAAGGGAATCTCAGGGTGACACAGGGATGCAGCAAACCTAGACTGCAAATGGTCTGAACTGAATGAAGAAGAGACAGGGATCCTGGGAAGATATCACCATAAAAAGATAAAAAGCAAGCAAACAAAACCAAAAACCCCAATAGATTAGTCAACTATTTAGGTAATATTGAAAGTAGTGTCAGTCAGTGTTGTGTTGTGGGATAGTTTGCAGATAAATTAGTGACATATAAACAGAAAACTGAGCAAATGAGAAAAAGGATAATTAACCTTAAGAAAAATTAAAACTTGAAGAAGGAAAACATAATCATAGTATACCCCATAACAGAGCTATGGACAGTCAATAGTTAGAATAATATAAATACTAAATTCATATCCAATCTAAAGGGTAACAGATTTGTTCAGAGGTTGAGTAGAAGGAAATTTGCATGGGTATTTGGTGACAGGAGGGAAGTGAGAATCATAAGCCTTGTCTCACATAAGTGCAAAATAAAAAGATAATTTCAAAAACTGAAAAATAGAAGAAATGATAGCATACATATTATTTTTAAAATATGATATTATTATATACCAGAAGAAACGGCTAAATGTGCTTTTGGGACTTGTCCCTATGAGAACTGGGGGAATGAAAAAGCTGAAAAAAGAAACTCCTGGTTTTCCATTATAAGCCTTGAAGTATTAACATATCTTAACAATATATATATCCTCATTACTTAGATAAAAATCAAATTAAAAACTTTGAAAACAAGGAACAACAAAAGACATACCGTGATTTTAATACAGTCTTGCAGAAGAATTTTAAACAGTCTTTCCAGAATAGCACCAAATTACCTTTTCCTTTCTCCCAAATCCTTTTAAGAATTCTGGTGTTACCAGTAATGGATTATAATGAGCGGAGGCCTAGGTATGAAGTCTTTTAAACCTTAGCACGACTCTGCACTGGGGAGCAGAGGACTGTAGGGCTAGGTAAAGCCTCAGTCACTGTCGACTACTCGATGAGCTGGAAAAAAATAGGCTGTGGGGCTGGCCCGGGAGAACAGCAGCTTCACAAACCTAAGTGTGGTTGCACCTTCATCACTGGCAAGAGAGAGCCAGGGAACTGAATTCCAAGAGAGGACACTATGGGAAGAACCTTCAGACTATTTGCGGAACGATGCCAGCCAGTCGCAGAGTAACCAGGAGCAGAATATAGATCCTGGAGGGAGGGAGTAGGCAAGAGTCACAGAAAGGCCAGAGTTCCCAGGTGAAACCCAAGATTTTAGGAAGTGTCGCTGTTCAGGGGGAGTCCCGGGCAAGAAATGCGAAACCACTCCTTGGTCTCGGCTGAATGTTCCTGCTGACCTCCTGTGGAGGGGGCCTGTTGCACTGGTTCTCAGGTGTCTGCCCCGGTGGAGTTGCACCATCCTTACCAAGGGGCCAGGCTGAGTCATCTCCTGCAGATTGCCCTACGTGGCTTTTGTTTCCTGAAGGCCTCCTGCCCAGCTTTAGAGGATGAGGCCTCTGCATCTCCAGCCCCAGAGCAGAAAGCACCCCAGATCATTGAGAACTGCGAAACTCCAGCATTAGGATAATACAGCATATAGAACTCATGACTTTTTTTCCCATGATTCTTTAGTCTTTCAATTTTATTTTTTTTCTCTTTCCTTTTTCCAACCAATTTCTTATTTTATCAACTCCTTTTTAAAAATTCTTTTAAATTATTAAAATTTCATTTTAATTTTTTTATAGTCACATTCTATCCTTTCATTGCATCTAATTTTATATTTGAATGTATATAAGTTTTTCTTTCTTTATGATTTTGGGATGCAGTTTCTTCTAAAAGACCAAAATACACCCAAAATCTAGTATATGGTTCTGCTATCTTTACCTGTCTGATCATATCAATTTTTCCTCTTTTTTCTTCTTCCTCTTCTTCCTTTTATTTCTTTTTTGTTAAGCTCTTTAAATTTTAATCTTTACAGTAACATTCTATCCTTCTAATGTATTCAGTTTTATTTATGTATGCATATGATTTTCTTTCTTTATAATTTTGAGATGTAATTTTTTCTAACAAACTCACCCAAGTATACTCAGGATATAGTATATTGCTCTGTTCTGTTCACCTGTATATAATCCTTTTTTTTTACTTTTAATTTACATTTTTAATAGTTATATCCTGTTCTTTCATTGTATTTAATTTTTTTTGCTACATATATAAGTTTTTCTTTCATTACAATTTTGGGATCTAGTTTTCTAACAAACAGACCAAAATACACATAGGATTCAGTGACATGTTTTATTCTATTCACCTGTTTCAAATCTAATCTGTTTTGTGTATATTTCCCGGGGGTCATTGTTGCCATTTTAGTATTCTCTCTCTCTGCTCATCTATTCTACTCTGGACAGATTGACAAGAAGGGAAAACTCACCTCAAAAAAAGAGAACAAGAGGCAGTACTGATTGCCAGAGACCTAGTCAGTATGGACATAAGTAAATTGTTGGAACTAGAATTAAAAATAACAATAATGAAGATACTAGCTCAGCTTGAAAAAGCATAGAAGACACTAGAGAATCCATTTCTGGAGAAACCAAAGGACTAAAATATAGTAAGTAGAGATCAAAAAGCCTATTAATGAGGTGCAATTAAAAATGGAGGCTCAAGTGCTAGGAGAAATGAAACAGAAGAGAGAATTAGTGATATAGAAAACAAAACGATGGAGAATAAAGAAGCTAAGGAAAAGAGAGATAAACAACTACTGGATAGGGAGGGAGGAATTTAAAAGATATGTGATATCATAAAGCAAACCAATATTAGAATAATCTGAATCCCAGAAGAAGAGGAAAGGAGAGAGAAAGAAAGTATATTGGAGGAAATTATAACAGAGAACTTCCCTAATCTGGGGAATAAAACAGGCATCCAAGTACAGGAAGCACAGAAAACTCCCCTCAAAACCAATAAAAATAGGTCAATACCCAATCATATAGTAGTGAAACTTGCAAATCTCATAGACAAGGAGAAAATCCTGAGAGCAGCTCAAGACAAGAAGTCCTTGACCTAGAAGGGTAGAAACTTTATACTGGCAGCAGACTTATCCACAGATACCTGTGGCAGGCCAGAAAGGACTGACATGATACATCCAGGATTCTAAATGAGAAAGCTATGCAGCCAAGAATACTTTAGCCAGCTAGAATGTCATTCAAAATAGGAGAGATCAAAAATTTTCTAGGACAAACAAATTAAAAGAATTTGTGATCATCAAACCACCCCTACCTACAAGAAATATTAAAAGAGATCCTTTAATTGAAGAGACAGCCCAAAACAAACATAGACCAGAAAGGAACAGAGACAATATATAGAAACAGTGACTTTAAAGGTAAAACAATAGCACTAAATTCATATTTTTCATTAGTTATTTTGAATGTAAATGGGCTAAATGCGCCAAGCAAAAGACACAGGGTAGCAGACTGGATAAATAAGCAAGACTCATCCTATGCTGTCTACAAGAGACTCATTTAGACCCAAAGATACCTCCAGATTGAAAGTGAGGGGATAGAGAACCATGTATCATATTAATGGATATCAAAAGAAAACTGGGGTGGCGATCCATATATCAGACAAATTGGATTGTAAACCCAAGACTGAAATAAGAGATGAGAAAAGACACTATATCATACTTATAGGGTCTATCCAACAAGAAAATCTAACAACTGTAAATATTTATACCCCTAACATGGAGCAGCCAGTTATATAAACCAATTAATAACAAAATTAAAGAAACACATCAATAATAATACAATAATAGTAGGGGATTTTAATATCCCACTCACTTCAATGAACAGGTTATTTAAGCAGAAGATCAACAAGGAAACAAGGGCTCTGAATGACACACTGGACCAGATGGACTTCACAGATATATTGAGAACACTCCAACGTAAGCAACAGAATACACATTCTTCTCAAGTGCATATAGAATATTCTCCAGAATAGATAACATACTGGGTCATAAATCATGTCTCAGCAAGTACCAAAATATTGGGATCATTCTCTGCACCATGCTTTAAAACTGGAACTCAATCACAAGAGAAAATTTAGAAAGAACTCAGATACATGGAGGATAAAGAGCATCCTACTAAAGAATGAATGGGTCAACCAGGGAATTAAAGAAGTATCTTAAAAATTCATGGAAACTAAAGAAAATGAAAGTACAACTGTTCAATACCTCTGAGATGCAGCAAAGGTGGCCCTAAGAGGGAAGGATACAACTATACAAGCCTTTATCAATAAACTAGAAAGCCTCAAATATACAACTAAACCTTACATCTAAAGAAGCTGGAGGAAGAACAGCAAATAAAGTCTAAACCAAGCAGGAGAAGAGACATCATAAAAATCAGAGCAGAAATCAATGAAATAGAAGCCAAAAGAACAGGAGAACAGATTAATGAAACTAGGAGCTGGTTCTTTGAAAGAATTAATAAATTCATACCTAGCCAGACTTATCAAAAAGAAGAGAAAGGACCCAAATTAAAAAATCATGAATGAAAGCAGAGAAATCAGGACCAATACCAAGGGAATTCAAACAATTTTAAAACATATTATGAGTAACTATGTGCCAACAAATTAAGCATTCTGGAAGAAATGGATGCATTCCTGGAAACTTATAAGCAACCATAACTGAAACAGGAAGAATAGAAAATCTGAACAGACCCCCAAGCAACAAGGAAATTGAAGCAGTCATCAAAAATCTGCCAACAAGTAAGAGTCTAGGGTCAGATGGCTGCCCAGGGGAACTCTACCAAAACTTTAAAGAAGAACTAATACCTGTTCTTCTCAAGCTATTTCAAAAAATAGAAATGGAAGGAAAACTTCCAAACCCATTCTATATGGCCAGCACTACCTTGATCCCAAAACCAAAGACCGCCCCCCGCCAAAAAAAAGGAGAATTACAGACCAATATCCCTGGTGAACATGGATGCAAAAATTCTCACCAAAATACTAGCTGATGGGATCCATCAGTATGTTAAGAGGATTATTCACCACAACCAAGTGGGATTTTTTTCCTGGGCTGCAAGGGTAGTTCAACATCTGCAAATCAATCAATGTGACATACCACATTAATAAAAGAGGTCAAGAACCATATGATCCTCTCAATAGATGCAGAAAAAGCATTTGACAAAGTACAGTATCCTTTCTTCATAAAAACCCTGTGCCATGTAGGGATAGAGGGAACCTAATTCAACATCATAAAAGCCGTCTATGAAAAGCTGACAGCGAATATCACTCTCAATAGGGAAAAACTGAGAGCTTTCCCCTCGGGTCAGGAACACAGCAGGGATGTCCAGTCTCACCGCTGCTGTTCAACATGGTACTGGAAGTCCCGGCCTCAGCAATTAGACAACAAAAAGAAATAAAAGGCATCCAAATTGGCAAAGAAGTCAAACTCTCACTCTTCACAGAAGACATGATATTCTATATGGAAAGACTCCACCCCAAGATTGCTAGAAGTCACACAGGAATTCAGCAAGGTGGCAGGATATAAAATGAATGCACAGAAATCAGTTGCATTTCTATACTCTAACAATGAGATAGAAGAAAGAGAAATTAAGGAGTTGATCCCATTTAAAATTGTACCAAAACCCCTAAGATACCTAGGAATAAACCTAACCAAAGAGATAAAGGATCTGTACTCAGGAAACTACTGAACACTCATGAAAGAAATCAAGGAAGACACAAAGAAATAGAAAAACGTTCCATGCTCTCAGATCAGAAGAACAAATACTGTTAAAATATCTATGCTACCTAGAACCATCTATACATTTAATGCAACCCCTATCAAAATACCATCAACTTATTTCACAGAGTTGGAACAAATAATCCTAAAACTTGTATGGAACCAGAAAAGACTCCAAAATAGGCAAAGGAATGTTGAAAAAGAAAACCAAGGCTGGTGGTGTTACAATTCCAGACTTCAAGCTCTATTAAAGCTGTGGTCATCAAGACAGTGTGGTACTGGCACAAAAACAGACACAGAGATCAATGGAACAGAAGAGAGAGCCCAGAAATAGGCCCTCAACTCCATGGTCAACTGATCTTCAACAAAGCAGGAAAGAATATCCAATGGAGAAAAGACAGTCTCCTCAACAAATGGTGTTGGAAAATTGGACAGCTCATGCAGAAGAATGAAACTGGACCATTTCCTCACACAATCCACAAAAATAGATTCACAATGGATGAAAGACCTAATTGTGAGACAGGAATCCATCAAAATCCTAGAGGAGAACACAGGCAGCAACCTCTGTGACCTCAACCACAGCAACCTCTTACTAGGCACATCTCCAAAGGCAAGGGAAACAAAGGCAAAAATGAACAACTGGGACTTCAACATAAAAAAAACTTGCACAGCAGAGGAAACAGTCGGCAAAACCAAAAGACAACCAACAGAATGGGAAAAAATATTTGCAAATGACCTATCAGATAAAGGGCTAGTATCCAACATCTATAAAGAACTTATCAAACTCAACACCCACAGAATAAATAATCCAATCACAAAATGGCCAGAAGACACGAACAGACATTTCTCCAAAGATGACACCCAGATGGCCAACAGACACATGAAAGTTGCTCCACATCACTCAGCATCAGGGAAATACAAATCAAAACCACAATGAGACACCACCGCACACCCATCAGGATGGCTAAAATGAACAAATCAGGAAACAACAGATGTTAGTGAAAGGATGTGGAGAAAAGGGAGCCCTCCTGCACTGTTGGTGCGAATGCAAGCTGATACAGCCACTCTGGAAAACAGTGTGGGAGTTCCTCAAAACGTTTAAAATAGAACTACCCTATGACTCAGCAACTGCATGACTGGATATTTACACCAAAGATACGAATGTAGTGATTTGCAGCAGTACCTGCACCCCAAGGTGTATAGTGGCAGGGTCCCCAGTAGCCAAAATGTGGAAAGAGCCCAGATGTCCACTGGCTGGTGATGGATAAAGAAGATGTGGAATACTACTGTGTCATCAAAAATGAAATCTTGCCATTTGCAATGACGTAGTTGGAACTAGAGGGTAATATGCTAAGTGAAATAAGTCAGAGAATGACAATTATCATAAGATCTCACTCATACATGGAAACAAAATAGAGGATCACAGAGGAGGAGAGGAAAAAACAAAACAAGATGAAATCAGAGAGGGAGGCAAACCATAAGAGACTCCTAATCATAAGAAATAAACTGAGGGTCACTGGAGGGGAGAGGATGGAGGGATGGGGTGTCTGGGTGATGGACATTAAGGAGGGCAGGTGGTGTGTGAGCACTGGGTGTTATAGAAGACTGATGGACCACTGCCTTCTACCTCTGAAACCAATAATATATGTTACTTAATTGAATTTAAATAAAAATTTTAAAAATTAAAAAATTAAAGAATAAAAAAATTATACTTCTAGGAAACGAGACAGAAGAAGGAAGGCAAGTCGGATTCTTTAACACAAAAAATTATTCATAGGCCTTCCTTAACTGTTACCCATCACCGTGGGTCAATTAAAAAGAAAACTTCAATCCAAAACCAATCATAGTGTGAAACTGATACCACTAATTGTTTCTTCTCAGTCCCTGCCTCAATTAGTTCAGAAATCTGGGTAGCCTGTGGGCTCTGGCTTACTAATAGAGCTCATCATTCCATCCAATTCTAAAGTACCGGAGAAGTCACAGACCGAAAAAGAAAAAAAAAATTTTCATTAATTACAATAAAATATTTGGTAAAACAATGTTATGCAGATAATGACGGTGAAATATTTCAACAGCATAACCTTAGACTTCTAGATATGGAGGAAAAGAAAGAACCTTTGAAAATACAACATAGGTGGAAATACCTCATTTCTATTCAGGTTGGGGGGGAGGCTTTATTGTGAAGGTGGCACTCAGCTTGGAAACACGCATTTTTTCAACAGAAACGCCGAGAACGTTTATAAAGCAACCACTTCAGGAATAAAGATCTACACTGGAAGGGATAAATCCCCAAAGCGATTGCAGTTAAAATTCCAAAGCCCGGAGAGTAAGTACGATGCACAGGGGAATGCCCTGTAAGAGGTGGGTCTCCCCCTTGCTGTGTATCGCCCCGCTTAAAACCCCACATATGCAATAGAGGCGTTGAAGAGACCGTAGGCTACCCCTGCCACGGGGTGCTTTGGATCCATTTTTCACAACGTATCTAGGCTTCCCAGCCTATAAGCACCACGACGTGTCAGTTGGGCAAATCCTGCGAGGCCTTAATCTCTGACACACCAGTTGAGCATGAGCCAGGAGACATTATAACGGCCTCGAACAAAGTCAGATCAAACCTACCCAACCAAGCAGCAGTGACAGCAGTCTAATTAAAGGCCATTTGGAGGGAAGACTTGACTATTTGGGAAGCATGGGAATGTGCAGTGACAGGTCCACGGGCTCCAAGGATCAACGGAGGTTAGGCCTTCACAGGACTGCGCGGGCTCCTGCTCCTGACCCGGATCCCCACTGGCAGGCCGTGCACCGTGATAACCTGCTGCTATTTCTTCTGCTGCTTTCAACTCACTGGGTACAGTGTCATCACAGAGAGGGAGAGAGAACAAGAAGCTGAAAATATCCCTTTAGAACATCAGCACCGATCGGGACAGGTATTTTTAGTAGGCTGATTGTCTGTCAAATCTAAGTCACACGGCATGCCACTTTAATGATCTGAGAGCTTGCAAGTCCCTGAAAAGTGACAGCTGCAAATGAGAATTTAGGAGGTTCCACCAGGCAAGCAGAACATTGATCACGTCTATTGGCAGGAGCCCTAATCAAAGCAAAGTGGCAGTGGACGTGCCCAACGTACAATCCTCCTCCAGGTGATGAAGTACTTTCTGGCCTGGCATTTCCAGAGCTGCTGGTTAAGGGCTATTACTATCGGAGACGGATAACTGTGTTCGAGAGCCCGTCGTGCCTTTACCGTTTACTACCTTTAAAATAGTTGTCCTTCTTATGAATATGTGATGCAATAACATTCCAAACATCGATAAAATGTGCCCTGCTGCCCATTATGTTCTCCAGGAAATTTTAAATGGGAATCCGCAGTTCATCCATGCACGTCTGTCACTGACAGACCGCACGCAGTAAGCTTCCAGGTGCCCATTCTCCCTAGTTCTTCTCCAGCCCCCTGGCCCCCTGGCCCATTGGACTGGTCATCTATAGTCTTATGATCAAGAGATCTCTTGCCTTGTTTCCATGTTACCCATCGAAATACGTGAAGGAACATCAGTGGAGAACGCGTCTAAGGTTAGTTTTCTTTGTTGAATGGACAAGAAGCCTTCCAGAAGGCTGCATAAGGGAATTGATAGCTTGGGTATAAAGCTCTGTGCTACATCTTGGTTGCTCTCAGAGGCATTAAAATCAAGCTAAGACCATAATAGCAACGTTCAAAGATGCATCGGAGCTCATCCGTCATGTCCTGTTCTTCTCTACGATGACCATGGCTTTACCATTTCAATTTGATGATCTTTGAGTCCAAATATTATGCCAACTGCTTTCAGATTTCTAAGCAGGTTTCCTTGCCTTCAGATATTTCCTTGCCCTGCTGGGTTCCGAGCAGTTCCGCCCTGAACTTTGGTTGCCATGTTACCCTCCTGTAATCCATTGTGCTAACTCCTCTTCAGATTTTCCATTACTGACCCATTGCTCTGGAGCTCTCCTAACTCTCTTAGAACTAAAGCATAAATTTTCTGTAACTCTTATTGCATGAGTTCCTACTTATTTATGCAAAACACTTGTTTGCTCAGAACCATATCAACATAATATACTCCTCCACAACGGAACAAAAATTATACAGCATTTACAATCATAGAATTCTTTATGAATTCTCTATGAAAGTATTTTCTTGAAAAATGAGAATACTATCCCTTATCATTTGTCAGAACTGCTGAGAATATCTGAAATATTAGGTAAGCACTCTTTACATAAATTTATATTAAAAAGTATAATTACCAGAAATTCTGCAAAGCACGTTTATCAATGATCACCATGTAGATTGCATTCAGATGTTGAGAATTTCTGATGATCTCGAGTGTAAAGCTAATCACCTAACTGGAAATACTTATGCTTTTCTGAGAAAAAAATTGAGATCTACTTCCTTTAGTATTCCCAGGGCTCCAGTACATTTCCTAAATACTTTCCTTCACCAGATTTCTGAGAACATTTTTTCTGGGGTAACTGGTATACCCCTTTCCCATAGAAAACATATACTGAATTTTGATTCTAGACAGAAAGTCCTCCCTGATCCCAGCCCCCTCCTGTGCCTCACCACTGATACTTCTTAGCTCAAAGAACATTCCACTGCAATGTTTGGAAGCAGTAATTTTGATCTGAACTCTTTACAATTATTATATTATTACCAAGATGGGAGATCAATAGACATCCCTGATTTTTATTCTAATTCCTTGCTCCATCTCTGAGGACTTAACCAACTTTGGGCCTTATTCCAAGCTTTCTCTCTCCTTGAGCGTCAGCCTCTCCTTAAGCCTTATCACTACTCTGGCCCTAATCTTCTCCTAATCCCTCCTGTCCCTGATTGCATGAAGACATGAACTTCTGCTTTATTCCATGAATCTGTAGATGTGCAATTCTCACGTAGTTTTCCTGTTATGTCTCTACAGCTCCCAGCTGCAGAATATCACCATCTATTAGGAAGAGAAGGCCTCAGTTCAGTTTCCTATTAGTTTCTATCCTCACTTTAGCAGCTCCAAGGCACCTCCATACTCTCTATGCCAAGTTACTTCTGGTGGTGTTTAGGCTACGCTATTTCAAGACCTGCCCCAACCCACCCTCTGGGCCTCCCTCTACACGGCCTGTCACAATTACATGTGCTGTCTTTCCCTAAGAACCATCTATCATCTCTACCTCCACTGTAATAAACAAAGGTTTTAAAGATCCACTTGAAAATCAAAGATAGACATGAAAAGTTCTACAGACCTAATTTTTGTAACACTGATCTGGGAAGGAGAACAAGTGGAAGAAGAAAGGGTAAGCCCTTACTCAGAAAATATTCAGTACAGTTATTGAAGCAATGGGGGGAAATTCCATTTCATTCTATAAATCATCCCATAACTATCACTCATCTCTTTGTTTAAAAAAAAATTATTTATTTATTCATGAGAGACACAGAGAGAGAGCAGCAGAGACATAGGCAGAGGAAGAAGCAGGACTTGACGCCAGGACTCCAGAATCACGCCCTGGGCCGAAGGCAGGTGCTAAACTGCTGAGCCATCCAGGGATCCCCTATTCCTCACTTCCCAAACACTTGGTATATCCCTCTAAGCACTTATTTCATTCTATTTTAAGTGGCCCGTCCAACTGCCCTCAACAAGGTGAACTTCCACTTTATCTTTGTATCCCACCTTCTAGTATAGTGCATGGCATGGAGCCTGGGCCCAGCAAATAAACACTTTCTAGGGAATATTTTCAGTAGTCATCAGTCTGTAGAACTCCTTCAGGTTCTCCTTCACACTCCTAGTAAGTTACTTTTGAAACTTTTAAAGGTGGAATTAGTAATGCCATACAACATGAGATATCTGAGAAGGGGCTTAATTAGGATAATGCAGAAGTTCACCTTGGAACTTTGCATCCTTTCATATCTTGCTGCAGGAAACTCTCTTGGTCCCTATGGCCTCTGTACTTATGTTCCCTCCTATTATTTTTATTCCTTCAACTACAGCAGTCTCTCTTCGATCCTTCTAAGTCCTAAATCCTACTGTGCTCCTTCATGTCAATAATGTTATATCAAGCAGAAAAATAAGATATCAAATTGGTTTCTTTGAAGGGAATCAAGAATGTTGGTAGGCATTCGGAGGCCATATCTTCCTCTTACAGGGTAAGCTTGATGTACTCAGGTGTCTTGATGCTTTTGCTTGGTGGATTTATGGACCTTCTGACTCAGCATGTTAATTCTGGAGAGACTAAGATCTTTTTAGAAAGATGGTGTTCGATAAATTGTTCCAATGGCCAAATAAGGATAGAAGAAGCATCAGCATAAGTAAAATATCTTTGCATTAGGAAAAAAAATAAGATAACTCTGCAGCTGGAAGGGAAAAATGCCCAATACATATTCAAATTTTTACTTTCTTTTATGGAACAACACAGCATTATACAAGTTCTCATAGCAGTGCCACAGCTGGCACCTCCAGCAAAGCCTGGGAGGCTTTTGTTCTTCATATTTCAAAAAGTGGCCCGTGAAAACCTAGCATCAATCTCAAGCAACTGCGATTGGTAAGGACCAAAAAAATGTAGAGCTTTATTGTTTATGAAAGTGCTTTTTTCAAATAAGAAGCCTCATTTCTCAGAGAGGAGTTTGCTTGTTTGGCCGCAGCACAAGAGATTTCTAAGAGAGTTGAACGGGTGGATGTGGATGGAGTCCTCTGTAGGTCAGGATGGTTTCATTGTCCTAAATGAGGACCTGGCCTTCATTTGCTCCTATAGCACTTTCCAACTACCAGTGATGGATTTAATACAGACTGTTCTATGGATGTGGAATTGTTGGATATTCCACTCATCATGGAAGGCCACAGAGCGTGATTTAAAGAGATGTTTCCATGACTGCAAACTTTCTTCTGGAAAAATAGATAAATTGTGATGATTGTGCTTTTTTTTTTCTTTAACCTCAGGAATGGGAAGAACTATGTATAGTGAGAGTATTTTTTACTTAAAAATATATTTATTTAAAAGTATTTTTAATATGTATTAAACAGATGTATTCAACAAAAACTTATTAAAACTAGTCTCATTGTATTCCGGTCACATTAACAATGATCAGGGAGATTGGTACCATGTTAGAGAGACTACAGTGAAAAGAGACTCTCCAATTCCATTGGTGGGAGTGTAAATTAGTACACTCTCCTTCAAGAACAATCCAGAAATGTTTATTATTTATTATCCTCCTTAGTCATGTTCATCTACTTCTAGGAATGTTTCACACGGATATGCTCACATATGTGCAGAAACATAGGCTCAAGTGTCTTTGCTCACTGCAGAGCTACTTGTGGTGGCAAAAACCTGGAAATAATCTAAATGTCCATCAATAGGAGGTCAGCTCAATAGATTACGATACATCTATTTAATGGAACAATTTGCCTCTGTTGACAGGAATGAAGTAAAAATCTATATGTGTTGATATTAAACTAACTCTGAAGTGCACTGTTAAATGGGAAAATCAAGGTGCCGAGTATTGCCCATTGTAAAATAATGTGTAAAAACAATGGATATGTGGTTCATGTGTAAATACACTACGTCCAGGAGGCAGATTAAGAAGCTGATAATAGTCATTGTCGCTGGAAGGTGGACTGGTGGTCGGGCATGGTGGAGACTTAATCTCACTGAACATGTTTCTGTACTGTTAGCTTCTTTGCCCCTGTGTTTGTTTTACATTGGGTTAAAAAAAAAAATCTAGCACACAAAGTTTTCAATTTATATGGAAGAATGAAAAAAAAAGATACCTCTTATCACAAAAATGTGATCCTAGTTTTGTATCCTTAAGCTCAGAAGAGTTGTCTCCAACAAAGAATAAACAGCCTAAGGAATGTTTTGACTGAAAAAAAAAATTGTGTCTTTTTGGAATTCTAGAAAATCAGTAAAGCTTAAGGGTTTAGTGAACTTACACAGGATCTTCTATCTCTTAGCCTTTGGGACTCAGCTTTTCTCCTGTAGGGTAATTCTGAGTAGCATGGATATCGCCTGCACACCTGTACGTTGCTTTGAACCACTACGGGCAAGAAGGTGTATTCACTGAACAGGAAAACGCTCTACTACCTCCAACCCCTCACCTAGAACTATTTAAACTGTGAATGGTCTTAAACATAAGATGCATATTTTGAGAACAATTATGATGTAAGTCTTTGAATCTTTTTCTTTTAGAAAAAGAAAGGAGGATAAATAGCCAGCGGAAGTCATTATAAATTAGCTACTTTGACTTTTTCTACGCATTAGCGTTAACCTGGCTAATGTGGGCCAGAAGTAAGCCAAAAGAAGCATTTCTTGGCTTTTGCCTGTTGGGATTCACTATTACCAGAAAAGGACGTGACCTTGGCCTGAACTTTCTAGGCTATAAAATCAAATTCCCGTTGGAAATTATAAAACACTTAAGGTCGCACATAGATAATATCATAATACTGGATGTGCCGGCAGCTTCCCAGTTTAATCAAAGTTACAACCAGACAGACCTCTGTTTAAGAGTTTCTATTAATCTACCACAGACTTATTGTTAGGTTTTAAGGCCTGGAACAGAGTTCTTCACAGTTTTTTAAATTAAATTACCAGCAAAGTACTCCTTCACCATTACTTGTCAGTCACTGTCTTTGTAAAAATAATTGACTTTATAAATAATTCAGCTCTGTCTATTATTTTCATGAATGAATGCAAGAGCTCCATGAAGCCTATTTGTATTATTTATTTTTTTTAAAAAGCTGAGATGATTGCTTAGATAAGGCATAGAGGAAGAAAAGCTTCCCCATTTGATTAATTTAATGCAAAGATCAAGAACTGAAAAGAAATGATAAAATCTGTTTCTTGTTTTGTTATTTTTGTTTTCAGGCTGTTTCCTTCTCGATAATTAAAAAAAAAACTAAAATATTTAAATCTGCCCTTTCTTTTTTATAGTACAGTCTAAAGATTTTTCCTTCCTTTCCTTTCCTTTCTTTCTTTCTTCCTTTCCTTTCTTTTCTCCTTTCACTCATGAGCAATTCCCAGCCATAACACAATCACCCTCTATTTTAATAATCCCTGATTTAAATTCACTCTTATAATTCTTTACTTCTAATGAAGTCCTATTTGGATACCCAAATTGACACTTGTAAATGTACCTTGTTCTAAGTTCCCATCTAAAGTCCTTTCCAGTAGAACAATAAATCGCAGGCTTTAGGGGCTCCTGGGTGGCTCAGCCCCAGGGTTGATTTCAGCTCAGGTCATGATCTCGGGGTTGTGGGATCAAGCCCCGTGTCTGGCTCCAAGACAGGCATAAAGCCTGCTCTCCCTCCCTCTCTTTCTAACCTTCCTCCCCCTCCCCCTTTCTCTCTCTCTCTCTCTCTCTCTCTCAAAAAAAAAAAAAAAAAGTAGCCTCTAATCATTCCTTGCATAAATTTTCAAATCATTCTGTGCCTCGAGAAGTAGCATATTAGTTTTCTTTCTTTCTTTTTTTGCATATTAGTTTTCTATCACTGTCAGAGTATAATATTGTTTAGTGCTCTTAATATATAAACTTACTGTCTTGTATTATCTCTAGGCCACATAACTGACATGGATTTCTCTGGTAAAATGGAGCACCGTTGTTCTTACCAGGGGGCTATAGAGAGGGAAAGGAATCTGTGTCCTTTCCTTTTCCAACTTCTAGAGGCTCCTGTATTCCCTGGCATGTAGCCCCTTCCTCCATCTTCAAAGCCAACAAAATTGACCTGACTTCTTCTCACATCACATTATTCTAACCTATTACTCTGTCTGCCTCATCCACTTTGAAGGACTTCATGAATACACTTGGGTATCCAATTATCTTGGATCATCCAAGATAATTCTAGCTGAAAAAAATAATCTTACCTTAAATTTACAAGTCCTGGGAAAGAGGATGTGGACGCTTGAGGGAGGGGCATAATTCCACATCCCACATAGGTCGTACCTTGGAGAGCATGTGGGCTTTAACGTCAGGTGGATCTACGATAGCACCCCAGTGTAGCCGCTTACCAGTGAATGAGCTCGGCCAGATAACTTAATCTCTCTGAGTCTTAGTTTTTCACTTACAAAATGAATTTAGTACCTACTTTGGATTACTTGTTGGGAGGACTAGATATAATATGGAATGCCTCAATCACGGTAGACTGTCGATCTCAATTTATAATATGCTATTTTCTTTGACCTTTGCCTTCTCTTCCAGGACACATATTAGCCAAATGATAAACACCTATTGATGAGTGGGTGGTCATATTATCAGATGTAGGGAAAAGTAAGAAGGACATGCAAAAAAGAAATAGAAATCTGTGTATGGAAAGGAAAGGTGCCTTCCCTTCAATAAGGTCAGTGTTGGTGGGAGTGGTGCAAGAGGAGAGTAATCACTATATTAGACTGGGCTCCTCCTGGGAATATAAGCAGGACAGAAGCTCCAGAAAACAAAACAAATGTTCTCTCTTATTGGCCCAGTTAAATAAAACATGGCCCATCTGACTCCATCTAGTACCTCCTCAATTAAAAACACTTAGAAGACCTTACTAACTTCTATGTAGGAGACGTGCACAGCTACTCACCAACATATATTTTCTCAAAAAAAAAAAAAGTCTTGGACAAAATGCTTAATATGCTTGACAATCACATTGTATTAGATTGTATGCTCTAAAATGGCAGGGCTGGGTATGTGTTATCCAATGCAAATTTCCTGACATCCTGCCCAATGCTCGTCACATAGTACACACTCAGTTAATATCTGTTGGATAAAATGAAAAGAAGCAAGCAAAAAAGGGGGGGGCAGCCCTGGTGGTGCAGCAGTTTAGCACTGCCTGCAGCCCGAGGTTTGATCCTGGGGACCCTGGATCGAGTCCCACATCAGGGCTCCCTGCATGGAGCCTGCTTCTCCCTCTGCCTGTGCCTCTGCCTCTCTCTCTCTGTGTCTCTATGAATAAATAAATAAATAAAATATTAAAGAAAAAAAGAAAGGAAAAGAAGCAAGCATAAAACCTGGATATTTTTCTAGGTTTGCTTGGATTACGTATTTGTGAAACCAGCTGGTATCACTCAGCTGTTCGGTTTTTACCTCTAAATACTTGTACTAGAACCTTGGATCAGAATCCATAAAAAGTTTCATTATCAATAGCAACGATCATTTATCAAACACCTACCATATGCAGAGACGAGAGTCTTACTTTTGCTCTCTAGTCAAACCCTGCGTGTCTGTGTGCCAGGTACTCCTTTCCACAATTCAGAGCTAAGTTGGGAGGTCACACAAGACATTTAATATCTCCAAGGTCATCCACTTCTTTAACGGCAGAAACAGAATTAAGCACAGGCTTTTTACTATCCCAAAGATGATGCTGCTTGACTCAGCTCTGCCACTTCCCAGTAGACAGTCCTTTTTGAGCACTTGTATAGTGTGATGGGTGTGTCCTACGTGCTGGAAATATGAAGTTGAAAACAGAAGTATAGCATTTTCCCTTAAGAATACAACTAATATATTGTGATGACAACTATATTAGCAGTATCAACGACGTATTTGGGGGAGCAGAGACGTGACCGTAATCATTTAGCATTCGGGGAATTAGGAATATTTCCCCTTCCTGTTCTTTACATGTGCCATTTCCTGTTCCCAGAAACCGTTCCTCGTCTTGCTGCCTCTGCTTTGAGATCTCAATATAAATATTGGCCATCCCAGCCGATTTGTGACATTGAAAACTAGCTTCAATAATCCCGCTCAATATTCCCGAAGAACTATACTTTCCCAGTAATTATTGTTCAAAATTATCGGGAACGCACCACATCCAAGTCTGCGTGCCCAATACGGATGGTGTTATCGGGTCATCACGACCGCAGGAGGGCTGGGAAAACGGCAGCTCATGGGGAGTTAATTTTTTTCTCATGGTCACACAATCAATATGGAACGGAGCCGGTCTGTGAACCTCGACACTTCGTCTAGGTTAGCACATGTGATGCCCCACGGACCACACGGGTATCGCCGGCTGAACCGCATATCCGCTCTTCTAGGACAAAGCACAAAGGCTGTGCGGGCAACAGTCTGGTTTATCTCGCTCACTGCTGCGCCCCAACGCCTGTACTTGTGCGAGGGCAAAGAGCGGGAGCAAGTAAACCGGGTCTTGAAGGGTGAGAAGAGCTCGCCAGGGTTTGGGGTGGAAAGGACCTTCGGTACCACTTGGTGGGCTGACCGGGGTTAGGGTGACTTGCTGCGGATAATCCTGGTTTCTCTGCCCTAAAACAAAAATCAAAGGAGGATGAACTGACTGAAAGGTGAGGAACGATAATATGAGTTCAAAAGCCCAAGAAGAAGTAAGTCTCAGGTGGAAAACAGCATCCAGGAATACGCAAAGCCCAGGTCGGGTAAAAAGGGCAATGTTTAGGGGGCGAAGGAGAGCTCGGCGACACAGTGTCGGGAATCTGTTGTGGCCTACAGCCCTCCCCAGCCCTGTCCTCACACTTGGCCCCTGGGCTCTGCTGGGGTTTGGCGGGGACCGGAGGGCGATTCGTAGCTCCCCTCGGTTCTTGTCAAGAGGGCCCCAGGCCAACGTGTGGGAGCAACGGTAAGTCACACAGCCCAGTTCACGAGGGAAAGCACCAGGAAAACCTTCAAGAAACTACCTTTTCAGGTCTTTAGTGCATCGCGCGCTTAGAGGAAGAACTTCCTTGGAATTCTCAAATGCCTTGCAGATGCAGGGGGACCGTAACTCCTGCAGATGAGCTCTGGTCCCTGCGCTGGCTTTTTGGCACCGCGTGGGAGAGGCGACCTGTGCACCGAAGGGTGCGCCCAGAGATGAACTCGGCTGCTTCATTCAAAGGCATCTTCAGAGAGGAAAGGGGGGGTGGACCCGAGTGAGCGCGCGCACCCCTTTCCACCACCTAAAGGCTCTTGTACAAAGCCGTGTGCCGCACAACCGCACGTGACAGTAGGAATTCAGGTAGCAGGGGACTGAAGGATAGAATTAATGAACGATATTTCGGAATTAATAGCCTGTATCAACACCGAGGTCTCAAAGAAGACACATTTTCCTCCCTGGAGTTTTTTAAAGGCATTTGAAGAAACCGAGCAATCTGGGGAGCACGACCAAACCCCTTGTCCTCTTGTAGATGTAGGGGTGACGCCGGAGCACTGAGCAACAGGCCTGATTAAAGCCCGGGGGGAGCTTGTGCATCACCAGAATTTATAAACTGGCTTGGAAAGGAAGGAATAGAACATCAGTATGTCGCCGCTTGTCACCAGTTTTTCTCCCCTTGCAAAGACACGACTCATCCCTTCTCCTATAACGGGTGTGGACTCCTGAGTTAGAAGGAAGACTGGGATCTTCGAAGTCCCGACAGGTGAGTAGTGGGAGGCGGGCAGGGTGGTGTCCCCCGGGGCAGTGGTGCTCAAGGGGCTGAACAAACACGGGCTTTGGAGAAACGGTAGCCGAGGCCCGGAAAAGATGGTGCGTGGCCCTCAGAGGAGCAAGCTGGCAACGTCCACATCAGGAATCAGTCGGTGGGTTAGCTTAGGAAAGGGAAGTTAAGAGAAGGTTAAGTGGCTCACGCAAGACTAAGTGGTAAGGCCTGGGACGGGATTCACTGGAACACGGTTCCCGCTTTCCAGAGGCCTAGTCTACTGTCATTCAAAATAATAATAATCATCATCATAGTGTAAAACAGTCACCCCAGCAAGACAGACATCGTAATAGTGAACTGACTACAGGAACTGGTGGGGGGGATCCCTGGGTGGCTCAGCGGTTTAGCGCCTGCCTTTGGCCCAAGGCGCGATCCTCGAGGCCCGGGATCAAGTCCCACGTCGGGCTTCCTGCATGGAGCCTGCTTCTCCCTCTGCCTGTGTCTCTGCCTCTCTCTCTGTATGTCTCTCATGAATAAATAAATAAAATCTTAAAAAAAAAAAAAAAGAGTGTTGGGTCTGTCCAGGCACCAAGTCATGGAGGTGGATGTGGGTCCCCCCGGGAGGCAAAGGGAAGAGGGGTGTCCCGGGTATAAGCTGGGCAAACACACCCGGGGAAGGGGCAAAGTGACATGATGAGGGCACAGCAGGGATTTTCACGGAGCCTGTTTGGGGACGCGGGGCTGCAGAGGGGCCTGGAGAGCCAGAGGCTGGGCGCGCTGGTGGGAAGGCTTGCAATGAGACCAGGAGCTTCAAGGTGGCAGGGGTAGGGGAGCAGGGGCAGGGGGGCTGGGGAAAGGGGGTGGGGGCAGGGGGGTGGGGGACAGGAGGACCGGGGCAGGAGGACGGGGACAGGGGTCTGGGGCAGGGGGCCGGGGACAGGGGAGTAGGGGGGCCCGGGGAGCATGGGGGCGGGGGGTGCTGGGGCCAGGGCAGGGTCCAGGGTGCAGGAGGGCAGGCAGGGCAGGCACAGGCTCTCCCGCCAGCGGTTCTGGGGAGCACCCCCTCCACTGAGGCCTGCCCCGCGAGGGAAGCAGAAGCACCCACAGGCTGTGGCCCCGGCTCCAGGGGGAGAGGACTCAGCGGGGGAGCATCTGCCTCGGCCCAGGCTGTGACATCGGGTTCCCACAGGGCGCCTGCCTCCCCCTCGGCCTGGGGCTCTGCCTCTCTCTGTGTCTCAGGAATAAATAAATAACATCTTTAACAAACAAAAGTCCTTTGCAGCTGGACTCCATTTCCAGACCCCGTATTCTGGCTCTGGGGTGCCCCCTAAGCCCCCCACCTGCTGTGTCCCTGCTCCGTCACCTGTCAAAGGCAAACAAACACCGAGTCTGAAGCTGTGTCGGGTGAAGGCACAACAGTCGGAGCAGCCGGGTACCCAGCAGGTGTGCGGGGACGCTAACCAGTTAGGGCCGCAGATGAGCTGGCCTCCCAAGCTCTCTGAGGACGGTCACCGGGTCCTACTACTAGAGTTGGGGACGACCGTGCAAGTGGGGCTGCCTTCTCCACCCGAGGCAAGAATCGGCTCCTGTGGTGCGAGCAGCAGCCCCCTCTTACGTCTCCTGGAAGTCAGCTGTCAGCCGAGGGTGGGATGGGGGCTACAGACGCCACCAAGAGTCCCTAGAATCACGGGGACTCTCATCTTGGTGGTGACGGTCCTGTATGTCTCGTGTCTCTGTGTCTTACTTGTTTTGACCGCATCCTCCCAGGCCCAGAACCGGGGACTGGAAAGAAAGCGGCTCTAACTGGAGGATGTTTTGCTTTAGGACTTTGTGTAAGACCCTGGAGAAGGACCCCCGTCAGGGCAGTCAGTGCGGGCCGCTCACCCGGAGCGAAGAGTGAAGGCGGCGCGACACTGTCAGTGCATGACCACGGTCGCTGGACACTGGGCGCCAAGCCCCCAGCCGACGGCTAATTCTCTACCTGTTGAGATCCTACACTTCCTTGGTCACTCCGTTTAGGAAGCTTCCCATCCTCTCCTCCGTGGCTTCCCATCCTCTCCTCCGTGACTTCCCATCCTCTCCTCCGTGGCTCCCCATCCTCTCCTCCGTGGCTCCCCATCCTCTCCTCCGTGGCTCCCCATCCTCTCCTCCGTGGCTTCCCATCCTCTCCTCCGTGGCCAATATTCCTCCCTCTGTGCCTAGCACAGCGCCGGGCGCTCTGCCTCCCCTGTGTGCCTCCTACTAGAAGTCGTGCTGCACGTGACCCCCCCCCCCCGGGTTGCTTAGCTCCCGTCTACCCCACTCCCAACTTTTAGGGACTCCGCACAGGGAGCGTCCTCAGACGTCCCGCCATGTGAATCTACAAGGCACACGTTGCAGGCAATGGTGCTACCAGGAGCCAGACGCTATGGCCAGGAGCAGGGTCTCCATTCAGTGTTCATCCAGGAGCATCCACGAGGCACCTACCCGGTACCCGGTCTTGGGGAGGATGAAAGTCGAGTACTCCTGGTGCTCGGGGGATGTGCGCCCCAACGGAGGGACACCAGGCTGCTCCAGGACATCGAGCTGGGGGCACAGGGGCCATAAAGGCATATGGAAGAAGCGCGTGCCCTGGATGGAGGCGTTCCGTAGGGGGAGCCGTGTTCTGGCCCCAGTGTTGCTTCCTCATCTTACAATGAGGGGTTGGAATAAATCCACGGATGCTCTTGGGTCGTGAGCGTATCCGTCCTATGGATGCGAGATCCACCGACTTAGCTGACCTGCACAGTCGCTTCCTTGTCTTCTTGAGCAAATAGTAGAAGTGTTGGCAACACGAGCCCCGTTTCCCCTCTCAGAGCCGACCGCGGGCCGAGATAGGAACACCCCTTGGGTCTGCACCTGCCCCCAGACACCCACATCCTTTTACTTGCTGTTATGCGGGAACTAAGTAGCAGGTGCCATTTTCCATGGGATGGCAGGTCGCCTCCTTGGGGCACTTTAGGATGAGCTGAGGTCTAAGGCCGCGCTCGATGTGAGTGGTCTGGCTCAGCTGCAGCCCCTGAGTGACGTCGGGGCTGGATTGGGATCGGCCACGACCGAGCTCTAGCTCCTGCCCTCGAGGGAGGAACTAAGCGGAGAACAAGTATAACAAACCACCGAAACCGCGTGTGCCAAGTGCCAACCGGAGGGGGACGTGACACGAGGGAGCCAGCACGGTCTCCGGGAGCCCAGGGGCACAGCAGCACGTGGCCAGGCGGTGGCCGGCCACGGGCCCACAGTCGGTGGTTGCTGACCAACCTGCTGACCAGCGTGGAAGGGGCTGATTTGTAAGAGAAGGAAGCTGCACGTGCAGACACAGGGAGCGGAGTGACAAAGCGTCCCCTCCCGGGAGCCCAAATGACTTGCACACAGAATTCACACTGGGGAGAAACGAGATACAAGGCTGCGGAGGCAGGGAGAAAACCCAATAACGTGGGATCCGGTGCGTCACGCTGTGGTCTAACGTATTCCGGAGATAATAGGTTACCACGGTAGGGGGTTAAGTAGGGAGCACAGGGGAGACCTCTCTGGGATGAGGCGTACTCAGCTGGGATGACCCTCGAAATCATCCCCTGCCCTGTCCCTGGCAAAATGCATCATGTGCTCTTGCCCCATCTTTTGTTCCAATATGTGGAAACCTGGGCTCCTGCACCGCTCACCGGGGTGAGGACTGTAGATATTGGCTCGCCCGGACCCACGCCTGAAGCTGACAACTCAACGACCTTTCCCTGAACCACCGGGGCCGTATAGAGGCAGGGGGCACGACTGAGCGAGATTCAGGCCACTATTAGGCAGGGGAAGAGGATACTGAGAGGCAGCCATCAAGGTTCACCTGTGACGGTGATGCTTTGAGTAAAAGAAGTGTCATGAATAAATCAAGGAGAGGCCCGACCGAGACATGTTACAGAGATGGGAAGATCAAGACGTGGTCATGGATGCAATGTGGGCGGGGGCAGAAAGAAAGGATTTGAGGAAGCATTTTTCAGCTTCCTGACCCGGATAACCGGGATCCCTGGAGGACAAGCATACTCTGACGTAAAAAATAGAGTTAACTTCTGAGCCTGTTAGGTCGGCCCTGACTCTTAATTCTTTAAGTAATGGATAGGAAGAGTCCGAGTCACAAGGGGGTAGGACTAAAACCAAAGACTGGGAGCATGATGGGATCACAGCTGGGATCCACCGAGGACAGGGTTGGGTGAGAAAAGCGACTTCTAGACAATGTTACAAGAAGCTTGGCCTTAGGAGACATGATGCCTGCAAGAGGGCAACTCTCACCTCAGAGACTAGAGAGATCCTACTTGTCTTCACCCTCAAAACCCAGGGATTCCAGTCGAGCAACTGAGAGAGTGGACGAGCAGCTTTATCACGTCCTCTCGGTGCTCCCTTGAGTGAGCTAAACTGCTTTATGGCTGCAACTGGTGCCTGCCCCCTGGGAGTGCACGATGCTGCACTGGTGTTCCGTATCCTCGGGAGAGGGATCGTGCCTAAAACATGCCCTTATCATCCAGGGAACCAGCGCGTTCCGAGGGTGCACAGATGTCAGGGGGCTGCCTGAAATTTGTCTCATGCTTGATAGGTGGCTCGTCTTGTCAGGATATTAAATATTACAGAGGTAGCTCATCACCGCAGATTAATGAAGTCACCAGAATCATTTAGAAAGCAATTGAGTGACTAATTTTAATTAGAAGTTTGATTGCTGCTATTGAAATGAAACAAGAGAAACGCATACCCCTCCCCCGCCCGAGGGTTTTTTCCCATTGGAACGACAATTACTATGTCAATCTTTAGTTCATTAGTGGAACTTTTCTAAGATTAAACATTAGATGGTTTCCAAAGAATAGAGATTCTTAAGCAGGGAATTCAGGGATCTAATCAGGAAAATTTCTGGAATCAAAAGACTGGATAGAAAATGTCATTTTTCTGAATGTAAGGTAGTATGATGAAAGAAAAAAGTAGGTGGTATTAATTTTTCTGGGAAATAATATAAGATATTTTTTAAAACAAAATAGGATTATAAGTGTGCTGCCAACAGGTTGGGATGTTTTCTCCAGATTGGCAAGGAGACAAATGAGTGTCCCTGAAAAGAAAGAGATCCATTTAAAAAGAAATAAGGATGAAATCTGAGAATATAAATCACAAAGAAATTTTGTAACTAGATATAAGATGTTGATTAGAGACCAGAAAGCATCATTTGTCAACGTTTATCTTCATATGGAAAGAGAGTACGAGATAAATATAGAGAGAAGGAGGGGGGAGCATGGCAAGAGGCAGAACAGGGACTGAGATTATATGCAAAATACTGATTTTGCTCAACAAATTCAAATATTCTGGAATAATGACCATTCTCTGGACTCCACGTGGCCTATACCATCCAACTCCAACTATTTCCTTTTGCTCTGAGTTCATATTTGTAAACAATTTTACTTCTAATTCAGCTTCCCGGGCACCCTAGGACTTGGTGAGGATGGAGAAGGGAAGAGACACTATTGAGAGACTAACAAAACCAAAATACTGTTTTAAGTTTTTGTATATATTGTCATGTTTAAAGGCACCTCGGATAATGGTGATTTTTGTCACTAGAATGTGTTCTCCATTTTATATTAATAAAAAAACTTAAAAAAAAACTTATGTGTTTAAATATGTGATTCTTTGAGTTAGTTCAGAGTGAATCAATCCCAATGAGTGAACTTGTAAAATCAAAGTTAACGATAAGACATCAATCCTAAGGAGATATCAAAAAGTTCTCAGGGTCCATTGCCTGTTGCAACTATGGCAATTTTGCAAGTATAACTTTATTGCCTCATTGCCGCAAAACGAATCATATATAGAAATGTGTCATTATTGGGAAATTTCTCAAATACTAACTGGAATTCCCTGCTAGTATCTAAATGCTTTTTTGCAAAGAAGACAAATGGTTGACCAAATTCCCTTATATAATGGAAGGCAGTAGTATGTGTGGCAAACACTATTAGTGCTAGTTGACCACCAAATTATCCATTTCCTCTCTGTTAGAGAGAATCATCTGTAGGGAGCATCAAGGTTCCCAGTTTACAAAAAAAAGAGAAAAAAAAAGAAAAGAAGAAGAAAGAAAGAAAGAAAGAAAGAAAGAAAGAAAGAAAAAGAAAGAAAGAAAAAGAAAAAGAAAAGAAAAGAAAAAGAAAAAGAAAAAGAAAAAGAAAAGAAAAAGAAAAAGAAAAAGAAAAAGAAAAAAGAAAATTCCTGGTCTTCCTTATACCTAAGCCTGTCCATGTTACACAATCTTTCTGATCAAAAGAGGGGAATTACTGTAAATTTTCTAGAGAGTTTTATAATGTTTTTAGACTTTTTATGCCTCTAGTCTTTTAGTCACAAGATTTTTAAGGAAGGTATCTGCCCTGGGCTCTTCAGTACGATCACCACCTGCACAGGCTCACAATTTACTCTCTCCGCAGCTCTTGTAAATCAAAGTGGGATGATCAGGTCAGGACCAGTGCATTGCACAATTTCCGTGGACACTGTAATCTATCCAAACAGTGTATTCCTTATCTCTAGAACAGGTTATAACCGAATTTCACAGAACCAAACTGTTGTAATAATGCACAAACGTCTGCAAAATTTCAATAGTTTTTTTTTTTGGATAACTAATCAAACTAAGGTTTACTTTAAGGGGGTGGGGGAGACGTTGAATTTTCATAGTAGCCTCTTTGTCATTATTCTTAAATCCCTCATCCACGACTTCTAATTCGAATGTTTTTCTTGAGATAGAAGTCTCTTATTTCAAATGGTTTGGATGTTTCTATACTTCCAAGAGGGATTTATCCTTTATAAATGGCACCAGGAACAGGTTTTGAAAGCTGAGTTGGAGAGAATGTAAAGAAGATGTGAATCTGATGGTGGGTGTTGCATCCACCCCGAGCTGTGGATGGGCACAGACTGACGTACATCTCATGAGACTTGGCATTAGCACACACTGTCTCTTCCACAGTCCTCCTCATCACCATTGAAGAGGTCACAAATCTTGAAGTAAGTCCTAGTTTTCTCTCTCACACATTCTACGACCCGCCCAACCATGAATTACATCATCTCCAACTACCATTTCAATCTCCATGTGAGATTTCTGGATGTAGTTGTGCTTCCTGACCTCAAACACACGCCAACACCAGGGTTTACAGGACCATCAGGGTTAGATAGCTGTGGTCTTGCCTCTCTGCTTTTACTCACTGCACCAAACATTCTCTTGTAATAGCTTAATACGGTATCAAAAACACTGGGTTTGAAAGATGGATTGAAGTCAGATGGTATAAGAATTATTCCCGGCTGGGCAGCCCCGGTGGCCCAGAGGTTTAGCGCCGCCGTTGGCCCAGGGCGTGATCCTGGAGACTGCATGGAGCCTGCTTCTCCCTCTGCCTGTGTCTCTGCTTCTCTCTCTGTATATCTCATGAATAAATAAATAAAATCTTTAAAAAAAAAATTAAAAAATATTAAAGAATTATTCCAGGCTATCTATGGACGTAGAAATATCTCTGATTCATTTTATAAATCCGGCCTAGTGTTGATACAAGTAGAATCTCAAA
This sequence comes from Vulpes lagopus, assembly GCF_018345385.1. Lineage (NCBI taxonomy): Eukaryota > Metazoa > Chordata > Mammalia > Carnivora > Canidae > Vulpes > Vulpes lagopus. The sequence continues at coordinate 165,564,505 of NC_054826.1, forward strand.
GGTCCTGAATCAATGTCTACAGGTCCAGGGTAAACCCTAATGTATGAGAATGGCACCTGTGTCTCCTGACAGCCTCCCTCCCCACCCTCACACTCTCAAAGATTATTTCCTTTGGGAAGTGATGTGAAAACCTCTGGGAAGTTTTCCAGCTTTTCTGATAAAGGCACCCTCCCTTCCTCTTTCTTCTCCCTCTTCCTGGAGCATAAATATAAGGCAACTCACTCTAAAATTATATAGTCTTATATATTATTTATGGATATATTATTCGATTACTTGAATTTTATTTTGCCATATCAATAAAACCTGAGGCTAATGTTACTGATGTGTAGATACGTACACATCAAGATTTAGGGAGTCGTACCCCCTGAGGAACTGACTAGGTTAGAGAACTATCAATCCCTTCATTGCTAAATTAGCTTTTCTGCATTATTTACTGGATTCTATCATCCATAATAATTCAGTATCTTTATCCAATCAATGTTTGGAGTAAGGGAAATAAATTTAGTCACCATGATCTGCTTTTGATAAACATAAAATACCTAATGGGAAACGATTTCTCCTGGATTCAGAAATCTTCATGTCTTTAAATTCCAAAACCCTTCCAAGTCTGTTGTGCTAAATTTCTCAAGCTAAACAAAGCCAGAGTTGGTAATAGAGATGCAACACAGAAAATTTTGTTTTGGAAGGTCAGGGTGAAAATACATTCAGCATCAAGTATACCACACTTGGTGGCTTTTGAAGAAAAATATACTTTAGGTCATTGAACCTATTGCTACAGATTTAATATATTCAATTATTTAGAGTTTCTGCACTTAGAAAGCAACTTCATGGTCAGAATGAGAGTAAATAGACAAATGTTAAACCCTTCCCATCCCTGTAATCCCATGTCTACAAATTCTCAAATAGACTTAAATGATCATTTAAAGGGCATTGCCTAACTTCCATCATGGTGGATGATATTAGGCAGTAAAGAGTTTGATGGCTGAAAGGTGTGCATCCTCCTTTATCTGTTGACCCCATGTTGCTTAGTCCTAAAAAGGAAATCCCAACTCCAGTAATATCAGATGTCAGTACTCATTAGCGTTAAGGTGTCAGAGAAGTATCTGCTCAAAGCAGTTCAGTACCTGACCAGCTAGAAGATTTGTAGAGAGAATTATTTCTTGCACGAATCATAAAGTCACATAACTTAGGGCAGTGGAGATGGACAGAAACTTCAGAAACATCTAATTCAAACATCTCCTTCAATAGATATAGAGGCATGATGTGTCTTGCCTAAATTTACATGGCAATTTAGAGGACAATTTGGGCTTACAACTCTTACCTGTTGAATGATTCCAAACGCAGTGCTCAGTTTCCTCTCTTATTGCTTGCTTTTAACATTTTAACTATTTTTAATTGACATATGGTTGACGTATACCGTTGTATGAATTTTAGTTTTGCAACATAATGATTTGATGTCGGTATATGTTATGAAATTATCACAACAGTTGATTTAACACACATCACCATAAATAGCTATAATTATTTTTCTTCTGATGAGAACTTTTAAGATCTACTCTCTCAGCAACTTTCAAAAATACAATATTGTTAACTATGGTCACCACGTAACATACATGATATCCCCACGACTTATTTATCTAATAAACATAAGTCTATTTTAACCCCCTTAACCCATTTTGTTCACTCTTGCAACCCTCGCTTTTGATAGCTTGTTCTCTGTATCTGTGAGTTCTTTTGTGTTTTTTTTAAATTTTTGATTCCACATATGAGATCATACAGCATTTGTCTCTCTCTCCCTGACTTATTTCACTTAACATAATGTCATCAAAGTCTACCCGTGTTGTTGCAAATGGCCAGATTACCTGTATTATGTCTGAAAAATATCCGTGTGTGTGTGTGTGTGTGTGTGTGCATCACACTGTATCCATTCACCCATCAGTGGACTCTTAGGTGGTTTCCTTTCCTTGCCATTATAGATAACGCTGCAATGAACATAGGGAACAAGTATCTTTTTGAGATAGTGATTTCATTTTCTCCAGATAAACACCGCAAAGTGGCATTGCAGTTTTCGATCTTTTATTACAAAAGCAGAGACCTCAGAAGGGAGCCACCACGAGTTCAGAAAGCTCCCCCCAGAGAGCCACCGAGAGCATAGAAATACATCATGAAGGCATGCTGGGGTCACATTGGATAAGAAGTCCCAAAGCTTGAAAGAAAAATATAATTAAACCCTAAAAATTTAATGGAAACCTGAGGTAACTAAATCATTTATTCTTATTCCATTAAAAAAAATTGACCTTGAATGCTATTTTCAAATAAAGTTTTTAAAAACATAAAAAGAAGCCAGTGACTATTTTCATTTTATAGAACTAAAGAGTCTATCACTTAATTGAAAAACACTTTTATTATAAAATAACCTTGAAAAAACACTTAATGTTATGCTTATTTTTAACTGGGCTTTTTGCACTGCGTTTCCATAATCACGAACAGCTTCCTTTACTTTTCCTAAAACTACCTAGTTTTAGACAATTGCATGTAATAACCCTCTATTTTACAATGGAGAATTATTGATAGAAAATACCGTTGAATTAGACAAATGCTACCTTTTACAAATTTTTAGCACATATTTGTCTTTTAGAAAATCACCTAAAAACAAATATGTATACTTTTTGCAGAGAATTATACTGGAATGATTACCACCATCTAAAAACTGTTTAAAACTAGAAAAGAATTGAAGACATCATCAGGCCCAGCCTCCCTAACTTCAGTAAGTCAAGGATTAGCAGCACTAACTTATACTAACCAGTTTATTTGCTTCTCTTTACGTAGGATCTAAGCCTGTGGTACTGTCAGTGCTTTTTCTTCGAGGACTCAACAGAGAAACTTCCTTTCGGTCTCAGTATCAGAAATACTTGTATTTCTTTCTAGCAACTCATCTGTTTGGAGGCCATAATACTATTTTCCCTTGTTTCCTGATTTGGACTTTTGTAAGAAGTTCCACACATAGCTTTCATTTACACACTCCGTCCGTCACCTCTTGAGGTCCCACTATACATTAAGGGCTCTCTTAAGCATCACAGACTCACACAGAAGCAAGGGCTGTGCCCTTCTGGTCTCAAAACCTAATGAAGACAAACCAGCAAATAACAGAAAATCCCTTTGCTTCGTAAGCGATTGCTGTGGGAACCCTCGGGAAAAGCATCTAATTAAGTCACAGGCACTAGGGAAAGCTTTTCAGGGAACGCACACCTACACTGAACTCTGAAGGGTGAGAGAAGCTCGTCGTTTGAATTCTGAGGATAAGTACGGAAGTAAGGAGAATAGAACTTTTTACCAGAAAGAGAAGGTGGAAAGCCCCAAGTCCCAGAGGAGAGCAACAGCATGGAATGTTGCTGGAGGAGAAAATGTGGGGAGTGGGGCGATAGCTAGGTGATGAGGTGGAGAGGGATGGAGACACCAGTTCTTACAGGGCTTCACGCGTCTAAGGATGTTGGATTATGCTACAGGGAGGTGAACAACTGAAAACGGGGAAATGACACTATTTGCATTTTTGGAAGATCATTCCGGTTTGGAGATTCGATTGGGTAGGAGAAGGGAGATTAAACTCAAAATGCTGGGAATAAGTTAGGAGATTATATCAGTCTTCAAGCCAAAGATGAAATCTTAACAGTAGTATGACAGACAATAGGGGAGAGAGATTAAAGAGGTGGAGTGGAATTTATAATGATTTAGTGAGTAATTGGATTAGAATTGTACATATGAATATGATAGTCTATCATCCTACGAATGGAAAAGCACGTCTGGCCTTATATTTTCCTTTCTGTTTGTATAATTTACCTTCTATTACAAAAGAATTGAACGAAGGCTTGCCCGTTTATCTGGAGCATCTAGGTGTCTGTACAAAGTCATTTTGGTTATTTTCAAAAGATCCATTGACCCAAATAAAATGCCCGTACACTTATGTCTGAAATTCTACAATTAGAGTGTCATCCCTTTTGTTTAAACTAGGCACGTTGCTTATAAAATACCTTATAAATCATTAACACCTCCAAGTAGATGAGTTTATTATCCATTTTCCTGAGGAAGTATATCACCATCAAGGAGACGCTAAGTTCACAGAGAGCGGACTCTCCCACCCAGTCTCCTTTCTCCTGTTCTTGCCCTATTTCATACGGTGCATGAACAGCAAATACGGGCATCACGTTAAAACACAGATAAGATAATAGTATTCCTCTTCTCAAAACACTTAGATGGCCTCGCATTTCACTCTGACTAAAGGTCAATGTCCTCCAAGGTCCTATAGATTTGGTTCCTTCCCTTGGTCTGCTCCACCCCATTACTTGCTTACAACCTGGCTTTCTTGTTGTTCCATAAAGACCCCAGATATATTCCTGCACCAGGACGTTTCTTTCTTTTTCTTTTCTTTTCTTTTCTTTTCTTTTCTTTTCTTTTCTTTTCTTTCTTTTCTTTCTTTTCTTTTTTTTTTTTCTTTTCTTTTCTTTTCTTTTCTTTTCTTTTTTCTTTTCTTTTCTTTTCTTTTCTTTTCTCTTTTCTTTTCTTTTCTTTTCTTTCTTTTTTTCTTTTCTTTCTTTTCTTTCTTTCAGGTTGTATTTATTTATTCACGAAAGACACAGATAGAGAGGCAGAGACACAAGCAGAGGGAGAAGCAGGCCCCATGCAGGGAGCCCGATGTGGGACTGGATCCCAGGACCCAGGATCACACCTTGAGCTGAAGGCAGTTGCTCAACCACTGAGCCATCCAGGGATCCCCACATTAGTTCTTTCTGTTTCCTCTGTTGCAATGATCAGCCAATTGCTTGCTCCTTCATTTTATTAGGGTCTTAACCTATATTTCCTTTTTTCATTGAAGCCTTCTCCGATCATCTTATTTAAAATCTGACCCTTTCCCCATACTTCCTACTTATTTTTCTTCATGATACTTACCACCATCTAACATACTATCCTTGCTACTCACATTTGTTTTGCATTGTCTGATCCATCATTGAAATGTAATCTTGCTGCACCCCCAGATGTATACCACTGCCTGGCCCATAATAAAGGTCAACAAGTACATGTTGAGTTTGATTTCACGTCATCAGAGGCCAGCCCTGTGGGTCAGGACATATTTGCAGACAGAGAAATGGAGTATCACCAAGTATACCAGTAATAGAGTTGGGATAAGGACACAGTCCATTCTTGGTCCATGACTTTTACCATCACATTAGTTCTACTGTCATATCGTCATTCTTTCCTCCATGGTCCTCATACTTCAAATAAAATTCTGATTGGAACAGTTCACTTGGAGGATCCAAGACACGTTTCTTTCCATCTCCATATGTAGACAGATTTCCAAAACATTGTTCCCCAAACACTATCTTTTTTTATGACAACTTTGGCTCAGATTTTCTATGCTGGCCACACCAGTCATGCTCAGCTGACTTCCCAAGAGCTGAGAAGAGTCTTGTGAAGGGACTAACCTGGGAGGGAATCTGCCAATTCCATTCTGCCTCTGATCCCAGGAACGATTCCTATGACTGCCAAGCCTTTGAGTTAGGATGGTTCCCTTGGGACACCTGGGTGGCTCAGTGGTTGAGCGTCTGCCCTTAGCTCAGGGTGTGACCCCGGGGTCCTGGGATCAAGTCCCACATCGGGCTCCCTGCATGGAGCCTGCTTCCCCTTCTGCCTATGTCTCTGGCTCTCGGAGTCATGAATAAGTTAAATCTTCAAAAAAAGGAAAAGTTCCCTCTATTTGGCCTCTTTTGCCATCTCTGATCATGGAGAATAGTCCCTGACAATGAACACTACTGATCTGAAAATTAAAATCTGGACATCTCACTATACCTATATTCCAGTTTTGATCCTGAGACCATGAGGTCACGTTAGCCCACCCTTCACATTCCTTTCCCCTCATCACTAGCTCCATCAACTTCATCTCTCTGCCCAAATGCCTCTTAATGGGGAAACTTAACTAATTACCCCATGGAAGGACCCTTCTCCCCCACCACTGTTACTTTAAAAACCTCTCTGGTTTTTTTGGTAGCACTTTCTGTTATTTGAAGTGTACACACACACGTCTACACATATATACAATATATTTTTGTTTACTTGCTTGTCAATTGCTTCACTACTAAAATGTGTTTTCTACAAAGGCCAAAGTACCTAGAGTATTATGTGATATAATTCTCATCCCCCTCCAGACTCTGTCCACCTTATGGAAAATATTCTTATTGATCTTTGGGTTTCCTTCAACTTCCTCTTATCCTTAGAATCTATGGAAGGAGATGACTTAATAATTTTTTAGTATATAACATATACTAACTGTTGCAGTAGACAATTTCATACCTAAATTCACTGAAAATTCCTAGCTACCTCATAGTTTATTATCAATAAAAATATTGATTTTTTTTTTAAATCTCACAGATGTGATGTGAATTAAAAGAAGAGTCTTGTCCAAAACAGTGGTAAAGCCAATTTTTATATTCAGATCTTGATTCTAAGATAATGGTTGTACTGATGACGATGATGAGATTATGGTCACGATATAAACATTTCTTGAGTATTTTACATGTCGGACTCTACTAGACTCTTTACCGACACAATTTCCTTTAATATTAATAATAACAGTAACACCTTAGGCTTAAAAAATGCTAATTCTAAACAGTCTATATTATTGTTAACTAATCCTCATAAAATCCCTATGAGTCTGTGGCAGAAACTGTTAGCTGATCACAAAAAATCATTTCCGTCCTTGACACTTACCGAAACTAAATTCCCGCCGCCCTAGCTCCTAAATGAGGCCGTGTAATTGAGTTGTAATCAGTGAACCGTGGGTGGAGGTGGAGCACCTCCAGGCTTAGCCGAGAAGAATCACCTCTGTGATCCTTTCATTTTCTGGTTAGTGGAATAGACACAACTCCCAAGGCAAGCTTGGAAGCCATGTATGGAAGATGCCAAAGCTGCCATCAGCTTGAGCCTGTTGAATGACTGTGTAAACCAGAGACCCAATCTGCCCCCGCATCTCTGGCCTTTGTTATCTCCATCTGCATTCGACTTAATTACTAAGACAAGCTGCTGAATTGGGTGGTTTATTTTTTATAGTAGTTAGCTTACTCATTTCTGAGGTCAGTAGTGTTCCTATCCATGTTTCACAGATGATAAAATTGAGGCACTGAGAGTTTAAGTAAGAATTGCAAGTAGTTATTATCATCCTTATTTTATAAATAAGGAAACTGAGTCTCAGTGAAGTGGAATATCTGACTATTCCATGTCAGTCGGTTTTAGTTAACAACACAGAACCCACATAAAGTTGTCCGATAGGGGATATTTAGCGCGCAGAACTATTCCCCAAGGGGTTGGAGGAGCTGAAAGGGCACATAGGAAACAGTGAGGCAGCCCAGAGCTCAAGAATAGCAGGACACCATCGGCAGCCCTCGCACTAATGGGACAAGGAGCAGGTGGTGTTCTCAGAGCCAAAGTACTAGGGTGGGCCCCTGTTAGCCAGAAGCGTGATGCCGCATGAACTATTAAGAAAACAAAACCACTTACTGCCTAAAGCACAGGGAGCCGGAGAGAAGGAATCTGGCTCCTTCTTATTTCCAACGTTCTCCCAATGCCCACCGTGAGCTGATCCCACCCAGAATCCAACTGGTAAAAGAGCATGTGAAGCCCGGTTTGCTGAAGGCAGTGCCCTTGCAATACAGAATAGAGCAGGGGAAGCACAGGGAATTGATCTAAGAGCAAATAGGCAAGTGACCAGAATATCAACCAAGGGCTCACAGCCACTAGGTGCCAAGCCTGCGACTGGACCTTAGAACTGGATACTCCCCAAGACACCTTACACCTGGTCTTTCCAATAGGCTATGCTACCTCTCAAGTGAACGGAGTCCTTTCTTTGTATGCAGTGTATCTTAATGTTTGTTTTCATTTTACCTTTTAAAAATCACTTAGCTAAAAAAAGATAAACAAAAATAAAAATCACTTAGCTCATATGATAAAAAGACTGTGTTTAAAAAGAAAAAAAAAGAGAGAGGAGATACAGAAAAGTGATTGGGTGTCCTTTCTGCACCCTTCCAGATAGTTCCAGGTAAATATTAAACAATGGTATGGATGTCAGAAAATGTCACCATGAGAGCAGTAAGTAACTCAGCCTAATGGTGGCCTTGTTGTTGGACGAACGTGCTTTGGAATATGTGCCAATCACATTTACTGACTGGTAATATTTGAGATAAAATTATTTAAAACCATTGAGCTTCCCTGACTTGTAACACAGGGATGCTCGTGCCAACTACCCATAGCATTCAATCCAGTAGCAGCTATTGCTGGGGGGGTTGGATCATTCAGGAAGCAAAGACAGGCGGAACTGGGGTGCGATGTAATGCAGTTGAGAGCATACCACACACCCTTTCTTGAAGGCATTCGACACATTCAGCTAAAATTCAAAGGATGCAAAAGTCAGGGGTTTTGTGCTAGATGGACTCCCTCAAGTATGCTACAAACACTTGGAATGTTGACAGATTTGAAGAGAAAATTTTTTGTAGATGCTGAAGCTTCAAAAATTCATTTTAGCTCACTCTTGGTGATAGTACTTAGGAATAATTTCATCATTTGTAATGAACTCTCAATAGAAAATGAATTTCAAGTGATTATATTCTAATGGAACAGTACAGAGGTTTATATAAGCACACTGAAGAGGTTATCAAGAACTTGGGTGAATTTAAATTATTTTGATATTTTTTTCACTTTGGACTGGAATGCAATATTAGCTAAAAATTCTCACCTAAATATGCTTCCAGTATTGTGCCATGGTAGGGGTTCTCTGATTCTTGCCTTGCATGATTTGCCATGTGTTAAGTAGGTGCTTTAGGTGATAAATTCCCCAAGATGGAAAGTAGATAATGTGATAATTTATAAGAATAAATTGGCAGATAGGATTTTTCTTAGTTTGACGTTAATATGAATTCAAATTGAATGTAGCTGTTGGAATCCCCAGGAACCACTGAATTCAAGTCTGATTCCAAGAGTACAGAGGCAGCATGAACACCCTCTTCTTTGAGACACTTATAGTCTCACCATCACAATGCATTTTTTGCCTTTAGGCATGCTTTGGACATAAGAAATAACTTTGTTTTCCCCATTCTGCATTATATCTGCTAGTGGGGTGAGTTACATCCACATGCCATTTTTGGCATGCTCCTGTGCCGTCCAAACTACAAATGCCCATTTATCTACCCTGAATGTTGACCCACTATTATCTATCACTCTGACAGCAAGGCTGTTCTAGTTAAAAGAAGATAAAGACACAAGGGAAGAAACAGCAAGAGCAAGAGAGAATTTCATTATACCAAGAGTGGAGCAAATCTGGGCTGTCCATCCAAAGCCTTCAAAGGGCAGGTCCCGAACCAACAGGGACAGCCTCTGCACCTACATTTCTTCACCAAATGGAAAATATTAAGTCTTTTAGAGGCCAGCATTCTCCTACGTTTGGTTTTTCCTTTTATTAAGATGAATGTCTTAGAGCTGGGTCTATGGTTAACGAGGACCACTGATCTCCCAAAGGAAGGTTTAAAGCAATAGTCAGGAGACAGTCAACCTCTTCATAAAGTCACCGTAGCTGGAGTAGCCATTCTATTTCACTCCAAGTTCAGTATCCTAATGGACCCCACTAACCGAGGAGAACAAAAAGGAGACAGTGCTCTAGGGTCCTATGTATCTTTCATTCACACACGCACACGCACGCACACACGCACGCACCAGGCCAGCGCTATACGCCAGCCACAGTCCTGGATACCTGGAATAGATAGGACAGTGAACAGAAGAGGCAAAAATCACTACTCTTGTTGAGTTTGCATTCCAGTAGGAGAAGAAGACAATAAATAAGATAAAATCTGTAATAGTTTGAACGGAGATATTAACTGTGATGGAGAAGTTAAACCAGAAGGTAGATGGAGAGTATTGGAGATGGGGCGCGTATCCACTGTCTGAAATCCCAGCATCACCGTCATGTTGATAAAAGCTATAGGACTAACTGGGAGTCAGTCTTACGATGTGTACAATTTTAAAAAAAAAAATATGGAGTCTCAAAGTGCTTGTCGAAGATGGGCCCTACTCATTTGATTACTAGAAGTTTGGCAGTGGTTCATAAACCCTTGCAGGACAACATACCGGCTCATTTTATGAGAACTCAGAGGACAAGGCCTGGGCGTGCCCGTGACTGGTGAGGTGGCCAGCTCCCGCTCATCTTTCCCAGCCTGGCCTGGCCTGCGACGTGACCCCATCCCCAGCTGGACGGCCCAGTCACACGACCGGGTGCACACGGCGGGAATAGCACGTATGGGGAGCAGCTGTCTTCACCCGGCTGCTTGAGGGCTGCGGGTCGGGGGTCCGGGATCCCCAGGCCCGGGGAGGGCACAGCGCTGCACCGAATGGCTCGCAGCCTACGGCAGCAGGTGCCCCTGACCTTGCTTCACAACACCGGATGCTTATCTCGGGAGTTGTCTGCTGCAACCTGCCATAAATTCCACGGAGCATCTTTTTCCCATCACTGTAGTGCTATAGAACTCTCTAGAGACGCAGCCCAAGCGCCAGGGCTGCCTGCGTGGAAGCCTATACCCATGGCGCAGGGCTCTACTGCTCGGCTCTTACCAACAACTGGTGGGTTCCAAGCCCTCGGCTAACGAGTCAGAAGCCACATGTGTGCAACACGCGCTTCCAGAAAGTGGAGAAAGTGGAGCCCTACCACATGGGCTGCCTCCTTCGTGGTGGAAAGTCTAAAGTAATATGCTTTACCCTTTAATGGAAAGGGGATATTCCAACATGCCCTGCGGGACGGACTCTAAAACCTTCACTGACCTTGCAGGACGCTAAAACTCCACAAGATTTATTTTCCAGACTCTTCTGACATACAGAAGCGCTTCCAACGTACTTGCCATGTCTTTTTTATCTGGTCCGATGAAGACGCTGCCACCGATTCAGCTAACTAATGGAAGATTCCATTCAGATCATCCACGTCCCTTTGGGTTCTACTAGGACAGGCCCAACGAATTGGCATAGGCTTGGGGCAAAATCAAAAATGCAAAAAACATCGTTCATCTCTTGGGAGTGCAGGCCACTTCCGCTGCTTCTCCCCGACAGAAACTGGAAAGAACGCACTGGCACGGTCGGCGGACCCACATCCGTCCTGAGACAACGGCAACCTGCTCTTGCAAAGATACCCCATCAAGCGCAGCAGCTGCAGTCGAGACTGGGACTTGGTCACTTGTTCACATGTCTGATGCTGCACTATCATCCTCCAGAATCATTCTGGCTGTTTGGCTGGTTGGTTGGCTGGTTGGTTGGTTTCATGGCAAGAATGCTGACCTAACTGGTAAATATAAGGGGATCGTCATCCTTACAAACCTTAAAGGTTTTCAGGTAGGCATTATTTCTGCCATTCTTCCACACGACGAAGTTGCCTTTATTTTGCTTTGTTATTATCTTTCCCGGAGTCGGAGAGTTCCGGAGCCTTCCGTTTGGATTTCCCCTATAGAATCACTGACTCCACAGGCCAAAAAACCTAATGCAGGACTTGTGCCAGCTATCAGGTAAGCGTGTCCCAGTTACACATTCAAGAACGAGAAGAGTGGATCTGCCGTGAACAGGATGCCAATTTTTACCCAGACCCCATACATATACTCCCTGTCCTATAAGGAGGCATGATGACATGGGGTCCCTAGGCCTGAACATCAGCTTGGGCTCCACACCATGCCCTGTGCCCCGGTACACGGATGCCTAAGTAAATGGCTAAAGATCCTTTTAAGAAAGGACAGAAGAAATCATTACTGTATAGAGTCACTGAATATTGCAAGATCCTTCTTCCTAGGGATTCAGTATCTCCTTTAGTCATTAAGTTACGGAGTTTTAAAAAGGCTCATGTCCTGAAACCACGCAAAGGATGGTGGCTTCCACCGGGGAGGTTGTCATCACCCTCCTGCTCACCCGCCCTTGATCTCCTTTGCTTGAGTACAGTGAGCATCCCCCTCGTGGGCTGCCCACTTGCCTGCCCTCGGGAATGCCATGCTCAGTTCCCATCGCCACAGCCGGGTGCCCTCCAGGCCCCCTTCCATGTCTTCCCAACCAGCTGCTCGCTCTGCTAACTGCCTGCATCTCCTTTCGACGATCGGTGCCTCTCTCTGACCACTCTTATTTTGAGGTCCTGTCATCTCAGTCGCTGCGGGGAAGCTAGCTCCGTGATAGCTTCTCCCAGTGTCAGTCCGGGCCCTGGAGGGCAGCCACCCCTGGGCTTCTCAGTGATGCTGGTGACCTGCGAACCTGCTGCATCCTTTTTGCTTTGGTAAGCGGAGCGCCCCCTGGGCTCTCCCGTCCGTCTAGGTTGGCTGGTGGAGCGTCCAACTCTGCAGTCACTCTGGCATGCACAATTCTCTAAAACCCTGGATCCTTTTTCACCATTCAGTCTTTCTGCTCCACTTAGTGCAGGCCATGGCCACCTGCAGACTTTCAAGAGCCATCCTGGCAGCATGTTAGCAATATCACCCAGGACCCTTACCTGGGTATTAAATCCTAGATCATGTGGAAGTGTTCCTGTTTATAAACACTCATCCAGCTTAGGAGCTGTAGTATCACTAACTCATGGATTCCAAGGTCTCCATAAGTGATATATCTATTCCCCAAAATTGAAAGTAGAAAATTTATGGAGAAGCACATAAGGGAGGATTTTATGGAATGGCCCAGGAGTGACACTAATTACTCCCACTCATATTGCTTTGGTTGGAACTCAATCTTATGACCAAAGCTCACTATTAAAGAACCTGGGAAGTATAATCTAACTTCGTACTTAAGAAGATGAGGATTAGCCTTCACGAGCAGCTAGCATTTCTACTACAATAGCATAACCAGTACTCCCAAGATTCCCGGGAGCTATACGGCCCAGAGAGCAAGACTGGGTAAACACATGCTCCATAGGACCGTGAGGGTTTACAATACAAATGTAGTTCCCACAAGCCAACATAGACCTCAGACAGAAATGGGTTTGCAGGTTTCCTAGCTCCTCTCCATGTAAACCTACCTTCTAACTTGATCCTCCGTGTTCCAATGGCAATGGCGAGGGAAGGCCAGGACGAGGAAGAGCAAGATAGTTACTGAAAAGCAGCAGGTACATGAGAGGGGAGATGGAGAGAGGGAGAGAAAAAGGAGGAGGAAGGAAAGGAAAGAGAAGAAAGAGAACATTTGTCCCAGTGCCTAGAGCTGATAGGCAACTCACATAAGGCCTTCCCAAGACAGAGTCCATATCTCCCACCAGCAGCCTGAGAGGGATTCAAAGAGAAGAGAATTGAAGAAGAGAGAGAGAGAGAGAGAGAGAGAGAGAGAAACAATTGCTGCCCAAGTCCAGCTTCTTAACCTTCTTTGCTCAGTCCAGTAATACACTATCTCCTAGAAATAGGATTCAGCAAAATATCCTTTACCTTAACATTGACTCATTCTTTGGAAGAAAGAGGAGAAAAGCATGATATCCTCGAAAGGGCACAGCTGAACTGCAAAGTGTAAACAAGAAAATGATCAATATCAGTTAATTTGCCTACTACTGTGTCCCCTTAGCCTAAGGAACAAGAAAGTCATAGTGATTCTGTAGTATTTTTGTGGCCTGTAGAAAACCAGGTTACTTTCAAGATTATCCGAAAACCCATTGCCTGTAATAAAAGCTTTGTTGGCATGGTTTTTAAAATATGCCCTCAAAGAAAAAAATTCCAACAGTGACAATTCAACTGATTAGCAACTATCTAAAATTTTAAAATGTACTTCTACTAGTAATCACTTTGCCAATGGTGGCAAGAGTATGGTGAAAATAGCACTTGCATGTTAATGCCCGCGGGTGTTATGTTGATACAGGACAATTTGCAAGATACGTCAAGAGCTTCAAAAATATTCACATCCTTTGAAAAGACCCCCATACTTTTAGCCACTTAGCCTCAGGTAAAAATAGTAGATGCACTTTAGGACATATGGACTTAAGTATTTATCAAAATCTTACTTATATATTTTCATTATTCAAAAAAATACAGACTAAGAAGTACATGTCTTATTCTAATAAGACAAATAACAGAAACTATGGATTGGGGGAGGTGTGTGAGATTTTGCATTAACCAAAATCTCATTCTCCAGAAATAATCACTGTTAATATTTTCTTGCTTTGTTTTCCAGATTTTCCCCCAGGTAATCAGAAATATAAATATATTCCGAAAAAAATAGAATAACATACTTTTTTTCAGTATTTTTTTCCATTTTGTAGACAATTGTCCTCAACTCTACAACACTATATATAAATTTACATCGTTTTATTTAGGAACCACGTGGCTTTCTATTGTATGATCAAGCCAAAATTTTTTTAACAACCCAGTGTTGTTGGATAATTTGGTTGCTTTTAATTGTTCATGACTATATAGGACACTGAGATGAATATTTATGCACACACCTCTATGGATACCTATTTAATTACATCTTTACTCTCAAAATTCCTTGAACTCTATATCCCAGAGTATAAGGCTCAAAAATTTCCAAGAATTTCTTGAAAGTGCTGAATATTTAGGGTCTTTGATAAATACTATCAAAATATCAAAATATCTTCAAAGGAAGTTGTATCAATTTAAAATTTCACTCTGTGAAAAAAAAAAAAAATTTCACTCTGTGTTTCAAAGTGCCTATTTCCCCACAGTCATGACAACAGGAGGTGTTTTAACCATTTTAAGTTTCGTAATTATGACAGGAGCAATTATATATCATTATTTTAATTTACATATTTTTATTATTACAGCATATGAATATTTTACATAAGTCTGTCATATTTTTATGAATCATCTAAACATCAAATGTAGACCTTTTTATATTTTTTTGCCTTATTGATTTCTAAAGAGATCTTTAGGTAGTTTTATTTGTCTTTTTTCCTTTAAATGTACCAATTATTTCCCTTCTGGTTTCTGCTTTATTTTCTCACTTAGAAAGACCATTCTATGTCAAGATTATATAAATATTCACCCTAAGATTCTCTAACCCTTTTATGATACCATTTTATATATGAAATTACTAATCCATCTGTAATTTATTTAGGAATAAGATAAGAAGTAGGCTCTAAGTTATAATTGTCCATTTGGCGGGGACGGTACTGGGATGGTCTTTTTAGTCCAAACAATTATGAAAGACTATTTTATTATATTCTAACTTTGAAATAATTGTAAATAACTTGCATATCCTACAGTAAAAGATAATTAAATTATCTCCTTGATAGTGTATTGAACTGTAATTAAATACAATATTCATAATTAATTTGCAATTATCATTTAAAATGCTTGTATCATATGATAAGTGGGAGGTAAGAAAGGAATTAAATTCTACAAACAATAGGATTACAACTATATTCTTTTTTGAGTATTAAAAAAATTCATATCTGGGGAGAAAAACATCCAAAAAACCCCACATAGATAAAAATAATAATTATTTCCATAAGTTAAGAACATGGCAAGATGGGAATGTCCCTGCTTCTTTTGGGCTTTATGATTTTTTCTTTAGGAGTATGTACTCTTGTTACAACAACAAAAAAAGGATCTCTCATTTTCTTTAAAAATACGATCAGTTTTTCTAGGGAGACTCTTTTTCTATCTTCAGGGGAAAATATCAAGAAAATGTGAGTTAAAAGCTCTGGAGTTTTCAGCAAAAGAAGGAATTCAGGCATTTTGGTAATCTCTTTCTCCACTAGGAAAGTTTCCATGCCAACATTCTATTGGGGAGGATAAATTAGCATCTCACAGCTTAGATCAGCACCTCTGAACCTTCTCTCCACCCACAACCATTTATCCTAAGGGCTCCCATTTCACCTTATCATGGCAAGCTCTAACACTTGCCCAAGGTCTGAGGGGGTCAATTTGCTGTAGAAAATCGATTAGATGCCATCCCTACAGAGTACTTAAGTTTCAAGAGAGCCTTAAAAAAGGCTTGTATGGAATTGTTCACATGGTGGCTTTAAAGGGGTACGTGCTTTGAGGAACTGTCAGTACTGGAACTGGTATTGATCTACTCCTGGCAACAATTTACTGAAATTACATAAGGTGCTTTGTACAATTGTGAGTGTGGTGAAGAGAAAGAGAAACATAACTAGACCAGAAAGTACCTCTTAAAGGGGATATAGTGCTCTGCTCTACCCAGAAAAAGATTTTGGTGAAAAGCTCAAAGCCATAGTGTAGAAGATTGCATCGGCTGAGTTAGTTTTCTTTTCCTCATTTCTCATTAATACCTTTCCAAAGCTTACACTCTTTTTTGTTTGTTTCAAGTTCTTATTTAAATTCCAGTTAGTTAACATATAACGTAATATTAGTTTCGGGAGTAGAATTTAGAGATTCATCACTGACGTATAACACCCAGTGCCCATCACAAGTGCCGTCCTTAATGTCCATCTCTCATCTAGGCCATCCACTGCCCGCCCACCTCCCCACCAGCAACCCTCAGTTGCTTCTCTAAAGTTAAGAATCTGTTTTATGATTTGCCTCCCTCTCTCTCTTTTTTCCCTTATGTTCATCTGTTTTGTTTCCTAAATTCCACGTATGAGTGAAATCATAGGGTAATACACTCAAGCTTCCAGTCTTAATGGAAAAGCAGTAAAGTGGCCACACTTCCTCTTGGTCAAATTCACCCACTTCGCTTTATCTGGAGAAAGAGTGATCTTCATCTGCCCCAGCCAACAGAAATTCTTACTTCCAAGTCTCTGGTTGGGAAGAAGAAAGATCAGTGATCCCAAAATGTTTGCTCTGCTTTCCACTTGAGTTACCCCAACCTAATGAAGTAGCAGGGTAGGAGACTGGCATTTAAAAAACCACCACCATGGTAACAGAATACAAACTGAATTAGAATAATGGTTTTTTAGGAAGTGAGGGTGGCCCAGTCAGTTGACCATTTAATTTGACTTGGGCTCAGCTCATGATCTCACCATCAGGAGATCAAGCTCCAAGTCTGGCTCACACTGGGCATGGAGACTGCTTAAGATTCTCTCTCTCCCTCTCCACCTGCTCCTCCACCCCCTGCCCTTTACACTTTCTCTATCCAAATAAAGAAAGAAAGAATAATTTTTTACCTATAAATTTATAGGAATTAACAGAAGTGTTAGTGAAGAGCCATATACCTGTGAGATCCATGTAAGTACTGTTTGACTCCTACATTGGACCATGCATAAAAGGGGAAAAAATACCAACCATGAAATAGACTTCTTACTCCTGAGACCCTAGCAATCTGGAAATAAAGGGAACAAAATTCATGGAGAACCTAGGTGGTCAGAGTCCATGCTGTAACATTTGTTAAATATTTTGAATATCACTTCAGCTTTTCAGGCTCTAGACACTGCTAGTTGCTTTTCATAAACAAAAAAAAAATCATCTCATTATTTTATATGTCCTTAATATTGTCATGCTCTTGCTCAAAGACACATAACTACTAAAGTATAGAGATGGAAAGTGAATCCAGGATTTTCAAGTAAAGATGATGAACTGAATGTACATGTTCTTTTACCCCCTTTCCAAACTCCACTGAACCCACAATAAAGGAGTTTTAGGCACAAATACACAGAAAGGGGAGAAAAGTGGAGAGAACATCAGCAACAGAATTATACAATTTTTTAAGATTTTATTTATTTATGTATTTATTTTTTTAAAAAGACACATTTATTCAGCGTCATGATCAGACTATTACATTTAGCAGTCAACAGCATGGGTGCAAAAAAAAAAAAAAACAAACTACATTAAAACCCTTTGTTGGAATACTTTACACTTTCCACAGAACAGAAACCAAAATAATCTGTTATACAATTAGTCACAAATACAGTCCTCGAGTTTTTTGCCCATACACATGAGTATTGTCTAAGACATGTCTTCTTTGTAGCAGCGAGGCCCTGCCACCACTGTGACTGGCTGAGGTCACAAATCTGCTGTAACCTGTAGCTTCCCTGTCACTTCTCTGGCTCTCCTCTCCTGCTAAGCTTTGTTTCCTGGCAGTAATGAAAACCTTCCGCCACTGCCATAGCTGCTGCTGCTGCTGGAACCACCACAGCTACCGTGATTGTGTGGTTTGGCAAAGTATTGGCCTCCACCACCATAGGGGCCAGAGCTTCTGCCTATAAACTTTCCTCCTTTCATGGGTCCAAAATTTGAGGATTGATTGTTGTAATTGCCAAAATCATTATAGCTTCCACCACCTCCAAAGCTGCTTCCATCATTACCAAATCCGTTCTGGCCATCCCCACTGCCACCGTATCCACCACCACCTCCACTGCCACCGAAGCCACCTCGACCGCTGAAGTTCCCTCCACAACCAAAGTTGTCATTCCCACCAAAACCACCTCCACGACCACCACCAAAGTTTCCAGAACCACTTCAGCCTCTCTGGCTGGATGAAGCACTAGCCTTCTCTTGCTTCGATAGGGCTTCCTTACTTCACAGTTGTGGCCATTCGCAGGATGGTATTTTTGAATGACAATCTTGTCTACAGAGTCATGGTCATCAAATGTCACAAAAGCAAAACCTCTCTTTTTGCCACAGCCTCGGTCAGTCGTGATCTCAATCACTTCAATTTTCCAACACTGTTCAAAGCAATGTTCTTCAGTGTCTTCTTTAATGCCACCAACAAAAATCTTTTTCACAGTTAAGTGGGCACCAGGTCTTTGAGAATCTTCTCTTGAGACAGCCCTCTGGTTCCACAACTCTTCCATCCACCTTGTGTGGCCTTATGCTCATGGCTGCTTCTACCTCCTGCACGGTGGCATAGGTGACAAACCCAAAGCCTCTGGAGCTCTTGGTGTCTGGATCTCTCACTACCACACAGTCGGGAAGCGTTCCCCATTGCTCAGGATGGCTCCTCAGACTCTCATCCGTTTTTCAGAGCTCAAACCTCCAATGAAGAGCTTCTGCAGCTGCTCAGGCTCTTTGGGAGACTCTGACTTAGATATGATGGTGATGGGAGGGGAGACCTTAGGATGCTTACTCGGTGGTATCCAGGGGCAGAAAGGGGTTTTACTTATTTATTTTAGAAAGAGAGCAAGAAAGAATGAGCAAGGGAAGGGTGGAGGGAAGAGAGTGTGAATTCCAAGCAGATTCTTGGCTGAGTGCAGTGCTCAGCTCGGGGCTCAATATCATGACCCGTAAGATATGACCTGAGCCAAAACCAGACAATGAACTGAGTGAGCCACCCAGGTACCGCCCCCCAAATTATAGAATTTAAACAATAGATGAATGAAGGGTAAATAATTGAGGAGATTTGGGAATGGTGGGTCACAGGCTAATAGAGGTGTGCTGAGAACCCAATCAACTTGGGGCAGCAGAACTTTCAAAAGGCTCAGGAATTGGCAGCTTGAGTACTCTGAAAGAGGGGGTAAACAGGGGCTACATTAGGAAGACTGCTTGAAAGTCTGTTTAGGGATCAGTTATAAAAATCAGATCCCTTACAGCACTCCATGCAATCAGGCAACTAGTTACTACCCTTTCCTTGGCAAAAAACAAAAAAAAACAAAAAACCCGAAGGTTTGTTTTCTAGAAATATAATGACAAAATCTTTGTAATGTCTAACTAGATAGAATTGGGGTTTGATGTGCTGCATGGTAAAGAGGAAATGAACATGCATTGTTCATTTGGATGTTGAGACCCTGAGCACCCATCCCCAGTGCTGGCAGGAGGGCCTATACCTGGATCCCCCAGACAGGAAACTGGTAGCAAACTCCCTAGGAAAGTGCTCAGCCTAAGAAGAAGGACTTGACAATCTTAACATTGAAGCATCATCAACTGAATGGGCCGGCTAGGCCAACGTAGTGAAAGTCACAGGAATAATGCCTATGTGCACGCGTACAGCCCTCAATCTGCTTTTTAAATCATAGATTATCAGATGTACAATAGTTCTCACAGTACGGTTAAGTACTCTTACCTAAATTGCTACTCCTGTGTGATGTGTGAATGACTGTGCCTGTGTGATATGTATTGGATCCTGATATACAAAGTATTTATCGAGAGTCATAGTCAAACATTTTTGAAAGTCGAAGCTCTAATTTGAATGATAACTAGAAAAAAAAACTGATAAAAAAAACCAACCTGGAAGAATCAGAGTCTATACAAGTAGAAGAAAACTTAAATGGATTAAGAATAAAAGACCCTTAGTATATGCAGAAAAATTATCATCACATTAATGAAGTAAGTTACAAAAAAGCAAAAGAAACACTTATAAGATCAAAAAAAGCCTTTGGAAGTTACATAGTACCATAAGTCACAATAGTAATTTTAAACTCCATAAAACAGTAGGGATCCCTGGGTGGCGCAGCAGTTTGGAGCCTGCCTTTGGCCCAGGGCGCGATCCTGGAGACCCGGGATCGAATCCCACATCGGGCTCCCGGTGCATGGAGCCTGCTTCTCCCTCTGCCTGTGTCTCTGCCTCTCTCTCTCTCTATGTGACTATTATAAATAAATAAATAAATTTAAAAAAAAATAAACTCCATAAAACAGTAGGAAGACAATGTGAAAGAAATTTCACAAAAAGCTAAGTGAAATATCGAAACTTTATTGAGCAGTTATTATTTTTTAACATGTATTAATTTAAATCCTCACAATAAGCCACGGGGTCGACACTGTTATTATCACTATTTTATGGGTGAGAAGACTGAAGCATAAAGAGGTTAAATTATTTTAAAATGTTCACTCAAGTAATACGTGGTAGACCCGTAACTTGAACCAAGTTATTGCAGTTCTCTCTGCAGATTAAAATTCTGAAATTATTCTGTCCATTCTAGTCCTGATTTTCTGTCCCACTCAGATACTTACTGAGCATTCTGAAAGTGTTTTGAGCCCTTTTCATAGATAGATGGACTATGAGTGCATTCTGCAAATGCACACCCGAAGCCAAGCACCTTGCTAGGCTATGAAGATAAAAGATGAGTAAGCTGTTATTTCAGTTAAGTTATATATATAGTGAGAGAAATCCACGTATTTCCCTCACTGCTGTAATTCTTAATTCCAGATTTATTGAGATGTACTATGTACATATAATATTATGTAAGTTTCAAGTGTAAAATGTAATAATTTGATACATATATATGTAATATATATAATATATTAATATTGTATATATAATATAATATATATAATAATTTGATACATATATATCATATGCATATATATATATTGCAAAATGTCCACGGTAAATTTGATTTAACACACATTTCATCTCATATAATTACCATTTTGTTGTTATTATGGTGAGAACATTAAAGCTCTACTCCCATAGCGACTTGCAAGTACACAATACGGGATTGTTATCTATTATCACCACGCTGTACCTTAGATCCCCAGAACTTATTTTTCTGGTAACTGAAGGTTTATACTTCCCACCACCATCTCCCCATTTCCCCCACCCCTCAGTTCCCGGCAACCCCTGTTCTACTCTCTGTTTCTAGGACTTTTCGGTGTCCATATAATTAAGACCATATAGTATTTGTCTTTCTTCATCTTATCTCACTTAGCATAATGCCCTCAAGGTCTATCCCTGTTGTCCTAAATGGCAGGATTTCCTCTTAGTGGTTGAGTAATGTTCTGTTTTCACCTGTCCGCGTGCACACGCACACACACACACACAAACACACACACATACACACGTCACATCTCCTGTATCCACTCACCCATTTACAGACACAAGACACGTTTCCACATCTTGGCCTCTGTGACTAGTGTTGCAGTGAACATGGAAGAGCAGATCTCTCTCTAATATAGTGACATCATGTCCTTTTGATATAATGTTTTTGAGAAAAGTAACTTATTTTCATCACCTAAAGCTCACCAAACAACTTTCTGGGCATAGTAGAGACTCAGAAAATGTTTATTTTTAAATGAGTTGAACATCCCACTGAGGTAAAGCCTAAGTAAAACTATAATGCAGAAAAGGAATTGATTAGATTTGCATCCTCCTAAAACTAGTAAACACCCCTAATTGTTTCGATGCCTTCCTGGCCAGGATAGAGCTCAGCCCGCCTCCCATTTACCTCACTGCAGTGTCTTCAGAAAGCACCGCATAGGCCAGCTCATCTAAGCACAGGGCACGAGCGTGTGGTCATGAGGCCCTGGCTCCCAGATGTGGGCTTCAGTCCCGGTAGGATTCCAAGCTGTATGTCCACACGGGAGACTTCTGGGTCTTCATGCCCTCAAGGAGTCCATTCATTCAGCCCCAACTCCCTCACCAACTACCCCTCCTACTTAATCAAATTTGGCAGGCAGCTGGTCGACCCTCTGAATGAAAAGCTTTATGTATTTTCTCATGAGGATTTCAACCTCCTGGGACTCTGCCTGGAGATGGAGAGGCTGGAGTCACACTCTGGATCCTTTCTTATTTTTATGGAACAATAGATGTAAAAATAAAGTGGGAAGATGATTATTTGCTCAAAATGCAGTCTTTAAAAAAAGGTCCCTCCAAAAAAAAAGCCCCAGAAGAGAAGAGACACTTCACCTGAGTGTCTTAAAGGACAATACTGCAATTCCACTCCCGGGACATGGAGCTTGCTACTGACCCTCCCTGCTCCTCACCGTTCGACTGGGTCTGCCCTCCAGTGGATGAGGCGGTGGGGCCGCAGCTCCTTCAGAATCTCTTGTATGGAGCCCCAGATTTTCACGGTGGTACGTGGTACCTCCGAGACCAAATGAAATAGGGGATTAGGAGAGACCGAGAAAGCAGGCCCAGGGAATCCCACCCCTCCACCAATCCGAGAAACTCTGTGAACTCTGTTAACAAATAACTTTCTTATTTGTTTAAAGTATCACTTGTGGGAGGAAGATTCTGCTGCAAAAGAAAGGGAAAATACCATATTCCATAATCTCTAAAATCCTCACCAATGACTCTGTACTAGTTCTATGGACAAAGTACTTCTTAATCATCTTTATTTTGAAAAAAAAAAGGAATTATTCAGCCTGTCTTAACATTATTAGGCACCTCTCTCTCTCTCTCTCTCTCTCTCTCTCTTTCTCACTCTCTCCTGTTTTGAGTTACTCCTTTGAGTGTAGGTGACTCAGAAAGAGAACATGCTCAATTGATACTTTCAAATGAATGTTATTTACCTGGTGCCAGGACAGTCATTTTAAATCATGAGTATATCCCATAGGATAGCATCCCTTATCAATACAGCAGTACACAATCCGTGTATTTTGAGTGAGAATTTGTAAAGCCAGGGGTTTTAGTTCAAACGACTGAACCCACAATAGGGAAAGAATGGAGAGAAGGAAGACAGCAAGAGAAGGTAAGAGAATGAAACATGGGAGAGTCGGATAATTACCATTCTAGAGCATTATATAGCATTATATATTGTTATATATTTATAGCATTATATATTATAATTTGCACACCTACTCTGAGCAAAGTCCCACAAGATGTAACTGGCATTATCAAGACTTGAACCCTACCTGGAATAGACTCTTACGTCTATCTTCTTTCTTCTCCTCCCATTGAGTTTATATGTTATTAATAAACATTACACATCCCAAGGCAAATGCTTAGTGTGAATTTACCTCTTCACTATGACTTTTCTGGTTACTTTCATGATGATATTGAGCAAAATTTTTATTTAAGATACTTTTTAAAAATATTTCATTTACTTATTCATGAGAGACACACAGAGAGAGGCAGAGACATAGGCAGAGGGAGAGCAGGCTCCCTGCAGGGAGCCCGAGGTGGGACTCGATCCGGGGACCCTGGGGGTCACACCCTGAGCCAAAGGCAGACACTCAACCGCTGAGCCACCCAGGCACCTCTATTTAAGATACTTATGGACTTCACTTTGGTCACAACCTCATCAGTCTTCTGTTTCAAGCACTTTTCTCACATATTCATGTATCTTTTCTATGCAATCTCAGTCTCTTCCATGGTTTAATCTAGAACCTATGTTCCTTCCACTCTCAACTCTAACTGCCACTCAGAACTCCTGCCTAAAGTTCTAGACCCATGAGTGTCTTAAAGGACAATAAATTCAACGCAAAATCCATTGCCTTCTCCCAAACTTCCCCAAACCAGCTCCTCTGCCATTCCCCACCTCAGGTAACAGCACCACCATTCATAAAGATAGAAACCTCAAAGTCAGTCATGACTCTTACCTCCCCAACTTTTCATGTTCAGTCATATCAGTTTCTCCCAAAGTGACTTCTAAATATCTCTTTTTCTTCTTTGTATCTCTACTAGTATTGTCTGGTTGATGTCATCTTCCTTTCTCTCAGAGTATGATGATGACTTCAAGCTGATTTTCCTGTTTCAAGTTTTGTTCCACTTAGTTCAATTTCTCAAAGAAAAATTGATTATATTCTATCCCTGTTTCAAACTCTTCAAATTGGCTATTCTCTACCTCGTGAGATTTTCTTTTCCCTTAGCCTTCGGGTTACATGTTTCTTGGTTCCAACCTCTGTAACAGTTCCTCCTTATTTTTATTCATTGGCTTTATTTCATTTCCCACTTTAAGTGTTCTTTTCTTTTCTTTCAGAAATTTTCCTGTTTGTTCTACACTCTTCTCTTTATGTTATCTTCTTCTTTTACATGAATTCAACTACATCTGTGGACAACACCTGCATCTTTATTTCTAGCCCTGACATCTCACTCGAGCTCAAGCTCTGAATTTCTACCTACCTATTGAGCTCATTATTTTTCCATAAAACCCAACCTTCTGAATTATCAGTTCCAAACAATATTACAGGTCATCTAGTCTCCAAAACCAGAAGCCTAGAAGAAAAACCAAATCTATGTTAATTCTTCAGTCCCAGAATCAAGCAAGTCATCTACTACCTTCAAAAGTCTCTTAGGAATATCTTCAAACTCTAGACTCTTCTCCATCCACTTTGGCACTTTGTCCAGGTCTCCACGATCTTTTACCGGAAATGTGGCAACTATGTCTCTGAATAGAACCTCTCACTTATTTACATGTATTCACCTATACCAATGTTACTTTCCTCAAAAATAAATCTAGGCAGCTGAGTTTGATCTTTTAAAAACCTACAGCTACTCTTAATTATAAACACTATAGAATCAGATTTATCATACAGGGTCCTTCACAATTGCCTTTTACTGAATAAGGACTGTTGCCTCTGCCTCTTCCTTCACCCAACACCACTGGCTGTGGGAAAGAAGCTTGGGCAATTTGGACTAATCAGAGTCTAGAACAGTGATTGGTTACTAGGGAGTGAATTCATTATTTGTAATGGTTATTCTCTGGCTACTCAGCCTTCACACCCAGCAAGGTCTTGTGCTTCACTTTCTCTGCACTGGGAATTAAGTGAGTAAGGTGAGTTGGACACTGGTTTGTAGAAACAATCATGTCAGGTTCAAAAGGGGAAAAACAAAAACAAATAAAACAATAACACCACCAAAAAAACAAAACACAACAGAAAACAAGCAGGTGGCCTTAATCCTAACCCATGCAATGTTCCCCAAATTAGGTTTTGCAAAAGAGTACTAAAGTAGTACCCTAGATGTCAGTCTTTGCCTAACTATTAATAAATTTTAAGAGTATGTATGTATTTGCATACATGTTCACATATACATACATATGTACAGCTATTGTCCTTCATGTAGTCCTTTTGGTTAAAAAACACATGGGACAAAGGGAGAAAACTACAATAGTTTTCTTGGCACCACAAATCAAGAAGTAATCTATTTTTTGTGAGGCCAGGCATTTATGTAAATTTGAGGGCCTTTGCTCAGAAAAATTTACATAATTTATAAACACAAAATCATGATAAATTTTAAAATTTAGAAAGTTGAAAATCTAAATATAAAATATAATTCAGAAAATTAATGTTTTTTTTATTAACTAATATCCTTTGTTAATTTCTATTTTTCTAAATCTGGAGGCTGGCTGCAAATTCTTTGATTGCAATGATTTTTAACATTTTCTGTGGAATGTCAAGGTTTTCTGGATAGAAATTCAGGATGGTTTATCTGGATTTCATTATTACTATTATTATTATTATTATTATTATTGATAATTTAGGAATGCTCCTTTTCCTTTCATCTATAACTTTGTGGTTCTGTTCTGGTTCTACTTCTGGCTCAGTAGCAAGCCGACTGAGAACTCAGTCCTCTGCTCTCCCTGGGTCTAGCACAACCCAGGCAGCTCCTCACTTATCTCAGCACCCCTCCCTTGATCCCATAATGTCCTATTGTGATGATCCTGGAAATAGGGGAATCAAGTTGCCATAATTGGAATCAGAGCGACCTGGGATCTAAGATAGGATTGGGATGATCAGTGAAGCATCCTGGGTGCAGAGTGCTGATGAAGACCAGGGAGAAGGAGAAGTAGTGCTGGCAACCTTCTGTCTCCACCCAAAGTCCCAGGACCATCATCAGGGGCAGATTTCCATGTTTTCAATACCCCATTTTTCTGTTGATTCCTATCTTCTTAGAGAAAAACACATGGAAAAATAGAAGAGGAACACTCAAACAAGAGGTCCTGAAACTTAAGCCTGTATGTTTCATAGATTTACCCCTTGCAAATCTCTTCCTACTGGTTCTTTTTTCAGGCATGGGAGTCTCTCCTTGCTTTTCTCTATTTGCCATATCCCGGCTCTTTGTTCCATATGCAGCTAACCTATTAGCTCATCTCTGGAGATGCCTGCTGTGACATGGCATCCTATAGTATTTTCTCATACTTTTATCAAAATATTTACCATGGAATATTGTGATTTATATCACTATATATGACAAATGTCTACCGCTACATGTCTACCTCTCTCACTAAATTGAAATGTTATAAAGGAACTATGTATATTAATTTTATATTCCTTGCCTTTACAAGCTCTGTTACAAAGTCGACTTTTAACAAAATGATTGCTAAGTGAAAAGTAAAATGTCTTATCTCCAAGTGTTACCACCTCTAAGTTTCTGTGACTCGTTCACACAGAATTAATCCATTATGTCCAGCAGTGTATACATATTGAGTTCTTAACAAATTATACAGCAGAAGTTTGTGTATGGGGCACTTGGGTGGCTCAGCGGTTGAGCCTCTGCCTTTGGCTCAGGGCATGATCCCGGGGTCCTGGGACCAAGTCCCACATCGGGCTCCCCGCAGGGAGTCTTCTTCTCCCTTTGTCTATGTCTCTGCCTCTCTGTCTGTGTCTCTCATGAATAAATAATAAATAAAATCTTTTTAAAAAAAGAAAAGAAGTTTGTGTATGTATTTACCATAACCACTAGAGTATTAGAGTATGAGGAAAAAATCTAGCTCTTGGTCTTTTCTCTCAATATCAAACATAACAATTGACATGGTAATGGAATCTGAATCTATCTTAGATAAAGGAATGTGCTACTTTACTGAGATAGAAAAAACTGGCATTAACTGAGTATGCATTGGGTACTAAAACTGTTCCAGGTGCAATATGTGAAATATTTCACTTGATCCTTATAGCAACCTATAAGCTAGGATTTATCCCTCTTGTAAAAATAAAGAAACAGTAGCTTTGTGAGGTTCTATAAACATACTAGTCACGGATCCCTGGTTGGCGCAGCGGTTTAGCGCCTGCCTTTGGCCCAGGGCATGATCCTGGAGACCTGGGATCGAATCCCACATCAGGCTCCCGGTGCATGGAGCCTGCTTCTCCCTCTGCCTGTGTCTCTGCCTCTCTCTCTCTCTCTCTCTCTGTGACTATCATAAATAAATAAATAAAAATTAAAAAAAAAACATACTAGTCACATAGTCAACAAGTAGAAGAAAGGGAACTCAGACATTGGCGGGCCGAATCTATAATCCCTGCTCCTAACCCCTTTATCACACTGTCTTCTAAGACATCAGTATTCAGTGGTCCAGGTCACTATACGACCTATTTTTACTGTTGCTCATGATTATTGAATGTACTCTGTGACTTTTAAGTCATGTGCCATAAAATATCAGTCAGCTAGAAAGCTCGTAGCATCTAGCTAATTGAATTTTTTTTTAACATTTTACTATCCATTCCCCTGCCTTTGTAAATAGAATACAGAATTCAGTGGAATTCTTATTTTCAAATTTAGAATCTCCTAGGTTCCCAAGCACATAATTTTAAATCTTAGTAATTACTGTTCCACGCATAACTGTAGGAAATCTAGAAAATTTTCTGGATATTAGATAAACTAGAGACAGAATGAAATGATTCAGAAGGGATGCTATAGGTTCTAAAAATTGTGACACATGAGGAGTGTCTCAAAAAGCCTTATGAGAAGACTTTGGTTGCCGGTTAAGTTAATCATGACATATTAGCATCATTGGTCCACTTAGTGCAGCGCTTTCAGGTCTCACCTGCTCATTCATCCATTCACTAATTCATTTCATTTTTTTTTTCTTCATCCTCCAGTCTTGTTCCCCTCCCCCCATGGCAGCATTCTAATGAATTTAATATATATTCTTTTCTTTTTATATCCTCTTGCAAAAAAACATATTGGCATTTTGTGCACATATATTTCAAGTTTACGTAAAAGGTATTTTATTAAATATCTTGCTCCTTTCACTCAGCACAATTGGTCTGTGTACTAATCTGTTTGTAACCGTGGCATAGGTCTTCATAATGTCCATCCACTTATATTTTATCTATCCATTTTCATGTTGTAGGCCTCTGGATTTCCTCCAATTCTCTGCTATCACAAATGACCTGGAGTTAATATCCCTTTCTCTGTCCCTTACAGACTTATGTAAGAATTACTTTGGGTCATAAATGCAGGCAGATGGTGGTCTTCAAAGAGTATACCTAAAGGGCTATCATGGACTCAGTCTTTGCTCACTAGTGAACCCACAATATCTAAAACAGTGCATATTTGTAGAAGTAGGCCTCAATAATGGACTCTGTTCTGTCTTCAGATTCTGTCTTAACAGACGAATAAATGAACGAATATTCTGACCCCTAGAGCTGACATTCTAGGAGTGGGTGATAGACAGTAAACAAATAAATGCAAATGCAAATAAGGTGATAAGAGCTATAAACAAAAATAGAGCAGAGCATAAAGAAAAAGTGTGACGAAGATCCTCAGTTTAAATATGAGGTCATGGAGGGCATGTCTGTTAAGATGATTTCTGAGCAAAGACATGAATAAAGTGAGAAAAAGAACCATGGGGATAACTACGGTAAAAGCTTTTCAGACACAGAAAGCAACAAAAGGAACGACCCTGATATGGAAGTGCTCTTGGTATGTTCAACAAACAGCTCAGAGGTTCAGAGGTTAAGAAACAGTTTGAACAGCACAGTGGAGCTAGATTAGAAAAAGTTAGGGGAAATGATTGAAGAGCTGTACACCCTGGTAAAGACTTCAGGCTTTATTCTGTAGGACAGAAAGCCACTGGAAAAATTGAAAAGACAAGTCACATTATCCAACAGGCTTGTAAAGAATCACTATGGTCTCTGTGTGGAGAATAGACTGTAGGGGAAGCACATAGTGGGTGATGAAGTAGAAGGCTAGAGCTATTTTCCAGCCGAGAGATGCTTGCATAAGGAGTAATGGTAGAGGTATTGAGAAGAAGCAGATGCGTTCTGGATACCCTTTAAAAGTGAAGCAAACAGAATTTGTTGTTAGAATAGATGTGGGACGTGAAACAAATAAAAAAAGAACTGAGTTGAGGATATCTCCAAAATTTTGCATAAGCAACTGGGTAAGGAAGAGGAATAAAGAACAGATTTAAGGTAGGAGTTGGATCGGGAACTTAATTCCAAATGAGTTAACTAGGAGGTTAGATATAGGACTTAGATGTATGGGATCAGGGGAAAAATCTCAGTTTGAGTAACACTTCTGAGAGCCACCAGCATACAGAGATAGTTTTTTTTTTAATTTTTATTTATTTATGATAGTCACACAGAGAGAGAGAGAGAGAGAGAGGCAGAGACACAGGCAGAGGGAGAAGCAGGCTCCATGCACCGGGAGCCTGACGTGGGATTCGATCCCAGGTCTCCAGGATCGTGCCCTGGGCCAAACGCAGGCGCCAAACCGCTGCGCCACCCAGGGATCCCCAGAGATAGTTTTTAATCTCTGGGACAGAATGAGATGACCTAAGGTATGAGAATAGATAAAGCTGATCAGATGTCCTGGGATTTGGAAATTCCAAAGATAAAAGATTCAGGTTAGAACAAAAACAAGCTACTAGCAAAATACAAGAAAGGCTGGGAGAATATGATATCCAGGCAGCCAAGTTAGAAAATCCAGATAAGCTTTTGAAAAATCAAATAAGATAATATCTGAAAAAAATGATGTTAGAGACTGAATTGTGTCCCCCCACAATTCATTCATACTGAAGCCTAACCCCCACCTAGTACCTCAGAATATAACTTTATTTGGAGTTACGGTCTTTTAAGAAGTAATTAAGTTAAATTTAAGCCATTAGTATAGGCCCTAATCCAATATGATTGGTGCCCTTTGAGAAGAGGAAATGTAGACATAGGCATGAACAGGGGGAAGATCATGTGAAAACATAAGAAGAAGATGGTCGTCTACACGCCAAGAAGAGAGGCCTCGGGAGAAACCAACCCTGCCAATACTTTGATCTCAAACTTCTAGCTTCCAGAACTGTGAGGAAATGAACGTGTTATCTAAGGCTCCCGTCTGTGGCCTCTGTTGTGACAGCCCCAGGCAATTAACACCGCTGCTCATGTAGTTAGTGATGTGGATGGAGGTCACTGGTGACCTTGAAATGAGCAGCATCAACAGGTAAGTGGACACAGAAGCCTGACCAGGTTTTATGACACCAGCAGAAAGCAGGTAAAATATGTCCACTAAAGAAACGTTTGTAAGGAGATAGATTTTCTTTTTTTGGCATTTATGTCATTTCTAACAGCCTAAATGCTGAATGGGCTACGTAAAGGGGCTGGGACTCAGTTTATGACTAAGAGCAGAGTTTGGACAATTACTATGCCATTAATTCCTTTTTTTTTATTTTGAAAGTCTTACTTTATTATTATGTTAGGACAATTATAGAAGGAAACTTTAAAATAACCAGATCACTCATCTTTTAATCTATAGAAGTGAAGACTATGAGGAAACATATGATATTCTGTTGATTGGGTTCTGATTATTTTCAGCTTCATTGAGATATAATTAACAAATAAAACTGCAAAATATTTAAAGTGTACAATGTGATTTGATATACATATCCACTGTGAAAGGACCCCCTGCATCAAGTTAACTGACGCATCTATCCCCTCCCATTTTTACTTTCTCTTTTCTTTCTTTTCTTTCTGTTGTCTTTTGGTTTAGTTTGGTTTGGTTTGGTTTGGTTTGGTTTGGTTTGATAAGAACATTTAATTTCTATTCTCTTACCAGATTCCAATTATAAAATACAGTACTTCAATTACTGTTGCCATTAGATTCTCAGAACTTTCTCATCTTATAACTGAAAGTCTGTACCCTTCTGCCAATCTCTCCCTATTTCCCCCAGCAACCAGAGAAAGACAAATACTGCATGGTATCACTTATATGTGGAATCTTCGGAAAAAAAGGGGGCGGGGAGAGAAATCAGACTCTGATTAATTACTATACCTTCCACAGATAATGGGACAAATTTCAAAGGCCTCTTATGAACCTCTTATGCTGGCTCATTTTCAGGTTTATAAGGTTAATTCCTAACTTATATCATGATTTCCAGATACCAAGGGTTCATTCTGTCAAAAATATTCTGCTGTACATAAATATATATATTTTTTTCCCCAAACATGAGTTCAAGAGCACAGTCTTTGCTGGTGTATCAAGTAATAATTTAGAATCAGAACAACTTTCAATCGGTTTGTTCATTCTACTCAGCCACCTTTGTGAGCATTAAATTCCTTGGAAGCAGAAGAGAAGATTTGTGTTCTTCCTGTTTTTGATCCCAGAATTCATTCCTATATGCCCGGAATGCTTCTGATGCACGGAATAATGACACTACTCACTACTAGGATTACGTTCTCTTTCAGAGGACATTTTTGAATCAATCAGAGAAGAATGTTCTCTTTTTCTTGGTGGGTTCCAACTTTAATACCACATCACTATGCTCCTGGCCAAAAACATGAAAATAAAAATAATAAGAACTCCAAAGTTTTAAATATCATCTGGTATTCTGTTACAGCAACCTGGTCCGACTGAGACAGAGGGTGTCAGTAGTGGCCAGTAAAGTGAGGATGTTTGACTTGCTGCTTGGCCCACGATCTAAAGGCCGACCGTGTTACCCAAAGAGACCCTGTGCCTCTGAACCATGGATGCAAGTTGAACATGCAGGCAAAGATCCTCCGTCTTTGCTTCTAAACCATGACCCCAAACTGACCCCAGTATTTCGTTCTGGAATATGGATCAGGATGGTATAAGTAAGACACTGAACTGAGAAGCTATAATGAATATTGTTGCAATTTGGAGGGTCCCCGAGGACCTATAACTTAGGTCAATGTTACCCTAGTTGACTCCTTGAGGCTGGGCTTGAGGTATTACAGCATGTAGTTGAATGATTCATAGTCACCATAAAATGTTTTTAAGGACTTTTAAGCCTGACTGGTCTCTTGTATCTCATGGAGGTCACAGCTATAAGAAGGATATAAGTAGGAAGCTTCACACGCCATTAAAACCTTATCTCATTCCACGTAGGAGGTTATTACACAAAACAAGGACTGTTGTCACTACCTTTGACAACCCTTCTGTGAGTAGCTAGCCTTTTTTTTTTCCCCTCACAGAGCAGCAGAGGTGACACTAAGACAGAAGGTGATAAATTAAAAACATACTTTGTTCAGTGTTTCAGGCTCCATGGTAGAGGTAGAAAGATGTTCAATAGTTTTGGAGTTAGAAATCTGGATTCCAACCCATCTTCCCTAATTCCAATTGAATAGTTTATTTATCTATTAATAAAATATTTATTTAAGCCAAGTCTCAGTTTTTCTAGCTACAAAGTGAGGGCAATAGTGAGAAAAAATATCTGTAGAAGATCTAGCACAATCATTACTATACATTGATACTCAACGCTATTTTTCTCTTTATTCTTTCTCTATTTAGATAACTTTTTGTGGAAATCAAAAACAATACAAAACAAAACAAAAAGCGACAGATTCCATGAGGGCTGAAAAGGACAAAGAAAGATTAGTTATAACAAAATTCCATACTCAGAACGTCTTCCGTGGAAAATAACCTTAAACATTATCTACATACTCTCAGAGTATGAAATTTTGTTGTCTTTTTTTTTTTTTTCTCTTCTCAGTCTTCCTGGAATCTGTAGCTCTCTCCCTCTTATTAGATTTCCACAAAAACTTATCTACGGTGTCAATTTTTTTCAAGTCCACCTATTTGAAACTATGCCTTCAACCATAACTGGAACCCACATCACAGAGGAAAGGAACTGAAATGCATGTAGCCCATGAAAATTAGGTATGTTCTAGAACAGCCCTGCTCTAATCCCATTCTTCACGTTGCCTCCCTACTCTGTGTCTGACATGAGATGATAAAATGATGGCAGATATTCAGCTTTTGCATGTTCTGTAACAGTTTATAAAGCTCTTTTTACTTGTGTCTTTTTTAACAAAATATTCTTGAGAAATCTATGAAGTAATCAAGGCAGATAGTATTACTATCTCCATTTAATTTCATTTATTTTTTTAAAGATCTTATTTATTTATTTGAGAGAGAGAAAACAGAGGGAGAGTGAGAACCAGGCTCCCCCCCACCAGCAGAGAGCCCGACGTGGGGCTCGATCCCAGGATCCTGAGATCGTAACTGAGCCGAAGGCAGACACGGAGCCCACGGAGCCACCCAGGCGCCTCATACTACCCCCATTTTAGATGAAAAAAAAAAAAAACCCAGCCTCAAAAAGTCAAAGTATCTAGCCCAAGGTTAGGTGCTGAAGCCAGGATCCAAATTCAGGTTTAGTTGATATTCAAGCGTAGTCTTTGTCCTTTTTTGCAGATTTGCCTTAGAATCAGTTAAATCCCCTAAAGCTTCTTTCTCCCTTGAGTGCTCTTAAGTCAGCTTCCCCACATACAGAATTGGTATAGGAAAATGCTGAACCTAAGTGAAAAATTTCATGTGTATCCCTTTCTAAATTTCACCTTGATAATCTCGAACAAAATTGTAGTCTAGGAATCCCTTTGAATCTTGTACCCAAAGTTTCTTTTTTTGTTGTTTTTTTTGTTTTTGTTTAATCCTTCCCAGCTTTTGTCATCTACAGATTGACCAGCTGGCGGGCCGAAATGCCTCCATCTGGTCGTTCCAAGGGTTACCTGGCGGTACAGATATGGGAACAACATCCTGTAGCGCATCATTGAAGAGACGCTTCAAGTTCCACACCATCTACTAGTCAACATGAAATACAGATTAATAGTTGAAATCATGGGTTCTAGAGTCCGGAGACCTAGATTTTATCCCCGGGCCTGCCACCTGTGGCATAAATTTGAAGGAATAATTTCACATGTCGAAATCCTAAGGGCTTTCATCTGTGTGATGGAACTAATAAGATGTCCTCACGAAACTTTTTTGAAGAATAGATTAAAAAATAAATTATGTCATAAGCAATAGCATCATGATGGCACATATTCAGCTTTTTTAATGTTATTATTGTTCTGATTGACAATATACCTTTTTTTTTTTTTAAATGTTTTCTCATCTCATGTGTTTTTACAGCCCAGTTTTTAGTTCAGGTCATCCTGCTACTCATAACATGTCCTTCACCCCATTAACAGGGAGGTGTGGTCAACCTGGAGATGGTCACCGGATCCTCTCTAAGAAACACTTTCCTGCCTAATTTCAGAGAGAATAACGAGCGACTTAGAACCGCCTCCAGCATTTTGCCTGGGCCTCAGGGCCACCCTGCCTGGCCCCCCGGGACGTGGGCCCCCCTGGGACCATGAAGACGCGGGCACCTCAGGCCACCAGAATCACGCAGACACTAGTCTTCCCAGAGCCCCAGACAGGTGCGGGCGTCCCAGGGCCTCCCCCTCCCGCCGGGCCGGCCTCAGTCCCTACACCTTGCGTCAGCATCTGCTTCTGCAGGACTCAACCCATGACCCAGGCGCCTCGCGTGCTCCTGCGCTCCTGCACCCCCAGCACACACACAAGCACGTGCACACACGTGCACACACGCCGCCAGTAAGCTGGCACGCAAACACGAATGGTTTTGTTCAACTTGATTTTTACCTGAGAATCTCTTTTCGTGACCTGGCAGTTACCAATTTTTCCCAAGAACTGACACGCAACTGCTGAGCAACTCCCCAAGGCCTCGAACCTTCCCTCCCTTTCCCGCCTGCCCTGTCCCCCTCTACCCCCTCCCGCAGCTCCAGTTCAGATCTTCATCTTCGCTTCCCTCTGCGAGGACTGTCATAGCCAAGTACTGCAGACCTGGTGTCTGAAGCAACAGAAACTTATTTCCTCACACTTCCGGGGGCTGGAAGCCCCCGGTCAAGGTTATGCCCTTAGGTGATCCCCTCTTGGATGTGGGCTGGATCGGACAATTTGTGTCTAATGAACAAAACATGGCAAAATTGATGAGCTTTCACGTCCAAGAGTAAGTCACAAATAGACTCTGTTGCCTGCCTTGCGCATCCTCTCTCGTTTGTTCTGCGGGAAGTCAGTAGCCCCCCTATGGAAGCTCATGGGTCAGGGAACTGAGGTCTTCCCACCCAGCCACCAGAGGCCTGAGGCCCGGAACCAGTCACGGGAGCGAGCATGGAAGCCTTGAGATGACTGCAAGCAGGGCCAACAACTTCCCGCCAACACTTTCAGCCTCATTAAGTACTTTGAGCCAGAGACACCCCGTTAAACTATACTGGGATTTTGACCCATAGAAGCTTTGAGACAATAACTGTTTTGCCGTTTCAAACTGTAAGTCCGGGAGTAACCTATTCTACAGTAGCAGACAACTAATCTACCGTCTCTCCTCTCTCATCGACATTACTACGATAGCCTTCAAACACTTCTCTTTGCCCAGAGACTCGACTCCTCCCGTACATTCTTCATGCAGAGTCAGAATTATTCCGGCATAGGTCAAATCTGTTATCTTCTAACTTTAAAAAATCACTAATTCTTAATTGCCTCTTGATTAAAGTCCAAATTCTCACTACGGCTCTTCAGAATCTGATCTCAGTCCCTTTTCCCCGTCACTATCTTCTATTATGTCCTTCCAGAACCCTGCTAGGTTCCAGCCAGAGCAGAACAACTTCTCGTATTTTCTATTTCATGCTATATTCTCAGTTGAGCATGCTGATATCCATGCTCTCCTCCCATCAAATTCCTTATCTTTCAAGAAAAATTTCAAATGACACCTTCTTGACAAATGGACTCAAAATAACTCTGACGAAATGAATTTCCATTATCCTCTGGGTTTCTCCTATCCATTGATTTTATTTCAACGATAGCTCCTATTTTAGTTCACCTTGTATTGTAGACTAGGATATCCATATGTGCTTGCCTAATTGAAGAGCCTCTCTGAAGAGACCAACTCTGTACTAATAATCATCTTTTTTTACCTCTATATTTTCAAAAGGGTATTTTGCTTCTGGTAGGTAATCACCAGTCAGCTGATCCAATTAACTTTAAAATTATCTTAGGGAAAGATTTATCTATCCATGGTCTATGTCTTGCTTTCCTAAATAAAATATTCTAATATCCCATAAGCCACTCAGTTTATACCTAAATCTGGGCTCCTTGTCATCCTACTAATTATAAAATTTGCTTTCCTGTCCACTCAGCCTAGGGGTTAATCAAGGTCAAACAGAAAGAGAGTAATAGTGGTGCCTGGGGACCTCAGTCAGCTAAGGATCTGACTTCAGCTCAGGTCATGATCTCAGGGTCCTGGGATCAAGCCCCACATCGGGCTCCCTGCTCAGCAGGAATCTGCGTGTCCCTCCCCCGCTGCCCCTCCCCCACCATGGTCTTGCTTTCTCTCTCTCAAATAAATAAAATCTTCTTAAAAAAAAGAGAGAGAGAGAAAGAAATGTAGGGGTGCCTGGGTGGCACAGTTGGTTTGAGCATCCAACTCTTGGTTTCTGCTCAGGCCCTGGTCTCAGAGATTGAGCCCCACGTGGGGCTCCACACTCAGAGCAGAGTCATCTTAAGTTTCCCTCTTCCTCTGACCTTCCCCCTGCACATACACACCCTCTCTCTTAAAATAAATAAATCTTTTTTTTAAAAAAAAAAAAAAGAGAGAGAACAATGTATATTTAAAAGGTAGAAGTAAAATCACATGAAAGAACAAGAATTTTTCATCCAATTCCTTTTCAGCATGGTGGTGAGAGGAAAAAAAAGAGATTTAATGTAAAATAGACCTAAAAAAACAAATACTAGAGACATCTTCCAACTTAAGGTACGTTGGTCTCAATTTCTTCAAGTGGAAAAATGAAAGCAATCAGAATAGCTGGGATGTAAGTTGTGAGGGAAGTGAGAGAACCTGGTTAAGATATTCCACAAGGAGGGGTGTTCTTTCCCTTTACTTCCCTGAATGGTCCTGGAACTTTATTTCCTTTCCAATTGTTTCAAATGTTGTTCGCTGGCAACCAAATAAATCTTAAAAATATGCAAGAAGTAAATGAGAGGGAAAGAAAGCTATGGGGGAAAGTGGGGAAGAGAGGAAGGGCCAGAGAAGAGGAGGAAATAATGGAGTACCCACAGATTTATAGGGATACTTATGCATTTTATATTCTCCAGCACGGCGTGGGGACACTTCGGTATTACGGAGAACCATCCCAGCTACGTATGACATGTAGAGAAGTCGTGCTGGCAGAGCAAGAAACCCAGCAGGAAATCTTTGTCATCACCTGTTGTAGTTTTGCAAAACCCACGGTCACTATTTAAAAAAAGAAAAAATTGAAGTGGTGGGTTTAATCTGCCAGCTAATTTCCTTGATCTCATAGAGACTTCAAATCAATGCAGAAAAGATCACATCACGCAGCATCTTAACTGTAATTTTCAAGAAAAAATCCCCAATTTTATACTCTGTGGGGCTCCCAAAGAAATCTTGCCAGCAAATGGGTTTCCTCCTACAAAGACTGATAGAGCGCAGGGCCCTGAGGCTGCACAGCACTAAAGAGAGTGAACTGGTGGTGCTTCGGAGCTGAGTGAGTTTGAGGCATAGAAGTAAGAACTGACGATAGGTACAGCTTGAGGTTCTCCAAACTGGCCTGTTCCGTCCTCTCTAAGTGCATGTCATGCTGCAGTATTGAATTATAGCTTTTTCATTCTAGCATCAGGGGTTTTTTCACCATAAAATCGACTATTCTGTTTAAATGGCACATTCTACTCTATCTAAAAATGGAAACTCAGAGAAATATGCTATTTGAAGAATCATAAAATTGACATTTTTTAAAA
Source organism: Vulpes lagopus (assembly GCF_018345385.1). Lineage (NCBI taxonomy): Eukaryota > Metazoa > Chordata > Mammalia > Carnivora > Canidae > Vulpes > Vulpes lagopus. The sequence goes on from NC_054826.1 coordinate 165,602,794, forward strand.
AACTCATTTCTCCTCCTATAAGCACGAAATCCTCAAGACGATCATGGGAAGAAGTATTCTATCCCGTAAATGAAATAGCATCCTTACTTATTTTATGGATGACAAAATTCAACAACTTATAAACCAGCAACAAATATTTCATGGAGACCTTCAGAAGAAGCTATAACTCCCAGGGGTAACCCTATTATACTAAGAGACCCCATTCGTTGTGCTACTTCATCTCTAAAGCGTCAAAAGCTGTCGGGCAGTTTCCCGGGATCTGGACTCACCAACGTGCCCGGAACCGGGACAGCACGAGGGGCTAGGTGAAGGCGATGAAGCGGGGGGAAGGCCCGTATTCTGAGGTCCGAGCCCTGGCCCAGAGCATGGCTGCAGAACTGCCCCGCGACAGACGGGGGGATAACGGCGACACAGCTGGAGAAACAAGCAGCTTTTCCAGAATATGCAATTCTTCCTTTTGATTTTCTCTACTCCAGCCCCAACCCCAAGGAACTCGATGGAGTTTTCTGGACTTAAAAGCCCAGTAACTCCTACTCCTAATCCATAGCCGTGTCTTCTAGGATAAAAATGAAAGTTTTACAATAAGGCTGGTGCTCCGAGCTCTGTGCCTGTACGGGGGCCATGCCCCAGTTCTCTTCTGCTGCTTAGCCACAGAAGGAGACATGTGACGCCGATCCACGCATCTGCTGTAGCCTACGGCCAAGCCCAGCCTGACAGCCAAGATCCGCAAACCTGGTCCCTGACTCTCAGGTCCATGATGAGAAAAATAAGTATTTGTTGATACGAGCCTCTGAAATTTTAGAGGTTGCTCGCCATGTAGTATCACTGCAGCAATATCCACTACACTGCCACAGCAATCTTCATGAAAAATAGTAATTTCCATGCTTACACCTTTGAAAATGTATCTGAACAACAGAGAAAATTCCAGAAACTGCTCCATAATAATGTAAGGAGGCTATATGCTGCTATTGGAGAATGGTGTTCTTATCTCTCCTACTCTAGCTCTCCTAAAGACACTTAGATAAGTTTCTAATCAATGATCCTAGGGGTGAAAAAACTACAGTCAATAGAAACACAAAGAAATGGAGACGTAAAGTGAGTAATGCCCTTTACAGCCATGATATTGAAGCATCGTTACTGACCTCGGACCGGGTTGACTATTATTGAAGAAAAGCATTTGTGAATTCCTTTATTTGAAAAAGAAAAAAAAATAAAAAAACGTTTGTCTTCTTTAATAGCTGAATTATTTCTACCTCCCATTGACGGAACCATTTTTCCTTCTTTTACTTTCATTAGATACTTTGAACTGAGATGAAACCTGTGTATCTGAGGATCTGAGAAAAAAACATCGTAGTTGTTTTTACTGTGAACTATGCTTTAGAATCACGTGAGAAGCTTTTCTTAAAAAATACAGATGCCTAGGACTCTCTCCCAGAAATTCTGATTTTATTGTTCTGGGTAGAGCTGGGGCAAAGGTACACTGTGATGCACCTTCTAGGTGATTCTAACAGGTAGCTGCGGTTGAAAACTACCATCCTTTAAGGAGGTAAAAGACTGACCCCCTCAAAAAAAATGTTAATAAAAAAAGTCCTTACAATGAAAGATAACATTTTAAAGAACACTTTTAAATAACAACAACAAAAGTCTCAGGAAAGCATCCTGGCTAATAAAATGAGAAGTTAAAAAAATAATAAAAATAAAATAAAATAAAATAAAATAAAATAAAATAAAATGAGAAGTTGAGTTTGCCACCTTTTTGATTAACACCTTCGAAGTAAATCACCAGCTGAGTGATGAACACATCTCCCCCATTCTAACTAGGAGAGAGCTGATCCTGACAGCTGGAAACTGCAGTATCTTTCATATTCCTCATTCTTAATCACTGACTCAAGACACGAAATGGATTTTCTTTATTTGAAAAGTCTTTATGATGGAGTCCCTAATCATCAGTGAACTACGTGAAACCATGGGATTTCAAGCGTTGCTTTGCAGATGTGGAATATTTTCTGGCTTTTGGAATAAGAACAGGCCGTTGCCCTTTGGCGTTCAAAATATTTATCACCTGTTATCAGCTCGGAGCCACAGCGACATTTCTGGCCCATCCATGTAAAGAAGGTTCTGAGGAGCTCAGTTCCAACACATGACCGATCAGGGCACAGGGGGTTCTTCCTAAGTGAGATCTGCTATGTAGTCTAAGCACTTGTCACCAAGCTTCCAAGACAGTGAAAGAAGGGACATGAATATAATGCCACACATTTACTGATTACAATTCAGGAGACCTCGAGCTGGAAGGTGTCATTTGCAGACTGAAAATTAAGTGCTGAGCTTATTTCAGAGATCAGTTTTGTTCGCATACTTTTCCTCTACGTTATTTCCTAAATTCAAGCACCAAATTCTAAAGATTCTCCTCCCTCTCCCTCTCCCTCCCTCCCTCTCAGGCCTGTCATTCACGCACAGCTTTGCATCTCCAACACAGTCTTTCTGCCCCTGGTATCATCTAGTTCTGCATCATCCCTGCTGTCATTCCAATGCATTTTCCATACCACCTCGGGGGTTAGCTTTGTAAAACCTAAACATGACTTGGTAGTGCCATTCACGAAACTGTTTGGGTTTCTTACATCAAACAGTATCAATTCCAAAATTCAGAGCGTCGCATATATGCTCATTTACAATCTGGGCCCAACCCATTTCCAACATCACCTCTTTCTGTCCCGTGCACCCTGTAGTTACCATAGCACGCCTGCTTCGTGGTTGTTCAAAGGGTGCGGTTACTCAGGGTCCTGTCCCCATATGGGCCCTTCACTTGGTTTAATGCACTGTTGTTGCCTTCTTGGAATTCTTAATAATTTTATCTTTGAACTCTTGTCTATGTAAGTCCGGTAGACCCATGGGGTGGGTACATGAACAGGGGAGACACACATTGCGTATGTCTGCAGTTCTTTGCTCCTGTACCCACAGGTAGCATTTGTGATGCCCCCAATAAGCACAGAATTCCAGGGAACCCACAATGGGTGGGGGTTCAACAGGACTCAAAGGAATTACAAGCTGTGTGTGTTTTCTTTTTTTTTTTTTTAATTTTTGTTTATTTATGATAGTCACACAGGGAGAGAGAGAGAGAGAGGCAGAGACATAGGCAGAAGGAGAAGCAGGCTCCATGCACCGGGAGCCTGACGTGGGATTTGATCCCGGGTCTCCAGGATCGCGCCCTGGGCCAAAGGCAGGCGCCAAACCACTGCGCCACCCAGGGATCCCAAGCTGTGAGTGTTATATCTAAAAATAACAGGTTCACTGAGAGCTTGGAGAGCGCATGCTTTGTGTTGGAACAAGAACTTACTTCAAATGCAAAAAAAAGAAGGCAATGGTATTCTGAAAAGCCCAAACCACCAAGAAATCCTACTCTACCCTTTCTTATTTGTGTTACTTCCCTTTATTAACTGGCTACGTCTTGAATGTGATGATATAGGGGGAAGGCAGAGACAGGGAAACCTTTAGTTGCCTTTCAGTGCTTTTTACTCAGCAGCACGCTGAATGTGCACTTATCGAGATGTGAGAAAAGAAACAGCTGAGTGAGTTTTGTGTGCCATTTCGATTGTTATGGTAAGAACACATTATACATGCATGTTCTTGTTCCTTGTTCCTGAAAAAATTGTGTAATTTTGGTGATTTCATGAGTGAGATGCTATTGTATTTACACTTAAAGCTGGCACTGCACGACATAAAATGAATGGGAAAACTCAAAATATTAAAATCTGTATTTTTCTCCAATTAGGACAACATTAAAAGCCAAATTTAAAAAACACCAAGACAAGTCAAGAGAGAGTCTGCAAGAAAAAATTTTCCCAAGCCGCTAGGATAAAGTTGGGCACTTTTTCCCCCACTGTAGACTGTGAAGCCCTTGAAGGGAGGGCCTGGGAACTATGAGGGTATCTACCACACAAGAAGGCATTAAAATCAGATATGTTGACTAAATTGTGGTCAGGCAAGCTAAGTCGAAAGGGCTTTGCGTCCTAAGATCTGCCCTAGAATCCTACACTCGGGGATCGTGGTGCTTCTGTCACTTGGACTCACACTGCCGGTCTAATGAAGGCCCTTGTAATTTAAGACAGTTTTGTGCTTACTGAGTCAAGACCCCTTCATATTTTCCTTCGGAGATGAGAGTGTGGCTGGTGCAGCCAAAGGTGATCTTATTTCCAGCCATTAAACAATGCTAATTTCATGGGCCACGGAGAGAAGCAGCTTATGCAAATGACTATGATTTTGCCCGCATACAGTTTATTGATATGAATAGGTTAGCAGTTCATGATCCGCAGCCTTCCCCAATAGCCGTGATTCAGAAGGTCAAGGTTATTTTCTTTTTCCTGAAAAGAGATTCGTATTAATGTGCAGATAACTTCCCGGAGGTAGGCTCAGGACCACTCATTCTAAATAGCTACGTCTCCCGGATGAGAAGTCAGGGAGCTGCAGGGCACCGATGAAAAGAAAATGCGAATGTCTCCGTGTAATCCTGTGGGATCCGGAGGGAGCACAGGGTGCTACCTGCTGGACCCGATCCGACTCTCTAACCTATCCAGAAACCTTCACTCTAATATATAACAGTCCTGAGAATGGAAATACAATTCTTCACAATGAAAGATGCTGATGGTACTTCTTGTGCTCCTGCGAAGCCTTAATAGTTTCCATGCATCAGAGGGACGCGCAGGATATGGATCTCTCATGTTGGTATCCGGGCAGCATATAACACGAAATCCATTCGGGAAGAACGAAATGAAAGATCACTTAGCCAAAATAGGTATTTATCATATTGGAGATGTACTCATCCTTCTTCGTTGAAAGCCATTTTTCCTAGAGAGAATACTGCCAACGTGATGGCCCTGAAATGTCAGTTTTTGTGTCGATTCAGTAAAACTGGGCTGGGGTAGGTACGTCGCCTGGCTCTAATCAGGTGTCCCTGGAAATTAAACTGTACAGTTTTAGATACTTGCTAAGGTACCTTTTGAAACCATAAAATGGGTTTTCTCAATTGAGAAATGCCTGAGAATATATATGCAGATCTACTTTTTTAAAAAAATGTTTTATTTATTTATTCATGAGAGACACAGAGAGAAGAGAGAGAGAGGCCAAGACACAGGCAGAGGGAGAAGCAGGCTCCATGCGGGGAGCCCGACGTGGGACTCGATCCTGGGTCTCCAGAACCAGGCCCTGGGCTGAAGGCGGCATAAACCGCCGAGCCACCCGGGTTGCCCCAGATCTACTTTTTGATTCCAGACTAATAGCCTGATAGTCTGACAAATCAGGATGATCAACCTAGTCCCCAAATATAAAGGTCGGAATTCTCAAAACTGAAAGGGAGAAAAGCATAGATTATTCAGTCCATCTCCTTAGCGATGCTAGAAATCTCTCTACAGGAGATCAACTGAGGAAATGTAAATAGACAAAGCACGCTCGAGGAAGACACATACAATTAATAAACAGAGTCCTGCCAATTCTCCTTTCAAGATTTTACCTGTTTAACTTTCCACATCAACTTCCACAACTTGAGGAAGGTCAACATTGAATCACATCTGGATTCCTTAAAAATTCCCTTAACGAACATGCCTCCCGACAGCCTTCTTCCAGTTTTACACACTCACTATAACCAAAGTACTACTTTTATTGCAATTATGATCAATGGCCTGCAAAGCTTAAATATCTGCAGTGACCTTTCCATTGTCCTCAAAGTTCCAGATCCTAAATGTGGCTCTGGAGGCCCTCCTGGCTCCTAGTACTGCTTTTATCTAAAGCTTTAGCTCCTATTACTTTTTTCTAAATCTAACCTTTGTCCTCTAAAATTCAGTCGGTCTGAACTCAGATCCCAAATCACCCCTCTCTACATTGTGGTCTGGCTAACCTCTACTGAAGAGACAAGTAGCCCTTAAAAATGATGAAGTTCAGAGAATTTCCTGCCCTCCAGATTAGATCCGCAGGACACAAATACTCTATCACCTTATATCTCCCCTTTCATAATACTTACCACAATGAGGATTATTTGTCCAATGCCTGTATTTTCTACTGTCTTTAAGATCCGTGAGGGTAGGTATAGACCTGGTTTACATAGGTCTCCATAACTAGCATCTAGCAGTGTTGGACAAATAATAAGTGCTTACGATTTGCTAAGTTAATTGAAAAACCAGGTTGCAAATGCTAGCTGAGGTCATACTAGGGGGCCGTGAATGCCAAGCTAGACATTTTGGACTTGATTCCATGAATGAAAAGAAAGTAAATGTGTTTGAGCAAGGAAATCACAGAATAAAAACCATTGTTTAGGAACACTAATCTAACAGCGTTCTGGAGAATGGTCACAGATAAAAGGCTACTACAATAATCCAGTTGGGACGAGGCAACTCATAACCTAAATAAATTGTGTAGGGGGTGGGCAGTGAGAATGAAAAAAAAAAATAGAAAGATGTCACAATTTCACCTATATGGCTTGCTCTATTTCCTTAGGCCACTTTATAAAATTTTTGTTTTGTGACAGTAACGTGAGAATCATGTCATTGGCCACCAGAGCTCAGTTATCAGTGTGTAAGTGGGGGTCAAAGCTACGGACTTTAATGAAATCAGCCCAGAAAATAGTTTTCAGGCAAAGACCTGAAAACTAAATATTTTGTAATTCCCTTTGATTGACCCTCTCCTCCTACGTTTCCTCTGGTATGCCCTCTAGATGTCTTCCCATATCTACATATTTATATCTGCATATTATTCTTAGAGTTTTGTTCTTCCCTATGCTCTATACTCCCAATCGGTCATCAAGCCAGCCATCAACACCCACAGCTTCCACAATGATTTTCAAATATTTTCCTATGTTCCCCTGTCAGACCTAAACATTGAACCGCCTACCAAATGTCTCCGTTGAGGTATTACACAATCACCCCTGACCCAGTATGGCCTGAATTGTATTTTTTATAATTTTTTTCAGTTGTGAATAGACATGGTAAAATATAAGTAATATGAATATACGTTTGTTAATAGTTTGTAGAAATTTATAAAAATTGCTTCTCTCTATAGCATTTAGCACTGAGTATCCTTTTGCCTACTTACTGGTAAGGAAATAAGAAGGCAGAAGGATAAGACAAGCACTTCTCCCCAAGGGACAGAAATTGGTAAAAGGTAGAAACATAGTATTTACTCTAAAGTACTAATTTGAGAAAATACCAACATTCCTTCTGAACTAAATTTAGAAAGGCTATAGTTAAAAAGCCTGAAAGCTTTCCCTGAAATGAATCCATTTTTAATGTAATTTCAAAAGCCTATGTTATTCTTAAATAGTGTGCAAATGGAAGCTTCCATTTTCTTTATTAATGGACTCAAAATACTCAAAGTGGCTACTCTTGCTATTGAAAGATACTAGATGGCCAGGTATTGATCCATGGGAAAGGAAAGGAAAGGAAAGGAAAGGAAAGGAAAGGAAAGGAAAGGAAAGGAAAGGAAAGGAAAGGAAAGGAAAGGAGAGGAAAGGAAAGAGGAAAGGAAAGAGGAAAGGAAAGAGGAAAGGAAAGAGGAAAGGAAAGAGGAAAGGAAAGAGGAAAGGAAAGAGGAAAGGAAAGAGGAAAGGAAAGAGGAAAGGAAAGAGGAAAGGAAAGAGGAAAGGAAAGAGGAAAGGAAAGAGGAAAGGAAAGAGGAAAGGAAAGAGGAAAGGAAAGAGGAAAGGAAAGAGGAAAGGAAAGAGGAAAGGAAAGAGGAAAGGAAAGGAAAGGAAAGGAAAGGAAAGGAAAGGAAAGGAAAGGAAAGGAAAGGAAAGGAAAGGAAAGGAAAGGAAAGGAAAGGAAAGGAAAGGAAAGGAAAGGAAAGGAAAGGAAAGGAAAGGAAAGAGGAAAGGAAAGAGGAAAGGAAAGAGGAAAGGAAAGGAAAGGAAAGGAAAGGAAAGGAAAGGAAAGGAAAGGAAAGGAAAGGAAAGGAAAGGAAGGAAAAGAAGGAAAGGAAAGGAAAGAGGAAAGAAAAGGGAAAGGAAAGGAAAGGAAAGGAAAGGAAAGGAAAGGAAAGGAAAGGAAAGGAAGGAAAGGAAAGAGGAAAGGAAAGGAAAGGAAAGGAAAGGAAAGGAAAGGAAAGGAAAGGAAAGGAAAGGAAAGGAAAGGAAAGAAGGAAAGGAAAGGAAAGAAAGAAAAGAAAAAAAGAAAAGAAAGAAACTACTCGCTTTTCAAAAAAGCATTGATTTTCAAACATTCCATCTGCTCAAATATTTGTATTTGTCTGAGCTGCTCAGTCAGCGTAGGTAGCTGTGTGTGTGCAGATGTGTGTACCCATTTCGCTTCTCCGTTCTGAGAGGTCCAACCTTATATGTTCCATCTGCGTATGTCTCATGCCGAGTGACTCTTGCAGAGCTCACATGATGTAATCAATACAACCAATGCGGTTTGGCTTTTCTGTGCATAACTCAGACCCCCACCCCGTGTTTGTCGAGTGGCTGAAGCCCTCCAATTGACCGCTATCCCTGAGTGATCAGCTCGCTCCTCACAGAACAACCCATTGATCTCCTTTCATTCCTCAATATTTATCTTTATTTTTTTCTGCCATTTTCCTGGCCACTTGGCTTACAGCCGAATCCAGAGATTCCATGCTCTGTCCACAGCTTGGGACTGTTTATGCTGCTTCTATTGCCTAAAACGTCCTGAACCACATCCCTGCCACTCTGCCGTGAAAACTAATCTATCATCCAAGCACCACTCCAAACACTGCCACACCACTGAACCCCTCCCTGGTCACTCTATTTGGTACTTCCTCCCGCCTCCAAACACGTATTTGCGTCTTTCCTATGGGACTTTTCTTTCCACCTGGCATTCTAATTTTCTAGTTTAGCGTGCCTTCTAGGATACAAAATTCTTAGAGGCTGGATCCACAGCTCAGTCACTTTTGTCTTACTCTGTGCGTTGCTTTTACACATAAATATATTTTTTAAAAAGAATTCTTTCTATCCGTTAAGAGAATCTCTTGGATTCATTAAATCAGAAAATACAAAAGGCAAACACAAACCTCTCTAACTATAGTTCACTGGGGCTATTCACACGAGAGCATATAATCCCTATATTCCTGAGGATGCCAGTATGACGCAAGTCACGGGAATAACTGATGTGCATAAAATATACCCTGAATCTAAATACTTTAATATGTTATTATTTATTAATCATATCTTAATAATACTAAACTATACTGGTTCACTACATACACAGGGAAACTTTTAATAAGTAGTTATAATATTAATACATTATTCCTTGTTCAGTTATAATAATCCAATAAATTTTCAGAAAAATTTAACATTTACAAGGCATTTTTATATCTACTAACACTTAATCTTCACCATGAGGCCAGAAGATAGACAGATGTTAAATACACCAGGTTTTACAGAAGAAGCTGAAACTTAGTGAGTCAACTAAGATGTTCCAAGGTCACACAGTTAAAAAGTGGGAAAATCAGGGTCTAACTTAGTGTCCAGCTCCAGTGACTAAAAGAGACTTCATCTCCACATATGGCCTGATGAGACACTGAAAAGCTGTAAACAAAAATACATGAACAACAAATGAAAATAAATGGTATTTTTTTTTAATTTTTGCTGATGAACAGAGAATAGAACCTTTTGACATAAAGTGACCAGGGAAGACAGAAATGGTTATTTTTAGGCTAAGGCCTAAAGAATAAGAAAGAGCCAGATATGAATAGAAACAAATAAAACCAAAAAAAAAAAAAAAAGGACATTAAAGTATAGAAACAGGCTTGTGCAAAGGCCTCAGGAAAGTTCTGACTTCTTACCATGGCACAAAATACCCTCCGTGAAGGGGCTTCCCGGCACTGATCACGTGCCAGCTGTTCTTATCCCTTCCACCCTTCACATTCAAAGAAAACACCCTCAACATTTCCTGAACTGCATATTTCTTTATGCTTTTGCATATGTTATATCCTCTACCTGAAATACCCTTTCTTGGCATTTCTACACAGAAGAAAAATGTATTTATTCTGAAGACCTATTCTCAGGTAGCATTAGTTCTCTCATAGATTCTCTATCTTCCCTCATTCAATCTAGCTGAACGAGTCTGTCCTGTATACTTTATTTTTTAATTTTTTTAAAGATTTTACTTATTTATTCATGACACACACACACGCACACACACACAGAGGCAGAGACACAGGCAGAGGGAGAAGCAGGTTCCATGTAGGGAACCCGACGTGGGACTTAATCCCGGGTCTCCAGGATCACGCCCTAAAGGCAGGTGCTCAACCACTGAGCCACCCAGGTGTTCCCATCTCCTATATATTTTAAAATTCACCATAATTTTTATTATCATTTTTAATGAGGAATGATTTAAATGAAATAACATCACCCATCTGAAGTATACAATTCAGTAACTTTGAGTATATTCATGGAATTACAGAAGCATCATCACCATCTAATTTTAGAACATTTCCATCCGCTGAGAAAGAAACTGCAGGCCCATCTACATTCCTTCCCCATGCCCATCTTCAACCCTGGGCAATCACTAATCAACTATCTCCATAAGATTTACCTTTTCAGGACATTTTATATAAAGGGAACCAGATAATATGTTTTCTTTTAGGTCTGGCTTCTTTCACTTGGAATAATCTTCTTTCTTGATATTCGTCTGAGTTGCAACATTTTTCAGGACTTCCTTCCTTTAATTAATGAATAGTTTTCTGTTGCATGAATACACTAGATTTTGTTTATCCGTCCACTGGTTGATGGATACTTAGCATAACCCAGCTTTAGTCTGTTGTGAGTGACGCTGCTATGAACCCTCACATGCAATTCTTTGCAAGCGGATATGTTCTCACTTCCCCTTGGTAGATATTGGTATTGCGGAGTCACGTGGCACCCCAGCTTTCTTTTACTTCTATGCCTTCTGCACGTTCCATTGCTACGATTGATTTTTGTTTTTACGTATCTCCTTTCCCCTCTCGGGCTACAGGCCTCATTACCACAGGCAGCCCGGCTCAACAATGTCCTTAGCCCCAACAACAGCAGCTATAGATAGACAGTAGGACCTCATACATTTGCTAAACTCTGATTCCCAAATCCCACTCTTCAGGATGGAGGCATTCATGCCTACAGCTGCACTGAGTGCTGCCACTGAGGCTCACAGATGACCCCTCCCCAGGAACTACCCTTTGCCAAGATGCTGATTTGCACAATGGTTTTCCCTCTCCCTGGGGGCAGCGTGGATCCAATGGCTGATCTACGTGAGGATACAAAGACCTGATTTCTTGCCTCCATTAGGGGCATGTCCTGAGGACATTCCAGCTCCACAGCATTCTGTTAAACCAGCCCCGGCCACTGTTCAGACCCTCTTTCAGCCCAACCTCTCTCCTGTTCTCTAGGTGTGCGGTGGCTGGGAGCTCGCCTCAATAAACCTCCTGCAAGCAAATCTCAGTCTCAGAATCTGTTCCCTGGGGAACCTGACTGCCCACCTCACCTGGTGAATTCAACCAAGAAAGTCGGCTGTCAAGAAGGTGATAATCTCTAATACCCCTTCTTTCCTCACAGGCAATTAATCTCGTCAGTTGTGTGTGATAGAGCTGTGACCTAGATGTGATCTACGTCCGCCTGACCTTTGAGGGCCAGATAAGATCAGTTTAAACCCCTCCTCATTCCACCCCACTTGAAAATCAAAGCTCTGTCTGACAGTTTTATAAAGTATTGACGGATAGAATAGTAGTGTTCTCAGACTGTCACGGTCCATTTAATTAGTTTGCATATTTTACATATGCCTATGTCCTGCCTAGTGTCTTTATTTTGAACTATATCACTCTAGACAAAACTTGCCTCAATTTTTACAAAAACCACAATCATTGATGAACTGACTTTGTTGAGTATTTGAGGACATCAAGAAAAGATTGACTTTTTTCTTTTTTGATGTTTTTTTTTTTCTTTTTTTTTGCAAGTAGGATTGACATTTTAAGAAAGCAAATATTTTCAATTAACTATTAGATTTTCCTGGCCTTGCATTTTCCTTCGGCCTTCCCATCAGGATATTTTTTACATGGCCATTTCATTCCAGGGAGTGTGGTGGGATTATGTCATTTTACTGGCATTTGTTTGTAGGACTACCTCTTGTTTATGACCACTGCTCTTCTTTTCTTTTCTCTTTTACCCTATCTCAGGAGCATATTCCTCCCATTTTCTTACATAGACAATAAGTAACTCTTTATACTCATTGCCTTTACACTTACATACTCAGTCTCTGTATCCCAAACAGCTTTCAAGACCTTCTCCTACACAAAGAAGGCTATCTTCTAAAAGGAATTCTAGTGCCAGCCAATAAAGAAATATATTTTCCATCTTCACTATATAGAGATGCATTAATTCATTCTGGGAAAACATTAATATATTTATATTTTAATATTTCTGATTAAGGCATTAAATAACCTTCCTGACGTCTATACTTTGGACACTATACTAAACCAGGGCATGCTACCTTAAAAGTCTTGCTATGTTTTGGATAAAAGTACTGTGTCAGGGGTCCATAAGACCCTTTCAGATTTGATAATTCACTAGGGGGAGTCCTGAGACTCAGAAGATGGTAGGTATACTCATGGTTATGGTTTATTACTGTGAAAGAATATAGATAAAATCAGCAAAGGAAAAAGGCATAGGGGGCAAAGTCTGGGAAAAGCTAGGCACAGACTTCCGAGTGCTGCCTCCTAGTCGTCACCCCAGGATGCACTTGATTCTCCCAGCAATGATGCATGACAATACATGTAAAGCATTGCAAACCATGGAAGCTCACCCTAGCCTTGAATCCAGAATTTTTACTGGGATTTAGTGAACTACTAAGCAGGGAGCACCTGCATGACTAGTTCAGCTACTCACATTCCAGACACCCACCCCCACAAAGCAAAAACAGGTATTCATCTTTAATCACTTTGTTAACATAAACTCTCTGGTCAAACTGCTACAGCGTGCCCCAAAACCTCAAGTATACAAAAACACTTCTCAGGCAGACATTTTAAGGGTTCAGAGCTCAGCTCCCATGGACTGGCCAAGGTCCAATCCTGAAAACAGCATTTTCTGGAGAATTTGCAGAATTTGAGCAACCCAGGTCTGCTGAGTTTAACACTTTCCTACACAGGTACTATGTGACTGAAGAGTCTAATCTCAAGTCTCAAGTTTCTAAAATCCCATTCATTCCATTTCATTCATTCAACCAGGCATTGTGATAGGACAAATATCTCAGAAATGCATCAGAAGTCAGCCATATGGTATGAGTCAGTTATCAGCCAAAGTCCCCGAAAGAAAACATCCACTCCAGAAACTAGCCACGCACCTGTTCAAAGTGGGGGATAACCACACATTCTGAAACTTTACTGATGGGAGTGCAGATTGGATCCCACCTGATTCTATTGTGTATCTACCAGTGTCCTCTCCACCTAACCCTGTTCTTTGTTTTGTCCTTTTGTGTCCATCATGGTAAATGCCACCAGCACCAGTAAAAATACTGAAGCTTTATAAGGTAGGGAAGAGTATGGAGGTAAATCAACACTTTTTCAGAGGCGTTGCCTTTTGTACCAGCGCCCTGAGAGATAAGGTCAGTATCCCCTTTGTAGGCCACAGAATTTGCTAGGACTTGGGAGTCTGTCTACATTCAATGCTCTTTGTACAAAGCAGATCAATAAAACTGACCCTAGCAATGTAGGGCAGAGACAAAGGCAAGCAGCACCGGCTTCCTGCCGGTGTAACTAGTAGACCGACCGTTCTCACAGGGCTTCACTGGCTGAAATCTGTCCTTGCCCCGTCACTTCCTTCCCTTTCTCCTTCTTTCCCTCCCTCCCTTTCCTCTTCTTCATCCCCTTCCCCATTCTATCTCTTTCTTTATCCTTCACTTTCATCTTTCACAAGTATTTACTGAGCTCCACTATGTTCCAAGGACTGAACTGTGCACTAAGACTCTAACGACAAGTGAGACCAACAAGGCCACTGTCCTTAGGAAACTGACTTTCTAGCAGGAAGGAGGCTTCTGAAACACGAAGGCTTCACTGGCCAGCTGCTCCTCACGTCCAGCTACCTGCTTTCCCCTCAGGCTTATCTCCGGTCACTGACCATCACCTTCTTAGTGCTTAGCACCTCCAGCCAAACTAAGTGAGGGTCCTGACTTGCAGAGCCCCCCCCCCCCCCCCCCCGTGCAGTTTCTTGCTCTAAGCTTTCCATGTCTCGCATTCTGTCTTTCAACACCCTTTCCGCCTCGCCCCTTGCATTTGCCCTAGCTTCCTCTATAAATCTTTCAGGTTTCCTCTTGGTACTGACTCAGGAAAGCCTTCCCTGCCTCCTAAGGTCAATGCTACTTCGGAAGTGCATCCATGTTGATGTGGAAGCCACAGGCATCGCAGCAATCATTGCAGGCTCCGTGCCTGAGCCACACAGGAAAAACCTCTCCTCTGACACATCAGATACACCCACAGGAAGCCATTCCTTTAAATTCTTCTAATGATAGTATACACTTGAGTGATTTCTGCAGCAAATAACTGCTCTCTCAGGAAATAGGAGAATGTAAAACAAACAAAGAACCAACACCTCAGTTCTGTGGCTCTAGGGGAAACAGGCAGAGAAAATTCTCTTTTTATGAATCCATTTCCCCCATTCTTCCTTCCCTTTAACCTCATTACTTGTTTAATTCTATACCCCACGTACAAATGTTCTCTTCTCAGAGTCTCACACAGTCTTCTTGTCAGCCGCTGTATCCTTGTCCTGTGCTGATGCGATGACAAATTACCATAAGCTTTGTGGCTCAACATAATGCAAATTTATTTTCTTACATTTATGGAGGTCAGGAGTCTGAAATGGGTCCCAGCAGGTTAAAACCAAAGTGCTAGCAGGGCTGTGCTCCTTCCGAGAGAATTCATTCCCTTGTCTTTTCCAGCTTCCAGAGACCGGCTGAATTTCCTGGTTCGTGGCCCCTTCTTCCATCTTCGGTCAATCTCTCTCTGCCTCTGTCTCTGTCTCTGTCTCACTTCTGCTTTCACGGACACATCACATTCCCTCTCGTTTAAGGACCCTTGTGATTACATTAAGCACACTCGGATGGTTCAGAATAACCTCCCTGTCTTGAGATTCTTGACCTAATCACACCTGCCAAGTCAGTTTTACTATATAAGATAACATGTTCCTACATTTAGAGAGGAGGACATGAACAACTCTGGGGACTCTTAGAGGACTGCCCACCACAGCCATGAATGGTTTCCTCTGTAGCAGCTGGAGACATTCTTTCTACCTCCTGCCATGAAGGGCTTTTAAACTACCGTGTTCTGCTCTCATACTATAATGAGCGATGATGTGAATTAGTCTTGGCACAAGCTTAGTGTGTTGGTTTTGGGTTTGTTTCTTGTTTCTTCTTCCCCCTGCCTCATTGGCCTTTCTACTAATGCACTGCTACCCCCTGGAGGAGGCCTGGCTCCAGGTTACTACATATGTTGATCAAGCTGATGCGGGCCTGCCTGATTCCTTCAGTCTCTTGGAGCAATACTCATACTGTGACACTTTGATCCTCTGTTGTAACCTAGAGAGTCAGTCTTAGTTTTTAATCCCGCCCATTCCGTGAATATGCTGCGTGACTGTTGGCAAATGAATTATCCTTCCCGGGTCTTAGTTCTCCTCATCAGCAAAACAGAGACAATAATACCTACCTTGCAGATTTCCCGTAAAATGGAGGTAACACTTGGAATGCCCCTTATGGGCTAGAGGCTGAAGGAATTCTGTATATTATTGCTGTATTGATAAGCATAACACACAGGAAAAAACCATGAGGTATTAGAGCGAGAAAGTGAGATAAGGTAAGGTGGTGCAAGGCCTGGAATGACCAGATAAACAGGTAATGTGCTACGTAAAGTCAAACTTTAAGGCTTTCCTCAGCCCACATCCCTATATTTTGGGAGCCCTACTCCTGAAGAGTCCCTCTCCTTCACCTCAGACTATTTCTCAAGTCTCACTCCATACCAGCTTTTCGTGAGCAATCGGAAGATCAGCAGTTGTCTCAACCTACTTCTGAAACCACAATTCACAGGTGTCTGCTTTCTCAACACGATCCAAAGGATGCCCTGATAGTCAGTCCCCTCCTCAATACTGCCAGTATATTGGGCCCAAATAGGTTCTTGGTTTTTTACACAACTAATAGTACCTAGCCCTAGAGTAGCCTCCTATTCAGAACAAGGAGTCGATTAAATGCTCACTCGGGTGCTATAGCACTTTTATTTATTTACTTATTTATTCAATCAAATGTTAAACCAATTAAAAAGAAAAAAGAATTCTACAAGGCTACTTCCCAATAACTATCCCTTCTGACAAGAATCTCATTTCCAAAAGTTTAAAAGTAAGAATAACCAATCTAGGAATTTTCACAGGACACTGGTGTCTCATATTTGTGCCTCCCTCATAGCTTTAAGCTCAAATACAATCAGTTTGCAAGTCAAAACAAGATTTTAGCAACTGCCAAGTCATCTTGGCATCTGAAAAATCAAGCTCCGTTCTGATGTTTGCTTCATAAATTAGAACCAACAATAAAGATTCTGGAATCGGGGCTTAAGTGGCAATTTTGTTGATGATGCATGACGCAGAACAGAATGCATTTTGTTCGGCCACATGGTGCTGTCTTTGCAAGGCTGGCAGCAATAGAATGTTTTCTGTTAGGATGTTAGCTAAGGTTTGTAAAAGGCCACCGATTATTCACCTTCTAGCCAAGGAGATGTTTTTCATAGCTATTTATATACTTTAATCCTAAATGGCCAAAATTCCAGGGGTTATCAAGGGCAACAGGATCTTTAACAAGAATAATAATCCGAACTCCCTTCCAAATTACACAGATAACTTACACGAAACCAGATGCAATTACTCTGATAAGCTTTGGGGAAACGAGTTAATTCATCATTATCAAATGACCAATGTGAGTCAGAGAAACACCCAACAAATTGCTCAAGGTCACATAGGTAACCTCAGACCTCTGACTAGGAGCCATGGTTCCTAATCCACTCCTTCATTTCCAGCTACTTAACCCCAACCACAAATGCAATGGTTTGTTTCTCATTTTGAAAAGTTGTAATTTGAGTCTGGATCTTTGCTCAATAAGACCCCATTTTGCAACTTTTCACTTCCGGACTTCCCTAAGGTAATCGTATCCATATCTTTATTTCTTCATACCATTGTTAAGTCCTATAATCTGTTTCCGTAACTTCTTATCCTTACTAAAATTAGCCCCTAAAGGCCTCCAAATTTGTTTCTTTTTGGCAACTCAAGAAATATATATCATCACTATAATTTCAAGTTCCACAAAAATGGAATTTGACTTCTTTCCGCTCAAAACACATGCATGGTTCCCTAGAGGTGATAATCTCTATTTATTATTACATTTAGTGACTCCTTCCTTTAAAAAAAAAAAAAAAGGAAAAGAAAGAACAAAAACCACCAGTGGAAAGCCATAAACAAAATTAGAACCTGATTTAGGATTAAAAATGATATTAGAAAAAACAAAAGATTTATAGGTGAACCTTGGCTCACCTGAATACTATCACAACTAATACAAGTTTCTATTGGTAGAGAGCAACCCTAAGCCACATCCCAATTTGCCGCCCCAAATCAAGAGGATTCAGCACCTAGCTGGTCTCCCATTTACTCAAACTCCTTCTACATCACCTGCCACTGGAATATGTTCTTATCCTGGCCTTGCTTTCCCTACCCATCATGCTTTGGAGAACGCTACCATCCATGGGTTTGTTAGATTCTTTGAAGACAAAGCATTTATCGTCTTCACAATAGCATTGTATCTAACCAAAGGACATCATTTCACAATGAAAATTGGAAGGCAATGGCTAATGCCCTACAGATAACTGGAATTATTAGCAGCCTATCATGCAAAAACAAACAAATAAATAAATACCGCTAGCTTCATTGAATGGTGGAAAGACGTATGTAAAACTTTCCTACTGAGACACCTGGGTGGCTCAGTTGGTTAAGCATCTGCCTTCAGCTCAGGTCATGATCCTAAGGTCCTGGGATCAAATCCCGCATCAGGTTCCTTGCTCATCGGGAAGCCTGGTTCTCCCTCTGCCTGCCCTCTCCCTGCTTGCTCATTCTCTCTTTCTTTCTCTCTCTCTCTCTCTCTCTCTCTGACAAATAAATAAAATCTCAAAAAATAAAAATAAAACTTTCCTACCAAAAGACTGACCTGTGAATTGCTGTGTAACTTTAAAGTCACAGGATTTGAACCAATGACCCATCAATGATGCAGCTTCTTCCAACAGCCAAATAATATAGGTCTGAGAATCGATCATTTTCAGATTTTGTTTCCCATCCCAACAACTGAACTCTGCTGGCCTATATTTTTTAGTTCCCAAGAGAATGACATATCGCATTAGGCACACAATAATGCTTACGTCGAATTGCAGTTGGGATCGCCACCTGGACATTTCTAGCTTCTTGGGGTATTGATGTAATCACTGGGAAATAGTTCCGCTATTGGCCAGACTGGACACTAAGTCTAAAGAGGTAATTGGCTTCTACACTACTTTGTGCTTGCAAGAAGTATGGCTAGACCCTGGAACTGGAAGACGTCCTGGGCAACTCTTTGTATCATCACATCCAAGGGAGCAGGTTAATAGAAAATGACCTCAATTTCATATTGGCAAGACTACCAAGGACTCAGATCCCAAAGGAATGAAGATCATTTCTCTTGAAGCAGAATTCCTGTCCAGCTGCAGTGCTGTCTGAAAGTTAAAGGATATAGGATGTGTGGCGCTGAAAGACACCAGTCCCCTCCCTCTTTTTGGTTTTAAACACAAGAGCAATGAAGGTAGTCATTACTAGTTTAATCTTCTTTTTCAACTCTTATATATCGGGGATGTGACTAGTGTTGACAGCTACCATTTAGTTTATAGGTTGTGAAACAGTAAGGAGTAACAGTCAGACGGTATCAGGATGGATCTAAAGGAAGAATTAACATCACCTGGAGTTTGTGGAATGAAGATAGAGCTTTTAAAGGGATTTCATGATATAACCACTGAATGAAGTGGTTTTATGTCATTTTGAGCTTCTTACTGTGGACAAGGTAAATGCATTAAAGTTGTGTGCTTGATTGCTGGATCATGTGAGGTGATAGCATCTGTAAAACTATTAGGAAAAGGAATAGTTGAGAATATTTTTAGCCCTCTTAATTTGCACATAGTCTATCTATTTTCATTCTCCCTAGACAACCTACATGCTCCAACTGAATTCAGTATCTTTTTAAAAGAAGGCATTAGAATGCTTATAGATTGAGTATGGTGAGTAAAAGGGGGAAAAAATTGAAAAGGCACCTGTTTACTTTTCTTAATCCCATGTCCTCAGTCCCCAGACAGATTTTCCTGATTTCAGTATTCTTGCTCAGCATGTAGCCTGCAGCAAATTGACGGCAATGACCCGTCTAGAACCAATACATGACTATTGCTTGGATCCTGTTACCAGTTGCTTACCTAGTTTTTAGGAAGGAAATGGAGTGGGGCCAATTTGTGTCTTAAAGCCTCCCCTTAAGATGTGCCTTGCAGCAACCACCCCTGACTTAGACTCAGCCTTTCCTGAATGTGCCGCTTCCCTTTCCCTCAGTCTGGACCATTAGGACAAAGCTAACTTCTCATCTGGCTTGCCTCTCTCTCCCAAGATGGAAAGCACAGAGCCTGACACAGGGCTGGATCTCATGACTTTGAGATCATGACCCGAGCCTAAATCAAGAATCGGGCACTTAACTGAGCCACCCAGGTGCCCCATGCACTGTATATTTTAAGTAAGAGAATCAGAATAATCCATCCATCTCTTCTTCAAGGAGGTGTAGGTGAGAAATATAAAAGCATCCCACAAATAGATCCCCATCAGACAGGCTAATAGCTGCATTTACTATTCCTGCTTCTGACCAAGTTCAGCTAATCACAAACACACTTTACACAATGAAGGATGTGAGAGGATGGAAGTCAAAGGAGGAAGTACACTAAACGGGCTCGTTAAGTTGACTGCCATGCCCAGCTTCCCTCTTCCAGCTGCAACTGTACCCAGGCTTCCTACTCCGGGAGGCAGGTATGGCCTCTGTGCATCAAAAGTAGGCATATGATCGAGACACAGATAATCCACAGGCTGAGTAGCAAAGTATTTCATGGCCTGTTCCCAAAGATGGTTGAAGTTCTCACGAAGGACGCGTGAAAAACTGGACTGAAAGAATAAGAATTGGCTAGTTGGGAGCAAAGAGAGATTTGCAGGCATTTGGAACACAGCTAAGTCCTATTATGTCTGCGCACGAGGACAAAGATGCCCAAACTCCTGCTGCTAGTGAGCCACCACATATACTCAGCACGACCTCTGATCTAGACGCCAAACAACACGACGAGTTCCTTGACCACTGAGATTCTGGATCTGGATTTTCCAGATTTCTCATGTTCCTCATCTGTACAGATCTTTATTTGAGAAATCTTGAATTAACGTATATCCTATGCACTAAATAAGCCTAAATAAACTGATGTTTAAAAAATTCAGTTGAGCTCATAGTTATAGTTAGTTAGAAAGAACTTCCTAAGTTTCGAGCTTTGTCTTAGATGCTGGAGACTGGAGATACCGTGATGAAAAGTTCACTGAAAGCCTCTGTGTCTGTTTCTCACTGTCCAGCATGAGAGAGAGAAAATCTCTGTATTATATTAACTTTTATGTTCCAGACACTGTGCTAGGCGTGTACTATAGATTAATTTTATCTTCACATAACTTGAAGAAAATAGTGTTGTTGTTTTTTTCACTTGGCACATTGGGAAAAGCAGTTCTGAGAGGTGAACTTGCCTAAGATCACAAAACTGGTGACGAGCAGAGAGAAAGTGAAAAGCTAGTTGTTGTCCATTCAGATTCAAGGCGTCCACACTATTCCTTGCTGCCTCCCCCAGGTAACAACAACCGTTTGACGTATCATCTGTGCGCTAGATGTTTTACACGTGTGATCTCATTTTATCCTCACAGAAATCTTACAAAGTTAGTATCACATCTCTACTCCTATTTTACAGCGGAGAAAACCAAATAGTACTACAGAGGCTATAATATAGATGGTAAAGTGATGTGTTTTGTGGAGTTACGGCAAAAACTGAAGACTGCATCCGTTTGAAGAGAATTTGGAAACTGGAGAGGCATGGGGAGGTGGGCACCAGGACCAGCTAGTTTTGCTTCTTAAAATGTTCCCTCTGTGTTCATTTCTACCTAATTTAATTGCAAATCCCTTTATGTCCTGTATCTTAAACATCTAGGCATTTATAAACTAAGCACATCATAATTAAATTTAACTACAATTCAGACTAGCTGAAGCCTCATCCTAGTAAGGATATTCCCGTATCCTTACTCTACGTAGAAGCCTAGTGACTTAGTTTGGTACTTTGAGTTCTTACTGACTTTATTATAGATACAATTGCTTTAGGAGAGAGATGGCAACCCAGACAGTTTGAAAAATATGCTTAGTATCTGCGTTTTGATTCATGAATCTCAAAGAGAGGAAGGAATAAATGAAACTTGGATTTGAAAGCTAATGAACAACAAAAGAATCAAGGGACTCCCCAGGCAAGATCGCCAGCAACCTAGACATCTGTTTATATATTAATTCAACATATGGCTCCTGAGTAATATTTACAAGCTGGGCACATCAGTGAATGTCCTACTTCCCAAAAGCATGTAACAGTGCTCTAGGACCTCACATATTTAATTACATCTTCCCCCACTCATCCTGTAGTTGAAAAAAAAAGTATTTTTTAAGTAGTGTTTACGTTTTCCATTATTACAAACTAACGCCACATGTAATTCTCAAATGTTCCTTCTGGTTGGCAAGACACACCCAGGAGGTTAACTTAACTGATATAATTTAAATCAAAGGCCAAGCAACTTGACATTTTAGTTAGCCTCGGCAGGACTGAAGTGGGAAATTTTGTGATTTTAAGTTTATTAAAACATGGAAAATAGTTCGTAGCTTTCCAATTTCCTTCTCCTTAGCAATTTCAGGTTCCAAGGAAGTGAGGGTGAGAAATGGAGAGCCGGACAGTACACAACGTTTCATCCTTCTAGGCTACTAGACACGACATCCTTCGGTCTGGGAAGTTTTCCTTTCCCTCCCTCTTCACTTGCTGAGGTTGAGTTTCAACACAGGCTTCTCCGAGAGGAGCATCCGCACGTCCCTTTGCTCCCCAGATCCCGGGAGGTTTCACTCCCACAGGCCCCCATTGTCAACAGTTAACAAAATGATCACGGAACTTACTGTGCTGCACGGCCACGGTTTCCATCTCTCTTTCACTAGACTGCGAGATTCTTAAGATTAGGATGAATTATTTTATCTCTTTCTTTGCACACCTGGAGCACTCGATAATTGCCTACAAAGTAAAAGAGAGAGGAGAGAGGGGAAGTGACTTGTCAAAGATCATGCAGTTGGTGACAGAGTTAGATCTGAATCTGAAGCTTTTTCCATGAACATGTCAGATCTCACTGTAATGTATTTTCAAGATAAAACAGCAGACTCTCATTGGATATTCTTTCATTATAGACGCGCTGTCTGGTAGGTACCTCTCAAGGTCTCATGTTTCAAAGGTATTGTTTATATTCTTTTTAGCAAAAAAAAAAAAAAGTGAACAATGCATACATTAGCAGTTTGGTTGACAGGCAAAGTGATTTAAGCGGTAGTTGCCAACCTCGTCTTATATAAGGAATTCTCTTTAATGCAAGACATCGTAAAAGGCTGGTACATGATAGTATCTGTACTTCTGGTGTACATTGATTAGGAAACACACACACACACGCACACGTGTGCGGCTCCTTGTACTCCTTGTAACAATTCTACGGTGTGTAGAGAACCATAACCCAGAGGCTAAGAATCACAAGTTTATTGGAAAGATCACCAAGTTGAAAGTAGAGAAATTTGGCTTCTGCTTCAACTCGGCTGTAGCCTATATGACGTTGGCCTGGAACCTGCCCTCTCTGAATCTCATATAGCTCTTTCACCTACAAATGAGGCACTGGACTAATGCCTACGTCAGGCTTTGCACTGCACGACTGCACAACCCCAGGAGTGACATTCACATTGATTACAATGCAAATGATGTCCCTTGGGGTACAATGGAAGAGCCCTGCTTAAGAAACTCCCAGCCCAAATAGGCTCACTTCTAGATAGGCTCTATTCTAAATGGACAATGGGAGAAGATTTCAATCACGGTTCCTAAAAGTGTCAGCAATTCTCATTACCCTCTCATAGTCTTTCACAGCCAACCTGACAATTCAGAAATCCCATCAGGAAGCCCTCTGGTTCTGATCTCACATTGATACCTTTTCTACGAACCACCCTGACACTGATCCTTTTGTATTCCTACTGCCGCCCCTCTCATCTCTTCTCTTCCAAAACACTCTGTATAAGCAAAATGACACAGAACAATTCTTTTGGAGTCCCCCGGGGACCCCCCTAAGGTTAATCAGGCATTCTCAAGGGGTTGTTAAAAGCTCTGATGCCTTCTTCCAGAGCCAAATGTACATGTTTTCTCTGAAACACATCTGGCCCTTGTGTCAGTTCCAGAAGCAATGATCAAATGATCATGGAGATTAGAAGAGATAATGACACATTAGCTCATCGTCTCTGTTCCTCTGGCACTGCTCTGGACAGGAGCTCCTGCCCTCCTACTCCTCCTTGTGGCTCTTACCATTAAATGCTTTGGAACATATTTCTTATTTCCCCTTAAAAACAATTCCTGAAGGATAAGCCCCAGACTTGCATAAAAAGCACACTAAGAAGGAAAGAATATGAAAAGGAGAGAAGAAAAGACAGTAATGAGAAGAGAGATGAAGGGAGGAAGGAAGGAAATGCAACGTTTCAGGCATTTCAATCAAGTTTCAGTTACGTTATTTTATTTAATCCTTTCAGCTATCTTGTAACTTATGTATTGCTGTTTTCCTTATCAAAGCTCAGAAAGCAATGCTCTCAGGTAATCAGTGCTCACTAAAACACGTGCATAAAGTTACGCAGATTTGAAATAATTATTTCAGGTGGTATCCATGCCTTGCTAAAATACCAAGGTCTAGTAGAGACAAGGAAAAAAATGCTCATAGATTTTTTTTTCATCCACATTTATTTATTTGCATTGCTTTGACCGAACCTCATCATTTGACACATGATATAAATGAGGCCAAAGAATTCTAGAATAATATCCAAAATCATACAGTTATTTATTGGCAGGGACAAAACAAGTACTGTGGCTCTTTAAGTACCAACAGCTTGGTGATTTTGTGCACAGTGTGGAATAGTCTTTACGGTAAGAATGTCTCGAACCTAAATTCTACCTCCAGAATTTACCAGTTGCTTAATTTTGAGCAAGTTTCTTGGCTTCTCTCCATGGGTTCTTGTTAGTTAGAAACAATAAGAAAACTCATCATAATACATCTGGAATTTGGAGTGGTTTATGAAGACTAGAAATACTCTGTGCACAATGTCTGGCACATAGAATATGTTTTCGCTGGAACTTTTTGGAACAGAAACTGACATATTTATAGTCTGTAAAGATATCAGGGACACTCTCATGAGTACCAGAGGGCAGAAGACAAAACAGAATGGCCTCATAAACCCTGGTCCTTTATGGCCAAGGTTTTAAGGCCAAGTGTCCTTTCTCCATCTCTCAGAAGACTCCCCTTAGCTCTTCTCTTTGCAAACCCTACACTTTTACGCTCTGCTAAATAGATTCCATTTCTGCATTTTATACGTGCTCCATTCTGACCACCCGCTGTGGCTGTATCCCAGCTTTCAGGTGCTGTGTTAACCACTTCTTTGACAGAACTCACAAGATAGGTAATCGGACTGGTTCTTACCCAAACAATCAATTGGTGGCTTTAAATCACAATTCCATCGCATATCCAACTAAAAGTAACCAGTTAGGAAAAAAACATGAAGGTCAGAATGCATCACGGTGAAAAACTCAGGTTCTATGGTCAGACTAACCTGAGTCTGAATCCAGATGGTTCAATTTTTTATTTATTCACTGTGTGACCTTGATTAAACAGCTTAACCTCTGAGAGACCTCACCCTTAAAATGAGAATACTACAACCACTTTCTTCAGAAGGTTGTTATAACAAATAAAAGAGATCTATGTAAATCATAGAGCACTTTAGTGTTGAAAACCGTTGGCTAGTACAGGTTGTACTTCCAGGCCTGTGAGAAAGAAGTTTCTCCCCTTCATCTTTCCTGTCCATCTTTTAGTTCTCAGCTTGGCTCTCCTCCAGAGCGCATGATCTAGAACGCCGTAGGCTAGTGTAAGTGCTCCTCTCTTCCACTCCGGTTCCTTAACTTTATCAAATGTATACCTCACTGTACTAAAATCACCTAGTTAACCACATTTTGTTTGTTCAGCTGTATTAAGTGATAACTGACAAAACCGTAAGCTATTTAGAGTGACAACATAGTGGGCTGATACACATATGCATTGGCAAAGGATTCTCTCCAGGTGTTAACTAACACATCCATACCTCATATACTTACTTTTTTTTTTTTTTTGTAATAACATTTAAGTTCAAAAAAAAAAAAGAACATTTAAGTTCTACTTGCCTACCAAAGTTAAATCATACAATAAATTATTACTATACAATAAATTCACAACTAGTATATGAGATATTCTAGGGCTGGGAATGTGGTCTAGTCACCATTATATCACCAGATAGGACAGTGCTGCATGCAGTAATACCCAATATATACTTATTGGATTAGTTAATTGATGAAAAAACATCATGAAATAACACCTCATGTCAGAAAAGAGGTATATCGGATGATATGATTTTGGAAGGAAGACAGAAGCACGCTCCGTCTACGTCATGAATGAATACATTCCTGCTGAACTTGAGAGCATCTCTTTCTATTTGACAGTGTTTCTGATTAACTGTGTGACTCCAGTTGGAAGTGCCCAAGCAGAGAAGCAACAGCTAATAGATTCTGAAACCTCATCTAGGCGATGACCACATTATTTGCTTCTGTCATTGCCCTCCTTTCCAAAGTGGCCAAGATTCCCACTGAGGAAGAGAACTCAGGAGTTTATACTCACCTTTGTCAGCAACCTCAAGACCCACCCCCTCCTTCAAGGTTCAAGGATGCCACGTCAGTGCCCCTGTCTTCACACAAACCAGCTGCTTGCCTATCATCGCCTCTACCTCTGATAGGTTCAGAGCTCATCCAGCCTCCACTGTGGGGCCTATGCTGAGCACTCAAGACACCAGGACAAGAAACAGACTCACTGCCCTGAGACCACACTTCTGGTCTCTCTCTGTGAAGACCAGGGAGAGAGGCCATGACTTTGGAGTGGTATTTGTCTTTTAAATATACAATAACATATCTGTTCAGTCAAGAGGGCTGAATGTGAGGGATTTTCCGGAGATTAACGAGTCGACCGCACTATTGGCTTCTACTCAAATTTATCACAGTTTTCCCCAACTACCTTGCCTCAGGTTGGAATAACTGTGGCAAAATGAAAGGACGGAGCACGGACCAGGGACAATGAATGGTTTATGTATTTCCTAATCGGCCGTGCAGTAGGGATGCAACATACCACGGACATGACCCATATCGTGGCTTTACTAAATGCGTCCCCCCCCTCCGCCCCCGCCCACCATCCAGTGTCGATTGTGGAGCAACCTGTGTGTCCACCTCCACAATTAGAGAGAAGCAATAGCTCTACCACAGGGTCTAACTTTCTTAAATGTGGAAACAGAACTCAGTGTGAACTGCTCTGACTTGTCTTTTTATCTTTTCTCAAAAGGATTTAATAGACTGGCTTTGCAATTACCTAAATAGTGGATTAAAAATACATGAAAAGCACTGTGCAGTCTCTTCTTTAACAAACATTTATCACTGGTATTTTAGAAGTCTCATCTCTGCAGAATTCAGGCCACGTTCTAGACATTACCTAATGCAACCTGCCGTCACTCAGAGATATCAGGGATCCTTTCTGTTTTGCCTCTTGGGAAACTAAAACATAAAACCTTTTTGGAAGATATCTGAGTCAGAAACACAACAAAAACAAAAATCACAGAAACCCTGGAACCCTCCCCAGACAGTTGCAGCAGAATGCTTCCTATAACGTCCCTACCAGTACTCTAGCTGTCGCAACACTACAACGCGGAGACCACACTATCCTCAGGACATACCTATCATAACAGATCATCAAAGCAGCACCTTTATTTAGTAAATAGGAGCCTTTTGAAGTCCTGCTAAGGAGGGTGAGACTTAACTCTGGGGCTAAGGAGGTGCCTTAAGGGACAGAAATGCAGTAATTTTGTAATGCAGTATTTTCCAGAATGTGTTCTGCCAAAAAAAAAAAAAAAAAAAAAGCCCAAATGAGGTTCCATGAGAAAGGTCAAATAAATATAGAAATCGCCGCATGTATATTTAGTGCCTCCTTTAAAAATTTACACCAGCGTACAAAGGAATTTGAGAAATTGTAACCAGTAGAAAAACATGCAAAAAAGATACTTAACTAATCTTTTTTTGGGTTCTTTGATTATAAGCGACAGATACGGCCCTGGTTCGTTTAACCAAAGGAATCTGTTAGAAAGAAACTCTGTAGAAAGCTCATGGATTCCAGCAGGGAATAAAAGAGTCCTCTGGAAGGACGGGGGCCAGTCAAGGAGGATCTGGGCATCTTCACGGGAATTAATGGACTTTCTGTAGGCCACGGCTCTCAGATACCCAGGCTCCAGCTTTCGTCTCCTTTCATTCCTGTGTTTATATTTACTTTACCTGAATAGAAAGTCTGACTAGGGCCGCCCGGGTGGCCCAGCAGTTAGCGCCGCCTTCGGCCCAGGGCCTGATCCTGGAGACCCCAGATGGAGTCCCACTTTGGGCTCCCTGCATGGAGCCTGCTTCTTCCTCTGCCTGTGTCTCTGCCTCTCTCCCTCTCTCTGTGTCTCTCATAAATAAATAAATAAAATCTTAAAAAAAAAAAAAAAAGAAGAAAGTCTGACTAGCTTAGTTCTCTGCCAAAGAGTTTGCCCTGAGTTACATTCTAACCTTGAGCAAATCGCCAAAAGAAGTCATTACTATGCATGATGGACAAAATACTTCAATAACTGTAACTCTGAAATTATAATCTAAACAGAATTTTAGGACTTTTACATTTCATGGTGATCTTAAGAAACCTCCTGAATGTTCTGGGTTTTCTTCCCCCAAACCATTTCTAAACTGTGCTGTACTGCGAGGCTCACTCAACGCAGTTTAGTTTTATTTTCCTCTGTAATGTTTTTCCTTGTGAAATCTGAAATGTGGTCAAAATAAAGTGAAGAGAGACTTAACCTCTAAAATGGAAACTTCACTGGAAAATTCCTCTCACTGTAAAAGCCAATAATAAAAAGTAAATGGAAAAAAGAAAATGGAATCTTATTTTATATTTGGATTTCAACTCCCAAAACTATATGCCTCCATCAGTTGGCCACACTCCAACATTTGTTTGCTGTCACAGCAAAAAGGATTAGTCACTCTTTGGGCCAAGTTAGGCTTAACCATTCCTGTAAAGGTCCAATGAAATAAGTACAGCAGGCAGGAAGCAGTGGGAACGCTCCCCACCCTCTCTTTCCTCTTCTTCCCAAAGAAAAGGAATATTAGTCAGATTCCAAGTCACCGGCTGGGAGGCATTTATGGATGATAGAGGCCGCCACATTATATGAAAATGAGTGTGGCTCTTTTCTCCTCTGCTTTTATCCATACAACCATTGCAGCAAAGTGACCCCGGACACTTTTTTCACTCGAAAAGAAGCTCGGCTATGCCTCTGATACTTTCCCACTTCTGTACTCTGTCTGTGGGTTGCAAGTTTTTTCTGGCTGTCATGCATGTTCTTATCTCTTGCTTTGTTCCATGTAGCCAGAGACAAAAGAATACCATGGCCTTTCCCCCTTAGGACAGGCCCAGAGTGAGATAAGAATCTAGTATTATTAGATGGTAGAGACAGGTCAACCCCAGGACAGACTGCCAACCCGAGCAGACCTGGACATTTCTACTTAGAAGATTGAACCTACTAAACTGAGGTGTGACTTTATTTCCATTTACTAAGGTTCTTGTTTTTATATTCATTTTTTCAATAATATTTATTAATAGAGATCTTTAACGTGGGGTATAGGATGCCATCATATGTGGAAACATGACTCTTGACTTTGGAGAGTATACAACAGTTCTGTGGAAGATAGAGAAATCAACCACAGGTAGAAAGGAAGATGACATTCTGAAAAATAACCAAGTCTTTTTGTGGTTTGTTTGTTTTCTTTTTTTGGTGCTTTTTGTTTTGTTTTGTTTTCCTCAAACTCATCTTTCTTCCCTTGGACAAGTGTGAATCAGCTTAGAAAAAAAGAAATCAATTCAGTTTCCGAATGGATTTTTTAAAAGCTCATTGTAGGGAGAAGAGTCCTGAAAGACAACGAGAAGAGGTTCAAAATAAAAACTTGCCTCTGAATACCAAAAGGAGGCAACATCTTAGGGAGGTGGGTGCAAAGTTCATCTATAGCTTCATATTAGAAAGGCAATCAAGGAGGAGCCAGGTTTCATCTGGGGTAGGAGCTCCACAGCTGGGACGGAAAACGAGTGAGCCTTTGGTGGTTGTGCATTGCTGAGAAGAGACCTTTAGCTCGGCCTCCTCCTGAGCCAAAACCGTAGATAAGTTAGGCTAGAGCAGGGCCTTGCTGCCCCTGTTGCCCTCTGGGAAGAAGTTGAGGCTCATAGGAGAGCTAAATCCCAGCATGTTTCGACAGCTCTGTTCTGGCTGTGGTTGAGTACGGGGTCCTGGGTAGGTGAGCCTGGGGGAAGCCTCACCGCATGCAGCAGACCACAGCAGGGCAGAGAAAACCGACTGAGTTTGAAGGCAACCTCCACTTCCTGCAACCACAAAAAAAAAAAAAAAAAGAAAGAAAAAACCCAAGTCTTAAAAACAGGTCAGTAGCCCCTCGGGGTGGAGATTGAAATGAGACAGAGGGTATGGATGTGGCAACCAGAGGTCACTGTAGGATCAGGAGTAGTAGCAGGAAATGCCAGCACCAGGAGGAAAAAGGACAACAGGTAGATCTCAGCACAGGTTATAGAGAATAGGGAATCATTGTAAACAAGGTACCCCCTTCCCCATGAGGCCCAGGAACTCCTATGTTCCTAAGAAAAGGAGATAAGGGAGGGGAAACTCTTGAACGGAAAGAATTCCATTTATCTGAAATTGAAAAAACAAAAATCTGGAAGTGACTTGTGGCAAGGTTTAGTTGTGCCACAGACAGAAATGGAACCACCACCACCCCCCAATCCCTGTTGAACAGAAATAAAGAAAATCACGTTTGCACACATCTGAACTTTGTAACTCTGAAAATTCATGACCATGCAATTGACTTTTACAACCTGTGAAATATTCTATACAGTAAAAGTACAGGGTGTCACACAGGAGGTCTAGTCTGGGGCCTCTAAAAAGGTTTCCCTATGGAACTGACCATTGAGATGAAGCTTGAAGGATGTAGGCATTAAACATGTAAGTGGAAAAAGAGAGTAGCTGCTTAGACACATGGAATGGCAGGTGCAAAGGCCCCAAGGACAGGAGGGATCTGATATATCCAAAAAGTGATGCTCAGTGCAAGTGGCTGTAGGATAGAGAGCTTGGAGAGGTAGGAGACTGGTTGTAGACCTGGGGTATGAGGACGGTGAGGAAACGTATCCTATAGGAACTTGTCAGCCATGTTATGCGTCTTGATTTTCATGCTGATGACAAGACCCCTTTGAAATATTCCAAGTGGGAGAGTGACACAGATTTGTCTTACAGATGCTGTACTGTGGGGAATGAATTAGGGGCAAGAGCAAAACTGAGTATTTAGCGGGTTATTACAGTGGAGTAGGGATGCGATGACAGAAAGGAGGTGGAAAGATGTCGATAAATTTGAGAAAAAAAGCAAGTGCTAAAAATGAAAAGGACTTCTAGACATGGATTGCCAATGAGAGTGGGGAAAAGGCAAGAGACTCAGTAAGGAGAGTGGTGGACAACCGTGTCCGGGCTCACCTGGAAAACTTAGTGCTATATCATGAAAACCATTTTCTTCTCTCTTATACACACGGTATTAATCCTGAAAAGATTGAGGGAAGAATCATACGACTTCCTAAACACAATGGCTTATAGCTCAAAGTCCAAAAAGCAGTTTATCTAAAAGAATACTTAAAATTACCAAAGCTAAAAATTAATCATCTTATAGTTTAATCAAACCATTTAAAAAAGGTTCACCTTAAATTTCCAGGTCATTCTTTTTAGATGTAAACTATAATTTCCATTTCACTTCATTTTTCTATTCTGTTACATAAACCAAGATTAGTCCACACATGCATACACATAGAAACCCTCAAATACACAGATTCATCACATACAGAGGTAATATCATTGCTCTTTTTTTTTTCTGGCCTTCTCTCTGGTTTCACTTAACCCTCTTGTTTGTTTACCCAAACTTTAAGAATATAAATATGCTCAAATGGAGTATAATACCCTGCTTCTTGTCAATGTTCAGGAAATGGACTGTGTGCTTTCAAAACTTCTTTTCAAAGTGGGAAAATAGACACATCTGTGGAGTAACAAAGACACACATTAAAAATTCTATGCTTGTCTAGACATAATCAAACCCGTTTCATAGTAGGTGTTAAATACTTCTAATTAAAGTAATTTAAGATTTTCTTTTAAATTCAAGAATGGTAGCAAAATGTTAACGTTCAAATATAAAAATTCTTATATTCTTCAGGATCTACTTTGGTCTCCAGAGTAACCAGATTACTTATTTACTTATTGGAGTGACTCTCTGCTAATTTATATATATCTATATATTTGTATACGTTTTGACAGTGAGAACAGATCTTTCTTTAAGTCGTACGCTAACATCTTCCTTCTCCATGTTTCCCCTGATGTCTCTTCTTTCTCACAGTCTCTTAACCAAAAAAAGATTGATCTTTTCCAGGTGGCTCTGACATTTCCCAGAAACACTTCAGTGGGGATGATAGACTGGAAAGAGAAAAGTGAACTGCTTCTCTCTCACAAAGGGGGTAAGGCCACAGAATTTGACATATTATGATGTCACTTGCAAAAATTGGATAAAGTGCATGACTTCCTTCCCGTTAGACAGGGTAGCCACCCTTCCTTTCATCTGAGCTAAAGTATTACTACCTGGAAGCATTTATCTGAAGATAGCACTACACAGAACAGCAAAGATGGTTCCATAGGATAGATGTGTCTGCCTCCATTCACGGAGGCTGGTTAAGAATTAGAAATGAGTCATATTCCAAGTCCCTTTCCACCCCCCCCCCATCTTGTCAATTCTTTCTTGATGCTTCAGCGATATCTCACTGCAACTCCTTTTGTCGGTTATACAAAACATACCCTTGTAAGTCCTCCTCATTTTTTCTTGATCTCAAACCAGAAAAAAAAATTTTTTTCAATGTACCATTTAAACAGAAACCACTGTTGAACAATGGAAAGAGAAAGATTCAAGAGGACTGGGGGGAGAGAGAGAGAGAGAGAGAGAAATAGAAAGCAAGCTTGAGGCAAAATGGTATAGAATCTTAATTCACCTTGACGGTTACTCATTTCAAAGATCTGGTGAATTTTCTAAGACAACCTGATAGAGTTCCCTTCTACTACAGTGTTAGAGACTTAGATTCAGCTCCATCACAGGTGCTGGGGACTCAGAAGATTTGTTTGTTTATATAAACTGTTGGTCAGAGGAATCTTTCAGGGAGGCATGTCTTACTTCTCATCTGGATTCCAGTTATTATTTCATCAATCCCACCTGGTATCCTATAACCTTCTGATAGCAGTCCATGGAGCATAAATGTAAAGAGTACAAAGTCCATAAAGTCCATAGAGTATAAAGAAAATGGCTACCTTGCTTCACAGTTTTGCACAAATCTGTTCAAATACTTTGGTTTTTACTGCTTAGTTATTTTAACTTCCTGCAAATTCATTCATAATATAAAACTTACTCTGTCTCAATTATTCGGTTAGGCTAGGTTATGAGGTTAGAATAAGCAACTCCAAAGTATCAGTGGCTTAAAATTAACACAGGTTTATTTTGTGTTTATGGTGCATGTTTAGTGTGGGCTGGCAGGTAGGGCTCTACTCATGATAAAGATTCGGTGACTCAAAAAAAAAAAAAAAAGATTCAGTGACTCCGTCTACTGGAGGTTTTAGCATATTAAGACGCTACCTACCACTGCAACAGAAAGTCTTGAGGAGTTGCCATTTGGAGCTGAAGTGAGAAAAGAGGGAGGGTAAGAAGGAAAAAGTAATTCAGTGCAGAGGACACCACAGGAGCAAAAATCTCCAGGTGTGTAAATGACTGGCTTGTATGCAGATCGGGAATAGTTTGATATATAGTCGGAAATGTCCAGAAGAAGCCCGGAGCTGGAGTTTTTCAGGTCCCATTTAGTTCACAGATGTATTATGTTTGACTGTACAATGATTATTAAAATTCCGAATCAGCTAGCCACATTGAAACGTGCGTGGAGTAATCCCCAACCTATAATACATGCTATATACATATTTGCTATTAATATTTAAAAAAACACTATTTCTGATGAAGCTCTAGACTTCCAACTTTTCCTGAAGGATCAGAAGTAGGAAACCATTGCAACAATCTAGTGGAGAAGCTCCTTCAGGAAGGGTGTGCAGTCTCCTAATCACCACGCCCCAGGGGCACCGTTCTTAGGTCTTATTCTAGCCACGTCAATACTCACACTACTCGCTTCATCCCTGTGGCCATTTGTCAGGTTAGACATTCAAGTTCAATGTCCGTTGTTCACAGAGCATGTTGTTAACAGCATGCTCCTGTATGTCATTTTTAGGGACTTTGGACTTTTTCATAAGGACAATAAAGAACCATAAAAAGATTTTAGGGTAAGGAATGACACGATTTTATCCATGTTGTATTAAGTTACATGAAATTGTCTTTTCTTTTTCGTGCTCTACTCAAAAATAGTCAAATCTTAGCAATTTCCTTTGATTCAGCCTAATAGAAGAATCATTCGTGTTACAGATGGTAAATGAAACGGAGATGGGAAAAACTGAAGGCAGGAAACCAGGTAGGAAGAAATTTATAATCACCTCAGTATGAAATGATGAAGGCCCGGTTTGGAATAATGGCAGTGGGAATGAAAGAAAAGAACTGAGATTTTATGCAGATATATGAACCAGTGAGACCTTTGCCTTCTGACTACCTGGTTCATACCTTCAGAAAGAAAAATCAGAATAAAATGGAATATTTTTAGAAAGTAAATTAAACATGCTTAGCTTCTTATCCATGAGATATATATTTTTAAGGCTTTCTCCACTTTAATTGAAGATTGTTTTGTTAGAAACCATTGTTACTTATGAAAATGAGTACACCCAACCCTTCAAATGTGTTGGCACAGAGAAATGTTGAGGACTAAGCCACTTTGGGGATTGATTTATTGTGGACTCAGTGAAGAGACACGAGTAACTGATGGACATGGGGTTTCAGCTTTGCTCACTGAGCAGATGATGATGCTTTTAATTTAATTGAGGTGGTCCAACAAGATTTTTTTGTTGAATGTCAAACATATTTGAGAGTCTGACAAAGAGTTATATCCTCTCACCTTAAAAATAAGCTCATTTACACAGCAATTTGGCAAACGATTTCCAACAGTTAGCAGAATTTTGAAGTTCACTCATCAATTCCCTGGGAAATAGGAACCCCTAGGGTTCTAGGAAAAAGAAGCCCTTCAGAATATACACTCTACTGTCTTTGGATCGAAAGATTACCATGCCCCATGTTAGCTTTTTTTATGAATTGAATTATTTCCAGGCATGAATATTCATTGGCATGATGTTAAATATCAAATGGGGAAAAGTAGAGAAAAGACAGGAGGAAAGAGATCCTTAGATCCCCTAATCAGACTACCTTGCCTTAGGATCTTTCCCCCTCTTTGTTTACATAGAAACTCTAACCCCCAAGAGAATAGTGTGGAGGGCCTTCCGGCTCAAGAGCACTCTTAAATAGGCACCAAATACACTGACTTGCTATCCTGAGGATGATAAAGAGGATTCTAAACCCTATTCACTCCAAAGTTCAGGTGTAGTTGTTTCTTTATATGTCCCTTACGTCTATTTTTGTCTTGTTTTGCTTTGTTTATAAGCATATTTAAAACCGTGCTTACCCAAACCAGAACATCGGCTCTTGCAGGCCCTCAAATTGAAAGTGAATAGATATTGCACATTTATCATCATTTCTTTTAGGACAGAAAAAGAATCTTTCCAGTCTTCACCCTTTCCCACCTGCCTGACCATCAACACCATATTACATTGGGCGGCTTCTGCTTTACCTGGGGTATAAGGCCTACCCATTACATCTCATAACCTCTGGGAGTAGTCAAAGTCTAGAAGGGAAGACAAGTTTTGTCTACTTTTTATGGTTACTGAAAGGTACAAATAACAGCCTACAAATTATTTGTAAAACTGCTTTTAGGGGTGCCTGGGGGGCTCAGTCAGCTAACCGTCCAACTCTTGATTTCAGCTCAGGTCAAGATCTCAGGGTTGTAAGATGTAACCCCATGTTGGGCTCCATGCTGGGTGTTGCACCTGCTTAAGATTCTCTCTCTCCAGGATCCCTGGGTGGCTCAGCAGTTGGGCACCTGCCTTTGGCTCAGATCATGATTCTGGGATCCCAGATCGAGTCCCACATCAGGCTCCCTGCAAGGAGTCTGCTTCTCCCTCTGCCTGTGTCTCTGCCTCTCTCTGTCAGTCTGTGTCTCTCATGAATAAATAAGTAAATAAATATATTTTTTTAAAAAAAGATTCTCTCTCTCCTTTTCCTTCTGCCCCCCTAAAAAAAAGTATGAAATATTAGGATATTTTATATAAAAATAAATATATAAAAATATATTTTTATAAAAATAAATTAGGATATTTTATTATAAATATAAGTAAAAATAAATATTGGGAATTAGTCCTGGGTATAAGATATGACTGAGGTTTACTTGAAATGATTGACTGGATTCGGGATAAGAGGCATGAGGAGATTAATCCTGAAGATCCCAAAGCAAATAGCGGTGAAGAAATTATCAATATATAGGGTGGGGGGCACAGACTGGGGTAGGAAGGATATTCCCTGAAGGAAGAATATTTCTGGGCCTCTTATTTAATACTGCTGATAAAGGTTAAGATACCCTGCAGAAGGGTGGTCTTTTATTTTTTATAAATTTATTTTTTATTGGTGTTAGAAGGGTGGTCTTATTTCAAATATGGGAACTCTCTTCTTACCTGCATTCTGCAGGGTGAAGGTCCTACACCAGCCAGGCTAGATTACTCCTAACTTTTGTGATAGCTGCCTGGAAAATAAGAATCTATATCACAATCTTATGAACATCCTCAATTGTGGCCAGTCCTCATGTTCTGATAATTTTAGAAATATCCAGAAGTTCTTCAGAGTAGAGTTACTGAACCTCTGTTTGCATGTCTACCTCCATGCTTGACTATCACGTATCTACGTTCAGATATCATATCACAATTATCTCTGTATGCCCCACGTATCTAACAGAACTTTTTTTTATTACAGTGTTGAAGCTAAATATTTTAGTATTTTAAAAGTTTGGATCATATCTATTTAATGACATGCTCTATCTTAAAAAAAAAAAAAAACTTATGTCTTAATGTTTTCTAAGAAGGACAAACACTTCCCAATTTAGGGCAATGAATATTCAATTGAATTCAACATATATTGAATAACTTCTTTTATAGATGAAACAGTGTCATTTACTAAAAGGGATACATACATGAATAAAGCATTGTTTCTGTCCTTGAGAAACGAACTTTCCAACAAAAGAGTTGAAATTCGAAAATAAGTCAATCAATCCAACCAATTATCATTTTGGAAATGTTTAAGAGATTCATTGATCATGAGAGCGGAGCATTCTTTATCTACACCCTTTGAGGAAGGACTGGATTTCTGATAATCCAATCATTTTAGAGTGACAACAGTCTAGCAAGTGTCCCAGTAGCATGGTTGGTGGAATGTTGTGTCAGGAAGTTCCTGGTAGCTAAGTTATAACATCGACAATGACAAAATACCCTCTTCTATTTAAATATTTCATATATAGCTTCAAACAGAAAAGGAAAAGAGAAGCTAAGTTTCTCCTTGGAATATGCATGCTATTTTATGGGGTATATTATACATAAAAAATGCATATGCTCTAACAACATCCTCGGTAATTTTCTGAGTCCTACTGAGAAGTAAGTGCTTTGAGAACTTGACAAAGGGAAAAGAAGGGAGTTTGGCAAGAAGAGTTAACAGAAGTCACACCTCGTCAGTGGGAGTCAAAATAATACAATTTACATGATTCTGGGAACCAGGGGGTTTCTAAGCAGCCACCAATAATGCTACATATATTAGTCAGCATGCCAGCCCCCTGGTGAACTATCAGTTTGTAGATGAAAGAAAACACTGCCTCAAAGTAACTTAAAATTGCTGTGTGGGCAGGGTGATGAATGATCACCACAGATTGCTGCCCCCACACCTCTTAATGGGGCTTCATAAAATGCAGCTCCATGTACAAACATGCCTTATTTAAAAAATTCTCAGCCATGAGGAGGTTTTAGTACTCATGGAATATAGATTCTATGTGCTTCCTCTGTGTCGCCTGCTGGATGAGGCTTGAAGCAAAATAGATGAGCTCACCGAAAGGTCCCAGTGTGTCAGGGAAGAGCACAGTAAGGGGCAAGGATCTGAGAACCTCGTCTTATGATGTTAGGTTGATGCAGGTGCACATGATCTGAGAAGGGGGGTTTGAGTGTCCATTGGAGCAGTTCTTTCTGGCTAAGCCTATTTCTATCTAAGGGTGCTAGTTTAGTTGTCCTTCATTCAAGTCATATTTTCAAGGATTTAGTATGTGGCAGGCAACCAGTAGGGTACCTAGGATAAAGCAATGAATGAGATCGTAGCCCTGCAGATCTTCTAGTCGTACTTTCAGAGAAGGAATGGAAATATGGCACACTAAATGGCCCCACAGCAGAAACACAGAGTTTATGAGAGCTCAAAGGAGCTGCTAACCTACAGGTGAGGGTCACAAGAAGACTCCTGAGAAAAGAACGTTGAACCTAGAACCAAAAGGATAAGTAAGCTTTATATGGTGAAGGGTGGCAGAGGGAAGGACATAGAAGGAAAGTCTGTTGCAGAGACAGGAAACCGCATGCACACAGGCCAAGAAGGGGAAAGCATGGTGCGTTCAAAGAAGTAAAAAAATTTCAATGTAATTGGATCAAGTATTATCTTTGCTTCTAGTGATGGGCAGGAGAGGAGAAAGGGCAGTTTCCAGAGATGAAGTTGTCAAGATAAGCAAGGTCTGCCTATGAAGAGCCTTGTCGACCATATTAATGAATGTGGACATGTTCAATGGGAGGGCTAAAGGGTTTTAGCAGAGCAGTGACATCATTCCTCAAAACGTGGTATAGTACAGTGTCGTGACCACAAACCCCAGAATCTGACTTTGAAGTTATGCAACCTCTGGCACTCAGTAATGACTATTTAACCCTCAAAAAGAAAAAAAAAAAAAAAACAGGTACCACATTCTGTTGTTTTCTGTGTCAAAATCAACAGGCTTCATTCTCTCTTACTTCTTAAAATCTCACCCTTGGCGTAAATTCCAAGAATCTAACGACATTCGAAAACTTGCTTCCATTCCTCTTCTGAATCCAAGGTAGTTCTGTGCCTTGACTCTTACCACATTCATAAGAAGCCAATGGACGTGACTTTGTAAGCACGTCCCAGGACAGTCTTCTGAGTCCAGCATCTCTGACAAGGTACAACCGTTAACCAGGAAAAAACAGAGTTTCCAAAGCTTGTAGAGCCAAAAGCTTCCTAGTCTTGGATATTTTAAGTGAACTCTCCCCTCTTCCAATTCCCAGGTATCCGGCAGTCATTAGCTGCCTTTTAATTTCAGAGATGCCCTCCAACAGCATCTATGAGTCATTAACACAAAAATAGAACCTAATGCATATTAAACCTCTTGATCTAACTACCTATTTACAGAAAATACAGAAAACAAAATAATGTTTTATAGGACATCATGGCGATCCAATCATCAAAACCTAGAAGATGGGTGTTGTCAATATCAGCCTACAGAATTAATGATACCATTTCTTCACCAAGTAAATTTTTAAGGGAAAAAAAAGTGAGGAAGAAGAGACATGTATAGATTAAAATAATCTTAAGAGACACACCAACAAATTCAATGTGCAACATTTGTTTGGATCCTGATTTGAACAAACCAACCAACTCCTAAAAAAAGAAAAGGAAAGGAAAGGAAAAGAAAAGAAAGGAAAGGAAAAAAGAAAGAAAAGAAAGAAAGAAAAGAAAGAAAGAAAGAAAGAAAAGAAAAAAGAAAGAAAGAAAGAGAAAAAAAGAAGAAAGAAAGAAAAGAAAGAAAGAAAGAGAAAGAAAGAAAGAAAGAAAGAAAGAAAGAAAGAAAGAAAGAAAGAAAGAAAGAACCACCACCACCAAAGCAGTTCGGAAAATGTGAATACTGAATACTTACAATATTAAGAAATTATAAATTGAAGGAGTGTGGGAATGAAATCGTTACTATATTTTTAAGACTTCTTATATCTTAAATATACTTTCTGAATTACTCATGAGTCAAATGATATATGAATTCTCTTCAAAATAGGAAGGAAGAGATATAGATTAACAAGATTGGCCCTTAAAAACTACTAAATTGGCAGCATGAATGGATGGAGTTTATTATTCTATTCTACTCAATTTTTCTACATCTGAAGTTTTCTGTAATAAAAAGTTACAATGCTCCCAAATATAAAACTGCTTTAAAAAATAATTAGAAGCTCATTCGTTCAAAATATACTGGACCAGTACCACTCAAAAGCAGCGCATTTCCCGGAGCCCTGGTGCAAACGTAAAAGGATTGCTAAGCCTCTGGCTACCATCACGGTGATAACGGAGTTTCAGGAGTCTGCACAGGTGGGAATGGACCGGGCCCAGGCAAGAGAAGTACTACCCCCGCCCCCCTTGACCCGGGAGCTCCGCAGAAATGCAGGATCTCAGCCCCCCTCGTGGACCTCGGGCATCGGAATCTGCATTTTGATGACCTTCCCCGGGACAGACACGCACATTCAAGTCTGGGGCTCTGTGAGCTCGAGGCCAGGGAGTACTGCCAACGTGTGTGGGTGAAAGAGGAGGAGAAAGGAAGCTACGATCTATGAAACTGTGTCATTTATATAGCAGATGCCATCTCATTTATTCTTTCATTCAACGTATATTTATTTTTCTTAAAGATTTTATTTATTTACTCATGAGAGACCCAGAGAGAGGCAGAGACCCAGGCAGAGGGAGAAGCAGGCTCCATGCAGGGAGCCCGACGCGGGACTCGATCCCAGGTCTCCAGGATCACACCCTGGGCCCAAGGCAGGCGCTAAACCTCTGAGCCACCCAGGGATCCCCCACATTCAACGTATAATTCCTGAGCACTGGCTACGCGTGGGGCATGGTTTTATGTGCTGAGGAGACTAGGAAATAGCCAAAGTCACTAACCACATAGAGTTTAGTTCAATAATGACTGACTCACTCATACTGAGTGTTAAAAATCGCGTTAAGCCCTTTCGATGTATAGTTCACTAGAGAAAAAGAGGTCAGCTGCTGACAAAAAAATGTTTATAAATCATCAGGTCAAAACATGATATTAAACACTGAGCGGGTGCACCTAACCTTTTTTTTTTTTTTTTTTTTTACTTTACAAAACAAGGTGAAAAAGTCATTCATTTTTAATGATGGCAGGAATAAAACTTATTCACGCATTATATGCACGTATTGTGATTACCGATCAAACCTTGATTACTTTTTCCAACCTCAGTAGATGATTCGGAAGGGAGGATAATGGGTTGAAGTGGAAGGGTGGCAGTGCTGGCAGGTGATGCCTAAGGAGGTCAAGACCAGTCCAGCTAGGTGTGGATGGCCCATTGGATCAACATCAAACACTGAGGTGCCCCTAACCTCAAGAGCAGAGCTGACTCTCGGCACTCCTAATCCATCGCCGTTGTCGCCCTGCCCTGAGGTCTGGCCCAGGAGCCCAGGGCGCCTCGACGTCCACGTGCTGCCCTTGGGACCTGCCATCCTTCCCGGTCCCTTAATTCCTAGAGTGGTGCTCACTGCGGCCCGGTTCCGCACAGGGCCACATAGGGACGCAAGGGACTAGACTGAGAATCTACTCTGTGATGGGCACCTTATGAAAAGCACTCATTGAAACTCTCAAAACACCACCACGAAGTAAATCTCTCTCACATTTTACTGAAAAAAATTACAATTCAGACTAAATAATTAGCCCAGAGTCAAAAATCTTCCAAGGGGTAAGTCTTCTATATTCAAAGCCCAGGGGTTCTTCTGATTACTATGTATCGGTACCACCTGCAGGGCGTCTGCTAAAACCCACACCAAGGGCTCCTCCCCGGGGTTTCTGAGTCTCTGGGTCTTGGCCGGGGCCTGAGAACTTACATTTTTAATAAGATTCCCCACCCCACCCCCAGGGGACAGTGAGGCTGCCACTCACACTCTGAGGACAACAGCTTTAGTGCACATTTAACTTACCTCGTCGAGTCTCTTCCCTCTGCTGTAAAACAGGCCTTCACAAATTTTACAGAAGTGATTTTGTCAGTTAGCATGACCCGAGCGTTCGTAACGGACACACTTCGAAATGCAGAATGGCTCAAGCCCAAGAGGGAAGAAATGTCCAAAAAAAGGGGATTTACTTCTCACTCGTGTGACAGTCCCGGGCTGGTGGCTGTGATAATAGGACAGATACGGCCGTCCCCCCACCAGTGGACACTCGGGGACCCAGGGTAAAGAAGACCGGAATCTTTGGCCTATGGCTTCCAATGTCACTGGGCCGCCCCCATTCCAGCCATCCAGAGGGAGAAAAAGTATAGGATTTCTGTATGGGTCAGTCTGGGAGGGCACAGGGGACACAACACTTTTGCTAAAACCCAGTCCCACCGTCACATCCAGCTGCCCTGGACGTGTGCCCGAGAGGGAGAGGAAAGGGGTCTAAACTAATGTGCTATGGAAGAGAAAATAATACAAGTCCTGTTCTA
Organism: Vulpes lagopus; assembly: GCF_018345385.1. Classification (NCBI taxonomy): domain Eukaryota; kingdom Metazoa; phylum Chordata; class Mammalia; order Carnivora; family Canidae; genus Vulpes; species Vulpes lagopus. The sequence continues at coordinate 165,644,919 of NC_054826.1, forward strand.
ACCGGCTTTGGGGATCATAAAACACACATGAGAGAAACAAATTTTTTTTTAAAAGGCTTAAAATCATGCTTTGATTCTTTTGTAATTAAAAGTTAAAATAGTCAAGGTTGGCTATTGGAAGAAGACAGAACTTAGGCTATAGCTCAGTAGACGCCGCGAAATGAATGCACTTGGGGAGGGGGGTCCCACTGCACAGATGCTCAGGTACCATATTTAACCAGCTACCAGTCCATTAGGTGCTACTTTACCCAGGCAGTGCTTCTGGTCCATCAGGCTATCCTGAGAGCGCGAGACGCCTTGCTCTCCTACTTTCCTTTGTGTGAATGTGCTTTGAGATACCGCCAGGGCTATGGGTACCCCGCTGAGAATGAGAGAAGTCAACCATTAAAGTTAACCTATTACCCAAAAATACATTCCTCCAAGGCTGAAGTGTTGTTGAAATGCTACCTTGTCACGGCTGGACAGGTGTGATGTAGCACAGAAGGCACAGAGGCTGGAGTTAGTGGCACCTGGGACCATCATACAAGCTCTGTCCCTACCTGCCCCAGTCACTGATTGGACTTGACACGACTCGTCAGCACACACACGGGCCGAGGAGAATATCAATCGGCTTATTTCCTTCATTCCGTCAGCAAACATGTACTAGCTACCTACTCACATCCTGAGGTTACAGAACACGGTGAGTCAAGTCCCTCTTGAGGGACTCCTACGCCTACGAGAAGAGCAGACCCAGAAATGGACATTTATGACACAACGTGGAAAATGCTCAATGTAAGCACAGAAGAAAACACCCTTAATCCTCCATCGGGGATTCAGAAAAGCTTTCACCCGAGAGATAAGATTTGACCAGGTCACGTTTAAGGAGTCCAAGCTCAAGAGTGGGCTGAGGGGACCTAAGGCCGAAGGACAGTCGGGCAGGGTAAGCCATAGCAAGCAAGGTGTGCAGCCCTGCCCAGGTTGCTCACATTCAAGAAATAGTGAGAAGATGGGTGTGGCTGGAGTGGGTCAGGGAGGAGGCAGGGGGCGGTGGGGGGAAGCACAAGGAAACCCACTGGGGGAGGACGGCAGTGCTGATACCGTGTCAGGGACCATGTGAACATGTTGCAGTCTATCCTAGAAGTGACAGAGAAACACCAGTTTGAGGCAGAAATATTGAGGTCGCGTTAACTGAAAAGAGGATCCTCTCATGTTTGAGACAATGCGAGTATGATCAATAACTCATGAAACTGGCGTAGAATAACGTGAGAACTTGACTGTTCCACGGCCTGGGAGCCATGCAACCTTGGGTAATTAGCATCCTCTAGGAGGCCCCTTATGCATAAAGTGGATCCGACAATAGTTTACACCTAGATTTTCTGGAATCGAGTCTGAATAAAACAAATACCCATCGTGGTAGTGGTTTTCTAAGTCTAGACTATATTCTATGGACTCACAGGCATGTACTATTATTAACAATAACATCAGTAACAAGGTTATATTTATTGAGCCCTACAATATTATATGTATGGTGATATTTACCTCACAAATATTTCAATTTTTATCTTATCTCTAGGGAACAGATAGTATAATTGTCATTTTCTATGTGAAAAGAATGAGATTCAGAGATTCTAAATACCTTGCCCCCAAGCAACAGGCCAACTATCTGGTAAGGTCTAGAACAGAAACAAGCATTTGCTCCATTCTACTGTACTATTGCTTGGCTTTAATAAATGACATCCTAGCATCCTTCTGCAAATATCTAAGCCAAGTATATTTTTGAGTGCATGGTATAATTAGGCATACTGTGCCACGGGGACTAAAACAAATGCTGTCCTTCCTCTTTTACTTGCTGTCGCATGAACCAGTAAAGAGGCAAAGATTTTGTCCTGCAGGAAGCTGCTCACAGCTTATCCTTTCCCCCTCCTTCCTACCGGGCACCCAGTAGGCCACCTTTCTTTCTGCTCTTGCATTTTTCGTCTTTGGTGCAACAAGCACACAGCAAAGATGTGCTACGTGGACCATGCTGCCATTTGGGTGGATTATTGTCACAACCTCTACTAGAACTTGGCCTTCAGGCACATGTGAGAGAGTCTGTCCATTTCCAGGGAAGGGATCAGGGAGCAGATTGCACTGGGACCCCCATGACTGGGACTTTGGACTCCGGGCCCTGAGTCTGGAGGCTCCCGATGCCTTGGCTACCCAATGAGATACCTGCTTGCAATCTGGCAATTATTTCGATCATCAAGACCTCTCAGTGAAAATTTTCATAGAGGGAAAAGACTGAGCGGTGGGAGTAGGGCCTAAATGTCCTCTTCTGAACCCATTAAATGTTGGGGTCAGAGAGATGAACCAAGAATTCCAAATTTCTACCCTCCAGATGTGCTCATTCACCACCGTGCGGTGATGGGCGCATCAGACAGACACGACTAGGCTCTAGCTCCTTCTATGACTTCTAATTGTATAACCGAGGGCTGTTTATTTAACTTTTTTTCACTTTCAGTTTCCTGACTTGCAAAATGGAAAAAGAAAAAAACTTACTTTTTAGGGTTGTCGTTAAAATTACGTGAAATAAAGTCTGTCGAGCACCTGGTAGAGTGCCTGTCATCCGGAAGGTACCCGATAAGTGGAGGCTCCCTGTCCTAATTATCATACAGCAATGACGCATTTCCTCAGGCTGCACTGATCAGATTTAACCAAAGAGTGGGAAAGTCTCCACTTCAGAAGCTGCTCTGAAGACACGACTTAACGGCTTGAAAGCATTATTTATGAAAGAAAAATATAACACGAGTTATCCATTGTTTTCCTTTTGAATTATTTATGAAGTGCTCGGTAATAGGCGCTCAGATCAGTCCGTATAAAAGCACGAGCTGATGTGTACTGTGCTATGCTTAAAAAAAAAAAGTTGAGTAGCTTGAGAAAACATTATTTCACGAATTGTATTCTCGCTTAATGACTTAATCACTAAGGATACGCGTCAACAATCACTCTAAATAAGCGCTTGAAAGAAAAATATACCGTTTCTCACCACCCACCCGACAATCTGTAACTTGGCTCTTTGGAATTAAGTGGTCATTTAAACACACACACAGACACACACACACACATCCTGTGGCAAAGCCTTAAAAAGCCAGAAAAGAGAAAGGGAAGAAAGAAACCCACCTCACGTCGTGAACTGAAAGCAGCAGCACCGTGTAGGCAGGACACCCCGTCCAGGCGCCCATGGAACGTCCTCAGGAGAAAACACTCCCCACTGGGGAGAGCGGACCGAGGCCACATCTAGCTTTCATCTACCTGCTTGGGCTTCATCATCCAGGAGGTCATGAAAGCCCAGGATCATGGGGTAACCTGCTTAAGGTCATGGAAGGAGCGACTCTAAAGAGAGCCTCCCCTGTGCTCTGTGACACGCCGCACCCTCATTGGGGCCCACAGTCGGGCTGGCGGTTGGCTTCGCGTGTCATCCAACCCTTAACGGAGGTTTAGACAAGGGTGACCTACCGATCAGCTTACGGTTCCCATAAATGCCATCACTACACCCTTAGAGAATTTTCCGAGGTTCTAAAATTTATTAACAAGGGAACTTTGCCAAAAATTATTGACTGACCACGTAACAGCCGCCTGATTCTGACCAGCACAGCCTTGCACTTGTCCAGAGTGGGTGGCAGGTGCTCAAGGGTTAGTGAGTTTAGGATGAAACTTCAGGGCCCCTTCACTGGCACAGCTGCTTCTAAGGCCCGAAGAAGGGCCCTCGCAAATTTGTGTTTAGGATTTTATATTCCTTTACTTAAGAAATCTTCAGCTTTGGGGTGCCTGGGGGGCTCAGTCAGTTAAGTGTCTGCCTCAGGGTCCTGCGATCGAGCCACACATCGGGCTCCCAGCTCAGTGAGGAGTCTGCTTCTTCCTCTGCCCCTCCCCCTGTTCCTTCTCTCTCTCTAATAAATAAATAAAATCTTTTAAAAAAAATAAATAAAAACCTTTACAAAAACTGAATCCATCCCTGCACTAAAGGATACTGAACCTTTGTCCCAGATCTGAGAAATGAATCATGACTGCTAAAGCCAGAGAAATTGTAGTTTTCTTCACCCCCGTAGTTCGGTCTAGAGAAAGTCTACTAGAAACTTCTCGAAATATCACTGGTCCAAAATAAAAGAAAAAGCCACATAAGGAAAAAAACCTCTCTGCACCATTTACTATGTAGCATCTCTCCTCTTGTTTTAGACCTTGCGGTACGAGGCCCCGAGCTATGTAAACATCTTAGAACCATAAAGAAATGCCAAGAAATTACACCCAAGCCAAATGATCATCCTGCTATGACAGACCAACCCTGGGAACCCCAAAATTCCTCGTGAAGAACGGTCATGACCACTGCTTGTAGATATGATCACCACCTGTGTGTGGTCCGCTCACCAGCTGCTGGGCCTTCAGGACCACCTGTGGCTGGTAAGGATAGAGCTGCTACGATCACGTCTGTGTGTACACTCCCGCCTCGGGCATTCTCTTGGGTACATACTTTGAAATGGAACTGATGGGTCCCATCCTAATTATATGTTTATATATTAACCTACCAAACTTCTTTCCAAAGTGGTTGTGCGATTTTGCATCACCCACAACAAAGGATGAGAGTTCCAGTTGCTCTGTATTTTTGCTACTCCGTGATAATGTCAGGCTTTTTCATTTGACACATCCTACTGTGTGGTTGTGGTTAGATTGGTTTTAACTAGCATCGACCCAATAACTAATGAGGTAAGCATGTTTGCGTGTGCTTATTTGCCATGCCTACATCTCTCTTTGCAAAATAGCTAAATCTTCAGGTTTTACTGTCTTTATTGAGTTGTAAGACTTGTTTATTCCGATTATAAGTTCTTTGTCAGATGTATGTTACGCACATATTTTCTCAGCACGCGGCCTACCTTTTCAGATTTTTAACAGTGCATTTGGAAAAGCAAAGTCTTCAATTAAAAAAAAAGATACAATAAAACGTGGTTTATGTGCTATGCTTTTAGTATCCTATCTAAGAAATTCTTGCCTAACCCAAGGGCACAATAATTTTATCCTATAGTTTCTTCTAGGATGTTTATAATATTAGCTCTTATATTTACACGTATAATCCACTTCAAGTTAATTTTTATATATACTGTAAAGAAAGGGCTACAGTTTGTTTGCACGTGGATATCTGATTGCTTCAGCATCATTCATGGAGTCTTTTCAATATATCCGTGAATTACCTGTGTCTTTGTCAGAGATCAACAGGCCTTCCATGCTGCGCCTACTTCTGAGCTCCATTTTATTCCACTGACCTCTATGTCTGCCGTAGGTAACACCACACTGCCTTGTGTGCTGTAGATTTATAATAAGTTTTGAAATCTGTTAATATATGACCCTCAACTTTGTTCTTTGTCAGAGTAGTTTTAGAAATTCGAAGACTTCCCTTTACAATTTCATATGAATTGTAGACTCGGCTTGTTAATTTTTATAAAGAAAACCTGCTGACATTTTGCCTGGGACTGCATTGAATCTACAGTGAAATTAAGATAGAATTGACATCTTGGAAATACCATGTCTTCGAAGCCATTAACATGATATATCCCTCCTCCATTTATTTAGGTCATGTTGAATTTCTCTGCAATGTTTCATGGTTTTCAGTGTGGCAGTCTTGTACATATGTCACTAAATTTACCCCAAAGTATTTCATAGTATTCCATGCCACAGTAAATATTTTTAATTTCCAATTGTTTGTGTTAACCTGTACACATAAAATTGATCATTGTCCATTGATCTCATATCTCATGAATGTTCCAAATACGGTTATTAATTCTACTAGCATTTTTGTAAATTGTTTCAGATTTTCAGCAAAGATCATCATATCATCTGCAAATGAAAACAGTTTTACCAAAAAAAAAAAAGAAAGAAAAAAAAAAGAAAACAGTTTTACCATTTTTTTCCATTATAGATACCTTTTACTTCTCATATGGCCTTAATGTGCTGGCTAAAACCGAAGGTTAAATACAAGTGGTGAAATTCTTGCCTCATTGGAGGAAAAAAAATCATTCTTCAATCATGATGCTGGCTATAGGTTTTTAATAGATGCCTGTTGTATAGATTAAAGAAATATCTCCCTATTCCTAGTTTTTGAATTTTTTGTAATTAATGGCTTTTGAATCTTGTCAAATGCTTTTCTTGCATCTGTTTGAGATGATCCTATGAATTTTTAGTTTTCTGCCTTTTAACATTTTAAACTTGCAATGATCGATCCTTGAATACTGAAATAGCAATGATTTTGGGGAGAAAATGTACTTGATCAGGAAATATTATCCTTTGTATGTGTTGGTGAATTATGTTTGCTAAAATTTTGTTAAAGGGTTTTGCACCTATGTGTATTAGGGTTATACATTGTTTTTATTGTAACATCATTGGTATCAGTTATAATGGTGACCTCAAAAAATGAAGTCAGATTTATTCTCTCCTTTTCTATTTTTTAGAAAAGTCTGAATTAAATTTATATTATTTTGCCCTAAACATTTGATAGAATTTATTAGCAAAGCAATCTGGGTCTGCAGTTTTCTTGGTGATTTTTTTTTAACAAAAAACTTAATTTCTGTAATAAATAACGGGCTATTCAGCTATTTTTTCTTCAGTGAGTTTTGATAGATTATACCTCTTGAGGAATATGTTCATTTCATCTAAATTGGTAAACTTATCAGCATAAAGTTTTTCACAACATTCTTTTATTACCTTTTTATATAAGTAGTGCTATCGCTTTTCTCATTCATAATACTAGCAGTTTCTTTTATTCTTTTCCTCATAAATTTGGCTAGGGAGGTATCAATTTTACCAATATTCTCAGAGAACTAACTAACTTTTGGGTTGACTTGTTTCTTCTATTGACTCTTTTTTTTCTATTTCACTGATCTTTTTTCTCGGATATTTATTAGTTCCTTTCATCTACTTGATTTGAGTTTCATCTGCTCTTCCATTTTTAGTTTCTTAAAGTAAAAGCTGAGATCACTGACTTGAAATCTTTTATTTCTTTTTCTAATGTGGACATTTAGTGCTATAAATTTCCTTTTAAGTCTTACTTTAGTGGTATCCACAAATTTTGATATATTGTGTTTTAATTTCCATTCAGGATCATTTTTTAACTTCCTTTTGAATATTCTTTTAATCTATGGGATATTTGAAAGTATACTATTTAATTTGAAGTATTTGGAGAGTTTCTGGATATCCTTATATTACTGATTTCTAGTTTAATGCTGCTTTGATCAGAAAACATTCTTTGTATGACCTGATAGTTTTAAAATTTATAGACTTGCTTTATGCCAAGGATATTATATAAGAAAATATATATATATATATAGTAAAAATAATTAGAAGCCAAGTCACATTTCTGTGGATTATCAGACATTAGCTATCCATAACATATTCTAGTAATAGAAAAAATTTCATCCATGGAGTATATTGTGAAACAAAGGATTTATGTGAACTTAGAATTTTCATTTATTTTTTTTTGTTTTTTAAATTTATTTAAAAAAAATATTTATTTTTTCTTTAGAATTTTTCAATAATATTTTTTCAATAATATTCTGAGAGTAGTTCCCTTGCCTCTGATCAAGCTTCCCGATATGAACATACATGTAGAGTATACATGTATGGTGGAAGAGTGGCACTTGGGAGAGTATTACCCTCAAATGAATAAAATTCAGCAAGACAAAAATAATTAAGCACAAAGTTAAAATAGCCCCCAAATGGCATTTTTTCCTAAAGGCAGGAACCAAATAATATTTTTACAAAGTCTTCCCAATACATTAGGCATTACACTGTGATTAATAAGAATATTCTAATTGCCAGAAGTTACCAGCTTTGCTAAAAGGTCTTAAGTTAGAAGAGGATACTCTGAGGAGCCTGAAAGCGTGTCCTGGAGGACTAGGAATTTTGAAAAGATCATACCAGTAATCATCTCAGGATGCATAGGGAGCCTTGCAATATATCTTGTATTTTCTCAGTACTAAATGTAAGGTTAAAAGATGAAAATTCCAGAGAAGACATCAAAGAATTCTAAGGCCCATGTCACATAACTGAGTGGATTGTTTTTCCCCAGTGAATTGACCTTCTACAAGCAAAATTCTTCTGGATTAGAAGCATCATTTTTTTTTATCATATAGCCTATACTTTTAAAAAACAGCAATGTTAATTTAAAGAAGTTATCAGAAATCATAGTTCAGAAAATCTCCTTATAGGAAAACTGAGAATTGGTATGGGGAGATAGATGTAGTGGGAACATGGGACCCCAAATAGCGTATAGTCCAGGACAAAAAGAAAAGAAAGAATTTTTAAAAGATCTGGAGAGAACTGCCTCCAGCCGCTCCACCCTGGAGCTGTCATCTTTTGGCAGAGCTACGAGATGTCTCTCCCTGCAACGTGCAGCGGGAAAGCAAGGGTTGTCTGTGAATCATCCTGGCAGCGGTGACTTACTGAAACACGCAGAAGCAGCAGCCCCGCAGAAGATATATTCAACTAATAAAGAAGAAAGGGGACTGTATCTTTCTTTGTTATTAAGTAGATAATACATGTGCAAAGTGGTACAGACGATTAGCTTCTCTTAATAAACAAAACCTCCCCGATTGGCTGTGCTGAGACCGCGCGGACCTTCAGACAAAATAGCATCGGGTGGAAACAAACAAATACCCACTGTGATGTGATTTCTGCCCAGAACACTTCACAAACCCGCAGGTCACGTGTGACTCTCAGTTTTCTGTATGTAAATCAGCCTCCAAGATAGCCTGTGATCTGACCCCTCTGTGGCTTCTTGGGGATCCTAAACCGCTACAGTGTGATTTACCTAGAACTCGCCAGACGCAGGTACATCATCAGAGGTTGGGAGGGGATCCTCAAGGGCCCAGGGGTCACCGTGAGGCTGAGGGCATGTTACTAATCACTGTGGACGTGGGACGGACCTGGTTGACGCAGGGCCTGTTCGATGTTCCTGCCTCATTGCTCACAAGACCCCACGTCTCAGATCCCATGTACTACCAGCCCATCCCTAAACATGCTGCTTTCTTGCTTCTTCGTCCTTGAGGATGTTATTCTTTTAATAAGACCATTTCCTTTGCCTCATCCTTCACGATACACCTCATGTTAGATCCTCTCTGATGCTTCTGTTCTCCCCACACACCCCCAGTTTAATTCTGAGCTGCTTAGACTTTGCACTTACCTCTCACAGAAATGTATACTGCAATTGCTTCCTTTTACCAAATGTTTCCCTTTTGAAACGACTCTTGTTTAATATATTTATATTTGTTATATGCCTACCTCTTTCCACAAAGGACTTGAGGTGGTTTATAATGAAGGATACTGCAATCAAGTATTTAGATGGAAATAGGAAACAAAAACCAAAGAAAAGAAAAATATAAATATGCCAAATATAAAGAACAACAAAACCCCCCTGTTTGGGCTTCAAATATTTCAAGAGCTTCTCGGAATCTGCTAGTAAAAAGATTCTCTTCAGAAAGGTGGAAAATATTGTTTCCTTTGGTTCTTCAAAGGAAAACGAAGTTATTCCCAGCAGGGAATTCTGGAGTAAAGTTCACCGTAGGAGACTGTATATAAAAGACCCTCATCCATACAAAAGACAATATTCTCAACATTGATGGAGCACAAAAGCCCAGATGAATCACAAATGACTGTTTCTTATCTCCATCTTCAGCATAAATAAAGCTCACAATATTAAAATGCAATGCGGCGTTGGTGATTCTGCAATAGTCTGAATTAAGATAAGCGAACCAAGAGGCCTTGCGGTGATTTAGTTTGCTACAGGGATAAAACTATAGGGTGTGTGTGTGTGTGTGTGTGTGTGTGTGTGTGTGATTTTATTTATCCATGAGAGACAGAGAGAGAGAGAGAGAGGCAGAGACACAGGCAGAGGGAGAAGCAGGCTCCATGCAGGGAGCCAGACGCAGAACTTGATCCTGGGACCCCGGGGTCACGCCCTGGGCCAAAGGCAGCTCAACCCCTGAGCCACCTGGGCGTTCCTAGGGCATATATTTAAGACAAGTTTCCCCAGTTCTTTCTCCAGATGGTCCCTTAATAAAAGAAGCCAGAATCTCCTAGACCAGCACTGCCAACACTGTCTGGGTATTTCCCCTAAAGAAGGTGGTGGGGTGGGGGATGTGGAAAAATAATTTGACCAACACTGGTTTAAACAAAATTAAACAGACTCCTTTCTATAGGAATTCTGGGAGAATTAAATTTGCAGATATGTTTCATAAATCCCTAAGAAGAGGTTATAATTCATAGTAGCCCTCAAATTTATCTGACACGTAAATGACACAAATTTATACGACACCAAGAAAATCTTTTTTTCTTCTTCTTCTTTCTCAAATAAGCTATTAACTAACGCGGTCTGAGAAATATTGTACTGGGGAACCGGCGCATCAAAGGAAGGGAGGGATCAAGTTCTAATACACCTGCCTGCATAACTAACAGTGGCCCTGGGACCTCAAAAAGTAAAATTTTCAAAGTTGACAACGGAAGAAAGGAAAGTATGGATAGGTGTCGCACTGCACGTGGGCTTAGAAGGAGCAAGACTTGCCGGGACTGTGTTGTCGATCACACTGATACACAACTAACCAGTTCCAAGCAGTATTCTAAGTGTTTTGCATTAAAAAAAAAAAAAAAAAAAAAAAAACTCCTTTAATTGTCCCAACAACCCTGACCGACATTATCTCCATTTTGCAAATGAGAAAACTGAGACATTCAGAAGTCAAATAACTTGCTCAAGGTCACAGGGCTGGGAAAGTGGATTTGAATCTGAGCTATCCGGTTCCAAAGTTTATACGTGTCGCCGTTAACTAGAAAGGCAGAAAAGCCTAGACCATGATAACCTGGCTACGGAGGCCAGGGCTGTAGAATCGACCCGGAGGAGGGCGTCCAACAGGTGAGGAAAGCTCGTGGATGGCTCAGGTGGGCATGAACTAGAGGAAGAGATCACAGGCCCGACTTGAAACCCAATGGGCAGCTCTGGGGGATTCTAAGGGACCGACCCCTCTGTGGCAACGGAGTCCTGTCCCTCGGAGGGCCTCGCTTTCCTCGTATATAAAATAGTGATAAAATAGCCTGTTTTGGAGAATAGCTTCAAGGTCGGAAAATGTAAAGCCCCTTGCACGGTGCCTCGTGAAAGCAGGCCTGCCCTGGAGCCCGGTGATCACCAGCCAGTGCCCGTGACCACGGGGGAAGGACGTAGCTCCGTTTTATACCTGAGTAGAGTAAGACTCACAGATGTCAAAGAACTTGCCTAAGGGTCCACAGCTGGTGAGCGGAAGAGACTAGATCTCACTTGACCTCAAATCCAATGCTCTTAGCTCTCTGAACAAAATGGAAGGACGTTAGAGTTTCTAGCTCACTGGCTATAAAACCTGAAAGCATCAGTAAAGGAAAAACTGAAGTAGAGGAAAAAAATATATATATATATATACACTACTAAGGAGATATGAGCAATCTCTCCAAGGGAGAGAGAAAGAAAGAAAGGTGGAGAGTGGTGCATAGGCAAGAGAGAAAAATCTAGGGCCAACGGAGATCCCATGGCAGTGATCAAAGATTTACAGGAGCCCCCCCCCCAGGAGGCCTTAGGAGGTCCGTAGTGAATCCTGCTGCAATGAATGGGTTTTCACCACCGAAATTTACCGCCGAGTTTCTACACAGGTGCCTACACACTGACGTTCAGGTTCGGAAGTCATTCTTTCTGTAGAAGGGCTGTAGTTGGTTTCTAGGACTTTGCAGAACTTTTAACTATGTAGAGACAGATCAGAAGTAGCCAAATTACTCTTCTTGCAGGAATTCCTCACTCAGTTTAGACAATAGCATTGTTATGGTTTCTGGAAGAATCAGTTTTGCTACCCAATGGGTTGGGTTTTGCTACCGAATGGGTTGGGATAGCAAGCATAGGTTTTTCCCCAATATCTATGCGTGCAAATACCATAAAAACCTTAATTCTAATTTAGAAAGAATTTTTTTTTTTTTTGTATTACCATTCAGTCTGAAAGGCAGCCACTCCTCCTTGGCCATACATTTACTTCGAAACTACCTTCCTGCTATTCTAGTTTCAGTTAACAAGCCACACACTGAAGTGCAGAAATGTTAATGGCCGTATTCATTCCTTTAGGCTTGAACTATTCAGGTGGAAATGGATGAATCTTTGAAAGTTGCTGAAGTGCTTGTAATGTTCCTAAAGAGTCTAACTATGGGGCTACTGTGCACATTTGCAGAATCACAACCACAAAAAAAGAGAGGAAAGGACTAATAGTTACACAATTAATAAGCCTAAACGGATAACCAGTATTAAAAAGAAATCAGATGAAATCAAATCCATTATAAGTTAGTGAATGGAGACGCCCAGGGAGGGGGGGGGGGGTTCAGCGATTGAGCATCTGCCTTAGGCCCAGGGCATGACCCCAGGGGTCCCGAGATCGAGTCCCACATCCGGCTCCCCCCACTCCCAGGGAGCCTGCTTCTCCCTCTGCCTGTGTCTCTGCCTCTCTCTCTCCTCTCTCTCTCTCTCTCTCTGTGTGTGTCTCTCATGAATAAATAAAATCCTAAATAAATAAATAAATAAATAAGTTAGTGAATGTCTATAATTCTTCTTTACAGAGTGGTAAAGAGAAATGTCAAGCTTCAAAAATGGATGAATTACTTTTGCTGATAAAGAATCCATTGCAGTGATAGAAGGTTTATCCATCCTGATCAATTAACCCATATCTAGCCTTTCGATACTGTTACTCATCAAAACCTAGGCTTCAGTTACCGGTTTATATAATAAGTGATGAATCACTATGTTGCACACCTGACACTAATGTAATGTTGTATGACAACTGCACTCAATTTAAAAATAAGTAAATAAAACAAAAAAGCCTGGGTGATGGAGGATGAGCGTGGACGGGGCCTCCAATTCTAAAAGTCCATCATTCGATACCAAGTGACAGACAAAAAAGGAAATCGATAAAATCAACTATCATTGGCAGGAACACAAAAAATAAACCCCAGAGAAAAACATATCTCTTCTTTAGCCAAATCTAATCATGCCTATTTTTCTTCAAGAAAACTTCATTTCCACATGTAAAAGAATTTATAAAATCAGCTCACCAAAAAACAAACACGTCATTGAAAACTAAATTCATCGAGTCTTACTAAATAAACCCTATACATCTTCCTCTTGTTCTTTTCAGAAATAAATGTTAACAGCAGAAATAAATTTTTTCCTCAGTGTGTCTTTTTTTTTTATGATTCAAACTGCAAATAGGAAAAAGAGAAAGAAAAAGAGACATTAACAATGTACGTAAGAACTGATTGTTAATATTAGGACAAGCCAACGAAAGCCTTTGATAGAAATACTAATTACATCATCAAAGCTATAAAACAATTCTGTTGAAAAGACACACCCTCTCTCTGAGTTTCCCAAGTAGAGGGGTAGACGCAGTCTCCCACTTGCAGGAAACTCTAGGGTAAAAGGTGAGAAACAGTGGAAATAGTCATTCTAAGCTTTTCACCTACGCCTGCCTCAAGCCAGGTGCCGCGTCCTCTCTTTTCTGCTTGGAGCCACTGTCTGAAATGGGAGGGGGAGGAAGCGGCCCGCCGGCTTAGGGACGCCAAGTGTGAAGATCTTCCTGGATCCAAAGTGAAATTCCCCAAGGTCAGTTTTCTGGACTCAGGCCTCAGCGATGATCCCACTAGACCCAACGCCATAAGCAGCTTCCCAAATCCCCAGGGAAGTGTTTGCATTTCAAGAGACAGCAAACAGCCCCAAAGTCCTTTCGGAAGGATGCGTGTGTACCCATAGCTGTATCCCCCCCACCCCCGGAGTCGGAGTCGAGGGCCTGTGAATTCTCACTCTGCCTCTTCGTAGTCACCTTGGAAGCTCGCTGATGGTGCATAACAAGTATCGATCCAAATGTTGGTTCCTGGAAACAACACGGGGATGGGAAGGGCTTTCTACACTGAACTGTAGAGAAAACCGTGTCTCTAAGTGAGGATTGCAACTTCCTGTGAGGTAGATATTACGGATAAATCTCATTTTATAGACGAGGAATCAGAGCTCTGAGCTGAATTGACCAATTTTTTAAAAATTAAGAAGCTGGCAGATGACAGGGCCAGAACCCAAAACAATGTCTTTGGCTCTACAGCCCAGGTTCCAGCCAGCACCTCATAATTCTTATTCTCGAAACAGGTGTAAATACCTTTGAAATGAGCGAAAATGATGACTGAGTACCTTCCGTGGGAAACTTTTCTTATTGCCTGATTTTATAAGGTCTCTGTGTCTTGCATTGTCCTCAAGCCATGCTCCAACTCTGCAGGTTGCAGGTAACTGATAGTGCAAATAACTCTCGTCCGTGAACGCGCAAGCGGCTTTAAATGTCAGCACGTTGGTTTTCTTCCCTCACTGCAAACGTCGGTTGTGCATCTGTTAAGCGCATTTAAGCAGCCTAATTGCCTAGAACTATTTCTGTTCGTTGAATTCTTTCAACCAGTTGTAACATCTTATTGGTTCCTCCACTAATTAATGAATTAAGATCACTTACATGTGTTCACATTATACCTATGGTAGCCATGATTTTACTGGTTTGTTTGGTTTGGTTTGTTTGTTTAGAAATTATCCTTTAACACAAAGAAGATGTCAACCACCTCTCATACCCTCCTCTGGGAACGCAAGGAAGTCTCCCTGGGGAGTCTCCAGCACATGAATTTTTGTGGCAGAAGGATGACTTGCTATACCAAATATTGAGCCTAATTCTCAAAATGTGTAAATGGTTCTCCGCTAGTCACTTTAGGAGACTATATTAACTCTTATGGTACAAGGATGTGATGAAACAAATTTAGGGCTTTGTTCCATGGGTCCAGATTAAGAACAGCAAGGGGATCAGAACAACGGGAAGAGGTTCCATTGGTCTTCTCTCTTAATCCCCCTCCTTTTCTCAATCCCAACACTCCTAGAACATAGAATGGTCACGGCCTCACCATCCTTCTCCGCCTTGGCCCCTAGTTGAATACTTGCACCCTGTTCCAGCAGCACCTACTCACAGCTGATCTCTCGGAGTAGCTAAGCCTTTCCTGAAGTCTAGCAGCCTGGATACAAATAGGACACAGCACCCACCCTAGACTCCCTGTGTCCCAGCAAATCCAGGACAGAAAATGCTGGGCTTTCAGAACCCAGCCCCTCTCTCGCAACAGGAAAAAAAGTCCCTCTTGCTCCCCCTTTCATGGTTCTCCATGCTTCACGTGGTCCACATCCCGGGGGGGACGTGAAGCCCTTGTGCTCATTTATAAGGTAGGGGAACAGATGGGGCTGGCTTAGTTTGTGAAGACAACTAGTTATCCTATAAGTACAGATGGAGTAAGTAGCACAATTATTACCAGAGAACTGAGGCTGCCAGATGGTTTGGGTAAAAAAATAAAAAAATAAAAACCACGTCCAGGGTGCCTGCCAGACTCAGAGCCGGGACAGGCCTACTCCCAGGGCTATGGATTCACAGATTCAAGCCACGCTGCTCCTCTCTGGGAGGCTCTCCTCCAGAGACCTGGTCCCGGGGGCTGCAGGGGGCCCAGCGGCCTCTGAGCGGCTTCCCAAAGGGGAAGGGGAGGAAAGGGAAAGGACCACGTGTGCACAACAGAGGTGGTGCTGGAAACCTGCCTTTGTGAGAATAGGAATTAAGCTTTAAAGGGCAGACTGGTGCAAGATGAAGGATGTGTTCGGTTTTGTTTGTTCCTCAGGTCCCATGTTTGCCTTCAGACTCTTCCTTTCTTGGCAGCCTCCCCAAGAGGACGGGCCTCCCGGCTGCCTGCGGCTCAGGCTCAGCACCGGGGGAGGAATCACTGGTGCCTCTGGGTGGAGTTCTCTCCAGCACCGAGGTAACTGGTCTAGCAAAGGAAAAAAATCATTTAAAAAAGGGGGGAGGGGAGTCAGTTTACGCAAACCCCAGATGGTTGATGAAGCAATCTGAGTCCTGAGGCTAATTTTATAACTTCTAGGGAGAGCGGGCTCCCTCCCCCTGCAGCAGCTCCTCCGTGGGACACGTCTATTACTGGTGAGGGTGGAGAGAGGTACCCAACACCAACGGAGCCCTCTGAGTTATCATCTAGTCGTGTTCCCCTCCATATTATCCACGTGGTCGCTTGCCTCCCCGATGAGCTGACGCCACAAAACCCCAAATGAATAAAATGACATTCCAACCTGGGGTGTCTAAGGGCAGGCCAGGGCTAGGACTTGATGCAGACATTCGAGCGTGATGGTGGAAGATATGTTATATGGTCTCCGGGCCTTTCACTCTTCTCTTTGGTTTTTAATCTTATGTTCCTTTAGAGTAAGCTTTTAAAAAATTACTGAATGAACAGCTATGTCCTTCCCCCAAACTTATACATCCTGATTTAGTTATTCATTCAACAAATGTGTATGGAATCCTGCCCCTGTGCCACGGCCTCTGCCACCCGATGAGCTGACGCCACAAAACCCCAAATGAATAAAATGACATTCCAACCTGGGGTGTCTAAGGGCAGGCCAGGGCTAGGACTTGATGCAGACATTCGAGCGTGATGGTGGAAGATATGTTATATGGTCTCCGGGCCTTTCACTCTTCTCTTTGGTTTTTAATCTTATGTTCCTTTAGAGTAAGCTTTTAAAAAATTACTGAATGAACAGCTATGTCCTTCCCCCAAACTTATACATCCTGATTTAGTTATTCATTCAACAAATGTGTATGGAATCCTGCCCCTGTGCCACGGCCTCTGCCGTGGTGGAAGCACACAGTGCAGCTGCTGCAATATTAACTCTAAAGGCAGGAAGTGCTGGGTTTGAATCCCAGCTCCCCGCTCACCTGACAAATTCTTTTACATTCCTAGTCTTAAATTTCTTCAGTTATGAAATGAGAATAGTAAGAGTATATATTTCCTGAGGTTTTTATTAAAGTTTTCAAGGCCAAAATACAGCATAAATATGATTAACAATATGCCTACTATGTAGAATTTACTCAGGCAGCAAGTAAAAGATTTATTTCTCACACTTGTATAAACATTCAATTCTTATTCTGAACTCCATCCTGCCTCCTCAATCTTTCTGATTTCAAAGGGTCTATCCGATCCAATATTTTCCAAGGCTGCTTGTAGGTCATTATTGATCCAAGAGAATGTAGTAGACTGGCATTTGCAAAGGAAGAGTCATGGTGTGACAATTTGGCAGAATAATTTTTACTTCCAATCTGGTCTTTCCAGAAAGTATATGTAGTGAAATATATATAATTTCTTTATAAATTATTTTTTCTGTTTTCTGCTTTATATATATTATATTTGATAGGCTTAAAAAAATTGTCTTGGCTTTACCCGACATGCAAACTTTACCCTGGTATCCCTTGTGGAGGCCTTAATCTAGTCTCACCCTGCTATCACCACCCATGCCAGTTGTGATCACACCACCAAGTACTAGGCTCCATCCTCCCCAGGACTCCACCCCAGGATATCTGTACCTCTTCTCCTTTGTTCCATCTTTCCTCTATTAACCACATGTCCTAATTTTTCTATATTATATTCTCCAAAATAGTAACAAGTTTCTTCTACTTCACTTCTTAATAGGTCACTCCTCTCACCCTTTCTTGTCTCCCCATTTCATGAGGATCTCCTTCTTTGCTTCATACAGCTCATCAGTAGCATGGGCACTCTCCCGATTCCATGGTGCTAATATCCTCCTATCAAAATTCCAGTTTTCCTTTGAGTTGATGCATCTCAGTAGATCGCCCTCACCCCTTATTATCATTGTCACCTAACTACACCCTAGCATACTGTCCACATTCTTTGTGTAGCAGTATAATTATCTTCCCTATTCTCATTATTCTCCTACCACTCATGGCTTTCTAAATAGTGTCTATAAGGAGAAAACAGATAGAGATCAAATAAAAAAGTCAATGGAAATATCTGAAAGGATTTTTGTAAGTTTATAGAAGTAAAGAAATCCTTTAAAGTGATAGCTTTTCTAGCCAGACTCTTGAGAAAAATATTACTGAATTCTAAAATCTTCCTTTAATTATGAAGGGCCATAGCCTGGTCAAATTAGGATATTTGAGTATAGAGTTTACACCAAAAACCAGAGCTTAAGCTTAAATAAAGAAGTGGTGATGTCTTATACCTAAGTTATTCCTAAATTCTGTGAGAGAAAAATAATAGGCCTCCATAGAATGATATAATTCCCTAATCTAGGTCGAGAAAACAGGAATAGTCTCTTAGCGGAAGTGACCTGGTATGGAAAAGACACAGAGAACATTTGGAGAAATTATTCTAAGTAAAAAAACATTTACGAAGGCCTGCAATATAAGCTAGATGGACACAGGAGAGTGATCATTGAGAGGGATATATAATTTAGGAGGTGGATGGGAATTTATTTATTTATTCAATAAATAAGTTATCGAATCATGTTTATATACTGTCCATTGTTCTATGTATTGAAGATCCAGCACTGAACAAAATGGATAAAAACTCCTGCTCTTGTAGAGCTTATAGTTTAGTCATGAGAGACAACTAGGGTAGAAAACAAATTAGTAAATTATGTAGAATATAATGTTAAGGAAAGAAATGAATCAAAAAAACATGAATGGGAATACAGTCTACAGTTTTAAAATAGGGTTGTTAAGGAATATCTCAATGAGAAAGAACACTTTAAACAGACTTAAGGGAGATGAGGAAGTTAATAAACAGGGGAAATCTGTTCCAAGCAAGAGAAACAAGTACAGAGACGGAGTTGAGAGAAAATCCTGTGTGTCCTGGGAAACAAAGAAGTTAGTCAGTACGGCTAGAAAAGGTGTACAAAGGAAAAGAGAAGAAGATAAAGTTAATGAAGTAATGGGAGCTCGATTCTACAAAGCCTTGCAGACCACATTAAGGACTTTTTTTCGCCCTCTAAGTGAAGAGGAAAGCCATCAGAACAGAATAGAGAAGTAACTTGATCTGATCTATATTTTAAAAAATCACTTGGCTCTGTGTTGAGAACAGATCGTAGGTAGAATCAGGAAGGCCTGTTAAAATCCATTGCAATAACGCAGGTATGAAATTGAAGGTAGCTTGTATCTGGGTGGCAGTGAAAGGCACGGTACAAGTTAAACAGATTTTCACACAGGATTTCCTGACAGGTTGGATGTGAGCCATGTGGGAAAAGGAGAAGCTAAAATGACTTCAGGGTTGGTTTCTTTCTTCTCCCTAAGCAACTGGAGAACAGAGTTGCCATTTGAAGAACAGGAATTGCAATTTACTAAGTTGGAGAAGACTTAGTTAGAAGATGTTTAAGGAAGAAGATCAGTATTGAACATACTGAATTTGATATGACTAATAGAGATCCTTCAGACGTGTTCTGGTAACAGTGAGACAAAGGGTCTAGAGTTGAGGTGAGAGCTCCTGACTAGAGATTTAAATCTAGAAATTATCAGCAGATAGATGGCATTTAGATAAGTGATAATCAGTGAGATCCTCAAGTGAATGTACAAAGAGAAGAAGGACTGAAACTTGAGAGATCAGCAGAAAAAGGGAGCAAAAGTAGTTACTGAGTTAGAAGAAATGCACTAGAAACAAAGTGGCAAAAAAGTTTGAAGATTGAAGGAATGAACAACTATCCAATTGCTTTAGATTGGTCAAATAAGATGAGCCAGAGAATCAGTAATTGTATTAGACAACATGAAGATAATGCTTGACCTTAGGAGAGTAATTTTGTTAATGGTGAGTGCAAAACCGTAAGTGAAGTACATTTCAAACAGCATGCAAGGAAAATAGTGGTCTAGAGAACTCTTTAAGAAATATTCCTGTGAATGGAGACCTGAAAAATGAGACTATAGCTAAAGAGAAAATCATGGACAAAGACCTTACTATCACCAAATAGACTGAACCGGTTAAAAGAGAGAAACTGATGGCGTAAGAGACAGGAGACAATTGATAGGATACCGTCCTTAAACAGAAGGTTAGGCTAGGCAGTAGGTAGAGATACAAGCCCATGGTTGGAGCGAGACAATTCATCCATGGGAAAATAAGAAGAGCAAGCATACAGGTGAGGCTACTGATGACAAGAAGGTAGGATCATGGGGAAGAGTAAACCCTATGTTTTCTAGAAAACATGTCAGTTCCCCAAAAGCAGGAGTACAATGGTTCACCACTCATGTTGCCAAAAGTGCCATATAAGACCTCAACAAATTGCTCTTCAAAAAGAAAAAAGAGGTACCCCCTTTATACCACCCAAACATACACACTACATCTGCGTGTACGTAGTTATTCAGATCCTTCCCACCGCTTCAGTAAAAAATGTCTTCAACTGCCCTATAAGCATTAAATATCAAGCTGAAGTGTAACAAAAACCATAAAGGAAGATGTGATACAGCCTCCTCTGTATGAACTCATATTTAATGACCTACTTGACACTCAAGCTTACCTCTCACACCAAGTCACTTTTACTTTAGATCACGAGCTTATTTGCTAAGCACACTCAGTACCTGCTCACACATACTAATACTTCTATAACCTCTTAAAATGTTCAAAACTGAATCAAAATTTTGTTTATTTAGTATTTGTGTGGTTTTTTTTTTTCATTTAAAAACTGATTGGATAGCTTTTTAAATTCCTTGACCAACCAAGCAAGTACATTTAAATTAAAAACATCAATTCATTCTATTTCAGGTAAAAGTGTACTTTTACAAGTGAATAGGCTGACTTCTGTTTCTGGTGCTGTGGCCACTCTACACCCTTACTGACTCTTCCGCTGTAAGCAACTAAAAATAATGTATAAGATATTTTGAAACTTTTGATGTATCAAGGTACTAGCAAGTAAAACAATCAGAAATAACCAAAAAAGAAGTGAAAACAGCTAAGCTGAGCTAGTGAACTCGAGCTTTGTTTTTGGTGAACATAGAGAATGGAAGACAAAGCTTTGAACCAATACATGATGTAGAATCTAATAGAAGACCATCCTGTGTAAATCAAGAGTGTCCATATAAACTAGGGCTTCCAGGGAAGGAAAACTAGAAATAATTCTTCTCCCTCTCTCCTTCTCCCTCAGGTCTTGCAAGGCAAATTACTTTCTTGAACTTTATTATTAAATGGATTGGGGATTAAATTTTCCTTTGATAACTGAAACCTCAAATTTGTCTTTACTTCACTTTATTGGCTGAGATTATACTATAGATGGGCTCATAAACCTCAACATGAGAATCTAATTCTAAAGGGACCCATATTTATAGTATCTCCAGGTGCCTAAAATAAGCAAACACAAATCTTGTTTAAGGGGATGCACTTCCATCAAAGATTTCAAGGAATTACCAGGGATAAAGTTCTAAGAACTATCATAGTCTAAAACAATCAAACTGACAAGAGATAAAATCTATGAGGAAGAAGTGGTAGAAACAAAGAAACACTAAAATTATACCTGAAAAAATTCTTAATTTGAACTATCAAATAGACTATAAAGTATGTGAAGCACCCTCCAACTACAAAACAAGATCTTGCATAAAATACAACTTTCATGCATTCTAAGTTTAGAAGAAGTAAGGGAAATTCCCAAGAAAAACATATCATGTAAAATAATATTAACAAGCACTAACTATATACAAAATGTAGAGCGATCATAAGGATAACTGCTATTTTGGGGAACACTAAACTTTGAGGCGGTATCAAGTTGCTGGAGCTAAACCTGAGTCATAAGGATTATGGACAATGGAAAGAAGCAAAAAGAGTTCAAGGATAGAAGGTCCCAGTTGCTGAATGAAGCAAACACTAAGCCTCTGAATGAAGTAATAGTTTTAGTTTCCATGTTCATCACAGATTAAGATCAACTAAGAATGGGCTCAAACCAGAGAGCAACATATATGTATGAAAACAACATTAAGAAATTACTAATAAGGCAAAAATCCTCAAAGCTAGACTTCAGAAACATAATATTTAATAACTATGTATGAGTTATTTAGAAAAAGGATAGAATAAAAAATGAGTAAGCAATTTGGATTATTCCAAAAAAATAGGTAGATTTTAAAAATAATAACTAGAATTCTCAGAAAAAAATATGTAGTTATTTTTTTAATATATTGGTTGGGAGTGAAGAGCATATTGTCTACCATCAAAA
This sequence comes from Vulpes lagopus, assembly GCF_018345385.1. NCBI lineage: Eukaryota > Metazoa > Chordata > Mammalia > Carnivora > Canidae > Vulpes > Vulpes lagopus. Next base: position 165,667,012 of record NC_054826.1, read on the forward strand.
AGAAGATTAGCAACAAAGCTAAAGAAATTACCTAGCATGCAACAAGAAAGCTAGAAGAGTTAGAAAAAACTGAGAGATTAAGAGATATGGAAGACAGAGGTAAAAGGTCTAACATAGAGCTAATTGAAATCCCAGAAGGAAAGCATAAAGACAATAAAAAAGAGACAATGTATAGAAAAATAATGGCTTAGAATTTTCTAAAACTGAAAAAAGGTATGAATTCATGATATCAGAAGCATAATCTACATCTTGAAGCATAAATAGAAGTCTATGCCTAGAAATATTATACTGAAACTGCAGAAAACAAAACACAAAGAGGAAATATTAGAAGGACTGAAAAAGAAAAGACAGCTTACCAAAAAAGGCCAGATAGGCTGATACCAGGCTTCCTAATAGTAGCAGTGGAATCTAAAGATAGGAAAATAATATATTCAAATTGCTGAGAAAAAGTAGCTATCAAGCCCCACTTTTATACCCAAAAAATCAGAATAATGGCAAAATAAATCCAGCAATCAACCTAAAAAACAAAGTATGCTTAACCAACACGCATGTGCTAAAATAATTCTAAAGGTATATTTCATTATAAAATAAAATTATCCCAGAAAATTCTGAGAAGGAATGGTAAGGAAAAAGTTAATAAACTTGAATATTAAGAAAAATGGTAAGGAAAGAAATGTATTAATTTGTATGTAAGTCTCAAACACAGAATAATATATTGTTGGAATGGGGTCATTAAAGTGTTTTAAGGTCATTGGATTATTTGGGGAAGGAGCTAAAATATTAACGTTTGAGTTTCTTAGGTAACCATGCACCATGCATAAAAACCATGCAGGTTTTTATGTTAGTCACTAAAAAAATAGTAATAGGGTATATAATTTCTTACAGTAGGGAGAAATGCATTAGAAAAATTAACAAACAAGAATGACTATAAAAGTGACAAAGACAAAAGACTTGGTGTGGAGGATGGCACAAAAAGCACAGGAAAAGTTGGATATATGAAAACCAGAAGAAAAGTGCTATAAACAAGTTCAAATAGATGAATATTGATAACAAATACAAATGGGATAAAGTCATATTTAAAAAGCAGACTATGGGATTTATTTATTTATTTATTTATTTATTTATTTATTTATTTATTGGATTTAATTTTGTAGAGCCACACAGGCTGTTTAAAAGAACTACTGAAAATATAAGGACAAAAATCGTTAGAAGTTTAAAACTGGAAAAAGCCAGAACTTAACAGAGAAACAATAAAGGATGATACTACAGTCTATTAATTTTACTGATAGTATCACAGAAGAACTGGGCAAGAGGCATTTAGGACATTTGCTGTAGTCAGTTTTTTAAAAACATAAATCAAGAATCAGGCAAATCTCAACTGAAGTTAACAAGGCATAATGGTAAAGACATGTGGCCGTTAAAGACCAGGATGATTTTATGAAGTATCAGAACTTACTTATTTGAATCAGTATGTGTGCGACCTAGTAGGTGCGATTGGTCATACCTAATATAAAGAATAATGAAATAAAGTGATAGCTTTGAAAGTAATGATACAAGTTTCAGCTTCTGGAAATAGCTAAATAAATAGATCTCAACAAACCAAACTTCCTGCCAATAACAACTATAGTTTGGAGGGTAGGGGGGAAGATGGAGGAGGAATGTGTGTGTGTGTGCATGTGCGCGTGCTTGAGAGTGAACAGAAGCAGGCAGGTAGGGCAGCCCAGGTGGCCCAGAGGTTTGGTGCCTCCTTTGGCCCAGGGCGTGATCCTGGAGACCCAGGATCCAGTCCTGCATTGGGCTCCCTGCAGGGAGCCTGCTTCTCCCTCTGCCGGTGCCTGCCTCTCTCTCTGGGTCTCTCATGAATAAATAAATACAATAATTTAAAAAAAAGAAAGCTGGCAGGTAATGGGAGAGGGAGGTGACCAGTAGTTGGCAGAAGGAAAGGGCATTGTTAAGTTTTTCCATTTGCCTCAGGGCAGGCCCTCCTCAGTTCTATCAATTTAAATGGGAATATTTAAAACAAGATAAATAAATAAGCAAAATCACTGTCTTGCTGACATTATGAACCAGGAATGTGATGCCTACAGCATACTTTACAAAATGTGCTCAAAATTTGAAGAATTCATTTGATACTTTTAAAGGGGATATGTAGATGAAATAATCATATAAAAACAGGATCTACTCAAGAATACTGAGGACCAGCGCATATCGAGCATCGTGAAAAGGTGCTAAGTTAAATCTGGCCCTGGTTCTGCCCTCAAGCAGTTTGTGGCTAATCAGCAGGTAACTCAGCAGTCCTCTCAATAAGGTACAGATAAAGTCCTGTGAGCTTTCAGAACAAGGGATGGAGCAAAACTTTAGACAAAAGGACATTTGAGATGGCTCTTAAAGAATGGAAAGTTCTGGATTTTGCAAAGAAGAAAGGGCACTGCAGGGGGAAGGACCAGCGTGGACAAAAGGAAGGGGCAAAAGGCAGTGAGGAGATGGGGAATAAGGAGGAGCGCAATAAAACAGGCAGGATTGAGAATAACCGGATGTTACCAGCAGGAAACTGTTTGGATAAGGTGGTCGAGGCCGTGTCAGTAAAAGCCCCAATGCCAACAACAACAACAACAACAAAAAAAGGCCAAGATGCCTCTATTTCTTGACAACCTCAAATGATGATGATGATGATAAATAACAGCTAGAAATAATCTTTAATTACTACTCTTTTCAAAGAACTCTAAATCTCTAAAAGGCCAATAAAGCAGCTACGATTTCAGTAAGGATATAAAAGAAAAAAAACGTCATGTTCTGAGTCCGAGACTGTCTGAAATACTTAGTCTATTGATATGTGAGGTTAGAAGGAAAGAGCTATGTAAACAAGGAAGAAAATGAAAGAAAGATAATAAATAGAAGGTACGAAGGAGAAGGCACGTACCTCTTCCAGAATATTTATGAGAAATATCAGGTAAGAGCGAAACACTGTCCACTCAAATCCGAATGCAAAGAACCGGGGAGCGTGTGACAGGGCCGCTCAGCCTTGGCCTTGTACCTGTGTCAGCAGGGAGTGCAGGAGGAGGGGGCAGAGCAGGAGCAAGAGTAGTCCAGTGCGCCGGGAAATTAATCATTCCTCAGAAAATAATCACCCAGTGATGGGAAAAGAGGGCTCATCGGTGTGTGTAGCTCAGGTCAACTAAACACTCTAAATAACTGACACTTGCTTGGTGTCTTCAGGTGCTTCTTGGCGATTGCCACACGGCCAGTTCCCGAACAGAGCGCTATGTGCTGTTGCTTGTGTGCGTCTGTCTGTCTGTCTGTCGGGAGCTGAGTGCCCAGGGGCTTTTCTAGCTCCACTGCATCACCCAGGTCTCTCCTGCAACGTGCTGTAGCTCAGGTGGGCTTGATTTTTAAGACTCACCACTCACCCACACACATTGTTCTAGCGGTGCTGCTACTCAACAGGGGAGTGACGACAAGCAGAGCACACAGCGGCTACGGACACTCCTTAATGGAATCACCCTCAAGAAATGGGGGACAATCTGACGAACCGGCCTGCTAAGCACAGTCTGGGCACGTCCGCGGTGGCACGATGCCCAGTTTCTCCGATACCAGAAAACCTCGGTTCTCGGGGCACAGGGGGAGGATGGTCTGGTTAGCCAGGTCAGCGGAGTTTCTCCTCTCGTGTCCAGGGCCTTCTCTGTAACACGAGTATTTCTGAACCTTCAGGGAAGCCGTTAGCGTGCAACAAATACACACCAGCAAGAGACACTGTTACGGACCTTTTCTAAAGACTAAATCAAACGGGAGTGAACAGACACAAAAACTCCCAGACAGACAGACAGACATGGAGTCTGTGTATCTATGTTTCTAGGGAAAGTGGCGTGATGGGGGTTCACTTCTCCTGCCACCTGGTTCTGACATAAAAGTTCATCTTATTTTTTTTTTTTTTTTGTATTTCATTTAGGAAACCTCTTCTCAGCTTGTAAGACTTACCTCAAGTGCCACTCCTGTCTTAGGCCATGCCAGCGTGTGCCCTGCATATGCCACACCCGTACTGACAGACGGTAACGTCAATACCGACCTGCCTCCTTATGTATCTGAATCCTACTCATTCGTCGGTCTCATGAAACGAATAAACGCTGTAGAGAGCCGTGGACACTGCGGCACAAAACAGAACACCTGATGAGTTCCTTTTACCGCTTTGTCCATCTATCAGCACGTATCGTTAGCCAGGACTGGCAGGGGCAACATTCGTCCCACGAACACTTGTTGAGTGTCTCCAGGGCCACGCTGAGTCCCAGACCCAGTGCTGCTGATAGGGCTCTGCCAAGGAATAAAGCATAATCTCTACTCCAAACGGACTTAACAGCTGACAGAGGGTAAGGCGACGAATGAGGTAGCAAGACGAGGTCAGGGATTTTTGCCTCGTTAAGTTACTGGTAAATTCCAGAGCTCAGAGCACTATCTGGCGCATATGAGGTGAGTGAAGGAGTGAAGAAAGTGTAGGAGGTTATGGCAGCACATCGGGCAGGTGCTACTGAACCATTCACTACTGCTACACGTCAGAACGCTCTGCTGGCAGACTGGCCTCGGTTAGGTCCACCTGACACCACGCTCTCCTCACCTAGCCAGACCCCGGCAGTCAAACTTCCACACACCTGCCCTCTCGGTGTTGCCCCTCAACGCTACACTTCACCATAGCAACGACGCTCCTAAAGGTGATTACCGTGATGACAAAGAGTATCGGGAAAAGTCTGATAACCAAATGTCAGCTTGAGATCACGGGGCCCGGGGCACGCTGGTTCCACCGGCCCATCTTGTGCGCCAGGACTGAGTCGTAGCCCAAACCCTCAGGGGCAAAACATTAGGAGGTTTCAGGGCACCTGGGTGGCTCAGTCAGTTAAGTGTCCAGCTCTTGATTTCAGCTCAGGTCATGGTCTCAGGGTCATAAGATAGCCCAGCTGGGCTCCATGATCAACGGGCAGTCTGCTTCTCTCCTTCTCTGTCTCACTCTGTCTCTCCCCTTGCTCACATGTACTCCCTCCTCTCACTCCCTCTCTCTCTAATAAATAAGTATTTTTTTAGAAATTAGTTTCATCACCTGTGCCCAGATGCCTGTGAGCTCCATTGAAAGATTGAGTACGTTCATTGAGGTAAGCAATACCAAAAAGTGTCTGCTGTTCTCTGCACCCCTTCACTTTTCCCATAAGAAGAAACTCTGACTTTTCTAAGTAAAGAAATGGGAAAAAAGATGTCTGAGTGTGCACAGCTCAGCCGATCATTGGTTCTCTTTGGATTCAACCTGGCTTCAGGGTGCACATATTCTTATCTCCTCCGAGGAGATATGTTACTGAGGTTGGGGGAGGCCCTGCTTCTGAAGGGAAGAGCTGTAGTAATCCCTACCCCAGAACTATGCAGGTTAGTAAACTACCATAGTGATGATCATGAAAATTATTAAGAGCTGTTGAACCCCAGATGCAAGCTAAGCTCTCCATTGCATTTTTACTGGCAATAAGTGGATGTTTTGACCTCTAAGTAACTCTAGGTGCTCGCTCTCTCTCTCTCTCATTCTCTTTTTCCAGAACTTGGAGGAAGGAGTATGGTTAGTTGGAAAGGGAACTGATATTAACTGAGCGGTTACTATATATAAGTGGTATTACTGCTGGGTACTGTTTACATAATTTAATATTTACACCGACTTTGAATAGTATTAGTCCCATCTTACAGGTGTAGAAATTGAGATACAGTGGGATTACATGTGGGATTACATGTGTGCATAATTGCATAACAGATCTAGGACTCAAATTCAGGTCTGTATGAATCCAAAACCTATGCTCATTCCACCATACTATCATTCTTCCTATTTATCCAGGGTGCTTGAAAAGCACCACCTGGCACATCACTGAGCTTAAAAGGCTGGAAGCAGGAAGGAAGGGTGAAAACACTGTATAAAGTTGTATTGAATTTGAATTTATGAACAAGAGGTTCTGTGTCAGTGATCTATCTTCTCAAGCGCAACTGATCCTAAGGTCACTGATTTCATTAGATAACAGGTTTAACTAATTATACCAGAATACTTGTAATAGTAAAATGCACATATGGAATTATAAATAAAATTATATTTATTTAAAAGGTCTTATAAAAAAAAAAACCCATGGCTTTGGTGACATGGTGTTTATATTCTATTTTGGATCCCCAGTCACTAACCTAAATGAAAACCCACTTGGTAGGATGATAAAAGTGAGGTAACATGATCACCTCACACCAGTCAGAATGGCTAAAATAAAAAACTCAAGAAACAATAAGTGTTGGCAAGGATGTGAAGAAAAAGGAAACCTTGTGCACTGTTGGTGGGAATGCAAACTGCAGCAGCCACTGTGGAAGACAGTGCGGAGGTTCCTCAAAAAATTAAAAATAACTTTTTAAAAGATTTATTTATTTATTCATGAGAGACAAAGGGAGAGAGAGAGGCAAAGACATAGGCAGAGGGAGAAGCAGGCTCCATACAGGGAGCCTGATGTGGGACTAGATCCCAGGACCCCGGGATCATGCCCTGAGCCAATGGCAGATGCTCAACCACTGAGTCACCCAGGTGCCCCCCAAAAATGATGTTTTATGAAGTCTTTAAAAAATATGTTTTTCTTAAAAATTCCTGGAAAATTCCATCACCCTTATTAAGAGTACAAAATTTTGCAATTTCCTGAAATAAAAATATCATTTACCAGCCTGTATGTTACCTGTTTATCCTACTCATCTTTGTAAGAATACGTATTCAATAAATACTATATTATTATAATCCTAATGCATTAAATCATTTCAAGGGATAGCAGATAAAATTTAAATTTGCCTTCCCTAAAATTCATCCTTCTACAACATTTAATTTAGTAGTCCCAAATGTATTAGCATTTCTCAGATACATCTAATTATATCAATGTTTAGTTTTTATGTCTCTACCTATGTCAGAATTAGTGAAATCAAAGAGTATGTCAATATACGCAGGCAGTGGTTTCGCCACACAGTATTACAGAATATAATATTTTTATATGTTTCTAAATGCATTATCAACAGTGAATTAGATGTATTGATTAATTTCTTTCTGTGAAAATCCTTCATAATAAAATACCAAAAGCCAATAGTCAGTGGCTCAAAACAAGTGTTTATTATTGCTCATATGTCTGTGGGATGGCTGGAGATCAACTGATGGAGCTGGGCTTTAGGGGATGGCTCTGCGGACCTAGGCTGGCTCACTCACGTATCTGTGGGCTGTCTGGTTGGCTAAGAGAAGCTGGGCTCCAGGGACACCTCTGCCAAATACTGCAAGGGTGCAGTTCTTGTCTCTCCACGCGTTTGTGATCTTCCTTGGAGCACCCAACTGGCCGGAACATCCACTGCTTAGAGCAAAGGTACAAAAGAGGAAGAAGGAAACACACAAGGCCTCTTGAGATTCAGCTCAAACGTGGCTTCATGTTTCTTTTCCATTCTGTTAGCCAGAGCGAATCATGTGGCTGAACTGAAAGTGAAAGGGTGAAGAAATAATCTCCTCTCCTTTAGTGGGAGGAGCTACAAGGTCATGTGGCAAGAGGTGTGAATACAGGAAGGCATGAGGCCAACGATGCAGTCATCCATCCACTCCAGATATTTATTAAAATCCAAAATCTTCATCATTTAACACGATGGTTCTAGACAAAAAAGGATTTATTTATTCATTCAAAATTTTGTAATATATTTAGCACCTACTGGTTCTAGCTTCCAGAAATAAAATAGGAGTAAAACAACACAATTCTCCACTCTCAGGAAGCTTCTATTCTAATTGAAAAGAATGCTTTCAACAGAGAAAGAAAAAAAAAAAGAGAGAGAGAGAGAAAGAGAGAGAAATAGCTTAACATACAACAGTCAAACAAAGGAAACTTTCAGTCAAATGACTCTGGGCATGAGGTTAAAAATTCCTCAACTGTGCTAGAGTATTATCATACTGTTCCTTTGGACCAGTGGTTCCGGGTCCAAGTCTCAGCTCTACCACTTACCAGTTTCATGACCATGGTCAAGTTATTACCTACCCCAGGACTAACTTTATATATGCAAATAATAAAAGTATGACCATCTTCTTTGCCACATTTTGCGGTTAACTGGTCACAATCCAATCACTTAGGATGTGAAGGACAGTGGTAAAGAAACGCACGATGGCTGGGAACCCTGGAGTTATAACCTTGCCTTTGCAACCGATTCAGTGGGTAATATGGGGAAATCTACCCTTCTGTGCTATAGTTTACCACCCTGGAAAATGGGACTAAGAATGCTCCCAGAATTAAATATGCTATAAAAATGGATGATAGACATTTCTAGCTACACAGCATCTCAGTATCCCAGTATCGCTACGAATACTTTTATAGTTGTGGTTAAATTGCAGTTAGCTAGTGGATGACAATGAGGCTGAGTATTTGCAGTTGTGTCCAAGTCGGCTTCCAAGTTGGAACAAAAAAGTGATGAGCTCAAGTAAAAGAAGAACTTGTCAGTGCCTCAGTTTAATAACTGGTTCAATTATTTCCGTAAGCTACGCAAAGGCTAATGGTGAGCGCATCCCTACAGAATGGCAACCAAATATCACCCTTGTAGTTTTAAATCAGTGACTGGGACCAGTGCTGTGGTTCTGATTCTGCTTCTCAGCTCCATCACTTACCAGCTGCATGAGCTTGACCAAGTTTTCACCTAATCTAGGACTCAGTTTCTCTAAATAGAAACAATAGAGCAACATAAGGTAATTTTAAGGATTAAATGTGAGTAAATATGTAATTTTGGCGCATAAGTCTTCAATAAATATTGTTCACGTTTATTGACAATCCTGCCTAAATCCTGGGGGGAAATACTCGCAGAAGTCCAGTAAGAGAATAATAATAATAACTGACATCAATTGAAGCCTTTAAAATGCCAGCTGCTACCCTCAGCACTTTTTAAGCATTATCTCAGTAAATCTTTGAAATAACCTCATGGCCACACCATGAATTGAATTTATAAATGTGTCTTTGCTCACTTGCCCATAAGCTTTCAGCTGGAAAGTAGCAAAGGTAGGCATCAAATCCACATCGCCTTGCCTTGCAGTCCTTGTTCCTAACCCATCACACACTGCCCTCTCTTCCTCCAAACATGGGTCGGGGGAAAAAATTAAGTAACTATGTTTAGAGAGGGCATTTATTTATTAATTCACTCAAAAATATATCAAGTATTGTTAGGTTTTTAACATATTAAGTACTGTTAGATATCAAAATACAAACATAACTAGGACTCAGTTTCTACCTTTGAGGTGCTCACATTTTAGGCAATTCCAACAAGAATTGAAGGCAGGCTGGCATAAAATTCAGGAAGACGCTTCATAGGCAAGATGATATTTGACATATAAATGGACTTTCCTACCTAAAGACAAATCGGTACTTTGACCAAATCCTACCTGAAATGATCATCTCCAACCAAGAGAAGACGGTATAGCAAGCTACCTGATCCAACTACAAGCAGGAACTTGTCCCCCAGGTTTTGGTCCTGAGTTTGTATATGGGGTAAATTTGCTAACGCTCATCAATATCCAGTTCTCCTGGGATCCTCGGGTGGCTCAGCAGTTGAGCTCCTGCCTTCGGCTCAGAGCGTGATCCTGGGGTCCTGGAATCGAGTCCCACATCCCTCCCCGCATGGAGCCTGTTTCTCCTTCTGTCTGTGTCTCTGCCTCTCTCTCTCTCTGTGTGTCTCTCATGAATAAATAAATAAAATATTTTTAAAAATATCCAGTTCTCCTGCCCCTCATGAAAAAAGATTGCACTTCTTGACTGCAAAAGAGGCAGAACCATGTGACTCATTACAGCGAAGGAGTGGAAGAGACACATCTCTCTCACTTCAGGCTGAGAGTAAAAGGCCCTGAGAACCATCCCGGCTCTCTCCTCTATGCCATACTGGTCTGGCCGGCCACTTGTTCCTGAGACTGCGTCACATGTCGGTAGAGCTTTTGTCAGCTCGGGTCATGGAAGGAAAAAAATAAAATAAAATTATGTCCAGCCTCTAGAATTTGGGAATTATTTGTTCCTTTAGCATAACCTGACCAACTCTGACTAACAGAATAAATCCCTCAAGACACATATTACTGATAATATTAGATATCCAGGACAGAAGTTAGTGCAGGAAAGTATACTTCCTGTGGGACAGAAGAAAGGAAGGAAGCGGTACTGAAGAAAGAATTTTCAGGTCTCACTGAAGCCTCGATAAATCAAATCCTTTCAAAGAAGCTTTCTTTATGGTAGGTTTTGCAATAACTTTTTCAGTAGAATACAACTGACTTATTTAATCTTTGTTATTTCTCAATGTATTGATAAAATGTATAATTAATAATTAGCATTTATAGCAATCACCTTTCATTCATTGAGTTCTTAGCATGTGCCAGCCAGAGATGTGCTGGGGCTATAACAGTGAACCAGAGACAGTCTCCATTCTCAAATTGCTTAAATTCTAGATTAGAATGCAGCCAAATAAATAAGAAGTTGCATTTTTTTGTGATAAAAACAGTATTAGGGAAAGTACATAAGAGAAGCACCCTTCCAGACTAAGGGAGGCCTGGACCTAAAGGAGGAGCAAAAGTTAGGCAAGTAGCCATACTAACAAGGATGATGTGACTCGTGTTTGCATTTTGGTAAATAATAAGAACCGACACTTCTATTATACATACTATGGGTCAGTTGGGACATTTTGTATTTTATATATATATATATAAAGTAATTTAATCCTTACAATACTTTTCAGGCAGGTATAATTATCATCATGCGTATTTTATAAATGTGTGGCTATTTTCCAGAAAAAAATAAAGGGAGGTGGAAAATACAAACTAAAGGGCATCTGAGTGGCTCAATGGTTGAGCATCTGCCTTTGGCTCCAGTCGTGATCCGGGGTCTTGGCTTCTCCCTCTGCCTGTGTCTCTGCCCCTCTCTCTGTGGCTCTCACAAATAAATAAATAAAAATCTTAAAAATATATATATATGAACTTAAATACACAATTACATACACATACAGAAGTATGAAACATTCACAGTTCAGAATGATCAAAATGTAATTTATGTGGTTGGGGGACAGTGTGAGAACAGGAAGGGAAGCCTGAATCTAGAAAAAGGAGTCCTGCGGCCCGGAGAGCTTTTCTCCCAGGTATCCTCCTGGCCACGGCCCCAGCCTGCTTCACACATCTGCTTGAAGTTCTCCTTCATGGGGATTTCTCCTCTGATTACCCTCATTTAAATTGAGCACTAATTTAATTTTCCATCCCCTTTACTGCTTCTTTATTTTTTCCACATCCTTACTACTGCTTGACAAACTATATATTTTGCTTATTCATCTTGCTTATTGTCCTGTCTCTCTTTAATACAATATAAACTCTATTAGGGCAAGTATTCCTGGCTGCAGGTTTCTTCTGTTACATCCTGAATGCCTAGAACAGAGCCTGGACATAGGAGGCACTCATTAAGTAATGTTGACTTGAACTCAACTTTATCCTCATTTTACAAATGTGGAAATTGAGGTACAGTGTAGTAACTTGCCAGACTCATAGTTAGGAAGTGGCAAAGTGGGAATATACAATGTGCCATGGATTTTCTAATTTTTAATAACTATATTGAACTCCTCTTCCTGAAGCACTCATTTAGTAGGGGGAAAGAGAAAACAAAGAATTAAATTAATATCAAATATAAAGGCAAGTGGTGATTCATCTAAAAAGAAAAAAAAACAAAAAAAAAACAAAAAAAAAGAAAAAAAACAAGGAAATTTCAGGGTTAAGCAATGGACAGGGATGTCATTTTATTTTATTTTATTTTATTATTTTATTTTATTTTATTTTATTATTTTGTTTTGTTTTATTTATTTTATTTTATTTTTAGGGGATGTCATTTTAGATTGGATAGTTAAAGCAATCCTCTCCAAGGGTGTAACATTTGAACAATAACAAAAAACCTGAACGGGGGGAGCAAGCCGTGGTCTGCACACTAGTCTGGGTCACACAAATAGATCCCAGAGCCATCAGCAATATGATGCCGTGAAAACAAACAAGATCTTTATAATCGAAGCTATCAAAAAACATTTCATTTTTGACAATGTTGAGGACTAAGGACCGAATCCTGGGAACATTTACATTTAAGCAAGATGAACAACAGAAGCAAGAAGATGCAGAAGTAGGAATATTAGCAGAGAAAGGCGTCATGTTAGTAAATCAAGAGAAAAGTTGCCCCCCCAAAGGGCTCAACATTGTCAAAAATGAAAATGAGATCACTGAACATAGCAATTAAACAGGATGCATTGATTTTGGCAACTCAGGTTACCGGGGGACAACGGGTTACAATGTGGTTTAAGAAGAAAGTAGAACATTTAAGAAAGGAAGGAGGTCACTGAGGGTAAACTTGAAAATTCAAGAAAGAAGTAGGGTGCAAATTCTAGAAGAAGCTAAAGGCCCGGGGAGAAAAGTAAGAGCCCACATAGAGGCCTCAGCCTGGATCAGAAAATGGGGCGACTGTCTGTGAAGCCAGAGGGTGGAGGGGCTAAGGGCAGACCCAGGTATGAGTCCTGACTTCTCCAAGTGATACTGTTTAACTTCAGACCAGTTTTGAGCCCCCATCGCAGAACTCCACAGAGTGCGTGACTTAAACAACAGGAATTTCTTCCTCACAGTTCTGGAGGCTGGAAAGTCTAAGACCAAGGTGCCAGCCACGGCAGATGGCTGCCTTCTCACTGTGTTCTTACGTGATGGTAGAAAAGGGGTCTCCTCTTAGAAGGGCCCTTATAATCCCAGCACGAGGGACGACCTTGTGACTCATCTGAACTTAACTCCCTTCTAAAGCCCCATCTCCAAGTACATCTCCAAGGTATTAGTACGTGAATGTACTAATATGCGAATTTGGAAGAACACAGTTCAGCCATGGCAACTTCTTTGTGTCTTTATGTGTAAAATGTGGACAGAAATAGCACCTTGCCTCGAAGAATTGGGAGGATCAGTCTGTGCAAAGCCCTCGGCACGTAGTAAGAGGCCAGGAAATCTTATTTTATGTCAATGTGCTGAGAGTAGAAGAAAGATCACCGTGATGAATGTGATCATAGAGGAGTCGACGAGGGTGTGGTTGGAAGGTTGACGGTTTTCAGCTCTGAGCTCCCAAATGCGCTTGGTGAAGTTGGAAGCAGTGTCATCCCCTTGGGTCGTAGAGAAATGTGGAGTATGAGAGAGAGGTAAAAGTTTTGAGATAGAACGCTTGTGGATGAGAAAGGAATTGCACCAAATAGTACCGAGAAACAAGCTGATATTGCAAAATACCTGCAGCACAGCTGAGAATTACTTCCAAATATCTAAATCCAGAAACTTCCTTTTCTCAATTAAAGAGAGGACCCAACAGATGACCTTGGGAAGCATGGTAGGTCTGATTCTAAGCTCTGCCAAGAGACTTGGGCCAGCCCCTTAATGTCCTTGAACTCAGTGACCTCATAACTTGGTAGTAAGGAAAATGTGAGAATGTCAAACAAAAGTACAACACTTCACCTGCAGAAGGCACCTGCGCGGAGTCCTCTCCTTCCTCTGTCTCCTCCATAGGATCACACATAAGATCCTGGAGCAAACACTGGATGTCCTAAAGACTACTGTCCTGACCTCTGACCTTCGCCTCACTCACTGCCCACAGGGCACCGGCTCAGCACCACGGCGGGGAAGGTGGGGGTGGGAGCAGCTCACTCCCTGGGTTCCAGGTGGCCAAGCTGCCCGGGCACGGCCATCAAAGGGTATCTTGATAATGACTGGGCAGAAGAGAATGGACACTGTGGGCCCACCCTGAGGTGGCCGAGCTAGGCCCCTGCATGTGTCCTTAGCTCCAGGCTGCCCTCCAGTAAGTCTCTAAGGAAGGTACCATCAGTATTTCCATTTTTCAGATGAGGAGCATGGGTAGCGGGCCTCTTCCTACCCCCAGAGTCTATGCCCCCACCCTGGCCATTGCCCTGTGACCTGCTCTCAGCCGCACCTAATTGTACATGGTGTACACGGGTGTGTTGCCCATGCAGCTGTGCATGCTGATGTCAGGCGGTCAGCCCGTGGCCCAGCCCCTGGCCACCACGACGGCCTGAGGCCCGAGGGGAGCATCCAGGACCTCCGACCTCCAGAACACTCAAGGGACACCGGGGCTTCCCTCCTGGGCCTGGGGGACAGCACCCGAGCCTGGTGAAAGCACCCGGGGGCCCTTGTCCCTGCGTGGCCTACCTCTGGGCAGGACGAGGGCAGTGGAGCAGCGGGCCTCTGCTTTCTTTCTAACAGTTTCCTAAGACTTCTGTTGCCTTTTTCCCTCCTCCCCCCCTCATACTCACTCCACACTCGCACGCACGCACGGGGACAGAGATCAACAGAAGTCGGCCTTGGAACGCTGCAGGGAAGCGACTGCCGGGTGGGAACCGCCAGCCGAGCGTGCGGCTACAGGTCGAGCCCAGGGCCCGCAGAGCCCACGCGGGAAGGCGCTTTGGAGGTCCTGCCTCGGTTGGACAGTCTGCTGAGTGCCGCTCCTGGTGCTGACTTTGGCCTAAAATATCCTGAGGAGGGAAGAGCTGGTGACCGTGCTGCTCTGTTTCACCAAGAGCATCCTGAGAAATCAGATTCTGTGACTCTTACTTTAAAATGCCCACAGTGTTCAGGGATTTGGAGGTTGTTTTTTTTCCGCCCTAAAGCACTTATTGAGAAGCACAGATAAGTATCGGATGCTGCAATTCTGCAAAGCTGTGTTTCTTTGAAAAACCGTATAAGCAGATTTACCACCGAAAGTATATGTCCAACTACGCATATCGGAAAGTGGTCCATTCAGTGCATCCGTGTCCCTTCTGGGAGTAGGAAACATCTGCGATGGCATCAAGAAGCGCCTCAAAACGTAACATGAATGTACACAAGTGATAAAACGAAAGCACGTGCCAGTTGTCGCGCACACGTGGTCATGAGTACGCGGAGGCCATTCCGTGACCTGACCCGCAGGAAGGAGCGCCCTTAGCCTGCGTCAGTGCCCACTCGAGTCAATACAGAATGTAGGACCAATTTTTTAAAAAGTAAATGAATTAAACTTTCTTTTTAAGAAAATCAGATAAGCCAAAAAGTGCAGCTGGACCTTTAAGACAATTTTACAGTTTCTGGAGAGTCTCAGCTATTTTGGGTGGTGACCGGCCACCGGCATAGCAAGGCAAAGCATGTTTCAGTGCATTTTTCTGGTGCTCCTTCCATCCCTTTTCAGGGTGAGCTGCCAAGAACAGTTCAAGGTGCTTTAAAGTCTTTTACTGTATTGCTGTGTTGGGGCCATTTCAATACCTGGAGCAGCGTGGGCAAAGCCATGGCCAGTCCACGGATTCGCTCTCAACAAGAATGAATGCACGACACGCAGGACGAGATACCAAATCCCAGCATTTACTTTCCTACCTCCCTGAAAAATGACCTCCTTTAATCAACACTTATTAAAATATGATGGGAGGAAAGACGAGGAACCAGCCCCCTCCCTGTTCTTTCTCTTCAGGCATCTTGGCTCATACGCCAGCCTGGCTGGGTCTGAAGCTTGTCTCTGCCACTAAAAAGCTGTGTGAACTTGGACAAGCGCCTTAACCTTCCCTTGGCTCAGTTTCTTCATGTGCTACAGGGGACCACAGGCAGACATGCAGCGTGGAGTTTTTGCAAGAACTAAACACACTGATATCTGCAAGGCACTTAAAATACTGCGTGGCGTGTGGTGTTGGAAAAGCACGAGTTAATATAACCACCATAGCATACACAGGCTCCGTGTGTTCTTGCTCCACGCCGTCAGGCTCCCCCAAAGCTTCAAATATTAGCAATATTCCCTGGCAATTAACCTGCATATCCCTAGTGCCAGCGTATTTCTTAGGCCCGGTCTGCATGATGATTTGACTGCCTCCTTGCTTTACCTGCCCTTGATCGTCAGGTGTGCACGTCCTTCTGCTTTGGGTCCCCTTAATGGCGTCCTCATCCCCTGACTGTCCAAGCAGAAGTCTTTAAAATTAGCCAGTAGTAAGTCCCCGCTATGTGCTTCACTAGTGCTGTTCACAGTAATCAGTGTTGAATGAGACAGATACGACCACTTTATGGCATTTACCGCTCTAAAGGGAAAATGGAACATCGAACCCAGATCGAATAACAAGTATGACCTGGCGTCTACTTTCTGAGACCCAGTTACAACGACAGCTCTACAAAGAGAGTCTCGAAAGAACGAGGATTCCTACCACGACGCTCTTTTCCCTGCGTTACTATAACAGTCTGCTCAAGGATGCCTGATAAAACTTTTTCTGGGCCACCTCATCAGAAGGGAAGACCAGAACAGACCGATAGTGATCCTGAGGGACGGGGGACTTTTGACATTCGCTGAAGGCTGAGATATTGGAGGGACGGCGTGGTGCCACGGTGGCACAGTGCCCACCTGTTTCAAAGGGCCTGTCCCTGTGTCCCTGTAAGTACACTCTGGGTTCTAAAGCTCTTAGCTATACAGCTAAAAATTTTTCCCTTCTTTGGGGGAAAACCAAATGCTTATCTCTAATACTTATTTCCAATCAGAAGTCACTTCAATTAGAAGCCACATTAATGGTGATTACTTATAGTTGCATTCAGATGCCCTATTTCCCAAGCTTTTAGACTTCAGGTAAATAATGCTTCCTTCGCTGGTACACCCAACAAGTACGTATGTCATGGACTGGGCAGGTTCCAGAGATGCAGTTGTATATGAGACACAATCCATGTCTTCAAGAAGCTTTCAGTCCATTGCAGGAAACAGGTAAACAAGCACACCCTACATCATGGGATGAGTGACATGTTAGGGGCACTCAAGGACGCCATCTATGCTAAACACTCGAGGTAAGTAAGGCTTTAGGGAGAAAATGACATAGGGCTGAGATTTGAAAGATAATGAAAAGCAAATTGTATAGGGGTAGGGGAAAAAAAAGAGAAAGGAAGGAAAAAACACAGTTCCAGATAAAGGGACTGGCTTTCGCAAAGGCTCACACAAGAGGCACAATGTGACGTGTTAGAGGAACTAGAGGGAAAATAATCCAGCATGGCCAGAGAACAGAGTGGATGGTGAAGCATTAGAGTGAGGAGAAGGGAGAGACGGGGCTGACAAAGCATTTGCTGGGTCACACGTAGTTCTGTGGACTATCCTAGGGGGACCTCATATTCCCTTCAGGGCAACGTAAGACGTGGATGAGCTTAAAGAGAATGACATTATTATAAGATTTTGATTTTATCACAAACGTTCTAGCTAAAATAAGTGATGAACAGGACCCAGAAAATTAGAGGTCAAGATACCAGCATGAAAAGTAAGCCGACATTTCCCGTACGTGGTGAAGGGTATGCCTGGTGTGATGAGGGATTAGGAGGCAGGGACCAGAGTAACGGGAACGTAGAGTAGGGAGAAACTGTATCGGAAAGAGAGCGGAGGTGAAAACAGGAGGATATCATGACTAATTAAATACGATGTTAAGAGTAAGGGAGCGCTAGGTTCCGAGCTCCCTGGCTCAGACAAATGAAGTCAAAGATGGCATCATTCACCAAGCTGGAGGACACGGGGTAAAGAGTGGTGGTGGCAGCTCAGGTCCCTACTGGATACGGGTTTCTGCACCTCTCGGGGCTCCTGTCAATGACAGAGGCACGTATCAGCAAGCCTACTAATGACCACCCTACTCTCTGTTATGGGCTAACTTGGCGTTTCCCCCAGATTCATGTGTTGAAGCTCTAACCCCCAGGACGTCAGATAGAACTGTTTTGGGAGATGAAGGCTTTAAAGAAGTGATTGAGTTAAAACGAAATCTTTAGGGTGGGCTCTAGTCTAATCTGACTGCTGTCCTTGGAAGAAGAGGAACAGTGGACAGACAAGAGATGTGCATACCCGAAGGAAAGACCACGTGAACACACTGTCTTAGCAAGCAGGCGGCCGTGTGCAAGCCACGGAGAGAGGCCTCAGAAGTACCCAGCCTGCCGACCCCTCATCTTGGGCTTCCTGCCTCTGGAGCTGTGAGAAAATAAGTTTCTTCTGTGTGAGACAACCCGTGTCTGGTTTCCATTAGCACGGACTGTGTGTAGGGGAGCCCGCTGATGTGTCCTCCAAGCCGCCGTGTGCCGCAATCACCAAGGAAGCTCGTTCAACTGAAAAGAGGGAGAGACAGAGTGTGCCTGGGAAAGCGGGGAGCGAGGCAGGATTCCGTATTTGTATCAGCTCCGGGCGATGGCAGCGGATGTCAGAGTCATAGTCTGAGCCGCAAGCGCGCAATGAGTGTCTCCCCAAGAGTGACCGAGTTGCCCCTCACAACCGCAGCGCCCGGCCTGGTGAAGTCGGCTGGTTTCTGAATTGAAGGCCTTACGTCAGGGGTGGGTCCCCGGGACCTGCGTTCCTAACAAGCTCACGAAGGCTGTGAGGACCCAAGCGGGCCGCGGGGATTCTGAGGGACGGGCAGCCTTGCACCTTCACCCACAGCTGAGCGATCCGAGGGATGGTGGCCCCAGGGTGGCACAGGGCCGTCCCTTTGTCCCTGTAAGTACTCTCTGGGCTCTCAGTCTGAGCCCTGCTCCCCAGAATCGTCTGGCAGTAACACGGGCCGGGGTGCTGATCGCTTGCTCGTCAGCCAGGGTCGCTCTGCCCTGGGAAGGCCTGGACGTGCTCTGAGGCCTCGTTGCCTCCTGGGCAGAGACCTGGCCTCTGGTATTGGGAGGAGCCCACCCTAGGAACTGACACCGGACAGGCCTCAGAGCACTTCTCAGGCACCAAAGAGACTTGGGAAGAGCCTCCTGGGCTTTTGAGCATTTTTTTTTTTTTTTTTTTTTTGCACATGAACGGTGAAAGGTGAGGGAAAAAAAAAAAAAACAGAAGGAAAAAATGTAATGATACTTTGAGGCCCCTTGCAAGGACTGCGGTTTGCCTGGTTAAGGGGGGCTTCCCCTCCCGCCGAGGCTCTCAAGGCCGTCACCCCGACGCTGAGGCCTGCAGAACCGCAGGTAGGGACAACGGCTGCCTCTGGATGCCCGGCCTTGCTCCTCTGCGCTCGCCCGCAGCTCCGACCTGTCCTCCTCCGAAGCTTCCCTCCTGGCTCCTCCGCCTGGCAGCCGCCGCTGAACCCAACCTCCTGCAGACCCTGCAACCCGGCAGCCGGGGAGGGAAGGCCGCGAGGGGAGGCCGCGAGGGGAGGCCGCGAGGGGAGGCCGCACTGCCGGAGGCGGCTCTCCTGGGCCCTCTCGCTCTCGGCCGAGCACTCCTCAGCAGGCCTGTTATTTCTCCGGCCCTGTCTCCTGCATCACCTCTAGGATCCCCAAGCCAGTTCCATTATTGCAAAATGCCAGATCCCTAGGATTAAGCTGACCCCCCCCCCCGTCGGAACGGTCAGCAGCAAAGAGGCGTCCGTGACACTTCCCAGTCTGCAGGCGCAAGCTCTGCCGAAGGAAAGGCACACCCAAAACCCTGATGTGGGATGTGGACGTTCTGCGCTTGGCTTCCACGCCTCGAGGAGGGAGCGGTACTCGTCCTTTAATGAGCTCTTCTGCAGTCTGGGGACGCTGGGGGACCATCAGAATTTTCCTCTGCAAAGCGAACAAGGCTCGTGGTTCCATGGTAACCACAACTGAATAATTCAAACTGAGGAGTCTACAAAACGGCAATTCACCCAAGGATGCTTTTAGGGCCCCTTATGCCACGATCCTACTGAAAGGGCCTCTCACCAAGGCTGTCCTCGTTCTAGGAGCAATCACACACTCGCATATGCACCTTATTCCCAATATTTTCTCAGGACCACACAAAGGGATATTTGCAAGTGAGCAAGTGTTCTTTTCCGTGAGCGACATCACGTTGCCGCTCGGTACGTGGAATGAAGTTTCATTTTGAATCACAGCACAGCTGGGTCACAACTCGAGAGGGGAACAACTGCAATCAGCAGACTCAGTGATCACACCTGTGACGACGGTCGGACGAGTGCCTGTAAGTCATACCCTTAGCACAGAACACACACGGCCACTTGCCCCTCAGCCTACCCGTGCACCCAGAATTCCCCAAAGACATTTCCCCTAAATTCTAGATTCAAAGGCTCCACCCCTCGAATTTCTCCTTCTGTGTATTTGACGCGGAGCCCAGGAAGAAGCATTTTTAAAAACTTCTCTTAGATGATGTGTAATACGGTTTAGCGCCATCCCCTCCCCAACCAGGTGTGTCTCACACGGCTGGAACGAGGAATAACGTCCAGGGAGGACACGTTCATTAAGTCCAAGGTATGTGCCATTAGAATACGTGGGTGAAGCATGAAGGGAGGTACTTGTGCATCACCATTTTGCACTTCAAATGCTAAGACCCTCCCAGATTCAATTTTTATAATGGAATAACCAGAAACGCACTATGCAGATCACTTGATGAACCAAAATTCATTCCTGTAAGAAAAGGAGGCAAACATTAAAAAAAATAAGGACGCTAAGGGGACCACTTTAAAGAAATCACCTCCTGGGGTGGTGCAGATTCTGAGTGGCATTCGCTCTCCCTGTGAGCTCCCAGCCGCCGGATCCTCGGCCCATTAGCACGCGGACAGTCGGGTGTGCAAGTCGGCATCGTCGAAGCAACGCTCAGCTGCGTTCACCCCGCTGGGCCGCCAGCCTGCCGCGTCCACACTGCTCTGTAGGCCGCACAGCCTCGGGGCCGGGCCTTCCCAGGTGCTGGATGCGAGCGTGGACCTCCTACACCCGGTTCCCCGAAGGGTGTTAAAAGATGAGATGCCTTGGCCGGCAACGGATTCCTCGGAGCACTAGTCCAAAAATAAAGAGTCGAGATCCTTTTTACCACTTGAAAAACCACGGGATGGATTATTCGCTGGCACATTGGGAAGGAGATTGGAATATGTTCTGATACAGAAGTTGCATCTGCCGCTAATTAGCCTGGAGGAACAGGCTCCGGGCCCAAGAGCACAGGGAACGCGGGCAACGTGTCCGGCAAGGTGAAGCTCGACCTTCAGTGACCTGGGTGACCTCGGCCGAGGTCAGCCTCTTGGACGCCTGCTCGGGCAGAGAAGACGGCGTCTTCAGGCTATTGGTGATAGAAGTAGAGCAAAGGCTTTTCTAGTTAATCTTCAGTTATGCGAGAGACCCAAAATGGGCCGTGTTAAGACGCTTTAGGCTTCTTACTTCATTTGGTTCACACGATACTATTTAGTAACTCTTTTTAAATCTGTTTTAGGGGTAAGCAAACTGAGGCCCACGTAAGTCACTTTGACATGGACGAAACACAGTGAATTTTCAGAAATGAATTAGGACGCTTCTTTTAGTTCCTTAAACATCCTAATCTCCTCCCCATTTCTTTTTTTTTTTTTTTAAGAATCATTTATTTATTCTGGGGAGTGGGAAGGAGGGAGAGTCTCAGGCAGACTTTGCGCTGAGCGAGAGCCAATGCAGGGCTCGGTGTCAGGACCCGAGCCTAAACCAAGAATTGGATGCTCAACTGACTGTGCCACCTGGACGCCCCTTTTTCCTTCTGTATCTGTTGGCAAAATGCAGTCCTAGATTCATGGTATGACTGTTTACTTGATGATTTCTCCCCTCCTGATCTATGGGAGCCATGGGAGTGGGGACACTCTCTCTTTTATTTTCTATTTACTCGGAAGCCCACAAAATGCCCGACCTCTATATAGTAGGTTTTCAATAAATGTTTACTGACTGACTGACTGACTGAATGAATGAATGAATGAATGAATGAATGAAATCCTGACTGACTCCATAACCCATGCTTTTTCCCTCTGGCTCCATTCTTTTCCATCACCTATTCTGGCCACTCTGAGCTCCAAATAACCCATCCAGTGACATGTTGGGGGCATCTTTATTATCAGCAACATGTAGAAAATTATTCAGTTTACTTCCAAATTTTCATTGGATTTCTCCTGTCATATAAACAAAACCCCAAGGAGACACCAAGAGGCCAGATAATGTCCAATTTTCCTAGAAGGTGTGAAACTACGGACGACCCCGAGACAGAATGATTTCAAACAGTATGTATTAAGGAGCTGAAAATATAATCCCAGTCTAGACAAAAGAACACACAAACATCTAGATTTTTAAGTTTTTCCAAAAAGCACTTTCTCCAAAATTCATTTTCTTTCAATCCTTTCCCTGGTTGGAGTCAGCTTGGAAACATACACGCCTATCTACAAACGGGCTTCTATATTTCTCTATTTTTTTTCATGATATTCATACAGAGCCTGCTTTTTTCTTCCTTTTTAGGGCTTTTGAAGATCTCTCATAGGCAGCAGCTGAGGAGTTTCCATGGCACAGCTCCTCTCCCAGCTCATTTCAATTTGAATTCCTCCCCCTCAGACTGCAGCATTTCGGTTGCTTTCATGAAAATGGTATTTGGAAGTTCTTATTCAGGCTTCTTACTTCTCTGTTTCAAGGATGATAGCTTTGTATTTGTGCTCGATATGCAGCGCTTCGTACGCTCTTTTATCTCCCACTCTGCCCCAGATGAATCAATGGACAGAAATACATGTGGCATTTTGTTTCCTTTTATGGCTGATTACAATCAGCAGAGCCAGTCAACCCATCTGCACCAGCTTAGCAGGCTCTGGCTTTCGTTAAATAACAGGAGTCGGGGTAAAGCCGGGTGCCTCCCCAACGTTTGATTCAAGCACGCGGACGATACGTTGACTTCCTTTGTAACCGGACGTAGGACATCCTACAGACACAGCCCATCTCTCAAATCCTTCCTGTTTCTTGTTTTGAGATGCTTTTACCTGTTTTTAAATCACATATGTTCATATTTCTAAAAGCACTCTTTCAAGCTCATTGCACACTTTAACGTTCTAATATGTGTTTGTGCAAAACATTCACAACTGAAAAGGGCATCTGGATGTGTGGACCGGCTGCTTACATCCTGGCACAGCAGTGCAAATCAACAGAGCACGATTTGAATCTGAATTGTGTGAATTTTACATATTCACAGGGAAAACTAAAACTCTGGTATTCCTGGGAGCTAACGGGGGTAAAAGGTCCACTCCAGAACCGTTCCGTGGGGCCTGCTATATGCCAGGCATCACGCTGAGTGCGAGGGACACAGCGATTAGTAAGATGGAACCTCTGTCCTTGAAGTGCACACAACTTAATAAGAGATAATTGAAACCGATCACTGATGTATGATCTGATATGAGCTCTGATCGAGGTGTGAAAAATACAGAAATTCCCACATTTGCCTAAAATTGGGTATCTTCAGAATGAACACTATCCCAGGACTAAGAGATTTCTCCAGTTGGGTTTCTCCCTCCTTTGTTAACCCCGTATTTTTCTAGGAAGAAAGTACTTGGGCGGCAGAAGGCTCTCACAGGAAGAATGGTTCACTCTCTCATCTCCTACCTTCTCTTAAGGTGCATCAGGCCATCAGCAAACACCCATTAAGATCGATCGGAGCCAGGGGAGTGGGAATAAATAAAGCCACAGCGAGGAAGACAAATGTCGTTGGTTCTAAAATCTTAAACAGGGAAATCATCAAGTCTCAGAGAGAGGATTGCAAAGCTGTTCAAAACCTCACAGCAGAGAAAGGGATCCACAGGGACGCTGCGGCCTGCTGTGTCCCCGGGACGTGACAGGTAGGAAGCCGCTGGAACCTGAAGGTGTACAGACAGAGCGGGGAGACTGCAGAGAGGGTGACAAGAAGGACTGCGGCGTCCCAGGGGAATGAGGCTTGCATTAGCCACCATGCGAGTCAACAAGAATAGAACCGAGGGAAAACAATACTTAGTCTGTCCTGAAAGCACTAAAAATAGCCCAGGCACAGAAAAAATCCAAGCAAGAGACTCTGTGGCTGAGCCGACTAAGGGGGGCCCGGAGCAGAGGCAGCGGGGGAAAGCAATGGAGCGATGCTCCCGTGTCACCAGCGGCATCACTGCTCCTGCCGTGGGTGCAAATCTGATCAGAGCACAGGTTTCTGGGGGCGCGTCGTGTGTCACGTTCCCACCAGTGACCGCATGCGGGAGCAGGGCCCACGGCTGTCCCCAGGCCAGGCGCTGCCCCGAGCCACTGGGCCAGCTCTGCACTGTGCGCAGGACCAGGGGCCGCCCCCAGGTCCTTCACCCCCCAGGGCTGGGGGCAAACACGTCCCTCCCTCCTAGGAACAGTGCAGACACCCCTCACCCCGCAGGGCCACAAGGCCCTTCACGTCCCTGCGGGGCCCAGGGTGTCAGTGCAGGCAGGGAGCAAGCCACACTGCACAGTCTCAGAGACCATCAGCGGTCTTTCAACTGTCAACCTTCCTTACAGAGAATCAAAAATGACAATCAAGTCCCAAGAAAAGGGTGTCACCTCCCCCCCACCCACCCCATCAGAAGACAATGCAAGCTGGGAGCTGCGGTGCCACCCCAGGAGGCACCTGCTGGGACCCGCTCGCTCCCCCACCACCTCTCTCGTTCCCTCCCTCCCGGGCCCTCTCGCTCTCCTGCTCTCCTGCCAGAGTCTTCTCACATCGAGCTGTTGCCATGGGTGGCAACCGAATGAGCCAAAAAATGGTTTTTGACTGAAATGAGGAGTTTTTTTTTTTTAAGAGGTTTTTATTTGTTTTTCTTTCTCCCACTTTCTCTCTTCCCTCGGTGCAGTACTCCTGGTTTGTGAGACTCGAATTGGCTGTCAGCCGCCCCAGAAAGGTTTTCATAACTTGCCTGTGCCCCCGAGCTGTGGATGTTTCCGCAGTACCTACATATTAGAAGGTTTTTATTGTCTGAATCCCCTAAAGACGGTGAGTGGGGGCGGGTGGGGGTGGGGGGGTAGGGACAATCTCTGACCTCCAAGTCTTCAGCTCCTACTGAGATGCTTGGCACAAGGTGAACTAGTGTTAAGTATTTACTGAATGGCTGGATGAGCGTGACGTTCTTTATTTGATCTCTCTCCGAGACAAGTGAGGATTTTTATGTTTTAGCAACAGTCTTAAGTCCCCAAGAAGGAAATATTCCCCAAATTCTCACTTATGCATTCCTCCCTAGGTCAAAAGGTTATTTAAAAAGTATTTGGGGAATGATGGAAGGAACATGGGGTTTTTCAATTCATCAGACTTGGGCTCATGGCCCGGATTGACCAATCATGAACTATCTCTGGGCAAGTTCCTTAACCGCTCAGAATCTGAATTTCTCTCGCCTGGAAAATGGAGAAGATGATATCTAGCCATGGGATGGTTATTGTGAGAACTGGATGCATCATTGGTATACAGCATTTGGGACAAAATACCTAGCCCGCAGTGAGCACTACAGAAATGGTAAACCGTTATTCAAACGCCCAGAACGGTGCTTGGCACAAGGGAGGAGCCAAGTAAAGAACAGGCCCCTCCGCCATCGCTTCACACCCACGCAAGGCGCTGAAGGCCAAGCACACTGTCTTTAAAGAATGCATATTCCAGTAGCCGAAATAAGATATTTCCCCCATAAATCACATATAAGTTGGTGATAGATGCTGTGATTAAAAACAAAGGTCCAGGGGTCCTGTTTCATCCCTGGCTTCCCAGGAAGGTAAGATTTAATTTGATACAAGGAAAGGAATTTTTCATAACCTGCTTTAGGATATTTTAGGCAAAGATTTAGTGCAAACCTTAATTCTACTTGTGCCTACAGAGATTTATATTGTGCTTCCAAGTCAAATCATTTAGAGTCAACTCCATTGCATATATTAGGAGATAAATACCCCATAAATACACTCTCCGACCTATCCAGCTCCCCGGAAGCTGGAGGTAGCCATGAATTTTTGTCGCACTTCTCATTTTTCAGAAATGGCACATGTAATAAATAAATAAATACTTGAAAGGCAAATCAATACAATATAACCTCGTTATGAGAGACTCTTCCCGGCCATTTTAAATAGGCTGTCATGGATTCAGAATCGCCGGTTCCTCCTGCACACCAATGTCAACCGCGACATGATCTAGCCCTCGGATTTAAATGCTGAACGCAAAGATCCACAAAGCCGCATGGTCCATCATATTCACTCTGTGAATGATCTCCATTTTAAATGAAAACCAGTACAGTTCCAATTAAGTAGCTCCATAAAGGGCATAAGAGATCCACACGCACATGTTCCTCATACAGATAACTTAGGAAAGAATTAAAATCTACCCAGTGCACACACAAAAGCATAGATTTCATTACTATTACTGGTGACGCTACTCGGGAAGAGCGACGATCCCACAGCAGGTGCTCCTCAACGAGTGCTCTGCGATGTCAGTCCCGGTGTGAGGCTCTTTCATCCTTACAGTTGCCTGAGCCGGGAGGTACAGTCACCCCCACTGCAGAAGCAAAGTAACTCAGACTCCCACATGGACTTTCTGCTCACCCTCTGTTTCTGCTTGGTAGCAGGCACATTTTATATAAAATAATAAAAGTTTAGCTTTTACTCGTCCTTTCACACTGATCCAACCTGACCCGTGTGTTGCCTTTATCCTCCTCTTCCTGGGTATGACCCTGCTGAGACGTCGAAACGAACTCAGATCCAAAGTGGCCAAAGCAACACAAGAACTCAAAAACATCTCAGGGGGGCCGTGACGGCATAAGCGAAATCAGTTTTACCAAACCGTCCCTCTCCCCTTGTAAAGGTCCAGAAAGAACAAAATAGCCGTGTTCAAATATTGAACACCGTGGGGACAGAAAACACAGAAAACACGTTCCACATGTTCCACTAATTGCCGGATGATAGAGCTATGACCATGGGTATATGTTACAGGAAAACAATGTGACTTGAAAGAAAGTTTTAGGCCTTTCCTTCTAATGATCAAGGCAATTAGTTCTCTATTGCTGGTAGATTAAGACAGAGACTAAAACACAATCTCCCAACCGATCACCTGCTCCAGCGTGACAGGATTTGAGTGTCTGCTGGTTGGTTCTGTTGAACAGCTTTTCAGGCACTTTCTAACCCTGAGACTCTATCATCCTTTCTTCCTTACTTTAGAATAAGAAAAATCCTTTTTTTTTCTCTTTAATGATTTTATTTATTCACGAGAGACCCAGAAAGAGGCAGAGACACAGGCAGAGGGAGAAGCAGGCTCCCTGCAGGGATCCCGATGTGGGACTCCATCCTGGATCTCAGGATCATGCCCTGAGCCAAAGGCAGACGCTCAACCGCTGGGCGGCCGTCCCAGGCGTCCCAAGAAAGAAGACTTCTAATGTTATACCGCATGTTAGACCAGCAGTTACTTGATTTTCTCTGTCACTGTATTAAAATCCCTTCAGAAAAATAGCCAGGATGGGAGCAACCCTAGAAGCTTTCTCTGAACAACCCTGCACCACCTACCGTTGGATGGCAGGACTGTTCCTACCGACATAAAGCCCAGAGACGTGTTCTCCATTTTTCCATTTCTTCTGCATATATCACTGTATAAGGTTTAAGGCTTTTTTTTCTCTCTCTCTCATTTGGTCTCTAGTCCCCTTCTACCTCTTATAATACTCTTAAAGTCCATCTCACTGATACTCTGGGCCCATCTGGCTTCCTTACTCCGGGTACATGAGCAACCATTTCAAAAGGGGGCTCATTCCCTGGCTCTACTTCTGCACATTCACTCTTCCTTGATCTTCTTCCCACAAACTCTACAGAGATAGTAGCTACATATGACAGGAAGCCAAGTGCTGCTCTAAATTTTAACCCATTTAGTCCTCAAGGCTATGTGGTCAGTATGGTCATTATCCCCATTTGAGATGAAATTAAAAATCTCGGACAGACTCCCCACTGATCCTGGAGCCCTGGGGCTTGATCTCAGGACCCTGAGATTATAACCCGAGCCAAAATCAAGGATTGGACACTTAATCGACTGAGCCAACCAGGCACCCCAACCTCCCGCTGTGTTCTTAATGACATGCCTCATTTCTGCGTTTCCTTGACCCATGCATCTTTGGTCCTTCCCATCTTCAGTCTTAATCCTCTCCCTGCCTTACAATTTTTTTTCTTATGATGAGAACTTTTATGATCTATTCTCTTAGCAACTGTCAAATAGGCCACACAGCATTATTACAGAGCCTAAATCACAGACTAAATTTCTTGATCTAGCAGATGAAGCCCTCTCTTTCAGCTTCTCAATATCCTTCACCTGGCAAACCTACGCTATACACTGTCCTTTAAATATGCCCTGAGTTCCTTGTCTCTTATCATCTAATGCGGTTAGAATAGACTGCTATTCCTGGGGCATCTCCTATCTCCAGCTACCAAAATTCTATTTGTCCTTAAAGATTAACTCTCAGGCCTACATGTCTGTGATCTTTCCTTACTGTTCTATCTGTAAGGAGATACAAACTTCCTCTCATCTGAATGCTCTCAGACCTAGTTTTACACCTTGTTTGATAAGTCATTACATATTTGTCCAGTTACCAAATAGATTAGAAGCTACTTAACTTCAAGAAAATAAATTGTCTCTTACCTTTTATCTCCTGCAGATGTAGCAAAATATTTAACATAAAATAGACACTCAGTAAATAAACATCTGTTATCTCAACTACGGTAACTTTTCCCTCCAGTTTCTACCCTAAATGTCGGAACAGCTGAAGTCAAATTGTAACATGTAGAGATCAGTACTCCTAAGATAATGTTTGGTTAAAAAAGAAATCCCTTAGTTTTCTTCTTTTTATTTTCCCTTTGTGAGTACTTGAATTTTGACCTTATTAATCTTGAGAAAAAAATACCAACACAATTCAAAGAAAGATTATTAAGTTTTATGTGAAGCCAGCCAAAAGTTATCTGGATAATTACACAGACATGAAATGAAAACATAAACCTCACCATTGCCATGTTGACTTGTTAACCTTTCAATATGCCTCTGTGAATTTCAAAACTTGAGAATATGTCCCAAACTGAAGAAGGCACTTAAAAGAAAGAGGAAAATTTTAGAATAGCCAACCAAAAAAGCACTTCAAAATCATACAAAATTAGAATTTATAGTTCCATAGTTCTCTAGTCTTCCAATACTTAGAATTTTGGAACTCCAAAAACAAAAACAAAACAGAAAAACAGTCTAGGCATTCAATCAAAAGAAAGTTGAGGGGCACCAGGGTGGCATGATTGGTTAAGCTTGGTACTCTCAGTTTTAAGTCAGGTTATGATCTCAGGGTCTTGAGATAAAGCCCTGCATTTGGCTCTGAGCTCAGCAGAGTCTTCTGGAGACTCTCCCTCTGCCCCTCCCTGCTGCATGCTCACTCTCTCTGTCAAATAAATAAATAAACCTTTCTTTAAAAGTTGATATTATCAATATATGTAATTTATTCATGCATATAATTTAATTTACATATTACATATCACATATTTATTTATATATTATAAATCATATATGTTTTCTTTGAAAGTTGCAACACTGTAAAGTTTTATTAACTCTATTTTATAAATAGGGAAAATGAGGCTTAGAGAGCTTATATAGCTAACAAGTTGTACAGTTAAAATTCAAGTCAACATCTATTTCTTTTTTTTAATAATAAATTTATTTTTTATTGGTGTTCAATTTGCCAACATACAGAATAACACCCAGTGCTCATTTCGCCAAGTGCCCCCCTCAGTGCCCATCACCCATTCACCCCCACCCCCCGTCCTCCTCCCCTTCCACCACCCCTAGTTCATTTCCCAGAGTTAGGAGTCTTCATGTTCTGTCTCCCTTTCTGATATTTCCTACCCATTTCTTCTCCCTTCCCCTCTATTCCCTTTCACTATTATTTATATTCCCCAAATGAATGAGAACATATAATGTTTGTCCTTCTCCGATTGACTTATTTCACTCAGCATAATACCCTCCAGGTCCATCCACATTGAAGCAAATGGTGGGTATTTGTCATTTCTAATGGCTGAGGAATATTCCATTGTATACATAAACCACATCTTCTTTATCCATTTCAACATCTATTTCTGAAGCTCTTTCTATTGTGATACTATTTAAATGTAAATTCAAGGGAAGTAGAGGAGTAAACTCTCCTCTTGTATTTTAAAAGAAAACCAAGGATAAGTGGAAATATTGAGTAAAGAAAAATGTGGATTAGACAATAACTTATTCCATCAGATCCTCTGAATTCCAGAGCCACTTCATATTATTCTTCTATTCTTATATATTTGAGAAAGACGAGAAGAAGGTAGATACATGGTTTTTAACATGCAAAAGGACAGATTAGAGAAAATTTGGAAAAATAAAGACATGGTAAAATTCACCAATAATCATGATTCTTTCAGGCAAAGGCAATAACTGTAGCCAGATTCTAATTACATCCTATTCAAACAATTGTTATTTGACAAATACTTATTAGAGACCTGTTCTAGATATAAAGACTACAATATTAACCAAGGCAACTTAGGTACTTTCCCTCAGGAACTTATATCCTGCTTTTATTCCTCAGATATTATCTCCTTCAAACGTATTCTCTGATATCACCTGCTTTAGCACAAAACAAGATTTTTGCATCTGCTCTCTGACATCATAATATTCTGTGTAAAATTCTCTGTTTTTCATATGTTATAATGTTGTGCTTATGTGAATTCTCCCCCCCCCACACACACACAAATTCTGATTAACTTGAAGTTAGAGCTTGCAACTTATTGAACTCTGTGTTTCAAGATCTTCCCATAATTACTGGCACATTAGAGGTAGCCAGAGAGGCTTATAAAATGATTAAAATAAAGACATTGGATTTCTATTTTCAGGACTATGGCATATGAAGGACCTGGATAGACCATCTTATGTGAATGAATTTATGATGAAAGATAGAAAGTCTTCTTAACTCATCTTAAATTTATCCATAAATCAACAAAAACATAATGAATACCTGCAGCTAAAACAAGAAGCCTTCCACTTACTCGAGGAAGGTAAGATGACTATTTAAAATAGTTTTTGTGAAAGAGTATTTGCAAAACCAGGAAAGTTAAGCCTTGATTCTTCAGCTTTATAAATCTTGAGGCATGAGAAAAATGCTAGGGCCCAATCAAGGTGGGGATTAGAAGATCAGCCCATTCAAAAAATTATCACCAATGGACAACTATCTATCATCCCCAATCCAATGGGCAATCAATCAAGATCTCAAAACTTTGTGTCAGTGAATGAAAAGCCATATTCCTTGAGAAATTATAACTAAAGCTAGACTTCCTATTGTTTGCAAATTGAGTTCATACTACATTAGTGGTCAGAAAAGTCTCAAGCCAAGAATTTGTTGGACGTTGTCTTAATCTGGTAAGGACTCCAGATACTTGGCAGAAGCAAACACAAATTCTATCGGGGTAACCTGCTCTTCTCCAAAGACTTAAAGAGTTTCCACAGAAGAAATATACCTAATCATCAAGAGTTAGAAAACAGCCAAGGATAAAATGTATCATGAAGTATAACCAAGCAGAAAAAACAGAATCAGATACATACTCAATACTAAATTTAGCAGAAACAATATATTGACCACCTGTTTAATATGTATAAAGAAATAAGAGGTTTGATATTATGAGTAAAGAGCCAAATGATTTGAAGAGCGACTAAAAAGAACTTCTGGACATTGAACTTGAAACTAAAAGCTAATTAGACATACTTAAAAGCAGATTAGACACAGCTAAAGAGATAATTAGTGAATTGAATGATAGCAATGAACACAGCAAAGAGAGATAAATAGATGTTAAGAGACATGAATGGTGAAGTCAGAAAAGCTAACATACCCTAATGGAGTTCCAGTTGGAGAAATGACAGAGAAAAGAACAAAGGCAGCACTTGAATAGATAATGGCTGGGAACCTTCCAGAATTGAGCAAATATAAAATCACAAATTCAAAGACCCCAAAGATCTCAAGCCAGAGGAATGCTAAAAATAATGGATTTAAGAAGATCTTAAAATCAGCCAAAGAAAAAAGACAGATTGCCCTCCAAATGAGTATCAATTAGACTGATGGCTAATTTTGCTTTGGCAACAATAAAAGCAAGAGAGAAAATAACCTCTCTCTTATAAAGAGAGAAAATAACCCTCAGATTATTATACCAAAGTAACTTTCTTAAACGGAGAGGAGAAAAAAAAATTTCAAAACATAAAAAGTTTTAAGCTTTCCACCAAAAAACTTGCACTAAAAGACATTCTAAGGAATTTCTTTCAGACAGAAGAAATGTAATCTCAAAACAGATCTGAGTTTCAAGAAGGAACTAACAGCAAAAAAAAAGTAGTAATCACCTTAATAAATCTAAACAGACTTTGACATACAAAAATGAAAAAATAAAATGTAATATTATAAAATAATAACATTAAACCATTGGCAATAACAACATATAAGTCGAGAGAGGATGAATGGAAAGTAAAATATCGAAAGGTATATTTTCTAGTAAGCTGATAAATAATCAGATGTTTTGGCTGGTATCAGTTCTGTTCAGCATCCATGTGGAATGATCAGAGCTCACAGTATGCTGGTATTAAATATTTTGAAAAGAAATTGTGGGTAAATGTTTTTAACTTTGATAAGAAATGGATATACATTGTAATTTCTTAGATAACCATGAAAAAGTATAACAGAGTAAATTGTTTTTCTGAAATAACAGAATAAATTCAATCTATTAGAAGGGGAAATGAAAAAAAAATAATAAAAAAATAAAAAAAAATAAAAAAATAAAAAAAAAAGAAGGGGAAATGAAATAATAAAAAACAAAAAATATCCAATGAATCGAAAAGAATGCAAGAGAAAACATAGAACAAGGAAAAGTAATAAAAAGCACAAAGAAAGATGGTAAATTTAAACCTAATTAAATCAGTAATTGTTGAATGTAGTCTACTTAACATCTGTATCATTTACAGTATAGAAAGTATACATCAATAAAAAAATACTAAATTCTTCAAATATAATAAAAAAGTCTTTCTTATTGAATTTTTAGGATGATTTGAAGGTTATCTAGGTGATTTGGTGGGGATAGGTGACTTGGGGACCCTACTCTTCCACCATCTTGCCCCTCCTCCTCTTATTGAATTTTTCAAGTCCAACTAAGTACTTGTGCTGCAGTCACCTGAAACATTAGAAATTAGTACATGAAAGCAAAAGAGTGAAAACAAATATTATTATACAAACAGTAAGCCAGGAAAAAAGGGGAAATATCTTCCAGAGAAGAAGCATTGCAAAAAATAAGACTGCACTACCTAATAACAAAAGTTTTAATTCACCGTGAATACATAATTCTAAAATCATATATATATACTCTTAAATATATAAGGTAAAAATTTGAATACTAAAAGAAATTAACAAACATCACTACAGTAGGAGATTAGCATGGATTAGTATAGTGTTCTCTGTAATTAACAGAATAAGCAAAAATAAATGAATAAGAAAACTGATCTAATGGCAATATATAGAACACTGCTATCAACGCCAGAGAAATATATATTCTTTTCAAGCATAGTGAAACATTGATGAGAACTCATACTATGCCATGCAAAAAGGCAAACCTAAGTATATTTTCAAAAGATTAATATTATATGCCACCATCTATGGCCACAATAAAATTAACTTAATCAGTAACAAAATGTTAACTAGAAAAACACCATAAGTTTAGAAATAATTAATCAAACTTCTAAATTTATGAGTTAAAGAGAATTATAATGAAAATTAGAAAATATTTATGACTTCAAAATATTGAAAAATACTACAATTTAAAACTTATAAGGGTATAGCCAAAACTGTTCTCAGAATGAAATGTGTAAGAGCTTAATATTTAGAATTCTCAAGAAGTCACATACTAAATGTTTTAAAAATGTAAGGTAAGAAAAAAAGATTATCTTCTTAAAAAAGAGCAAAAAAAAAAAAAAAGAGCAAAAGAGTGAGCCTCAAAAAATGCATGTTGGAACTCTCAACAACTGTCCAACTTGACAGTTTATCTATTGATAAAGCAAAAGAGAGAAAGTGAAATTAAGCAATATTACAAATGAAAAAGAGACATAATCACACATTCAGAAGGTATTTAAAAGATGAGTAAATACTCTGAGCTTGATATCAAAAGTTTGAAATCTTAGATGAATTAGGCACATTCCTTTAGAAATGCCACAGAACATACTTGAAGTAGAAAGCCCAACTGGGATTAATGACAACCATTAAGTAACTGAGTGGGAATGTCAGAGTCTTTTCACAAAATTAAAGGTCCAAATAATTTTGCTTACGAGCTTGAATATTTTTTCAAAATACTCAACAAGCAAATCTAATACAGAAAATATCATAGATGACAGAGTAAAAGAGGGACCAGTTATATCCCATGTGATAAGCCTAGGTTAATTTTTATACCAAAGCCATGAAAGCCTAGAAAAAGAGAAGAAAATTAAAGACCAAGCCTACTCATGGACATAGATACAAACATCCTATACTAAGTTTAATACCAAAACTTAAAAAGAGTGTAAAAGAGGAAAAGTAAGGCAACTTCACAAAAACAGAGATGCAAATATTCTAAACTGAATATTAGCAAATGGAATCCAGTAATAAATAAAAAATATAATATCTAATAATTGGGCTTATATTAGGAATGCATTAGTTTATCATTAAGAAATAAGTTAACATAATTCATCACATCAGGAGAAAAATCAAATGACTATCTCAGTTGAAGCAGAAAAAGCATTCAATAAAATTCAATATGTGTATTTCCAAAACCTCCAAAAAAAAAGTGAAACTGAAAGCATTCCCTATAAAAATGTGAATGGAACAAGGGTGCCCTCTCTTACCACTTCTATTCAACATTATGTCGACGTCCAAATCAGTCTCCTAAAGCGAGAGAGAAAAATACAAGGTTAAAAATTACATGGTGCAAATATGAGACGCCTGAGTGGCTCAGTTGGTTAAGCATCTGCCTTTGGCTCAGGTCATGATCCCAGGGTCCTAGGATTGAGCCCCATATTGGGGAGTCTGGTTCTCCCTCTTTCTCTGTTCCTCACTCATCTCATGCTCTCTCTCTCTCAAATACATAAAAATCTTTTAAAAAAATACTGTGCAGATATTTTTTACATTTTGCATAAATATGAAATGTTTCTTTTCTGCAATTTGTAATCAATAGTATCTTAGAATCAACAAAGGATGCTAAAGTATGTAGTTATTAGAAAGGTATAAATAATTAACAGAAATATTAGAAAAAGTTTCTATTTAGAAACCTCAGATGATTAATAGCAAACTTTTAGAATTAATAGGCACTTAGCGAGGTTCTAGATACAAAATCAGTTTTAAAAACGCAGTTGTATGTCTTTATTACCAGTAATAACGAGGTAGCAAAATCAACACAAAGGTACCATAAAACTGACTCCTGGTGTCAGATCCATCCCCCTCACTGGGGCAGGCCAGGGCTGCTGCCCTGTGAGAACCTGGTGGAGGCAGAGGCTCAGACGCTGGACCAGCATCCATCCCGAAGGACTAACCCTGGAGAGTAGCCTGAGCCTTGGGCCACCCCCTACCCCTCTTATGTAGGAGTTTTGACGTGAGTCCTGCTTGGTCCTTCTCATGGCTTTGGATGTGAGGCACTTTGCCTTCGTCACTGTGAAGAGCAAAAGGATCTCACTAGGTCTGTCTATACAGTGGCTCCATTTCTTTCCTCCTTGGCCTCCGACCTTCCTGACTTCCTCATCCTTTCCCATCCGTTCCCAGGCCCTCGTTCCCTGGGAACCTGCTCTGCAGTGGGGGAGTCTCTTGGAAGGCTGGCCGAGGTGGGTAGACTACAGGAGGGACTAGTAGAAGTCTGTACTGCTCTGACCTCCCTCCTTTTGTGTAAAACAACACAAATGCTTGCATTTCAAAACAAAAGCAAACAGAAACAAAGTTTTCATAGAAAATAGCATTAAAATAAAAAAAATATTTAGGAAAAAAACTAAAAAATATGAGACATCTATAGAGAAAGTTATAAAAGTTATGAACTCTATTCCAAGACTTTTAAGAATCCAATAAATAAAAATGTATGTCATATTCATGTATTAGAAAGCACTTACCGATATGAATTGGATGCTACCTCTCCCTAAAGAGTGCTACAGACTCAGCACAACCACTGTAAAAGTGACGCCATTCCCGGGTGCATCGGGTGTGTGTGAACGTGTCATCACTGCGGCTGCATGACAGGCCACTTCAGAACTCAGTGGTTTAAAATGACAGCAATATTGATTTCATCCCTTAATCTGCACTTTGGGTTGAATTCAGCGGGAATCTCTTATTTCTGCTCAACTGAACAATCAAAGCACTGAGTTTGTTTTTTTTTTTTGTTTTTGTTTTTTTTTTTTTGGCTTTGGCTTTGGCTTTGGCTTTGGCATACATCTGGAAGTTTTTGTTTGGTTTAATTCCAGTAGAATTAACCTACAGTGTTACATTAGTCTCGGGTGTACAATATAGTGATTCAACAATTCAATATATTACTCATGGTCATCATAATGTGCTCTTAATCCCCTTCACCTACCTCACCTATCTCCCCCTCTACCTCCCCTCTGGTAACCATCAGTTAATTTTCTAGAGTTAGGAGTCTGTTTTTTTATTTGTCTGGGTTTTTTCTCTTTGTTTTGTTTCTTGAATTCCATATGAGTGAGATCATATGGTATTTGTCCTTTTCTGACTGACTTATTTCACTTAGCATAATACCCTCTAGCTCCATCCATGCTGTTCTCAAAGGCAAGATTTCATTTTTTATGGCTGAATATTTTTCCCTTGTATATGTGTGTGTGTGTGTGTGTGTGTGTGTGTGTGTGTGTACATATATATATTCACACACACACCACCTCATTTTTACTCACTCATCAATTGATGGATACTTGGGCTGCTTCCATACTTTGGCAATTATAAATAATGCTTCAATAAACATAGGAGTGGATACATCTTTTCATATTAGGGTTTTCATACACTTTGAGTAAAGTAAATACCCAGTAGTAAAATTACTGGATCATATGGTAATTCTGTTTCTAACTCTTTGAGGAACCCCCACACTGTTTTCCACAGTGGCTGCACCAGTTTGCATTCCCACCAGAAGTGCACAGAGGTTCCTTTTTCTCCACATCTTTGCCAACACCCGTTTCTTGTGCATTTGATTTTAGCCATTCTGAGCAGTTGGGACCATCATGACAAAGGGGGTTAGAATGATCTGAAGATTTGCTCTCTCGTGTTTGGTACCTCAGCTGGGTCTGAACAGCTGATGTTGGAAGCGCTGGGGTTCCTGCGGTGTCTCTCTCTTTTCATACTCTTTCCCTATGATCTCCCCAGCACAGCTACTCTAGGGTAGCCAGACATACATGTCTGCTGCGGAGGCCACAGGTACATGTCATGGGAGACAGAGGCGTGTGGGATCCCTCACAGCCTTTATGACTCAGCCCTGGGAGATCTTTATCACTTCTGCTATGGTCACGTAGCCACGAGATTCGAGGGGAGAAAACAGAAACCACACTCTTGAGAGAGGAGCATCGATGTCCAATTGTCAAAGGAACATGTGGGATGGGGATAAATCAGTGGAGCCATCTCTGAAAAATACAGTCTTCAAGGAGAAAGTTACAAAACAAACCTATAATTTCTATGGGAGACCAAAAGCCATGATTAGCCAAAATATTCTTAAAGAGGAAAATGCCAAGACTTATCATATATATACAGTGTGGTTTAGACACAGGGATAAATTGACCAATATAACACAAATTTAAGGGATACACACACACACACACACAAATACACATGTGTATATTAAAAACAGAATACAGGGCACCTGGGTGGCTCAGGGAGCGTCGGCCTTCAGCCCAGGACATGACCCCGGGGTCCCGGGATCGAGTCCCACATCAGGCTCCCTGCATGGAGCCTGCTTCTCCTTCTGCCTGTGTCTCTGCCTCTCTGTGTCTCTCACAAATAAATAAATAAAATCTTAAAAACTAAATAAAAAAATATATACCTGTATGTATATAAACATATACACATGCGTATGTGTATCTTAAGTACATAGAAAACATGCGGTTTAATCACATGAGGAAGAAATGAAAGTGGACACTACCTCATACTATACACAAATATCAATCCAGACAGATTAAACTTCTAGAAAAGATTTTCTGATTTACCTCTATTTATGAACATTTTTCTGTTTCTCCAAAATAAGCTGCAAACCACAAACCAAACAACCTGATGGGAATCCAACCAACTTCGTCTTCTGTCTTTGTTAATGTCCTTGCTCTCTTTGTCAATCATCCGTAGGCAGGCCACTTGGAGCCCTTACCTGAGCCCAATTTAATTCAAAGAACCCGAATGCCATCAGGGTTAATTGTCCTGTATCATTGCATCAGGAAAAAAAAATTGAGCTGTGGCCCTACCTTCCTTATTTTCTCTCATTTCTTGGGAAGGAAATGATCAAGCCTACAAACAAAACTACTGCACAATCTCACAATCCACCACCACTTAATTCAATTGGGAGTTTTGTTTTGGCTCTTTTTCTTTCCTCAATTGGTAATTGTGTATAGGGATGAGGTAAAAAATGTGTTTAAATATTGTTTCTTCACGAGGATTCTAAATTTCTATTTGGCAAGTATTATTGTCAAACAGCTCTGAATATTCAAGCTTCTCAAAAGCCCCACTGACTGAGGTTTTCTGAGAAAAGTTGCAGGGCCATCCTGTATTTACTCTTACCATTGTGTCTTTTATTCATTCATTCTCAATTCACTTTACATATGTCTAGCACTATCTCTAGCTCTTATTTCTAAATCATCACCTAATATTCATCAGACTTTCTTGTTGATTCTGTGTTATTTTTATTAGTAAACAAAAACAGACAAATCTTTTCTCTTCTGAAATTTAAATTCAAGTAGATGGAAACAGAAAATAACATTATAAATAATAAATCAATTCTATATTAAGTTAAATGACTAAAAGCTATAAGGAAAAGGACAGCATGGAAAAGGGTTGGAAAGCTGGGTAGCACTTGAGTTTATAAGGGATTGAATATGGTTGCCTGAGTAAGATACTTGAGGAAAGATTTGAAGCAGGTAAAGGAATGTGCAATGATTTTTCTTGGCATTTGGCAATGGTGGTGAAAATCAGTCATATGATAAAACATTAGGCTCATCATCATGCTTATCCCCTTAGCCCTAAGAATGATTTGTGTCATAGTAAAAAAATAAATACTTTGGAGTTATAAAAACTTGAGTTTTTGTCTCACCTCCAAAATTTACTAGTCCCGTGTATCTACACAATTCCTTAACTCTCTCCAATTTAATTTGTCCATCTGTAAAAAACAAAAGAAAACAATAACAACAACAAAAACCAAGGTGACTGTAATAAATCCCTTTCACCTGTTTGGGATCACAATTAGTTTTATATGATATTAAGTTGATGGATATAATGCATATGATTTTAAAATTCCTTAATATTCCTAAAGATACTTCCAGGATTAAAAAATGACAAATATATAAACGGTCCACAAGTAAAGTCACTAGTGAAAACAGTAAAACTATATCACAGTCTATTTAAACTAGAGTATAAACATAATAAAGTTTGTCCAATTATCTAATGTATTCCCTTAGATGATGGAGTGTCTACTGTCTGCCAGATACTGTTCAAGATTCTGGAAATTCAAAGATGAATTGAAATTCCTCCTTAGATGCATTAAAATTCCTCTTTAGGAAAGAGGCAGAGCTACAATTTTAATGTAATATGATAAATGCTGTAATGTAGTAATACTAGGCCTACAACATAAGTGGAGGGAACTGCCTGAATTGGGGGAATATTTCAAAGAGGAGATAATAATTTGGGCTGTGATTTGAAGGACAACCATGTGTTCAGCAGACTGACACAGAAAAATGAATTTTATAGGGAATAGCAGGTATGATGGACCCAAAACATAAGAGAGCATAGCTTTTTCATGGGAGTCTAAGCTTTTTTCTCTGACAAGAGCAAAGAATGAAAAGAAGATCAACAAATGCTGAGAACAGAGAAGTCAGCTAGGACCATATCCCAGCATTACTGATTTTATCTTATGTGTAATATAAGGAAATGACATGGTCAGTGTTGCAATGAAGCCCTACTACTCTGGTAACTATTTAGAAAATGATGAGAGGAGAAAGAGGTTAGGAGGCCACCGTTAATTTGTACCAGGGAGAACTGATGAAGGCCTGATTAAGAGAGTTAACTGTAATCAAGGGACGGAAATTAAAAAAATGTTTATGAGGTAGTAAAAATGAGTCAAAAACAACTCAAATTTCTGGATAAATTCTAGTTGATACTCATTTAGTTAAGACATGCAAAGACATTCATTTAGATCCCAGAAAACCAAGGACCGAGGGTATTATTATGAAGGATGTGACAGTTAAAAGAGAGAGAAGGAGAGAAAAATGAGGAGTCTGAGGAAAACTAATGTAAACTTAAGAAGAAATACCAATAAATAGTGGTATAATAGAAGCCAACAGAAAAAAAAAAATTTAAAGCCATACAAACTCAAATGCAAAGAGAGACCAGCAAAATCAATACCAAAAAAAAAAAAAAAATCCATTGAATTTGCTAGTTAAAATGGGTATTAGTGAGGTTTTAAGAGACAAAAACTCAAAGCAAAACCAGTATACATGGCTGATAAATCCAGAAATAGTGCTAGAAACTTACATTAATCAATAGAGTGACTCTCTGCCTCTCTCAGCCCTACATTTCTGTATGTTGATTTCATGTCTTTGCCTATTGGGTCAAAACATTAACAAACAACAAAAATGTCTCTTGTCTTGCATCCCAGCACCTTCAGATTTATATTCTCTTAACTCCAAGTGCTAAAGAAATAACATTAATTTTTAACAAGAGTCCCTTCAAACACCCTCTGAGTCTCAGGTGTAACTGGCTTAGCTATTTTCATAAAGCCTATCCCTGGGGCAACCATTTACCAAGGAGACACTATTGTCACGGCCGGGG
Source organism: Vulpes lagopus (assembly GCF_018345385.1). NCBI lineage: Eukaryota > Metazoa > Chordata > Mammalia > Carnivora > Canidae > Vulpes > Vulpes lagopus. The sequence continues at coordinate 165,707,824 of NC_054826.1, forward strand.
CTTTCATGATATGTGCCCCTTGCACTGACTGACCCACTTGAACGTAAACTCCATTAGGGAAAAGAAAATCCACCATAAAGATTCCAGACTAGTACCTGCCAGATAGCAGGCAGTCAGTAGATCATTGCTGAGGTTGCCAGTCCTGGCTATAACAAATTATCTTGTATCAGACTAATCCCACCACTAATAAAACTAGGAAAACTGGGCAATTTTTCATTAAAAATATTATAAACATTTTCACACACACCAGAAAGTTTCCAAGAGACTTCAGGGGCAGGAATCCCATAGACAAGAAAAGGGCAATGCAGTAAGACCTATACTTGGCACCATTTATCTTAAGTTATTTGCTGATTCACAAGTGAAGCTAAGAGGATGAGAAATTAAGGTAAACTTTCAGAAGCCAACTGAAAAGACAAACATTGGAGGTCAGATTCTACTGGGGTGAAGAAACTCAGTAAACATCCCAGGCTTACAGTTAATACTCCTGAATAGGTACACCTTAAAATAAATGGAAAGTGGGGGAAAAAAATAGGAATTTAAAACTCTAGTCAATTTCAGCCCGGGCAAATAAAAAGTTTAGAAGTTGTCACTCCTATCACTTGATGTAATTGATATTTATAAAATATTCTGTTAAAAACGGCAGACCAGGGATCCCTGGGTGGCACAGCGGTTTAGTGCCTGCCTTTGGCCCAGGGCGCGATCCTGGAGACCCGGGATCGAATCCCACCTCGGGCTCCCGGTGCATGGAGCCTGCCTCTCCCTCTGCCTGTGTCTCTGCCTCTCTCTCTCTCTGTGTGTGTGTGATTATCATAAATAAATTTTTTAAAAAATTTAAAAAAATTTTAAAAAATAAAAATGGCAGACCATACATTTTTTTTCAAGCACCCATAAAACATACCACGACAGGCTATATTCCAGATCGTAAAACAAAACCTCAACAAATTTAAAAGAACTGAAATCATAGAGAATGTGTTCTCTGACCCCACGGGAATCAAATGAGAAATAAATAACAGAAAGATACAGAAAATCTCCTAACACCAGATAATTCTAAATAATCCATGAACTTAAGTGAATTGACATGAAGTAGATCATAACAAATTTGTGAGACACAACTAAAACACCAGTCACTTAATTATGATGCAATGTTATAAATTCTACTATGGAGGAGTGGAAAGTTTATAGCACTAAATGTTTATTTAGAAAAAAATAAAAAGTATCAAATCAATAATCTAAACTCCCATATTAAGAACCTAAGAAAAGAGCAAAATCAATCCAAAGCAAGCAAAAGGGATAAATATGATAAAAAGTAGAAATCAACAAAATAAATGAAACAAAAAACTGATTCTTTGAAAACATCAATAAAATTGGCAAGCCTCTTGGAAGACTGGCAAAAAAGAAATACATAAATTACCAATATTTAGAATGAAACAGGGAAGATCACTAATGATCCTACCGATATTAAAATAACAGGGGATATTACAATCAAGTACAAATTTTATAACTTAGATGAAATGAACAAATCAATACCTCAAAAAACACAGACTACTACAATTTATCCAATGTAAAATAGATTGTCCAAATAGTCCTATAGCTATTAATAGAAAATGTTTGTAATTTAAAAATTCCAACAAAAGAAATGACCAGGCCCAAATGGTTTCACAGGATAATTGTACCAAACATTTAAAGAATTCTATGCTATATACTAAACGTGCAATGGCATTAGCCAGAAATTACCTTCTTAAGCTTATATTTCCAAGGAAACAAAAACGTCTGTTCACAAAGAAACCTGTCGATGAACATCTGTAAAAGCTTTACTTGTAATAGCCCCAAAATGGAAACAACCCAAATGTCCTTCTCTAAGTGAATGGTTAAGCAAACTGGGGCACATCCATCTCATGGAACACGACCCAGAAATAAAAAGGAACAAATTATTGATACACACAACAACTAAGGTTGAATCTCCTTAGTCTCTGGATGAATCTCCAGAGACTACTGCTGAGTGGAAAAGACCAATCTTGAAAGGTTATATACTGTATGAGCTGGTTTATATAGTTTTTGAAAAGACAAAATTATAGAGGTGGAGAGCAGATTAGTGGTTGCCAGGAGTTAAAGAGGGAATGGGGGCAGGAGGGATGTGGATGTGACGAGGAAAGGGCAACATGAGGGAGCCCTTGGGACAGAAAGCTTCCATCTCTTGACTGCATCAGTGGCAAGATCTATGTATGTTGTAATATTGCACCGTAGTTTAGCAAAATGTCATCACTAGGGGAAACTGCATAAAGCATTCATGGGATCTCATTGTGTGATTTCTTAGAACTGTATCTAAATCGATCATGATCTCAAAATAAAAAAAAAAATTTAAATAAGTAAACTATTGTAAAGTAAAGGTGCCAACACCTCCAAATCATATGGAATAAAAGAAGGATGTTTTTGCTATGTGCAAACACACGACTCTCCAACACAGAATGCATCATCCAGCTCTGTTCATTCCTGTTATGTGATGTTGTCACTTCATATTTACATTATCATCAAAGACTTGGAAAAACAAATATGTCTTTCCTCTACCAATGGTAATCATGGAGCTGCCCACTTCCTTAATTATACTCTGGAGAAATACACAAATATCCTACTACTACACTGAAGATGATAACATTTTTTCGATGGAGGAATGAAATAAAGTAAATTTACAAACATCTTTCTCTTGACCTAAGATATTTTATAAATTAGACAGTAGCACAAAATATCTAAATCCAAACCACTGTTCAGAGTAGCTAGCTTAATGAGCTGTTAGTAGTTATCATTACAATATTTAATGTTCTTTTTTGGGGAGTGCTTGCCTCTAGATTCCCTGTGTTCAAATTGCAGGAGTCTGTCTTTGCTAAGCATGAAAACGAAAACATAGGGAATGGGAAATTGGCCAAGTTACCATTAGCATCAACCAGCATTCTTTGTACACTCATTGAGAGCCTGGTACTATTGAAAAATCAGAAGTCAAGGAACTAGATATTTCTTGGATTTACCAAAGGTTTTTTAATTGCCTCTACAAGTTAAAAAAAAAAGTCATTTTACAGACCACTGAGAAGAGTGTGGTCTGCTTTCAATTGCTCATATTTATAATTGGATATGCCACTTCACGCTACAGTGGTACCATGTTCAGGCATCCAGTGCAGGGAATAAGAATTGCTACTAAACAAAGTAGTTTACAGTCCTTGCTAGCAAGCCAAATACAGGGGTAGGTAATTGGCAAAGTGGCCGGTTAGGTCCCTTCCCAATTTGAGATTCCACAATTTCATAAATGGTATTAAATGTTCATAATGAGAGCTCACATGCTTATGATGCTTTATGTCTGAAAAAGCACTTTGATTCCAATGATTCATTTCAATCCTTATAATCGACCCTATGTGCTAATTATTCTCTTTTACACATGAGAAAATGAGGTCTAAAGAGGCAAAGAGACTTTAGAAGATGAGATAGCCAATGAGGAGTGGCAGATGGACTTGAACCTCTAGCTCTCTGACAACATCATATCCTGGTCACAAAGTATGTGGTACCAGAGGAGCAAGTGAAAACAAATAATTCTTCCAAAGAAGCAAAATTGGCTCTAAGCTCTCTTTCCTATGACCCAGTTACATATTAAAAAGTGACTTGATTACAAATCTGACAATTGGATAGTCTGAGGATGATAGAAAACCACCCCCCACATCCAACTGCCAGTGAAGGCATTAATTCTCTTTATTTTTTAATATGCAGCATACTCTTTTATAGACCTCAAGCACATTTACACAGCATATTAATAAAGGCAGTGCCTGAACCAAGGATTACAGACTCAGCATGTAAAATAAAAGCAAACAGAGGGGATATGTACTCACAGAGAGCTACACACACACACACACACACACAAACACACACACACGCACGCACGCACCTGCTGGCATCTGAATGAAAAGAAGCTAACTGCTGACACTCAAAGCCAAATATAATGGTTAGTAGGTAAGAAGCCATTTTCCTAGAAAGCAATTTCTGAAATGGCTAAGATGGGTTCCTTTCTCAAGGACTGCAGGAGATCATTTTCCAAGGTTTAGGATCATTCTCCATATGAAATTCTGTTTTTAAAAACAATAAGCTACTATTAATAATTCTTTTTTCTATAACTATTTTGTATCTGGCACTGAACTAGGGAAAATTTACATATACTAAGCCTACTTATTACAAAAATACTCCAGGGTAGGCATTTTTATCCATATTTACCAGAAGTATAGTAAGGTCCAAAGAGATTAAAATTACATGCCAAAGATATTATAACTGATAGCTGGGACTTCAGTCTAAGTATGTTGGACTATAAAATCTATTTTTTTCTTTCTTTTTTTTATTTTTTTTATTACAAAGAGAGCACAAGGCAGGGAAGGGCCAAGAGAGGGAGAGAATCTTAAGCAGGCTCCATGCTCACCACAGAGCCCAAGTCAGGGCTTGATCTCATGACCCTGAGATCACAACCTGAGCCAAAATCAAGAGTCTGACACTTAACCCACTGAGCCACCCAGGTACCCCAGTCTACTTTCTTTTTACTATACCATCCCACCTCTATTTGATTCAGGGATATGATCACCCATCCTTTTCTATCTCTTGTCACAGATATTTGGCAGGCATCGGAGTTAAGAAAAATGGGATACTCTGTTAATGCCCCTTTTCTGTCATTTCAAAGGAGGAAGAAACTCTTGCTTTGGGGAGGTACTCATGTGCCAAAATTAAACAAAGCATCATCAGTACGATGTAGTAATGTCACAGGGATAGACTTGTAGGCCAACGGAGTAGAATTGAGAGTCTAGAAATAAACCCATACACATATAGTCAATCAATTTTGACATGGTTGTTAAGATCATCCAATAGTGAAAGAATAGTCTTCAACAAATTATTCCAGTAGAGATGGATAACAATATGCAAAAATAATGAATCTGGACCCCCAACTTCACACCATATATAAAATTAATTCAAAATGGATCAAAGACTTAAATGTAAGAGCCAAAACTATTACAAAAAAAAAAAAAAAGCCCCACAAGGATTAATACTCATTACCCTGGATTTAGCAATGGATTCTGATATTTAACAGCTAAGCACAAGCAGCAAAAGGAAAATTAGATAAATTGAGCTTCTTAAAAATCAAAAACTTAGGTGCAACATTAGACATCAAGAAAGTGAAAGGACAACATACTGAATGAATGAAAATAACTGTAAGTCATATATGTGATAAGGGTTTAGAATATATAAGGAACTTAAAGTGAACAAAAAAGGCAAGTAATCCAATTAAGTAACAGGCCAATGACTTGAGTAGAAATTTCTCTAAAGAAGACACACAAATGGCTAACAAGCATATGAAAAGATGTTCAACATACTTGGCCACTAAAGAAACTAAAATCAAAACCACAATGACGAACTAGTTCACACCCACTAGGATGGCTGTAGTAAAAAAAAGGAAAGAAAGGAAGAGAAAAGGGAAAAGGAAAAAAGGAAAGAACCCAGAAAATAACGGGTGTTCATGAGGATGTGGAGAAACAGGAACCTTCATACATTCCCAATGTGAATGTAAAATGGCGCAGCCATTTTGGAAACTGGTTTTGTGTTTCTTCAAACAACTAATCAAAATTACAGTAAGATCCAGCAATTCCACTTCTAGATATATACCCTAAAGAATTAAAACAGGTACGCAAATACTTGTTCCCGAGTGTTCGGAGCAGCACTATTTACAACAGCCCAAGGGTAGAAACAAGTCTCATGCCTGTCAACTGATGAATGGATCAGCAGACTGTGATGTGTGTACCTATATGTGCATATAATGTATAATGTAATGCTACATCATAAAAAGAAACGTAATAGTGATGTGTCCTATAACTGGATGAAACTTGAAAATGTTGAATGAAAACAGCAAGAAACAAAAGGTCCATGTATGATTCTTTTTATGTGAACTGTCAAGAACAGCAAATCCATAAAGACAAAAAGCCATCAGTGGTAGCAGAGGATGAGGTCAGGGAGAAATAGGGATTATTTAGTGAGGATGTGGTAGGGATGTTCTGATGGGATTTTTAAAAAAAAGTTTTGAAACTAGAGAGAAATGGTAGTTTCACAACACTGTGAATGCACTAAATGACACTGGGCCATACACTTTTAAAAAGCTAATTGTGTGTTGTATGAATTTCACCTCAATCAAAGCAAGTGAGCAACTCCAGGCTTAGTCATGAGATCAAACATCTCAGATGCTTTATTTCTGGGCTGCACCGAAGTAGACTGTGATCTCTGTGTTTATGTTCATATTCCCTGTCTGAATTCCTTGCTTTCATGAATCTACTTTTACACCCCTCAAAGTAGATTTCAAGGAGATCCAACCCCTGAGTTTATTTAGCTCCTGTATGTTTAAACGACCAAAATATATATCTTTATAAATAAAATGTCCTTATGTCATCAGCCTTTTCATCTGACATATTTTTTTAAAATTTTGAACTTTTCTTCTTGAGTATCATGAGAAAATGTTTGATAGACAAATCTTTTTATATTTCATCAGAGTACTGAAAAAATGAGAAAAATATCAATATCAAATTAAAATCGTTAGTATTCTAACTGCCCCACAGAAAAACTAAGGAGACCTATTTTGATTTAACCAAAAGTTTTTGTGATTGTAAAATAAGATAAAAGGTACGATGAGGAAAATTGAAACAATCTGGAAATATTCATCATGTTCACAAACAGCAGCATCACACCATTGTTGCCATCTTGACATCAACAGTCACTGAGAATTATATGATTCTCGTAGACTGACAGGTGTGGGACAGGACTAGATCTATCCTTAGAATTTAAAAAAAATCTCTTTGAAATCCAGGCTATGCTACCTTTCTGTTTGTTTTGTTTTGTTTTGTTATTTTAACTTTGAAGAAGTTACTTAATTTTCAGAGAATTCCTTCAGGCACAAAATGTGACCATGTGCAAGAAAATGTTCTGTGAAATACTGAAAAACAAAAACCAAAACCTGAAACACAAAACAAACCCCTAAAAGCATAAAGTAGCATTCTGAACATAGTGGTAAGGAAAAAAAATAACAATTAAGGTGCTGTGTCGTGTAATGAGATTATTAACAAGTGTTTTCTTTCATTAAGTATTTATCGTACTTACTTTGTGGAGGTAACACAAGAGGCATGGAGGATGTTGAGATAAATCAGAAAGTCTTTGGCCTCAGTTTATTCTCAGTATGATACGTGCTACCACTTGGGTAAAGATAGGACACAGTCGAGGGCAGCTGGAACGCGGGGACTCAGGGAAGGGAGTGGCGGGTCAAAGGATGCTTCCTCTAAGGCATCATTTCAAAGCATCCCTGCAGGCCTCAGACACGGGTTAGGCAAAGGAAAACTAAAACTCAATTTCCGGCTGACAGTTAAACAGGCAAAGGCAAAGAGTTAAGATAAAGGACGTTCTAGGAAAAGAAATGCAAATATTTCAATAAAACCAAGTACCGAAGGAAGAGTTCCAAAGAAATTCAAGCTAAAGTGCTCAGCAAAGATCAAACCATGAAGGAAATCAAGTCAAGCTCCTTGATGAGAAAGACCACGTCCTTCAGCTTGAAGATGTTCAAGAAGAATCAAGTGTTTTGAACTAATGAGATACCTGAAAATATTTGCAGTTAAGTACACAACCTGAATTTCAGCCTAACACCTCGGTTGGAGAGACTTTGCTTTGGGCAGCGCTGAAGACTAGGAGGTCGATCAGGTCTGCAGCACAAATCCCTTCAGTACAAAAACACTGTTACATTTCAAACGATGATTGTTGAAATTTAACTTACATTTTTAACAGTAAGAGATTTGGAAATAGAGAGAAACCATATGAGGCCCAAAACGTCAAAAGAGAATGATTTTTTTTTTTTTTTGAGAGAGAGAGAGAAGGAATCATGCACAAATTCACAAGAGGAGGGGGGACAGGGGGAGAGGGAGAGATCATCTCAAGCAGGGTCCACACCGAGCACACAGCAGGGCTCAGTCTTAGGACCCTGACACCATGATCTGAGCCAAAATCCAGAGCGGGACGGCTGACCTCCTGGACGGTCCAGCCGCCCTGAGACTGATTCTTGGATATAGGTAAGCTCTGTGGTCTTCATTTTCTTAGGGGGTTGGTAGCATTTCTCATCCCGAGTACTTGGGAACCTGTTTATTAACAGGCCAGACGCTCATACCTTTAAGAATAAGAGAAACGGCTTGGTGCCCAATTATTGTGGGAAATCAGAGCAGAAACGGTCAAGGAAGCAGAAGAGAGACGTCACCAAGTGGTAAATCCAAAACAAACCAACACAGTGTTAGAAAGTAAGGAGAGTTTGGGTAGGGGTGAGGGGGAAATCTCGAAAATCCCTAACCAGCGCTCACGGAGTTCTATAGTTTGAATGCGCACCATCTATGCGCCATCCTTTCTCCCAAGACGTCAGCATCATAGTTTTGGAGTAGCCCTGGTTGGTCCTGAAACCAGTACTAGGCCAAATGAAACGCAAATACACTATGACATAATACACTTTAAAACCAGGCTCCAGGAATTCCCACAGATGGAGTTCCAAGAATACTGGCCAATAATACCTGAAATCACAGAACAGCAAGGAAATACATCATGAAGAATGAGAATTATAGAGAAATATATATATATATACCGAAGAGTAGGAGCTACAAAAATTTAAATATATTATAAATATCAGACACAAAAATACAAAATACGTTTCAAGGAATAAAAGGAACCGAGGGATGACCAAGGAAATGACAAAAATTTTCGTATCTGAAAATCAAATATGACCCAGGCAGATTTGGGGGAAAAAAAATCTAAACACCCTGAAAATAGTGAAATTATTGAATAATTGAAATTTCCACCTCCATAGACAGGTCAACAGCTAAAGATAGGAGTCATAAATTAAATAAGGGGCCTTAAAAATATTAAGAATTCCACAGGGCGTGTGAATGAGATGATATGAAGACGATGTGAAGATAGATGGAGGAAGGACGGAGAAGGTCAATTGATACCAGAGATGGAAGAAATTGGAAAGGATGGGGGAGGAGTCACATTAGAGATTCTGGATGAGTCTGTGGCCTCTGGCTATGATGAAGAAGCTAGTATCAGACCACACCTCGTACCCAGAAGAACTGTAATATTAGGTCAATGAAACAAGCAGCTATTTAACAACGTCAGTGCACGACCAAGGCAGCCAGGCCGTGAAGAACCATAGGCCCCGAGAGAAATCTCATTAACGGGGAGCTCGACAGTCCCCAGCTGATGTTCCCCCAGGACGTTGGCTGGTTTGTCAACATCTAGAGTTCAAGCAATGGGACGTGGCTCAAATCAAAGAGAAATCCACTTCTGGAAGACGGAATAACAGGAACTAGACTTACCTTACCCCCTAACGTAAACAGAGAAAATACAAGAAATTACTTCCAAGACAGTGGACAGCAGACAAAAAAAGAACAATAATCCTGAGAGACGTGGGACAAATACCAGTTCTGCGTTGAAGAGGTTCATGGCCCGGAAAGTGGCGGCCACATCCGAGCTTACAGAGGGTCACCAACATGGGCGGTGAAAAAGATTTTCATTTCAATTTCCTATTCTGAGAGAGGATAAGGATCTTTCCTTATCTTGAAAGACACTTGGCTGCATGCTTATGTCTTCTGCCAACTTTCTACAAGGTCCTTTTTGTCCCCTCTAATTTTTAGATTTCTTTATAAATGGGGTTTCATTCTCTTTTACCTGAGCTATATGTCACAAACACACTATATGTTTTTTGCATTTTAATTTGCATTTTTAATTAATACAAATATTTTATGTGTGATAGGTAAATGTATTTACTGTTTTTACTGAATCTGGATTTTGAGGCATAATTAGGATGTCTTTACCTACAGCATGGGATGTCTAAACCCCTACAGGGTTTTTTGTTTTTGTTTTTGTTTTAAGATTTATTTATTCATGAGAGACACAGAGAGAGGCAGAGACACAGGCAGAGGCAGAAGCAGGCTCCCTGTGGGGAGCTCCATGTAGGACTCATCCCAGGACCCGGGGGTCACAGCCTGAGCCGAGGCAGACGCTCACCCACTGAGCCCCCCAGGTGTCCGTCTACACCAGGGTTATACAGAGACTTATCTGTTTTCTTCTAATATTCTATTGTTTTACTAATTTACATTTACATCTCTTCTCCATTCGTAATTCTTATGTAAATTAGAGATGTGAATTCTGTTTCATGGGGTTCACTTTTGTTGTTATTCAAATGTCTATCCAATTTTTTTTGAAGCACTTATTAAGAAGATCACCTTCACCTACTAATTTGAGAACTCACCCTCCTCGTAAACACAATTTCCTTGTTCATTTGAATTTATTTTTGAAAGACAATAGGAAGAACTGGCCTGTGTTTCGTTGACGTCCCAGCTTCAACAAAATGGGCTTATAGCACGTCTTGATATCTGGTGGACCTAGTCATCTCTGACAGGGCTTCTTTTTCAGTTTTCCTAGCTATTCTGCGTTTCTTTTTCAATATTAGCTTTATTATCAACACATCGTTTCCACAGATACACTGACTTTTACTGGCATTGCTTTATATCTATAAACTAGGGGAGAAACAAGATCTGCACTCTAGTTACCTTGTTTTAGAATAAAAACTATCTTCTTCATTTTGTATCTATTGGGATGTTATAAAGTGTTTTTTTTCATATAATTTCGGCATCTTCCTTGTTAAGCTTAGGTCTACTACTTTGTCTTACTGGTAAGTAGGGTTCTCTACCATTTTATCCCCTACGTGGTAATTGTGCTAGTGAGATTATTGATTTCTGCATGTTGATTCTACAACTGCTAGCTTGCTGAATTATTTTATTGTTTGGGTTTTATCTTGGACTATGTAGTATTTCCCAGTTATACCATCATATCGTCTGTGAATAGAGATTTACTTCTCCAGTGGTTATAACTCTAAATGGTTTCTCTTGTCTCATTTCACTTGCTAATACTTCTATTATAAATATCAGTGAATATGGTAGCATCCTGCCTTCATGATCATGAGGTACACATGCTTCTAGTGTTTCCCCATTAAATACGATGCTGGTTTAGGAATAGAATGGATATAAATACAGGCATAGGTATAGATATTAAATTATGTTTAAAAAATATTCACCACTTCCATTTTTCTCCTTGGACCTACTAATATAGAATGTTGCATATATTTTCAAATATTAAACCAACCGTGCATTCATGGGATAAATCCTACTGGGTGTTATATTTCCTTATTGTGGTGTTGGATCCTGATTGCTAATATTTACTCTGCATATTTAATATTGATGTTTTTGTGCCACATTAGTCAATCATTTTACTTTTTGTACTACCATTTGTAGATTTAGCAACTAGCATATTTGCTTCATAAAAATGATTTGACTATTTTCCTTGATTTTTGTACTTTGGAACAATTTATGTAGCATTATGACTATGTAAACTTTTAAGTATTTGATAACTTCATAAGGAAAGTCTGTCTCTTGATAAAGTTTTATATTTCTTTCATGAAAGCTAACCTGTTTAAACTTCCCAACTCCAAAGGGTTCAATTTAAAAAATCAGCTGTTTCCTATTTCATTTAGGTCTTCAACATGTGTTTGTATATGAGACAGTAATATTTGTTTTAGAATTTCTTCTAGTTAAGTCCATTCACATATATTGATAAAACTGATAAGTTTTGGTGTTATAAATATTATATGTACCATGTTTTCCGTGTTTCCTTACCTAGATTACATAGAGTTTTTTGTCATAATTTTTTTTGTTATATTAAAAGATTTATGTTTTGGTTATATTGGTTACTTTTATACTTACATAGTTGTGAAATGCCCCTAGATTTCTATTTTCTTATTTGACTTTTCCTATTTAGTTTGTCAGCCTTTAATAGGACATTTTGATTCCCACATACTGCTTACATAATAATCAATGAGCTTGTTCTACTTTCTCATTATTTCTCCCTTTTTCCTTTTAGTTGCATTATACTTTCTAAGAGAATATAATATTTACACATTATTCTTCTACTCATCCTCACCTTTATTAATCTTGTATTTTAAATTAAATAACTCCTTTTGCTGAAATTACTCTAGTTATTTATTTCTTTGATAAAGTTCACTCTCGTTGTTTGACCCAAAAAGGACTCAAGGATACAGTATTCCTTCAATCACTGCATGTATACTATTTTAAAATGGTCATAATATTTAAATGATACCTTGGATAAGTATAATATCCTCGGCTTACAATTTCTTTGAATTTCTTCAAAATGATGTTCCTTTGATGGCTTGATTTACATGTTGCTTTTCTAAAGGCCCTGAGAATTTTCTCCTTATTATTATTAGTTTTACTCCAGTACCTATCAGAACTGATAATTCTGGGACAATTTTCTGAGGCACTGGTAAGTCATTAAAATACATTTTTTTTAATTCTAGAAAACTTTTCTTACAATAGAATTTTAAATATGAGTCCTGTTTCAGTGTTTGAATTTTCATCTTAGTGGATTCCAGCATGTTGGATCTTCCTTGATTGTATTAATTTTACAACTTTATCTCTAACAATTTTACTCTATTATTGTTTTCTGAGTTTATTTAGAGTAACTTAGTTTTCATTCAAATTTATTCCTTCTAGGTATCTTGTAATTCGGTCTTCATTCCTGGCATCATTTTGCCATTACATATTTTTTCCCAAATTCAATCAATTCTTGATTTATTTATTGTTTTTGTTCATTTTTGTACTAAGTTTTTAGATATCACATATAAGCTATTTCTTCAGGTGGTTATTTGCTGATATATGGTGATATATGAATTATGCATTGCTGCTATCTTCTGCCTCCTGGTTGATTGGAGTGGGATTTTCTTCATTTGAAAATCTCTATTCATATGTTCTATTTTTTTTTCTTATATTATCTTTGTACAATAAAACTCATATTTTTGCATTTCTGAGACCAGACTGATAGTTTGGGGTGGTTTAAGAGATTCCTAATTCAAGAACATTTTTCTGTCAGTGTTCTAACATCCAATTTCTTTAATAGGTGACTTTTTTTGAAGAGTTATATCCTTCAATCATTTAAAAATTTGTTTTCCAGGATCATAAATTTCCCCCTCTTGCTCCTTTTCTCTTTGCCATGTAGTTTCCAAAATATGCATCTTCCTTCTTTTTTCCTCTATTTTCCCCAGTATTGCCCTTCCAAAGATATCTCCTTAGAGGCCTCCTTTACCTGTACATACCTTTCTTGTACTTAATACTCAAAATTACCAGGACCTTTTTTTCAGGATTTCCTTACAGAGATTGACTTTCTGTTCCTGATGTCTATTTTAGTTCAGTTTTAGGCCCTTCATTTTCCTCTCTTCTCTTCCATAGTTTTTCTGGTCACATCTTGCTTTTTGCAAAGACTTGTGGTGAAGATCTGAAAAATAGCTCCATTGAAAATTGATGTTTATTTTTCTACTTAGGGGCATTTTGAAATATGTAATTTCTCTGACTTATAATTATACTAAAGGTACGGAATTTGTATGGTTATATTTGTTCTACTTCAGGAGCGGACACACACGGCTCCCTGGCCAGATCTAGTACATCACCTATTTTTGAAATAAGAGTCACATTTATTTGTTTATGCATTTTTATGGTTTCTTTCACACTACAATAGCACAGTAAAATAGTTGTAACAGAGTCTTTGTGGCCCACAGAACCTAAAATATTTATTATCTGGTCCCTTTACAGAATAAGTCTACTAACCTCTGACCTACCTCATTTTTATAGTTTTTGGAGGATATGTTAGAAGATTCAAATTTAGTTGCATGCCACTGACTCTTTAGAAATCCTCTGAGAAATCCAATTTTAAGAATTCAATTTCCACAAAATGACACACCCTAAGAGCCTTAAAATTGAGACACTAAAATAAGCAATACCACACATAACCCTATTTTCTCTGGCAGCAGGAGAAATGTAAATAATATTTCTAAATGCCTACTATAAGATAGGCACCTGAGATTTTGCATATATTGTAATGTTCCATATAGAAACTCAAGAAGTATTCATTAATTCTCTTTCCACAGATGAGAATCCTGCTTAGATTTTTTTCCCCCAAGGGCTTTTTACTGACAAATAGAACAATTGGTATTCCAGCTCAGGCCTCCCTGGTTACAAGTCCTGTATTTCACCAGACCTCCTCTGCTAATTTATGAATGTGACTTAGGCAAATTATGCAGCTATTGCAGGTTAGACTCAAGAATGCTAGACGCCCTTTAAGACTATTACACTTTTCCATTTGAGCTTTTTCCTATCCCTGATTAATTTGAACTATTTAATTCCACACCACACACTTCCAACCTTTTTTCATCCCTGGTACCTAACTTTTATGAAAAATAACTGTGCCTACACAAAGAACACCAAGCCACGCAGTCTCATAATACACTGTCAAGCATGTCAGGAAACTATGCCTTGGGGACCTACCCATCTTTGTCATCAGAAAACTATCAAATTTAGCATCTGCTTTGGTCAAAGTGTAAGATGCTGAAAGCAAGGAAGATTATATATTTGAAGTCTTCTTGTTATGTCACATATTGTTAAGCCTCACAAATCAGTTAGAATAATATGTGTACACACACACACACACACACACACACACACTCATGCTGTACAGATTTGACAAAGTAAGATATGGTCACTCTCTTTTGGGTGCTCCTAGAATTAAGACAATAGGTGCTCTTAGAATTAAACTGCACCCACACAATAAAGAAACCTTAAGCAAAATGTGGGCCTAGAGTGTCCTGAGGAAGTGCTTGGTATTCTTAGCAACACATACTCCCCAATTCAAAACAATCTGTCCTTCTACCCCTTACCCTGTCTTAAGGGGATATTTCCCCAGGCTTTGCCTCTCATTACAAGCAGTAAACTGCTGAATCCATTCTTATTACACAAAGCAAATTCATATGAAAGGGAATTTGGTAGTTTAAAAAAAAAAACCTAGTTTTGTCATCAGTTAACTATTACACATTCATGGGCTTTCTCTGAGTAGACAGTGTTCTGGTTGAAAATGTTATTCTTTAAAGTTCTTTGGGGACTTTAGGGATTTTTATAAAATCCTGCATTCTTGATTCCTCTAAGATTAGTTTTCCTATAGTAGGCATTCCATAAATACTGTTTTAGGCAGTTTCTACTCAGAATATATTTTGCTTAATGTGAAAAGCAAAGAGATCTAGGAGGCCTGAAATTTTAGGGTAGCAATTCTTTTCAATAATAGGAGTGACAATAAACTGGATTACTTTTGTGTTTGAAATTCTGTTAGATTTGGGAGCTTCCACAAGTGAGTCACACTCTCTGAAGAGCTTGAAGGAGAAGTGCTCACATACATATTGAAAGAAAGAGAGAGATTAAGTATTTGAGTAATACTTTTCTAAATCCTTTTAACAACAGCAATTATAGGCCCACTGAGAACATCACGATATTTTGTAAATTTATAATTATATTTAATTGAGAGAGTCATATTACTTTTTTCAAAAGGCAATTCTGATGAGCTTAGAAATATATTTGAGATTTTATGTGTGGCATCTCTTTTCCTTTTAGGCCCAGTAGGCACATGCTTGAAACCATACTTGGAAGGTTATTTACTGCTGATACTGCATCAGTAAATAAAACAAACACCATTGTTGAAAATTGACACAGAAATGGCCAATGGGAATTGTGATATTTTTGAATATCATATTAAAGCTGATGTTCCCTTGTTCCTTTACATAAGGAAGTTCCTTTCTGAAAGGTAAGTATTTGGAAAGCTGCTGAAAAAGTCCCAAGTCTCTTCTACTGAGGGGAAAAATTTTTTTTTTGAAAAAAATAATTAAGCTTTTAGGACTAAAAGATGCGTTGTACACCTAAAACTAATACTATATTTTATATTAACTGTTATTTAAATAACAACTTTAAAAAATAAAAGAAGTGTTGTAGCTCCCATAAGGGTATAATTTTCAGTTAAAGGATGAAGTTTACATTCTAAAATGATGCCTGAACAAGAATGTTAAGTGGGAAGTATTGGTCAGAAGGATAATCTAGGAGAGAAGATGAGAGGAAGATCAAGTTTGCTAATGCAAATAGAGCCAAATCATAAATTTAGGAAGAAATATTCAGTTTAGACAAATTTGGGGATGAAAGAGTCAAAACAAGAACAAACAGGTTGTAGTGTCAAGTGGTTTGCTTTTTTTTTTTTTTTTTACTCACAGTCATGAAGGTAGCCATGAGCATAAAGGTATTCTAATTAAACAGAAACAAAGGTATTGGCCAAAGATGCACTGAACATATTCCACCTTTTATATATTTGTGAAAGGAGAACCTCACTTTGTAATAATGGTAATAAAATATTAAGAAAAAATACATAGAATTGAAATAAATAAAAAGCACAGGTAGGCTCTCATATCTAAGTAGGCTACAACCATGAGAAACTATGGGAAAGATCTTATATTCCTGACAAAGAAGAAGGCCATCAAATGAAATAAAGCGACTTAATGTAGGAAAAAAAAAAAAAAAAAAGGATGGATCCCAGCCTGTTTGCTTGAGAAATTTTCCAGCTACTGCAGACATTTTGCTTTTCCTACAACTGGTTCAATGCAGGATTAATAACAAATCACATAATTATATAGCTATCTTATCTCATCTGATCTATTTTCACTTTGCTGCTTAGAAAGAAACCCTAGAAATCAAGAATCCAGGACAGAGAAAAGACAGATGTATGCTTTACTGGAATTCTGAATGAGGTTCAAGGCAATATCTGCAGCCCAGTTCTAGCAAAGCTTGCCTGCTCTCACGTTCATCCAGAGAAGGGGCTTAGAACAGAGTCAACAAAATATTAATGCTACACCTAGATTTATAAAAGTCTTAATTTTCATAAGTCGATGTGATTGCAAAACCCTGATTCTACCATTTCTTCGCTCAGCAACTCTATCAAATTACCAAATTATCTCTGAATCTCAAGTCACTCATCTATGTAATGGGGGTAATAATTATACTTACTTTCCAAGTCTGTATGCATAAAAGGAAATGATATATTTAAAGTTTTGAATTTTTGTTATCATTACAAACTTGAGTACTTGCTGCATAGAGCACTCATTTTGTACTTGGGCATGTAAGTTTTTAGAATTCCTTAAATGTAGGTACTAGATATTATTCTTCCTTGTTAATTACATAGTTGCTATGCCATGTCTGAGTCAACAACAGAGAAACAGAGAGGCTGAGGAAATTTTTTATTAATGGCCTCAGTTTTTGTTGAAAGATATGATAGACTATGTATTAAGACTGGGGGTGGGGAGGTTAAGATGGGAGAGGAGTAGAGGACTCTAAGTTTGTCTGGTCCCTCAAATATAGTTAGATAGTTATCAAGTCATTTTGAACACATGCGAAATCAATTGGAGATCCGAGAAAAGAAAAGTGGCAACTCTACAAGTAGAAAAGCGACCACTTTTTGGAAAATAGGATGTGTGGAGACTTGAATCCAGGCAGATCTATCTGAGGATATGGTAGGTGGGGAGGGGGCCTGATTAAGGAGGCTTCCAGAGAGTGTATGAGCAGCAGAGCACAAAAATTGGAGCTTTTAGGAGTCTGATACAATGGGATAAGTCTCTGGCTTAAAGGTGCTCAGGCGGCAAAGTGAAGCAGAATCCCAGTGTGCAAGCATGGTCTCAGGCTTCTCGGGGTCACAAGAAGAATGGGGGTGCCTGAGTGCTGTAGAGCTCCCAGGCACAAGATGGGGAAGGAAGCTGCCTGAAAATGCCCAGTCTAAGGGCTGGCTTTAAGTTACACTATGTTGCCATAAATTGCAAACCACTGCATGGTCCTGAAAATGCTTTCCTGGCAGGGGTCTGACAAAAGACAGAAGAAGCATGGGGAGACCCCTCACCCCCACCTCACTCCCACTGGGGGGAATAGTGCTGGTCTATGTCACAGGAATAATAAAATTTGGAGTTTTGAAACTTATTTGAATACCTGAGATAAACATCCTCTGTCATAGGTTAGGTGAACACAGGGTTCTGAAGGAAACCAGGGAGACAAGAGTGATTGCTTTCCTATGAGGGCTCACTGAGGAGTGGGGGTACTGAGCTTTCAGCTCTAGGGATAGAGAGTGGGGTGCTACCATTTTCATCCTTCCCATCAATCCTAAAAGCCTTCAGAGAGCAAAGCAACACCACAAAATGGAATCCAGAGCCAGTTACACCCAGCCCTGCCTGCCTGTGCACTGGATGTGCATTTCTACTACCCCAAGTGCACATGAGAATCAGCACAATGGGCCCCTCCCCCAGAAGACTAGCACAAACAACCGGCTCCCAGCAAGTTTACTGATCATAGAGGGCTGCAAAGATTCATCTCTTGGGAAAAACAGGAAATAGAATTCATAGTTTTGTTTATTCTTCATACTTTCATCATTGTTTTTTCATTTATTTTTTTATTTTTTTGCAATTCTTTTAATTTTATTTTTATATATACATAATATATTTTTATATATACATAATATATACATAATTATATATATATATAATTTCAGTTTTTGTTTCCTTTCATTGCATTTTATTTTATTTTGCTTGTGTGTGTGTGTGTGTGTGTGTGTGTGTGTGTGTACATATATATACACACATTTTTTTATTCTTTCTTATTTTGGGATCTAGTTTCTTACAACAAGCAGAGCAAAACACACCCAGGAGCTAGTTTTCTGTTTTTGGTTTCTTGTTTGTTTTGTTTTTTTCCTTGTTTTGTATAATTTTGTGTGTGTGTTTGGGGGGGTTCTGGTTCCTTTTTTCTTTTTGTTCTGTTATTGTTGTTATTGTTATTTTTGCTCTTTCTTCTATTTCTTTCTGAACAAAATGACAAGATCTCTGAACTAGAATTTAAAATGATGATTATGAAAATACTAGCTGAGCTTAAAAAGGGATACAGGATACAGGACAGGCTTAAAAAAGAATCCCTTATTGGAGAAATAAAAGAAATAAAATCTAGTCAGGCTGAAATGAAAAATGCTATTATCAAGATGCAGTCCCAAATGGAGGCTACAAAAACAAGAATTAATGAGGCAGAAGAGAGAGTCAGTGATATGGAAGATGAAATGATAGAAAATAAGCTAAAGAGAAGAAAGAAAACTACTGAATCACTAAGAGAGACTTAGAGAACTCAGTGATTCCATAATGTGAAATAATATCTAGTTAATAAGGGTCCCAGAGGATGAGGAGCAGGAGAGAGGTGTAGAAGATTTATTTAAACAAATTAAAGATGAGAACTTCCCTAATCTGAGGAAGAAAACAGGCATTCAAGTCCAGGGGGCACAGAGAATCTCCCTCAAATCAATAAAGAGAGGTCAACATCTTGACATATAAACATGAAGCTTACAGATTTCAAAGATAAAGAGAAAATCTTGAAAGCAGATTGGGACAAAAGGTTCTTAACCTATAAGGGTAGAAACATAAGTTTGTCAGGAAATGTATCCACAGAGACCTGGCAGGCCAGAAAGGACTGGCATGATATATTCAATGTGCTAAATGGGAAAAATATGCAGTCAAGAATATTTTATCCTGTAAGACTATCATTCAGAAATAAAAAGAGAGATAAAGAGTTCCCAGGACAAACAGAAACTGAACGGATTTGTGATCACTAAACCAACCCTGCAAGAAAAATTATAGGAGATCCTTTGAGCAGAGAGAGAGAGCCCAAAAGTAACAAAGAACAGGAAGGAACAGAGACAATCTACAGGAATAGGGAATTTACAGGTAATACAATAGCACTAAATTCATATATTTCAATAATTACTCTGAATGCTCCAATCAAAAGACAGAGGATATCAGAATGGATTAAAAACAACAAAAACCAAGACCCATTGATATGCGCTGCTTTTGAGAGACTCATTTTAGTCCCAAAGATACCTCCAGATTGAAAGTGAGGGGGTGGAGAACCATGTATCATGCCAATGGATAAAAAAAAAAAAAAAAAAAAAAAGCTGGGGGTAGCCATCCTTATATCAGACAAACTAGATTTTAAATCAAAGAGTATAATAAGAGATGAAGAAACAAACTATATCACAATAAAGGGGTCTATCCAACAAGAAGATCTAACAATTGTTCATATTTATGCCCCTAATTTGGGTGCAGCCAAATATAAATCAATTAATAACAAAATTAAAGGACCTCAGTGATAATAATACCATAATAGTGAGGGACTTTAACACCCCACTCACAGCAATGGACATAATATCTAAGCAGAAGATCAGCAAGGAAACAAGGGCTTTGAATGACACCCTGGAGCAGATGGACTTCACAGATATATTCAGAGCATTTCATCCAAAAGCAACAGAATACACTCTCTCCTCAAATCTATATGAAACATTCTCCAGAATAGATCACAAACTGGATCACAAATCAGATCTCAACTGGTACAAAATTACTGAGATTATCCATAATTTCAGACCACAATGCTTTAAAACTTGAACGACCACAAGAAAAAAAATTGGAAGGCCCACAAACACATGGAGGTTAAAGAGGATCTTACAAAAAAAAAAAAAAAAAAGAATAGGCCAACCAGGAAATTTCAAAAGAATTAAAAAATACATGGAAACCAACAAAATGAAAACATGACAGTTCAGAACTTTTGGCATATGGCAAAGGCAATCCTAAGAGGGAATTATATAGCAATACAAGCCTTTCTCAAGACACAAGAAAAGTCTCAAATACACAAGCTAACCTTATACCTAAAGGAGTTGGAAAAAGAATAGCAAATAAAGCCTACATCCAGCAGAAGAAGAGAAATAAGAAAGATTAGAGTAGAAATAAATGATTTAGATAACAAAAAACAAAACAGTAGAACAAATCATCGAAACTAGGAACTGGTTCTTTGAAGGAATTAATAAGATTGATAAACCCCTGGTCAGACTTATCAAAAAGAAAAGAGAAAGGACCCAAATAAATAAAATCATGAATGAAAGAGGAGAGATCACAACCAACAATGAAGAAATACACACAATTACAAGAACGTATTAGGAGCAACTATATGCCAACAAATCAGGCAATCTGGAAGAAGTGGATGCATTCCTAGAAACATATAAATGACCAAAACTGAGACAAGAAGAAATAGAAAACCTGAATAGACCCATAGCCAGCAAAGAAATGGAAACAGTAATCAAAAAATCTTCCAACCAATAAGAGTCCAGAGCTGCATGGCTTCCCAAGGGAAATCTACCGAACATTTAAAGAAGAATTAATACCTATTCTTCTGAAACCATTTCAAAAAATTGAATGGAAGGAAACTTCCAAATGCATTCCACAAGGCCAGCAGTACCTTGATCGCCAAAACAGACAAAGACCCACTAAAAAAAAGGAAAATTACAGACCAATGTCCCTGATGAACATGGATGCAAATATTCTAAACAATAGCTAACAGGGTACAATGATGCAGTAAAAGGATTATTTCTGGGCAGCAGGGTGGCTCAACAGCTATAAATCAATGTGATACATCACATTAATAAAGGACAAGAACCATATGATCCTCTCAAGAGATGCAGGAAAAGCATTTAACAAAATACAGCATCCTTTCTTCATAAAAACTCTGTGCCATGTAGGGATCGAGGGAACATACCTGAATATCATAAAAGCCATATATGAAAACCCCACAGTGAATATCATCCTCAATGGGGAAAAATAGAGAGCTTTCCCCTCAGGTCAGGAACATGGCAGGGATGTCCATCTCACCACTGCTGTTTAGCACAGTACTGGAAGTCCTGGCCTCAGCAATCAAACAATAAAAAGAAATAAAGGGCATCCAAATCAGCAAAGAAAAAGTCAAACTTTCAGTCTTCACAGACAACATGATACACTATGTATAAAACCAAAAAGACTAGAATTGATTGTTAGAACTGATACAGGAATTCAGCAAAGTCGCAGGATATAAAATCATTGCACAGAAATCAGTTACATTTCTTTTTAAAAAAATTTTATGTATTTGAGAGACAGAGAGTGAGAGAGAGAAAGAGCATGAGTGGAGTGAGGGGTAGAGTTAGAAGCATACCCCCCTCTGAGCAGGGACACCAATATGGGGGTCAATCTCGGGACTGCAATCATGACTATAGTCAAAGGTAGACATCTAACTGACTAAGCCACCCAGGTGCTGCATCAGTTGTATTTCTTTACAGTAACAGTGAGGTGAAGAAAGAGAAATCAAGAAATCAATCTCATTTACAATTGCACCCAAAACATTAAGATATCTAGGAATAAAGCTAACCAAAGAGGTAAAGGATCTGTACTCCAAAAACTATAGAACACTCATGAAAGAAATGAGGAAGACACAAAGAAATGGAAAAAATATTCCATGCTCATAAATTGGAAGAATATTGTTAAAAATACCTATGCTACCCAGAGCAATCTACACATTCAGTGCAATGCCTATCAAAATCCCATCAGCGTTTTTCACTGAGCTGGAACAAACTATCCTAAAATTTTTATCAAACCAGAAAAGATCCCAAATAGCCAGAGGAATGTTGAAAAAGAAAACCAAAGCTGGAGGCACCACAACTCCAGACTTCAAGCTGTATTACAAAGCTGTGATCATCAAGACAATGTGGCACTGGCACAAAAACAGACACAGAGATCAAGAGAACAGAACAGAGAACCCAGAAATGGACCCTCAACTCTGTGGTCAACTGACCTTCAACAAAGCAGGAAAGAATAGCCAATGGAAAAAAGACAGTCTCCTCAACAAATGATATTGGAAAAATTGGACAGCCACATGCAGAAGAATGAGACTGGACCACTTTTTAGACCATACACAAAGATAAACTCAAAATGGATGAAAGACCTAAATGTGAGGCAGGAATCCATCAAAATCCTAGAGAGGAACACAGGCAGCAACCTCTTGGACCTCAGCCACAGCAACTTCTTGCTAGACACGCCTCCAAAGGCAAGAGAAACAAGTGAAAATGTACTATGAAGACCTTCTCAAGATGAAAAGTGTTTGCACAACAGAGGAAACAGTCAATAAAACTAAAAGGCAACCACGGAATGGGAGAAGATATTTGCAAATGTCTTAGCAGATAAAGGGCCAGTATCCAAAATCTATAACTAACTTAACAAACTCAACACCCAAAAAAGAAAAAAATCCAGTCAAGAAATGGGAAGAAGACATGAACAGACATTTCTCTAAAGAAGACATGCAGATGGCCAACAAACACATGAAAATGCTCAACATCACTCAACATGAGAGAAATACAAATCAAAACCACAATGAGACACCACCTCACACTGTGAGAATGGCTAAAATTAGCAAGACAGGAAACAATAGATATTGGAGAGGATGTGGAGAAAGAGGAAACCTCTTGCATTGTTGCTGGGAATGCAAACTGGTGCAGCCACTCTGGAAAACTGTGTGGAGTTTACTCAAAAAGTTAAAATAGAGCTACCCTATTATCCAGCAATTGTACCTTTAGATATTTATCCAAGGGACACAAAAATAGTGATTTGAAGGGGCACCTGCACCCCAATGTTCATAGCAGCAATGTCCACAATAGCCAAACTGTGGAAAGAGCCCAGATGTCCATAGACTGATGAATGGATAAAGAAGATGTGAGATAGAGATAGGTAGGTAGGTAGGTAGGTAGATGGATAGAGATAGATAGAGATAGAGATAGAGATAGAGTTAGAGATATCTATAACAGAATATTACTCACCAATTAAAAGGAATGAAACCTTGCCACTTGCAATGATGTGGATAGAACTAAACAGTATTATCCTAAGCTACATATCTCAGAGAAAGATAAATACCATGTGATTTCACCCATATCTGAAATTTAAGATAAAAATAGATGATTGAAGGGAAGGAAAAATAAAAGATGAAAATAGAGAAAGAGGCAAATCATAAGAGACACTGAACTCTAGGAAACAGAGGGTTGCAGGAGGGGAGGTACAGGGTAGGGGGAAAGGGTAATTGGGTGATGGCATTAAGGAGGGCATCTGATGTAAGGTGCACTGGGTGTTAAAGCAACTGATGAATCACCAAATTCTATATCTAAAGCTAATAATATAGTATATGTTAACTAAATTGAATTTATTTACTTAAAGATTTATTTATTTGAGAGACAGACATAACACAAGAGAGTGCACAAGCAAGGATGGGGAGGAACAGAGGGAGAAACAGACTCCCTGCTGAGCAGGGAGCCCAATGCAGCTGATCCCAGGACCCTGGGATCATGACCTGAGCCAAAGGCAGACACTTAACCACCTGAGCCACTCAGATGCCCCTAACTAAACCGAATTTAAATAAAGACTTAAAAAGGAAAGATTGAGATCAAGAGAGGTTAAAGAGAGAGGCACATACTTACAATACTCAATGATACCATGGGAGAGGGGGTAAACCAAAAACAGGTAGGAGGTTGAAACTTGTTCTAAAGACTCAGCTTGAGGGGTGTCTCTGTGGCTCAGTCAGTTAAGCATCTGTCCTTGGCTCAGGTCATGATACCAGGGTCCTGGAATTGGGATCTGCATCGGTCTCCCTGCTCAGCAGGGAGTCTGCTTCTCCTTCTCCCTCTGCTCCTTCTCCTTGCTTATGCTTTCTATCTCTCTGTCTCAAAGTAAATAAAATCTTAAAAAAAAAAAAGATTCAATTGTGTTAGGAAGCATATATTTGCATGTATTTAAATCAGCCTGGGACTTAAAAGTGAGAAAGGAAAATGCAAAATGAATTATGGTTATACTTCATAAGAGAACAGTGGATGGGTGTATAGGAAAACCAAGTGAACAATTTATGAAGACATGGAAGAGTGGTCCATGGAAGACTTCTAGAAGAGAGAAATTAGGGCATTTCCTGAAATGGATGCTCCTTAAGTAGAGGAAGAGATACGGAAAGAGATACCTGGGGGACCAGGTCAGAACTTATTAGCAGAGAATAAAAAGGTTACTGGAGTTCAAAGTCAAGAGGCAAGCAAAGGAAAAAAGAAAACACTAGAGAAACTTGAAGTTCCTGGCACCTATAGTTTCAGAAAATATTAAACAAAGACCACCTCATAGGCAGATAGCCATAAATCTTCCAACTAGAGGCCTACTGACCTCCGTTCCTATGGTAAGCAAAATAGTTTATCCACCATCCCCAAAGATGTTTATGTCTTAATTTAGAATCTATGAATATATCAGGTTACATGAAATTATCATTACCAATCAACTGACCTTGAGAACAAGATGTCCTGGATTTTCCAGGTAGGCCCAGTTTAATCATGAGGTTAAATGAAAGAGGGAAGTGGAAAGAGAGAACCAGAAAGATAGCAGCCTATAAAAGGATTTTGCCAGAAGTTGTTGACTTTGGTGATGGAATAGGGACCACAAGCCTTGGAATACAGGTAGCCACTGGAAGCTAGAAAAGGCTTCTGATTTTCCCTTAGAACCTTCAGAAAGAAATATCCATACCTTGATTTTAGCCCACAGAGACATTTTTTGGACTTCTAACCTCTAGAATTATAAGATTATAAATTTGTATTGTTTTAAGCCATATTTGTGGTACTTCATTATAGCAGTAATAGAAAACTAATGTGATTCTTTTTACCTAATATGTCTAGCTCTCAACAAAAAAAAGATTAAAAAGGCACAGAATAATGATGAAAATCAGCCTAAAAGGACAACGTCAGCATCAGAACAAGATTCAGTTATGTTGAAATCATCAGCAGGGAATTTAAAGTAACTATATGTTAATTAATTGAATTTAAATACAATTTTAAAAAAATTAAATAAAATAACTATGCTTACAATTTTAAGGGCTATAAGAGAAAAAGTAGAAACAGCCAAATACAGTTGGATAATTCAATCAGAAAGATGAGAATTCTAAGAATCAAAAAGAAATGCTAGAAGTAAAAAACACCAACAGAAATGAAGAATGTCTTTTGTGTGATCACTGGTAGACTTGACAAGGCTGAGGAAAGAATCAGCGAGCTTGAAAGTATGTCAATAGATACTTCCCAAATTAAAGTGCAGAGAGAAAAAAAAATGAAAAACAAAAGGAACAGTGAATACAAGAAGTGTGAGACAATTTTGAAAGATGTAACATATGTGTAAGTGGAATAGCAGAAAGGAAAGAAACAGAGTAGAAGGCATATCTGAAATAACAGTGGCCAAGAACTTTCTATAATCAGTGATGCACACCAAACCACGGATCCAGGAAGCTCAGACAACATTAAGCAGAACAAAGAGAAAAAACTTTAAAACTCTATCATATTCAAATTGCAGAACACCAAAGGCAAAGGGGAAAAATCTGACAGAAATCAGAAAAGGAACAAAAGCACCTTACCTATATCAGAAAAGGAGTAAGAATCTTAGTGAACTTCTCGTGAGCAACCATGGATGCAAGGAGAGTAAAATATTTAAAGAATTAAAAGAAAAAAAACCCACCAACCTAGACTTCTTTACACAGCAAAGTTATCATTCAAAAGTACAGGAAAAATACTTTGTAAAACAAGCAAAAACTGAAGGAATTTGTTGCTAGCCACTGCCAGAAATATTAAAAGATGTTCTATGGGGGAAGGAAATGATATGTTAGCAATTTAGGTCTACAGAAAGAAAAGAAAAGCATCAGAGAAAGATAAATGACAGCTGAAATAAAGTCCTTTATCTTCTTATTCTTAATTGATCTAAACAACAACTGTTTATTTAAAATAATAATTGGGAAAAAAATAACAATGCATTGGGTGATTATAGAATAAGGATAAATTAAATGAATGACAGTAGTATCACTAGAGACAAAGGGAAGAATTAAGAGAACTCTGTTATCAGGTGCCTATAGTACACATGGAGCAGAATAGGGTTATTTGAAGGACTTAGATTATTTATAAAATGTATATTACATATTCAAGGAAAGCCATTAACATTTTCAAAAAAGTATAAATGACACACTAAGAGAATGGAATGAAATAATATTAAATAGTCAATTAAAATAAGAGGCAGAAAAATAAGCTTTTGGCAATGAATATAGTAGTTAAAAATATGGTTATTAATCCAAATGTTTTTAAAACTACTTTAAATGTAAATGGTCTATGTAAACCAATTTAAAAACACAGATTGCCATAGTGGCTTAAAAAATAAGACCCAACTGTATGTTGTCTACAAGCAACTCACTTTAAATGTAAAGACCCAAATAGATGAAAATAAAAGGGATAGAGAGAGATATACCGTGCTAATGCTAGTCAAAAGAAAGTTGGAGCAGCTATATTAATTTCAGACAAAGATGATTTCAGAACAAGGAAAGATATCATGGACAAAAAAAAAACAAAAAAACAAAAAAACATTACATAATACTAAAGGGATCAATTCTACAAGAGGACACACCTAATCTAAACATGTATGTTGAAATACGTAAAATAAAAGCTGATAGAATTGCAAGGAGAAATAGACAAATCCACCCTGGTAGTGGGAGACTAGACGTAAGCAATCAATAAACGGGACAGGCATAAAATTAATAAGGATATATTTGACCTGAATATCACTATCAATCAAATTGATCTAATTCACATTTAAAGAAGACTCCACCCAACAACAGAATTTTAGAAAAGAAGAAATATCTAAAATCAATAATCTAAGCTTGAAAATTAGGAAACTAGAGAATAGCAATTTATGCCTAAAGCAAACAGAAGACACAATAAAAATTAGAATAGAGATCAATGAAATTGCAAATAGGAAAATAATTTAGAAAAATCAAGGAATTTCAAAGACTATCTTTTAAAATATCAAAAAAAAAATTGATAACCTCTAGCCAGACTTACTGGAGACAGAGTCAGAGGGAGACATAGAACACAAGTTACCAATATCAGAAATTAAAGAGGAGTCATTACTACTGATCCAATGAAAATTAAAAAAATTCTAGGGACACTAAATCTCATCCTTTCCTCCATTCAGGCAGCAGTTCAATTTTCTCCATAGGCAGTAAGTTGAATTGTTTTGCAAAATTACACAGCAAAATAATTGAACTTCTCAATTTATAGAATGTGTTCTTGAAACTCAGTATAGAACCAGTCATCTTGAAAGCCAAGGCTTTTACATTGTAAGTACATTTCTTTATTTCTTTATTTTTTTAAATATTTTTTTCTTTCTCTTTTAACATTTTTTTAAGGTTTTATTTACTTATTCATGAGAGACACAGAGAAATAGACAGAGACACAGGCAGAGGGAGAAGCAGGCTCCTCGCAGGGAGCCTGATGTGGGACTTGATCCCCAGCCTGGGATCACGCCCTGAGCTAAAGGCAGACACTCAACCACCGAACTACCCAGGCGTCCCAGTACATTTCTTTAAAGAAATCAATATGTGTGTGCTCGCTTCGGCAGCACATATACTAAAATTAGAAATCAGTATTTGACTTAAAAACTTAAGCATGAAGAGCATAGAACTATCATTCCACAAATGACAATGTTGGGAACACTGCACCGTGTTTTAAGAGCCACAGAAAACAGTTAACTGGGGGAAGCAGGGACATATTTTTTCATTAGTGAAAAATATAAGGGAATTTGGTCAGTGTTGTGAGTTGGGGAAAGTGTTGGGGTCCTTCCCCTTTCAGGACGATTTCCTGGGTGAGATAAGATATCTGAGAATCCTCGGAAAAGATCAGGAGAATCTTAGACCTGCAAGAATTGGCACACCTCCCACCAAAGTCTTGGCTCACTATTAGTCTTGGCCACGTATTAGTTTTCTAACGCTACTGTGATAAATTACCACAGATTTGGTGCCTTTCTTGTCTCTCAGTTCTGCAGAAGCCCAATATGGGTCTCACTGGGATAAAAGCCCAGGTCTTGGCAAGGCCGTGTTCCCTTCCAGAGGCTCTCGGGGAGAAAACATTTCCATGCTTTTCCCAGACTCTATAGACCAGCTTCATTCTTTGGCTCATGACCCCTTCCCTCCATCTATAAAGCAAGTATGCTTCATCTGTACAACCATTCGTTCATAGTCACATCTCACTCTGACCTCGGCTGGAAAAAGTTCCAATTTTAAGGACCTCTGTGATTACATTTGACCCACCTGATAATCTAGTAGATCCTCAACTTAATCATGTATGCAAACTTCTTTGTGCCACATAAGGTAACTTACAGGTTCTGGGGATTCGAATGCAGACACGTTTGGGAGTGGGGTGGTGTGGGCAGAGGTACTATCCTACCTTCCAGGTAATGCCTGAAAAAGATGTGTATGTAGAGGGGATATAATGGCATCTTGAAGTACCCTACATATAATTAAAAAAAAAAAAAAAGCATATATTTACTTTCTTTCCAAAAGGCACAGAAGTCTCTGAGACAGAGCAGGCTCACTGGAACAAGCTCAGGAGTACGATGCAGAGCCAGTTCAGAAGGTGTAACGTGGCAAGCTCCGTCCATGACTTTGTAAAGACAAGGGATTTAAACAACAGATATGTCAAAGAAAGAGGCCATTGCCTAACGGCCAGGCTAAATGACTCACACATAACTCAATGGCCACAGAAGAGCCACAGACGGCGTCACTTCCCATGATGTCCAATAACGTATAATCCCCTGGAGTTAAGACTTTATTGATATGCCTGTGTCCATTTTTATTTCATGGCATTCATATCATGGAACAACTGGGCTTACTTGGAAGTGACTGCACTAAGTTACTTCTACTAGGGAGATTCTAGGCAGCAAATAAGCTTCCTAAAAAAATAAATACGTAGGTTAACATGTGGCTCACCTAAATGTGATTAGGAGATTTGTTTTCACTTTGCAAACATTACTTCTAAAGTCAAATAGACTAGAATAAAATCTCAGCTCCACGTGTTGTAGCCGTGTGACCTTGAATTTAAAATGTGATGCCTCTAAACCTCAGTGTTTTTGTATGTAGTAAAGTAACTTTGTAAACTATTTGATAGAAATAGGTTGTTGTAACAAAGAAAAGGAAAGTGCTAAATTGCTCTGCTAAAAAAAAAAAGAAAATCAGATTAGAACCAAAGAAAAAGTACAGAAAGATATAAGCAAAGAAACCTCATGGCAGGGAGCTAGGGTTTAGCTTTGAGACTTTTGGATTAGAAATAGCCAACTGAATTTTAAATAGCTATTGAATTTTAAATTGTGTTACTTTAATGAAAATACTTCCATCTCTCGGATACTTTGAGTAGTTTTTTTTTTTATTATTATTATTCATCTGTCTTTGGGGTTGTTTTATTTTTGTTTTTGTTTTGTTTTTCCCCAGCTTTATTGAAGTATCCTTGCTAAATAAAAACTCCATATATTTAAAATATACACCTTGGTGTTTCTTGAGTAAAGTCTTACACACACACAAATACCTTTTTGTGAATGGTTTGTGTGGTACTAATTAACTCAGTTAATGCAAAGTAGACCAAAGACAAACAAAATCGCATAAATAATCCTTAAACTCAACTAATTCAGTGGAAGCAGCTGGAAGCCACCAAGTAGTTTAAGAACATAAGCCCCACATAACAAAAAAAAAAAAAAAAAAAAAAAAAAAAAAAAAGAACATAAGCCCCTAGCAATAGGCCAAGACCCTAGAGGGTTTATTTTATATTTCTGCCGAATATACAATAAGAAGTTTATACGATCATTTCTATAGCACTGATTTCCCTGTCCCCGTCTCCAACCTCTTACTCCTCTTCATTGTTATTTAGAACAACACTATATTCTCATGTGTTTTTATTTGTGTATTATCTATGCTCCCCCAATACTGCAAGTACCGTGAAAACAGTTCTTATTTGCTATTGCGCCCCTGTAGATTATAACTATGCCTGGGATACCCCAAGAGTCCAAAAACAGTGTTGGAGGACTGAACGAAGGATTGTATATCCAGATCTTAAGTGGTAAGAAGATATTGGCTAACCTCTGAGTTACACATGTAAATAATTATAAAACAAATAGCAGACCAACACCATCCACTAACCTAGGAGTATATGCATCAAGAGATTATGAAAAGGAAGAGAGGATGAAGAAGATAATGCTATGTAACAATCCACCCCAAAATACAGTTGCATATGATAAGATTTATTACTACTCGCTCATTCATCGGCACATTGACTGACCTTCTTTTGATCCAGACTAGACTCAGCTGAGCTTAACTGCAACCACAAATTCAGCTCATGACAAGTGGGGCGGGGAGGCGTTTCATTCTTTTGGGAAAAGTGAATAATCTGGATTACATTATTTTTTTTAATAGGCGGACCGAAAAAAGGTCAAAGAATGTTACTTAAACACACAAAAGTTGTAAGACCTAGACTTAGAACCAATGCACTGTTTTTTTCTGTCAACATTTCATTGGCCAAAGAAAATCAAATGGCCAAGCCCAAGATCCTCCTATCCAACAGGATACCCACTATCCATATGTGGCCATTGAGTACTTGAAACAGGGAGTTAGTCCAGATTGAGATCAGCTTTAAGTATAAAATAAACTTTGGATTTCGAAGGAATAGTATAAAAAATAAGCTATCTTTTAAGTAACTTTAATTTTTTTAAGATTTATTTATTTCAGAGCGGGGGGGGAGTACACGAGTGAGGGGATGGGCAGAAGGAAAGAGAAAGGGGAAGCAAACTCTCTGCTGAGTGGGGAGCCCAACAAGGAGCTCCATTTCCAGACCCTGAGATCACGACCTGAGCCAAAACCAAGAGTCAGACGCTTAGCCGACTGAGTCACCCAAGTGCCCGTAAATTAATTACATTGAAATGAAAATATACTGGATATATTGTGGTGGGTTTTTTTTGATATATTGTGTTAAATAAGTATATTAGTGAATTAATGCCATCTGTTGTGTTATGTTTTTTTTACTGTGGCTCCCAGAAAGTGTTTAATTACATATGTGCTTACTTTAATATTTTTACTGGACAGCACTGCTCTAGGACTAGCCAACAGACCAAGGAAGTAAAAATAATAGTGGAAAGACTTCACCCGGAATTTTAGGGACCAACCTGGAGAAGGCCTTCATTACTGTTTTTGTATTCCACTACCCGGAACTATCACCTAGGTGCAAGGGGCCTAGGGAAGTAGGGGATCCAGGAAGAAGGGTATAATACAAATACTGCTGAGCCCTTTAATTCCTCATTTGCCATCTTACATCACATATGAAAGTGCATTTCTTTCTATAAATCAAGAAATGAAAACTTGGGACAGGGGCCAAGATGTCACATTACAGAAGAGGGAAGAACTAGAACAGAGATCATAATGGAAGAGCCATTTTAAGTGGAGAGAAAAATAATCATTAAAGTAAAAATAACAACAACAACAAAAAAAGTAAAAATAACAAAGGCCCCTACCAAAGGTGGATAATGACTCAGGGACACAGGAAACCCAGACATAAGGACTCAGAGCTCTGGCTTTGAAATTATTATTTTTTTCTTTCCCTTAGATTTTCCTTCCAACACTGATTGGTAGAATTTATTACATTACTTCGTACCTAATGAGAACAAAGACTGTGAAAACTTTGCTACATATATATGCAATCCCAGATTTGACTTTCTATTACAGAAGTGTGTAAAATATACCATATAGCTGCTTCAAAGCTGGTACTTTTTTTTTTAAGCTGGTAGATTTTCACCAAAAATCTGTACTACAAATGCTAATGAAAGGATTGTGCTGTGACCTATCTCCGTTCTCGATAGCATCTATGTTAGGTAAACAAACACAATAATCTTCAGCTTGTGATTTGGTGGATTCAGGGGAGGAAAACGCCTGACATCAATGTTTACATAACACCCAGAGACTCAACATACTCAAAAAATGATTCTGCTCAAACTTTTCTCAATACGATTTCTAGGAAATTTCCTAATTTTCAAAAAAATATAATTCTACAGTATTTATTTCAGCAGGACATATACCATAAAAGGCACTCTGTGCTTGGTGAATCCCAAAGTTTGTCTCTCACTGCTCTGTGCTTCGGTCTTGCTAAGTTTGGTGAAGGTTTCTCAAGCCATTCTTAATTTTTTATTTTATTGAAAAATACATTTTTTTATAAAGTGCATTCCCATGATGCCAAATTTCAAAGATATGAGAATATAAATGCCTGTGTATGTGTATATAGATATATACAGATGTATGTTTATAGATATAAGACTTATTTATGAATATATACTTATATATATATAACACATAAAATCTATTTATATATGAGGCTTATATATATTGGAATCGATCATATTACTTTCTTAGAGCCCCAGAAACATAAAATTCACAATTTTTCCAAAGACTCCATATTAAGTCCAATACAGTAATTCCTCAAACAAATATTTAAGTGACCATAATGTGCCAAACACTTTGACAGGCACTGAGGATACACCATAAACTAGAAAAAGTGTATCCTTTCTTTTTTTTTAAAGATTTATTTATTTATTCATGAGAGACAGAGAGAGAGAGGCAGAGACACAGGCAGAGGGAGAAGCAGGCTCCATGCACCGGGAACCTGACGTGGGATTCGATCCCGGGTCTCCAGGATCGCGCCCTGGGCCAAAGGCAGGCGCCAAACCGCTGCGCCACCCAGGGATCCCTGTATCCTTTCTTTTATGGAGTTTACAGTCTACAAGAGAAAAACAGAAAACTAATCAAGTAATCACAAGTATGATAGGGTTAAGGCCGGTTGCTTCCCAAGGAAGAAACATTTAACTGAGACTAAAAAATGAAGAAACAATAAGAGGCAGAGAATAACGTTGTAGTCAGAGAAGCAGCACGTAAGAAGACCCAGGGACAAGAGAGAACATCTCAGATTTAAGGAATTACACGAAACACTTTCACAGGAGTGTGGACTACAAGGGTGGAGCTGTGAGTCGGGGGTGCACAGTAGTGGGCCCAGAAGAGAAAATGATAACCTGCCTGAGGGCAAAGGACAAATCACGACCACTTCACAGGAGCTAAGGTTGAGGTACAGGTTGCCCTAGATGCAAGCTGTTTTTCAGGTAGAGGAAATCGTATAATGCAAGAGGAAAGGCACATGGATGTGAAGGGAAGGGACAAGTAACTTGCCCAAGTGTATCCAGTATGTGGCAATTCCAGGGCAGTCCTACTCCGAAGTCCAATCTCTAACCCCATAAACAGGCTTGGAGCCATATAAAACAGCAGTGGGGCCTACAGAATCAGAGTGCTAAAGCAGCTGGTCTGTGTTATGCCCTAATGTCAATCAGACTTTTGCTTAAATCCTTATTACTGACAGCGCTCCTTCCCGTCTAATCCTTGCAACACAAGCCACTGAGCCTCGCATACAACTTAAGAGTAAAACAAATAGCCCAATTAAAAACTGGGTTAAAGAACTGAATAAAACTTTTTCCAAAGAGGATGTACAGATGGCCAACAAGTAGAGGAAAAGGTGCTGGACATCAGTAATCATCAGAAAGAGGCAAATCAAAATCACGATAAGACGTCGCCTCATGCCTGTTAGAATGGCTATTATCAAAAGATGAGAAATAACAAGTATTGACAAGAATGGGGTAAAGGGGGGATGCCTGGGTGGCTCAGTGGTGGAGCGTCTGCCCTCAGCTCAGGGCATGACCCTGGGGTCCTGGGATCGAGTCCCACATCGGGCTCCCCACAGGGAGCCTGCTTCTCCCTCTGCCTGTGGCTCTGCCTGTCCCTCTGTGTCTTTCATGAATAAATAAATAAAATAAAATAAAAAACAAGAATGGAGCAAAGGGAACCCTTGTGCACTGTTGGTGGGAATGTAAATTGGTATAGCCACTATGGAAAACAGTATGGAGTATCCATAAGAAATTAAAAATAGGATACCATACAGTCCAGTAAGACCACTTCTGGATATATATCCCAAGAAAAGGAAATCAGTATCTGGAGAAGATATCTGCCTACTCATCGTCATCGCAGCATGAGCCACAATAGCCAAGATACAGAAAGGAAATAGGTGTCCATCATCTGAAGAATCCATAAAGACGTGATGTATAATACTTCATATATCAATGTTGTTCAGCCATAAAAAAGAAGGGAATCCTACCATTTGCAACAACATGGATGAAAAGAGAGGACATTAGGCTAAGTGAAGCACACCAGACAGAGAAAGACAAATAGTTTATGATCTCACTTACATAGGAACCCTGGACGGCTAAGTTACCTATAAATAATCCCACCAAGGTAATGTGTAAAGCAGATAACTTCTGTCGTCAGGGCTCTATGACTCGTAAGCTAATCATGAATTCACTTACATAGGAAGCTAAAAAAAAAAAAAAAAGCCTAACTCCTAGAAGCAGGAGAATGGTAGTCACCAGGGGCTAAGGCGTGGGGGAGATGAGGAAATGCTGGGCAAAGGATATAAGCCTTAATTATAAAATGAACAAGTTGGGGATCTTATGTACTTGACAAAGACCATGATTCATAACGATGTAGACTTGACATTATCATGGTAAGTGAGTTGGTCTTACAAACGTAACTGTGTCGTGTTGTGTTAATTAGCCACACTCTGATCATCATTTCAGAAAGTATATCAAATCATCACATTGCACACTTTAAACATATTCAATTTCATCTGTTCCTTACAAGTAAATAAAGAAAATTTTAAGTCGTGTTAGGTTTCACCAAAGAAGTTAAGGAACGATTAGTCATCCCTATAACTTTTTAGATGGGGAGCGCGGAGGCCTGTGACCTGCTGTTTATCTGCTGCTTATTTTTAGTGTGTTCTAGTCAGTGTTAGCTACGTGGTCAGTAAGTTTTAGCAAACACCTACGGTGAGTCCACCATGTTAGGAGCAGTAAGGGAGCAGTAAGGGGATAAAATAAGGTCACGGTCCCTGCGCTAGAATCAGTTATAATTTAGTGGAGGAGAGATAATAAAGCAGATACAATCAATGATTAGAGTAGACGTACTCAAATTATAGACCAAGCAGAGCCAAGTGGAACAATATCACCAAACCATCCAAACTTGACTTGGTAACATTTATCCCGTTACCTCTCATTATAAGTCAGTGAAAGGTAGGTTCTTAGAGCCAGTCTCTGGAATGAAAAAGACCCAAGTTCTCTGTGACTCACTTGCTCTTAGAGGTGGAGCGAGTCCCCCAAGTTCTCTGTACCTTAGTTTCCTCCTTTATTTTATTTTATTTTTTATTTTTTAAAATATTTTATTTATTCATGAGAGACACAGAGAGAGAGAGAAACAGAGACATAGGCAGAGGGAGAAGCAGGCTCCACGCGGGGAGCCCAATGTGGGACTTGATCCCCAGGACTCCAGCATCACACCCTGAGCCGGGAAGGCAGACGCTTACCGCTGAGCCACCCAGGCGTCCCAGTTTCCTCCTTTATACGATACAGTTAACAACACTGTCTACTTCATCAAGCAAAGATTAAAAGATAATGCACATAAAATTCTTAGCATAATTCCTGGTACAATATAAGCCACTATTATTCTTCATCAAATATTTATTGGGGGATTTCATGGGTACCAGACAGTCACATTATACCAAGAATACAAAGATGAATCACAGAACCCTGGACGGCTAAGTTACCTGTAAATAATCCCACCAAGGTAATGTGTAAAGCAGATAACTTCTGTCGTCAGGGCTCTATGACTCGTAAGCTAATCATGAATTCTGACAAATTCTTCAACTGTTGAGGGTAAGAATGATTCAATGTTGAGAGGGCAAGTGAAAGAACAGCCTTAAATTAGACCTTCTTGAAGGAGAAGAATTAGCCCCATTGTTCTTATTGTTCTTATTAAAAATATGAAGCAATCTCTAATGCGAGTTATAAAGAAAGCTCTCATAACCAGTACCTACTAGCACCTCAAAATTATTGGTTTAAAATTCAGATTATTCAAGCAAGGCTAGTTCCTGTAAAGATATATTTGAGCATAAAACGGGAAACCATCTTGAACTAAAAAAACACAATTGCCTTAAGTGCTTACATGTTACACAGTTCTTCCCTGTAGCAGCAAATTACAATACACAAAACTGAAAGATATTCCCTTTAGTGGAAAAAAAAAAAAAGAAATAAAACCTTAGTATGATATATGCTAACTCTATATTTTATATGTCTTTGTCTATATGGAGAATGTTTCTTTGTTGTTTTCATTTACATAGAATCACTAAAAAAGCACATATAAGACATGAAAACTAACATATTGTATAATAGGTCTCAGGGCAGATATAAGGAATTCAAAGCAGTAAATACGTCAATATAAGAAAACGGAGCTGAGAATTTTCTGACAGACATTTTTCTTCTTCCCTCCCCACCAAAAATTGATTTATTTGAGAGAGAGAGATTGAAAGAGAGAGAGAGACCTTGGGCATGCATGTGCACATGTGAATAAGCAGGGCTGGCTGGGTGGGGGACAGAGCAAAGCATCCCACTGAGCACAGAGCCCTGACTTAGGGGCCTGATGCTCAAACAACTGAGCTACTCAAGTAGTTGCTGACAAATATTTTTCTTATCCACCCTCTGTATCAAAACCTTTGGCAGAAGAGTTGGTATTTTTAACAAGACCCCACATATTATTCTAAACAAGCACAGGCTATTAATGGGTCACAAATACTTATTGGATGGGTATAAAAATGACAAATAGGTCATTGTTATTACCAACATATTATCTAGACTCACCTTGCTCCTCATTTTATATGCATTAACTCATTTAATTCTTGTGATCATGTGAGCTGGTTTCCATTATTATCCATACTCTACAGATACGAAACAAGTGTTGAAAGAATAGGTAACTTGACCAAGGCTACAGAGTGAACTTCAGTTTCCTCATCTATAAGTAGTAACGGTAACAAACATGCTAATAACAGTTTTTCATCCTGAGTATATTTTTCTCTCTAATCCTCAAAAAAAAAACCTTCGTAAGGTCAATAATGAAGTTATTAGCCTCTCTGTTTCACAAATAAAGTCACTTCACAAGTTTTATGACCAGAGCTCAAGCCACGTCCTCTGACCATGTTCTCATTTTCTTTCCATTCTCGCGCCAAACGTTCATTTCAATCCCATGAAACTGCAAAACTCTTTTCATATATATAGAGACATAGCTCACGTAGCACTTACTTCTATTACCAAGGCTTTTTCCGACTATGTCATATATATTTTAACTCATTTAATCCTCACAATTCCATGGATAGCTACTCTTCCTATCCCCACTTTATAGATGAGAAAACTGAGCAACCAAGAGGTAAATCATTCGTTCAGTAAAATATTCATACAGCTAGCAAATGGTAGGGCTAGGATTCAGACCCAAGTAGTTGGACTCCAGTGACTGCGCTCTTGACCGTCTCATGGCCCCATATATCATTACATTATATTGTTCTAGCAGGAGAAAAAAAAAGGAACTCAATCCTTAATGATTCTTTTTAAAAAGAAATAAAGAATAACATTTAAAATAGCATCATCTGACTTAAAACACTGTTTAGAAGGTGAGGGAAATGAATCAGTCAATAAATATTTATTGAATGTTTGCTTTGGGCAGATAGGATATTAAGCGCTGCTGAGAATATAAACAAAAGAGCTGTATCCCTGTTCTCAGAGGGAGTTTACAGTCTAGTTGGGGAGGTCTACATATGTGAAGTAAACCTACAATAAAACTGGAACAATCACGGTTTATTGATTTAGACACAATATAAATATCAGGTGTGTAATACAGATAATAAACGCTACAGAAAACTGCTAAGACATGGAATGTGAAACTGAAGCAGAGTAAACCATGAACAGAGAAGTCTTACTGCAGCTTAAACCAAAACAAAAATTAAGATATATTCTTATGAAAAATAGCATCCTTTTCATAGAGAAATACAAAATTTAGCCATGGATTTACCCTAAACCTCATCAACCCTTTTTTAAAAAAAATTATATTACTTTGTATTTTGGAACACGATTTGGAACAGAGAGAATAAGAAATGATAAATGTCTGACATCTTTTTTTTTTACATAGACCTGAATTCTTTAAAGCTTCTGATTGCTGAAGAGGTTGTCTATAAAGTTTAATGACATGCTTAGTCGCTAGATAACATAATATGCTGCATTATTTCTTAAAGACATGATCGCTCTACATCTGCAATATTGATGATGATAGAGCACACTACGCCATGTCCAAAGAAAATGTTCAACCTAGCCTATTTCTTCCCATCTAACGCAAAAAATATGAGTACCCGCCTCCTCTTCCAGTATCCTCTTCCAGGTGGATTTTACAGTATTTACATGGTAAATACAAGGTCTATCAGGAACAAAAATAAAGGCAGGGTGGAAAGGGGATCATCAAATATCATTAGTGAACATCATCCTAATTACTCATTTTGATGCTAATATCAATTGTGTTGCCAGTTAATTATATTTAGATAAGAAAACAAAAATGCACATACATACATACTGAGAAAAAATTGAAATGAATCACACTTGGACCTGGAAATCTACTACAAAGAGGTAGAAGCTATAGGAGAAACTTCTATGTCAGGGGGTGAATAATCTGTCAGTCTTTTATACTGAAGGACTTTTTTTCATATAATAAACATTTGAAAAGCTCTTACCATTATGCTAGGTACTAGCTATAGGAATGTGGAAAAAAGAAAACCTCTTTGATCTTTAGGTTCAGATTGACCGAGAAAAGCATTGTGAGCAACATAATGGAGACTGGTCCCTCCAACCGGAATACGTAAGAATTTAAGAAGAAGCAGCTAACCCTTGAGAGAAATGAGAGAAGGTATAAATGAAGGGATGACTCTACGTGGTACGAAGCTTGCCATGTGGGAAGGAGGAAGGCAGGAAAAACAAAACCCTGGAATTACACCAGACTTTTCTCTTAGAAAGGACAAAGTTTACTTCCAAGTGGGCAAAATGAGTGAGATTTTCTTCTTAATAAAAATTTTCTGTAGAAGACTGACTAATTTTGGCTCATCTGTTAAAACAACTTCTGCATTTGCAAAAATCTTACACCTGTCTCTCAACAATCTTCAGATTAGCCAAAAATCTGGTGCATTTAAAAAAAAGAAAAGGGAGGACACCTGGGTGGCTCAGCGGTTAAGCATCCACCTTGGGTTCAGGGAGTGATCCCAGGGACCCGGGATGGAGTCCCACATCGGGCTCCCTGCATGAAGCCTGCTTCTCCCTCTGCCTGTGTCTCTGCCTCTCTCTCTCTCTGTGTCTCTCATGAATAAATAAATAAATAAAATCTTTTTTAAAAAATGGAAAGGATGCTACCCTCCTGACCACCCTGCCACCATGGTACTCCACTGGTAAAAATGCTCTGTAGGCAAAATTCACAGGTTAATAGAATGGAAATTCAGGATCTAAAAGTACAGATTCTTTGTAAGACATTATCTGCCCAAGCATACTTAATGCTGTTCTTTATTGTGATGCAAACACAACTCTACCCTTACTGTAAGGACTGTGTTTGGACTGGTCAGAATCTTTTTTTTTTTTTTTTTTTTTGATAAATGATAGGACTAATAATACTGAGAAGAGGATTGTAGTTTTCCTAATAAGCGAATGCAGAATCTTGAAAACCGATTGTTGCATACTTGATCAAAATGGCTCACATTCCACAAAAACAGAAAAGGATGGCAAGCATAGAAGGGTCCTCTTCAGCAGTGACCCTCTGGGCAAGCCAATATTGAAGGACTGGACAAAACTAAAATCCCTTGAGGACAGCCCCTCAACTCCATAATATGTAAGTTCCCTACGGGCATCAGGAAGTGACGGGGCATTCCTCTATCAACCGTGTAGTAACGAGTCCTGCAAAAGCCCTCAAGCTCTGAGCATTAGTCCCTTGGGCAAATCTGGCTAGGTAGCTAGTGTCCTGTAGGAGGTTTGTTAAACTCATTTCTTTTTCTTTTCTTTTCTTTTTTAATTTAAATGTTGTTAGTTAACATACAGTGCAACATCGGCTTCTGGAGTAGAATTCAGCGACTCATCACTTACATACAACACCCAGCGCCCATCACAAGTGCCCTCCTTAAGGCCATCGCCTTCTTGCCCATCCGCCTCACATCCCTCCATCATCCCTCAGTTTATTCTCTACTGTTGAGAGTCACGCACGGTTTGCCTCCCTCTCTCCTTTTTCTTCTCCCCCTTTCCATATGTTCATCTGCTTTCTTAAAGTCCACATATGAGTGAGGTCATATGGCATCCGTCTTTCTGACTCATTTCACTTAGCATAATACCCTGGTTCCATCCACATCATCGCAAATGGCAAGATCACATTCTTTTTGGTGACTGAATAATATCCCATTATGTGTAGTACCACATCATCTTTCTAATGGACCAGATGGAATTATTGTTGCCAAAAAGAGATGACCCAGTGCTTTAATAGAAGATACATGGGTTGGTTTTTCTTCTCTTTCCTTCCAACTGCCTCTGGGTTCCTGTTTCTGAGAATACAATACACAAGGACACACAATGTAAACAATACTGTGGTTTTAGAAACTACCCAAGAAAAGTGGTCTGAGACACACATGATGAAATGACAACCCACCGCTAAAAAAAAAAAATGAAGAAAAATTCCCAGGAAACTACACTTTACATTTAAAACTTTGTCAATGGCAAATGCCTCCGAGGAGTAATTTAAGTGAAGAATATGGATTGTTTGCTGAATTTTATCATGCTTATTACTAGGGGCATAACTTCCTCTTAATTTGGGGGTAGTATTACATTCAGAACTTTCAGGAATTTATTTTCTTAATATAGAATAAGTTTTCTGAATATATCCTACTTCTCCTTGTTACCAGAGATTGCTAGCAAAAAAAGGAAGGCTACTTTCTTTATATGAAAAGGAAATAATTTGTTGATCTCTTCCAAATCCATCCTCTTGAATACAACAGAAATTAAGTTATCAGGTCTTTAGTTTGAGCTTTGACCTTCAAATCTTGAGAAATGAGAGGAAAAATGCCATTTTTAAAGCAATAGTTTTTCCTCATTCCCTAGATATTAAGGATTTGATTCACCTCTAAGAAAAGGCTGGGTCTTTGTTTTAGGATAAGACAACTAAACACATAACTTAGCTAGATAAAAACAAACAAAGAACCCATAGGGGCATGGAGACGTAGGAGATCTTAGGGTGCTAAAGTGCTCCTCATGAAATGTCTGTAGCCTATGTATTCATTGCTGGTAATACTACAAATATCTAGACTATGTATCTTCTTTAGAATTGTTGTTTTTCCTTTAGAGAACCTGAAAAGTTGGGCTCGAACTTCAAGGAGGAAGTGGCAGCAGGACCTCTTCAAGGGATTGTGTCTCTAAACATGGTAGAAAGCCAGACACTAAGGAGACAAACAGCCAAGAGTCTTCTCATGGAGTCTTGGTATATGAGTCTGATATATTGTGTCACAATATTACTATAGATTAGCTAATTTTTAAGAATTTTTCTTGTTATTTCAGCTACTATTACCACAAATTACTTCATACTTAGTAGCAAAAAAAACCCAACCATTTATTTTGTTCATGCTTTTATACATCAGGAATTCAAATAGGCCACAGTAGAGATGACTTGTCTATGCTCTATGATGTCTTAGGTCTCAGATGGAAGACTCAAAGCCAAGAAACTAGAATCACCTAAAGGCTTGGCACACTTAGGCATCTGAGGTCTACCGTTGGCTAGTAGTCTCCTCCAAATGGGTCTCTCCATTAAGTCTCTCCAAAAGCACACGTCCTGAGAGATAAAGATGAGGTAGGACAGAGAAAGAGAGAGAGGCCAATCATCCTCTAGGACTTTGGCACCACTTTTACTATGTTCTAATATGATAAAAGCAAGTCACAAAGAAGGACTCATATTCAAGGGGAAGAAACACAATAGACCTTACCTCTTGATGTACGAATGTGTCAATAGCACCATAGTGGGCACACTTTAAGAGAGCCCCAATGAGACATGTGCTTATATGATTCCCTCCCCGTGAGTATAAACCTTGTGATTTGCTTCCAACCAACAGAACATGGCAAAGGCAGCAAAACGGCACTCCTTTGACTAGATTATGGTACAGGGCAAAGGTGGTATTATGTTGTGCCACAGAAAGTACTGCTTTAATATGCTACAGACAAATGTCTGTGTCCTCCTCCCTCAAATTCATAGGTTGAGGCTCTAACCTGCAATGTAATGGTATTTGGAGATGGGCATTTGGGAAGTAATTAGTACAAGGGTGAGCCCTCATGATGGGATTAGTACCCTTATAAGAAGAGGCACCAGGGAACTTGTTCTCTCTCTCTG
The DNA here is from genome assembly GCF_018345385.1 of Vulpes lagopus. Taxonomy (NCBI): domain Eukaryota; kingdom Metazoa; phylum Chordata; class Mammalia; order Carnivora; family Canidae; genus Vulpes; species Vulpes lagopus. The sequence continues at coordinate 165,750,930 of NC_054826.1, forward strand.
CCTAGACACAGCCAGGAAGAGTCCGTACCAGATGTGCCCATGCAAGCACTATGACCTTGGACTTCCAGACCCCAGAACTGTGGGAGAATAAATTTGCCATGTAAGCCATCCAGTCTATAAGTATTTTGTTACGACAGCTTGAGAAGACTAACATGTTTTATAGCAAAGGTGATTGGATCTAATTCCCAGGATTATGTTATGCTACGTGAGACTGATTTTGGCAAAGCTGGAAAGAGATTATCCTGCTGGCCTTGAAGAAACAAACTGCTATGACATAACCTGCCTGTGGAGAGGTCCACATGGCAAGTAATCGCAGTCACCTGGAGGAGTTGAAGGTCTCCGTGCTACAGTTGTAAGGCACTGTGGAAGCACCTGCACAAGTCTGGAAGTAGATCCTTTCCAGCCAAATCTCCAGTCAACACCTTGACTGTTACTCCTTGAGACCCCCCAGCAGAAAACCCAGCTAAGCTCTGCCTGAGACTGGACTTTTGACCAACAGAAATGGAAAGAGTACATCAGTGTTGTTTAAACCACTAGATTTCTGGTAAATCATTACACAGAAACAGAAAACCAACACAATCACTTTGTAGAGAAGAGCATGTGGGATGATGTGGCCATCTTGGAGGACAATGTGCCATCTGAGGCAAATACAATCTACCACAATTATTCATTCTTTTCTGTCATCCCTAAACCTTCAAAAACCTGAGCTGAACACAGCAGTTGAGGGCAGAAGAGCAGCCTAGGAAGAACCATTCTCAAGATCCCAGTAAATAATCTGCAAAAAAAAAAAAAAAAAAATTGGAGTAAAGGCTCACAGGTAACTAGATGAAATCACAAACAATATCCAGGACAGCTTTGTGCAACATGTCCCTCAAGGATTCCAGGAAATGACTGCTATTGGGAATCTGGTAAAATGACAGGGCTTCTGATTTCAAGTGGATTTGAGCATCAGACTGTTGATATTTGGGCATTCAAGGGAAATGTGATCTAGACAATGGCAAATTCAGTGACTTAGAGGTCACATATATGTAACATAACTAGAAAGGAAATATTGGAATGGACTATTTATACAAATCACAGGAATCTCTAACTTCTTAAGTTCAATTATTTTTTGTTTAATCTTTTAAGAGTTACCACCCAAAATTCAAATATTTTTAATACAATATGTCTTTATATTCATCAGCAAATATTTAATAGACATCAGCTATGTGCTAGGCTAAAAGTACATAGACAAAGCCATTCTCAATGGAGAAATCAAATATGTTCATCAAGCATATGAATTTTTTCATGGTTCCCATTATTTTACTAGGGCAATTTTCTTATTGCATTAAAATACATAAAAACAGTGCCTTCATGTTTTCTCTTTTGGGGAGATTTAATAATGCTGATGCTAAAGATAATAAAACTAATGTTACTGAGTATATTTATGCACCAGACATTGTGCTAAAAATTTATACTCATTATCTCTTTTAATCTTCATAATTTCTTAAGGTAGATACTATTATTATCCTTGTTTTACTGAGGAGGAAATTGAGAATTAAACACAAAAGTTGCCTAAGGTAACCCAATCAGTGATAGAAGGCTGGAGTATTAAAATTTCCTTTCAGGGGATCCCTGGGTGGCTCAGAGGTTTGGCACCTGCCTTCGGCCCAGGACATGATTCTGGAGTCCTGGAATCGAGTCCTGCATCGGGCTCCCTGTGTGGAGGCTGCTTCTCTCTCTGCCTATGTCTCTGCCTCTCTCTCTCTCTGTGTGTGTGTCTCTCATGAATAAATAAATAAAAATCTTCAAAAAAAAGATTTCCCTTCATATTCAAAATCATGCAGACTAATAAGAGATCTCAAAAATTATTTAATCTCACTGCCCTTCTAAATATTCTAAATAATCTTTTGCAAGTAACTTATTGAGGAAATTCTCAACTAATATAGATGTGGTTTCTGAATTCTAGTCTCAGCTGATCTCCTGGGGAGGCCTGGGATAGGAATTACATCAGAGCTTGTTCCACCTGGAGGCAAGGGTACTGGGCTGTTACACCTCCACATCCTGATAGTGCTGGCTGCAAGCTGGGGTGGGGAGAAAAGGAAGAAAGGACGGATATCTTCTGGCATCTCCAGAGAAGGTGGCTCCTCCTGGAAAGCCTCAGGAAAAGGATGCAGATACATGCTGTTAATGGCCAACACCTTCAGAGGCCAGAAGATGAATAGAAAGCCTGCTAAAGGGAATCTGGGCAAAGCTCCAATAACACCTGATACATCTGCCAAGAGTTGAGCCAACTCCTGTTCGGGTACTTTCAGTAAGAACTAACTCACCATCACGCTCCCTTCTGCACCTAACAAGATAGCCCATTACAATCACTGCATGGCCTAGAAGAGTCTTCCTCTTGCTGGATGTGAGGGAATTAAGGGAGGTCATTCCAGGACAGTATATGCAAAGGCCCAGAGTATAAAAGAAAATATTGTTGCCATACTTATTAGTAAGATTTATTATAGTTAAGCTTAAGATGTGAAAATATAAAGTGAAAAAAGAGGGTCTAGGAAGATGGTTGTAGGCCAGATAGCCAGGTAATGAAAGACCTACATGCCTCATCAAGGACTTGTGATGATATTATAAGACACCAATAAATATATTTTTGCAAAAAAGGTAAATGATCATCTCCTGTATAAAACCCATTCTGGCAGCGACGTGGAGAGCAACCCTACCTCATTATATCAACTTTATGAGCTTTCTCATGTGTTTCCTCTGGACTATCAGCTCTTCAGGACAGAAACCCAAGTACCTAAAACTGTGTTTATGGAACTGAAATGAACTGGTCATAAGGAAGAGAAATCATTACAACAACCCAGACGAGGAATGCTAAAGGACTAAATCGGGAGTCAGCAACCATAGCCCGCAGGTCTAAGCCAGCCTAACGCCTCTTTTTGTAAGTAAAATCCTATTAGAATACAGCCAGAGCGATTTGTTTACATGTTGTCTGTAGTTGCATTCATGCTGTACAGCACATTAAATACTTACAACAGAGACCATATGGCCTACAAGCCTAAAATAGCATCTGGCCCTTTACAGAAAAGTTCACCGATCCCTGGACCAAACTGAAACAATAGTTATATAAATAATAGGTGGGATGGATGGAAGTTATAGTTAGGAGGGAAAAAAAAAATCAATTGGAGTAGCCACTACTCATTGCTCCTAGTTCTATTTCTTGATATTATGTACACATTAGGCACCCACATTATAAATATGTATAAAAAGCTTGCAAGTGCACCAACACATATTTGGACAATTCCTATTTGTCAAATTTAAATTGAACTATCATTTCCATTAAGTTCTTTACACTCTGAAGAACACACAGGCTAGTCCATGTACCACCAGCCCTAACATATTCCAAAGAGAAGCATCATCCTGTTTGGTCCACTTAGACTAAGATAGTCCTGCAGTAATGGGACAGTATCAGCCCTGGGGTGTCTTACATAAATCTTCTAAAAGACTCCCAACCTCTAAATCATTGCTACATTCTGGTCTTCAGAGATGGCCTAAATCTTTTTCACCTCATTAAGCTGCTGTGCACCAGAGTCCTCTAAAAACTTTTCATCTGAAAAGTCCCCATAAGGCCTGAAATTTCTTTTCCCTTCTCTATGTGGTCGGAACATAAAAGATTGCAATTCAAAGAAAAAGTAAAGAACTGTCATGGTCCTTTTTGTTGGTATTAATCTCTGAACAGCAGATTTAGGGTGACTTTTTTTTTTTTCCAGTTCCTGGTTCTCCACTTCCTGTTTGAATATACACTACAAAGTGTCAGTGAAATGTATTTATAGGACACAGTGAGCCAGTTGCTAGGTCTTTTGTATCAGGACTTGAAAGATAAAGGCAGGCTCCTTTCTTAAAAAAAAAAAAAAAAGGGGAAAGAAAGAAAAAGAAAGCAAGCAAGCAATCTGCAGCCATAGAAACATCTAATCGTAGTCATAGCACCACCACCCCCAGATGGAGGAAAAAAAGATAATTTAGATTAAAAGTTGCTTATAAAAATAGATTTTTAAACATCACACCTTGAATAACAAACCAATGAGGAAAACTTTTCCTGCCGTCCATGGAATAAATTTAAGAAAAATGAAACAACAAATGATAGATTGGTACTTTTATATTTGAAGATTATAAACCTCAAATATTTAGTTGCTGTCATTATTTGGAAGAAACTAAAGTGTAGTCTACCATATATCATACACCAAAATATTTTTAGAATTAATTAAATATTTAAGTGTGAAGACAAGCATAAAAATAAAGAGCTAGAGGAAAACATAAGCAAACATTTCTGATTTTACAATGAGCAAGGATTCTTTAAGAACATGAATGAGTAAAAGCAGAATCTGAAAGAAAGACTCATAGATTTCAATATATAAAAACTTAAGACTTTGGATATATTAAAACAGAAAATTCAAAATTTGAAAACAAGTTAATAATATATTTCAACGGCTAGGACTAGAAATTTCATTCTTTTTTCCACAAGAAGAAACACATGAAAACATAATTTTAAAAAATGAGCACAGAACATAAGAGTATGCATAAAGAAGGAATAAAAATGACCATATATGAAAAATTCTGTCTTCCATATAATCAACTAAATATAAATTAAAATAGCAAAAAAAAAATATTTTTGCCTGTATGTAAGCAAAGATTTTTATTTAAAAAATACTACACAGATATATTAGTTCAAATGTTTTTGGTTATGAATAACAGAAAACCAATTCAAAGTAATTTAAACACTGAAAAATTAGTGGACCTTCGGAATTTTCTAAATCCAGAGATCGGTTTGCCTTCAGGCATGGTTTAACCAGTAATCGAGCTCCAACCCTGAAATTTTTTGGATCTGGTCTATTTATGAGCATTGTGCTAAACCTGGCCAGCCTCATGAAGGCAAAATGGCTGCAGTAATTCCAGGAGTTGGCTTTGTACTACGCCATTCAAAAAAAAAAAAAAAAAGAGAGAGAGAGAGAGAGTATCTCTCCTATCAGTCACCTCAGTCCTGGCATTCATTCTGATTAGATAAGTTCAGGTCATGTTTCCAATCCTTGATCAATCATCATTGATCATATGATAACTGATCACCATAATTTGGTTAGGCCTGTGTTAAATGTCCACGCCTGAACCAATCACTGTGGCAAAAGGAAAATAACAGTTTGATAATTCACTTAAAGCATTCAGGGTCCATTCTTGATATTCCAGGTGGGGCATATTCTCTTCAAGTCATGCAGCTGATACTTAGTGGGGCTTCAAAGAGACTAGCTGCACTGATAATGCGCAGAGAAACAAGCTCCATTAGGAATAGTGCATGGAACAATAAATCCCTTAAATATTTATAAGAAAATTGGACTATAAATATCAAAGCCTTAAAAATGTATATGCCACATTTTTTTCCAGAATGCCAGATGTTAAAATTTATCCTAGACGAATAATCATGGTGAATACAAAGATATATTTATTATGCTCATTTAGGATACCCAAAAATTAATATCCAACAATGGAAAATTACTTAACAAATTACAATACGTGAATGGTATATTATATAACCTTTAATATCATGGTGTAGAAGAATATTTACTGACATGTAAAACTGTTCAAGATGTATTAAATACTTAAAACCAACAGAATAAGCCATATTTGTTATTTGTTTTTGAATTCTTAATAATCTGTTTTGAGATATCCAAAAGTCTTAAGATATTACTTTATTTTTGTAAAATACATACACACATATATATACATTGAGAAAAGACAAATATATCAAAACAGTTATCTCTGGAGAGAAGAATTATGGTTTTTACTTCTTTTTCATGATTTTCTGTATTTTGTAAATTTTCTAAGTGCTCATGAACTATTCCAATTATGAAAAGAATTCGTGTTTAAGAGAAATGATTGTAAATAGTAATTAATGAATAGTTTTAAAGAAATAATTAAACAAATCCACATTTTGAAAAGATTTGATGGAAACTGTAACTTTAAGAACGTGTTGGTGAAAAACTCCAAAAGTTCTCAACTACAGGTTGAGAGAGAATCCACGTAAAAGCAGAGCTCCACAAATGAAATCTTTAAATAATCTGCATCTTATCCCTGGAGGAGCAACAGCATGAAGCCACCCTTTAGTGGTACAGCATTAGCCCGCCTGAGTTTAATGCTCAGCGTAATGCGGACTTTATCCATAATGACTCTTCTATCCTCTGGGGAAAAGCTTAGGATAAACAAAGAAATATCAAACCTCCTGAGAGGGCTTTCCAACTCCCCGAGGAATCCTCTTTGGAGGATTCAAGATGTATACATCTGTGCAAGGGATGGCTAATAACCCCAAATTGCGTTACATGTAGCTCCACCCGTACTATATGCAGTTTCCACTGAATCATGTTGTTTCAGAGCCAATGTTGGTCTGGCCCCTGGGAAGATATATGTCTACTAGGCTACAGGGAGAATCATCTAAATTTAATGTGGTAATTTTTAAAAGTCAGTTAAACTATGACTAAATGTACTGGTTTCGTCTGTTGATGTATTACATAGGCACAGACCATAGAAGCTAAATAAACATCATCTAAAGCAGCTCTGCAAAGTTGAAAAATATCCAGCCCTGTAGGATGTGAGAGGATTGCATGCATATATGCTGTCTACACAGGTCGCTGATCCTAGCTGCAAACTCTTACTGAAGAGAGTACATTCTATAGGAAACAGTAATGCTGCAAAAATAGACCGAAAACACAGCAGCAAGTGAAGAAAAGGATGAACGCAAGGTATCAGGGAAAAGTTTACTCTTCTGATTTCTGATTTAAGAAAGAAAAAAAAACCTTAAAATTTTTTAAATCATAAGTAAAAAGAAATTAAAAGCACCCATAATATTCTGACAATCAGAAATATTTTTGAGACTTTTGTACCAGCTCAGAGTGTGTACATATACACACGTGCTTATATATGTTTAGTATATTTAAGTTAAATATATTTAATAGTGATATGTATTAATAGCTTAATTATTATGCTTATATATGTACATAAAAATACACATATATATGCTCATGCTTTTAACCTGCACCTTTCACTTAAATATATCGTAGATATTTCCATGGCAGGAAACAATCTTTGCTATTATAATATTATCACTGCTATTATCAGTGCTATTTTATTTTACAGATATACCATAATTTAATCAATTCACCATTGTTAGAAATCTAGTGTTCTTTTCTCCCATGTTTTGTTATTTCAAGTAATTTAAGTTTCTAAAATACTGTTTTATCAAAGTGCTACATTTTCTGATCATATTATTATAAAATCTTTGTATCAGAATTGCTTGGTTAAAAACAAATTCAAAATGTTAAGGTTCTTGATATGCATATAAATTATGAGGTCTTCAGTGGCTATTAACAATAAAAAAAATCCAAATTGAAATTATTGTTTAAGTAGCTTTAATGAAGACTTTTTAATGGATCTCATAAATATAGTCCAGAGATAATAGCTTGCAGAATTGGTTTGCACCAGTAGTTCAACAATGTCCCAAGAAAGGACCCTGCTTCCTTTGTCTCCGGCGCTGCCTCCTGTGATACTCTGAGATAATAAGTAGCTATCAACAACTCCTGCAAATGCATTTTTTTCTCCTTTAGGTTCAAAGAAAGCAAATCTTCCCCGATCCTCAAACTAAAAAAATCCTAAATTTCATTCTAGATCAGTTTGGGTCATGTGCCCATTCTTGAGCCACAGGCTTTGGCAAGGGGGTTAAACACGGTCAATTTATAGTCCCACAAATAGTGTGAGTTCAGGTTTCCTCCAGCCTTCACTAATATTTGAGAATTTGAGAATTAACCTTAAAAAAAATCACAATAAAATCAAAAGCTGCTTTTTGAATAGTGAAAGCTTGAGCTCTAAAATCAGATGCTCGGGCATCCCGGGTGGCTCAGCAGTTTAGTGCCACCTTCAGCCCAGGGCCTGGTCCTGGAGACCCGGGATTGAGTCCCACGTCAGGTTCCCTGCATGGAGCCTACTTCTCCCTCTGCCTGTGTCTCTGCCTCTCTCTCTCCGTGTCTCCCATGAATAAGTAAATAAAATCTTTTAAAAATATAAATAAAATCAGATGCTCTATATTTGCATTTTGTTTCCTTGGCCAGGTAGACTTGTTGGATCTCATGCAAATTAGGGCAATCTTCTGAAAAACAAGAATAAAACAGAACCCCCTTCCTGAGTTCCTATGAGGGTAAAATGAAATAAATTAAAAAACAAAACAAATCAAAACCTTGGAAGGCGCACCTGCAGGGCTAAGTGTCCAACTCTTGGTTTCAGCTCAGGTAAGGGTTTTGGGATTAAGATCAAGCCCTGTGTCAGGCTCCCTGCTGAACGTGGGGCACGGTTGGGATTCTCTGTCTCCTTCTCCCTCTGCCCCTCCCCAACAGATCCTCACTCTTCTTGCAAAACAAAAAAACTTGGTAAATGTTAGGTTTTGTTTATAATTATCATTTTATTTGTATTACTAAATTGTTGTGATTACCTATTCATTCCATGAGCTCATTTTTCTATTGGGAATAGCCATTTTTTAGAAAAATTTTAAACCCGATATAGTTAACAGTGTTATATTAGTTTCAGGTGTACAATATGGTTATTTAACAATTCTATACATTCTTCAGTGCTCAGCAAGACAAGTATACTTGCCATTTCCCTGATGGTTGATGATGTTGAGCATTTTTCTTTGCGTGTCTGTGGGCCACCTAGATGTCTTCCCTGGAGAAAGGCCTGGACATGTCCTCTGCCCATTTTTAATGGGATTATTTGTTTTTTGGTGTTGAGTTATTTAAGTTCTTTATATATTTCCCTTATGGCAAGTGATGCAGAGCATTTTCTCATGTGCGTGTTGGCCATGTCCATGTCTTCCTCTGTGAGATTTCTCTTCAAGTCTTTTGCCCATTTCATGATTGGATTGTTTGTTTCTTTGGTGTTGAGTTTAAGAAGTTCTTTATAGATCTTGGAAACTAGCCCTTTATCTGATACGTCATTTGCAAATATCTTCTCCCATCTGTAGGTTGTCTTTGAGTTTTGTTGACTGTATCCTTTGCTGTGCAGAAGCTTCTTATCTTGATGAAGTCCCAATAGTTCATTTTTGCTTTTGTTTCTTTTGCCTTCGTGGATGTATCTTGCAAGAAGTTGCTGTGGACGAGTTCAAAAAGGGTGTGGCCTGTGTTCTCCTCTAGGATTTAAAAATAGACCTGCCCTACGACCCAGCAATTGCACTGCTGGGGATTTACCCCAAAGATACAGATGCAATGAAACGCCGGGACACCTGCACCCTGATGTTTCTAGCAGCAATGGCCACAATAGCCAAACTGTGGAAGGAGCCTCAGTGTCCATCGAAAGATGATGGATAGAGAAGCTCTGGTCTATGTATACGATGGAATATTCCTCAGCCATTAGAAACGACAAATACCCAGCATTTGCTTCAACGTGGATGGACCTGGAGGGTATGATGCTGAGTGAAATAAGTCAATCAGAGAAGGACAAACATTGTATGTTCTCATTCATTTGGGGAATATAAATAATAGTGAAAGGAAATATAAGGGAAGGGAGAAGAAATGTGTGGGAAATATCAGGGAGGGAGACAGAACATGAAGACTCCTAACTCTGGGAAATGAACTAGGGGTGGGGGAAGGGGAGGAGGGTGGGTGTTGGAGGGGAATGGCTGAGGGGCACTGAGGGGGGCACTTGATGGGATGAGCACTGGGTGTTATTCTGTATGTTGGCAAATTGAACACCAATAAAAAATAAATTTGTTATTAAAAAAAGAAAATAAGTTCTTTATATATTTTAGATACTAACTCTTTATTGGACATGTCGTTTGTAAGTATCTCCTCGTGTTCAGTGAGTTGTCTTTTAGTTCTGTTGTTTCTTTTGCTGTGAAGAAGCTTTTTATTTTGATGTAGTACCAGTAGTTTAATTTTGCTTTTTTTTTTTTCCCCTTTTGCCTCAGGAGACTTATCTAGAAAAATGTTGCTATGGCCAACATCAGAGAAATTACTACCTATGCTCTCTTGCAGGAGTTTTATTGTTTCAGGACTCACATTTAGATACTTAATCCATTTTGAATTACCTTTTTGTGTATGGAATAAGAAGGTGGTCCAGTTTCCCCAGCACCGTTTGTGGAAGAGACTCTTTCTCACTGCATATTCTCGCCTCCTTGGTTGAAGATTAACTGACTAAATAATGTCGGTTTCATTTCTGGGCTTTCTTTACTGTTTCATCGATCTATGTGTCTGTGCCAGTATCATCCTGTCTTGATCACTACGACTTTGTAATATAACTTTAGGTCTGGACTTATGCTGCCTCCAGCTTTTCATTCTCAAGAATGCTTTTGCTATTTGGAGTCTTTTGTGGTGCCATACAAACAAGGATTCTCCGTTCTAGTTCTAGAAAAATGCTGTTGGTATTTTGATAGCGATTGCATTAAATCTGTAGATCACTTTTGGTGGTATGGATATTGTAACAATATTCGTTCTTCCAATCCATGAGCACAGAATATCTTTCCATTTGTTTGTGTCATCTTTAATTTCTTTCATCATTTTTTTATAGTTTTCAAAGTACAGGTCTTTCACTTCCTTGGTTAAATTTATTCCTAGATATTTTATTATTTTTGGTGCAATTGTAAATGGAATTGTTTTCCTAATTTCTCTTTATTAGTATATAGGGATACAATAGATTTTTGTATATTGATTTTGTGCATTATATATATATACGAAATATATAATATATAAACATATATACTTATTTATAGGGATACAACAGATTTCTGTATATTTTGTATCTTATGACCTTCCTGAATTCATTTATCAGTTCTAGTTTTTATATATAAATATAAAATATATTTATATATAAAGTATATCATCTGTAAATAGTGAAAATTTTACTTCCTTATCAATTTGGATGCCTTTTATTGCCTTTTTTTAAAAAAAAAACCTGATAGTTATGGCTAGGACTTGCAGTACTCTGTTGAACAAAAGAGGTGAGCACGGACATCCTTGTCTTGCTTCTGACCTTAGGGGAAAAGCTCTCAGTTTCTCCCCATTGAGTATAATACTTGTAGTGGGTTTGGGGAATAGCCATTTTTAATCATAAAAAGGAGGTTTATGTTATTGTTTGAAATGTGTATTTCCTCATTTAAGACATATTTAGGTATCAGTATTGTCTTCAGTAGTTAGATGGCAACACCTATAAACAGTGGCCAAGGGTATCTGCAAACTTGAAAAAGCAGTCGTGTTAGAAAGAATGGAAAATCAATCACTGATGAGACGGCGAAAAAAATGTTGGCTTGTCCTTCTCCACCTCCAAGACACCGCATATAAGGCACTTGTGTTATTATAACTCCCTGGAACCTACAGAACTTTCTTCACTGTAGCATTTCAGACAGAAAATGCCAGCAGTGTTACTTACTGACAGGACTAATGTGAAAATGAGTCACTCTCAAGACACCACTGGAATCCTATATGATAAACATTATGTTAGACTTTTTATAAAATCCACAAATAACTGTAAACCTCAGCCTTTTCTTATGATAATATCCTTAAAAACTAAAGAGAAGCCTCTCATTCACAAGTTATGAATACACTTGTCCTAATATAGGAACGGCTTAATTTACAAAAACCGTATATGAAGCCATTCCTCTAACTGGGAATAGAAATGACATTTTTAGTTTGTTCAATGTGCAGTGTGATTCTTATCTGAGCACTGTTATTTCTGGCTCCCCGATGAGCCACTGTTAGGATTGGTCAAAAAGGATCTGGGCTCCCTTCTTCCCTTTTCGATGTTTTCTTCCTCTGAAATTGGTTAGAACAGAAAGAGCCTTTTCCTTCCACCTCAGAGTTCAGCAGTTCTGGTTCCTGAACAGAGGAGCTCTAAGGAAACCAAACCTATTTCAGCTGTGCCCCCAAAGCTCTCTCCCTGCCCTATACGTGCAGCGCGCCGCGGCTACGTCACTATTGAATGTTGTTCAACCTCATGGTCACTTATCCCCCATTATATATAAATGGTGATTGTGAAGAGCTCTCGATCATGCAAATAGTTCTTATTATCTCAGGCTAAGAAAACACCCTTTAAGAAAGTGAGAAGTTATACCCCGCTCTGCAATATTTGGCAGTGTTCATTTTAACTGAATCATTTGTTAGGGCAAAATTACTGTAACCTGTAATAACTGCTAAGATTGTCAGATGCATACTTGTACGGAATTAATATTTTAAAGCTTCTTGGCCCTGTGTGGGCTGACTGTTCTACTGGAATGCTCTAGTACCATGGAAACGCTTGGAGATATTTTCTCTTAATTGTAAGAATGTTTGACAGATAACAGTACAGTACCATGGAATTAAACTCCATTACTGATGAATTCTGATCAGCTTATAACCTGCTTTATCCTATTATTCCACGGTTTCTTTTTATTTTATTTTTAAGCATTGCAACATCTGTCCTTGTCCATAATCACTTCTTAAAAGCCTTATTGTTAGTAAGTATTATATTGTCTGCATAATTATCAGATGGAGGAAGACAGTTTTTTTAATTAAAATTTCCTCTATTTTTAAAAAACCCAACCTGGGAACTATGATTAAAATCTTTTGAAGAATTACTTATTTAAAGAAGGAAGGATTCTGCTAACATCTTTCTATTGCTAAACTATGATTTTTTTTTTGAGCACAGTTATATTAACCTTAAATTCTAATATTAAAAATATTGGTATTTAGCTAGAAAAAATATTTGTAATCTTTAAAACAAAATATAATGTGCATCATACATTTTTATATCTAAGAAATGTGCTATGCTTCCATCTTTCCAGTCCAATGAGATGCGATAGAAAATACTTATTTTTCTACTTAAGAATTCTGAACAAGGTGACTCAAGTTTCACCCTGAAGCTCCCCCGACCTTCATGAATCAGGCTCATAATGGAAGCCAAGCCTCTAAATCTCTAGGCAGAGTCTCCAAGAGGAACAGGTAACTGCTACTGACCTTCTTTCTTGCTTGTTCCTTTTCTCAGACACATTTAAGAGAGTTCAAGGAGCCATCTGTGACCAACTCATTAAAATGTTTGCTTCTCTCCGATTACAGCACTACAGCAACCCTGGGAGGCTCTGGCTCCCTTTGGAAGAACAGTCTTGAGCTCGGGATTTGGGTTCTACAAGTTAGGCCCTGGCTCACCGTGGTCCCTAGCGGGGGGCCTCACTCAGGACCATCCGGACTCGCCACCGGCAGCCTCACCAAGAGCAGAGCCCTGGGAAGCTCATCATCCGACTAACCTGTCTTTTCTCAAGAGCCTGCCCGTGTAGCTCTTACCATGGTCTCTGCCCGGGGTTGCATAGTGAGGAGTAGCTGGAAAGTGACCCTCAAAATAAACAGTTGAGCATCGGTGGAGAAAACCTGCAAACACATTGTTTCTCCTCTCACAGGGAGTTCAGACGTTACCTCTGTTAGCAACACCTGGGCAAGGTTTTACAGCAGAAAGGGCACTTGCAGATCATGTGTGCAGGTGTTGGGAAGAATAGCAACCCAGGGTGGGAAGAGGGACTAATAAGCTAAGTGTAGGCAGAAAATGTTCCCCCAAAGGCACCCACATCTCAATCCCTGGAACAGGATGATGTTACCTTAACGTGGCAAAAGGGACTCTGGAGACGTGATTAAATTAGCAAGTGTTGAGATGGGAGGTTATCTTGGATTAACGAAATGGACCTTAAATGTCACAAGCGCTCTTATTTAAAAAGGGAGGCAAAATATTGTGAGTCAGAGAAGGAGATTTGAGGACAGAGGCGGAGGTCAGAATGATTCAGCCTCTAAAAGCTGGAAGAGGCAAGGGAATAAATAAATAAATAAATAAATAAATAAATAAATAAATAAATAATAATATCAGAAGGCAGGCAGCTCTGCACCACCTTGGCTTCAGCCTACGGAGACTCATTGCAGACTCCTGGCCTCTAGGATCACAAAACAGTACGTCTGGGGCAAGGCACCGGTTGTGACTACTTGTTACAGCAGCGACAGGAGACATACACGAAGGCAAACGGGGCATGTGTGGCACCTGTAGAGGAGAGCAAGCGCCTCGTGGTGGACGGCCTGGAGGGCTCAGTAAGGGAGAACAGGAGAGGAATGGTAAACTCAGGACAACGTTTTACTTTCTGGTAGTTTACGGTGCTTTCATATTCATTGTTTTTAAAAATACGATTCCCACAGCAACATTTCATCCAGGCCCTATGATCCTCTCCGGTGTGAAGATAAAGTAGCTTCGGCTTATGGAAGCTAATCGCTTGGCCCAAATTCACGGTGCCAGTGCCGAGGTGCTGAGCAGAAGCGGATGCCCACCAACCCTTCACCTCCCGCTGGACCGCACCCCCTGCTCAGACCAGGCCACAGGGGCTGGAATGTCACACCAAATAGTGTAAAATGTATTCTCCAGCAATAGCATAGAGGCTTTTAGGCAAGGAGTGGGGTAGTCAACTAATACGACAGCATAACAAAGTAGGTAGAGAGGGAGGGGAAAAATCTAGAAACTGATTAGGCTAAAGGAAAGTTGGGGACACAGGAAACCAGGGGCCAAAACAGTGGGAGCAGAGACAGGCATATTGTTTCTGCATATGGGAAGGGGGTAAGGGCAGGTAAAACCAGGAGCAGGAAGTGAAGTTTTCCTTTGGTAATAAATGAGAAAGATGAAAGTTTTCTAGTATGTACGTATTTGGAAAAATAAGTTAACATACGTTTAAGTAGGTTGTAGAGCTATAAATCATAGTTTTCAAATAAAAATGAGGTTTTTAACCTGCATTGGATTATTTTTAACTTACATCAGATTATTTTAGCTTTCTAAATTCCCACTTCAAAAGACCTAAAAAATTGCTTAAAACATAAGTGAATCTCAATACTGTATTTCTTACAATAATACCCGAGTTCTTTTTTATCTCACTGAGGTCAACTATCTGGCAACCGGTGAAAATGGAGAATAGAAAAGTGCTGCTCCGTTCGTCTCAGAGCAACGCGATATACTCTCTAAACCATCGCCTTTCTGACAGGTCTCCCTTGACCCCGTGCCTCTCTCTCCTATTAACCTGCGCTCTCTTCCCTTCATACGACGTTGGGAAGCTACCGAAGTATCTCTGGGTGCTCATCGTTGTCGCGCATCCACCACATCTGCTGCTGCATGAGGAGACTGAGTCAGTGTCCCTATTCGTCTGTCAATTTTCATCAGGCCCATTTTTCAATCTTGATTGCCTTTTGTGACCTTGTTTCTCAGAGGTTTTTGCCAACTTTTTCAGAGTCCAGAACGCTGACAATGGCCTTAACAGGCTGGATAAGGGTCCACCCAAGATGTCTATGTCCTGTGACACAAACCTTCTCTAACCCGAGTGCCCGTCTGATGGTTCCATGTTTCATGGGGTGCCCTCCAGCCACCAGGCCGCATATGCAACCCCGAGGACCCACAAACAAAACATGACACATACTGCTACTTCCTAGGTTTGTCCACTTCAGACGACCAAGCCCAAATAACAAAATTGAGGGTTCTTTTGTACTTCCTTCTTTTGGTTCAGACATATGTTCATGTACAGAATACACAAAAGACTATTTTGTTTTTGATTAAAGCTTCTAATTTGGGAAAGGCAAGAGCTAAACTTGGATGCTGCCGTGCTCATCCATTTTGTTCCTACCACTCTTTGAAAATGTGTGTTAATTTATCCAGAGCTGGTACCACAGTAAAAATAGCTTCACATGTACCTGTAATACCTCACAGCTCAAGGAATATGAAAACAAAAAAAGTTCATGAGAGTCACATGTGTTCTGGTGAGAATACAAAAGAAGCTACTAATTAGGAAAAACAAAATAACCATCGATGGAGCAGCTGCAGTAATTTGCTGTGCCTTTCTGGCATTATGGGAAACTGCATGCATTATCACAGTCACTTTTCACAGCATAAAGAGACTTCATTAGCTTATTTTTTCCCCCATAAATTCATCCACTTTAGGCTACAGAAAAGCAGTTCGCAAACCTAAGGTTGAAATGCTGAGTTTCAGAAAATGTTCAAAAAGTGGCCTTCAACAGATTTTGGAAACAATGTCTTTGAATAATTTTCTATTAGAGTCACAAAGTGTTTAGTTGCAACATTCCCTTTCCCTTGATGAGAATCCAGGAAAACGACTATTTTACTTGCTGAAACATGGTAGGAATATAGTCTCGGTTGGCAATAAATAAAACAGGAAGATAGGGAGTTGGATGGGAAAACGGAAAAAGGAAAAGCTGCCAGCCAAACAGAAGAGTAAAGAAAACTAGTCAAAATTCAGCAGGACCTAGAACCACATTTCCTTGAGATGGGATTGGAGAGATAAGGGTTCTATGCTCTTGAAATAAAGGATAGCATGACCTGAGCCAAAAATGGACAACTCTCTATTCAGAGGACAAATTTTGACAAACCCCACCCAAATCTGGACATATGGAGTTTCCAAACTGAGAGAGCCTATAAATATGAAGTCATTCTGGTATTAAAAGTCATTAGAATATCCAGAGGAAAAATAAGAATTCACCCAATCCACCATACAGAGGACTGTGCTCCCTGTGTGCCTGCTATTTTTCCATGTAAAATGAAGATTTTTTGTTAAATTATAGGGTGTCAAATGCATAATTTTAAATAGCAATATATTATTTAAGACTAAATTGCGAGTTCAGGATTAAGTTTAGCCACGTTCCCTCCTCCCATGACAGGGAAGCCATGTGGGAAGCAGGCCTGGCCAGTCCATCTTACACAGCTGGCGTGGAGAAAAAGCAGCACACCTTTCAACAGTTGCTCTCAACAAATAGTAACTGAGCACCTGCTGTGTTCCCACCCGAAGATAATGAGGCTGGAAACTGTCTATAGAATATGGTGTGGGAAGCCGATTTCCAAGGCTGAACCAAATAAGCTTATACAAAATAGAAAGTCAAACAAGGCAGGATGAGAACATTGGGAATGGATATACAGGGGAAGCAGCAGATAAGAGCCCGTATACAAAAGCGGATCTAAACAAAGTTGGCAGGTAGTTGTTAATGCCCACTGAAGGGTTTTTTTACCTGCTCTTGCTCCATTCATGTGAGTATATCAGTGTCACTTGAAGGAGCTAGAACGTGAAAATAAATTACACTATTTTTAAAAGCAACAGGCTCAAATAAGCAGCTTATGGTATAGGGCAATCATTTGAGACTATGTATTTAACACCCGCCTTCCTGCGTTCTCCTTGCAAGAATCAAAGAAACATAAGAAGTAGGAAAACAACATCTGTATCCATATAGGACTGAGCAGTAGTGCCAAAAATAAACTTTTTTTGTTGTAAGCCAATGAAATTTGGGGGGTTTGTTCCAGCAGCATATTGATATGCTATTTTTTTCTAAATATGAAATAAATAAAAAATTTATACAAAGGTGTAGACCTGGATTGGTAGTTTATACATCAACTTACTCTGGAAAAGTAAGAGGAAGTGGTGCTGAGAATGGTGGATAAAAGAGATCGTTTCTCCTATTAAAAAAAGAAAAAGACTTGAAGCAAATATAACAACATGATAATTACTAATTTAGGTTTTGGGTACATAAGTATTTTTTATACTATCCTTTGTAGTGTACTATATTTTTACTATCTCAAAATTAAAATTGAAAATAAACACAATTGTATACATTTGCTTTAGAAAATTGGGGTATGTATAAAAACATAAAGAAAATTAAAACCACCCATAATTCTATCATCAAGAGACAAAGTGTACCAACTCTGTGAATATATATATAAATATATACACATACTATTTTTATAAAATAATTTTATAAAAACAGGCCTTGTATAGTGTACAGTCTGCTTTTTTTTCTCTATAACAATTACAACTTTTCCAAAATATTTAATAGTATAATTATTTTAAGTAAAATACATATAAAATGGATCAAAAAAATTCTTATTATTCCTCTAGTATTTGTCAACTTGATGAGTGAAAAATATTCCATTTTCTTTATTTTGCATTTGTTTGATTGCCAGTTAGGCTGTATGTTTTTGAATGTATATATAATATTGCAATGCTGCTTACCCATAGTGGCTACTTGCTCTATTTTGCCTGGTGTCTTTCCTTTTCTGAGAAGAACTGACCCTCTCCTTTCCAACATGGTTCTGAAGGAAGTGACACAGAAAATACCTCTCTGTCCATCGCTGGTTGCAGGGCTCAGCATGTAATCCCAGTCATCCTCCAGGTGAGCTTCTATTCCCTGACTACAGTGATTACTCCATGGAGTGGGTCTTTGCCCCAACCAACACCAATCAGAGAATCTCCCTGAGATTTAATTTTTGGATGCTGGGAGGTGGTAGGGGTCAGGAAGCTATCATTTTCTTCCTCAAAGTTCATGATGCATGATATAAAGAGATTAAATTTGTGACATGAAAAACAAAATGTGGGGGAGGGGTAGTATAAGGGTAGATTTTTTATATACAATAAATGTTATCCACTTGAAATATCTATAGGAGGTGTTATGTAAGCCTCAGGATAACCACATAGCAAAAAATTACAGTAGATACACACAAAATAAAGAGAAAGAAATCAAAGCATACCACTACAGCAAATCACCAAATCACGAAGGAAGCCAGCAAGAAAGGAAAAAAAAGGAACTAAAAAGTCCAGAAAATAATAAGATGGTATTCATAAGTTCTTATTAATAATTACCTTAAATGTAAATGGATATATTCTCTAATCAAAAGGCATAGAATATCTGGATGGATTAAAAACAAAATGGAACAAAACAGGATCCATATGCTGCCTAAGAGATTCACTTCAGCTTTAAGGATGCACATAGGCTCAAAGTGAATGGAAAGATATTCCATGCAAATGGAAACCAAAAAAGACTAGGAGGAATTATATTTATACCAGACAAAATAAATCTTAACTCGAACACTAGCAAAAGAGACAAAAAAGGTTAATCTACAATGATAAAGGGGTAAACTCATCAAGAGAAATAACAATTGTGAATATAGGTGTACCCAACGTTGGAGTACCTAAATATATCAAACAAATATATCTGAAGGGAGAAATGGACAATACAATAACAGTAGAGGACTTCAATATCCCACTTTCAACAATGGAAAGATCATCCACACAGACATCACTAAGAAAACGCTGGGCTTGAACTACACCTTAGGTCGAATGGACTAACAGCCATATACAGAACACTGCATCCAAAAGCAATAGAACACAATCTTCTCAAGCACATATGTGAAATGCTACATGATAGGTCATATGTTAGGACACAAAAAGAGCCCTAGTAGACTGAAATCATGCACAATATATTTTCTGACAATGGTATGATTTTAGTATATGTGCTGCAAAAGTGAGCATTCTGACAATGCTATGAAACTAGAAATAACAAGGGGAAAATTGAAGAATTCAAAAATAAGTGAATAATAAATAATAAGATCCTAAACAACCAATGGATCAAAGAAGAAATAAACAAAAGTGAAACAAAGAAAAGTGAAAATAGTGTATTAAAACTTCTAGGATGCAGCAAAAATAGTTATAAGAGGGAAGATTATGGTGATAAATGACTACAGGAAGAGGAAAGAAAGATCACATACAACATAACTTTATACCTCAAACAACTAGAAAAAGAACAAACTAAGCTCAAGGTAAGCAGATGAAAAGAGGTAACAAAATTCAGAACAAACATAAATGAAATTGAGAACAGAAACAATAAAAGATCAATAAAACTATGACTTAGATTTTTGAAAAGACAAAATTGACAAACCTTTAGCTAGGCTTATCATTAACAAAAGGAGGATTCAAATTGTAAATAAGGGATCCCTGGTTGGCTCAGTGGTTTAGCGCCACCTTCAGCCCAGGCATGATCCTGGAGACCTGGGATCAAGTGTTGCGTTAGGCTCCCTGCATGGAGCCTGCTTCTCCCTCTGCCTGTGTCTCTGCCTCTCTCTCTCTCTCTCTCTCTCTCTCATGAATAAATAAATAAATAGAATCTTTAAAAAAATTTAAATAAAAGAGAGGTTACAACTGATACCACAGAAATACAAAGGATCATCAGAGACTACTGTCAACATTTATATGCCAACAAACTAGATAATCTAGAAGAAATAGGTAAATACTGGAAGCATACAAGCTACCAACACTGAATCATAAATAAATAGAAAATCTAAACAGATAATAACGTGTAAGGAGACTGACTCAGTAATCAAAGCCTCCTAACAAAAAACATCCCAGGACCTGATGGCTTCCCTGATGTACTCTACCCAACTTTTAAAGAAGAACTGAGCCAATCCATCTCAAACTGTTCCAAAACCTGGAAGAGGAGAAAACATTCCCAAATCCATTTCACAAGGTCAGTATTACCCTGACACCAAAGCCAGATAAGGACACACAGGAAAATAGAACATCAGGCCAATATCCCTGATAAATATAGATGTGAATTCTTAAAAATACACTAGTAAAATAAATTTAACAGCACTTTAAAAGGATTATAACCAAGTGAGATGTATCCCTGGGATGCAAGGATGGTTCAACATATACAAATCAATCAATGTGATATACTACATTAGTAAAATAAAGGATAAAAATTATATGGTCTCTCAACAAATGCAGAAAAAGATTTGGAAAAAAAATGACATCCATTCATGATAAAGTAGTCTCAAAAAATGGATATAGAAGGAAGGAAGGAACCACAACATAATAAAGTCCATATATGACAAACCTATAGTTAACATCATACTCAATGGTAAAAAGCCAAAAGCTATTCCTCTCAGATAAGGAACAAGAAAAAAGTGCCCATTTCCACTGGTTAGATTCGACATAGTACTAGAAGTCAAGCCAGAGCAATGAGGCAAGAAAAAGAAATAAAGACATCCAAATTATAAATGAGGAAGTAAAACTGTCTCTTTTTGCAGATGTTACTGATCCTAAAGAGAAAATCTTGAAGACACTACTGAAAAACAGAACTAATACGTAAATTCAGTAAAGTTATAGGACACAAAACCAACATGAAGATATCAGTCGAATTTCTATATACTAACAATAAAATATCTGAAAAAATTAAGAAAACAATGCAACTTACAATAGAATCAAAAAGAATACTTAAAAATAAATTTAACCAAGGAAGTAAAAGATCTGTATACTAAATCCTAAAATTGGTATAGAACCACAAAAGATTTCAAATAGACTGAGCAATGCTGAATAAGAACAAAGCTAAAGGAATCATAGCTCCTGACTTCAAACTAAATCACAAAGTTTTCAAAAAAGCACAGTATTGTTATAAAAATGGACTCAGAGACCAATGGAATAGAATCAAGGTCCCAAAAATAAAGCATATGCATTTATTTATATATTTCTATATGATCAACTAATCTTAGACATGAGTGCCAAGTACACACAATGAAATGGTTCTGGGAAAACTGGATAATCACATACAAAAGAATGAAATTGGACCTCTTACACCATCTAAAAAATTAACTCAAAACAGATTAAGAACTTAAATGTAAAACCCAAGATCATAAAACTCCTAGATGAAAATATTGGGAAAAAGCTCCTTGACGTTGGTCTTTTTCTTCTTTGTTTTTTTTTTTCTTTTTTTCTTCTTTTTGCACTACAGCTAACCATTATGCTGTACTTGCTTTTTCTACTACGATTAATGTCTTGACACTTAGATGATGCTAATAGGTAAAAATAATAACAGCAAGTTATGGGTTGCAGAGAGTTCCAGTAAAGAATCTTAAGAGGGGGGATCCCTGGGTGGCACAGTGGTTTAGCGCCTGCCTTTGGCCCAGGGCGCGATCCTGGAGACCCGGGATCGAGTCCCACGTCAGGGCTCTCGGTGCATGGAGCCTGCTTCTCCCTCTGCCTATGTCTCTGCCTCTCTCTCTCTCTCTCTCTGTGTGTGACCATCATAAAAAAAAAAAATCTTAAGAGGTCACCCAGTTAGGATGCCTGGGTAGCTCAGTCAGATGAGTGCCTGGCTCTTGGTTTTGGCTTTGGTAGTGGTCTCAGAGTCCTAGGATGGAACCCCATGGTCGGCTCCCTGGGGGTTCTGATTGAGGATTCTCTTCCTCTCTCTCTGCCTCTCTTCATGCCACACTGGTGTGCCCACTCTCTCTCTTTCTTGAAGATGAATGGATAAATCTTAAAAAAAAAAAAAAAAAGAGGGGTGCCTGGGTGGCTCAGTCTGTTGAGCCTCTACCTTTGGCTCAGGTGGTGAGCCCGGAGTCCTGGGATGGAACCTTGCTCAGTGAGGAGTCTGTTTCTCCCTCTTTCTCTGCCCCTTCCCCCTACTTGTCCTCCCTCTTGCTCTCTCTCGACGTTGGTCTTTTTCTTATGTAACATCAAAAGTGCAGGCAACGAAAACAAAAATTAAAAAAGTGATGCTTCATCAAACTAAAAAGCTTCTGTTCAGCAGAGCAATCAACAAAATAGAAAAACAACCTATGGAATGGGAGGAAATATTTGCAAACCGTGTATCTGAAAAGGAGCTAATAATCAAAATACATAAGTAGCTCATATAATCAAATGGGGGGGAGCAGCCCAATTAAAAAGTAGGCAAAGAATGTGAATAGACATGTTTCCAATGGGAGAAAACATTTGCAAACCATGTATCTAATAAGTGGTTAATATCTAAAACACATTAAGTAACTCATACAAATCAATAGTGAAATAACAATTTAAAGGTGGGTCAAGAACAAGAATAGATATATTTCTGAAAGCACACAAATCGCTCACAGGTATGAGAACATGCTGAACATCATTAATTAGGGAAATACATGGGAAAACCACAACGAGATATCACCTTACACTTGTTTAAAGGGCTGTTACTGGGCAGCCGGGTGGCTCAGCAGGTTAGCACCACCTTTAGCCCAGGGCGTGACCCTGGAGACCCAGGATCGAGTCCCACATCGGGCTCCCTGTATGGAGCCTGCTTCTCCCTCTGCCTGTGTCTGTCTCTCTCATGAATAGATAAATAAATAAAATATTAAATAAATAAATAAATAGGCTGTTACCAAAAAGGCAAAAGATAACAAGAGTTAGTGAGGATGTAGAGGAAAGGGAATCCTGGAGGACTGCCCATGGTGATGTAAATTGATGGAGCACTATAGAAAACAACAGAAAGATTCCTTAGAAAGTTAAAAAATAGAGCTACCATGTCATACAGCAATTCTACTTCTTGACACATATCCAAAGGAAATGATATCATTGTCTAGAAGAAATATTGGCATCCCCCTATTCATTATAGCACTATTCATGAGAATTAAAATGTGGAAATAACCTAATTGTCCATCAAAGGATAAAAAGATACAAATGGGTATATATGGATATATATATCTCCACACAGACACATGTATACCATGGAATATTATTCAGCCATAAAAAGGAAATCCTGCCATCTGCAACAACATGGATGATTCTGGAGAGCTAAATAAATTAAGCAAGACAGAAAGAAAAATACTGTGTGATCTCACTCATATGTTTAATCGTAAAAAACCAAACTTGTAAAAGCAGAGAGTAGATTTGTGGTTCCCAGAGAGTGGATAGTGGAGGAAACAGGGAGGTTACTCAAAGGGTACCAAACTTCCCATTGGAAGATGAGCAAGTTCTGGGGGTCTAATGCACAGAAAACATTATAATTAACAATAATGTATACTTAAAAGTTGCTAAAAGAGAAGATCTTAAATGTTTTCACTGCAAAATAAACCATGTGAGGTAATGGATGTGTTAACTTACCTTATTGCGGTAATTATTTCACAATACATATGTTATCAAATCATCACACTATATACCTTAAATTTACAGTGTTATATTTCAATTATGTTTCAATAAACCTGTGTGGGGTGGAGGTGGGGGGAGAAAGGAAATATGCTGTGGTCTCTTTCTGACCTTCCTCTCTCTATATATTGCCTTCCTGACCTCTACATACTCCCCTTAAATCAGTGACCTAATACACTCCCTTTTTTTCCTTTTTTTTTTTTTTTTTGTTTTTTGTTTTTGTTTTTGTTTTTTTTGTTTTTTTTTTTTTACTCCCTTTTTTTCCTAATAAAACTTAATACACGTAAGGAGTTCTGGCCACCCAAAACTTTTTATCTGTTTTCTATTATGATACTAGCTTTATTCATATTGCTTTTTAAGTATTCTTTATTAACTGATGACATATGTCTTTCATATATAGTAAATATTTACTATTTTTTATTTTACTTTCTTATTTTCTTCTATCTCACTTTTTCCACTGACATTTACTTATTAAAAACTATTTTTATATTCTCGTGAAATATAAAATTCATGTATAATATTTTCAAAGAAATAGGTTCCATGTTAAGCACCAGAAATACAGAGACAAAAAAAAATGCAGTCCCTTCCCTTATAGAGTTCACAATTAAATGAAATCCACAGGTTGAAGACAGGTAAACAATTATAGTATAGTATGTAAAATGCTCCCAATCTGGGGGAGAAGAGGAATAGAAAAAGACATGGGAGCCTTCCTAAAGGAAGTGTGGCACTGAAAGTTGAAAGATGAATAGGAATCTAGAGAGAGTGAGTGAGTGAGAAGTGTGTGTGTTTGTGTGTGTGTGTGTGTGTGTAGAGGATACGTTTATGTGGTTGGAAGGATAAGATCATAAGCGTTATACATCATTACTGAAAGCAGCACTATCAGAATAAATCCATTGTGTTCTTACAGCTCTTTGCATGTTTACAAAACACTTCCTTGTTGGCCGCAACCACTGATAAAAATAGAAATAAAGTGATAGGATCTCAGTCTCCAAATCCACAACCAGCAACTTGCTGGGGCTTTAGCCTCTCCGGCAGGGTTCTTGGAAATACAGATCATGCAGAAACACAGATCTTACAGATCATCATAGCTGGCAAATACAGGGTATTTACTAAAAGCTGGGGCTATGGCCCCAGATCAATGAGTATTTTCCTGCCCTTGAGAACTAGACTAAGCCACAAAACAAAAAATTTCTTTGGTACAGAAGAGTGCTTTGCATACTGTGTGCATTGGGGCCCCAGAGTTTTCAAGAAAAACTACACAGAATAGCACACTAGGCAGGTAGGTGTCCAGGCTCCCATTCTCGATTGCCATTTTATTGGTTTATGTATTAGAATTTTGCCTAAGATTTTTCTTGAAAAGGGTTCTGTTTTTTAAAAAAAATAAAAATAAAATAAATAAAAAATAAAAGCTTAAAAGCATTGTTCCACTAATCTATACATTGATTGCTTCTAGTTTTTTTTCAGAATGGCATCTGGAGTACCCTGAACCTCTAATAAAATTTATAATATATAAATATTATAAATATTTATATATATATATTAGTAGACATTCTGATATAATAGATATAATAGTAGACATTCTGATTCTGAGATCTTTCCAAAGATACTTTTCTTCCTATATCCAACCCCTCTAGATCCCTATTTCCTTGTCTTCTTTTTTTTTCTAATGTTCCAAACCTCAATTCAGTATGGTTTCTTCCCATGGACAAAGATGCTATTCTTTTCTATGATCAGGAGACCCTATATTTATAAAAAGAAAACTTCCAAGCAGAAATCTGTGACTTTGTACCACCTCCACCATCCAAATCTCCTTCAGTTTGTATTCATTGACCCTGATAGGTTCCCAGGGATTTCTTGTCTCATCTGGCCTTTTTCTGCCAATATAGCTTCTGCCTCCACCCCCCTAGCCCCCCGACCCCAGAATTCCATCAGCCCATAGTTCTTGAGGCCAGGAAAGGTCCACCTTTTGTTCCTACATTTGTCCTGGTTATAGATATTCCTCAAAAGATGCTTCAGTTGGAGTTGCTACTACTGGTACTCGTAGGCCAGTAAGTACATCCACAAGCCCGGAGAACACTGGTATGTTCTCAGCCATGCACTCCCTCCCACACTCTTCTCTACCTTAGAATTACTCAGGGCTGTACACTGTAAACAGCAGAACATCCTTTACAGCCGCTCCTCTATGGCTAGGCGTACTTCCTCCGTGCTTACCCTGTTCCTTCCATGTACATTCAGCTGGATTTTAAAAGTCCCAATCTGGTTTTTAATTTGCTTATGCATTTTCTCTGAGGTTTTGTTTTTTGTTTTTTGTTTTTTTTTTTTTAATCTTTGCAAGTAACTAAAACTGAATTCGAACTCTCAGAAATAAATAGTCTATACGATGGGGAAGTCCAAGGATGATAACTTCAAGCATGGCTAAGACTAGGAGTTCAAAAGGTATTATCGACTCACATTTGTTTCTCTCTCCCCCTCTCTGCCTTCTCTTCCTTGCCACCCTTCTCTCTCCACCCCTTCTCTCTCTCTCCCCCTGTCTGCCTTCTTCCTCTCTCTATCCCCTTCATTTTTTAGTTCATATTTCTCGTATATTGGTCTGTACTCAGGCAAATAATTTCCATGTGTCAACAAATGCAGACCTTAGCACCTGTGTTTTTAAAAGCAGAAGGACTTTTTCCAGTATACCTATCAGAGGGTACCAGTTGCATTGGTCTAAGGTGTGCATCCACCCATGGACCAGTCATGGTAGCTGTGAAGAAGAAGAATATCTATTGACTATAAACTGGATCCTGCACCCCCCTCCAACTCTCTCCCATCCCAGGTGCCTCATCACAGATGGTATCGATATGACTTAGTGTTGAGGCACTTCCCAAAAAGAAACAAAAATTAAAAAAAAAAAAAACAGATATAAGAATTAACATTATTGATTGCACTTGAGTGTCTTCCTTCCCTTTTTAATCCTCTCAAAGTCTGTCATTTTACCGCAAAATTAAAAACTAGTCTAAGCAAATGCACTTAAACTCTGGGTTTCTGATATCCTCCCTCCAAAGCCTAAGTGGTAGCTTTTATCCTCATACCAAATGTTGCATCTTTCATTGGCCAATTGTATTTTCGCTTCGTGTGGAAGCAAACAGCTCTGGGATCCAAAGTGACCTCGGTGGATCCTTTTTAAAGTTTCTTGCTTCATCTTTGGGTTTGCAATAAATCTGCTTAATTTTTCTTCCACTCAGCCCAAAAAGAACATTTGCCTGATACGATATGAACCCCTATATTTCTCTATTTCTTAGAGATTTATGCTAAATTTTACCACTCCCTTTTGATTAAACTCACATTCTAATTTCCTTTACACATATAACCATAATCATCTTTTTGTATTCTGTCCATCATGGCATAGAAATATGATTAATTGATAGATGATGAATAGAAAATGGTAGATGACAGACAGACAGGCATATGGACAGACAGGTGAATAGATAAAGAGAATCTAAGAGAGCTAAAGCCATCCCATCTACCAACAGTTCCAATACCAATTCAAACCAGAGACCTGCTAGGCTCTGCCTGAAGCAGTACATTCCCACTCCCTAGAAATACCCACCAAATTCCTTTTGCAGAGCTAGATACTTTGCCTCTAGCCAATGCTCTTTGAAGTTCTTTGCACAGACCTTCTCTGAACGGAGAGTTGGAGAAGTGACCTCCCATACCTGTCAAAGCCAGATTGCCCCAAACAGGTTATGGTTCTCCAGGTGATCTTATGGTATAAGGCTCATGAATGAGCTTTGCAAAATAATCTCCTTTCCTATCAATGTCACATCCCATTAGTTAAAGGCCCTAATCAAGATAATCTCCCAAATCATGAAATCTTATTCTGCCCACATAGGATAGCACCCATCATAAAGTACTTAACATCCCTAAATGAACTTGCTCCTCTAAATTTAGTTCTTGATATATATCCTACCTCCCATCTGCAGATGATAGTCATATACCTGAGGTGAAACCGGGCTCAGTCTCATTATATCCTCTCATGGACATAGGAGGACAAGAGAAAGCCCTTTCTTTTCATCCAAACCATCTCTCCCTTAAATTATCCCTTCAATGTTACCATCTGTACCCTGATCTACTTGATCTTTCAAGGGCCAGAGACACAAACCAATAAGAGATACCACATGGGAATCAGAAAAGAAAAACTCAATAGAAATCCAAAAAGAAAGTGATCAAAGTGAAAACATCACCCAGAAAAGGGAGCCCTGCAGAAAATATACTGAGGGATATCTCAGGAAGAAGATTTGTCCCAGTTATGAAACAGTTTTTTTCAACAAAACCCACTGAGCAATGTAAAGGAAACTCCTCAGCCACTTTTGCTTTTCTATACACACATATGCCACTTGACTTAAAGTCCAATGTATTATAGTAATAAATATATTGCATAGAGACCTACAGTAATGAGGTAAAAGTTTAAATATTTAATTAGAACACATTTACCTTCTGCTCTAAGCTAAAAAATATATATTTATTTATTTATTTATTTTTGGAACAAAGCTATTAGAGCTTAAGAAGAGAATTTTGGAAAGATAGAGGTCCATATTCAAAGAATGATTAATGCTAAAGAAACAGTATAGAATGGAGATGAGGTAGGTACATTCAGTTAGATCTTGGTTCAAATCCCAGTTTCACATCTCAGGTAAATTACTTAATCTCTCTGAACCTCAATTTTATCTCCAGTAAAACATAAATTCCCCCCCCACCACCATAAGGTTCTTGGGAGAATAAATTAGAAATCTGACATCGAGTACCCAGTAAATGATAATAAGTTATAGAATTTTATTTATTAAGCCTATTGCACTTTAAAATTTAGAGTGGTAACTCTTCCCTTTCTTCCTAGACTTAGAAAAGAATCATAGGTGTTAGAATGAACCATTAGCAATTACCATGGAACCCAGTATCTAAAAAAAAATGTCAAAATTAGCCAGGCAAGAGTTTACTTGAACCAACTCTACCATGAAACTTTATATGGTAATACTTCACAGTTGTGCTGTAATATATTCACTCAGTTCCCATCAACCAATAACTCTTCACTTTTTCTATCCCCTGAAGTATTTCAACAAAATGCATCTTCTTATACCTGTATGCATCAGCATTATCTGTTTAGTAGATTACAAAAATGATATAAACAGATCATTCTGAGTCACTCTAGCATTGTGCCCTCTTAGTATATTGCTAATGGAACCAAAAACACACTTGATCTTAAAAGTTCTGCTCCAAGAAAATAATCACAGCATCCAATTACTAAAAAACAATCAATGTTCCTGTAAAGCAAATTCTCAGATATTTCTCAGCCTTTCATGTTCTGTCTTTCAAGTTTAAAAAAAAACATAAAAGAAAAATAAGTCTATGTGATGTAGTGCCTATTAAAGATACTGAGAATATGACTCAGGGTGTGAAGAAAAACTGAATCAGTCAAAAGACCTATGATTCAATCCCACCTTTACCACTCATTAGCTTCAGCCATTTAAGATAAGCTTAAGTTTTCTCATCTGTAAAATGAGAACAATAATATGTACCTCACAGAATAATGTGAAAATTACATGAAGAATGCTAGCTCCAATGTTTCCATGTAGTAGGACCTCAAAAAAAAAAAAAAAAAAAAGTCTAAATCCTGCAGCAATCTCTCCTTCCTTAGTCTTAGGAAAGAAAATTAATTTAGTTAATCAGGGTAATTCCTAATAGTGCACTGTTTTCCCAGTAGTTTTAGTATCAAAACTCTTGTTTTAAGCAAAACTTTATGTAGGAGCATAAAATGTTATATGTTAAAATATGGTCAGAAGCACAGCTCCTTCTTTCAACTACCCATCCACCCATTTAATATCATTGGTGTTAGGCATTGTACTAGACACTGGGAGTACAAATCAATAATATATGACTTCTGAGGTGGAGTTGGCCGGGTGGCTCAGCTGGTTAAGCACCTGCCTTCGGCTCAGGTCATGATCCCAGAGTCCTGGGATCAAACCCCACCTTGGGCTCCCTGCTCAGCAGGGAGTCTGCATCTCCCTCTCCCTCTGCCCCCCCTCCTGCTCATTCTCTCTCTCCTAAATAATCTTTAAAAAATAATATATGGCTTCTTCTCTCAAGGAAATGGTCATTAACCTATTCTGGATGAGTCTTAGAAGTTGGTTGATTCTAAGTGAAACATCCTAGATGCACACACAGAAACTAAGGTCAGAAGTAGTGGTACATGAAATGGGCTCTTTGCTGCAGACCTACCAGAATGTAACCTGAAGTCAAAGTCTTAAGAGAAGCTACTAGGAAATAAGGAACAGTGTGAAACATCACGTACAAACATCTAGTTCCAACAGGAAGGCTCCCCACTTAAGCCAAGCAAGACAAAGTAAGAATTCCAGAGGCAGATACTGGAGAGATTTCATGTGGTGATGATTTACTGAAAAGGGGTTGTAATTCAAAGGCCCTGGCTGCTTAAGGATTCTGTAGGAGGAAGTAGCAAATGGCTTAGGGCCAGTTTAAACAGGAAAATGCATTCAATAAAGCAATAATATATAAAATTTTAGAGGTATAAGGTTCAGGGAGGCACCATGTCTTATGGTAAACATTGGTGATTTACAGTGCATTCAAGGGAAGGAACTGCACAGATAAAATGGCCCACATAGGATTTCACACTAGGAATGTCTGAGGCAACTAGGTTTGTTAAGCCTAGAGAGGAGAAAACTTATGGGTGCCATGATAACGGACCTTAAATATCTAAATGGCTACGGGAGAGAGAGGAAATAATATTCTGAGCTCTTAAAAAGCCATTCCCAGAGCTTTCGCTATGACCTCTAATCTCTTCTGAGATACAAACACATCTGACTACAATCTAAATAGTTAATCTAGGCTGTCCACTTGAACTTTAAACACAGTTGCCTTAAATTATTTGTATTATTTCCTTCCCAAACTCCTTCTCATCCTATATACCATATCCTTTTTTATTGGCATCCCCAAGTTAGTCAAGGAAGAAACTTGGAAATCATCCAAGGTACTCATTTTCTCTAATACCTCCATATCAATTTAGTTACTAAATTTTCTTAATTCTATTTCCCTAACATGTAAAGGGAGTTTTCTAAAAAACAGCTATGACCATAGTTTATATTCCTACCTAAAACTCTTAAATGGACCTCTGTTGCCTAGAGTAGACTTTCTCAACACACACAGCACCAAGCATAGTCCTGGGGACAGTGTATGAGTGCACAGGTTAGGGTGTCCCAGGTACAGAAGTCTGAGAAACAGCTGAATTGAAGCCTCTCAGTGATCACAATCAACATTCGACGTTAGCATACTAAAGTGTGAGAAGTCTTTATCTAAAGAAAATTATTTTGATTTATGCAATCAGTATTTCTTAGGGTTGTTTTGTTTTGATCCCTTAATACCTCTTGTTTTTCTAGAGTTAGTGTTCCATAGAATATATTTGAGTGAATACTGGGCTTTAAAACAAAATAGCCTGTAAAAACATTTAGAAATGGTTTACAGCTTTATCTGCTACCATATTTATCAATCATTCAAATCAGGAAATATGTATTGAACAGTTGTAATGTAATATGCTAAAGATATAATAATAAACAACTAGACATAGGTCCTGTTCTCAAGTATTTACCTACAGTTTCCAAGAATTATGACATTTTTTCTCTAAGTCATGCCCATTCTCTAGAATGCCCTTCTCCCAACTTCACCCTACAAACTCCTCATGCTGGGGCACCTGGGCGGCTCAGTGGTTTAGCGCTGCCTTCAGCCCAGGGCATGATCCTGGAGACACAGGATTGAGTCTCACATCGGGCTCCCTGCATGGAGCCTGCTTCTCCCTCTATCTGTGTCTCTGCCTCTCTTTCTCCCTCTCTGTGTCTCTCATGAATAAATAAATCTTAAAAAAAAAAAAAAGAAACAAACTCATGCTTTAGCTGCTTATATCCCAAATTATAAGTTCCTTGTTCACAGAGTATCTTATTTTTTATTTTCCTATACCCAACATACAGTTCAATAAATGCATATTAATAAATGGATAAATGACTTAAGATATTAAATGAGTTTATTTTAGTATTTTGAGAAATAAGTTTAAGTTTTCTAATTAAAACATATTTTTGTAATAGTGATTTCAAATGCAAAGACATTAATAATGTTACTTTAAGGAGATGCTCATAAATGTCTCTTTTTAAATTTTATCTTCTGACTCCTTAACATAATTGTTTAGCATAAATTACAGGTACACCTGTCATATCCTTAATTGTATATGAAGTACTAATTTGCAAGAGTTTTAAAAATTTATGTTACTTGGAAGTTGAAGTAAAATAGCAATTAAAAATTCAACTTAAATTTTAAATGATCTGATCTCATAAAAACACAAATACACAGTAAAATTGCTTTGTCCTATCATTAACATAAACTAAGTGTCACAAATATTCACTTTTTGGTATCCCACATACTTGATGAGGCTAAATGGAACCAGCATGGTTTGTCAATGGGTTGAGAAATAAGAGAGCTAAGTTCATTTTTAACACTTTAACAACAGTAAACATGCTAGGTTTTATAGATCATATGTAGTTAGAATGTTGCCTAAATCTATTACAGTCAAGTGTCAAGAAGTGGGTCATTCTGGTGAGTGGGGCCAAAAGAAGAGAAATTTGCAGAGAAATATGTATATGCTAGTAATAAAGAAAAGGACAGGATACAAACGGGGGAAATAAACTTGAAACAAAGAGAGATTGGCATATACTGGAGCTATCATACCATTCTACCTACTTTTATGTGCAAGTTCTCCAGGCTGAATGATTATGATGTCGCACTGAATATGCGATCTACACAAAGAAATGAAGACTAGAATACTGTTAACAAAATGGAAATAAAATATTTCTTACTTCCATTTGTTCTAAAAAAATGTGATTGTCCAAAGCAAAAATAGCTGCGACAGTATTTGTCTTTAAGCATATCTGAAAGTAAAATGTAAAACAACAAAGCACAAAGAATGGAAGGGATATATCAAAGCCTATAATATTTAAAAGTAGGATGTCAAAAGGAAGATGGAATCCAGACCAAAATGAATCTAACCATATAACCAATGAACCCCATAAGCTCAAAGAGAACTGGAAAAAAGGCACTGAACTAAATAACTTTGGAAAACACCATTTTTACAGAATATTGTAAAGCTAAAGGCAAAAGAAACTGCACTCAAACACCATCCTATAATAGCAAATTTGCCTACAAGGGCACATGTTACCAATTCTCAAAGCACTTTATTTGTGGACTAGATTTGAACAAATAAGCAAATACTTATAATGAGAGGCAACTTTTCCACTGTTGGACTAAAGACATTAAAAATAAGGAATGACTGAAGGCTAAAACGAACTGTGGAGTAGGACTGAAGTCAGAACTATGAGTAGGGAGTCACAGTTTTACAAACGCACAAACACAGACGTACAAATGTAGATATGTGTCATGCATTAACCAGTATAAATAAGCCAACCTGAAAGAATTCTCAATAACCAAATTTGGAACAACTTGAACAATGAAATGTATAATAAGAGTATTGGATTATAACCCAATGATTTTTAAAACATCCAGCAGTCAACACTGACATAAGTAAATAACCGAATAAACAAGTGCTAAAGAACAACTCTTCTTACAGAATGATTCCGATTGAGAAATGAAGAAAGAATGAAGGAAATAGAAAGTCACCATTAGAACGGCGCACTATTTTGTTTTCAGGAAAGATCCACTGATAGTAATTAGAGAACAATATTTAAGAGAAATTGAGTAACTACATCGTTTCAGAGTAACTCCCCCACGATTTTTACAAATCACAAAGGAAAAAAACAGTAATGTTTAGAGAATCCCAGCAGATAACATTTAACCAAGGTTAATATCACTGCTACTATAGTTAACATTGTGAAATCCCTCTTAAAATGCACTGAAAGGGGCATAGTACTTCTGTGGCATCCTTCCCAATAATGCATAACCCAACCTATTCATGAAAAAAACATCAGACAAACCCAAATTGAGAGACTTTCTGCAAAGTAACTGACTAGCACTTCAAAAGTATCAACGTCATCAAAGACAAGCAAAGACTGAAGAGCTGTCACAGCTGAAAGAATAAGAAAACATGAAACTAAATACTGGATGGGATCCTGGAAGAGAAAAAGGAACACTGGTGAAACACTCGATGAACTCCAAATGAATTATGTAGCTAATAATATTTTACCAAGATTCATTTCTTAGTTTTGGTAAATATTCTTTGATTTTGTAAGATGTTAATATAAAGAGGAACCTGAGTGAAATTGCAACTCTTCTGCAAGTCTTAACTAAAAATTTAAGATTTAAATTTAAAAGATGAAAAAAAAAGGATTATTGATTAACCCTGATCTCAATGAACTCAGTCTATGAGGGGAAAAACACATAAAACAATATTACAATGTGATAAGTGTAAACAGAGATATAGAGTGTTATGACACCCAAGGACTAACTACTGAACAAATCAAAGACTATGTCTAGGAGAAAGCATAACATTTGAAATGAGCCTTATGACAGGCGGCTGGTAGAAGGAAGCTAGAATTTCCAGAAATAATTTTAAAACATATGAAAGATTGTGGAGTATCCCAGAAACTACAAGTGGGATGATATGTTTGAAGCAAAGGTAAAGTGCTAAAACTGGAATTACAGTAAACGTTAGACCCAGAGGAATGTTATCTTCCATTCTAGGTAATTGTAACAAAAAGGCTTTACATCAAGGACATGAGAGAGGCAGTTTTGTGTTTTAGAAACATCCCTTTGAAAATATTACGGAGAATAAAATAAAAGAGCACAAAGTGTTACTATTTCAATGTTTATTCTTCCAATTTAACTTTTATCTTAAGTGATATGTTAACACAACCTATACCAATTTCATAAACTCAAGTAATGGAAATATTTGAAGTTTTCAAATGCAAATACATTAATCTTCACTCCTCAAATGAAACAACCCAGAAATATCAATCCCTCACTAGAGGAAATATATTTAAAATTCAAATACTTGCCCAATCATTTAATCAGAGATATTCTTTATACTTCTTTGGATAACATAAATAATAATATAGCTAATACTATTGTCTGTGTACACAATGAATATTTATTGAGCATCTACTGAGGCCAAGCACACTATTATAGGTGTTGAAGATTTAATATTAAAAATATAGACCAAAAAAAAAAACCCCATTCACAGAGTTCATGGTCTAAGGGTAACTGGGGAGATAGAAAAACTGATTATACGTTATCATATATTGGAAGATGATAAGAGCTTTAGAGAAAAATAAGAAGTAATAGAAAAACCAAGAAAATGTAGTATTGTTAGCAAGAAGTGAAGAAAGTAATTTAAGGGAAAAAAATAATCCAAGTCTATGAAAAGCAGCTGATAGTTCAAACTAAATAGAGCCAAGATTGGTCAATAACATGAAGGTTATTGGGACCCTGGCAAATAGTTTTGGTAAAATGATTGGGGACAAAAGCTGTTGAACTGAGCTCAAGAATGACTAGGGGGAAAATGACAAAAGGATATAAAACTCTTGTTGGAAGTTTTGCTACAAAAAGAAGAAGAGGTGAGGTCAAGAGCTTCTTATTAAAATGGGACAAAACCAACATATGTTTTATGTTGATAGGAATGATCAATAAAGAAGAGAAAATTATTAGTACGAGAGAAGAAAACTGCTGGGACCATGTTCTTGTGTAAGAAGTAATGGAACCCAGCTCCCAAATGGGGATGCCATCCGTAGATACAGGTGGGACAGTTCATCTATGAGACAGCAGGTGTCGGGGCAGCCCCAGTGGCGCAGCAGTTTAGCACCACCTGCAGCCCAGGGCCTGATCCTGGAGACCCAGGATCGAGTCCCACGTTGGGCTCCCTGCATGGAGCCTGCTTCTCCCTCTGCCTGTCTCTCTGCCTCTCTCTCTCTTTGTGTCTCTATGAATAAATAAATAAAAATCAAAAAAAGAAAAAAGATAGCAGGTGTCAGGCAAAGTGTGCGAGTAAAGGAATGGTGACGAGTGGTTAAAGCTGATTGCGGGAGACTGTGAAAGCCACATTCTGAAAGTCAACCACTGAGAACAAAGAGTTAAAAGGTTGGAAGATTAGAAGAAAGTGAAGAAGATACAAGACAGTTAAATAAGGAACTGGGAAAGTGGCTGCATCAGAAAGTATATTGATTGACAGGGAGCGTTAGAAGTCTGCATCATGAATTTCAAATGAGAGCTATCAGCCATGCCCTTTTGGGTTTTTTTTTTTTTTTTCCCCTGCCCTGTTCATCTACATTGGAGCAAACAGCCTTAAGTTAGATTTAATCAGTGTTAAGACTCTCACAAAAATATAGGACAGAGAAAAGGGCAGGAGCACTAACTGTACATGTAGAAGGAGGACGGTTACTGAATGAAAATAACAACTAATCTGGGTAAAAAGTAAGGTGACATCATGAAAACAGTGTTAAATAAGATCAGAGGACTGTCTTCCAAATGGGGCTGAAAGATAGTTGGATCCAAAGAATGCTGGAATGATCCAGAAAGAGAGGAAGTCCTGAGCAGCCAGGGGGATGCACGAAATTGAGATTAGAGGCGTGTCCGCATTCCAGTGATGACCAGGTCATGCCTCTTTACCAAGTCCTAAGCCTTCTTCTGGGCACTTGACAAATATTCACCCATTTAGATGACATAAAACACTGATGCTGCACTTACCATCAAGAAGCACAATAAACCAGAGCAACCCTGAGCAACGTGGGGATGACGGACTGGTCTTCTCTCTGGCAATCCCCAGAGTTTCCTGCTCACCCAACCTTGGGTACCCGAGGACGCCCTCCGGGGGGGGTCCCATGCATCTGTAGAGAAAATATTGATCGTTTCACAGCGTGTGAACTCTCTGCTCTCGAAAGCTCCGAAGGCGGTTGACAACAGGAGCAAGGAAGGGAAGGCCTGCAGCAGCTGAATAAATCGTCTTCCCTAAGGAAGAAGGAAATAGAGTTTTAAACGTAGATGAAAACACAAAATTCAAAATAATTGAAGGGGTTAAGGATGTCATCGTAAATTACAGAATTAATGAGTCAACCCCCATTGCGCTGGAGTCATTCTCTACTAAAGTCTCTATTCTAAAGTCCAGAATAACGTTGACTTCTCAGGAGAGTGTTTGGTGTTTAGCTGGAGCTCAGTAAGGATTAGCTGGATGAGTGAACAGAAGGGGACACCGGCTTCTCTTGAAAACCAGTGACCTCCATCTAACATTCAGGTTTTTTTCATTTTCCTTATCATATAAAATCTCTGAGTCAAGCCTTGTTCTAAGCTTTTCCCAGAACTACACTTACACGAGTTATTCCCCAATCCCCACCAGGTAAACAGCATTGCTTCCTAAACACAATACTGACAGAACCATATAGTCCCTTGGCTTCAAAAGACATTCCCCCCCTTATTAATTTGTTTCCTTTTGGCCCCAATCCTCACCCTTTATAGGACAATACGTAACAGGGACAAATCTTCCCCTGCTTTGCTCATGCTCTGGAGGAAGCCGAGAGCCTGGAAAGCTAAACTCCATATACCGCGATGATGCTAGCCAAGCCCTGGGACGGGGATGATTGAACATTCTCAGATTAATTTCATGGCTATTTGTTCCATCCCAGAATCACATCAAGCACAGGCCTCCAAGTTGAAATTGCATCACTCTGTCCTTGCTGCCCAGGTAAGGGCAGTGAAAAATGAGCATATTTCCCACCCTCTAATGATAAATAATGACTTTTCCCTTTACAACTGAGATGTATTTTACAGCATCATCAGAATAGTCTAATTACCAAACAAAATGATAAGATTTATCAGGACAGAGGGAGATAGATTAAACTCACAAGAAATAGGCATTTGCATCTTTGCCATCCTTCAGTGTCACTGCGGTAATAGAAAAATGGCAACCGGAAGATGCATAATAAATATTCCATTAAATATTCATCTGGATTGTAAATTACTTAAAATTTTAAACTACCCAGGAAAAGATTGTAAGAGAAGGGTGCAAACATGTCTGGCTGCTAAAGGAAAACTGACGAGCAGAGCCGGAGGAGAAAATAATAGAGGTAAGATGGAGCGTTAACTGGGTAAATAAATGCTGTGGGCAAAAAAAGACAAGAAAGGGAGCATTCACTTGTGGCGATTGGACAGGACAAATCTGGCTTTCTCCACTCTTGATCTGTAATTGTCTGGGTCGACGGATATCATGCTCTCTGCAATAGGGTCATTCCTACAATCACATTTAATACTATTCGTCCCTTAATCAGAGCATGGTTCTGAACATTTTAGAGGGTTTCCTGGCTGTGAGCTTATTCTTTCTTTTAGGCTTGAATCAAGGACTTTGAGTATTTGAGATTCTTGTTTATTAAGTTTGGTCTACTCATTCCAGGACCAATCAAATAAGAACAGCAATTATAACTTGTTGGGGGGATGGGGGGAGTAGGGGGGAAAAGGATTGAAAGAGAAGAAGGTTGAAAACATGGAGTACGGCATGGGAATTGACATTCCCTGAGGAGCTGTGAAGAGAGGAACCATCTAGGTACCAACCAACTACATACATGATCTGACTTTTAGTATAGTATAACCAATTATTAAAATGAGGGAAATGAAGTTCAGAAAAGTGACTTGTCAAAAGTCACAGAGTAGGAAAGAGGTAGAGTCTACACTTAAGTCATTCTGTGATTTAAGGCCTTCTTCTTTTTATTACCTCTTATAGTCTTATTTGCCCCCCTTACAGATCATAATCAAAAATCTGAAAGTTACAGGAATACTCACATTGGACTTTGCGTGCCCGTGCCTCTTAAAATGCCTGGCACATAGCATGCACCCAATAAATGCTCAGTGAAGGAAGGAAAGAAGGGAGAGGAGTAGGAGTGAGGAAGAGAAGAGAAAGAAGAGGGGATGGGAGACAGAACAGGACAAGGGGACGGAGGAAGAGAACCACTCTACCGCTCCTTACTGAGCTAAGCCATAAGTACCAGCAGTTAATTTTTAAGAAGCTAAATACACACAAATATAAAAAGAACACATGTGCCAAAGATTTTATTTAACTCATTAAATGAAGGAGCCAGTAGGAGGTTACAAATGATACAAAAGGGAAGTGGAAGCACCACACGTAGACTAGACTGTAAGGAATGCTGCAATGAGCTTGCTTAGTAGATGCCAAACTGGTTAATACCCACAGAGCAATAACCAACCCCGTTCTGGGGTACATAATCTGCATTTCTATGGACAAGAATCATTTGCATTACTATTTGTATTATGTAGCTTTACGGAGTCATAAAATAGCTCAGAGACAATGAAAGGCAGAAATAACCTGGAAGAAAACACTAGACAAAAGATCCGATAATTGTTTTTTGCCCATTTCAGTCTTTCACAATTTTTCCCGTACAAATTATTTTTAAAAAAATTACTATAGAAGCCAGAGGAGCATCAGTTTTACAAAATAGTATCTTTAAAGTTTAACTAAATCGATGGATAGCAATGTTTTCTGATCATTATCATTAGAGGTTTTCCTGATTGGGACCTTATTCTTTGTTTTATGTTCGTAGGACTCATCCATTGCATGACTGTTAGAAACCACTGGCCACCCATGAAACAAAAATGCCTAAAGCTACTGTATACATTTCTTAAGGAGGATAAAAGACTTTCAAAGAATCAGAAAAGAGAATATTTTCTCTAAAAATTCCAACTTGGAGAATTTATGCAGCAGAGAATTCTAATGTCAGTGTTACAACCAGAACTCTGCCAGTTGCCATTGCTGGGCAGTCATTCTCCCACTGCCATTTTATGCTTCCTTCGATCATTGCCAACTTGAGCAAATAAAGTTTATATCCACCCCCAGGTTTGCTGCTTGGAGCCCATCACCCTTAACATTTTTGTTTGTGTTTTAATTTTGCTAGAGCTAGACCTCGAGCTCTCTTCTTACCATTTCTTTCCCTTTCTTCCCTGCAGAGCTTATATGCTATACTAATTTCCAAAACTGGAACTCAGTAAAAACATAAGAATCACATAGAAATGGGTCTTATAAGTGACTTTTCAGAAATGTACATTATGCACAGATTTAATTACACCTGTATCATTCCCTTAGAGCCTGACATTAATGACAAAGATTTGGAAGACTCAGAGTTCATCAACACCGGTTTACACGTTGTTTGCATCTGGTTTCCTTTATCGATAGTGCATCTATCTCCCTGTTCAGAGATTCTTCCTTGTCCAAGGGTGAACCTCAGGTACTGTATATGGCACATTACATGACTCACAACTACTTAGCAATTTATTTAGTCTAAAAACTAACATCAGATTGTATCTCCTCTGGGTTCAGGGTGCATGTGATAGACAGAAAACCCAGCCAAGTAGAGCATGACCTACTTCACATGAATGTTCATGCTACTGCTGGTCTGACCCTGTCTCCTACCGGAGATATGGGAGTTGGGTGGGTAGTTGAGTACCCAGAAGAGAAAGATCTTCTGTGCACCTCCGGGTTAATACACAGTCATAAAAGGGGCAAACCACAGCCAGCACATGTCAGCACAACACGGAAAGTTCTGTAGGAGTGGCAATTTAGGGGCTTTTATAGCAGCTCCTGGAGTGCTGCCCATCCAGGATTTTGCTATGCTGGTGTTGAAAGACACTACCAAACTTTATGCCAGCAATCACATTAGGCTATTGGCAGCCTGAGGATATTCTGTCCTAGAAAATAATAGGAGCACAACGGGAAGACGCTCTTCTCCCTATTTTACGGTAGTGCCCTCCTCAGCACAATGGAAGACTTCAGCTTTGTTTGTTGAATTATGTCCAGATCTTTGAGAGAAAGACACTTCAAGAATGTTTTAATTATGCACAGTAAATGGAAACAATACTTTAAATAATTAAAAACCTAGATGATAAGGAATAACAGTTACTATCACCTTGTTTTTATTACCACATGATTGATACCTAGGATATGTCCAAAAAGATTTTAAGAAGATTCAACATTCATTCAACTAGCACTCTGCTGAATATAAATATGATATGGTCTTCCTTCGAAGGATCTATTTGACAGTCATAAACTAAAGTACCAAGGAAAGGCAAAGAAGGGAGAGATTAATTCTGCTCAGAGATAATCCTGGAGGTCTTCACACAACTGATCTGAACCTTGAAGAAGACAAAAAGAGAAAGAAAGCTTTTCCAGACATCTCTAAGTAAAGAGTATGCCGAGGGAATTACAACTGGTTAGTTGTATCAAAAACCAAAACTAGCAGATGGTAGTATGGCAAGTTGGAATGGGAAGAAGAGTGCAATGCTCAAAGTCCCAAGGACATTATCCCAAAGAGCAGGCTTCCTGCGGGGAACCCAGTGTGGGACTCAATCCCAGGACCCCGGGATCATGACCTGAGCCAAAGGCAGACGTTCCACCACTGAGCCACCCAGGTGCCCCCACACCACATCATCTTTATGGATTCATCAGTCAATGGACATTTGGGCTCTTTCCATAGTTTGGCTATTGTTGATACTGCTGATATAAACATTGGGGTGCAGGTGCCCCTTTGAATCAGCATTTTTATATCCTTTGCGTAAATACCTAGTAATGCAATTGCTGGGTCATTAGGATAGCTCTATTTTTAACTTTTTGAGCAACCTCCATGACAGTTTTCCACAGTGGTCATACCAGTTTGCATTCCCACGAACAGTGCAAGAGGGTTCCCCTTTCTCCACATCCTCATCAACATAAGTTGTTTCCTGTGTTATTAATTTTAGCCATTCTGACAGGTGTGAAGTGGTATCTCATCAGGATTTTGATTTTTATCTCCCTGATAAGTGATGTCGATCAAGAAAGATACAGATTTTAGAAGAGAGGCAATATTTGATCCACATGAAATCCAAAAAATGAGTTTGAAAATAGTTGAGAAGGCTCTTATAGAAAGGTTAGTCTTTGAAAAGTGGGAAGGATAAATGAAGATTAAAAAAAACCTTCATGGTTCAAGGAGAAGGATTTTGAGAGTTTTCATATCTGATAGGATCTATTTTATCCATTAAAAAAGTAAGATAAAGCAGGAAGTACATGCATCTCAATTAAGAAAGATGATAAAGGGTAAGAACAGTTTAACATCAAGAAAAGATATTTACCTACGATGAGTGTGAAGAAGAGGTTTGATAAACGCTGCTCGGATTGAAAAACCAGTATGTGATACTAATCAAAATCATTTTACAAATAATGCAACCATATTCATTACATAGCCATTTCTTAGGAAAATCTAGGACCACAATATTAAACAAATCCAGTGGAGGCATTTCTGCAGAAAGCTAAGATGGGGCAGCCCAAGCATAGAGACTTTTAGTCATCTAAATTTCTAAAAGATAGAATTTTAAATAATCAGAATAAATGAATCATATGTGATTTACTTCATAATATTTTCCCAATATGTCTCACTCTAACCACCTAGAAAATTCTTATTCATTCTTCAAGGAGCTATACGAATGTGGCTTTCTCTCTATAGAGTCTTTTCCACCCATAAAAGACAATATTTATCCTTCCTCTCTACTCTCTGTGGTACCATGTTTAAGAAAAATTATAATACTTATTACATGATAGATCATTAGTAAACCTACCTCCCATGATCAAATAAGAACTCCCTGGAGATAGAGATCACATGTTATTCACTCACGGAACCCCCGCATCTGCAACAGCACCCTGAACATTACAGGAGCTTGACAGATGCCATTTGGGCAGGTAATGGGTAGATGAAATCTTACTGAATAGCATTTATGCCAGTCAAGTGATTGATAGGAGCTGATGAGTTCATGGGACTATGCCCTACGATACAGATTGAGAGCACAGATTCTCCGCAGCCTGCTGAAGAAGGATCCATACTGGCCCAATGGTGGTGTTCTCTGAAGTTTTGGAAAGTGCAATAAAGTGTTCTGTTAGTCCATAGTAGGGATATTAAAATGCTATAGTCTAAGGAAGGAATGTTGTGATTGTGACTCTGACATCTTGGGCAATAACGCTCTATGTCATACAGAAATAGCTTATCGTCTACTTTTGCTGCAGTGAGTCCTGCTTCATATCATACAAAGATGTTTATACAGTAGCAGATTCCAAATTTCTTAATAGGAGGAGCTTGGAGGCAGCACTCTGGTTGAATGAGTTCCCGTGTGTGTGTGTGTGTGTGTGTGTGTGTGTGTGTGTGTGTATGTGGTAAGCAAAGGTCAGGTTCTAAGAAACTTGCCTGAAGCTGTGCCTACATTCCAAGCATCCTGTTT
This sequence comes from Vulpes lagopus, assembly GCF_018345385.1. Taxonomy (NCBI): domain Eukaryota; kingdom Metazoa; phylum Chordata; class Mammalia; order Carnivora; family Canidae; genus Vulpes; species Vulpes lagopus. The sequence continues at coordinate 165,793,975 of NC_054826.1, forward strand.
TTATGTACATTGGATGTTTAATGTGGGGTAGTTTAGACAAGACACTGAAAATTTGGGAGAATATTGCTACAACTCCACCCCAGTGGTAAATCCATATTTTATGATATCATCTATCTAACTATCTATCTATCTCCCTCACTCTCTGGAGACCATCACTTCCATAATCAAGGTCCTGATTATACCAACATATTAATACATATAATAAGTGCATCTCACTTTTATGGACAATCGTCTACTTTATCTTAAATCTTGTAGAAAGGAAGAGTATGGAAATGTATAGAAAATATTTACTACAATATGCTTTCCCTGCATTATTGACGAATATAAAAGCTAGTTTGAACACTTCCGTTAGTTCCAGTAGCACTGCGTGTTTCTCTATGTCCTACGTAATTAGAATTGCCTGTTAGTCTCTCCCACCATGTCGTAAACATAGAAGATGCCCTTCATCAAGTAAAAAAAAAAGTCAACGGCGATATTTTAAAGCAGATGGACATCATATGAGTCTTTATTTGACCTTCCTCTTGAAGACTAAATTATCTCTTGGTTCTTACATTACTACTCCATTTTTTTCATTCTTTATACCTTATTTAATTAGTGTCTGCCATGTCTAATCAAAATATGAGGAAATTCAATTTTTTTTCCTCATCTTTCTGGTCAAAATGCTGTGTAATAACAAAAAAAAATCATTACAAACGGCATGCACTAGAAAAATTCATAATTCATAGTTAATTTCTAGATTTAGACATCACAAAATCTCCAATAATAACAATCTATGCAGTTGTCATGCATAAGTAGCTTCAGGAGGTCAAAGTCAGAAATATCACCCTCTGAAATTATCACCAACAAAATGAATACAAAATGGAAGTAATTAGCCATCTGCAGAAGGAGCATATCCCATAAGGTCTGATTCATCTCTATACCTTGGCATAGTGCCCCTCAGGGAGCTGATATTATAATACCCACTGAAATAGTAAGGCCTGGCAGTGACCACGGTGGGTTATCTTCCAGGTGATGTCTCGTGGGAAACAGGATAAAGCAGCATTCAGACTCACATCACGTTCTCTTCTGAGATCAGTCAGTGTGGTGGGCTCCCCGGGCATAATCAGCCCCTTGCTGAACCAATAAGAGGATATTTCTAAACCCACAAAGCTGAGGGATGCATTCTGGACCCACAGTGACTCTACTTTCATTCAGATTCCTGTAAGCTCATTCTACAACTTGGCACGAACCTCTCTCTCACCATCTTACCCGCAACAGGCTACTGTCACTGGATAACTAGGGGATGAGAAACGGGTCCTCTGAGAAAATACCCAAAGCCCTACAGAGACGTATGTGCCTTCTCAACACACACACCCCCATTTGACAAGATGACAAAGATTTAATATTGCTACACCTGCTTATTGTGAAATGACAACCCCAAATCCTAACTGTCTTAACACTTCAGTAAATCCCTGATGGCCATAAAGAAAATAAATTTCTGCCATGTTAAACCCCGATTGCTCAGACTATGAAATGTAGCTTGTTATAGGTCTTCGATACTTTTTTGATCTGTGGGACAGATTGTGACTGACTACAGCATGCAGGAAACTGCATTTCATAATTTTATCCTATGACTCATTCTCTCAACAAGATGGTTGCCTCCAGACAAAAGAAATGGTTTTGAATTCAAGCAAACAGAAGCTTCACAGCTTCCAAGCAACACCACATTATGTTGAGCACAACAGCAAGCAAGTTCCTTTACTAGGGGTCCTGCAAAGAATAGAGGCTGCCTTGAAGGGCATCTTTAGAGGCAGCTGAGAAACTGCATGGCCATCTGTTCTGGATGGTGCAGAAGAAATTATTGCATGCAAAGAGGGTCACACCAGACAACGTCCAAGTTGGCTTCTAATTCTAAATCTGATATAAAAGATTATGCAAAATACAATCAATATAAGTGCCATGTAAAATTTCTCTTCTTCAAGAATATCTAAGGAAATGAATTATATTGGTCAACCCAATTAGAAGGGGTAGTAATTTGAAAGACAGTGACTGAAACAAAATTCTGGTAAGAAGAGAAATGATATTCCTAACATGCAAAGACCTGTTTCCTAAAGAAGAAATGGCAATTCTCCTCAGGAAACACTGGCATTGATGTTTCCTGCTCTTTAAAAATAACATAAATGTGTAGGAGTCCTTTTTCTTTATGAAACTAATGTTTTATTGTTAGGTCTCCTTGGAGAAATATAATTTTTTATGATTTTTAACGGGCATCTAAAATCTATTTTTGTGGCTTAACAAGAGAAGCAATACTACCATCATGTGGCAAAAGAGATTAAATTTCTTAAAAAAGAAAAAATTCCAGAGATGAAACTTAAATCCACAAGTAGAAGTTCTAACCAAATATAAACCAATGATATCCATGCTTATATCATTTAAAGAATATTCCTGTCTCTCTGTAAAAAATTTGCAACTTTACCAAATGCCTGTAATAAAGGCAAAATTTATATGACAAAGGAAAACTCTAATTCCTCGTTTAAGTTAACTGTTAATGGTGACTTCCGTCCTGTTTCCTTGTGCATTACCAGTGAAACAATAGAAGAAATCTGAAAACACAGGTAAGTATCATTTTTTACCACAACGATGAAGTCATAGACACTTAAGCAAGCAAGCAAAGAATTCTAGAAAGATAATCAAGCAAAGAACAAAAGCTAGAGTTTTGAATATTAATTTTCTTTTTGAAATCAAAACCACCATGAGATCCCCCCTCACACCTGTCAGAATGGCTAAAATTAACAAGACGGGAAACAACAGGTGTTGGAGAGGATGTGGAGAAAGGGGAGCCCTCCTGCGCTGTTGGTGGGAATGTGAACAGGTGCAGGCACCCTGGAAACCAGTGTGGAGGGGCCTCAAAGAGTTAAAAATAGAGCTGCCCTACGGCCCAGCAACTGCACTAGTTAAGTATTTATACAAAGGATATAAAAATGCTGATTCAAAGGGGCACAGGTACCCTAATGGTTAGAGCAGCATTATCAACAATAGCCAAACTATGGAGAGAGCCCAGATGCCCACCCGCTGACGGATGGACAAAGATAACATTCCATTATGTGTATAATGGAATATTACTCAGTCATAAAAAGGATGAAATGTTGCCATTTGCAACATGGATGAAACCAGAGTATATTATGCTAAGTGAAGTAGGTCAGTCAGAGAAAGACAAATACCGTGTGATCTCTCTCATATGTGGAATCTGAGAAACAAAACAGAGGATCAGAGGGGAAGGGAGGGAAAAATAGAAACAGAGAGGGAGGGAGACCATAAGAGACTCTTACCTATAGAGAACAAACTGAGGGTCGCTGTAGGGGAGGGGATGGGGGACAGGGTAACTGGGTGGTGGGCACTAAGGAGGACACTTGTTGGGATGGGCATGGGGTGCTGCATGGAAGAGATGAATCACCAGTTCTACTCCTGAAGCCAATACTCCTCTATAGGTTAACTAACTCGAAATTAAATTTAAAAGAGTATTAGTTTAAATTACAAGGTAATTTCACATGTCTGACCTTTATTAACCCTAACAACCACCCTCTGACAGCACTACCTTAAGATTTATTTGAGACAGAGAGAGAGAGAGAGAGAGAACAAGCAGGGGAAGGAGCAGAGGCAGAGGGAGAAGCAGACTCTCTGCTGAGCGGGGAGCCCCATGTGGGGCCGGATCCCAGGACCCGGGTCGTGACCTGAGCCGAAGGCAGACAGACGCTTAACTGAGCCACCCAGGTGGCCCCTGATATCATCATTAATATCCCCATTTTGCTCATAGGGAAACTAAAATGCAAATACAATCAATAGTTTACTCATGATTAGTTCACTCCGCCAGAGGTGATTTCCACTCACCTGTCAAGACACACGAAGGAAAAGAGCCGTTCTCCTCTCCCACCCCGCGAATACTTTGCACTAACTTCTCACGACACCTGTCACATTGTACTACGATCATGTTTTTTGTCCCTCAGTGGTAGGTAGGATTCTTGAACTTGGTGATATTTAGGCCATAAACAGTGTCACGACTTTGCCTACTGGGGGCCAGCGCCCTGAGGCACTTCGAATGCAGCTTGCTCCACGTTGGTGGCTCTTACAGTTGGATCTAAGCCAGCCGCATCAGCATCACCTGGGACTTGTTAGATGTGCGAATTTTGGGCCCCTCTCCTGATGTACTAAATCAGAAAATCGGACACTAGAGCCTACCAGTGGGTGTTTTGAAAAGCCCTTGGGGCACCTGGTGGCTCAGTCGGTGAAGCGTCTGCCTTGGGCTCAGGTCGTGATCTCGGGGTTCGGGCCAAGCCTCACGTCGGGCTACCTGTTCAACAGGGAGCCTGCTTCTCCCTCTCCCTCTGTCTGCTGCTCCCCCTGCTTTCTCTCTCTCTGTCAAATAAATGAATAAAATCTTTAAAAATGAGAACAAATCCCCCGGGTGATTCCAATGTACCCTCAAGCTCGAGAGCCCCCACCCTACCCAAATCACACGCTGTTGGGCGCTGCCCAGCCACCTGCAGATTGGGGACACTCGATCCACCTGCTGCTGGAAGCAAAAGAGCTACAGCTCCGAGCGGAATCCTTCTCTGAGAACCGACCCCAAAGCAAGAGCCCCCTCGTGAAGGTCACATGTGAACGCTGCCTCCTCAGGGGAGCCTTCCTTAAACAGCATGAGCTTCTCCACGCGGGATGGGGGTCCAGCTGCCTGCTCCCATAACGCTGTGTTGGTTACTTCATCCTCGACAGCACTGTGGCTGCCACCTAAACGGCACTTGACATTAATCAGGTCATCCGTCACGATGTCTGTCCCCTTGCTTGGCTTTCTCTCCCTCAAATGAATAGATAAGACCTTTAAAAAAACAAAAAACAACAGTCCATATAGTTAGTTTTCCTAGTTAGGACACTTAACTAGTCATTTTGGAATGAACTTTCTGTACAATATTGAGTCCTATAGACCCAGGACTATGATATAGCATCTTACATATTTAGGTATTACTTGACAATGTCTTTCAATGAGAGGTTCTGTTTGTCTCCACAGCAATCTTTAACATCTTGTTATATTAAAACAACACTATTTCTATTGCAAATATCTTAAATTACGTTTTCTAATTAGTTGTGATGGGATAGAAAAATAAAATTGACTTAAATATCAATATCATATATTGCAGTCTTGCAAAACTCTCATTAATTTTAATAATTTCTCTGTAAATTCCTTTTGGTTCCTCAAGTAGACAATTATATTGGCTAAAAATAATCATTTTGGGTTTTTTTTCTATATATTCCAAATGTTATTCTTTTATTTAACTCATTGAAAAAGCTAATAACTAGAAAAATGTTGAATTAAAGTGGTATCAGGCATACAAGTCTTGTTTCTAATTTTTAAAAAAATTCTCTTGGGAGTGATGTTTGGTAGGAATTTTTGTGGATGGTTCTAGCAGGCTAAGGAAGTTCTCTTCCATAATTTGCTTTCTATGAGATTTTTTTTAAATATTGAATCAGTGTTACCTTTTTAAAATTATATTTTATATCTTGAGATGATTATATCATGCTTGTCCTTTAAATGATTAGAGTAAGATACACTGATTTTCTAATTCTAATTCTAATGCTGTATTCCTATAATTCCAATTTCATAATGATGCACTAGCTTTTGACGTATTCTATTCCCTAATACTTACTTGTTTTGTGTGTTTTTGTGTGAAATACATTTATAATGTCTTCTTTTTTTCTCATCGGTTTTTGGTATCAAGTCTTACTAGCCTCATAAAATGAGTTGGAAAGTCTAATATTTCCCAATAGGATGGTACATCTGTCAGTTCTCTTCTAGATCTGCCAATTTTTTCATATATATTTAAAACTAGATATTAGGTGCATGCAACTTTAGAATTTTAAGTTTTCATAGTGAAGAGAAGAAATTTTTATCAAGGTATACTATTTCTCCTTAGTAATGCTTTGTCTTAAGATCTATCTTATCTGACATTTAAGCAGCAGGCAGTTTATATGAAAGCTTTTCGGTGCGGCATCAACATGCCACAGAGAGGAAATTCCAAAGTAAAGGGCGCAGCAAGACTAGATTTTCAAATGATGGATCTGAGAACTGGTTTCACATTTTAAAAATTATTTGCTCACCTGGAGGATCAACACATAGCAAAAGCGAAAGAGAGGATTTAATAAGAATGAAGTTATTCATTGTACTGCTAGGAGTTGCCCTTCCACTATCACCACAGACAGGAAAGAAAAAAGGTTAGAAACAGTTCTGTACGTATCTTCATATTTACACATGTCTAGGCATTAATAGCCCATTTGCTCCATGACTATTTTTTCAGGAATGTTTTTCAGGTGGCCCTAGCAGAACAGAAACAGAAGCTCTGGAAAAAACTTGATTTACATTTATGTGTAATAAAGATAGAGACATCTTTTCTTCTGAAAACATAAGGTAATAAAGATAAGGTCTCGCCTCAGGGGGAAGATGGGTAGATTTGCCAGCATTCTCTTATAAGATTGGAGGTTTCCTAAGATCAATGCTCCTCAGCTGGGCACAGAAGCCACCTGGATCCACTTCCAGGTCATTTCTTGAAAACTTGGAGGAAAAGGGAAACTGATGTGAACGTGGAGCTCACGATGCCTGCTATGTTGTAAATAACAAACTCTAAGTCCATTTGGGATCATTATCTCCCTACCAGCCAGAACTATGGGAGACAAGCTGGCGTCCATCACTATCCTATTGTTCTGGAACTGCTTGGGAACAACTTCATGTCTGATGAAAGTTTTAAAAATCGACAGCTTTAAAAACTCGACTCTTAAAAAGTTTCTTGAATCCCAAGGATGAGTTGTGAAATTCATGGTTGGAATGTCAGTATGGGATCATTTTTATTTATTTATTTGTTTGTTTATTTATTTATTTATTTTTAGTATGGGTTCATTTTTAAAGGTCACTAGTTAAGTCAGCTTATTGCTAGGATAAGACGGTCATAACAGAAAGACTGAGAAAAGTCTTGCCAGGGGCACATGATAGAAGGGCATTATCTGAAGAAGAGGCACTGCCCACTAAGAAAGTCATAGTTTGATGGGCAAAAATTTCCAGAAAATCCATAGAGGACTCCACAGGAGACCCACCCTGGTCTGAATATCAGTTGAGTTTATATTCCGATTTATGATTAAATCAGTCAAATAAAAATTTGGATTTACTCTTTACTTCTTCTCCAACTCCAATATAGCTCTTTTCCCCAAAACTAGCCAATTATAGCTAAATCTTCCAATGAAGAGTCTGTTTTGATAGTATCCAAAGTATATAAAGACCTTATAAAACTCAACACCCAAAAAACAAATAATCCAGTAAACAAATGGGCAGAAGACATGAATAGACATTTTTCCAAAGAAGATATCCAGATGGCCAACAGACACATGAAAAGGTGTTCAACATCACTGATCATCCGTGGAATCCAGATCAAAACTACAATGAGATATTACCTCCCACTTGTCAGAATGGCTAACCAACAAGTGTTGGCGAGGATGCAGAGAAAGGGGAACCCTCTTGTGCTGTTAGTGGAAATGAAAACTGGTGCAGCCACCCTGGAAAACTGTATGGAGGTTGCTCAAAAAGTTAAAAATAGGGCTAGCTAGGATACAGCTATTGCGCCACTAGATATTTACACAAAGAATACAAAAATACTAAATCAAAGAGATATACACACCCCGGTGTTCATAGCAGCATCACCTACAATAGCTAAGTTATGGAAACAGCCCAAGTGTCCAGTGACAAGATATGGTATATATACACAATGGAATATTTCTCAGCCATAAAAAGAACAAAGTCTTGCCATTTGCGATGACATGGATGGAGCAAGCAAAATAAGTCAGTTGGAAAAAGACACCATATACACTTATCTCTTAAAGGTTCTTTAGTGAGAGGTTAACAGTAGGTTTTCTTTCTCTCTTTTTATATACCTTACAATTCCATAATGACAATTGTTTTCTCTTTAGTCGTTGAAGATTTTTATTCCACTCCCTTATGGCTTCCCTTGCTGCAAATAAGAAGTCACTTGTCAGACCAGTTATAATTTCTTTGTAAGTAACTCTCTGGGTGCTGTGAAGATTTTTCCTTTGTTTTGAAAAATTAGAATTCTGATTGGATATACTTAGACCTTCTCATTTCTCCACATATCTTAATTTCTCTTTATTTTCCCATTACTTATTCACTTTTTGTTTTACTTCTTTCATTTCTTCAGATCCTTCATCCCCTAAGCTATTTAACTCATCCATTTTATCTCTAGTATCAAATACCCAGTTCTCCATTTAAAGAACTTTTTTCTGGATTTTTTTCAAATGTGACATAATTGTTATAATTTCTTCTTTATGTAAATTCAAAAATATTTCTCCCACTTATATTTAAATAATATTTGGACTGATATATAAGTCTTGGATCACAATCTTCCAATATTATATATGCTACTGGGAAGTCTGTGGACAGCTTGGTATATTTTGTCCTTCGATAACTTTAACCTCTTTGTATGCACAAAACATTTTATTTTTATTGTTGGCATACAGTAAACGTCAGACAAAATAAAAAAGACTTTTTTTCTTCATTAAAAAATGGTAAGATAAATATTGCAAACAAAAACAATAACATATTGTGGGAATTATGACCTTTGTAGAAGTAAAATATATGACAAAAAGCGCAAAGGGGGGGGTGTTAAGTATATTATGTAAGGTCTTTACACTCTTTATACAGTGGCCTAATATTACTTGAAGGTGAACTATGGTAAATTAAATATATTTTAAAGATTTTAGGGGATCCCTGGGTGGCTCAGCGGTTTAGCGCCTGCCTTTGGCCCAGGGCTCCATCCTGGAGACCCGGGATCGAGTCCCACATCAGGCTCTCGGCATGGAGCCTGCTTCTCCCTCCTCCTGTGTCTCAGCCTCTCTCTCTCTGTCTGTCTATCATAAATAATAAATAAAAAAAAATTAAAAAAAAAGATTTTAAACTCTAGAGCTGCTAGCAAAAAAAAAAGCATAGTCAATAAGGCAATAATAGAGATAAAATAGAATATTAAAATACACCAACTAAATAAAGGGTGAAAAGTAGGAATAAGAACATAGATGCCACAAACAGGAAATAAATAGCTGATAGTAGACTTAAATCCAAATATACTGAACACTTACCAATTAAAATGTAGAGTTGTCAAATGACTAAAGTCCTGATATGGATTTTTCTGTGACACTTTATTTAGGATATAACATTACTTTTTAATTTTTGACTCAAAAATATTAGTTCTTTTATTTTCAAATATTTTGTTTCTATAAACATTTCTTGAGCTATATTTTTCAATCTTTTATTTCTGTTCTTCAGTCAAAACAATTGTGGGTGCTTGGAATTCTCTTTTTGTCTCTCTTTCATACAAATTTCTCTCCAATCCTTTGTTATTTTCCTACAGTTACTGTAATAAATTGCCATAGACTTAGTGGCTTAAGACAATAAACACTTATTCACTTATAGTTCTAGAGGTCAGCAGTGTAAAGTGGGTTTCACTTGGCCAAAACCAAGGTGTGGGTGGGGCTGTGCTCCCTCTGGAAGCTCTAGAGAACAATCTGCTTTCCTGCCTTTTCCAGCTTCTAGACCTGCGTTCCTTGCGTCTTTTGGACTGTGGCCCATTCGTCCATCTTTAAAGTCAATAACATGACATCTTTAAATCCATCTCTGCTTCGTCACGATATCACCTTCTCCTTTGCTGTCACCATAGTCAAATCTCTCTCTGCCTCCTTCCCATAAGGACAGCTATGATTACATCCAGGGGCCACCAGGACCATCTCTTCATCTTCAGATGTTTAATTCCGTCTGCAAAGTCACCCTGCCATATAGATAACATTCATAGGTCCCAGAGATTAGGATCTATATATATTTGGAGCCATTATTCAATTTACCACAAATCCTTTTAATTACTTGGTCATTTCCAGTTTATTCTGCTTGCTTCACCCACTCTTACCGTGTTTTCAATAGTTTCTATTATCCTTTGTTATTAGTCACATGATCTTCGTTTCAGGGATGATTTTTTTTTTCATTTAATTTCTTAATCTGAGCTCATGGATTTTTTAAATTGTAAGAAATATTTAAAATCTGCAAAAAATAATATGATGATTTTAGAATATATCTGAGAATTCTTTGATCAAAGTTGTAGCTTAACTTTACTTCTTTTACATATGGGTCAGTCTTGTTGACTCACTTGTAACAAACAGAATATAACAGAAGAGTCAATATGTGGTTTTCGAGGCTGGGTCATAAAAGGCATTGTTGCTTTTGCCTTATGGTCTTAAAATCACTCACCAGGGAGGAAGCCAACCACCATGTTGTAACAAGGACACTAAACTAGACTTTGAAGAGGTTCGTGTGGGGAGACACTGAGGTCTCCCACCAACAACCAGTAGCAATTTTCTAGCCACTTGACTGGGTTGCCTTGAAATCAGATTTTCCAGCCCTCAGATAACTACAGCCCTAGCTGATATCCTGACTGCAACATCATTAGAGACTTCATGCTAGTTAAGATGTTCATGAATTCCTGACTCTCAGAAACTCTGCACAAATTTCTTGCTTCCTTATTTATGTCTCCATTTCTTGGTCCTTGGTAACTTGTTTTGACCTTATTATATTTACGGGTTTTTTTTTCAAAAGGATTTATTTATTTATTTGAGAGAGTGGAATGTTGAGGGGCAGAAGGAGAGGGAGAGTGAAACCCAAGCAGACCCTGAGTGGGGAGCCCAATGTGGGACTCAATCTCATGACCATGAAGTCATGACCTGACCAAAACCAAGAGTCAAACACTTAACCGACCGCACCACCTGCGGGCATTCTTTTTTTTTTTTTAATAGGATTCCTAAGATGAATTTTGCACTGACACAAAGTAAAAGTAAATAAAATATATAAAGGCATAACTCAGAGATATTACAGATTCAGTTCCAGACCACTACAATAAAATATAATAAAGCAAGTGAAATTAACTTTTTGGTTTCCCGATGTATATAAAAGTTATGTTCACATTATCCCATAGTCTATTAAGTATGCAATAGCATTATGTCTAAAAGAAACAAACCCTAATTCCCAATGTGATGGTATTAGGAGGTACCTTCTGGAGGGTATTATGCTGAGTGAAATAAGTCAACCAGAGAAGGTCAAACATTATATGTTCTCATTCATTTGGGGAATATAAATAATAGTGAAAGGGAATAGAGAGGAAGGGAGAAGAAATGGATAGGAAATATCAGAAAGGGAGACAGACCATGGAAGACTCCTAACTCTGGGAAACGAAGTAGGGGTGGTGGAAGGGGAGGAGGGCGGGGGGTGGGGGTGACTGGGTGGTGGGCACTGAGGGGGGCACTTGACGGGATGAGCACTGGGTGTTATTCTGTATGTTGGCAAGTTGAACACCAATAAAAAATAAATTTATTATTACAAAAAAAAAATAGGAGGTACCTTCAGAAGGTAATTAGGCTCCACTCTCATGAATTGGATTAGTGCCCTTGTAACAGAGGCCCTAGAGAGAGACCTTGCTCCTTTGCCACAGCAGAAAGATGGTTGTCTCTGAACCAAGAAGTAGGCTCTTACAAGAATTCTCTCAATGCCTTGATCTCGGATTTCCCAGCCTCCAGAACTGTGAGAGACACGTGTTTGTTGTCTCAGGCTCCCAGATTGTAGCGTCCTGTCATGGCAGCCCAAACAGACCAAGACATTCTTATTCTGTGAAAGGCCATTAAGTTATGAAGCATTTTGAGTTATTTTTATGCTTAATCCAAATCAATGCCACTAAGAGTCCTTCATCTATAAAGTCCAGATATAATCTGGTAGCTACTATACCTCACAAGGCTATGTTAAGAGTTGATACAGTATTTTATTACTATGTTAGAGACTTAGGAAAAATAATATTCAGATGGTAACATTATTACTGTGTTATGACCTCCCTTTTATGGCTTGGGTAATGAGTTATCTAATTCCCATAATATTAAACAATTTAAATAAAACTTTTGGAGATCGTCAAATTAAATGGTTTGATGGCATAATGTTTAGAGTTAAGCAATTGAATAAAACTGTAGGGAGTATCTGTAATCAAGCTAGATTTAAGTAACATCTGATGCACTTTTATGGAATAATAGCCTTGATGATAAGCTAATTTGAGAAAAGTAGGTCCAGCTGTATATTCATTAGAACTAAGGAAAATGCTCTCCCTAAAACATAAAGCAACGCACAAGAGGCAATCTAGTAAAATATCCATTAGCTTAAGGGTATGTATATAATTCTAACAGCAGTCTTAGCTTCGCCACTGACTAAGCAAGTTCATTTCAGCTCCTTCATGTTCCAGTGCCTCAGAAAACAGAGTAGAACAATAGTTCCACATTCATCTTGCATATTTTATGAATATATTGTGATTATAAGCCTACCGATATGGAGAAAGGGAACAGGTGTAAGATCATTTTAGGCAATGCGTTATTTCCATTTATTAGGACTAGAACTTTGGAATTTATTAGAAACTAGAACTTTCAAACTCTACGTAGTATGAAAGAACAATCTGTTATCATTAAAGAGCCCAATGCTGGGCTCAATCTCATGACCGAGCTGACACCAAGTCAGACATTTAACCAACTGCGCCCCTCGGGCCCCACTGTAAGATGCTTTTAGAAGGCGGTTTTTTAAATGTCTATGAATCTGTGGCGAGGTGTGTCTCCACTCTATGAAGGATTTCAATGAAGTATATCACAAAGAAGATGGGTTTTTTGTGCCACACAAACATGAAATTGAATCTTGACAAATAGTTTAAGTTACTCAGTGATATTACCTCTTCACATCTGTTTTCTAATCTATAAAGTGGATATTACAAAACCTACCAGTGTAGTTTGGAAGATTAAGTGAAAAACATATACTTATTTAGTACCTGGCATGACACAGATGCTTATAAATATCCTCTTTATTATTATTTCTGAAGTCATTTAACAATTTGTTCTCCCTTCCCTTGCTCTGCATGTTTCACCTTCTTTCTACACCATGATCCGATCATACAATTCGATCACAAAAGGATGACTGATAATTCATGACAGTTTGGAGAGAGAAAATTCAATTACTTTCAAATTCCTTTTTGGATTATAATCATGGGTCAGAAAACTAGAGCTCATGGGCCAAACTCAGCCTGAAGCCTGCGTTTATATGATCCATAAGCTAAGAATAGGTTACAAAGAAGGAAAAAGAAGAGGACAAGGAGCCAAAGAAGGAAGAAGAGGGAAAAAATGGGGAAAAGAATTGATAATTCACCATAATTAGGTATAAAGAAATAATAAATAAAAACTTAGACTTGAAAATAACCATTTATTAACAATAAAGAAACCAAACAAAGATTAAAAGTATAACAAGTATTTTTATTTTTAGATATTAGTAAAAATAATTCTTAGTTACCTGGAGTCTGAGTTAAAATTAAATTCATTTGAAGTGTTGCTTAAATTACTGGAAAGCTTCCAGTTTTGCGACCAAACAGGCTTGCCGCATCATACATTACTTGAATATTACAGTAGTGGAAGTTAAAGATTCTTAATTAAAATGCTTGAACTGCAGTATTAGTAGTTATTTATTGAGTTGCTATTTCAGAGCTTTGGAGGAAATACAATTTATGTCTTAAGCAGGCAATAAAAATCCCAGTATAAAAATCAAGCCTCCAACTACCTCTTACTGCAGCAGAAATTTAACTTTCTTGCCACACTGGATCTATTTTCATATATCCAAGCATATGGAAATGAGTACTGAACTTAGTCAAGGTACAAAAGAATCAATCTGAAGGCAAGAAATTTAATAAAATTAGAAATGTAACCCATAATATTAATAGTCTTCAGTCCTATGCATTCTGATGATCATTGTGTTGATACATGAGCCCCTTTTCTGGAAACTGACTCACCAACACGCAAGCGTGAGGCCCCATAGCACTGTTTGTCCCATATGATCATATCAGCCCAACCTTAACCCTTCTAAATGCAGGTAATCAAATCTCTCTTCTAAAATTGGGTTTCAGAGTCATAGTCAACCTCTATTAGCTGCTTGAGATCTTGTGGAACAAAAGGAGGGTTACTTTTTAGCCATATTTATAGAGACACAGGACAAAAATCTTTAAACAAGGAGAAATTCAGATTCACAGAGCAAAGTTAGGACAGACTATTCTATTCTGTGTCTAGAGCTTTTGTCATTGCCTTGTCTTCTGATGGCTTCTCTGTTTCTGTTTCTCATCCCTTGTGAGACCTCATTGACCTTCCTATTCCTCACTCAGGTGAAATACTATGAATCCATATGTATACATATAAATTTGCTCTACAGCATTGCTCCCTACAGTTCCTGATTAGTAGGCTTGAGAATTTATTTCTAAAATGTTTACAGATAATTCTGATATTTGGAAAGGAGATCGTATTTTGAGAATTACTACTTCAATGTCATTATATATACAAGTCTTTGATTGGAGTGATGGGATGGTGTGATCAGATAGTTCAGCAAATGAGGAAAAAGAGACTAAGATCTTCAATCTGGATGACTCCCCTATGGTATGAACTGTCCAATCATCCAACCACCCCTTAATACACTAGGGTTTCTACCTACTGTGTGATAACTCAGGACTTCAGAAATCATTAATAAGTGTCTCAAGCTATGACTTCTAGTGCCACAATCATCTCAGCCTTATAGAAAAACCATCACTTCCAAAAACGGTGAGTTTGTGGGGAACGAGGTTACTCCCAACAGCCTTCCATCATCTATGACAACAAACTCAAGGACATCTCTCCCAGAAAGAACCATTTCCAAAGGAATCCTTCCTAGTCTAAAACAATCCATTCACATCACCTTGATGAGCCTAGGTTTTCAAAAATAAAGGTTCTGTTTGACATCCTGTGAAGGCAATAAACTAAGTTTCTAGAGAGGGAGGGAAAATCTCTGACTATAGAATGCAAGTAATTAGCTTTGGGCAGGTACTGGAATGGAAATATAATAAATATAATAAAACGATTCATAAAGTATGGAGCTACCTCATAGTTTGCAAGAGAAAATCCACACAAAATTCCTTAAGGTCAGAACTTCAGGGTATCAGATCATTTTGGCATCAATTCCTGATGGCAAAATCCTGATTGGCAAAATTCCTGAAGCTTATTATTCACTCAACAAGTATTTGCTGGGCACACATATTTCAGTGGAAGATCCAGGCTTTATTCAATTCAGGCTTAATCTAACACAATCTGGAGGAAAAGGAGCCTCTTTAACAAAAAAATTATATAAAATTATACAAAATCCTTGATAAAAAATATTTAAAATGAAAAAATAAATCAGGACAAATTAGAAACTGTATTAAGTTGTAATATCAAAAATATAAAGTAAGAAAATGCCATATTTCTATCATTTAATTTCATTTACTAAATAAACTTTCAGCTTCACAATTTGTCATTAGTAACAAGATGCAAAATTTTAGGATAGTTGTCACATTTGGAAAAACCTCCAACAAGAAGAAGGCTGTTTTGACTAGGTATTGATGAGAGTCCATTTCTCTACTTATATTTTACTCATCTGATATTTGGAAGAATTTTCTACAAATTAACTTCTGGCTCTGAACTATTCTGTCTGTCCTCCTCTTCCAACATACTTTAGGGGCTGACGCTGTAACACTAATTCCACTAATTCATATTATAAATAACTGCTTATGTTGCATTTTTGTTTCGATCCTGATTGAGTCGGCACAGCAGACTATAGTAATATTCCTAGAAAAAATCTCTGCATCAGCATGGCTAGCAATGATTTAACTATATGGGGGAGAAAATGCAAATCACATAAATAAATTTCATCAAACCAAGTATATTTTCAAATCAATTTCCTCTAAGCCAGATTCCGAAACTACCACAGCAACTTGAATACCAAGCCAACACAAAAGGAAGTAAGACAGAGATGAAGATGCAGTGGAAAGACTGAGTATAGATGGAAAAGATCTTACTTTTAAAAAATATTGCAAAATTTTACAAAAATATGTGAGTCCTGTGAGAGCCTCTCCCAAGACTTTATATTTTTTTTTTAAAGATTTTATTTATCTATTCATGAGAGACAGAGACAGAGAGAGAGAGGCAGAGACACAGGCAGAGGGAGAAGCAGGCTCCATGCAGGGAGCCCGACGTGAGACTCGATCCCGGTCTCCAGGGTCACGCCCTGAGCTGAAGGCAGATGCTCAACCACTGAGCCACTGGGGCTGCCCATCCTAAGACTTTAATAGGATCCCAAGTAAGTGAGAGACCCTAAAACTATGCTTCCTTTAATTCACACTAAACCTACCTTTGCATCCTCTCACTAAAAGGACCAGGAATTGGCTTAATGGATGATTCATAAAAGGTAAATGTTCTGGAATCAAGAAGGCTGGATACAACTTTCAGGCTTCTATTTAATGCCTGTTTGTCATGGGCCATGCACTTAACTTTAATTTCTTCATATCTAAGATGAGGCTGGTGACAATTACATCTCCCCAAAGATATACTTAAGTGAGTGCAGTTTTTAAACTATAGAGCGAAAAAAAATTAAAAAAACAAAAACAATAAAATAAAATAAAATAAAAATAAAAAATAAAAATAAAAAAACTATAGAGCGATTTACAAATGTTTATAGTTCTTTTTATTAATAATATCAGCACTACTCTTCACACCATAATTAGTATGAATGATCAACTTAAGGTTATAAAAATTGCTTTTACTCTTCTGCATTCTTAGCCTCTAGTCTCTACAATGTTTGTTCCTCTGTGGCTGACCCAGATGGAATAAAAGCTTAGCAAGATTATAGCCTTGCTAGGCATGGACTGCTAGTGCACAATTATCCTTTTCCAGTGAGGAGAAGGTTTCCCTGGTAACTTGCCTTACTAAGCCCAATCCCTCTAAGAACCTGAAATAGCCAAGCATTTGGTTGAGTGTGCAAGTATTTTTTTTTAACAACCTCTGTAAACTCCTAGCTATTTTTTTAAACATAAACCTTCTTTAAAAGGTTATGTCTTTTTTCCTATTCTAAACATTATTGAAATGTATTGGAACAGAACATTATGATTATTTTTCTTTGTGTTTTTAACAGACATGTAGAGGTTTGCTCGTATCAAGCTCAGGGACCTTAAGATGGCTCGTGGCTGATCTCTCAGGTAAATCGACTTGGGAACCCAGCAAAATCCCCAAACCTTTTAAGAAAATATAAAAAAACAGCATTCAGTACTTTTCACCAAATTTTATTCATATTTATCTGACAAACTGAATTTAGATTTAGATTTTCTCTTGAATACTTTGCTTGGAAATCAAGTTTCTGGCAAAGAAATTTTAAAAATTAGAAATAGAATCTGGCATTTTAAAGTGAGTATAAAACTCTTAACAAAGTCACCTAAATGCAAAGGGGATCATTTTAATGTGACTTGGAAAAGAATGAAGAAAAATAACATTTCGTAGACCATGCCTGTTAATAATTCTGAGTAGATTTGAAATCATCTCATAGTATTTATATTATAACAGAACTCCGTAGAAACATAGGAAAGTCTTTTTTTTTTTAAGATTTTATTTATTCATTCATGATAGACATAGAGAGAGAGAGAGAGAGAGAGAGAGAGAGAGGCAGAGACACAGGCAGAGGGAGGTCCCGGGACTCCAGGATCACGCCCTGGGCCAAAGGCAGGCGCCAAACAGCTGAGCCCCCCAGGGATCCCCGAAACACAGGACAGTTTTAAATATATCCCCACAATTCTTATAAAGTAATTATTTAACTAGTAAGCAGAAAGTGAAACCAAAGTATAGAATGCACACAACAGTATCTACGGGGCCAGTTTAAGAAATCAAGGTGTCTTAAGGTATTAAGATCTTGATAGCAATTTTTCTGGGTGCCTATTGCCAAGATGGTGTCTTCTCTCCCTATCGTGTGCCACAGAGATTAGAATCAGCTTTTCTATGTGTCCTGTTTGGCTTTTCATTCATTTGGCAAGTATTTATTGAATGTCTACAATTTTGCAGATACTCCGTGGGACGCTGGAGGTATAAAATGAGAACACTAATTTGAACAAATAAATGCACCTCTAGGTTTACTGCAACATTATTCACAACAGCTGAGCCACGGAGGCAGGTTGAGTGTCCACAGGGAGCTGAGCAGATAAGGATGTGGTACGTATACATAATGGAATAGTACTCAGCCCTAAGGAAGGGTGAAATCTTGCCATTCATGGCAACACGGGTGGGCTACAGAGTATTATGTTAGGTAAAATAAGTCAGAGAACAACACCATATGATTTCACTTATGTTTGTAATCTAAAAAACAAAACAAATGAACAAACAACACTAACAAAAGAGATACAGACTCATGAGTATAGAGAACCAGGGGTTCCCAGAGGGGAAGGAGTCGGGGGATGGGCGAAATAGGTGAAGGGGATTCAGAGTCACAAACTTCAAGTCATAAAATAACCAAATCACAGGGATGAAAGGCATGTCCTAGGGAATATAGCCAATAATCCTGCAATACTCTGTGTGGCTAACACACGGTAACTACGCTTGCTCTGGTGAGCGTTTCATAATGTATATGATTCTACATATATAGACACATCTATAAAGCATGTAAATCAAATCACTACGTTGTACACCTGAAGCTAGTATATGCCAACTGAGCTGCAATTGAAAGTTTAAAATCACAAAAATCAATACATAAAATGAGCCTAGAACAACGGTCCCAGATTTCTGGTGTTAAAACTTAGTGGAGAGTCACGGGAGGTCCATAAGAGATTTTGTTCTGTGTTCTGGGAGTTGCTGCAAAGGCTCCACATTACATGCAGAACCTACACGGCTCTCACATTCTAAAGCTGAGAAATTCATTAGCAATTGGGCTCACGCTTTTACTCAAGGCTGAACGAGCGGCAAGAACCCAACCTCGTCTCCACTGCCCTCGGGGCTCATCATCCCCGGCCCTCACCGCACCCAGACGATGGGGAAGGAGGGAACTGCCTTCTCAGGCGTGCAGGAGCCCAGGAGGAAGGTGACCGTCTCCCTTTCCCGACACAGCTACACGAGGCTCTTCCTTCCAAAACCTACGGGAACAGGTTGCTTCATGGGATCACTCGTACATACAGGAACGCTACAAGAAAAGGAGAAGAGCATTTTGTTCCCAGCTGTCTCTAATGGAACCAAGGGACTCACTAATCTAGCCCGATGTAACCCTAAGCTGGGAAGAGAGAAAGAAGACGAGGCTAAAAGAGAGAAGCAACGACGCCGCCCTCGCTGCGTTCAAGGCCGGGCCAAGGGACCATCTCAGGAGGAGCTGAGTTGGAGCCTGTCTCGCAGGAACTTCTCACAAGAGGAGCCCCAGCAGCAAGATGCTCCGGGACGAGCCTGGACCTAAGGGTATAGGAAGCGGAAAATACTAAACTGGAGCTGGATCCCCCATCCAGGGACCCGTCAGGGAATCTGCAGAGTCCCCTGCACCATGACAGAGATGACCGATGCCAGCCAGGGAGACGGCCTCTGAGAACTGAGTCAGCGCCTCCTCGCCCAGCTCAGTAAGTAGAGCTTTGGGGTTTCTTTCCCTCCCGTTCCCCTCCACCAGAACCCGAGAGAGGAGCTAGCACCTAGAAGGGGAAGTCGGATGGGAAACTGTGGTCAAAGCTATTGAAGACCCGAGAGTCCCAGCTGTGCTCCTAAGAGAAGAGAGAGAGCTTCGGATACAGTTTGAGGCAGAAGCCTTAGTCTGCAGGACTGAGATGGTCGAGGCGGAACTAGGACTGTTGAAATAACTGAAAGAGCCGGTGATATTAGAGTCTACTCCCAAGTGCATCAGGCAGAATGGACGGAATTGCTGTCCCCAGAGCTTGGCCCAGTCATGAGGAGAGCTAAGGGCAATACAAGTGGAGTTAAGCAGATTGGTCACTGGGGGCTAGATGGGGCATTGAGGCCTGCCGGGACGACATCTGAACTAAAGGTAGCGATTCGAAAGCTCTCAGCACCTAAAAGATCACCAATAGACAATAATAACAAAAATATAATATTATTGTAATAATAATATTCACGGTAACAAGTAACATTTATTGAACTACTTGCGGGCACAATACTAAGAGTTTTATATGGATTCGCTAATTTAATCCTTAGGACATTCTAATACACCCAATATACCAGAGTGGATACCACTTTGTTTCCATTTTATATAGAAGGAAAATTAAATTCATAGAATGTAAAGGACTTGCCCCAGTTTCTTAGCTGGTAAACAACAGAACAAGGTATCTAAATGAAAGTAGTTCTGACTCGATTGGCCGGGCCACTTCCTTGATTGAATTCAACAAGCGGCCTTCTGAACATTTAAAACAACATAAAAGTAGATGTCATTATTTAGAGATACATAAAATAAGAAGAAAACATGAAAAGAAAAGAATGGTTGGGGCTCAGCTGAGCATCTGACTCTTGATTTTGGTTGGGTCATGGTCTCTGGGTCCTGGGTCCTGGGACTGAGCCCCACACTGGGCTTTGTGCTCCGCACAACGTCTACTTGGGATTCTCTCTCTCCCTCTTCCTCTGCCCCTCTTGCCACTCATGCTCTCCATCTCTCTAAAATAAATTAAAAAAAAAAAAAAGTTAACTTAGATATTTTGTAAGATGAAGACAATGAGTCATGACAGAAATGTAAAAGTCTGGTTTGTTTGTTTTCCAAAGCATTGTTGAGGCCCAACTTAGAATGAAGAACATAAATTTATAATGACACCTGCTTTGCTGGTGGTCGATAGGTCTTCACAAGTAAAATGCTTGTTTTCTTTATGCTGTGACATTTCATCTATCAGTTCCACTCTCTATTCCTTGATAGCAGCGGCACAGAATAAACTACATGATTGATAACTTTTGTACACACACACACACACCTGTATGGAAACCCTATGGTATGGCTAGAGGACAGGTGTCTATACCTTTTCAAAAACAGAGGTGTATTGGGCAGCCTGGGTGGCTCAGTGGTTTAGTGCCGTTTTCAGCCCAGGGCGTGACCCTGGAGACCCGGGATTGAGTCCCACGTCAGGCTCCCTGCATGGAGCCTGCTTCTCCCTCTGCCTGTGTCTCTGCCTCTCCCTCTCTCTCTCTCTCTGTGTCTCTCGTGAATAAATAAGTAAAGTCTTTAAAAAAAAAAAAAGAGGTATATTTTATGGATCACATTCCTTTAATGCAATTCATTTCATGAGTTACAGAACATTCTATATTTCTGGTGTGATGCAGAAAAACTGGACTAAAATTGCTAAGGTCCATTTGTAGCTAAACATCCAAAGCTATTGCATCCAGTTCCCTTCTCACTTTGCGTAGTCACACTTCATTTAACTGACACAGCTCAGGAAGGAGACGTGCAACATAAATCAATTTTCCAGGGAGCTGAAGTTTACCTACTGTAGGACCAAACTGACTCTACTTTAATTAATTCGATGGAAATGTTCTAAAATACATTACATACTTCCAGTCCTTTATCCAGAAGTTACATTATGTAAAATGTACCTTTTCTCGATGGCCCAGGCTCATCTTATAAATGTCCTGAGAGGGCAGCACCAGTGGCTCAGAGGTTTAGCGCCTGCCTTCAGCCCAGGGCCTAATCCTGGAGACCCGGGATCGAGTCCCACGTCAGGCTCCCTGCATGGAGCCTGCTTCTCCCTCTGCCTGTGTCTCTGCCTCTCTCTCTCTCTGTCTCTCTCATGAATAAATAAATAAAATCTTAAAAAAAAAAAAAAAAAAAGAAGATTTAAACATCCTGAGAGTACTTTTGGTGCACTCTAAAGTATCAGTACTCCAAGGAGCTATGCAGGTCATCTTCCTCTAGACTATGACCGCTTGAGAGTTGGCATAACTTTTTGAATAAAACAAAGGACAACGAAGAACACCACGTACCTTGGATTCGGCTGCATATGGATTAAGACCTTGGCTCTCCTACTCACGACTTGGGTCTCCCTTTAGGTAAGCTACTAACCACTTCAGACTCTTTGCTTTTCTGTTAGCAAAATGAAGGTAAAACAAGAGCCCGTAATGAGTAGGTACTAGGTCCTGGCCACCATGCTGTGGTCTGGACTCCAGAACGAGCAGTGCGGCGTGAAGGGAGCTGGACCATTTCCCAGCTCTCCTACCGAAGGCAAAGTACTTAGCTTCCCAGGCCTTAGTTTCACCATCAGTAAAAATGAGACCATAGAGATCTTCTGGGGCACCCGGGGGGCTCAGTGGGTTAAGCTCTGCCTTCAGCTCAGGTCATGATCCCGGGTCCTGAGATCAAGCCTCACATCGGGCTCCCTGCTCAGCAGAGAGTCTGCTTCTCCCTCTCCCTCTCCTTCTATTCTCTCTCTTCCTCTCTCTCTCTCTAACAAATAAATAAAATCTTTAAAAAAATCTTTAAAATATAACTTCTTTACAGAGTTATTATGAAAATTAATATCTTCGAAAACACCTAGAGGAGCGCCTGGATCCTAGTAAGCATAGAGCAAGTGAGAGTGACGAGGAGGAGGACGGGGACCTCATGGAACCCCCCAGCAATCTTGGGGACCTACTATCACAAGTCCTTATTCTGGCGATGAGGAAACTAAAGCTTAGCGACCTAAAGTAACTTGTCAAGGTCACCCTGCGAGTCAGGAAGTACTGGCCGCAGATGCAAGGATGTAACCAGAAGGCCGGCCAGGGTGCCGACCCCAGCCGAGCTCCTCTGGCCACCGGTGATGACCCCGGAGTCCCGCAGGGCCCCCGCGCAGCTCAGCAAAGCCCCCTACCGCCTCCCTGCCTCACCCACTCCATTTGGAAGGCCGAGTGGAAGTACCGGGGCACCGCACACTGTGCCACACATAGCCCGTCCCCACGTGGTCACTGCCTGTCATCTTGCCACGCTTCGGTGTCTTCCAGCTCTGGTAGCTGCGTCTAATCTAGCACGTGCTGAACCTCCAGAGAAACGAGGTGACTTGTCAGTTTAACAATTAGCTCCAAGCTACTTTCCGGCCTGAGGGATAAACTCTTACCCCCCACAGGGAAAAGTTCGAGGACTTCTTGACGAATACTTTATCCTGGGCGTGTTGGGAAATCTCTAAGGGGCCTTCAGTGATCACCACCTCCTGGTATTCATGCCCTTGGGTCATCCCCTCCCCACCGGGCTGAACCTGCCTGCAGATGACCTAGTGTACACTCCCTCTCCCGCCCTCTCACTTGCTCGCTCTCAGGAAGCCCCGCAGGCCGTGGACTGCCCTCTAGAGAGGTCCACGTGGTGAGAAACTCAAGGCGGCCTCCGAGCAACACCAGCCAAGAGCTTCGGCCTTCAATCCAACAACCATAAGAAACTGGATCCTGCCAACAAACAAAGTAAACAAAGTACCCGGAGCAGACCCACCCGGACAAACTGGGAGGAGGACTACAGCCCAGTAGCAACTGCAGCCCTGTGAGGCCCAGAGACAGAGGACCTGCCAAGCCAGCCTAGGCTTCTGACCCACAGAAACTTCCAGATAATGTTGTTTTAAGCCATGAGGTTCTGAGCTAATAGAACTTACACTAGAAAGAACACTGGGGCTTGGACTATTTAGTCTCAAAACCCTGCTTGGGCTTCATACGGTTCACCAAGAGCACCCCACTAACGTGAGGTGACAATCTCTGACAACGTTCTCCCTACATGGTATTGCCATCTTGTGACCGATTGCTTGTTTTGCTTATCATTGTAGACTGTGAACTCCTCGAGACTTAAAACTTTTGCTTTCTCTCTCTCTTTTATTTTTTCTTTAAGCAGGTTTGCCTTCATTTTCTAACAGCAGGAGCCTTGTTATCTAGTCGCTAAAATACCAGAGCAAAGTCAAAAGATAAAGAGCAGACTCAGGAGAAACAAAATGTTGGAGGGTATATGAATGAGGCAGGGAGGCTGGGAGCAAAGAAGAGATTTCCACGTTTGAAGCCCTACGAACAAAGCAATCAGAATGAGGGTGATATGTGAAATGCAGGCTCTCAGGCCATTTTTAACTAGCCCAGAGACAACAGCCATATGAGGAAGAATCGGCGGTGGGCAAAGCTCCCTCTATGCTTTTGAGAACAATCTAGAGCTAGTGCTGACCACCCAACCCCACTCTAACACTTCTTGGCCTCAGGGATGAGAGCCTATGACCAGGACATCACACCCAGTTCCATTTCCAGACGCAGCATGCTACACAAATCTTGACACAATGCTTGGAGCAAGCTGGTAATTAGAAACAAACAAACCAAAAAAAAAAAAAAAAGAAAAGAAAAGCAGTCTATACGAACTGAACTTTGAAAGGTTAATATTACATTATGTTAAAAAAAAAAAAAAAAGAACCAGTTGTTAGGGTACTTTAGCTCATCAGGTTGACCTCATCTTTGGTGGCAATTCATTTCCACTAATTTTGTGGGAATATTTCAGAAATATCATAACTCTTTTTTGTTTAATAGCTGACTTCACTTCTATTTTTAAAGATTTATTTATTTGAGGGATCCCTGGGTGGCGCAGCGGTTTGGCGCCTGCCTTTGGCCCAGGGCGCGATCCTGGAGACCCGGGATCGAATCCCACATCAGGCTCCCGGTGCATGGGCCTGCTTCTCCCTCCGCCTGTGTCTCTGCCTCTCTCTCTCTCTCTCTGTGACTATCATAAATAAATAAAATATTAAAAAAATAATAATAAAATTAAATAAATAAAAGTTTCATTTAAAAAAATAAATAAATAAATAAATAAAAATAAAGATTTATTTATTTGAGAGAGAGAGAGAGAAAGTGCAAGCAAGGGTAGAGGCAGCGGGAGTGGGAGAGGAGAGAGAAAAATCTCAAGCAGACTCCCACGATGCTGAGATCTTGAGATCGCCACCTGAGCCGGAATCTACAGTTGGACATTTAAATAGCTGAGCCACCCAAGCGCCCCTTAAAAGCTTAATTATTTCTTTAGTTTTATTGTCCTAGTATTTTTGCACTTTTAACTTCATTGCAAAAATATTAGAATATCTGTGTTTTTCGTTTCTGTGTTTTTTATATAATGAGGACAAAGTAAGGAAGAGATTATATATATAGCCTATGGATAGAAAACAAATCACCAATAAAAAATAAATTTATTAATAATAATAATAATAATAAAACAAATCAGAACACAGGGGATTTGGGTTCGAGTCCAGATATTCAGCTAACAAAATGTGTCCTTTGATAACACTTGACCTCTTGATGGTTTGGTGTCCTTATTAATCCAAAATCCAATTGCTATGATAACTGCTACAGAACTTTTATCTGGATAAAGTGAGATGATAAATGTGAAAAGTCTTTGATAAGGTTAAATGAGCTGTTCAATGCAAATTATAACATAGATGCCAATTTGCATCAAGACCTCTTCAAGAAAGGTCACCTTCTCTAAGAAACTTTCTCTTACTCCCAACTTCACCAATTTCCTTGCCGTGAGAATTCTTCCATCATTACTGTGTGGTTTATGTTAATATGTGCTTGTTTCTTTTTTTTTTTTTTTAAGATTTTATTTACTCATTCATGAGAGAGAGAGAGAGAGGCAGAGACACAGGCAGAGGGAGAAGCAGGCTCCATGCAGGGAGTCTGACGTGGGACTCAATCCCGGGTCTCCAGGGTCACGCCCTGAGCTGAGGGCGGTGCTAAACCGTTGAGCCACCCGGGCTGCCCAAAATGTGCTTATTTCTAATGACAATTTTCACTCAAGTTAAAGGCAAAAAAGTAGAAAAGGTTTTAAAATAAAATATCAAAGCGAAATTTCACCTTCCCGTTAGCATCAAATGAAACGCATGCCCCCGTGTAAGTCATTGACGTCTCCAATAACCTGAGTGAACGTTACACAGCTAGAATATTCCGCAATATCATCACCTCTCACCACCAGTAACAACTTAGCAACACTTTCAGAATCATATTTTCCAGGATGCACAATAGCATTATTTTCAGGAAGTTAGTTTATAGGGGTATCAAAACCTCCCAGTTCCAGGAAAATCCCTGCCAGAGATAAGACCCCATGAAAAGAAGAAATGGAAAGGAATACCTCCTCTCTGGTCCTAAGAAGCCCAGGTCCTTCTTCTTTTTTTTTTTTTCTTTTAAGATTGTATTTATTTATTTGAAAGAGAGCGGGAGAGAAAAAACAGGGGAGCTGCAGAGGGGGAGGGAGTAGGCTCCCCACTGAGCAGGGAAGCCGATGAGGGGTTCAAACCCAGGACCCACGGACCATGACCTGAGCCAAGGGCGGATGCTTAACCAGATGTACCACCCAGGTGCCCAGCCCAGGTTCTCTTACCCAACTTTACCCAGCACCTGATGGAGGTGGGCCATGGTATGACCTTTCAACACACAAGCCCATTGGGTCTAGAACTCCAGACCAGCTGGGAGTACGTCATGCTGGACACTTTGACTACCATCCCCCTGACATCCCTCACAGCAGAGTGAGGTAAACTTTGTAGGTTAGAGAACTCGACGTCGGCAGGTCTTGTTCCTCTGCTGCTGATACAGGAACAACTTCATTTTGTCCAAAACTCTTCCCTCTTGTATCTACAACCTCTTCATCAAGCACACGTAACACTGAGTACAAACAGTTCCAAGTTTAAGCAAAACTTAGTTGACTGAGATGTCATCTCTACTTTTTCCTAGAGTTTCTACTCCCACCATCTCCTTGTCCCAATCTCACTTTCCCCTGCCTGTCGTGACTGGTGTGGTGGGAGGAAAGGTGAAGATCTTCCTCAATGAAAATCCTGCCTCAATAGGAACATTAAAGAGATGCTAAATCACTAGGTGGTGAGCCTTGCAGTCCCTCGTTGTAACCAGGCTGCCCTGTTCCTGAGTTACTTCTCTGGCATGAAGGCATCTGCCAGGGTTTCCGAGTCATCCAACTCTCTAGTGTAGGCACTCATCCAAGCGTACACCAACCATCCCTCACTGTCATTCCAGCTTCTAGGGAGGATACAGTCAAGACCTCTCTGAGCTCTCTTTCACAATGCAGGAAGCTATTGCTAGAAAAAACCGGCACATTCTAGCTAAGATTATGTCTCTCTTATATGCACTTAGGTACATGCCCTTATTAAAGCATCTATCATGGTGCTGTTTTGAAATCATCAATTTTATCACTGGTTAATCATATTATCAAAATATTGTTTTGATATTTTCCCAGTTAAAATATAAACTCTTTGAGGACAGTCACCAGACCTCAGCATTCTTGCATTCTTTCTCCAGAGCTATACACCTGTTTGTGTCTTTTGAACTGAACTAAGTGAGAGCAATGTTCTGGGAAGTTGTAAATCCTTGGGCTATCCCTGTTGTATTTCATATGATCAAAATAACAAAATGCTCCTTGAAACTTTGTAATGTAAATTTTAAGCACTTTTCAAACATGAATGTTCTAGGATCTTGAATTTATAAATATAAAAATAATTTCTCATTCTGTATTGTGGTCATTAAGATTTTCAAAGATACGTGCAGGTCTTTTTTTAATGGTTTATTTGTTTATTTAAGAGAGATAGAGTGTGTGTGCACAAGCAAGCACAAGCAGGGGAGGAGGCAGAGAGAGAGATTATCCAAGCAGACCCCCACTGAGCAGGGAGCCCAACTCGGGGCCCAAACTCACAAGCCATGAGATCAGGACCTAAGCCAAATCCAAGAGTCAGATGCTTAACTAACTGAGCTACCCAGGTGCCCCCCAAAATATGTGCGTGTCTTAATATCAATGTATACTAGCGTTCGAACTTTTTGATTTAATGCTGCTTTATTCAAGTACCACAATAAGATTCTCTCACTAAAATAGAAAACTTAATACTTCTCATTTATAAAACAAATATGATGAGAGTACCAAATAGAATTATAAAAGATTGTGGGTGCTTGGATAAGCAGTAATTAGGAAGCAGAAATGCATCACATTTTCTATATTAATTATGATAATAAATTCTTAAAAGATAATAAAGTCTTAAAACTAAACAAATGAGTAAGTTGGATAAGAGATCAGAAACTATTTTAAGTGAAAAGCTATCTTTCCATCCCCATCTTTTAAGTGAAAAGCTATCTTCTCATAGCCATCTCATTTTTTGTTTTAAACGATTAATCATAGATTATTCTTAGTTATTGCTTCATAGAAGTTCTCATATTAATAAAAGCAACATAAGTTCAGCTCTGTGTAGTAATTCCTGATGGCACCTTGATTTCAGAGTAAACAAATCTCTTTAGTTTATAATGTTTTGTAAGGGTGGCCATGCTCATAGGGACCAAATGCTATCCTATCCAAGTATATTTCTCTCCAACACTGCCTCAAACCACCCACTCAATCACAAATACACATTGAAAACCTCTAAGGTACAACCTTTATTTTATTTCACATGAGGGTACAACCTAGATCTCTCTGAAGAGAGAGACACAGGTTCCTGGGTGGCTCAGTTGGTTAAGAGTCCGACTCTTGATCTCAGCTCAGGTCTTGATCTCAGGGTCATGAGTTCAAGCCCCACACTGGGCTCCATGCTGGGTGTGGAGCCTACTTAAAAAGAGAGAGACAAGGCTCCCTTTTGAGAAGAGCTCAGTATTGCAGTTTATGCCTTTTTTTTTTTTAAGTCCACAGCATTTACTGAATAGCCACAATGTCTATCAACCCCTTCATGGAATCTGCAGTCCAATACGCATACCCCAAACACTCAAGCTCATCACATCCTTAAGAACATGGCACATTCAAACACAACCTAAGAAAATTCAGTTATTTTCTCTAAGCACTAAACTTAGTACAAGCCCATCTACACATACATTTTGTAATACCCAGGTTCTTCATCAGAGTATCCACATGCTGTCACTCTCCTGGAGGTCTGGAGTTCACCCACAAATAACCTACAAATAAATTATCATCATGGGGATCCCTGGGTGGCGCAGCGGTCTGGCGCCTGCCTTTGGCCCAGGGCGCAATCCTGGAGACCCGGGATCGAATCCCACGTCAGGCTCCCGGTGCATGGAGCCTGCTTCTCCCTCTGCCTGTGTCTCTGCCTCTCTCTCTCTCTCTCTCTGTGTGACTATCATAAATAAATAATTTAAAAAAAATTATCATCATGTCCCAAAGATCTCTTGTCCATGAAGACAGAAATATTCACTTCCACCATCACCTTTTGGTCATGCTCTCTCCTCTCCTTTGATTCATTCTTCCGTGTTGTCCAGCCAGACCAGATTGTTTTTCTCTCTATGCTATGGGAAGATACTGAGAAACTAACTTGAAGGGATCAAAGTCAGAAGTGGAACTTCCAGTGACAAGAGGGAAAAAAAAAAAAGATATCAAAGAACAGTTAGTAGAGATATTAAATTGATATACCCAATACTTGAAAGTCATGGTGATCTATTTGTAAAACTAAGGATAAGATGATTAATGAATCTGACAAAAATGGTATTGAAATTTGAAAAGGATATTTCAGAATTGACATTTTTACCCTTTATTCAATATGGATAAGAAAAATGGAAGGACTCTGAAAATAAAACTCAAAGCAAATAGATACATGGATCCACTGTCAGATAAGAAAACAATAAAGGAAGAAAGCTGCTGATGGATGTCATCAAGAATCATTATAATAAGCTTGATTTATGAGGCTGTAAACATATAAAATTATTGTAATAAGAAATGATGCATGGTAACATTTATGATCAATAACTTCTACTAATTTATATACCTGATCATAATCCCATATTAATTAGGTTCTTCATTTCACTTAGAGTAGCAAAAATGTATATAAACTTCTCCAAGTCTTCACTCTTTAGAAGATAACACTGAAGCATCACTATTTTTACAGGCCATAGTTATCAGGGAAATCCCTCTGTTCAGAGTCAGAAAAAGTCTCCATCATCTTTTCACTGGGCTATTTTGTTCTTGGTCTTGAGTATTATTCTAGACCTTTGAGTTACATGTCCCCCTTATGTACCATCATAATATCTTACACTTTTTTTCTTTTAACATATGCTTCTAACACAACACCAATTAAGCTTTATGTTATTGGCTTGTATTTCCTGCAAGATTGCACATAACTTTGAGAAAAACTTTGAGAAAAACTTTTTTTTTTTACTAATATAACCCCAGATCTAGCAAAATCCCAGAACATGGTAGGCAGTCGATAAATATTTACTAAAGCAATGAATGAATGCTTAGATAGAAGTGATGACTTACCAAAGAGTCAAGACTATGTAGTCAAAAAAACATCTGTTATTTCCTGATAAGTACTCCTGGAAAATCTTAGGACGGATTAATGTCAACATTAAGGCTATGATTAAATGGATTACGGTCCCTAAGAAATGTATGCCTATTAGAAGCTTAGGCCCCTAGGAAGTAAGCATCCAACCTGCAGTAGCCTGATTCTCAAAGTCCAATTTTACAGTGTCCATGACACTATGTTTTCTATATTTAGGATTCCTTCTAATGACTAAAACCCAGTAAGACTATAAAGTCTCTGAGGTGCAGTTAAGATAGAATAACTAAATGTTCATAAATTTTAAAGTATTAGCTACAATACAATCCCTTTCCAATTGCTTGTAACTGTACCATAGCTATGTTCTAAAAGAGACAAACTCAGAATAAATTAGTTTTGGTCATTTTTTTTTTTTTGGTCATTTTGAGTCTTGGTTATTTTGATACATATGAACACTTCCTCCCTCTCTCCCACTCCTTAATAGCTAGCGTGTTTACTGAGGAGTGGTTTTCTACTTATAAATCCTTCCATTTAAGATAAGTTTAAAGAATGGTCTCTACTCTTTATGTTCAATTACACAAGAATTTCACTTTAAATTTATGTTTCAAGCTATAAGAATGAACCTACCAATTTTAAGAAAAAAGGAAGCAAATATATTAATGGACAAAATCATACTGAAGAGATATATAAAACAGAATTTTAAAAAAAGCAATCACTTACTAAACCTGCAGCAAATACTTTAAGGAGTAAACAATTATAATTCTGTGAAGAGCATTATTTCTTTCAGGATAAAAAGGAACAACTTGTTTATATCTAGAGAAGGCTTTTACAAGGGAGAAATTAAATTTCCTCTCATGAAAGAAAATAAATTATTTCCAAAGAATAGTTCATTCAAAAATTTCTCAATTGAGATACTATTATAATCACCATAATCAATCAACCAGTTATTTATTAACAATTCATTACTATACCAGATACAGCTGTAAAACCTGAACAGAATGCATGGAGTAGCTACTTGAGGACTCTGGAAAGTAAACAGCAGGAATAAGATCAAGAAAGAAAAACTAGAAATCAAAGTACCACTGAACTGACAGTGAGTTTTGACTTTTACTCTGGAATGCCCTGGCCTGTACTCAACTTAGCCTGAAACTCAGAAATGGAATTTGGTCAGAGAAAGTGCCAAGAGAATCCTTCCAGTTCTGGATCAAG
Source organism: Vulpes lagopus (assembly GCF_018345385.1). Taxonomy (NCBI): domain Eukaryota; kingdom Metazoa; phylum Chordata; class Mammalia; order Carnivora; family Canidae; genus Vulpes; species Vulpes lagopus. The sequence continues at coordinate 165,825,339 of NC_054826.1, forward strand.
GACCTCAGAGCACAGAAAAAAACTAAAAAATATGGGGCTCAGTCAGTTAAGTGTCTGACATGGGCTCAGGTCATGATCTCAGGGTCTGGGGATGGAGCCCCGTGCTGGGCTCTGAGCACAGCAGGGAGTCTGCTTCTCCCTCTGCCTCTGCCCCTCCTCCTGCTTGTGTTCTCTCTCTCTCTCTCTCTCTCTCTCCGATAAAATCTTTTAAAAAAGAAAGAAAAAACTAAGACTCACAAAGAGAGTAAGAAGTCTGTTCTTTTTTTTTCTTTTTCCCATTGGCTCATTCCCCAGCCCCAAAGCAATCCTATGGTGGTTCAGTGACTGTAACAGAGGTGGCAGTGGAAGAGTGGGAGCCTAAAACTTTATGTGACAGGGATCTTCATCTCCAGTCATATAAGCTGTGCTCCAAAAGGATAAGGAAATTCCCCTTGCCCCCCACTCACCCACTGCTGTCCTCCTGCTGTTTTGCAGCAAATGTGGAGAGAATCACAGGAAGCATGTGAGTGGAGTAAAGACCTATGGTTCTGGCCAGAGGACCAAAAAGGGAAGACTGAGGAAACAGAAAAGTACAGAGAAAATTGCAGGATGAGGAATGTGAGAAAAAGACACCATAAATTGTTTATGAACTCCTGTGCTCACCTACCAGCTGCATATGTGTATATTTGAACTGAAACAGCATACCAACAACTCTAAAAAGTGAACCATGATAGAGACCACTGCCCAGATCTCACACTAGCCACTGAGGGGGACACATACACAAAACAGATCCTTTGCACTGTAAAAACTTTGGAAACAAAACTGATATTGAAACCACAACTTGTAGAAAGCAAGTTGTAACCCAAATTCTGGGTTCTGTAACCCAAATAGGCCAACTGCTGACGAGAACAAAAATATCAGTATTTTCCATACAATTTAAACAAGACCCAGAGTCTCATGATATAATATTCAAAATGTCCAGGATATAATTCAAAGTTACTTAACATATGATAGGTGAACCAGAAAAATCTCAACTCATATTGGGAAAGACAAACAACAGATGGCAATGCTGAAATGATGGGGATTATGTAATTATCTGATAAACTTTTAAAGTAGCTATTATAAAAATGGCCCAACAAGGGAAAATAATCTTGAAATAAATGGAAAGGTAGAAAATCTTGAAATAGAATATATAAAGAATCCAATGGAAATTGCAAAAACTGAAAAATACAGTAACAAACTTAGAAGTGTACTGGATGGACTCCCTAGCAGAACAGAGATTAGAAAGAAAATTTGTAAATTTGAAGATAGAGTAATAGCAATTGTATAATCTGAAAAACTGAGAGAAAATGACTGATAAAATTAAATTAAATTACACAAAACAACAGGAATATGTAGTAATATGTAGTACAATAACAAAAGATCCGATATTGGTGTCATCTAAGTCACAGAGAATTAAGAAAATGTTTATTAAAAAATTTTTTTTAAAGAAATAATGGCGGGATCCCTGGGTGGCGCAGCGGTTTGGCGCCTGCCTTTGGCCCAGGGCGCGATCCTGGAGACCCGGGATCGAATCCCACATCAGGCTCCCGGTGCATGGAGCCTGCTTCTCCCTCCGCCTGTGTCTCTGCCTCTCTCTCTCTCTCTCTGTGACTATCATAAATAAATAAAAAAAAAAAAAAAAAAAAAAAAAAAAAGAAATAATGGCTAAAAAGTACCCAAATTTGAAGGAAAGACATAAACCTACAGGTTCAAGAAATTCAGTTAACCCAAACTGAATAAACCCAAAGAAATCTATGCCCAGGCCCATCATAACCAAACTGCTAAATACTATAGACAAAGAAAATAACACAAAAATAGCAAGAGAAAAATTATGCATCACTTACAGGGAAATATTATTCAAATAACTCTGTCTCACGTAGGCCAAAAGGAAATGGAACATTTAATAACATCTTTCAATGTTGAATGAAAATGATTATCAATCCAAAATTCTATATCCAAAGAAACTATCTTTTAGGAATGAAGGTTAAATAGAGATAGTCTCAGATGAAGGTAGATAAACCAAGAGAATTTCTTGCTGGTTGATCTGTCCCAAAAGAAACGTTAAAGGAATTTCTTCAGACAGAAGGAAATAATACCCAAAAGATGCCTATAGCATTGAGAAGAAGAGCAGTAGAAATGGTAAATACCTGGGAAAATATAACAGACTATTCTTATCCTCTATAATTCTTTTAAATATGCTTGATATTTGAAAACATTTTGTTTTCAATGTATGTAGATATAGAATATCAGGCCATCACAATATAGAGAGGGATAATAAAGGGAACTACATGGTAGAAAGGTAACTGAGTGTTCTATAGAAAATAAATTCTAGGGGAAAGAGTTAAGATGGCAGAGGAGTAGGGGACCCTGATTTTGTCTGGCCCCTGGAAATCGGCTAGATAGTTATCAAATCATTCTGAACCTACACACCTGCAAAATCAACCAGAGCCATGAGAAAAGAATTGCTACAATTCTACAAATAGAAAAGTGACTACTTTTTGCAAGGTAGGAGGTGTGGAGTCATGAACCTGGGGGGTATATAGGATGATAAACCATGGCAGGAGGGAGCCTCAGTAAGTGGGTACCAGAATGTGTTATAAGCAGCAGGGAGCAAAATTTAAACTTTTAGAATTTTGCCTGAAAGTTACTCAGGAGGCGAAGCCAGGCCGAATCCCAGGTGGGAAAAAATGGGCTCAGGATCCCCAGCTTCCTGAGCCACAAGAATAATGGAGGTGCCTGAGGGCTGCAGAGTCCCCAGGCACTGGGGCAGGAAAGCTGATTTGAGTCAGTGAGCTCAGGCACAGGCTTTCTGCTCAGGGTCTCCATGAACCCAAAACACTTCAGTCAGCCAACCACTCTCTGAGCAGGGGCCCAGCAAGAAGCAGGACAGGGGTGAGAACCTCTCACCCTCCCAACCCCTCCCCCAGGAGGACCAGTGCATGTGCAGGCCACAGGAGTGCTTAAAATTTGGAGACCCCAAACAAACAGGCTAGAAAGGATTGCCATGATCTACTAATCACACTAAATGAGAAAAAGATGGAGCCAAGAATATTTGATCCAGCAAGGCTGTCATTCAGAGTAGAAGGAGAGAGAAAGGGCTTCCAGGAAAAAAATACAAACTAAAAGAATTTGTGATCACTAAACCAGGCCTGCAAGATATATTAAAGAGGATCCTTTAAGTGAAGAGAGAGCCCAAAAGTAACAAAGGCCAGAAAGGAACAGAGGCAATATACAGAAACAGTGATTTTAGAGGTAATACGATGGCACTTAATTCACATCTTTCAATAATTATTCTGTAATTATTAAATGTAAATGGGCTAAATGCTCCAATCAAAAGACACAAGGTATCAGATTGGATATAAAACAAGACCCATCAAAAAACAAAACAAAACAAAACAAACAAACAAACAAAAAAAAACCCGAAGACCCATCAATATGCTATTTAAAGAGACTCATTTTAGACCCAAAGACACCTCCAGATTGAAAGTGAAGAGCTGAAGAACCATGTATCATGCTAATGGACATCAAAGGAAAGCTGGAGTAGCCATCCTTATATCAGACAAATTAGATTTTAGACCAAAAACTGTAGTAAGAGATGAAGAAGGGCAATGTATCATAATAAAAGTCTATCCAATAAGAAGATCTAACAATTTTAAACATTTATCTCCCTAACTTAGGAGCAGCCAAACATATTAACCAAATATACAAACCATTTAATAACAAAATTAAAGGACCTCGTTGACAATAACAATAATAGTGAGGGACTTTAACACCCCACGCACAGCAATGGACAGAAATCTAAGCAGAAGATCATCAAGGAAACAAGGGCTTTGAATGACACACTGGAGCAGATGGACTTCACAGATACAACAGATATATTCAGAGCATTTCATCCTAAAGCAACAGAATACACATTCTTCTTGAGTGCATATGGAACATTCTCCAGAATAGGTCACATACCAGGTCTCAATCAGTATCAAAAGATCAGGATTATTCCCTGCATATTTCCAGAACACAATGCTTTGAAACTGGAACTACTGGAACTCAATCACAAGAGGAAAATCGAAAGGAACTCCAAACTTGGAAGCTAAGGAGCAACCTACTACAGAATGAATGGCTCAACTGGGAAATTAAAGAAGAATTTTCAAAAATACATGGAAATTAAAGAAGAATTTAAAAAAATACATGGAAGAAAATGCAGATTCAACAACAGTTGAGAACAACAGTTCAGAACCTCTGGGATGCAGCAAGGTGGTCCTACAAAGGAAGTATATGGATATAGCATTACAAGCCTTTCTCAAGAAACAAGAAAAGTCTCAAATACACAAGCTAACCTTACACCTAAAGGAGCTGGGAAAAGAACAGCAAATAAAGCCTACATCCAGCAGGAGATGAGAAATAAGAGATTAAAGCAGAAATCAGTGATAGAGATATCAAAAAAAAAATAATGGTATAACAGAGCAATGAAACTAGGAACTGGTTCTTTGAAGGAATTTATAAGATTGATAAACCCCTGGTCAGACTTATCAAAAAGAAAAGAGACAGGACCCAAATAAATAAAATCATGAATGAAAGAGGAGAGATCACAACCAACAATGAAGAAATACACACAATTACAAGAACGTATTAGGAGCAACTATATGCCAACAAATCAGGCAATCTGGAGGAAATGGATGCATTCCTAGAAATATATAAATGACCAAAACTGAGACAAGAAGAAATAGAAAACCTGAATAGATCCATAGCCAGCAAAGAAATCGAAACAGTAATCAAAAAATCTTCCAACCAGTAAGAGTCCAGGGCTGCGTGGCTTCCCAAGGGAACTCTACTGAACATTTAAAGAAGAATTAATGCCTATTCTTCTGAAACCATTTCAAAAAATAGAAATGGAGGAAAACTTCCAAATGCATTCCACGAGGCCAGCATTACCTTGATCCTCAAAACAGACAAAGACCCCACTAAAAACGAACATGGATACAAAAATTCTCACCAAGATACTAGCTAATAGGGTCCAATGGTGCAGTAAAAGGATTATTTCTGGGCAGCAGGGTGGTTCAACGTCTATAAATCAATGTGATACATCACATTAATAAAGGACAAGAACCATATGATCCTCTCAAGAGATGCAGGAAAAGCATTTAACGAAATACAGCATCCTTTCTTCGTAAAAACTCTGTGCCATGTAGGGATGGAGAGCACATAGCTGAATAGTGGCGGGCGCTAAGGAGGGCACGTGACGTAATGAGCACTGGTGTATGTGCCACTGAAGAATCACTGAGCTCACTTCTGGAATTGATACACTACATGTTAGTTAATTAACTGAGTTTAAATAAAATTAAAAAAAAGAAAAAGAAATCCCAGGGACACAAAAGTTGATGTCAGACTCCCATTTGCAACGTGACTATAGGAAAATGACTTCTAACGTCAGAAGCAAGATTGCTGAGGGGTAGACTGGGGAGGGGGGACTGTGAAGTCCTTGGGTAGCCTACAAGCATCTTAGTGATGGGAACCACGCTCCCCTCTGCAGCTGCGGCGCGCTCTCTCTCCTGTACTAGCAGATGAAAATGACTGCAATCTCCCAAATACTCTATATTCACACACTTCTGTGACTCTCTATAAGCTATTCCTTCTCATCAGATTTCCTTTTTTCCTTTCTTCACCTGGGTAAGTCCAATTTATTTGTCACGATAAGCTGTGGGTCCCCTCCTCACCCAGGCCCGCCCAAAGATGGATTTCATGACTTTCCTATGCCTCTCACAGGTTTAGCACGGTTGTCATGGGGCTTGGGAAACTGTATTATCTGCTTATGCAGTCAGGTGTTTGAATAGTACACTCAGACGTGCCCAATATAAAAATGTCAAACAAACAAAAACCTTGTAGATAAAAAGAATAAAATTTTTACATAGAGTAACAGTACATAATCTTTCACTTTTCCTAGGCTGATGCATGTTTTGTTTTTTGTTGTTGTTGTTGTTAAGATTTTATTTATTTATTATGAGAGACAGAGAGAGAGAGAGAGAGAGAGAGAGAGAGACAGGCAGAGGGAGAAGCACGCCCCATGCAGGGAGCCCAACATGGGACTCCATCCCGATCCCAGGATTCCAGGACCCTGCCCTAGGCTGAAGGCAGGTGCTAAATCACCCAGCCACCCAGGGATCCTCTGATGTGTGTTTTTCTAGGTTTTTTTTTTTTTCCTGATAATTTACATAATTGCACGCATGCAAATTGGATCAGAGTATTTGCATTGCTTTGCCACTTCTCCACTTAAAAGTGCGCCCTGAAGTTCTATCCACGTCAGTAGACATATGTCTACTCCAGAGCATGGACGTGGCACAGTTTATGCAACCTATTCCTCTTTTGATAATAATTTAGTTTATTTTCGATTTTTTCACTAAAGAATGTTCAAAGTGAACATTTTTGTGCACAAAAATCATTTACTCTTATAAGCTACATCCTTTAAAAAAAAAGTGGAATTTTTCAGTTTTGCTTGAATTCTGCTATACTGTGTAACAGATCTGCGTGCCACTCATTTAATCAACAAGTATTTACTGAATGCCTACTGTGTGCCAGGCACTACTATAAGCATTAAGAATTTAGTAGTGGACAAAAACATTATAAACCCATTATTTCATGGAGTTCATGTTCCAGTGGATAAAAGCAGATACATATAAGCATATACCATGTTCATGCTGATAAGGTCTAAGAAGAAAAATAAAGCAGGGTAAAGAGATAAAGAGGAGAAAGATGTATAATCATTCCAAAGCAGCATCCCTTTGCCACACTCTGCTTTGTATGTGATACCATCAACTATCTGAACTTCAAAACTAGAATATATTATTTATCATCCTCCTGATTATTTCACTAATAATTATTTCACTTACATCCAATGCATATTTTTTTCATATATTGTCATTTTACCTGATTATTTTATTCAAAAGACGATAAGCTCCTTGCAACCAGTAGCTCTATGTTTTTGTGCACCTAGATCCTATCAGAGTACCTCACATTAAATAGGCTTACAGAATGACAAATAGGGATCCCTGGGTGGCCCAGTGGTTAAGCATCTGCCTTCAGCTCAGGTCATGATCCTGGAGTCCTGGGATCGAGTCCTACATCGGGCTCCCTGCACGGAGCCTGTTTCTCCCTCTGCCTATGTCTCTGCCTCTCTCTCTCTCTCTCTCTCTCTCTCTGTGTCTCTCATGAATAAATAAAATCTTGGGGAAAAAAGCGACAATATAAATAGTATTTTATATATATGTACACCTTTTTGAAACATACGTAGTTAATCACATTATTATTTACATGCCTAATGTCACATGCATATAATATTGTACATGTATAATACTAATTATTTGTTTGAAAATTTCTAATAAACACTATTAAATCAGTAACATAATGAAATTATACATCAGTAATAATTAGTTTGGGAAATGACAAAAGTCCTCTCAAATCAATGTATCACAAGAATACCTGGAAAATAAATGAACAGATTCAAAGTCATTTAGAATCACTAAAAAAAATATTTAAGATTATGTCTAGGGGCACCTGGTGGGCTCAGTCAGTTAAGTGTCTGACTCTTGATTTCAGCTCAGGTCACGTTCTCAGGGTTGTGAGGTTGAGCCCCCAGGTTGGGCTCCATGCTGGGTGTGGAGTCTGCTTAAGATTCTCTCCCTCCCTACTCTCCCTCTGCCCACTATGGCCTCTCTCTCTCTCTCAAAAAAAAAAAAAAATCCAAACCAAAAACCCTTATCAGGATGTATCTTGGTACCATTATTAGAACAATCCTAACTAATGTATTAAATGCCCAAAGGTAAAATTGCTCTTATGAATAATACTTAATGGTGCAGAAGAACAAAATCAAAGGAAGAAAAAAATGTCTTTCAAAACACATTTGTAAAACTTAGTATTAAAGTCACTGTTAAGTAAATGAGTGTCTGGCATTTGACAAATTTTTTGTAAATTACTGAAACAGGAAGAATCTTTGAAATCTACTTTTAACCCTGCATTTTTCAGACGTGAAACTAAAGAACCAGGATAGTGACTTGTGAAGGCCTCATAGCTACCTAAGAGCAGAGCTAGGAGAGATTCAATGTTCTTTGACTCCTTCCTAGAGCAGTGCTTGCTACACTACTAAGCCTCTCACAGACACAATAAATTCTAAATTTATAGGTGGGTTGTATTTGAAAAACTCATCTATAAATCACTTTCAGTTAGAATTGGGAATCCAGTTTTCCCTAGAAATAATGTTTTAAATTGGGTTGAATTCTTAAATTAGTCCCCAATTATACATACACTGAGGAATAATTGTCCTGTAGTGCACAATGTGCAAAAGGGAAGAATTAAGGTTAAGGAAGGGCTATTTTTAGGTGTTGATCCTTGAACCTCACAGGTTAAGTTCCTTGAACCTGCTACTAATGATTATTGTTACAGCTGAAAACGCAAGACGACTTCCTAATCATGTCTGTGATTCTAGAACCCCTTCCTGACTCTCACATTCTAATTGCACAAGAGTACGATTTTGGGATTTCCCCCTTACTTATGGAAGCTGCCAAATGTTTTGTAGTCGTTAGCCACCCCCAGTTGTGTGTCTCCTTGATTAGCCACCCCCAGTTGTGTGTCTCCTTGCCTCCAAAACCCTCCTATAGGAGCTGGAAGGACTTTTACAAAACATGGCACATTCAACATAGTCATTGGCTTAAATCCAATCAAAATTCATTGCATCCAAGGCAACTTAATATTCTTAGTTGCTTAAGGCAATCCAGGGCTACACCCGCAGCTGAATTTATGGGCCATGGATCAAAGGGATGGAAGGTATACAAACGATCTGGGTTTATGAAGATGAAAAAGGGAAAGCAGAGCTGTGTAATCCATCGGTAAACATCCACCATACTAGGAGAGCACGTTCCTCGATCTATGACTGTCCTGCGAGGCAAAGAGTCAGTTACAAACTTCATGTAGCCTTTTCTCACCAAGACATTCACAAATTGCCCTTTCCTCTATAAACCCCCTTCTCCCAATGTTACTGTCACACCCTGAGTTCACCACATTTCTCATGCACATACTGTGGTTACAGGGCAGTCCACCAAAGGATTTTTTTTTTTTCTGATTTGAGAATACATACATATTCCACATTCTAAGATATGTCTTAGAAACATACACTTGTACAGCTACGGATTAATTTTTAATGGATTACCTTTAATAGAAAAACATAGAAGTCATATTAAACAAGGGCAAACTCGGACATTTGATTGTTATATATTACATTAGCATTTTCTCTGTATACTTACTGAAACTCATTAATAAATCTTACTCCATCCAGGATAGTATACAGAGTAAAAAATAATAATAATAAAGAACTGGCATTAACGTTCAAAGCAATGTAGATTATGTCTATAAAACGACATATCAAAGGAAGTCTAGAAGACTAGACTACCGCTTTCCCCCTTACTGCTCTCCACCAGAAGAGACAAAAGAATAAGAAAAAAAAACGAAGCAAATAGAATGAAGGAAAATATAAGGGAAACTACTTCATATGAATGACTTTGAGGAAAAAAAGTTCTACATTAATGGTTGAATATAATCTATGACATCGTATTACTTTTTTATCATGCACTGAACACACACGCGCACACAAATTAGAATTATTCAAGCAGAAGGAATCCAAGGGGAGGGACCTAAATGTGATAATATTCAAGTATAGTAAAATCTTAACTAGAATAAAATCGAAAGTTACTGAATTAAAAATTTTCCCATGCAATTTCTAATACGCATTTCTAAGCATCAACAAGACCTCAAAGAAAAGGGATTTATTTTAGAAAGATTTTCAACAATAATGCTGAAGCTAATAGTATTCTAGTTAAACAAAGAAATTCAAATTAGCTTGAATACCCCATATACACCCAATTATTTTTTTAATCTGAATCTCAATCTTATGCACACCCACACACATGCACACACGGGATATACTGATTCTGTTTTCAGAGATTAGTTTACACGTTAATATGCAGTATTGCCATGTGAAAAGCTATTAGATGTAGCTATTAATTTTTAAGGGAACGTTCAATTCCCTGCCTCTGAACACCCGTACGTGTGTACGGTCTGGGAGTGAGCAAGCGCAGAGCAGTACACTGTCGTGCTACTGAACAGAGAACTCCAGAGGCAAGCCACCGAGATCTAATGTGCAATTACGTGAAAATTACACATAAACCACAGGGAGAAAGATGGGAAAGCGTCCACCATCCCCTTCTATTGTGTTCTCCCAGACATGAATGAGGGATCTCGGAATGATCACTGCTATTTTTATTATCATGGTCTTGTTCATCAGCTGAACGTCAAGTTCCTACTTCTCCTTCCAGTCCCCATTAGGCCTCAGCTACAAACTTCCCGTCTTTCCCTGTCTTCCTCTGACACTCTCTTAGCATTTTAAAGATACCTCCGTTATTGCCATTAAATTCTTATATTTTAATTTAGATTTAATTTTAATTCTTTATTTTCATGACCAATTGCATGTTTTAATCTCCAAGAGAAAGACATTGTTATTTTGCCAGAGTGACCGTCCCTTTGTCAGAGCCCCATGATATGGCCGCTGACTTCCCCTAGAACAAAAGATCCAAGGATAGATAGCATGGCGGGAACAGGAATTCCTTTTAAGATCTAGTGTCAAGATTTACACTCATTTCTGCAACATCCTGTTGGTTACCCAGTTTGGCCCTACCTGGTTTGTGATGGAGCAACTTAAGGACATGAACAGCAAGAAGCATGAATCATTGGGGGCTGTCTTGCACAATCTTGAGGCTGGTTAATACAATCTTGAATGAGGGGGGAAAATCACATAATTGAATTCCTCATAGTCTTTTTAACCCCAAAAGTTTCTTTACTATAAATTGTTCAACTACATAAAAACACAACACAGAAAAGTATGGAATATGGCCACCTAACCACAGGTCCCTGCCATCCTCCTCTTCCCAAGTTTCAGTAGACTTGTATATTGTGCTTGAAACTTTGGGACTTCAGAGAAGCTCTGGAGAAGTGAGTTAGGGGTTTTCATATACTATATACTAGGTAGGAAACTAGAAATCTCAGGAGGTAACCCTCCACCCATAAAGACAATCTTAGGTCCCAAAATTAGCTTAGTTGTCAAACATGTGAGAAGCTCTTCAGGAAGCCCAGCACCTGATTGTGAGCAATTCTAGGAATCTCCCAAATGTAGGTACACGGCTTCTCTGTCATCTATATAGAGCTCTGTGACACACTGAAATGACATGAGACCTTACTGGGGAGTTGATGGCATCCTTCCTGATAAATATCATTAGCCCTCTTGAAAAAATTCTTTTACTGGAGATCTTTGGATGGTAAGTGACAAAAATCCACGCAAACATATTATTGTACCAATTAATCGAATTCTAGAGATGTTAACTAGCCTCGGAAAGACTAAAACCAGTACTCTCTAGTTTCCATTTCTCTTCCTCTTTAAGCATCAGTGTATTTTACAGAATTTAAGTCTCATTCAGCTATAACTATAGCCAACACTGGCTCCTGGTTTGTATTTTCTCAATGTAGTGACCGGAAAAAGATGGCTCTTCCCTCCTGACCCAATCTGAAAACAAAACAAAACAAAACAACCTCAAAGGACTCTCCTTCACTCAGTTTGGTCACATGAGCACCCCACTGAATCAGCGGAGCTATAACTAAATGCTATAACTCAGTTATATTGGGTTCATTTCTGAGAGCAAGGAACATAAAAGAGTCCGTTCAGAATACACATTATAGAAGTAGTTCTCCAAATGAGAAGGCATGCAGTTCCCAAAAGGAATGAGAGCTAATTGACAGACAAAACGAGGGCCAGCTATGCCTCCACCCTAAAATATAACAGCTGTCTACATACTTGGAAGGATCTGGGAAATGGATGGTTGCAAAATTAAAAAAAAAAATAGCTATTTTAATATTTTCACGGACTTACCCAGTATTTACTAGGACTCATCTCAGTGAGTCATCAGTTACTGCTGGCAAATTAAAAAAAAAAAAATCTCTTACAAGAATATGTAGATTAAATAAAATCAATGCATACAATAAAAAGATCAGCAGTTGGGGCACGGGGTGGCTCAATTGGTTAAGTGTCTGCCTTCAGCTGAGGTCCCGGGATGGAGCCACATCCGGCTTCCTGCTCAGAAGAGAGTCTGCTTCTCCCTCTGTCCTTCCCCTGGCTCATCTTCTCTCTTTCAAATAAATAAATAAAATCTTTAAAAAACCCAGAGGTTCAAAGAAGATCATTTTGAGCATTTTATAGTGAGTTACTATAAAATATAAAGGTGTAAAGGAAATTGGACCACTGAATTCAAAACTCAGTTGGAAGAATTATCTCAAAACTTACAGGAAAAAAAACAGTAAAATAAAAATTATAGAAGGAAGGACATTAGAAAAATTAACAGATGTGTGTGAACCTAATCCTAATTGATAGAACAAATAAAAAATAAAAGATGTAGCATCACCTCTTAAAAATGATGAAACAAAATATGATGAAACACAAAATTTTCCTACCCAGACAAAATTATCTATCTCAGCAAGCTTTTCTTGTGTTGCCTGCAGTTCCCTTAAGTCCCACTAGAATATAAGTTCCAGAGCAGAGACTTTATCTAGTTTGTTCTCTATTCACTCCAGCTGCTAAACAGCCCATATGAATTTAATAGTTTAAATAAATATTTGGTGAATGGATGAGTTTTTCTTCATATCACTAAAACAGAGCTTGTATATGGGTGATATGTACTCAATTACCTTTTCTTCCTAGGTAGCTTTTTATAAAATTAACAGAGGTTCATATTTCTCTCATAGAGTCTACAGGTAGGTGGCCTATGGGCACTGTACGAGGTCACTCCACAAAATCTTCAGAAATCCAAGCTCCTCCATCCCTAGGAATGTACCCTGTACCTACTACACACATACACATACATGGACACACACACACACACGCACGCTCCCCAAAACTATTTGGGGAATCCCAAGAATCAGCATGTAACAGGTATCCTTGGTGATCCTAATGAGGTGGTCTTTTACCCACCTGAGAAATCCTGGGGGAAGGGAATGAGGGAAAAAATGGTGAAGTGAATCCGAAAAACCAGGGAATGAGAGGAATAAAATTACTTCCAAGAATCAAACTACTATATCAATAGTTACTAAGAGTAGAAATATACAAAGTTTACAAAGGAAATCTAAACCACCAGTATTTGACAAAACCCTAACTTTTAGATATTTTCTTATCTACACAAATAGTCCACATGAAGGTGAATGATGCTCAGCAAGTCCAAAGGCGCAATGGGAGCACCTGGAAGAGTCTCGGAGGCTTTCCCAAGCTGTGACACCTACATCTCGTCACATGCCTTTTTAGAACTTCTCCAACCATTCTGCTGTGAAAAGTTTGGATTTACTTTCCTTGCTTCCCTGTGAAACACGTCAGAGGACACTTTATCATTTTTAAGTTAGTTTTGCACCATCATGTCTTAGAAACTTAGGGGAGGTGAGGCAATATTAAAGGCTGCAATGAGATCGTGCTCCCCGAAGGAGCTAGGCCAAAATGCAAAGTGAATTTGGCGGTCACATCCTCACCTCCACGCCCCTCGGAAGGGAAATAGGAGGCAAAAGAAAGGACAATGTCATAAAGCCAGGTAAATGGTGGCTCATGTCACTTTGTAACATCTACTTCTTCACAAAAGTACGAAATCGAGGAGATGGTTGGTGTTCACCGAGCGGCTTTTGAAAGTTCCCATCCCTGATCCTGTTCAGAAAGCAGATCCGTCTGAATGGCCCGGGTCCCCGGCTACAGTGGACTGCAGGCCATTGCCCTCCTTCCCTGGGAAACCTTCCCTGGGAACCTCCCCTGCCCGCTCAGTCCTATCCTCCTAAATTGCTGGTTAAGGGCAGCCCGGGGGGCCCAGCGGTGGAGCACCTGCCTTGGGCCCAGGGCGTGACCCCGGGTCCCAGGATCGAGTCCCACTTCAGGCTCCCTGCGTGGAGCCTGCTTCTCCTCTGCTTCTCTCTCTTTCATAAATAAGTAAACAAATCTCTAAAAAATAATAATAATAAATAAATAAAATGCTGGTTAATTTCCAAAGGGTTCTGTAGCCTCCCGGTGGCCCACAGGGGGTGTCGGACTGTGGTGCGGGAGCCTAACCCCGCCCGGAGCCTGGACTGCGCAAGTCCCTGGACGCTCCGGGCTTGGCGCGGTCACCCGGAAAATGACGCTTGTCGCACATTTGCTAAAAGCCCGCGGAATTTTTAAGTGTACGATCGGGATTTAAACAGAAGCAGGCCTCTGGGACCCACAGGCAGGTACTTCCTGCGGGAGGCGTCCGGCCGGCGGGGGGAGGGGCGTCACCGAGGCCGCCGCGGGTCCCTCTCCGCACGGCCCGGTGGGGGCGGGGCTGACGTCCTTCCCCCCCACCCCCGGGGCTTTCGGGGCAGCCAAGGGCGGTGACACTCGGCGCCCCAGCCCCGCGACGCTCTGGCTACAGCCCCGCACCCAGCCCGGCCCCCCCGCCCCGGCCCCCCAGACTTCGCCCCGCCCCCCTGCCCCGCGGCCGCAGCCCCGCCCCTCCCCGGGAGGCCCCGCCCCTCCCGGGAATGCCCCGCCCCCCACGTGACCCGCGGCGCGGCCAATCAGCGCAGCCCCTGCGCAGTTCAAACCCGCGGCGCGGAGGACGGTTGCGCTGGGCCCGCGGCTCCCGGCTCCCGGCTCCCCCCGGCTCCCCCCGGCTCCCCCCGGCTCCCCCCGGCTCCTCCCGGCTCCCCCGGGCCTCCCTCCGCCATGCCCCGCGGGGCGCGCTGACGGGGCATGGAGGGCCGGGCTGTGCCCCCCGGGCCGTACCGGGCCACCAGACTGGTGAGTGCGCGGCGCGGGCTGGCGGCGCTTCTCCCGGGCGCGTCCCGTCCTCCGCCGTCGGGAGCCCCGGCCCGTCCCCGCCCGGCGCGCCCCGAGGGCCCGACCCTCCACGGCACCGCTCCCCGCCCGGCCTAGCCACGCCCTCGGCGCTGGGCCCCGGAGACGGACCCGGTACCCGGGGTGGCAGGGGGGTCGGCCCGGGGGATAGCAGGGGGGTGGGGGACAGGCGGGGGGGGACAGCTGGGGGGGGACAGCCCGGGGAGGAGAGCTCGGGGGGGACAGCTAGACGGGGAGAGCCGGGGGGGGGGACAGCTGGAGGGGGACAGGATGGGGAGGACAGGCGGGGGGACAGCTGGGGGGGGACAGGATGGGGAGGACAGGCGGGGGGTGGACAGCTGGAGGGGGGGGGGGGACAGCCCGGGGAGGAGAGCTCGGGGGACAGCTAGACGGGGAGAGCCGGGGGGGGGGACAGCTGGAGGGGGACAGGATGGGGAGGACAGGCGGGGGGACAGCTGGGGGGGGACAGGATGGGGGGGACAGGCGGGGGGGGCAGCTGGAGGGGGACAGCCCGGGGAGGAGAGCTGGGGGGACAGCTAGACGGGGAGAGCCCCGGGGGGGACAGCCGGGGGGGGGACAGCTGGAGGGGGACAGGATGGGGAGGACAGGCCGGGGAGGACAGCTGGGGGGGGACAGCTGGAGGGGGACAGGATGGGGAGGACAGGCGGGGGGGGGCAGCTGGAGGGAGACAGCCCGGGGAGGAGAGCTCGGGGGGACAGCTAGACGGGGAGAGCCCCGGGGGGGACAGGCCGAGGAACACAGCCCAGGGGGGACAGCCCGAGGATTCAGCCCGAGGGGCACAGCTTCGCGCCGCTGCACCTGCTACCTGGAGGCGGGCGGTACCGACCCACCTGCTCTGGCCACGGCCGCACCTTTTAAAACTAGGCCCAGAAGCACAGTCGGGCTCCCCGCCCCCCGCGGGAACCAGGGTCGGGTCTGCGGGCCAGGGCTGGCGGGCAGCGCTCTTGTACTCCTCGGCCAGGTCTTTGTGCATCGACATTTTCAGTCCAAGAGGGCACAGTGCCACTGGGTGGGGGCCCTAGAGGGCGACCTCACTTCCCTGAGCCTCAGTTTCCACCTTGGTAACGTGGGGCTCGGGACGCCCACGCCCCGGAGAGGACATCCCGGGAGGACGCCGTGTGCAAGGGCCTCGTCGTCTGTGGGTCCCTGGCTGAGCCACGGCTCCGTAGGTTTCTGGGCGAAGTAAATGTAGCTCGAGGAGGTGGGAAGGAAGGAATTCTGTGTTTGCGACTCTTAAATTTTGTGCTGCGGGCGTGGGGGCCGCACAGTTCAGATGAGTGATGACATAGCTAGTAGGGGCATAGTTGGGATTAGAGGCCAGAGGTCTTGACCTCTAAGATAGGATTTCTCCACTAGAGCGATGCGATCATCTTAGCCCCCCACCACTACCACCTTGGTGCTCCAGGATTATCGCTGCCGCAAACCTGGAAGTTTGAGTTATTTGAGGGCAATTTGAAAAACAGGAGTGTCTTTTTTTCAAATGTAGGTACATCACAGTGTGATTCAATATGCAAAGGACTTAAAACTGACTTAATTTACCCGCGTGTTCTATGTTCACTATTGGAATCTTCACATAAGAAATACTGTAGTAAATACACAAGTATTTCAACACTAAAGGTAATTTATCAGTAAAACTAATGCCTGCCATGGATTTTTTTTGTCCAGCATGGTTGTTGTGAACGCAGGCTGTAGAGTCAGTGGAGCCTGGGTTTGAATGCCTGGATTCGTCACTCAGCTGTGTGACCTTGGTCCGATGATTAAATCTCTCTGTGCTTCATTTTCCTTATGTATTTCCTTATTAGTACCTATTCGTAGGATCCTGAGAATGAAAGTGAACTAATGAATGTAAAGCAGTGTCTGACACAAATGCAACTAGCATTTTACTCATATTAGTTGAGGTTTAAAAAAGAAAAAAGAATGTCTTCTCTGTTGAAGACTAAGAGGCAGGTCATTGCGGTCCTTCATTATTTGCCGGTTTCCTAAATAAGCCAACTAGCCCATGAAGTGCTTTTTAGTCAAAAACTATTACAAAGAAACACTAGTACAATACTAAAATTAATAAAGAAAAATCAATACAAAATACAAAATTTTCTGTAGTAAATAGGATGATTTCTCATGAATTTTTATGATGTAATCAGATGAAATAAAATAATTTTCTTTGATTTGTTTCAGGTCGGTAAGATATTCTTTGTTAATTTTAAAATCTATATATTTTCTTTCTGCAGTGGAATGAAATTACCACATCTTTCCGAGCAGGAATGCCTCTACGAAAACACAGGCAACACTTTAAAAAATATGGCAATTGTTTTACAGCAGAAGAAGCAGTGGATTGGCTTTATGACCTATTAAGAAATAATAACAATTTTGGTCCTGAAGTTACAAGGCAACAGACTCTCCAACTGTTGAGAAAATTCCTTAAGAATCATGTAATTGAAGATATCAAAGGCAGATGGGGATCAGAAAATCTTGATGACAACAGTCAGCTATTCAGGTACTGAACAGATAAATAATTTGCAAAACTGAATTATTTGATAAAATTTAACTCCACTTCCATAATACTTTTCCCAAAATTGCAGTTTCTTCGGAAAAAATAATGTCTTCTTTATAAAACTTACTGCTCTCAGTGCAATTAAAAGCACTCAGAAGTTAAAGTTAATTGCTGCACAATTAAGACTTTTAAGTGTTATATGTTAATAAAATAACCATTGGGACAAAAAAGAATGAGATATTATCACTTCTACATATTCTGAAGTCTATAACATTTCAAGAACAAATTGTTATTAACCTTTAGTTTCATAGATTTAAGAACCATAAGACAAATTTTCACAGGTCCTTGTATTCAAGTAACATACAACCTTATATAATCTAAGAATACATGTGGTAAAATGAATAGTAGCAAATTTTTATTAAGGACTTACATGTATCGGAAGCCCTGCTTTATGATTCACATGTTTTCTTAGTCAATCCCTGGATAGTTGAACAGGGTAGGTATTAGCTCCTCCTGGGAGCTATGAGATGAAGCCCTGAAACCAGGCTTCATTGAATCCTGTTAGATGGCTCTGACATAGGTTCCTCCACCTTGAAACTCAGGCCTTTGTCAGGTTACTCCCCTGTCCTTGCTACTGTGCCTCTCCCCGTGGAGCCTCTTGACTCCCTCAGGCCAGCACACTTGCTTTTTCTCTCACGCACACAGGACACAGGTCACAGGGTCCTTGGATTCTTAGACCCCTGCATTTTTTTCTCTGCAAAATTAGTCCTGTTCAAGTGAAATGTCTTGGAAGCTGATTCTTGCCTGTGTATCAAAGATGATTTACGCTGGACAACTAAGCTGCAATAACAAGCATATGGACAGTTCATTTTGTGTAACTCTGCAAATCCGTCCTCTCAGCTGCTGCTCAGTGGCCTCTGTGAGCGCCTTTGCTGTTAGTCATCAGTTGGCTGTTACTGGTTCTCAGGGTCCCAGGCTTACCTTTGCTTCACCTCTCTCCCTGGGCAATCTCTTGCCGTGTCTTCCCCTACTCTCCTTATAACTTTCAAACTTCCAACCCAAATATATCTCCTGGGCTTTAGACCCATTTTTTTTGCCCATTAGGCATTTCAGATATATAACAGAAAAGTCAGTGTCATCTCTTAACCTAAATTTGTCTTCTTATATCCACACCTAAGTGAATGGCACTGTCTCCCCTAGAGCTGCTTTGATTCTTTTCTTCTCCCCTTTAAATGATATTTAATTAACAAACCATGTCTGTTGTACTGCTTCAGTAGTTCTCTATCTGTCCATCCACTCTGATGGTTCTTTTTGTTAGACCATTTTTCTCTCATACCTGGAATTCTCCGTAATTCTTCAACTAGTCTCTCTGCCTCTAGTGTTTTACATTGATAACAAAATTATAAAGTACTTAGAAATAAACTTTACCAAAAATGTGTAAGGCCTTACTGGACAAAAGTATAAAATTATATTGAAGGTAGTAAGTGGAGGAAGATAGCCTGTTGATGAATCAAAAGTCATTTTTCCCCAGACTGACATGTAAATTCAGTGCATTTTCATTCAAAATTCCATTTAATTTTTTTTTTATAGAGTTTGACAAGTAGATTCTGAAGTTTATTTAGTAATATAAAAGTTCAAGGCTATTTTGAGGTGAGGAGGGGAGAATTGCCCTATTTGATATCTGGGCTTAAAGCAATTAAGTACTAATAAACAACCCATACATACGGTTGATCCTTGAATAATGCAGGGGTTACAGGTACTGACTCCTTGCATGGTTGAAAATCTGCATATAACTTTTGACTCCCCAAAACTTTACTAATAGCCTACTGCTGACCAGAAGCCTTATTAATAACATACATAACAGCACACATTTTGTATTTTTTTTAAGAGTTTATTTATTCATGAGAGACACAGAGGGAGAGAGAGAGAGAGGCAGAGACACAGGCAGAGGGAGAAGCAGGCTCCACGCAGGGAGCCCGATGCGGGACTCATCCCGGGCCTCCAGGATCATGCCCTGGGCTGAAGGCAGCGCTAAACTGCTGAGCCACCTGGGCTGCCCCATTTTGTATGTTATATGTATTATGGATTGTATTCTTACAGTAAAGGAAGCTAGAAAAAAGAAAATGTCATTAAAATCCTAAGGAAGAGAACACTTCTATCATACTGTACTATATACTTTTTTAAAAGATTTTATTAATTTATTTGACAATGAGTTTCTACAAGTAAGGATTATTGTTTTCTGAGCTCTACATAGATATAGTTAACACCTTGTACTTTGTGCCAACCACTGTTTCAGGCATGTTTATATATAATAATTCTCAAAACAAGCCTGTGAGATCTATACAAGCAATTCTCCAATGCAGCCTTTGTATTGTCACTCATCACCTAAGCAAAAGAGAACCTTCACCTGAGAGAGAGCACAAATGGGGAACAGCAGGCGGAGGGAGAAGCAGGCTCTACACAGAGCAGGAAGCCCAATGTGGGGCTCAATCCCAGCCCCTGGGATCGTTACCTCAGCCGGAGGCAGATGCTTAGCTGACTGAGCCACCCAGGCGGCCCTACTATACTGTATTTTTTTTTTTAATTGTGTATAAATGAGCTGCACTGCTCAAACCCATGTTCAAGGATCAACTGTATATGGGAAATTGGTATAAGTTATACATGGATTAACACCTAAATATGAAGGGCACCTGGGTGGCTCAGTGGTTGAGCATCTGCCTTTGGCTCGGGTCGTGATCCGGGGTTCCAGGATCAAGTCCCACATCAGGCTCTTTGCAGGGAGCCTGCTTTTCCCTATGCCTGTGTCTCTGCCTCTTTCTGTCTCTCTCATGAATAAATAATATCTTTAAAAATAAATAAATACCTAAATATGAAATGAAACTCTTATGAAGGAATATAAAAAAAGATTTTTAGGACTGTGGAATAGAAAGAATTTCTGAGATCACTAAAAACTTTTGCATATTTTTAATGTGTAAGATACAATACACCAAACCCTATATTATGTATATTAAAAGTATAAAAACATGAGCAAGAAGGAAATATACTAACTGTAAGTTAATGGCTTCCCTAAAAAAGAAAGAAAAATAGAAAAAGCAAAAAAATTCTTTGCTTTTTCAAAAAATAATAATGAAGTCTTTAGTAAAATGTTAACAATTGCTCGATTGATGATTACATACGTGGATGTTTATATTTTCTGTACTTTTTTGTATCTGA
Organism: Vulpes lagopus; assembly: GCF_018345385.1. Lineage (NCBI taxonomy): Eukaryota > Metazoa > Chordata > Mammalia > Carnivora > Canidae > Vulpes > Vulpes lagopus. The sequence goes on from NC_054826.1 coordinate 165,846,011, forward strand.
AATATTTTATTATACTGGAGCAGGGGGAAAAAGCATTATAATCAAAAAGAGTAACAGAGACAAGGTCTGGAAATCAGAACAAGCAACAAAACCCAGAAAATATTTATAAATTAAATAGCTTATCAAAGAAATCTAGAAAATGTAACTATTCTTCAACAGAATTGATCCAAGTAACTCTGAATTATTCAGATATAAAAGTTAAAATATGTATGTACAGTATAATAAGGTAAGTAGGAAACAATATTTTTTAAAGGTTTACTGGGAAAATCGATTTATGTAGAATCTTTATTCCTTGAGAATATAAATAAATTCAGTTCTTTTTGTGATGTATTTTTTTTTCTTTAGATAAACAGGCATTAAAAATCTGTTTCTGATCTCATGTTAAGTGTATATTATTCTCACACCAGATTTCCTGCAAATTCTCCGCTTAAAAGTCTTCCACGAAGGCATCCAGAATTGAGAAAAAACAGCATAGAAAACTTTTCCAAAGATAAAGATAGCATTTTTAAATTACGAAATTTATCTCGTAGAACTCCTAAAAAACTTGGATTACATTTCTCTCAGGTAAAATATCCATTTTACTAATTACTAATTTAAATATAATTACCATGTACTTAATTATAAAATCATTAAAAGTATATAAATCTTTGAAGCCAATACTGAAGTCTCTTAACCTACATTATTTTCCAAAAATATGTGTATAATTTTATCGTACAACAATAGAACCCATAGGAATAATAATAAAAATGGTAGTGAAACATAGTTGAAATAGTATTTGTATAATTTAAGACTTTTTTTTAATTGATTTGAGGGTAGTAGGGGCAGCTATGAGTGAGAGCTCTATTACCGTATGTTAACATTATTTCTCCAGCTGACACCTGCTTATAGCCTCACAGTAGACTGTTTACCAATAGAATTACGAAATACTAGGAATTACACCAGCTCAGGATTTCCTTAATTCGAGCATAACATATTAAACCAAAGTAATTTTTTTCCAGGAAAATATAGAGAAAATGAACCATGAAATAATCCATGAAGATCAAGAAAACTCAGTTGATAATAGAGAAATAAGCCGGGAAGATGTTGAAGAAGTTTGGAGATGTGTTATTCTGAGCTAGTAAGCTAAAACTAAGCCCTAACAAAGTTCCAGAGGTGTTTAGTATGTTAATTTGACATTTTTATCAAGATATACAAATGCAAAAAGGCTTAGAATGTAACCCAGATGTGTTTCTTAATAAATATTCTTGCTATAGTTCTAGTATAATAGAAATAGAATGTTTTCAGTGTGGTTTATTTTTTCTTTGAATCAAAGCTATAGCTATAGTTTGGGGTCTTATATTGGAATCCTTTCAAGGTTACTAAGATAAAAATATTTGAAAATGGATACTAAATATAAACCTTGTAAGTTTGGTTTAAGAGAAATATTCTGATGGCTTTGTTTGCCATTCTTACTCTTTCATATTTATATCCTATTCCACTTGATTTTATGGAGAAAAAGAAGTTTATATTGTTTCTTCTGTTTAGCCTGCAGACCATTTTAGGCGTGCCATCCCTGGAAGAAGTCGTAAACCCAAAGCAAGTAGTTCCTCAGTACGTAATGTACAACATGACCAATACAAGCAAACATGGAATAGTTATACTGCAAGACAAGTCAGGTTGGTATCAGTGACAGAAGTTGGAATCTTTTAAACTTGCCAATATAGATTGCAGCTCTAGGAGAGGGGCAGAGAGACTAAAAATATAAAAAGCACAATACTTTAACTGAGAGACCATCGAGGGGAGATTGTTGTTTTATCATAGATGCTTTAGTACTCATCTTATTTATTTTTTAAAGATTTAATGTATTTACTTGACAGCACACAAGCAGGGGGAGCAGCACAAACAGAAGGAAGGGCAGAGGGAGAGGGAGAAGCAAGCTCCCCATCAAGCAGGAGCCCAGAGTGGGGCTCGATCCCAGGACCCTGGGATCATGACCCAAGCAGAAGGCAGACATTTAACTGACTGAGCCACCGGTGCCCCTTTAGTAATCATTTTAAGTGAATATTATTCATACCATTATTTTAGCTACTGAGTGGTATTTATGCATAAATTTTTGGATGGCAGGACTAGACGTCCACAAGGTATGCATATAAAAATTATTAACTACATTTTAGTGAGGACCCCCAGTGTATCAGGCATTATGCTAAAGATGTAGTGATAAGAGAGAAATGGTCATGCCTTCCTGGAGCTTACATGAGTAGTTACCTATAAATTTACGTGGGTCAGGACATACATGCAAAACTGAGTTAACACACAATAAAATAAGCCCAAAGTCTCAAAGCTGATGTTTTAAAGATTACTGACTTTATTACATATACTTTTATAATGTATTAATTTTAGGTATAAGATGGAAAAATGAGGAATATAATTCAAGCCAGATGTGCTACAAAACTTAGCATTTCAAGAAATGTGTCAGTAAATCTCAAAGTGTTGCCTCATTTTTTTATATTCAGTTGCTGCCTGTAGAATTAACTGCCATGCATTACTTGAGTTTTTTCCTGTTGGCAAGAGCAAAAAGCAAAAACTTAAGAATTATGTTGCATATGTGTCTGGCTCTGGTCCAGTTCCTTCTTTCATTACCTGAAATCACAAACTTAACAGTATATTCTCTTATTCAAACTTTCTGTTCTTTATAACTGTAAACTTTTCAAGTAAAGTATGGCTTTTATGTTGGCATCAAAGAACTGCTAGATTTTGTGCAGCATATTTCAGGTAGTGGCTAATGGAAGATTTAACAAGTAAGCGTCACTGTGGAAGCACCCTAATACTCAGATTTTTAATCCTGGTAACATGCATATATATATATATATATATATACATGCGTGTGTATATATGTTTGTGGGTATAATTAGTGTAAAGTTTTAATATACTATCAAAAATAGTATGATTTACTAAACAATATAATTTTTTTTTGTATAGATGACCTTCCTCACTGGGTGTTATCTGCCATGAAGTGCCTGGCAAATTGTAAGTTAAACAAGCAAAATATGTATGTATATGTATATGTTCTCTATTCATCATATTTAATAAGAAGTAAAGGAATTTTAAAAATAATTTATAGAGGTCCTGAAAAACTTAGAGTTTGCCAATTTCTCTTGATGTTTAAAGGACAGTCTAGTGGAACTGATTGTCTTTCTGTGCGTGTGGAATATGCTGTAGAGTCCTTCGCTTTTTCTCTGCAGATGGTGGTTTTATAACTCAAGCCCATCATTTATGGCTCAGTTTTCATAAATCATAAAATCACAGGCTAGTGGATCTTAACGAACTTGTAGATGTAACCCACATCTGTTGCCTTAGTGAGGCCAATAGAGTTTAAGAAGCAGCTTGTAGGTAACGTAGCTCTTAGAAGCCGGAAAGGTTCCACCAGAACTAAAGTCGCGTGCAATCCGCCTCAGCCCCGTTGCCGTCATACGAGGCTTCCGCACTGAAGTGCTTCATGACATGCTTGTAACTCCATAAGGCCTATTAATGGGACTTTTATGTTTATGGGGGATAAAATGATCTGTCACTAATCAGCAGATCTTTTTTTTTTTTTTAGCATTTTGTTCATCAAGCTTTTTCCATAATGATCAGTGATAATTGATTTTTGAGACCCTAGTTCAAGTACCAAACACTAATTGCTTTAAAAATCTATTTTAAAATTATGCAGAAATATGTGCTTCTAAATCATCAAAAGTTAAATTTATGTGTTGATAGTTTTGTTACAAAAGGATTTTTCCAGTTCTTATGAAATGAGTGTTTTAATAATAATGTTCAAGATGGGTATATATTCCCTTGTTGTCCACTGGGTGTCAATATGACAAAATAACAGAATTAGTAGCAATACAGTAAATAATGTAAGTGAAAGAAAGATTTTATTTATCAAATTGAGGTTAAGATTTTAACTGTAAGGTCTCCTACCTTGGCTCATGGTTTGCCACTCAGATATTCACACTTTCAGGGATTTCTCTGACATCCCATGTTGAGGGATTTCTTTTTTTTTCCTTCCCTTTCTTACTAGTCCATGTTAAACCTAAATGATACCAAAGATACAATACTAGATTCCAGTTTAACAACGTATCTAGCCAGAGGTAGTATTTAGACTCGGTTATTATTTAATCCCCTATGGTAATCCTGTAACATACGGGAATCAGTGATTAATATATTCTCCCCAGTTTTTTTTCTAGAAGAGAAAGTAAGGTTTTTGAAAGTCTGATCTATAAAGAGTTATGGATTCAAACCTAGATCCTCTAACTATAAACTGTATTTTTAATTCTAGTAAAAGTGTTTGGTCTTAGAAAACTTTGTACTGATTATCAAATTTTTTTATTCTACATATTAATAATTTTTCTTATCCTCTTTAAAAAGATGTTTATTTTGCTCTACACAAAATCCCTATCAGCCTTTAAGCTATTAAATGTGTAAGATTTGCTTTCTTTAATCCTTTTCCAGTGTGTGTAACATTTGTCTGGTGATACAGAAATTTGAAGATAGGGACGCCTGGGGGGCTCCACGGTTGAGTGTCTGCCTTCGGCACAGGGCGTGACCCCGGGGTCCTGGGATCGGGTCCCGCGTTGGGCTCCTGCTTCTCCCTCTGCCTGTGTCTCTGCCTCTCTCTGTATCTCCGATGGATAAATAAACAAAATCTTAAAAAAAAAAAAAAAAAATTGGAAGACAGAGAACTTGAGAGATTATTTGGGTTTGGAAAGGGAAAGATTTTAACTTGAAAGATAGAATAGTGACTCTCAAAGCTGAGTGTGTTTCACAGTAACGAGGGAAGCCAGCCAGAGACTGATTCCTTAGGCAGTTTCATTCAGTTGATCGAACACAGCTCAGAAGATTCTTACAGTGAAGATTCCCAGATCAGCTTTTGGAAACTACTAAATTAGTGAGCCAGAAGCTAACGTTTCTAAATCAGTAATTCTTAGCTTCACCTCTATAAATTCTGGTCCGTACAGGGGAACTTCTATTATTAATAGACCTCAGGGCCCTGGGTCTTGCTGTCACTTTACACTGCTCTTGAGTTCTGGCTCAAGCTTTGCCACCGATGCCTCTTTTTGAATTGTGACAGAATTTGTTAAACTTTGCTCCTTCCTGGGTTAAAGGTTTTGTACTTTTTATAAGTATATTTAAATTTTTATTTAAAATAGGGGTGTCTGCGTGGCTTAGTGGTTGAGCATCTTTCTGCCTTTGGCTCTGGTCATGACCCCGGAGTCCTGGGATCGAGTCCCGCCTTGGGCTCTGCCTGTGTCTCTGCCTCTCTCTCTGTGTCTTTCGTGAATAAATAAATAAAATTAAAATAAATAAATAAATAAATAAATAAATAAATAAATAAATAAATAAATGACAAAATGAAATTTTATTTAAAATAAAATATATTTTACCTATTGTTTTTTGCTTCCTATTTCTTAGGGCCAAGAAGTAATGATCTGAATAATCCAACTTATGCTGGATTTGAACGAGATGTATTCAGAACAATAGCAGATTATTTTCTAGATCTCCCTGAACCTCTGCTTACCTTTGAATATTATGAATTATTTGTAAGCATTTTGGGTATGTATGTATTTTTACTTATTATTTAAATTTGTTTTATTAACATTTTCAAGTCTCCCATAATTTAAAAGATCTAAAAGTGTAGGTAAATATGAAGGTGGCATGCTATGAATTTTTTTTTTCACGCTATGAATTATTTTAAACTTTGGGAATACTTTGGTTCCTGTTATGTTGTTTTCCAATAATTCAAATATGTCATCCAATATTTGTTCTCCATATCATTTATGTGTCCTACAATTCACTTCATTTCTGACACTGACTACCTATCAAAGTTAGACCAGACCCCACCAGTTAGTGACAAAATCATCTAGTCCTGATAATAACCACCCAGAGTTAATGCAAACTCTACACATGAAAGGCTCAGCTCCACAGGGCTGCCATCCATTCAGGTACCAGGTATAAATGAGGTCCACAGGGTTACACACACTGCTGCCCAACTAACTACCAGTTTGGGAATTCCCACAACATTCCTTGGGCTTCCTAATTAATTACAAATCACAGAACTCTGGAAACTGGTTTATTTGAGGAGGACCAGTTTTTATCAAGGATACAAGTCAGGAACAGCCATATGGAAGGAGTATACAGGGCAAGATGTGGGAGTAAGGGCTGTGCAGAGCTTCCATGCCGTCTCCAGGAATGCCATCCCCCCAACCATGTCCATATGTTTACCAGCCCATAAGCTCCCTTAGTCTTGTTATTTCAGTTTCTATTGAGGTTTAATTACATAGGCATGATTGATTAGATCATTGATCATTGGTGATTGTGCTCATTCTTCAGCCCACATTCCCCTCTCTAGGGAGGTCTGAGGTAGGCTGAAAGTTCCAACCTTCTAAGCAAGACCAGCCCTAAGTTACCTCATTAGTATAAACTCAGGTGTATTCAAATAAGTGCATTATAAATAACAAGAAACTCCTATCACTCCGGAAATTCCAATCATCTTATGAGCAGTACTAGAGACAAGGACCAAATATGTAAGTTTTATTATCCTGTAGTTGTCTTATGATTAAGAGCTTTCTAATACACATAGACTGAAACCAGTTATTGTTTAATGTATTTGACTCATAATTTAGATTGTTGAAATAGATTTTAAAGTTATTTATATCACAAGTTGGAAAACCTCTAGCCAGTCTTGCACTTTGTAACTGAATGTTGCATGTGTCCTATTTAAGTGGCTTCTGAATTAAGCAACTGCTATTTGTACTATACTAACAAAGTATACTATAGTGATGCTTTATTTTTTTTAACTTTACTATTGTTTTATTTTTGTTCACCATCACACAGTTGCATCTTAATTTTTGTTTCATTTCCTGGTAGTTGTTTGTGGCTACGTCACAGTTTCAGATAGACCCAGTGGGATACATAAAATCCAAGATGATCCACAGTCTTCAAAAATCCTTCGCTTAAACAATTTGAATTCCTTCAAATCAACTGAGTGTCTTCTTCTCAGTCTACTTCATAAAGACAAAAACAAAGAAGAATCAGATACTACTAAGAGACTGCAGATAAGTGATCAAGGATTTCAAGAAAAATGTGCTAAGAAAATGCAGCTAGTTAATTTTAAAGATAGAAGAGCCAGTGCTAATGATATAGTGGGAGGAAGTTGTCATAATTTAATAGGCTTAAGTAGTATGCATGCTCTGTCCTCTAACATCAAACCAAGGTGCTATTCTTTAGAAGGAATTACAGACTTACCAGGGAGTTCAAGTAAAGAGATCTTCAGTGCCTTCCATCAATCTGTTCTGAATATAGGACAAAATAATGAGCAGCTTTTAGAGTCTAAGATCAAACAGGAATCCCTAAGGAATCTTCATTCAGAGGAAAGTAATCAGAAGTCACTCTCTGTTGGTTTTAAGAGAACCTCTACTTTGACTGTTGAAGACCAAGAGGAGTTATGTAATGGGAAATGCAAGTCAAAACAACTTTGTAGATCTCAGAGTTTACTTTTAAGAAGTAGTACAAAAAGGAATAGTTCTATCAATATGCCAGTGGCAGAAATTATCATGAAACCAGATCTTGGACAAGGCAGCACAAGTGTGCAAACAGCTATGGAAAGTGAACTCGGAGAGTCTAGTACCACAATCAATAAGAGACTCTGCAAAAGTACAGTAGAACTTTCAGAAAATTCTTTACCTCCAGCTGCTTCTGTGTTGACTGGCACACAAAGTAAGGTTGATGCTTTCAATGCATGTGATATTAACGTTTAGTGTTTACTAACTGTTCTGTTTGCCTGTCTTTTCTTCTCTGAAACTGCTTTATATTTTTCCTGCAAAAGGAAAAGTTTTTCTTGTAAAAGACTGTCATGGCACAACCAATATTTATTCTACTTACCTAAAGCACTTACTTTCTTTTACTTCATTTTAACTTCAGAGTCACTTCATTTGTAGTAGGTAAAGGATAGTAATTAATATTCAAATAGGTCATGAAGAAAATAATGAGAATCTTACCATGCTATTGAGGAATGTGGAAATTTCTAGGAATAGTTAATTATTATTATTATTTTAGTATTTATATAACTATTCTTTATGTAATTGTGTATGCTCACAGTGTGAAAGCGACTGGTGTCATTGATGATTTCTTGCGGGGGTGGGGTGTAATTTTGCCTTCTAGGTTTGCTGCAACCTCATTTAGAGAGGGTTGCCATCGATGCACTACAGTTATGTTGTTTGTTACTTCCCCCACCAAATCGTAGAAAGCTTCAACTTTTAATGCGCATGATTTCCCGAATGAGTCAAAATGTTGATATGCCCCCACTGCATGATGCAATGGGTACAAGATCACTGGTAAGTTGATTTCTTAAGGAAAGAATAAGCCCTGGTTCATACACTAAAAAAAGAAAAGAAAATCATCCAAAAGTACTACCTGAGTGATACTGTGGTCTCAAAATCCTAGATTCTTAGGATAGATAGGCTCTTAAAAGTCTGTTTCCTACTAGCAGAATGTTGGTGCATTAATCCTTTGTGCCCACTATGCTATCCTCTCATATCCTGATCTTTATCTTGTCTGATGGCTTTGCCTCTTCACTCCCAACACTTGATAATAATTGACCCAGACTCTCTGACCATATTCCACTGCTTTGTGCCAATTCTGTTCAGTGGAGAAGGAAAAGGAGATACAGGCACAGTTAAAAAAGCATAAGGGCACCATACTCTGTGAAGGAGAGAATTAATAGGAATATTGTGGTAGTGGGAAAGTTGTATTTGATGAAATACATGAATTAGGGGAGCACATCACTGTGGGCAAGAAATTGGGACAAACTACTGTGAAGCAGCCTCAGACTCCATAAGAGGATGAGAGTGGAAGCATTTTATACAGATATTGATTGGAAATGAGCTTAAAATAGTATCTAATCTCTCTATCTCTCTCCTTCTCCCTCTCTCTTTTCAAGAGCTGCCACTCCCTCGGTGCAGCTTAAAATGGTGTTGCTGCAGCGAGGAACCTGGAGCTGAACTCTATTCTCATTAGGGCCGGTTCTTTAACGACGATAGACCTGATGTAAAGAGGAAGAATTATTCTTGGGTAATTGTGACACCATTAAAAAGCAGAGAGGAGTTTGTAGGGGAATATATTTTAAGAGACATGATTAGTAAGGAGATAATTTCAGTTTTATACTTCTTGAGTTTGAGTTTATACGACATCAACTGAAATTTATCCAACAGACTATTAGGAATGTGAGCCTGATGAAGAAAGACCAGGGCAGAAGGCATTGTTTGGAGAAAGGTGGTAGTTGGAGCTTTGACAATAAATGAGCTCTAAAGCTAGGAAAGAAGAATAAAAAGCTGAGGACTGAGTCTTGGAAGGGGAGAGGTACAAACGTCTGATGTGTAGGAATAAAACCAAAAATATTTCAGTTCAATACATGGGTTCCTCGTCTATTATCTACAAAATACTTAGAATTCTGATAACTATTTTAGAATGAGGTATGTGTTTGTGTATATCATACTTCATGGGTAATATGGGTATGAATGGGAGTACATGAATTTTGAAATACAAAATTTATCCCAGGATTTGAAGATTCTTTATGATGGAAAATAAATATGCCTTGTCTTTAAAGACTGATGGAGTAAGGATTAAAAGCTGTTTTCCAGAGTTCCAAGAGCTAAATGCTACCAACCTCATAACCACTAATGTTTACGTGTTATGTGTTCTCCTGGCTTGTGTTTTATGGGTTAATTTAATGTAATAAGTCATTGTTCTTTAACATTCTTTAAGTGACATACCTATATGACACTAAGAGAAAATGTTTAATTTTAGACAAAATTAAAGAAAAAACGAAGTCTTTTATGATCCTTTGGAGGTCTATTAAGGAAATACTTTATAAGTGCTTTAAAAAGAATACAGATTCTCCTTATTTTTAAGCTGAAGTCTGCTTATCCCTTTATCTCAGTACTTCAGCATGATAGATAGCCAAAAATTACTGATACTCTTATTTATTATATAAAGCCTTAGGTTTTTTTAAATTCATGTCTTTTAATATGTTTCTAGATGATACACACGTTTTCTCGATGTGTGCTGTGCTGTGCCGAAGAAGTGGATCTTGATGAGCTTCTTGCTACAAGATTAGTTTCTTTCTTAATGGATCATCACCAGGAAATTCTTCAAGTACCCTCTTACTTACAGACTGCAGTGGATAAACATCTTGACTACTTAAGAAAGGGCTATGTATGTATTGTAAATCTTAAAATTCTCTGCATTAGTCAGTTACAAGTGGCAAATTCATCTCAAACTAGCCTAATTAAAAAGGAAGAATTTATCAGCTCACATAAACAACCTCTAAAAGTCAGGAATATAGACAGAATCTAGAGACTCAAATAGCAATAAAGCTGTTTCTGTCTTTTCATCTCTTATTTCCATTGTGCTCCTGTAGTTAACAAATGGCTCTTCCACATGATACAGGGCTTGTGGCTGATTAAAGCCTTTAAGTCACAGACTTATATTTTTAATTTAAAGGAGAAAAGAACTACCCCTTCACCTACCAATTTGAAAAGTTCTTCACATGGACTCTGAGTGGCCCAACCTAGGCTAAATACACATCCTTTACATGATTGAGGGTGAGTGCGTTGGGGACAGCGCCATACTCTGGCTCTACATAGATTGGAAGGGAACTTGTTCTTCAAAAAAGGTGAGGACAGGGCACCTGGGTGGCTCAGTCAGTTAAGTATCTGACTCTTGATTTCACCTCAGGTCATGATTTCAGGGTCGTGAGATCAAGCCCCCCATCGGGCTCCATACTCCGTGTACAGCCTGCTTGTCCCTCTCCTCTGCTTCTCCTCGCGTGCTCATACTCTCTCTAGCTCTCAAAAACATAGAATCTTTAAAAAAGAAAAACGGTGAGGATAGTGAAGCTGAAATGGGAAAGAACTATTACAAGAGGGAGAGAAGGAGAATGCTGAGTAGCTAAAAACAATAGATGTCTATTATATTCAATCTTTGGCTTCCCGGCATATATATTCCTGTTTCTTCCCATTGGTACCATCCAAACATTGCCGTGGCTTCTCGTAATAATCCTTACAATTTCCTTCGGTTGTCAGCAGATGTTACAGTATCTGCCCATGCTCCTACACCTCAAAAACAGTAAAGGAATACTAATACTGTGTCAGAACATTAATGTTTTAAAGTGAATTAAAACATCACTCTATTTTTGTTGTTTTGTAGTTAAAAGAATGAAATGAGCGGTTAATGGCCATAATGATGATGGATGCCTTTACTTAATATTTATTCTGTGCTAAGCACTATATATACGTTATCTCATGTAATCCCCATTTTACAGATGAGGAAACAGACTAAGAGAAGCAAAATAATTTAATGAAGGCTACAAAGCTCGTAGATTGTGGGTCTTCAGATTCTGGGATTTATCTGTTACTCTACTGAATAATACAGTAGTATATTATACAGTTTCCCTGAAGTGTTGAATGTTTGGTGGCAAAACGATACTAAATCTCATCAAAAGAACCCTCAGCAAATAGGAACATGAACAGAATTAATAGACTTGGACTATATCATTTTGTTCACAACAGATTAAGAATCCTGGAGATGGACTGATTGTTCCTTTGCCAACGTATTCATACTGTAGACAAATTAGTGCTCAGGAGTTTGATGAACAAAAAGTGTCTACCTCACAAGCTGCAATTACAGAGCTTTTGGAGAATATTATTAAAAACAAAAGTTTGCCTCTAAAGGAAAAAAGGAAAAAACTAAAACAGGTAAGGGAATGAATAATTTCTCAATCATGTAAATATTTTTCAATATGCTCTTGCTGATTGTTATTTAATAACATTTAGAATCTAATTTCTCATTTTAATGTTTTAGATTTTAGATACTATATATATAGGCCACCTGTATATCCTACCTGCCTGTCTTTACTCTTTATCCTGAATAATAAAAATAGTAATAACAGATACTCTTTCTTAACTTCTAATGATTATAGTTTAGGTTAGTTTGGGAAAACAATTATAACATTTTGATTATAATACATAGCTTTTTACTGGCTCATTTTTACCATTTAGAATTTTTATCTCCATCAAAATCCAGTAGCAACATGATTCTGGAAAGTTTAATTCCAGATCTGAGATACTCAAATAGGAAATATACTAGATCATTCTGACCTTCGTAGAGGTCACCAATGGGAAGGAAGATCTGGAATTTAGGAGGAGAATACATCCCAAGAGAATCCTAGACCATTAATGCTAACTTGGATCTAAGAAATCTTACATTATACCTTTCATATATGAGAAAGCAAAGGGAGGGCAGGATAAATTGAAAGGATGCTCACTTCTGAAATACATGTTTGAGAAAGGCACTGAATTCTTCTAAAATGTTGGACACTGGATTTCAGCTAGGATAATAAATGTAAAAGACCCTCTAATTTCTTACCTCACTTTTAAGTTTCAGAAGGAATATCCCTTGATATATCAGAAAAGATTTCCCACCATGGAGAGTGAAGCAGTACTTTTTGCTGACAAACCTACAATCAAACAACCTATGCTAATTTTAAAAAAAACAAAGTTTCGTAGTCTAAGATACTGAATTAAAAATCATGGTGTAATACTTGTGGAACTTTGGTAAATGAAGCCATATCTAAGAATCAAGCTTCTATAAAAGAAGTCTATTTATTAATAAGGTTTTTGTAAATAAAATATATATATATATAAAGAGGTACCAAAGTAATTTTTTTATCAATGTAAGACTGCTAAGAAACTAATACGTCTCAACTGAGAGCAAATAACAAAAGTGGTACCAGACACTTTAACCAGAAACAAACAACACCTGTAAAGGTTGTTGTGGGATGTGCCAAAATTTTACTTACTTGAATTTTAAAGACTGGCATGTTCATCAAGATTAAGCTGTAATTCTGTTTTTAAAAGAGATTAACTTTATCTGCACAGTGCTTGTGAATATTGGCTAAAGTACTAGTTGTTAAGGGGTACTTTTGTTTCTAAGTATAAGAATGTGAAGAATATTGGAAAATTCAGTGAATTCTCTATGCTAAATGTTGCATTCTTTTGTATATTATTTTTCTACTTTTGATCTATTTACGTATGTGTGTATTTTTAAGATACGTGCATGTAAGTCTTCAGTTTGCTTTAAACATTTATCTCAACTGCTTCAGTCATTCAGTTTTTCAATAAATATCTTTTGCATCCTTATGTTCATGTATGTACTAGAAGATTGTGGTGTAAAAGAAGTATAAGGCAATCGTGTATTCATTCAAAAGATATGTATGTAGCAATCACTATGTGCCTTTTATTTTTCCAATATGGAGAGACAGTGTTGAATGAATCACAAAAATCTCTTCCCTTATTTATTTTCTAATCAAGGGAGATGTACCTACCAGATACTTAAAATAACAATATATACCCTGAAATCAAGTCAGGCAAAGGCCTACAGCTGAAGACTGATCTCCTCAGTTGTGTAATAATAGTTCTCTAAGCTAATGTTTTCAAACAGTTGCATGTTAGAATCTCCTGGAAAGTTTTAAGACTATAGGCTCAGGCCCTACCTTGTATCAATTAAATCCAAGTTTTAAGAGATGGTATATAGGGATCAGTATTTTTCAAACTTTCTGGGCAAGTCCAATATTCAGCCAACTTAGAATCAGTCTCTAAACATTTTTATAAGCATTTAAGTAAATGCCAAGCTGCTGGCACACTGGCTTTATTTCATTGGAAGAAAATGCAAATTTTAAGTGCTTATCATCTTACCACAAAATTATTCATATTTCTGCTTTGCTGACCAAGTACCAACTTGAAGCAGTTTTTCTTCCATATTTTACTCCAAGATTGTTTAATATCAAAAAAATAAAAAAAATAAAAAAATAAAAAAATAAAAAAAAAAGATTGTTTAATATCCATTCCTTGTGTGTAAAGACATGTACATAGTGTCTGGAATGTCATAGACACTTGCTATTCAAGAACTTGATTTCTCAATGTAATGTGCTATATAAAATGACGGTGTTTCGTTTGTAATTACTATTTTTTTTATTAAAAACCTAGACAGAAAATGATGACTATTCTTTTGCCCTTAGCTATAAAGTTAAAGAACCAAATTAGATCTTTTTTCAAGGTGTTTGTATAATAAAACTTTTCCTATTTAAAGGTGTGTAATGGGGCGCCTAGGCGGTTCAGTCTGTTAAGGTCTAACTCTTGTTTCAGCTCAGGTCATGATCTCAAGGTTTTGAGATCTAGCCCCACTTCAGGCTCTGCTCTGGGTGTGAGGCCTGCTTGAGACACTCCCTCTCCCTCTCCCTCTGCCCCTACTCTCATTGTGCTGTCTTTCTCACTCTCTGTCTCTCAAATAAATAAATAAAAATAAATAAATAAACAAATAAATAAATATTTTTTTGAGTAAGGATTTGTAATGTGAATTCTGTTGCATATCGAGGTAAAAATTGTGGAATTTATAACAATTATTTTTTGTATTTATTGATATTAAATACATAAATATGTAAAGACATAGTAACTTTTTATCTGCACTAACGTGCATGCAACTGAAATCACAAAATTGGTGTAACGGTTTAATAACATGAATTATGGAGTCAGATTTGAATTTTACTGTGCTGTATTGTGTAACCTCAGACAAATTACTTAACTGCTCAGAATTCTACTTTCCTTATCTATTGCTAAAGATTATACTAGTACCTCTCTTTTAGGGTTGTTGTGAGAATTAAATAGGATAGGTGAGAGTTAGATGACAAAAACTCGATTGGATGCCTGGCTCATGGGGGTTAATCAGTTTAAAACAGCCTGCCAGCAAGTGCAGAAAACCCCTAGACTTAGAAACTCCCATGGCAACTCTCTCAGGTCCCCTCCCTCTTTGGGAGCTTTGTACTCTGTTATTTGATAAACTTTACCGTCACTCAATAAGCCTTTTTTTGCGGCCCACCACTCTGACTGGTCTACCTCTTCATTCTTTGAAGCAGTGTGACCAAGAGCTGCAGGCACCAAAGGAAAAGGAAATCCTGCAACAGCATTTTTAATTTCTGCCTGATTAGATTTTAGTTGTTTTATTTCTAGAGTAAGGGATTCTCTAGTGTCTTCTATGCTTTTTCCCAAGCCCAGTTAGCATCTTTATAATCATTGTTTTAAATTCTACTTTAGACATTTTACTTCTGTCCATATTGATTTATTCCCTGGCAGTGACTACTACCTCCTGTTCTTTCTTTTGGGGTGAATTCCTCCATCTTATTATGTCCAAAAAAGAACAGAAGAAAGAGAAAAGGCAATAACAACAACAGAAAAAAAAAAAAAAAAAAAAAGGAAAACAAAAAAAAAGAAAAAGTCAAAACAAGAAACAAGACAGAACAAAATAATAAACTAGACCCTGGGTGTATTTTGGTCTGCTTGTTAAAAGAATCTAGGTCCCAAAATAGGAAAGAAAAACATATATATACAATATAAAATTAAATAAAATACAATGAAAGGAAGCCGGGATGCCTAGGAGGCTCAATGGTTAAGCATCTGCCTTCAGCTCAGGGTGTGATCCTGGAGTCCCGGGATTGAGTCGCGCATCAGGCTTCCTGTGGGGAGCCTGCTTCTCCTGCTGCCTGTGTCTCTGCCTCTCTCTCTCTGTGTGTCTTTCATGAATAAATAAAATCTTAAAAAAATAAAAAGGAAGCCAAAAGTAAAGTATATATAGATATATAAATAAAAATTTTAAAAATTAAAAAGGCATTGAAAGAAAAAAAATAGCTGAAAAAATAAAACTGGAAGACTAAAGAATCATCTTAAAAACATGAATGCTATATACCATTGCCCCCAAGAGCTAAAGTTTTGCAGTTCTCCATGATCAGTAACCGTGGTGCTAGCCATTTGTTCCTGCCAGTATTCTGGAGGTGGGGCTTGTGCTGATTCTCAGGTGCCCTTGCAGTGTAGAAATGTGCCTCCCTGGCCAGGGGCAGGGCTCAGTGTAAGTGGCTCTGGATTCTACTCTGTGGTGTTTTGCTCCCTGAAGACTTTGAGCACCAATGGGGGGGATGAAAATGGTGGTGCCCTCTTCTCTAGCCCTGGAGCTGAAAGTTTACACCCCCACTCTTCATTGAGCCTCACAGAAAAGTAGTCCGTCACTTTCTCTCCCTGGTTTCCATCCAAACAGTGTTCACCCAGCCTGTGACTGAGCTCCAAATCTCCAAATTTCATAGACTCCCCCAGCTTGGACCTGCACTGTTCACAAAGCTCCACACTTTTAAAAATTCAACAAAAGCCAGCATTCAACAATGTCCAGCATCTAATAAAAAAATTACTAGACATGAGCTTTTATGCATTCATTTCATAATAGATATAATATTGAACATTATGCTGTGTATCTGAAAGTAGTATGTCTTTTGCCAATACAGTTCAATAGAAAAGTAATAATAAAAAGAAAAGAAAATTACCAGACATGCAAAGGAACAGAAAATCTATTACCCACGACCAGGGGAAACATAACCCCTGGTATGTTTGATCAGTCAATAGAAACATACCAGGAATGACAGAGATAATGGAATTAACAAACACTTTAAATAATTATTATAAGTATATTGTAGAATACAAAGGAAATAGGGAATATAGTGATAGAATGAAAGATATCAAAAAGATCCAAATAGAAGCTGTAAAGATTAAAAATACAATACCCCAAATGAAAAATCTGTGTAATGAAATTAAGAGCAAATTAGGCACAGCAAAAGAAAAGGTCTGTAAACTTGAAAAACCCATAGACCCTACCCAAAATAAGGAAACAAAACTGAAAAAAATAAAATTACAAAGCCTCAGTGAGCTGTGGGAAAGTATGACATTGAATAATGCGTCCAATAGGAGCCTGGAGGGGCACAGTTGGGTTAGGGTCCAACTCTGGTTCTGGTTCAGGTCATGATCCCATTAGTCAGTTGAGGGATACAGCCCCACGACAGTGTCCTCACTCAGTGGGGAGTCTGCTTGAGGATTCTCCCTCTGCCTCTCCCCGCTTGCATGCACACATGTGTGCTTCTCTCTGTCTCTGTCTCTGTCTCTCTCAAATCTTAAAAAAAAAGAAAAAAAGAATCAAAATGTAGGAATGAGAAAGAAAAAGGGAGGACATAAAAATTACTGGCCACAAGTAATGGCTCCATTTTTTCTAAATGTGATGAAGATCATAAGCCCACAGAAACTCATATAACCTCCAGCAAAAGAAACAAAACTCCACAAGACACATATAACCAGATGACTGAAGACTGCTGATAGAGCATCCAGAGAAAAACATTTTATACAGAAAAATAAAAGTGACAGTAGAATTCTTGCAAAAACCTGCAAACCCAGAGAACAACTGGATGATACCATTTTAGATTGGCCATCCTGGCTGAGGGTCGGGGGCAGTTCTGCCCCACAAAGCTTTAGGCAGGGACTATCAGCCCTTTCCCAGCCGCCGCTGATGTTCCCTCCTCGCGGGCCAGCCATCGGCTGAGCCAGCTCCACAGTTCTATGTATTTAGTCATCTTCCTGGGACTGCTCTTAGTTCTCCCCTGGGTCACATATTCCCCATATTTTGAGACAAATATTTGCACAGGAGGTTACTGGGAAGTAAACTCAAAAACACGTGGAAGAAAGTGACAAGTGACGAGCGGGCTGGGGTTAAAAGAAAAAGTTAAACCGCGATGCAGTTGCAACAGAGGCCTCAGCTGACCCCCGAGGGGCTCTGAAGCGGAGCTGACTCTTCAGAATTGTCCCCAACTCAGAGAAAGGGCTGGGCCTTTGTACCTTTCCGTAAACCAGTCACTGAATATGGGTTGATTCTGAAGAGGAGGTATAACCTCCTCTGCCTGCAGGCCTGTGTGGACACCGCACCGAGGATCCCTGGCATTAAAATGACAAAAAAAAAAAAAAAAAAAAAGAAAGAAAGAAAAGAAAAGAAAGAAAAGAAAAGAAGAAAAGAAAGGAAAAAAAGAAAAGAAAAGAGGAAAAAGAAAAGAAAGAAAAGAAAAAAAAGAAAAGAAAGAAAGAAAAGAAAAGAAGAAAAGAAAAGAGAAAAGAAAAGAAAAAAAAGAAAAGAAAAGAAAAGAAAGAAAAGAAAAAAAGGCAGGGGGGGTAGTAAGGTGGGGGGAAGGATTTGTGTTAATATGAGAGAGAGGGCAGAGCGAGGAGAGGTGGTGAAAACCAATTTTCAGTTATTTCTTTAGTGTTTACTAATGTTAACTTCCCTTGTTAAAAGATAAGGTCTGTCTGTTGTAGATGATTTGGGAATGAGCGTTTAAATCACCCACAGTCTTGTCAACCAGAGTCAACCCTATGAAAATCTTAGAGCTCTTTCTCCAGTGTCTCTAAAGAAAGTGGCTCTCTTGGTCTTCTAAAACTTTGACCGTTGGCTCGGATTAAGGACTGATGATGGTTTTCCCTGAAAGTTCATGGTGAAGCTAAAACTACCATGACTAAGACCTGCCGTTCTTGTTCACCCCGCCCAATGCCTCAGACTTTGTGTTTGTGGATCTTCATCAGCTTCAGACTGTAGAGGCTGCCTCCACCCTTGGAGCTTAGCAGGCTCCGTGTCTCCCGCGGGCCTACTGAGCCCATCTGTCAAGCAGCACGTCCGGCGCCAGCGGAGTCCAGGTTCCTTTCCCTTGCCCAGCTGGTTGTTCTGGTGTCCCCTGCACGAGGACTTGTAATCCACCTACTGCTGGCCTAGAACGTCATCCCGCGTCATACTGTTCGCTCCCTTGAAAATTAAGTCTCCACATCAGGCCATAAATTGGGCGGGATTACACGATTTATAAATCACCCAAGTGTTGGTTGAATCTAACTTTCGGGTTCACTGTTGGAGAATTCCTAAAATGACTATCTTTTGTTCTGTTTTTGTTTGAACCATTAGTAAGTGTGGTGGTGGTGACACGGGCAGCAGTGCCATCTGCAGGTCTCCTCGACGCAGCTCGTATTAGTCCCTGGGATTCTCAAAAGGGATTGGAGTCTACTGAGTATTTATGGCTTTATAATGTCAAATATAAAGTGATACTAGGCATAAATTTAAGAAGCACACACTTACCGGTACAGATCCCTGCGACGGGTTGTTTAAACCACTGAGCTGATGTCAGTTGTCATATTCATATTTATCGCCAAAATAATCGCCAACATAACCTACAGGACCTACAATGCACGTTGAACGAACATTAATTTTTGGATCATACAGCACTGGGTTCTAATTGTGGCTCCGTTACTCACCAGCCGTGTGACATTAAAAATTTTAATCTCTTTGACATGAAGTTTCCTTATTTATTAAATGAGAATCGTGCTCCGTCCCTGACATCTTTGAGAGCTGAAACAAACTCACATGTATGAAGCGCCTCAACGTGCAGCCGACGTGGCCCAGTGACCAGTAGTTCCCTTTCCCTTAAAATCAAAACAAACAAACAATCTAAAGACGCCGCCTTTGTACCCAGGCAAGCTAAGAGCTGTAAACTATACCATTACTGGGGCACCTGGGGGCTCGGCAGTGGAGCGTCTGCCTTCGGCCCAGGGTGTGACCCCGGGGTCCTGGGATCGAGTCCCACACTGGGCTCCCCACGGGGCGCCTGCTTCTCCCTCTGCCTCTACTTGTTGCTCCACCTGCTTCTGCTTCCTCATGCTCACTCTCCCTCTGCCAAATAAGTGAATAAATTCTTAAAAGAAAAAAAAATATATATATATATGCTATTAACTTTTGGGGGAAAATGGAGTTTGAAAGAACTGTCTTCATAGGATACTTATTATTCCCCCTGTCCTTTGTTTTCATTTTTACGTCTTTTAAATTTTAAATCTATATAGACTACTTGCAAAGAATATTTCTGCAGGATAGTTACAAGAAATCGTAAACAGTGATTGCTGAATTTGGGGGGTATGAAGGCTTATTTTTTAATGTGTATAACTTGGGAGCTGTTCTAAATTCCATCATGTACAACATTTTTTTTTCAAATAAAAGCAAATAAATATAAATATCTGAAAAAGGAAAATATATGAGATTATCCATATAAAAAAAAGTGGGGGGGATCCCTGGGTGGCTCAGCGGTTTAGCACTGCCTTTGGCCCAGGGCGAGATCCTGGAGTCCTGGGATCGAGTCCAGCGTCGGGCTCCCCGCATGGAGCCTGCTTCTCCCTCCTCCTGTGTCTCTGTGCCTCTCTCTCTCTCTGTCTATCATGAATATATAAATAAATAAATCTTTAAAAAAAAAGGGGGGGGTAGCCCGGGTGGCTCAGCGGCTTAGTGCTGCCTTCGGCCCAAGGCCTGATCCTGGAGGCCTGGGATAAAGTCCTGCATCGGGCTCCCCGCATGGAGCCTGCGTCTCCCTCTGCCTGTGTCTCTGCCTCTCTCTTGCTGCATCTCTCATGAATAAATACATAAAATCTTTAAAAAAAAAAAAAAAAAAACGAGTAATCACTTCTCCCTGCCCCCAAATCTTTTCTTCTCCCTCTCAATGAAGCAGGACCGAAAGGGAGAAGGCCTCACCGACGATTCAGACTTGGGATAGACTCTCTGAGGCCGTAGGCTGTCCTCTGAAGGAGCTGGATCCTGCAGCAGACGATCACTCCCATGCGTAGACGTTTAGATGCAGAACTCAGGAAAATCTTTGCCTTCGGGGGGAGAAAGCTCACGTGGGTACAGCTACCGGACGGATCTGCCCTTAAGGCCTGGCATAGCCTGGGCTGCGCTCCCACGGCGGCCCATCGGGTCGGGCGGGCCCAGGATCCCCTGGGCATCCTCTCGCCCTGCTCCCCAGGCCCAGACCCTGCCCCGCGCCGGCTCCCGCACTGCACCTGCTCCTGCTCGGCTGCTCCGCACCTGCGCCGCCTCCCGCGGGGCCTGAGCTTCCAGGGGCGGGACGACTGCGGCTCCCTGCGCGGCCCCCACCGCCCGGCTCGGCTCCTACCCTGGAGGGGGGACTCGGGGGCCGCAGGGACCACAGGCCGCCAAGCCCCGCAGACCAGGCGCGGGAGGAAGGAAGCGCAGTGCAGCTCCCAGGACAGGTGCGCTCCAACGCCAGCCTCCAGGCTCAGTCGCCGGGCGCTGGGCGCGGTGTCCCCCTCCCAGGGTGACCTGGGGTCTCCGTGCATCCCCCCACCCCGGGGAGGGTGACCTGGGGCCTCCATGCGTCCCCGGGGAGGGTGACCTGGGGTCTCCATGCATCCCCCCGGGAGGGTGACCTGGGGCCTCCGTGCGACCCCTGAGGAGGGTGACCTGGGGCCTCCGTGCGTCCCCTGAGGAGGGTGACCTGGGGCCTCCGTGCGTCCCCCCAGGGAGGATGACCTGGGGTCTTCGTGGGTCCCCCCAGGGAGGGTGACCTGGGGTCTTCGTGGGTCCCCCCGGGGAGGGTGACCTGGGGTCTCCATGCGTCCCCCCGGGAGGGTGACCTGGGGCCTCCGTGCGTCCCCCCGGGAGGGTGACCTGGGGTCTCCGTGTGTCCCCCCGGGAGGGTGACCTGGGGACTCCGTGCGTCCCCCCGGGAGGGTAACCTGGGGTCTCCGTGCGTCCCCCCAGGGAGGATGACCTGGGGTCTCCGTGGGTCCCCCCGGGGAGGGTGACCTGGGGTCTCCGTGCGTTCCCCCCCCCGAGGGTGACCTGGGGTCTCCGTGCGTCCCCCGGGGAGGGTGACCTGGGGCCTCCATGCGTCCCCCCGGGAGGGTGACCTGGGGTCTCAGTGCGTCCCCCCAGGGAGGATGACCTGGGGTCTTCATGGGTCCCCCCGGGGAGGGTGACCTGGGGCCTCCGTGCGTCCCCCCACCCCGGGGAGGGTGACCTGGGGTCTCCGTGCGTCCCCCCGGGAGGGTGACCTGGGGTCTCCGTGCGTCCCCCCAGGGAGGATGACCTGGGGTCTTCGTGGGTCCCCCCAGGGAGGGTGACCTGGGGCCTCTGTGCGTCCCTCGGGGAGGGTGACCTGGGGCCTCCGTGCGCCCCACCCCCCGTGGGCAGGCCGACCCCGCCGCCAGGCAGGGGCACAGGTGCACGGGGCTGCGGCCGGCTCGGCCCCCTCCTGCTGCCTGTCCCCCACCCCCACCCCGGGGAAGTGCCGGGCCTCGGGCCTGGGCCTCGGAGGCGTGTCGCCAAGTGTCCCCGTGCGTGTCCAGCCTCCCGCTGCCCCCGCACCGCGACCCGGGTCCCCAGAGACCGTCGTGGGGTGGTGCGGGGCGATCCCCGAGCCCCTGGCGAGCACACAGCTGCCCCCGGGAGCCCCCTGACCTGCGCTTGGCGACTGTTGGCTCCGCAAAGGATGAAACCACGTCCAGGGACGCGCAATCATTTAAGGGGTCATTTCGTGCAGGAGGAAGAAGGGAGGTGCTGGAGGGTGCTGCAGTGGGCCGAGCCCCGGGGGGCTGGGGCGACTGCGGGCCCCCAGGGCGTCGGAGGCCTGCACCACCCCAGCCTCCTGCCACTGCCAGGGCGGGTCGCCGAGCCCAGGGCGCCCAGCAGGGCAGGTGGCCCCGGGACCAGCCCGTCTGGGCCCCTCAGCTTGGGAGGCGACTCTGGAGGCGGCCTCTAAGGGGAAGGGTTGCTGTGCGGGGCTTCGGGGCCATCCCTGCGGGCCCCAGCGGGGTGCACCAGGGGACAGGGCCCCAGACCAGGGAGCAGCGGGGCCCAGAGTGCCACCGCCAGGGGATCTCCAGCTAACTGGCCGCACTAGGGCAGGAGGTGTCCCAGAGGCCCCCGGTGACCTGGGCCTGCAGCTGGGCCTCGGGGCCTGACCCCCGCAGCTCCTGCCCCTCAGGCTTGTCCCCCCCTCGGGGGCTCCCCACCTGGGCCAGGCTATCCACCCAGCCTCCTGGGGCTCAGCCTCTCCCTAGGGAGACCTTAGGGCTCATGGAGCTCGGCGTCCACCACCGGGACTGAATCTAGTGCGACTCTAAGCCTGACTCTGGGTGGCTTGACTGGGCCCTAAAGCTGCAGTCGTGAAAATTGGTTTCCATGGTAATCGGCAGCTTCTGCTGGGAGCTCAGCCTGCACTCGGGTGGGGCATAGCTCAGATGGGAGGCAAGAGCCGGAGCCCCCCCGGGGCTCGTCACAGACCCGCAGAGAAGGGCCGAGCTGGCATCGCCCCGGCCCTGGCTCTCGGGCATTCTCTGACGGGAAGAAAAGGTGAAGACTGATGGATACGAAAACAGACAAGCCCTCCGCACCCCAAATCTGGTCGTTATGTTCCACACCGAGGCCGTTTCAATTCGGACCAAATGAGACCTTGGGCTTTTGCTAATAGGTGAGACACATAATCATCTCGAACTTTAATATCCTCACACGTAACATGGGAGGCTCATACTAGACTATGTCGAAGCCCCTCGTACTATGTTGGGGTCCAAGAGGAGTCGAGCCAAGTAACCTGAGGCATCGCTAGGACCGAGACGTTTATGGAATGTGCTGTAGTTTCACTAATCCGGTTCATTCGGTAAAGACGACGCACCTGTTTATTTCTGCAAAGCCAGCGAGTGTTTCCGACTCAGTCCAAGTGCGGAGGTGGGCCGCGGAGGAAGCAGGAACTCCTGGCCACTTCCTCTCCTCTTCACCTCCTCTCTCCAGGACCTCTGAAAGGGCCCGGGGTCCAATGATGACTAAATAGTCTCACGCATTCCGAAGTACAGAAACTCACGGCGTGCCCTTCAGAGGAGAGATGGGACCCGTTTCTTCTACCCTATTGCAAACGTGAACTTTATTTATACTGCTCCTTTCAAATCTATGATCTGCAGTTACAAGGTTCGCGGCCATAAAAATCGAAAATAAATCTTTCGAATGTAACAGTTAAAATGTAATTTCAGTGCAACTGGAGCCTTTCTAAATCAGTTATTAAAAGGACTTCCAAACTAAATAAAACATCTCCAATTAATGAACGTAAATAGCAACACGTTAGGCACTCAGAAATGTGTCCTCGTGCAATAATATATTAAAAATATTATGTAACTAAACAGGAGATGATTCAAACAAAAAATTTAAAGTATTTATTCAGAAGTATGAACACCAAAAATTGAAGTGGTTTTTAAGACTTAGATTCTTTTTTTTTTTTAAGACCTAGATTCTTTGAATAATTGCCTCAACTGCAAACAACAGGCCAGTTATGATTAACTTAGCTAAAAAAAGATTATGAGAGATTTACAGTGGAAAAAAAAAAAGCTAGCAAATCTGATTGAATGTGAATTTCTACATTTGTGATTGATGCCAGAAAAAGAGCTTCATGGAGTATCTCACAGCTCTAATGCACATTTTTGTGCCATTATCAGCAGCATTGCAAACTAACCGTCAAAGCTTTCATGCTAAGCTATTAATATCTACTAATTTGGGTTTTTTCCCCTCCTCAGCCTTTTTTTTTATAGAAGATAAGCAGAGTTTGGAAATAAGTAATTCAACAAGTCTGATTTGAGCATCTTTAAAGGTTTTTTTCCTGATATTTCACTTTTTCATAATTAAATGTGATGCCTTATCAAATATTGGCCCAAACATTTAATTATAAAATGTCATTAAAGCTCCATAACTTATGCACACCTTTACCATATTTTCTTGTACGCATGGCTTTTCTCCTTCTCTTCCCCTGTGTGCCCTTGGACTATTCTGCTGATTACTGGAAGGGCCTTCTGAGAAGCAACTTAATTCTGGCAGAGGTTTTCAATCTGACATCTCATTTTACAAACTTGATTGGAATTCAGGGTATTGAATCATGGCTCGGATAGGTTGAACTGAGCTAAAGCGTTCCATTCCACAAATATCCTAAAAAACAATCTCCTTGCCCATTTTCTGCCGTGGCCCAAGGCCACCTGGGTATAAGATACCTGCTTTATTGAACAGGAAGGTTTTTTTTTTTTTAATAGGTATTCTCTTCATACACCGTAATAATAGCATCGTCATCAGATACGGATACTACCTTGCTAAATGGCTTACCGTTTTCTTTCGTTCAGTTATGCCCCCAGAGTCATTTTGACATAGTGAATTAGCCTTGAGAAGGGTGAGGTTTTGTTCATTCATCTCTTCAGTCATTCATTTCTAGGTATTGTTCTTGCTTCTAGAGACCCAGACAAGAATCCTGCTGCCCAGCACATGGTCCACAATTAACCACTGCCTTTTAGAAATTTGATTGATTGATTGATTGATTTTATTCTTCATATTGGAAGATCATAGAGCTGCCTTTGCTATATTATGAAGTAAATACTGGATATTGCTCAAGTGTACATATAATTACCTTCTCACTTATTTGAATATAGGAAGTACTACTGTTCATTTGTTTAAATTCGAAGGCAAAAAAAAAAAAAAACCCTTAAACTTGTAATAGAGATTAGTACTGAAACTTATAAAAACATACTGAGCACATAACCCTATTATTATTATTACACACCACCTCAGTTGGGCTTGAGAATGAATGTTTTTGCTATTTTGACCTGTAAGCGCGAGGGCAGTGACCTAACAGTAACCAAAATATGCATTTATCCGAAACTTCCTTGATAGTCAACTCTAATCCAGAAACTTTATAGCATTCATTCATCTATTTGTTGTCAATTCGTTTATTTACTCACTAATACCAGCTATATGCTCTGCATTGTGTTAGACAATGGGGACGAAAGGCTAGATAAGACACCCTAATGTTGATGTAGAGAAGCTGACAGACTGGTTAGAGAAACAGATAAATAAATTGCCAATTATAATATAATACAGGTGCTATAACAGAACTACAAAGCTGGGAGGTAATAAATATCATATGTTGTACATCCTTGGGATCATATTGTCTATCCTAAGGAAATAAAATAATGAATGCAAAACATAATAAATTAGGCAATCAAACACTTGTCCTCATGCAAACTGTAATGATGTTTGATGAAGAAAGGGACTTTTGTCTTTTGATTCACTACCATGTAGACAGTGTATGACACTCTATCTTGTAAGTCTTAACAATGGTCTTTTTTAAGTTTCTTGCTTCCTGAATTATCCAACCTCCATTACCAGCATATTATATGTAATGCCTTCAGTCATAAAGTCCCATAATCTCACTTTCCCACTTCCAAAGATATGCAATCCAGGCCTCCCAAGCTGTTCTATATGAAGTTCAAGCAGTTCCCTGAAATGTATTTCAAACAAGTATTTACCAATTGGTGAACTTCAGCCCCCAACCAAAATTAAGCACTAAACACTAGATTTATCCTCTTGCTTGAAATAATAAAAAGAATTAAAACAACAGTGTCCGAGATATTCGACATCACCCAATAAAAAGCGATGATCAGTCAACAAGGTAAGCCATCCGATTGCGCCAGTTTAGTGCTATGAAAGTTTTCTGTGTTGTGATACCCAGAAAGTGAACCTAGATAGAACCTGGAAGATTCTCTGAGTTGAGGAGATGAAACTGAGAATATGAGGAGAATGAGGTGACTTAAAGTTCACAGCAAGGAGTCCTACAGAGGGGGCAATCTACACAGAGAGAATTTTGAGGTTCTGCATCATGTCCCCCTTTAGTGCTCTGCTGAAATATTTATCAGTGATTTTCTGTAAGCAAATAACCCAAAGCCAAGAGAATCACCTGACTGGATTAGAGGTAACAACAGTCTACTCACCCACACAGAGCCGAGAATATGACTTATCTATTCCCATTATTCAGACTAGAAAATTTCATGATTCGTGGGACATTTGATAGAACACACAGAAAAGTTTTGCCTTAGTACTTGGACAGTATTGGAAAATTGCCCTTACACTGAGCACTGCTTCAATCTCACCTAAGAAATCTTAAAAACAGAACTCAAAAGGACTTGCTTCCAAAAACACTGAATCTCAGAACAAAGCACAGGACCATTTAAAGGAATACAAATAAATCTAGCAACCCATGAGGTAAAAGTTAAAATGCCTGGTAGCCAATAAAAAATTACTAGACTTTTTTAAAAAGCAGAAAAATATAACCCATTATTAGGACAAAAATCAGTCAATTGACACTGACACATATGTTATAATTACCAGAGAGGTATATTAAAACATTCAAAAATTTAAGTACGGATAAAAAAAAAAAAACCAAATAGATATTCTAGAGATGAAAACTACACAGTCTGACATGAAGATACACTAGATGGTATTAACAACAACAACAAAAATTGATTAATCCAAAAAGAAGGCAGTAAAAGAAGGCGAGGGTGACAAAGAACAGAAGAGATGAACAGAAAACAGTAAGATGATAGGCTCTAATTTAACCACATCAATACTCACATCCTACATAACCCAACTAAAAGACACATATTGTCAGACTGGATAAAAAAAAAGCAAGACCAAACTATAATCAGCCAGCAAGAAATTCAGTTTTAAACATAAACACATAAACGGGTTTTAAAACACGGTTAAATATAATTCACCATATTAACAAACTAATAAACAATATTCATGTGATAATCGTAGTGATGACAGAAAAAGCATTTGACATAATCTAACATCCATTCCTGATTGAAAATCCTCAATAAAGGGATCCCTGGGTGGCGCAGCGGTTTCGCGCCTGCCTTTGGCCCAGGGCGCGATCCTGGAGACCCGGGATCGAATCCCACGTCGGGCTCCCGATGCATGGAGCCTGCTTCTCCCTCTGCCTGTGTCTCTGCCTCTCTCTCTCTCTCTCTCTCTATCATAAACAAATAAAAAAAAATTAAAAAACAAAAAAAGAAAATCCTCAATAAGTAGAAAATTTACTCAACCTGATAAAGGACATCTATGAAAAAAGCTAGAGGTGATACCATACTTTATGGTGAAAGACTCAGTATTTGCTAAGGTCAGGAACCAGACAGGATGTCCTCTCTCACCACTTCTATTCAACTGTCTTGGAGGCTCTAGCCAGTGCAATAAGGCAAGAAAATAAAAATAAATAAATAAATAAATAAAATAAAAAGCATCCAGATTGGAAAGGAAGACATAAAACCGTCTTTATTTATAGCAACATGATCTTCTACTAGAAAATGTGATGGAATCGACTTAAAAGCGGCTAGAATAAATGAGATTAGAAAGCAGGATACAAGATGAATTCACAAAAATTAAATTTATTTCCATATGCCGGCACCTAACAAGCAGACATTCAAGTGTAAAAAAAACTACCATTTACAATAGTATAAAATATTTAATAACTACTTACTAAGTCCCGGGCTTTACTGTCTCAAGAAGCTCTCTAAGTAGGGACACAAACACAAAAACAGATAATATACTTTACTTATTAAAGGTAAAGCCCTTAAGTAAAGGAATAAAAATAAGTAAAGGAATAAGTAAAGGAATAAAAAATGTATCTGAACATCGGTCAATTGTTAACAACTTTCTCCAGTTAGTAAAACTATTTCCCTATTGTCTGAGAATGACCCATAAGCACCCTGAAATTTCATAAACTGGATTAGCACAACCAGGATTCCTAATGCTATTAGTAGAACAGCTCTTTTTTTTCTTACGTTCATGTGCCTGAAGTTAAGAGGATAAGTCATTCCTAATCCATGTTTGAGGTTCTTTTGTCTAATAAGCCAGTTCTCTGGCCCAGAGAGGGTGGAAAAAGTCCATTCTAGAAGATTTCAGCTGCCCATTCTTCTTTGCATTTGTACCAACTGGCAGAACCAGAGAACTTAAAAGTATACTAAGGCCTTAAATAGCTGGGGCACCATTAATCCACTAGGCTGGCCCATAGCCTCTTTTGTGCTTTTGTGTGTGTGTGAATCCAGGGCTAGTTCATTAAAATAAGGCTACAATTGAGATTTTAAGTAAAATATTTTAAAATTCTTTAGAGAAAACAAACCCAAATTGTTAAACACTCACTTATTGGCACAATTTTTAAGATTATTCTTCTGCTCAATTCACTAAGGCAGTTCTTTTTTTTTTTTTTAAGATTTTATTTATTTATTCATGAGCGACACAGAGAGAGAGGCAGAGACACAGGCAGAGGGAGAAGCAGGCCCCATGTAGGGAGCCCGACGCGGGACTCGATCTCATGCCCTGAGCCACCCAGGCCTCCTGCACTAAGGCGGTTCTTTTAGTGACTTACACTAACTTGGTTGAGCAAACGAGTCTTAGGGAGTTCTTATCTGATGCCCTGAGCACAATGATGCGCAGAGTCTACCTTGTTAAGATGTCAAACGTCAAAACGCGCCCAAGCCAAAGACTACAAATGACTTGAACTATTACTCACACAGGTGTGTGCAAACAAGGAGGAGTCCCTGAGGGCAGAGCAGGACCCTCTGGCCAGAGCTCAGGGCGACATCCACTAGCCCGAAGGGAGACAGGGTGTGCGTGATCGGGGGCTGTGGATGTCTCTGCTTCCCATGACATTATTTTTTTTTAATATTTTATTTATTTATTCATGAGAGACACACAGAAAGAGACAGAGAGACAGAGAGACAGAGAGGCAGAGACCCAGGCAGAGGGAGAAGCAGGCTCCATGCAGGGAGCCCGAATGCAGGACTCGATCCCGGGTCTCTAAGACCAGGCCCTGGGCTGAAGGCGGCGCTAAACCGCTGAGCCCCCCGGGTGCCCCTTCCCCATGACATTTTTAAATGATGTCCGGGCAGACAGAGTCTTGGCCGTGGTGGGGGGACCCGGGGGGCGGGATAGGTTGCCTCGCATGTGGCTTACGAGGTGCAATCCCAGAGGGCGCGGCTATCGCTGGTCTGTTGGTTTTCCCCCTGGGGGAGCAGTGGGGTGGCTGCCAGTCTCCACGGTGCCAGGTGTTGAGCGCTGTAGCCACGCGTCGGCGAGCAGGTGATTCGTTCCCTCGCTCTGCGCCAACCCAGGGGCCTACAGACGAAGGGGGCAGCCCTGCCCACCAAGGAGACGACACGGCGCAATCTGTACAAAAGTGGACTCACATAGAAGTTTCCCAAAAAGTACAAGACAGAGAGCGCCCCACTGAGGCCCCACGGGAACGTCACGCTGTCAGGTTGGGACAGAAATTAGGCACCTGTCAGCTGAGTGGGGAGGCACTGGCGCTCGGGCCAAGGGGCCAGGCCGTGCAAAGCCGGGGAAGCACGAGAGGCGCGCAGTGGCCAGGAGCCGGGGGTGCCTCCGGGAGTCAGGGTGGCGGGCAGGGACACAAGGACGCAGCGGGGACCGGGGCGAGGGCACCCTGTGGCTGTGCTCAAGTGCTCGGCCTGGGCGCGGTGGAGCGGCCCCGGGAAGGACATGGTCTAGCTCCGGCAGCGCCGTCGGGGAGCAGCTGGGACAGGCTGGGGGCGAGTGGGCAGGGAAGGTTCCCGGAGTTTGAGCCCCACCTCCACCCCACGGGCAAGCTCCTTCAGGGACCGGACCTCAGGGCATCAGAGGCGGCCCGGAGGCAGAGGAACGGACCACGAAGTCCCGGGGAGGAGATGGAGACCTTACAGCGTCTCAAACCTAATCACGAGCTCTTAAAAAAAGAAAAAAAAAAGATTTTATTTATTTGACAGAGAAAGGGAGAGTGACAGGGAGAAGCAGGCTCCTTGCTGAGCAGAGCACCGGACACGGGGGCTCGGTCCCAGGACACGGAGATCATGACTCGAGCTGAAGGGGACCTCGAGCAGCTGAGCCCCAGGAGCCGCCAGGAACCTCGATATGCCCATTTCCACCCCCCCCCCCGGCCCTGATCAGTAGGACCCTCGCTCAGTGGCTGAAACTCCCACTTGGATCCCCCATGCCCCTGAACACGAGAGCAGCCCCGATTCTTCAGCTTCCCACCCTGCGACCTCGCTGTGCGACACCGCGGTCCTCCCTGAAGGCAGAGGCTATTGTCACGCCCCTCGAGGTACGGCCGGGCCCTTGACTGGCTCTGGGTAACAGTAGGCGGCGGAAGTGACAGTGTTACCTTGCTCACGTTCACCTCTGCCGTGGACAGGAGAATGTGCCCCGTTACCCTGCCCGACAAACGTGGGGTGAAGCCAACCCCCCCAGCTGAGACCCAGAGGGCAGCCAACAGCCAGGCCAGCCAGTCGCGGGAGTAAGCGCAGCCAGTCTCAGCAAGCCCGTGTCGCCTGCCACCCAGGCACTTGCTGTTACGGGACAGTGAGGTCTGATGCTTGAGTTCTGGGCCACAGTAGGCAGATGATAGGCCCCATGACCCCAATGTCTTATATCCAGGCATATCAATTGCGTGACACAAAATCCCGTACTTGTACTCCAAAGCAGACCTGCGTGTACCCACTTTTCCCGCCTGCGTTGCTCCAACCTAGACTGATACCCAGCCCCGCCCCGCCCGAGCCGCCACAGCATCCTCTGCTCCCACCTGCACCCCCCCCCCGGTCTGTTCTGCCAACACCAGGGCGACTGATGCAAGTCGGGTCGCCTCAGGCATCCCCCCATGTCCTCCTGTTGCCCTCGGAAGAGTCTAGTCCAAGCTCCTCACCGTGACTTCTGAGCACGGCAGGGCCCGCCTCACACCAAGATGAAAGAAAAGGACCCTGCAGTGCTTCACTCTCGAAAAATGGTTCCTTCGAAGAAATGTGGAAGCAGCTGCTCCTAAGAAACCTCTGCTTGAAGAAAGGTGCTTTGCTGTTTTGTTTCACGGAATGCCATTTTGGCAAATGTACCAAAATATATCAAAATGAAACGGTTTCCAAGGACTATCACTCAGCCATCAAAAAGCGGAATCTTGTCATTTGCAATGACTCGGGCGGAGCC